>NC_140770.1:117833428-119083428 GCF_044657685.1 Stegodyphus dumicola | reverse complement strand
CTAAAATGGCAAGCGGCTTGCTTCCAATAACTCCTTCCTCTTTCTTGCTTGGCAAAAAGCCACAACTTCAGTACTTGGCGTTACCAAGACAAATTTGCATAAATAAGTTAGAGCTTTTAATTCTGGCCGGAAGTAGAAAATAAGAAGTGATAGTAAAGATTTAAAATAAAATAAACGTTAGTAAAACTTAGGATCCTTACATACTTCCCGCCAGAGTTAATTAGTTTGAAACTGAGGTCTAAAATGACCTTGTTGAAAACTTTTAGCTCTAGATTCTAACGCGAGGCCAATCTTTTACAAACATTTCTCACTAGAAATTATCTAATCTATAAACTAAAAAGTCGTTTTTACATTATCAACTCCATGGACAAATAATTTTCATCTGTACTGCATCTATAAATATGAGTTTCTTAGTTGAATCTGGTTCCTTCCAGAGATCTGGAAGGAAAACTAGTTTAATGAAATGTTACACAATCAAATGGCAAGTAACATGAATATTTATATTTCTCTTTTAAAATTCTTATTTCATTCATGACGTTATTTAATTATCTCCCCGTGCTCTCTGACATGTGTTGTAAAGAAAAACACCAAACACGTGCGTGTCTATGTACAAGTGTTCAACACTACCGCCTGCAATCAAAACACTAACGTCTTAAACTTCAACATAGCAAGACCTCAGAACACACCTTATATTCATCTCTGAACCCTGAGGTACTATTCTGAAAAGTGGCTAACTCTGAAGTGTAGCGTCAGAGAGCCTAACTACATTCATTCAACCTTTAACACATATTCACAATAATTTGCTCTTTTTACAGTCACACCAATAGGTTAAAATTTTTGGCATTACTCTAATATTTTCACTTTTAACGTCTCACAGTATTTCTTAACTTTTAAGATAACCGTTCACATTGTACATAAGGACATATTAACATGCCGTTAATTTTACGCATTTTAAGGGATGCTTGGTTAAAATCCAGCGTTGCTTCTGCCTCTGAAAGTAAATCTATCCCTAAAATGACATGTGCTCGTAAATTTTTTACGATAAAAAACATGATCTTTACTTGCTCGTCTTTAATTCGAATATATAATGGTATTTTACCTATGCATTTGCATCTTTCTCCCTGCGCAGCTAACACTGTCGTATTATCCCAATTATATATTCTGTATCTACGGAAGTACTTCCTTAAAAAAAATCATCTGCCACACAGGAACACTGCGCGCCTGTATCCAGGAGTACGGTGGCTGGGATGTTGTTCACCAAAACTTCAATCTTTGGAAGAGTCAAATTTTTCACAATAACTGTATTTAACTTGAAGGAAGAGGGGTTTTCTTGGCCTTCGGATTTCCGCACCCTCCCGTCAGCAGAAATCCGTTTTAGTTTAAATTTTCTTTCTTCCTTTCCATGCCTTCCTTCTTTTTCCGCTGGCCTTCAGACTTTTTTTCTGGCTTACTATTGAACTGTCGACGTTCGCCGGTTGTTTTTGGATACTCAGGTTTCCTTGCCCACTGATTCGATTTGCTTCCGTAGCCATGTTCTTGCCTTTGCTGTGGTCTTGGCGCACCAAATTGGCTTCGTTGCTCATACTGGCGTCTTCTTTCAATGTCCGCCGTTCTTCTACTTTCAAACTGGATTGCTAGCTCAAATAACTTTTCCAGTGTTGTCGGATTCCTTAATTCAATAACGTCTTGTACTTGGGGAAGTAACCTAGGCAAAATTACCTCAGGATCCGGACGGGTTCCATACAAGAGTTTAAAGACGTGAATTTTTCTTAAAATATAGGTGGAAAGATTTTCGATTCGTTGCTGGTATATGCTGAAGAGTTCCGCTTCTAATTTTGCACGATTTCTTATGACAGGGAAGGCTTTTACTAAGGTAGTCTTGAAATTTTCGTAAGTATAGGTGGGGCTTTCCGCTTGACCCAAGAGGTTTCTGCCTATACATTTGAACAAATTAAGCGCTTGGGCCCTCAAAGCGCTGGTAGCTAAGGTGACTTTCTGGAACTCATGGACTGGATACAGCATGAAGTGGTCATCCAATTTTTCCAAAAAACTTGTTACCGGTGAGTTTCCATTAACCCTTAGCCTGTCGAGTGATTTTCTGCGAATCCCTTTAAAACTGTCGCTAGTTTTGGACCGAACTTCCCGTAAAATGTCGTGAAAATAACCCTAAACCTCTGAAAATTGTCAAGCAGTTCTTTTGTTATTTCCCATCCCTCCCAGAATTTTACATCAATGATTCCGCTAATTGAGATTGATTGCTATATATTGTTCGGTAGCTGTGAGCTCTCAAGAGAATTGCAAAAGGCTAGACTCTCCGTGAAGATCATCTTAATCCCGCAGGCTACAGATGCGAAACTTGAAAGTTTCCTGCCCTTAAACAATCTTATCTCTACATATCTTCTCTACATATAATAAAAGAAAGAGTCTGTCTGTGTGTGTGCGCCTTTCGTTCGCGCTGCGCGTAAGCTAATAGACCCACGGCTACGAAATTTGGTACATAGGTACATCTACACAAGAGCCAGTGCACTTCGAAGCGATTTTTTCGAAATTCGAATTCGAGTTTTTTTATTTCATGTTTTGTGCGAAATCGTGTCATTTTGAAACATAATGGGCTATATGAAAGCGAGATTTTACTCTACACACTCCATTTTCACATCGTCATGAAACGTAGGCACTTAGCTATTTTACGAACTTAAAATAAATTTCGTGTTTCAATATATCGATTAAATACGAATTTATTTAACAAAGGGAGCTTAACACTTTTTCAATGGGATTTTTTCTAAAAAAGTTTATTTTTAAAAATGTACAGTTTATTTTTCTTTGATTTTTGGACACGTTAAACTTTTATCCTTGCGAATGCTTTTACAAAAAGAATTTTGAAAAAATGATAATATTTTGTATTTTTAAAAGATTTTTTTAAATGAAGCTTCCGAGTACATTTCTCACATCTCACATCTTTGAAAATGTGATTTTGGCAACAATTTTCCTGTCTTATTGTTGTTGATAGATTTTTGATGAAATCGCATCATTTTGAATAGTTTCATTCTTTTAGAAATATGGGTTTGGCAACAATTTTTCATCGTATTTCTTATGTCACTGTTTTTAAGAGATTGGCATATTTCATTGTCATTTTTATATAAATATAATATATTTTTATTTTTTTTTTTTTATTTTTTTTTGATAAAGTTGTTCTGTGGTGTAAAATTCTGCGCGGAATTTTATGTTTTTTGAGTTGCTTTCATGTTATTTTTTTGCTTATTTCACTGTTTATAAGATATTGAAAAGTTTTGCATGATTTTTGTTCTTCTACGGAAAGTTGGTTAATTTTTTAATTAGGATAATTAATATTTGTATTAAGAGATATAGCTTATTTCATTGTAATTTTTTCCCTTGAAAACATAAGATAAAATATCATTAATTATACTTTGCTTTTCAGAAATTTTTGCTTTTTGCATTCCTTTATTTTATTTATTGCTCATTTCACTGTTTTTAAGATACTGAAAAGTTTTGACTGATTTTTTTAGGAAACAACCTCCTTTATACTATTTGAGTTCTTAAGATTTTGCAAAGGGAATTTGGTTAATTTATTTATTAGGATGATTAATATTTGTATTATGGAACATTGCTTATTTCATTGTAATTTTGTTATACGTAATAACTTTTTTATGAAGTTGTTCTGCAGAGTAAAATCCTACGCAGTTTTTAAATTTAACGTTTGAAGTTCCCTTCAGCCATTTTTCCGGTACATTTAAAAGCCAGACGAAGGCTCGCAGCGAAGCTGCTAGTTTTCAAATAAATTGGTTTTAAAATTTCCCCGGTTAAATTTTAAACTGTTACGCATTTTTAATTTAAGTAACCTAAATCTGTATATCACTGATTATCACCGAAATTTCAATGCAGACTGATTAAACTGCTATCACTAAAATTATATTCTGACAAATATCTGGTGCAATTTTCATTCCTTCTGAGATATTGCTGAAACATTTCGTATTATTTCCGATTTTCTGTATTTTTGTCATTAATTAAAAATCTTTAAAACCTTCAGCATTTTCCTATATTCTTCAACTGCAGGCAACTAATAATTATTTTAAATAATTTCTTTTTTCCTTAATTATTACGTAGTTTTAAGAGAGTAATAAACGAAATATTTGGGTGTTTTTAAGGGTGATAATATTAATATTAAATTTGCATTTTACTTTTTCATATACATTCAAGATATTCAGAAAGGGAATTATAACATGAAACCGTTTTCAGTGTATCATAAATTTATTGATTCAAATTAAAAATTCTTGCTTTTCTGTCCAAGAAACACTAGTAAATTTTATCTGAAATAGGAAAGATGAGACATATTAATAGCAAACAAAGCAATTAATTTGGAAGTCAAAGAACAAAAATCAGGGTTATATTTTCAAATTTTCACAGGACTAGTTTCGATGGTTTTACCGAACCATCATCTTCAGCTGCAAAAGCGCAAATGAACGAGTTAAGATATAATGAAAATTAGATTGTGAAAATTTGAAAATATAATGCTGATTTTTGTTGTTTGACTTCCAATTTAATGTTTGTTCGGCTTGTTATTGTATCTTAATTAAACAAAGCAATGTTGTTACTTATTAGTTTATAATATATTTTATTCAATATGGTATTTTTGTAAAGAAAGAGTGTTACTGTACATTTGGTAGAGTATAAATAAGCATTTCATTTAATAATTATAAAAGTTATTAATTATTTAATAATTAATCATAAGAATATGAATAATTAAATATTTTTTCGGAGATATATTTTCCGGCGATATTTTTTTTCTAGGAATCCCAGCATACATTTTTGAAGCATTATGCTCTAAATAAATGTCTTGTTTAAACATAGCATTTATTGTTGACAAATCTCCAACCAAAGGAAATACCTTACTAGGAAGGATATTTAAACAAAAATTTTTATTAGAATAAATATTTTCGTTATTTTAATACTACTAATAATATACAAACATTAGTTTAAGTTCACTATAGTTGAGTGAATAAGATTGCTGGATGTTGGGATTTTGTTGTTGGCAACCGAACAGTTTAGCTGCTTGTGGTCTTTATGATTTTCCCGATGCGCAACGTGAATTCAAGCCAATTTTATTTAGAAAATTGCCCACGAAGGTGTTCTCTTAAAGCAGATAACCCATGACTTCTTAGAAAGTGTAAAATATAATCTGTGGATATTATCCGTTATACGATAACACGAAGAAAATGATTTCCTATACGAAACATATGATCAGCGCTGTTATTGCCCGCCGTTTAATTAAATTCATCCATCTTATTCCTTACAATTAATTTTCCTTTTTCAAAGAAAGTTTGATTTCAGTAAAATGTACTATTTACAATGTGTCATATTATTTTGCTCGCTTTTTATGCAAATATTCAAATTCAGACAGGTATTGCGTAAGTTCAGAAAGCCAACTAGTCTCCAAGCGGTAAGATAGCTGAGCACTGGTAAATTCTAGCGGCTGCATGGGGGGTTTAGGGGTTTTTCATAAGTACTATTGATTGTGAATTAACAGTTTGTTTCCCACAAAAAAAGTCTACCCCGAAGATTTCCTTTCCCTTAGACAAATAGGTCCTGTGTGCTTTATCATAATCCAAAATCTTAAGCGTAAAAACCTTTTATCATAGCCGATGATGACGATAAAAATATTTTCTATCTGATGTGTCAAGTTAGCATAATTGTATATTTCTAACGAAAATTGTTTGGCTCATGTTACCCTATAATGAAAAAAAGATTCAAATCGGTTTTTAGCTTAAACAGTATTTTCATTATTAATTATATCACGAATTTTATCAATAGTATTCTTAGTATTAATTGCAGGCATGTATTCAAGAATATAATATACGCAATGCTGTGTCTAATGATTACGGCTAATTTTTATATAAAATTTTATAGTATAAAAATTTAGGTTCATAGGTCAGCCATATTTGAAAGAGTACTTGTGTATTATAAGAAAAGAGAGAGAGAAATTTAAGAATCAAAAAATTTACCACGAAGTAATATAAAAATGCAATAGAATACAAAAGAGTACAATACTGAAGACTATACTTGAAGTGGATATACTTGAAGTATAGTCTTCAGCTGTATTCATTCATCGGAGAAAAACTTTTCATATGAAGCTATTTTTTTCAAATCTTTCACTGTACAAGTAATACAAAAGCAGTATAGGAATTTCTTTTCTTAATATCCAACCGAAGAGCTGAGGGAACGTACAATGATTAACATACAATGTGTGCCTTGAATTATTTTGCTTTACATGCAGTTTCCTTATATATGTAAAACAAAATAAACTTTCACCCATTCCAAGATTTCAAGAACTCACACAGAGAGAGAAATATCTATAACAAATTTTATTGCTGTTTGACTGATTGCTTCGGAAACAATAAGTCTTCCAACTCAAGCTTTCAAGCTTCAAGCTATGCAAATACGAACGCTTCTCAGCAAAGCCTTTTGGACCGCATCTGCTTTGTTAAAGAAAACCTTTTGGGGGTAAAATCATCCCCTTCATCGGGTTTTTCAAACAAAGCAGTCAGTGGTCCTGTTACTACCCGCTGACCTAGAGAAATTTCTCAGAAACTTTTGTTCGAAGAAAACGAGTTTTATATTTTTAAGAATTTCCATTCTGACAGCAAGATTTTGTTATTTTTCATATATAGATGAAAAGAAACTAATTTGTTTTTAATAAAGAAGAAAAAAATTAGTAAGCTTATTTAAATTTTTTACACAGCACCGAGTAAGGAGACGAAATTTAATTTTCTTTATAAATATTTTTCTCAGACAGTACTTTAGTGTTTTTCAAATTACGAGAATAGCGCGTTAGTGCATGCATTTTCAAATCAGATTTATTTAATTAATATATATGGATATGCCGAACAAGCACACTTTCGCACACATACACTGTATATTAGTACATACATAAAAATGAAATAAAATTTGAAAACAAGCAATTTAAAAACTACTGTATTGAAAAATTATTGAAAATTTGTTTTTACCTCATTTTTTTTTCGTTATATACATTTACTTCAGTTTTTTTATATGCATTTACTTAATTTATTTTCTTATATAATTTACTTAATTTTATTTTGTTATATGCATCTGTTAGTGTTTTTGAAAAAATTTTAGATTTTTTGAGTATGGCAAAGGAAACGAGATCTATCAGCCGAAGGCAATGAATGTCTCCATGGACGACTTTCTAAGTAAAACGTACTCATGTTCATGTTATACATAGGGGAAATCACAAAATTCAACCAGTTCGTTTGTTTGGGTTCGAATACGAGTCGAAATAGCGATAATCAGATATCTTAGCCAGGAGGCCATTGATTGGGTTTGACAGGTTTGGAAACCTAATAAAGAGTATTTAATAAATATAATATTATTAAACGAATCGGATTTATATAAACCAAATAAAATTCTTACATCGAACACAACTAAAACTCGATATAACTTACACTGATAAACTGATGTGTAATAACACTGATAAATTAAAATACTAAACGGAATATACATTAATTCTACATAGATAATTTTTTGTAATGTATTTCGCTGGGAATGTCTGGCCGCAAAATCCAGATTATATATACCCTTATTTTAAGGTTATCACATATCTGATGGTTTGACTTTTACCTCAAAACACAAAGAATCCACAAAATTCAGTAAAATTAATAACTTTATTTCCCTGTTGAAAATTCTCTGAATCTTTACAAATATAAAAGCACACGCGCCAAGCAGTTTGCTTTAAATAAATATATGCAGCAACGAGAAGATGCGCTTTTGACAGCAACTCGTTTCGAAAATCGAAAATTTTTCTAAATGTAAGAGATTTGTCGCTTAAATTAATTTTTCATTAAACAAAAGAACAAAATAGAATCGCATATTATTAAAAGAATTTTATTGATAATCAGATTCTGAAAACAAGAACATTGTTGTTATAAAAAACAAAGAAAAAATAAACAACATATTTCATTCAACGGGGGCCAACTTTGGCGCATGAACTTTCCAACATAAAAATATTTGAAGCATGTTATGGATAAAGGTTTATTTGATTATGGCAAAGTACTCGATGGTTATTTGCCTAAGGTGAAGGATGCCTTCGTTCGAGGACTGCCTAACGGAAATTGGCTTGCATACATGTTACACATATGGAAAACTAAGAATATTATCCTGGCAACCAGCTCGTTTGCCGGGATTCGAACCCCGAACAGAACCACCAGTTGTTCCGTTAGACTCCGCTCAGTCGCTGGTGGGCTGTCCGATAAAGGAAAACTTCAAAATTTCATATTAGAGGAAAACTGGTAGCATAGTATAATTCGAAGTTATTGCCATTTCAGTAATGTGAAGAGATTTCAAGAATGTTTAATTATTTCATTTAGCTTATGACAAACTAAATAAAATAATTAAACATTCTTGGAATCGCTTCTCTTAACATACTGGTAGTTTGACCTGCATTCAAACCCCCGTGAAAAAGCTGATTGCATGGGCGTTTTTGTGGTTTTTTGGGGTTTTTGTGGTTTAACTTTTTGTAGTGCGAGATTATTTCCCTTAGAAAATCTGTCACGAAAGCATACCTCCCCTTAGACAGATCGCCTTCACATGCTTAATAATCTGACAAGCCAAACCAAACACAACTCGAGCGAGGACTCGTAGTCAAGGCACGTCATCATGAAAAGCTAAATAAATTGGCTCATATTCACATTAAACATGGGCAGCAAAAATTCGCTAAAACTGGTATGCAGGGAATCCATTTGTCAGGATTTGAACCCGCTTCAAACTATTAGTATTCAACGATTTTACCGCTACTTCGTTGGCGGGCTTTTGCAGTATCTATAAGAAAAGTAATCGCAAAGACACAATCATTGCGTACTGACGGATGAACTAAGTTCGGAATTTAAAGAATAACTTTCATTCGTGCTATTGCTGTTAGCATTGACATTTGGACAGATGTTAATTTATTTTAAATTCTTTTAATGTAATTAATTTATATCTTTAAATAATTGATCTTCTGACTGTAATTTTTTGTGCGCAGTATATCTAACCCTTCCGTACACTAACTGTTTTATTAATTTACACTCCATTAATTTTAAGCGATTTTATATCGATAGATTTCTTTCCAAAAATGTTTCAAGGATTACATATTTTTTTCTTTAGATTTCAAAACATTTTGTATTTAAAATCTTAATAATAAAATTTTTAAAACAAATATTTCTAGAAATTTCTTCGGCGTATTCATTTATTCCATTTAGTTGAAGTTTCGAGTAGAATATCTTCCTTTCAACATTCATATAATTTTTATATGTCAGTTCGCCATTTCTACGGAGCATAGAGCCACACATACCAGTACAAAACTCAGGCATGCTGAAAGCACAGTTTTAACATTTAAGAATGTAAAAAGAAGAATATACCATTATAATAACGCGCATTTGAAATACGAATGAAAACAAGAAAGCTGGTTGCAACATTTCATATTTTTTCCTGACGAATCAGAAATTGTAATCATTTTTCAATACAAAAATAAAATATTTGATTCTATAACATATAGGCATAAAGGCGTCCTCCGTTACAATTCTTATTTTCTCTTGTTTATACTAAAATTCTCCAATGTACTAAAACAACGTCGGATCCTGTTTGACTTTCATTTGTATAAAGTACCACAAGGCAAACAGTTGTAAAACGATTTATCTTCTTTCGCAAACTTTTAGTCGGCACACAGATAATACATATCTGCTGTCTGACAAAGATACTTCACTCTAAGGACTTTTTCCTAAAGTGCTCTTTTCAAAGAAACTTCACACCCTATTAGGATCTTTGTGTCAACTGACAGCCGCCTGCAGAAAGGTAGGGGAAGGAAGACCAGATCGCGTCGTCTAAACACGTCTTAAGCAATCTTTGCGAAATTCGGGCTTCGTGTATACACGTCTTAAGCATTTTTCGTGCGATTTGAAATTCGTGTAAAGACGTCTTAAGCATTTTTAAAGAAATTCCCAAAACGTTTAAACACGTCTTAAGCAGTTAAAGGGTTAAATGTTGCTTCTGGTTTCATCGATGCGCGCATGGTCTGGACGATGTGCCCAAATCCTTCCAGGGTGGCAGCTGGCATTTCTGGATTCTGAAACCCTTCTGCAGGCACCACAGGTTCTTCTTGAAACTCGGCCATGGTTATTCTTCTTCGTCGGGCGCCACTATCAGGACTTGTGTTCCTCTTGACTTGCTTTGGAAACATGAACTGTCCTGACTCGGAAGAGGAAGCTTACTCAAGCTATGTTCAATAAATTGTGAAGTAGACAATACACACAGGAAGGGTATACGAAACCCTTTATTTTTCTATCTTTACAGAGATTTCCGGAACTTCGGAATACAGAGACCAACCATTTGTGGTCTGAACGTAAGAATATAAAACTACTAACTAAAACTCTAACTAAAACTAACTTTGGATTAATATACAAGTGCCTAGCTTTAAGATTGGCCGTTATTTAACAAAGTTCGTATGTAGTACGCCGAGCTGCTAAAACTACGATACGTTTTGCAATTATCAAGTGGACTAAACCTCTGGCCTTGAAGGCAACCAGCAACCGAGTGAAAACTCGTAACACTAAAATGGCAAGCGGCTTGCTTCCAATAACTCCTTCCTCTTTCTTGCTTGGCAAAAAGCCACAACTTCAGTACTTGGCGTTAGCAAGACAAATTTGCATAAATAAGTTAAAGCTTTTAATTCTGGCCGGAAGTAGAAAATAAGAAGTGATAGTAAAGATTTAAAATAAAATAAACGTTAGTAAAACTTAGGATCCTTACAGGGTAAAGCTATGTAAACTTTGTGAAAGAATCAATGACAGCAAATATATACTTGCAATTTTTATGAGTATTTTGTAGTGGCCCTAAATGATCAATGTTATTTGTAGGAAGTGTAAACTAAGTAACCCAAAAATATCTTGTTTGAGTATAGAATGTAAGGTATTTTCTTTTTTGCCACATTTACGATTAATTGGTATGCAAGGAACACAATTTGCAATATAATTATCAATTTTATCTTTAAGTTCACGTGTGTAAAATTCTTGTTTGATGAGTTCTTCAGTTCATTTAGAAGCGAAATGCCCACGAAGATGTGTGTCCTTAATTATATCGGTTTGCACTGATTCTGGAACAACAAGTAGTTCGTTACTGTTTACAGATTTATAAAGTATATCAGCTTTAACAAAATAGTAAACATAAGGTTCAATTTTTAAGACTTTCTTGATAGCTCGGATGTGATCATTTTGCACTTGAGCATTTCGTATTTTTAAACTAATGCTTTTTTGAGTGATGACCATAACAGGGCATCTGCTCAATCAAAAGTCTTTAGAATTTTTTGAAGCAAGAGATGTGAAAATGTGCAGTGCCCTTTCCGGGACTCGAAACTGGACCTCAAGAATACGCGCTAAGCGTGCTAACCGTTACATTACGAAGGCATGCAGAGACGGGGGAGAAAATACCTTGTAAAATGATTAATATAACTATTAAATTTAATACCATAATTATATTCCTTTAAATCTTTCAAGTAAGAAATGCTTTTGCGTGGTTGATTTTCATGGTTTTTTAAATATGTGATGGGAATACGATCCAGTTTTCCTTAAAAAGTCTTCCATATAAACATCTCTCCTTTCAGGTAAGCAGCCCTTATGTGTTTTTCTATATTCAAGTAACCAAACCTAAACTAAGAAATATTTTTCTCTGACTGAATCTCTTAATAAAGAAATATGGTTTTGTACATAAAAACGCTCCTAATTTACGGAAGAAAAAATCTAATCTAATAAATTGTGGAAATAACCTCAGAAGTTTATGTGAAGGAAACATGTGAAAAAGTTCAGCTCTGTTGTAATGTAATATGCCATTTGTAAAATTATAATACTTAAGTATCTTATTAAAGAAAACTAGAACTTAATTATGGAAGTATGACTTCATTCGTAATGCGACGCAAAAGTACAACGCATAGAAATAAATACTAATTAATTAGTGTGTAATGTTCCGCACTTCCAACCTTCACGCAACAATAGTGGTGACTGCTAAGAACTGGAAAGTAGACCAAAGTCTTGAGAAGGGTTTAAATCCCTTTTTATTCAACTTTAGAAATTACAAATGCGTGCTCTTGACGCTCACAAACTACGCCGACCCGGCGGTAAAATAAAAATAAGAAACTAAGAAACGAATAGTAACAAGTGACTAACTACGAGGCTCTCTAAACGTAACTAACCTCACTGCGTTCTAAGATACCGCTGATAATTCAGCAAACTTCTGAATATTATGTTGAAAGATTAACAAAGTGCCGAGGCAAGCACACAGGCCGAAAAGCGTGGTTCTTCAATTTCTAACTAGCCACCTCCACGCTCGTGAAGCAAGAAAGCACACCTTCGAACTCGTTTCCCTTCTATTTAACTCAGAATACTTCCGCTGACAATTTGAATCCTTGCGCGTTCTACTAAAATTTACATACTCTGGCATTGACAATTCCAGGGGAAAGTAAGGCTTGACAGGAAAGATAGTTTAAACTTAAAATAAATGTTAGTTAAAATAAATATAAACCCTACAAGTGATAATGTTGAAAAATTGTAGAGCGCTATGCTGTAACTGTAAATACTGTAACCAGATGCATAAAATAAATTCCTTTTCACATTATCTTTTAATATTAAAAGCAACAGAAATTGAATTATATGTACTAAATAAAATTTACTCGTGAAATTAAAATTTCTAAGCAGTGAGACGAAAATGAGAGTAAGCTTTTGCTGATGCCCTTGCTACTCCACTCTTGACAATACAAATAAAGGTGAATCGATTGTCAATTCATTATTTCTTTTTGTTCATATTTTTTAAATTATACTTTCATTATTATATATTAATTATTACTGATATCATTGAAATTAATATCCAATAAACAGGGTTTACCTGAATATTTAGCAGAGACAAGATATTCAGATAACACATAGAACAGAACGAAAAATATGGTCGCGAAAATCTTCAGCAAGCCAGAGAAAGCTCTTTGGTCAGTCTCTGTTGATAGCAATAGATACGATAGAAGGTGTATTTATTCACCGCAGAATAAAGTTCAAGAATTTCTAAGTATCACACCAGTAAAAACACGTTATTAACTGTCAATATGTATAATAATAATAATAATAATAATAATAATAATAAAATTGTAAGCTATTAATTAGCTTAAAAATGATTTCGAAAGGTTTATTGAAATATTTAACAATGAATCTGGAGGGCAAGGTCAGCGCACAAGAATACCTCCTATTAATGAAGAATTATGGGAGCAAAGTCAATAAAAATCAAGGTGGGGGGAGACTTAGAAATTTCTTCTTGTCACATTTAATGTTTGCTGCGATATGTATGTGACATCTGTGCGACATTTACATCCACATCGCATTGTGATATCTCTGTAACGTTATATCGTGGCCATAATGTAATGTGACGAAAATGTAACATTCGAACGTCATTGTAACCAGTGGCGAAGCGAGGGAGGCAAGGGGGTGTATGATGCAACGGGCGCCACTCGCAGAGGGGTGCCAAATGGTCTCCAAACAAGATTTTCTCGAAAATCTCAGTTTTTATTTTGATCGATTTCTGGAAAATATATTTAAAAATTAATAATTATTGTAATATAATTAATTATTTAATTTCTTGATTTGTCTGATAAAATGTGTAATAAAATGTTTGCAGTACATCAACCAAATATCTCAGCATACAAAACGTTTTTTCTGACCACTTTTATTTCTCTAAAATAGAGATATATTTTTAGTTTTTTTTAAACGAAATGCGCATATAGCCCCCTTTTTATTTTAAAACAATAACACAACCTCGTCCCGAATTTCTCAAAAATAAAAAGTTTCCAAAAACAATTCCGCTACTATGGATTTTGTTTGACTCTTCCCGTAAAAGATTGATGGCATTCCTGACTTCAAATAAGTCATCTTGCTGAGACATCGTATATTCACTGCTACAGAGAATTCAACGTATGTCAATTGTTTTTATCTCCTAACTACAAAAGGAATGCTGCAGGTCGCTTCTTACTCCTTATCTAAAACGCATAGTTTTCGACCTCACAGACAAAAATTTGCATATTCCCAACTTTGTAAAGGTTATAATTTTCCTTTATAATCTCTTCTATTTCCTTTTGTTAAAAAGGTTGTCGATTATATGGTTATTTCATACCGAATTTACAATATCCCCTAATTATTTTGAGCAGTGAATGTGACTGCAAGATGTTACTCCGCAGTAGAAAAGAAAATGAACCTAAAATTCCATTACAAATCTATGGAGAAAATGTTTTCCCATACCTAAGAGTCGCACTTCAAATACTCCTTACTATTTCATTATCAAATGAAATACATTCGTTCATATACATATTCGTACTATATACATTCGTTCAGCAAATTAAAATAAATTTTGACTATTTACTGTCAATGGTAGGACAAGATCCTTAAGTCATCTAGCATTTTTAAATACGAAAAGAGAAAAATTTCAAATGATCGACTTTGATGAACTAATTGATAAATTTGCTTCATCTAAGACAAGAAAGGTGTATACATAGTAATTAACTGTATTACTGTATTATAATATTGCATTATTATTAATAAATACATCTACTTATCTAATAATGTATATTAAACTTTTAATTATTTAAAAATTGAACCTTTTTAAAAATGATTATATTAAATATGTAAAAAAATAATACCTTTTTAACTAATTCCAGATCATCGTATGTCTGATTTTTCAGCCCACACAGATAGATTAGTTTGGCGTTGACTATTCTTAACATATTTTAGAGTATTTTATGGGGGATTCAGCATTTTATTATTATTTGCATTCTTTTATTATCACGAATATACTCTATAAGGTATTTCTCCCGCTTTCTTGGGATGCCTTCGTGGTATGGTGGTCTGCACGCTGAGCGCGTATTTCCAAAGGTCCTCGGTTCGCTTCCAGGCGAAGCCGTTGCATATTTTTTCTCTTTTCTGCTTCCATCAAATCCTTATGTCTCTACAAGTAGCGCTCTAACTAAAAGGATGGTGGAGGATGACTCTCCTCACCAAGGATTTGGCGATTGGGTCCCCTAAAATCTCCAGTCACCCTTTAAAAGGAGAAGTATACAAGGTATTTCCTCCGCCTTCTTTGCATGCTTTCGCGGCGTGGTGTTCTGCACGCTGGGAGCGTATTTCCAGAGGTCCGTGGTTTGATTCCCGGAGAAAGCGTTGCATATTTTTCCTCTTTCCTGCTTTCAAAAAAATCTTAATGTCTCTACAATTCTATACATTATATTACTGTAAGTGTTTTATTTGGGGGGGGCACCGAAATGGTATTTTGCCCCGGGCGCCAGTTATACTCACTACGCCACTGACTGTAACGTCACTGCAATTAAGCGTGCTATATTGGTTGGTACTACCAATCAGTCAACTACGCTACTGTTTCTACCTTCTTCAATAGCTCAGGACTTGACTTCTCTTACTTCAACTACAGACACGTATATAACAGCATGCATTTTTCGGCCCTCCTATCGATTTGAACCAGAAGCAACCCAGAGAAATGAGCTGCGTATCAAATACTATCCACCTCAAGGACTTTATCTCATACATTCTGCAGAGCAGATGCTATTCATATTTCTTAGCATGTGATTTTGAAATATTTGCCATTTATTGTACTAGATTAGGCTTCTGCCTCTCCCAACTTCACCATCAAAGCAATGTTAAGGCATAGAAAGTTATGGTCTAAATAATGTACTTCTACCCCCAGAAACCTGAATTTAATGACTCGTTGACCTTAATAAATTTAGACTTTCAGTATTCTTGACTGCTGAATTTCAGTAAAATAGTCCTCCCCCTTATATATTTTTAGCAACTCCAGGTCTGGAACAAAGCCTTCAAAATATTATTCTAATTCATAGTTAACTTCTACTTCTTAGCTGAGAAATGTTCGAAATTCAGCTGGTTGGCTGGCTTTTAAGATTTTGTGACATCATGCGCCAGCTATTGATAGCGCATGAGTAGAGGTTTTGCATTTGGGTGTTCTAGTAAACTGTGCTGAAATAAGAGCCGTAGGGGTCTAGTTACTAAATATTATAACTATATGTGTCAGTCACATTCTTGTATTTAATAGATGGTGAAAAAACTCTTCTCCTAACATGGCTAAACAAGAACAAGTCTTAATTTTAGAACCTTCTTCTGAGCTTCATTTTACTGGCAAGTTAAGATATTTATTACTGTTCTTTTAGAAGCCATATTGAATTTAATTTGAAATAAGCGACGTTATTTAAGAGGTTTTTTTTTAAATTCCTTCTGATAGATTATCGAATTTAATATTATTTAAATTGATTTGAAATTTTACAAACCTGGGGACTTTGGTAATAGCTGTCAGATCTGAACTGGCGATCTCGATTTCTCATCACGTGTACAAAATATGTTTTACTTTCTGAGATATATGTGAATATTAATATCGTTTGCCTTACTTATTAAAAGCTATAATCTGATTCAAAATGAAGCTTATAATTCGCACTTAGCCCAAATAAAAGAGATTTCGCTTAGTCAAAACTTTGTGCTTATAAATTGTGTCTTAAATTATATTTTAATGAATGTGTTGAATGAATAATTAATAATATCTCTTTAATTTAGGTCCATTTACGGATGTAGTCACATCATACATCAAACTGACGAATCCGTTAGATTGCCGTGTTGGTTTCAAAGTGAAAACTACAGCTCCCAAAAAATACTGTGTTCGACCTAATGGTGGTATTCTACAGCCTAAACAAGTAGTCAATGTCCAAGGTGTGTGACGTTTAGCAGTTTTTTTTCCGATTTTAATTAATATTGCACTTTATGTGTGTACAAAATGCATTGTATCTAATTAGAGTAGGTTTTAAGATGGTTTTTATATAAATTACAGCCTCAAACTGAATATTTACACATATATCTATCAAGCACAATTGTATCCTTATAAATTTTGCATTTATGAAATTAAGTACCTGAAAATTTATTAACGTAAAATAAAGTTACCGAATAATATGCTTGGTAGTTTCTCGATAATCAGTGCATATTGATTTTTTGTATTTTATGCATATTTTTTATATTTGTACATTTACGTATGAAATTAGAGGTTTACAATAAAAGAAATACATTTTTAAGCAGTTAAATATGTATTTACCTAATTAGTATTGTTATGTGAAAAGTGAAGTAATGCGTGTGTTTGATACTTGCATTTAACATGAAAGATGCATGCATAGTAAACAGAAGTATTGCGAAACATCTTGTACTTTTCCAAAATTATTATCTTTTATGGCAAAATATCTTCATTCAGTTGTATTCAAAAATGCACAATTCAAATTTTCACTTGCTGTAAAAAAAGAAAAAGGAAGTATGTTCGTTTTTTCCTTTTCTTGCGAAACACCAATATTGTTTTCAAGAGTTTTAAAGTAAACTATACCAGAATTATGTTGCTGCTTGTTTCATGTATATTTTCTAGATTGTATTTTGTTGTATTTTGAATTTCTTGTTTGTGCTGTAAAAGAAAAGAAGCATAGTTCTTTTATTATGGATGACCGTTTTTGATTCAAACCCAACTTAAATAGGCAAAATATTTGCACCTGTTCTTGAACTTAATACTTTTGACACTGTTGTAATATATTTAAAGAGAGAAAGAACTGTTTCAGACAGAAACTTAATTTGATTCAGAAGCGAAGAAGAAATACATAGTTTTCAAATGAGGGTTGTTTAATTTAGAATAAGTCAGTTTTGATTTGATTTTATTCCCATTGGAATTTGGTTTCCAATTGGTTTATTTTAATGTTATGATTTGCTGAACCAATTAAGTAATCATCATGAGGGCTGTGTAAAAGTTAATAGATAAGGACCAATTTGGACATAGTTTACATACAGTTTTATAGTTGCATTTTTTGAGTACTTTTCGCGGTGCGCAATCAACGGGAAGTTGATTTGTCAGCACTATCCTTATCTTCAGGGCAGATGTTTTTATTTTATTTGGCTTATAATTCCTTACTAAATGTAGTATTTCATCTCGATGTACTCTGTCTTTGATATGATTTAAATCAAATTTCTCGTCATTATAAATATCACGAATACACATCAAATAGTTTTCTGGTTGCAATTTTCTAATTTCGACTATGCGCAATGTATGCTTTACGCATGTGCGTTGAAAGAAATGTTAAATAAAGTAAACAAATAAATATAAAGCTTTCTTTTTCCTTAATTTTGATACCCTTTAGATCATAATTGCTCTTTATTTCATAAATTACAGTTTTCATATTTTTAATTTTATAATTTCTGCATGCCATGTTACCAGATTTAAACTGATGATCTATAATTCGGAAAAACTGATAATCTGGAATCGCTGAAGTCCTGACGAGTCTGGATTAAAGACTTTAGACTGTATTAGCTTTATATATAGCACTATTCTAACATAGGTATTTTGACACAAAATCAGACTTTTTCTGAAATAACATACCAATTTTTTTACATATTTTGATTCTACGACTCAAATTACACCAAACTACTAAGTTTTGTGAAAATCGCATGAGTAATTTTTAAAAAATTAGCTCTTAAAATTTTAGCTCCTGAATGGTAATTGCATTTGATATATATTTATTAATATCTCTCTTTTATGACACGTTTTTTATTCTTCCTTTCGCATTTCAAAGTTTAAGTTCATTCCAAAAAAAATTCACCCATTTTTTATGATTTATTTTTAAAATTTGTATTTTTAAGTAATTTTTTAAATTTTAGAAAAAATTTTGAATTATAACCTATAAAAGTTTTACCATCATCTTAAAGTAAGTGTATTTGTAAGCATACCTACAAAAAATTAGAGTTTTTTGGAACTACTATGATATGCCCCTTAAGTCGACAAATTTCTCGCCAAACATTTTTAGCTAGAAACTCCACGCTGCCATATTACTATCTAAATTTTTTGTCTACATTTCGAACTTTAAGCCTAAAATGTCTCCAAAAACGCGGTTTTCGCACATGCAAAAACCACATTTTGAACACACAATTTAAGCTAAAAATTCGACACAAAAACAAAAAATTTAGATAGCAAAAACAAAAAGTTTCAAACCAAAAATATTTGACAAGAATCCATGTACACAGCGATATGTTTTACATCTACGAATTAAACTAAAAACATCTATGAATTACAAAATATAGGCAGCAAAGGAATCTACGAACTACGGACACTTCACTTTAATAAATTAACATAACAATAAATTTCAAAGAATACCATGTACACAGCATCCTGTTTAAATTTTAAAAAAAATCTACAAATTGCACAATTTAGGCAACGAACGAATCTACGAACTTTAAAAAAATCCCATGTATACAGCGTTATGTTTCAACTTTAAAAAACATCAACGAATTGTGCAATCTGGACACTACGCACTAATCAACAAAATAAACTAAAATAAATTTCAAACAATTCAAAAAAACAATAACAACAGAAATTCATACTAAAAAAACAATGAACATAACATTCTACAAAATAAGAACAAGAATAAAATAAGATGCCCTTACCATGAATTAATGCTTTTTCAAACAGCAGAAATACCAATTTCATACCGCCTTTAACATGCCGTCACGTAATCACTATCGTATTTATATGACAGCCAGACACACTATTCAGAAAATTCATACTATGGTTCAAAATAATCACAAATGCACTAAAAACAATCTCCCAGACCTTCTTTCCACTCCTTCAAACACTAAAAATAATCTCCTAGACCTTTCCACTCCTTCAAACACACACTGACCCTTAACAAGATGGCCACAGTGATATTTCCTGTTGCCGAACTTCAATTGAATAACTTCCACCATTTTATCTTTCCCCCCTATCTTCTCAGACATAGATGCAAACCAATGAACTCCAGCAAAAGATTTTTCAACGTCAAGTGTTGCCATACAACACGCAATTGTGCCAAAAACCAGCACAGAACACATATCGCCGTATTTGGTGAAATTAGGGCATATATCAGAGTTGTACCAGTTTTTTTATTCAAAAGTTTCTAAGATCTACATGAATTTACATATTTTCGCACTTTGAAATTTGGCATCTTTTTTTTTTTTTTTTTTTTTTTGAGCAATAGTAACCCCAAATGTGGTTTATGGATTTTTGTTACAGTGAATTGCCACAGCTCTTTTTTAACCTTAAATTTCAAATAAATTTTTGCGGAGAAGTAATTATATGAAATTTTTTTCCTCAATGATGCATAATAAATATTTATTAATACTATATGAAAAACTTTTTTTTTTTAAATTATGGCTAATATTATTCAACATTTTAACTTTTTTTTTAAAAATTTGTTTCTTTTTTCCTTTTTTAAAAAAATATTTGTAAGAGTAAATTTTTACCTTCGCCGTGTTATCGTCTGCTACTTTACTTTAACTTCATTTAAATTGAATTGTCTAAAACTGAGAAAGTTTGTTTGATGTTTATTTTCATAATGTTTTTTTAACAAACAGGACGTTGAGAGTTTGGGTCATGCCCCAGCTTTAAAAAAAATTTATATAAATATAAATTTTTACATTAATCCTCTTAAAGAATGTTTTAAGTAGTAATTATCTCTTGTGTTATAGATTATATAAAAAACATGTTCTTTAATATAGAAATTATTAGGCTTAAAAAAACAAAATAATATGATTTAGATTGTTTTGTACGGGATATAAGAACCGGGCCACTCAGTGGTACATGATAAGTGTTGCTGTAGTAATTTATTTCTTTCTCATTTAACAAAAATCTTTTAATTCAAATATTTATCCTTTGGAATTTGTACTATATAAAGTTTATTTATACAGTACAAAGTCAAAATCCAGACTCGTCAGGACTTCGGCGATTCCGGATTTGGGATTTTTCCAAATATTAGGTGATCAATTTAAATCTGGTAAGATGGCATGCAGAAATTATACAATTAAAAATATGAAATCGTTATTTATGAAATAAAGAACAATTATGATCTAAAGAGTATTCAAATTTAAAAAAAAAAAAATATATTTGTTTACATTATTAAACATTTCTTTCAATGTAAGTTGTTTAAGTTGTTTCCACAAAAATTCAAAAAGTTCCTTTTTCTTTTTTCTCATGTCATATATAGTTGACTTTCCAATGCCATACTCCTATAATTTTGAGACGAATATGTCTTTATCCATTTTTTGCAGCAATTCCACTTTTTGTTTAATGGACATTGAAACATGGTTTTGCTTTGTAGCCTTTGGCAGCTCCAGAATCGGAAACTTTATTTGACATAATCGGAAGTTCAAGCTTAGTTTTTATAAAATTGCCATAATTATAACAGTCTGCAAAAAATAATGAGCTGGAACAAATTAGAAGATCAGGGAGCAGCGCAGTTCGCTACATTAACTGAAATGTCTTAGAATCAGTAAAGATAATTTTAGCCTAGCTTAATAGTGTCCGTTATACATTATTGGCTGTGTATCACAAGACTGGCGACGAAAGCCAAGTTGTTTCGCTTAATTTTGTCTTGCTCCTATTGCGTACTGAAAATTAAGCCTGAATTGTATTAGTTTTTTACTGTACCTACGTTTATTTCTTGCACATGCTTCAAACTAATCCGAGCTTCAAACTAATCCGAGTCCTGAATAAATAAACTTCCACATATACTTAAGGCTTTATCTAGGGCCGGCACTTGATACTGCCTGGTGCAGTCTCTACGGGTCCTAAATTCTGCTATAAAGTGCCTTCCTAAGCTCTAAATTTTCACCGCATTTAAACTTTGCATCCCAGTGCTTTCCCTAAATCATAAAAAACTTCTCACCCCTTAATTTTGCTGCTCGGTGCTTCCAAATTACAAAAATTTCGTCTTCCGTTAATTCTGCCGTCCAGCGCCCACATATTCTGCTGCCGCTTCTGGGTTTATAGTGAATAACATATCAGTTATTCTTAGTCAAAATAGCATTAAATGTAATCTTTTGGCCTATGAGTTTCGTTAACAAAATCTATTTTTAGCATATGAAAAGAAATTTTTTGTTGAATTTTTCCTCGTCAACATTTCTTAGAGCATTTCATCGCCAAGCGTAATGTTAGCATAAAAGGTTGCCATACTCTTGTTATTCAATTACTAATATAAAAAAGTTTAGACATCACAGCATGAGTTATTACTGAAGCTGCCATGGACTGA
This sequence comes from Stegodyphus dumicola, assembly GCF_044657685.1. Classification (NCBI taxonomy): domain Eukaryota; kingdom Metazoa; phylum Arthropoda; class Arachnida; order Araneae; family Eresidae; genus Stegodyphus; species Stegodyphus dumicola. Next base: position 119,061,245 of record NC_140770.1, on the reverse strand, counting down.
TAAACATGCGGGGATGAAAGCAAAGTATAATAAGTAACGACTCGCCATATCGGCATCAGGGATATAAAAATAAGTGAATGTTTCGGTTTGAGATGTATGTCAAGTAGATAGCTGCAGAGCCAAATTACTAATCTCACAAATTTATACTTACAGGATTGTTTTTCCATAATGGTGTATTTTATTTAGTGCCTAAGTGATGAAATTAAGAATCAGAATTTTCTTAAGTGAAAATCTCCACATGTTTTATATTTTATTACGGAAGAAAAAATCAAATGAGCATTTAAAAAAAAAAAAAAAAAAAGTGTCTTTGAGGTCCGGATTTTAGATCATTCCGGATAATGGATGACCGAATTTCGGACTTTGTACTGTAGTTAAAATGTCTAGAAAATGAAAAGCTATCTTCAGCTGAAATGCATTTGATGCAACGGATATTTTAAAAAATTTGAGAAGAAAGCAAAATTTATGGAAGTGTAACAATCGAAAAATCTTAATTTTGTGTCAGTACTGAAAACAAATGTAGAAGTAAAGAAAGGAAATTAGGGGGGGGATTTAAAGGGGAATCTACTTCAAGAAAGTTGGGTGTTCAAAGAGAAAGCACTTCGACGTGCACACCAGCAAATAGCAGCGATTGAATTAGTACTAACGGAAAAGACAAAAACTATATCATTGCATATTAAATTGAAGAGCGATTGTTTTTCAACTATATGGTTATATAAATTTAAATTACTTCATACAACATCATATGGTATCATAAACGAAACATCCCATGATTTCTCAGTCGAATTATAATTATTTGAAGATTCGGGAATTTATCCAGTGACGTCATAAGGTATTACTCCTACCTTCTTAGTGTGCCTTTGTGGTGTAGTGGTTTGCACACTCGGTGCGTATTCAAGAGGTCCGTGGTTTGATGGTTTGATTCCCGGCGAGCGCATTGTTAATTTTTCATTTTCCTTGCTTAAAAAAAAAAAAAAAAAAAAAAAAAAAAATCTCTACAGTGGCGCCCGAATTAAAAGGTGATGAATGAGGATTTTTCACCACCAGGATTTGGTGACAGGTCATCCTTTAAAAGGGGGGAGTATATAAGGTTACTCCTGCCTTCTTAGCATGGTGTAGTGGTCTGCACGCTCGGCGCGTATTCGAGAGGTCTGTGGTTCGATTCCCGTGAGAGCATTCAAGTCTCCTGCTTCCAAAAAATCCTAATGTGTTTAAAAGGTATATGGATATCATATAAATTTTCTCTCTTGATGAAACTATTCTTTCCTTTCATCTCATGCCTTCAAAAAGCTTAGCCTCTAAAGAATGATAATGGCTCTGACCAAATACTGAGGAAATGGATTGAATTGGATTATTAAGTTATGGCAAAGCAGGGCTATCTGCCTAAAAGGAAGGATGCCTTCATGAAGAACGTTCTAAGGAAAACCAGCTGGCATATACCTTACACATGAGAAACACCACGAAAACACACATGCAACCAACCCATTTGCTGGGATTGGAAACTCGGAGTGAACTACCAATGTTCAGCGACTTTACCGCTCGGCCGTTTGTGGTTCTTTATGAAATGGAAGGTGATAACTTTATTTAAAATGAATGTAAGAAATACAAAGATGTTTCGAAAAGTTGGATGCTTTTTAATATACTTGCAGAATGCCTGAAGAAAAAGAGCAAGCCAAGAAGAAAAGATAAATTTTTGCACAAAATTTAGTATTTTTTTAAATTTAAAACTTTTTTAATCTTATGATATTTGATTCTTACAATTTCTAAAATAAAACATTTGACTACTATATGAATAACATTTTCAGAAACTAAATGTAGGAGGATAAAATTCTGTAAAGCAATTGGCATAATCGTAAAACTATTTAAAGCAATTTATACAAGTCATCCTAAGTTAAAATGTTGGTTATATATCTCTCTTATTTGTACATCTTTTCTGAACGGAACATTGAAAGGCATGTTAACTGTGCTTTATTGTATTTTTTCTTTTAATACATGCAGTTTTCAAATGTATCATAGTCTGGGTCACAAAGTATTCTTCCGAAAGAAACGCAATATAAATAAATAAAATAAAATTCTGGAAAATTCATATTAATAAATATATTTAAAATGCTCAGTTCGAATGAATAAATAGAAAAATTTAAAACAATTATCTGAAGAGACATTGCAACACAAACAATTAAACTAAAAGTCCAAAATAATAACTATGACTAAAAAATATAGTATAAAGAAAACTATTTGAAAAAAAAAAGAAAAAAAGATGCACTTTTTATTTAAGCTACAGAGTTTGAATGAGTAAATAGAAAAATGAAATTCGAAAAAGAAAAAAAAATTACTGAAAATAATAAGAATTATAATTAAAAATATAATATAAAGAACATTATTTGAAAGAAGGAATGATTGTGACTTTTTTGCTCTCGTGCATGATATAAAAAAAATGAAAATAGGTTGCCATATATTAAGAAGTTTGCCAAGTGAACTATTCTTCGCACTATTCTAATTCTTCGAACTATTCTAAAAAAAGCACCAACATAAATTGTTGAATTTCTCCATAAATTTCGCACCAAATTTTACAAAGTTTAATATTTAGGCATAAGTTGAGTCGTAGAATCGAAATATGTACAAACATTGGTATGTTGTTTCTGAAAAAGTCCAATTTTGTGTCAAAATACCTATGTTAGAATAGTGGGTACTATTCCGTTTTGAGGACCGTAAAAAATTGCTGCGAAAATGTATGCGCAAAAGCTTCAAATCTAGCAAACGCGCCCGTTTAACAGCGAGCCAAAGCTAGCGTATGCGCTGATTTCAAAATTGATTTCAAAATTTTCAAGATTGCTTAAGTTTATATAGTTCTATATTTTTTAAGACGCCATTGAAATACTAGTTTAATTTTTAAATCCTTTTTTGATATCCTATGGATTTAACAATTTGGGAGTTGCCCACGTTGGAAAGTCTGCAATAGAATTTTGGGTAAAGTGCAAAATCACCCAATGCTTGACGCGTTTTTAAGAATTGCACATATTCGGTATCCATGTACACATTGACCTATTTTCACTGTAAAAAAAAAACAAAAAAAAAAAAAAAAAAAAAAAAAAAAAAAAACCAGTATTGCACAAAAATAGCACTGCATACACTCTTGACTTTATCTATGTACACATCGACCTATATTCACCTAAAAAGTAAAAGAAAATTGACAAAAAATCCAATTATTTTTACCCTTGTAAAAAGCGGCAAACAAATAAGTGGACGATTCTGCAATTTACCGCAAATTTTTTAAAAGAAAAAGCATCAATTATTATAGAAAATTGTTTGAACAACCAACGAGATAAAAGCATCATTTATTATAGAAAATTATGTTTGAACAACCAACGAGATGAAATTATTCTTTAGCGATAACTTGGTAGCGAAATATTTTCAACATAACATAACATTTCATAACAAATTTTATTCCCTTTCTTTCCCGAAAATGTGTGATAGAAGAAGGGGAAGAGTTTTTACTCAAGAATGATAACTAACACATGTACTCACGATTACACCAAACCCAGCGTGTTTGAAGACTTTTCCATTTTTGGCGAAAACTCGCATATTTTGGCATCATTTCATTAATAGTCCAAAATGTGTGATGGAATTTTTTGTAAGTATGGGTACTTTCAGTGTATCTTGCCTAGTCACAATATATTCATTATTTGCAGAATATTATCTAACCATGATATTCTGAAGTAATCGTGACATTATTTAGAGCATAATTTATGCCCTAAATAAAGAACATAATTTAAAGCATAAGTTATGCTCTAAACAAAGTAAAAAAATAAAAAAAGGTAATGTCTTGTATTTTTCCTTTGAGGTATTCAATTTTCTGATCTACTAAGCTATTACTTATTAAGAATTAGAATATCGATTAAAGGGGGTATATTTAAATCAAGGGGAAATGGGAAATTTCTGAAAAATTTACTTAAAAGAAGTCGTAAAGGAAGCGGTGAAAACCAGGAGACCCATCTCTAAAGAAAACCAATCCCGAAGGATAAATCCCCGAGTGTGAAATCAAATGTAAACAAAGATTAAAAAAATGATTAAGGATAAGTCGCAAAGAAACTGAAACAGCGTGAATATTTGAAAGCTAAATACTGCATCAAATTGAGTAACACCAGAGGCAAAATACCTTCTTGTAAATCTGGTTTGAAAGATGAATTTCTAAATTCAGCACTCTTGTTGGAGTTTTAAAATGCTGCTTCAAATTATGTTGCACATAAATCAACAGTCTTGATCGAGAAAAGTGATCAGAATAGCTGTAGATTTTTTGCTTGGCATCCAAGTCAAGATACTTGTTAAAAGGTAACGTAGTAAAGCAAACAAAATCTTGGAAATATAGTAGAATAATGGAAAATTATTTTTGAATCTCGTAACTGTATCAAAAACTAGGAGAAACATCTGGAGAATAAATTGCAGTACAATGCAGTGAAAGAAAAATCTGAGAAATAAAGAAGAAAGAAACGCTATGCATGACTATAACCATTAGTTATGTATATTAGGTAATCTAGAACTCCATGGAAGTGGAGAACCTAATAATGGAATACTATGAAAAGTAAGATTTAGTTATCAATCGAAATGAAGAGATTTAGAGATTTGTCAGTGTGGGAATTGTAGTTAAGAGCCAAATAATCATAATTTTAAATTTGTATTAATGTTATGTATTGCTCTTATCTTGATGTTGAAAGTATATATATCGATTTTTAGTTCCATAAGAGTTGTATTTTGATTTCATTCATTTTTCAGTTATGTTACAACCATTCGACTATAATCCAAATGAAAAAAATAAGCACAAGTTTATGGTCCAATCGCTTATCATCCCAGAAGGAGATGTTAATTTTGATACTGTAGTAAGTATATTTATGCTTCTATTGTCAGATCTTTTTTCTTCCTTAAAATATTGTAGTGAGTATATTTACAGTTGGTAATAAGACTTTCCTTTTTGTATAAATGTTTTCTGAGCTGAATTATATCACTTGGTTACTCTAAAAATGTAGTAGTACTATTTTACATTGGAATCATGAATTATTCATTAGCAATATTATTATTTGTTGTGTAAAATATGTTTTAAGTCTTTATTGTAAAAGTTGCATAAGCAATCTATATCTAAATGCTAGAGTCTTAACATTTTTTAGGTACTTACGTATTAACGCAACCAGGCCAAAATTCGCATAAATCGCCAAATTTGGCGACCCTACTTACGGCAACCCTATGTGTGTGAAAATAGACGAAAGTTTATTTGTAAAAATAAAAAATAACACTGGGCGTGTACTACCACAGCAATGGGTTTTCGGCAGAATTTGCCGAGAAAAGAAAGAGACTTTTTTGATTACTGTACCTAACAAAAGCGCCGTTACCCTCATGGAAAAAATTTGCGAAAATATCAAGGAAGGAAGCATCATTTATTTGGATTGCTGGAAAGGATACAATACAAGTGAGTTCGAAAATGCTGGATTTTTGCATGGAACTGTTAATCACAAATATAACTTTGTGGATCCCAACACGGGCGTTCACACACAACATGTAGAGCGCATGTGGGGCTCAGCCAAATGGCGCAACAAAAAACAGAGAGGAACAGCCCGTCATCATCTTGACTCATACCTTATCGAATTTATGTGGTGCTAAGCTCAAGCTGTTAATGGCGAAGACGGTTTTCAATCAGTGCTAAAAGCAATAGCCAAAAGATTTCCACCGAAAAAATAATTCTGCAACTTATTCAAATTCGAAACCGGAAGGGTTTAATTGCTATTTTATATTTTAAAACAAAATAATATAAAAAACAGTATTAAAAATTATCTGTAATTAATAAATGTACATTTTCTTTCTATTCATACTTTTATACTCAAACTTACAAATCGCGCCAACCTGGTTGCGATAATACGTAAGTACCCATTTTTATTTTAAAATTCCGCTGCTGTGCTGTTAGTTCTCAAGAATGCATTATCCTTTTTGTTACTTAAATATCAAACGATAGTGGGAATTTTGGTTAGCAAATTGCAAAACAAAATTTCTGCTTCTCTGCTATAAGCATACCCTCCGTTTTTGGTATGTTCTAACACATGCTATGTTATTATACTAGCTTTGACATGCTACATATTTTCTCTTTGCTATGGAAATCTGGAATTTACAAGTAGTGAAATGGAATTTGTAAGCTGTTCTCAGAATTGTGGACTATTATTGAAAGTCAAGAATAGAAAATTGGTTTGAAGGAATCCAGTTCCTATGTTAAAGAAATGTGTATTATTTTTACTACTGGTGTAAAGAGTTAGCATCATTAAAATTTTACCAAGAATATTCTGATATAAAAATAAGAGAATAAAATTATTGTAGGGTGGATCAGTTATCTAATACAGGGATCGGCAATCTGCGGCTCGCGAGCTGCATGCGACTCTTTTGATGTAAAGTTGCAGTGCTCAAGTTCCAAGTTCCTCAAATAATATTTACTGAAACGAAATAATATATACTATAATATTGAAACAAAAGTTTTAGTGGCTCTTTAAAAACTGCGAAATTTTGTAAACTTTGGCTCTTCCATTTCAGTAGGTTGCCGACCCCTGATCTAGTAGTTTTAATAATTAAAATGGAAGAGAACCAAAATCCGTGATCGTACTGAAGTTTACATTATTAAGTCATTATCAGAATTATCTTGGTGCTAACCATAATTCATGGTATCACTGAGTTATATCAGATTTGTTTCCAAGCTTTCAGGAGAGCAGAATTTGATTTTTCATTATAATATAAAGTTGTGCACAAGAATAGATAATTATATTGCTGCATCATATGTTTTTTCCCCAAATAATGTTGTAATTGCTTAAATTTTAAATACTACTGAATTCTCTGTTTTAATTCATTAATCCATATCATTAATTAATGAAATGGATTAATGCTATTTCATCAATCAGTTTTTGTAACCTTCATTTGTTATAAAAAATTAATTATCCTAAATGTTTATGTATGTGTATGACATTTCAGTTATTTTAATTTTGATTAAAATTGAGTACTAAAATTGGTTTATATTTAAATCAATATATATATTATATTGAATTGTTGCATTATTTTTGAATTATTACTGTATTATTACTTAAAGTTTGGGGCAAAAGGTGAAAGCAGTTTTATTCAGGAAACAGATTTTATACGATTTCTGAATTATGTACTAGATTTGGAAAATGCTATGCCTCAATAGCAGAAGTAATACAATCTTGAAATTCTCAAATTGTAGGTATAAAAAGGACAGTACATACTTTTTTTAAATACGCCTTTATAGTTTGGGCATTTTTTAAATATTTTATATCTAACATTATGCTTGGTGTGATATTTTGTTTAATTCATAGTGGCAAGAAGCCAAACCTGAGAGCCTTATGGATTCTAAGCTGAGATGTGTTTTTGACATGCCTGCTGAAGAGTCTGTTCAAAATGTAAGAATTTTATTTTAATTACCCATGTCTTCTGTATGATAAAAATGGCTTTTAAATTTCTAATTTAGCATTGAGGTGAATAAGAGATGGAATTGTCTTTTTTGGGGGGTATTTTATTAAAAATTTTAGAATGATACAAGAGTATTAATGAAGGTGGGTATAAGGTTTATTCCCTCAATCATAGATCCTAGGCAGGTACTTTAATTACAAAGTTTTCAAAATGAGGTAGAGAATTTTTAAGAGAATGGTTTATATAATATGGAGGGGAAATTGCTGTAATTGTAAAAACTGTGTTTTTCATATGGAAGACTTCTAGTCAGTAAAGTATTCATTATGTGTTAAATGTAAAAAGTTCCATTCCTTTATATGAAACATGTTAGGAGATATTAGTAAGAATAATTCACTTGGCAAACTTCTTAATTTATAGCAACCTATTTTCCTTTCCGTTTTTTTTTCATTGTCCTCGAGCAAAAAAAAAAAAAAAAAAAAAAGTCACCAAATAATTTTAACAAAGTGTGTAAACCACATTTTTGTTATTATCACTAATAATAATTATGCCAAATTTCAAAATGCGCCAAAATGTAAATTCACGTATATCTTAAAAAATTTGTGGGTATGTTTTGCAGTATATTTAGTATTTTTTGCAGGTATGCTTAGAAATACATCTACTTTAAGATGATGTTAAAAATTTTATAGGTTATAATACAAAATATTTTTCAAAAAATTTAGAAAAATTATTTTAAAATACAAATTTTTAAAATAAATCATAAAAAAGGGCGAATTTTATATGGAATGAACCTAAATTTTGAAATATGAAAGGAAGAATCAAATAAGTTTAATAAAAAATGAGAGATTAATAAATATATATAGGAAATTCAATTAACATTGAGGAGATTAAATTTTGAGAGCTAATTTTTTAAAAACTACTCACGCGATTTTTCCAAAACTTGGCAGTTTAGCATAATTTGAGTCGTAGAATCGAAATATGCAAAAAAAATTGGCATTTCCTTTCAGAAAAAGTCTGATTTTTGTGTGAAAATACCTATATTAGAAAATGATATATATAAATCTAATACATATGCCAAGTCGCGCCTTCGAGATATAAAAAACGCAAGTTGAATTTCGTGAATAGGCCCAGGAGAACAGGAGATATAGAATTGAACCCCCCTTTTTTAGGGGGGCACAGTAGTTTAGTTCTTTTTTTATAAGGTAACAATCAAATGGTAAATGAGCAGTCGAGATGTAGTAGTAAAGTTATATATTGCTAAATAGTAATAACTGTCATACAGTTATACAGTAAAAAGCATTACCTTTATCCTGACCTTTTTATTTTTTATGTTCTATCCATTTCCCCCCGTTGGGACATTCTGCACATTTCTACTTGTTTATTTAAAACATTCGAAAAGAAGTAAAAACAGAATTTTTCGTATCTATATGTATATGTTTTGTATCTATGTATTTCAATCCTATATGTATTTGTTTACTTTCTTGTGACATTAGTTCTGAAGTGAGTAAAAAGTGCCGGTGTATAAGATGCAAATTTCATAAAGTAATGTTGTTTGAATGTGCAGTTGTATTTATAATTGTATAATCTGCAAATATAATTTGTTTTATATGTCTGTGGGTTAAAAATAGTTTTTTTAATGTTGACCGTTTGAAAAGTTAAATGCATATAAATTTGTTTCTTTTCCTTAACTAAAATTCATTGTTTATAGATAAAAAATATATTGTATGTATAATTTATTTGCAAGGTATTACTAATTACCAGCTAAGTGCATGGAAATATGGATTTAATTTATAAAATTTTCATGCATTACAGACAGATTGTGTTAATCAGAGAATAACATTAAAGTGATTTACTATTTTATGGTGCTGTCAATCTGCATTATGAAGTAAATTGCAGTTATCAGTGTTGCATAGGGGTGGGTATAATTTTAGAAGTCATTAATGATGAATAGCATAGGAGAAATTTTGGTAGTTGTTGGTTATAGCGACCTTGTCAACAAACGGGGATTGGCACATTTTAACCCATTAACGATTTTACCCGGATTTTCTCGTTCTTTTATGCAGGTCTCTTAACGGTTCGTTACGGATTATTGTTAGTTTAAATGTACCCTCGAAAACGGACAGTCCCGTGTTTTTGTATTATCGAAAAAACACGCCAAAAAGGACTAGCCCGTATTTTTGTATGTCTTCCAACCCCCAATGCCTAAGGGGACAAGGGTCCATGCAATCCTGACAACAATGGGTAATGGCTGTCTTTAGCGTGGGGAGAAATCTTGATGTTTTGGGATAAAGGCCTTACACTGACTCTAAAGAAACAAATTTATTACCAGTTACAAAGTGGATGCATATATAAAGGGATTTAAGAATTTCCGTTTTAGAGCAGTTATTGAATAAAAAATATAATTTTTTACAAAATCAACGTTTACCTATAAGAGCGTTAATGAATTAAAACAAGAAAAATAAAAGTAATAAATGCAAACATAAAAATCTGAGAATGCAAATCTTTCAGATTTTACATTACGCCCAAAGGGCGTTTTTTAACGGTTTGTGGGTTACCTTTGTTTTTAAATATCATGTTCTTCGCACTTAAACCATAAAACTTCAGTTAAACAGCAATACCGCAAAATAAATTTTAAATGAACATATCTTTAGAATTTCCGAAACACAGTCTCGCCCGTTGAAGATAATTTTTTATATTATTATTTTAATACAGTGTTGCCTTTGCTCGCTTTAAAATCGTTGAGTTTCTTAATAAAAAATTCATTGAAGTTTTACGAAATATGAAACATATAATAAAACAAATTCCAAATCTCGGCTTCGAGATGCCCATATTCGGGTGGAAATGTACGTTATTCAAAATTGGATGGGTCTAGGTACCGTTGTTTTATCACAATGCGAGAAACATACATATATTTATGCAGATTATTCATTATTTAATTTCAAGGCAGATAGCCCTTGAGTGCTCTGCCGTAATCTAATAAACCAAAATCATTATTTAATTTCTTTAAATATAATACAGGGCTGTAATATGTGGTAGCAACAGTTTGAAAAGTGAACTGACATAGTTTTCAACGGAAAATGAAAAAATGAAGTTAATAGACCTTCTCGGCTAACGCCCTTTGTTTTAAAAATAATGTATCGTGTAATTTAATGGGAATACGAGATTAAATAATTCTCTTTAAAAAATTCTTCTACAAATTTATATCATGAATAATAAAAACGTGAGGCTGTCTTGATAAATTTATAAATATTATACATCTGACAATGCGATTCAATTATTTGATTTCGTAATTTAAGAACCTATGATTCTTCTTATAAAACTGTACAGGAATTTAGCAAAGAAGCTATTAAGTAATCTCTTATTACCATTAATCTATGCGATAAATTATTATTATTATTATTACTTTTGGTTCAGTCTTTTACTTCCAAGTATCCTTTTACCTCAAATAATCGAAAAAATATATAAATTCAAAACAAAATTCGCCCCCAAATCAGAAATTAGGTTACAAATTTCATGCAAATTTTATTTCAAAAGCTATTTTACGCTCTGTAAAATGATGCAAACTTAAAAATTTAAGATTTTTAGTTTATTCTTAAATGGAAATATGCGCAAAAAATTTCTTCGACATTAAATTTTAAAAACTCTAAATCGAATTATTATCATCCGTAAACATAATTGTACAAAATCTGAATTCAATAGCTTATCGATAAGCAGTTCAAAAATCTACGACGAGCTTTTGATTAAACACCGTGAATGAACTGAATACAATTTTTGGAACAGCTCTATTTTTAAGCACTTTGGAAAGATCGGTAAGTTGTTGATATAGCATAACTGTTATTTTTATAACATTCTTGGCATTATGAAACGTGTGACATTCATAAGTGATTCCCAACAGTTCTGTTCATTTGTCAAAGTGGCTGCTTTTGAAAATATTGTGAAGCTCACTCGATGTGCTCCACTATCTATGATACTCATTAAAGATATTTAATTATGTTTTATTTCTATACAGAAATACTGGTAAAATTAAGAGGTCAAATATTTAATTATTTGAGTTATATAACTACTTATACTGTCTCAAGAAATTTTGAGTCATTTTGTAAAAATAATCTTTTCTTTAAAATTCCTTTTCCCCCCTACCCCCTATGCTTCATGACTTTATTACTATTCTGATGAATGGAAGGTTTGTAGAGACATTAAATTTTTTTTTTTTTTTTTAACAGCAAGAAACATGAAAAATGAGCGATGCCTTACCCGGGACGCGAACCACGGACTTCTCGAATGCGCGCCGAGCGTACTGAGACCACGAAGGCATGCTAAAAGGGCGGGAGAAAATACCGTATATTCACTCATTCCCCTTTTATAGGGCGACTGGGGATTAGGGGACCGAATCGCCAAATCCTTGCGGCGGAGAATCATCATCCACCTTTTTTGGTTTGGGTGCCACTATCATACCTGCCAACTTTTACGAATTTTTCGTAATTTTTACGAAAATGCGTTTGTCTTTACAATTTTACGATCGTAATCCATTTTTTACGATTTTTTTTCCTTTTTCAAGTGTTTTTAGTGATTTTTGTTGAAATTTTAGAATTTTTCGCCAATTTAGCGATTTTCGCCAATTGCATCGTGTTTTACCGCCAACTACCGACTACTTCGAATCCAGTAACCTGCGGTTTCTCCCAACTCGCCGCTTAACCAGCCAATCCAATGCGCTGAACTTGTTTTTCCCACTCTTTTCTTTGTGGGCGCCAGATTATTTTTTTCGTGTTTGCTTCAGCAGCAAGGGAATTACTCAGCTCGTACTCAGCGAGCGTGGATTGTCGCATTCTGTTTGTTTTTTGTTTGCACGTGCTATGCATTTTTTTAATACGTCGTTGTTACGAAATGAGTTAAAAAAAACCGTATTCTCAATATTTTCGGCCTGCCTACAAAGCCGAATTTCCAACAATTAAAGAATCCTTCAAAGGAAATAACTATGAATTTCCAAAGAATTTTTGGCTAAAGCCAAAAAAATGCACTTTAAATTCATTGCAATAATTTTTTTGTGTAACATTAAGCTCTTGTTTTATGTTTCCTAATAAATTTTTTAGTTACTTACTTAATTGAGATTTACTAATGTAAGTACAATTTTCTTTTTTCTATTTTTATAAATTGTTATTTTGTTAGTATCAAAGCATGATATTAATTCTTCGTGTTCTTCTGAATTTTGGAGAAATCTTCTGAATTTGGGGGAGAAATCTTCTGAATTTTTATCTTTAGAGGTTGGCAGGTATGCACTATAGAAACATTAGGTTATTTCGAAGCAGGACATGTGAAATAGGAGCAATGCCTTCGCCGGGACTCTAACCACCAACCTCTCGAATACACGCCGTGCGTGCTGACCATGAAGGTATGCTAAGAAGGCAGGAGAAAATACCTTATAGGTTATGAAAACCAAAAGTTGAGTAGGTAGTCACAAATCTAACTAATAAATGCTCTACAAATACAACTTTTAATATTTTAGCAGAATTTTTTGGAAACGTATTTATATAGATTGTTGTAGAAATCGACACAGTTTGATGCCAGTTTAGAGGAGGGGTTGTTTATGAGCGTATTAAAAATGCTTTTCCCACTCAAAATGTTAACTACTTTAAAATAATAATTCATAATCGCACTGAATCTGATGTTTACAATTATTTCCCCTGAGATTTCTTTAAAAAGAAAGAATTACAATTGTGTTTAATGCAGAAAATTTAATGGAATTGGCATCTGCGCAAGAGCAGGGAGAACTTTCTAAGGAAAACTAGATTTCCTTCACATTGAACGTAGAAAACTTTCACCGAACAAGTGTGTTTACCAGGATTTGATATGTAGGATTACCAGTACTCAGCGGTTTTAGCGCTTGGCCACTGGGGCCCACAGGCCGATTAAAAATCTTGTTTAGAAACCTTTAATCTTGATTTAGTGTGACAGGTGCCGTAGTTTGAAGGTTAGGATTACTTGAATACAGCAAAACACACGAGGACTATCTGCTTTTAAGGAAAGAGATGCCTTCGTAGAGGACTTTTTAACGAGAAAAATCTCATATTCATGTTATATATAAGGAAAAACAGGGAAAAATACCATTCAGCCATCGTATTCGTTCGTCAGTGTGTAAATCGAACTACCAGTATTTACCGGCCACTAATATGGCCGTAGTTGAATAGGGGAAATAACTGTTGGATTGTAAGGCATCTAAATTAAGAAATAAAAAAAAAAATCACTTCTGAGGTAATCTTAAACCCAAATTATTTTTATTATAATTATGAAAGAGTTCAACTCATTTGTTAATTTTCAGATCGTTAAAATTAGTTTGGCTTTAATGAATGATTATTTAGACCTGTTACAGGAAACAAATACATCAAAAGTTTCCTTTAAAATATCAGGAATTATTGAAAAATCTTCTGTAATTTATAAACGAGAAAACATATTTAACCAGATTTTACATGTGTGAAAAAATAATGAATTTTGATCTCCCCTAGTAGAGACATTTGTAATTATATTTCTAGTTCCAAATTCAAAGTGAAAAATCTAGGTGCCTGAAGCCAGAGAACACTATCGATTCTTCTTGGCTTCTATTTTCAGCGACGAAATAGATCAACTGCATGGAATTTTTATGATTTTTCTCAACATGTAAACTAAATGCTTGTAAGTGTTTCTTAGAAAGCTCGTTGGAAGTAGAATACCTCTATCTTGGTAGATAGATATCGTGTGCTTTAGTAAATTTAGCAAATCTAAACACAGGGCCGACAGTACTATGTTTGAGGCCTTTCTCTAACATAGTCAAATAGTGTATCGAATAGTCGAACAATGAAATCACCCTACATCGCCCTCTTTTACTTACTTTTATACTTTTATCTCAATATTATATATTGCATCCATAAAAATTTCTCTAAATTAATGTTATTTGGATTCGAAAACCATTTTATGCTTAAATACATCTTTCCAGATGTTTGTCTTTTACTCACTGAGAGTCATTGCTTCTTGAAGATGTCAAATCATTAATGAAAAATTATTTCTTGCTTTTCCGGTTTCCCCTAACTGTTTCCACAAAGGCCGAACCTTTGGGCAAAAACAGCCCTCCTATGATGTTAATTCCTTAGTAAAAGAGAAAGCACTGAACGGGGTAAAGTAGTAGAAATCTTGACTTTCCTTTTCACTCAAAATTCAAGCATTCCCAAAATCTACTTTAAAAGATATACTCCCTAAGGTATAAAATTTTTGTGTAATGAAATTATAAAATGCAATATATATATATATATATATATGCAATAATAATATATATATATATATATATGCATTATAATATATACATATGCTAAAATATGACATTGATGACATATATATATCAATTAAACCTTTAGACACACACACATACATAATCAGATATATTACATATATAGAATCACATAGTATCAGTAGGTGAAAGAAGAAAATAAATCCTACTGGTGAAAGATTGCTGAAGAAATTCAAAGCATAATGAAAGTTTCTTTTATCTTGGAATCAAAGAACTTTTTTATCGCTTTAGTTTTTGGGAGACTATTAGATTAAAATGTAATAAATAAATAAGTTTATGAAAGAAAAATAAATCTTTAAAGGAAGAAAAAGGAAAAATAGAACCAAACAATCAAATCATTTTCAGCATTGAAACCAATTTTAAGTGCGACAGTATATTTTCCTGCCGATACGAAAACTTAAGAAAATGGACTGAAATCTGCATTGTTTTACCTATCAATATACGACAAATGGAATAACGATACAAAAAAAAGTAAATTTGAAAAATTTCCGAAAGCGGAATAATTCCGAATGCTGCACAAACAGAAAGATACCATGCAGAAACATTGGATTTTTTTCGAAGCAAGAAATGCGAAAATTCAGCAGTGCCCTCTTTGTGCTTCTAATAAGGAGGTCTTCCAAATTCTAGCTGGAAGGACTTCCATTTATAACAAGATAGTGAGAATGGCATAATTCCTTATTATTTGTTTTCATTTAAAGGGCGAGAGAGAAGAAGCACGAGGCACTGTCGGAATAATTCATGTGTTAACGAATTATCGTCTGACATGTTTTTGTTGGGGTGCCATTGAAGAGACATAGCGTTTTTATAAGGGGGGGGGAAACACGAAAAATCCGTTATCCTATCAGCGGAATACGAACCACAGGCATTCCGACTGATAGTCCGATCTACTATCACTTACACCCCGAGTTCAAATTCTAGCTGGAAGAAGCTCCATTGAGCAATTTCCAGCTCAAAGAAGAATGAGATAATTTCTCATAATCAATACGGATATATAACTGATGATTCTAAAATTTTATTATCATTAAGACTGGAAAAAATACACGATTTAATTCATTTTCATACATTTTAAAAGAAGTTAAATTTTTCAGAGAGTTACTATAAAATATTTATTAGAATGTCAAATTTAAGCATTTCAGTTATTTATATAATAAAGGATAAATTTTATATTTATATAATAAAGAAAAATCGTTAATAATATCACTCTGATTTTAGTGGAGATATTTTAAGAAATAAATAAGTGAAGGCTGGAGGAAGAAAAACTATTTCAAGTTATATGTTTATCTTAAAAGTAACGAGAGAAAAACTATGTTAAAAGAAAAGGCACGCATATCGAAATTGTTTCCTGTACTGCTGACAAATTGTTATATGGCATGTATACTATAATGTTCATGAATAATTGATTGCTACTAGATTAATACAGGCATAGCATATTTTTAAGGACTGATTTGCTGTAATTTCCAATTTGATTTTTGCATACTTTTATGTTTAGGACACTAATTACATCACACTGAAGATTACTCAATGCAATAATTCCATTGCAGTTTTATAGAAATTTATAAAATTTTCAGCTTCAATAAACAAATATATAATATTTCGATGACTCAGCAGGTTACATAATTTATTATCTTTCAAGTTTTTTTCGAAAACACCTCGGCAGATATAGAATCAGCCGCAGACTGTACTAACTTTAACAAGCGGAGTATCTAAGTGTTCACATTTCTGTTTATAACTGCAATAAGAACAAGTATAAGTTTGAAAAGTTTACCAATGGCTATGTGGATAAAAAAGATGATCGTAAGTATTTTGACCTGGTTTTGGTTTGTGGTCAATACGTTGGCTGTAGGGAAGATTTTGTGATTTTTTCCATGTGAACTAGTTTTCTTTATAAATTCCTCTAAGTCTTTCATTAAGTACATACAAAGTTCCTACATTAAACATTAGTAAGTGTTTACATAGGTAAACATTTTAAAAGCGACTAGCGTAAAGAAAGTTATTTAAATTATGTTTTTAAAATGCAAATTCAGAACACTGAAAACCAAACGGTAAACATTATAAGACTAATTTAATAATCTTTGGTTTGGTTTACTTGAAAACTTTACTTAAAAAACGTTGAAATTTACAATGTTTACAACAAACTATTATTCTGCCATATTCATCGATTGCGTTAATAAAAATCTAAAATTATTTAATGTAAAATGTAATTATCCGAAAATTATGTAAAATGAGATTTTTTTCCCACTATATCTGTAGTTTACAATGGCTAGAAAAAAAGATAGCTCTAGATAATGAGTATTTCTAGAATGAAAAAACTCTATTGACTACAAATAGTCTTTGGAGACCTTAGTGTCAGTTAGCCTGCGGAGGTCAGGTTCCCTTCCAAAAAAAAGTAAAACTGTTTAAAATGCATATAGTTTAACACTTCCTGTTTTATTTGGAATAATATTTCAAAAATAAAACTCGTGTTGGTTACGACCCAAGCAATACTTCATGGGATAAAGAGCCGTACTTTGATAATGCTAGGATCATGCATTCAGTTTTCGTCGTTTTAATAAAATCCATTATGATACTTATGCTGGTAATTATAAACTGCATTTACGGATACAGAAGTATGATTAATACACTAATATCACAGAATATAAGCTTTATATGCTCTGACAAGTTTTGTCAAGATACCAATTTTTAGTTCATATACAAGTCGTAAATTCCCTAGCCAGATTCCTTTTTTATATAAATAGATGCATAGAGGACAAAATGGAAATTATATTTTTTATTCTTTTAGATATAATTTTTAACGATAAACGATATTCTGCTAAGTTATAATACAAAAATTATTACTAATAATAATTTATATCCTAATATTTATATCCTAATTTAATAATATTTATATCACTCAAAACAGAATTGGAAAACTCATTCAAATCATATTTAATCAAAACATTTTACAAAGTTATGGGGAAAAGGAATTTTGGGGTTTGTTTGATTTTTAACGGTGAATTCAATCATTAAAACATTTTTACCGTGTTTCCTCATTCATAAAACATTAGCAAAATAATTTACTAAATAATTCTTAGATGATGTAATAGTATTCTTGTTTATCTTTTGTTATATGACTAAAAATAAATAAAAAAGCAGCTGGTATTCAATATTATTTTATTTAATTACAAATACTTGGCTATTGGTACTCAAGACATAGTCTTTCCATATTATCACTTTTCTATTAGGCCTTGAAATTATGTTAACGACCTAATAGAATTCGGAAAATCCTATGATTGCATAAAACTGCGGGAGGTGCTAATAATGACAAATTTTAAATGAAAATAGAAATTTATTTCAATAAATTTATTTAAACTCTATTTGTGAGTGTCTGCTTTATGCATTTAATATATCAAATGCAGAAAAGTGAGAAAAATCCATCCAACACAGAGAAATAATTCTTTCTAGTCTTTGGTTAAGATTGTATCAAATTCATTTAAACTTCCATTTAAATTCGAAATACGATCTCTCAAATCAACGAAGGAATACATTTTTGGCTTTAAATTCCACATTAGTAGCAACTGTATAATAGCTAAACTTACCAAAATATTTGTAGAAAACCGCCAAAATTCTAGAAATTGCTATAAAATCCCGAAAAATATTAGGAAGATTATGCTTGCCAATTCCACACTGAAAAGACGAAGATGAGCTCGACAGTTAACGAACAACTTGTGGAAAAAATTCAACGCTAAAATAGAAATGCATATGCCAAATTTTCCAAAAATTTCTGATAAATATTGTACTCTCATCGTAAATATATATGGACTTATAATGTGATGAAAACTGAGTCGGTAAAAGAATGGATTAAAATTTAATTTCCCAAAATAAATTGGCCTACTAAAACTAAATAAAATAGATAAGTAAATAGTAAAAAAATTCTGTAACAAAATAAATAATGATCTTTCTTAAAATACTGCCCAATAAAACATGTCGAATAATTGGAAGTTAACAAGCTTCGAAGCTAAAATTCTAAAAAGATTTCGGAAAATTTGGCAGTCACATGTTAAAAGAAACAAGTCTACAGGCTACTAGTACTAAGAAAGAGGAGGGAGACGAAACTAAACGGAACAACTACTTCTTGCCATTCAATAGCGGGGAGGCAATTTTATGGCTTATCCATCACACTAAGGGGAAGCAAACATACTGCCTTAGGCTGGGCCATCTTAGAGAGATTTCAGAAAACGAAAGCGATTTTTTTTTTGGAGGGGTTTGTTGTCTGACAACGCGACCGTTTTCGAAGCATTTCGTTCCGAGAGGCGGGCTCGTTGATGGGTTAAAACTTGGCTAGAAACAGGTGGTTACCGATACGCATAAGATATTCGTTAAATGTCTATGGTGCTCAGTTTATATAATATGTGTATACAGAACCAGTTTAATATAAATTTACATTTCTTATTTTATTTAGCATAATTTTGTAAGTGGTGTATTTAAAATAATGCACAGAAGCATATCCAGAATTACTACAAAACTTGCAGACATTGTGCACAACATACAGCATATAAAAACATACAGCTTGCAAATACCAAACAATATTTAGAATATATACAATGAATAGAAATATCTGGCAGTCATCCCTCCCCCACGGATATAAAGAGACTATTTCACTAGTTGTTTTGAATGGTGAAATAAATTTCCATTGAGGGAAAAAAAAATCTCAGCATGTTTTTCAGCTGACGGATGATTGAAAATAGTCATCATATTAAATATTTGACAATAATACACTAGAAGACTTTGACTAGGATAAACAAACTACATGTGAATGGACAAATTGATATATATTTCTCGCAATGGTAACTGGTAAGCACTGAGATTTTAGTATTTTGTAAGGGGGATCAGGACATATTATCACATTAGTTATGGTCACATTGTGTGAAGTCTTATTAACTGCGTGAATAAATTCTAAATTTAATTTTGATGATTTATTATGTAAATTTCTGCAAATAAGTCATGTTTTATATGTTTGGCAATAGAAATATAGTTTATTTTATTGAAAATTGTTTTCTATCTGTTAAAAAATTTTCTTACCAGTAAAGGATAAATTTTAAAGCAAAAGTTTAAAATGTAATAACTAACATTTAGAAAGTATATAAAGTTTTTATCCTCTAAAGTGTAGGGATACACAGCCTGTGGTTCGCCGAGACCTTATCAAACTTTTGATTTGACATATCGGGTGTCTGTAGAAGGGGTTGTGAGCAAAAAAAATTTCACCACTCTTCCCTTCATTACTCATTCTACTCTGTCCTGTCGAAGTGAGATTTGGCACTGAGCCAAGTTCCCGATGTCAACCAAAGCACGTATCTACTTCCTGAACACGAAAATTGCCCCTAGCCTGTAGGAACAACACTTGTAGAAGATTGAGAAAGAGTCTGTGGTATGATGTAGCACGAGTGTGTTTGCACGCATGTGCTTGTAAAGTGGAAGAGAAAAATATTTGCTCGGATCCGAAGCGGTGGATTCATTTGCTTAGTATCATTGCACTTTGGGCTTTGTGACTATACACTGTTTTATCACGTGCGCGTTTATTTTTCTTTTCGAGACCATAAAGAAGTTTCATGTTTTGAGTATTTCACTTTTTTGTTTAAATGTTATTTTGAAAGTGGAACCAACATAGAATTTTTGAAATTTTTGTTCCACGTTGTCATGATGAATGGATGCAAAACAAAAGGAAAGTTAGTGGACGATAACAGGAAATTTTCAGAGGCCTGGACTTTGAAATACTTTTTCATAGAGCAAAATAACAGAATTACATGCTTGATATGTAATTTTACGATTAGTGTTTGCAATGAGTATAACATTAAGCAACACTGCGAGATGAAACACTCAACATTTTCAAAGCTTGAGGGAGAGGATTGAAGTCGTAAAATTGAATTTCTTCGCCGTTCTCTTGTTGCTCAAAGGAGTGCGCCGTTCTCTTGTTGCTCAAAGGAGTGTATTTACAAAGGCCTCTTCACAGTGAGAAAACTGTGTTGAAGTTAGTTTGGGAATTGCAGCCTTAATTGCTAAAAGTAGGCTCCCATTTACTGATGGCGATTTTGCAAAGGAATGTATATTGTTGGCTTTCGAGAAAGTATGCCCTGAAGCTACTAGAAATTGTAAAATGTGTCTCAGCAAAATGACAATTCAAAGAAGAATTTAAAATTTATCTGATGATGTTACTGAACAATTACAGAATGCTGCTGCCAAATTTAAGTACTTTTCTCTAGCAGTTGATGAGTCGACAGATATTGCTTCAACAGCTTAGCTTCTTTTGTTTGTCAGAGGAATTTCTCAAAATTTTGAACTGGAGAACTTGTTGGAATGAGTTCAATGAAGGGGCGAACAACTGGAACTGGTATTTTATCCTCAGTTTTAAATTTGTGTTCTGCACATAATTTTGATATTAACAAACTTGTTAGTATCACTACTGATGGAGCTCCAGCCATGATTGGAAATCAGAATGGCATGGTGTGTCTACTGAGAAACCATTTGGATGATAGAGGAAAAGATTTGCGTGGGTATCATTGTATTATACACCAAGAACTGCTATGTGCGAAAGAACTATGATTTGATCTCCTAATGGAAGTCCTAGTGAGCGATACAATCAATTTTATTTGCTCACATGGTTTAAACCACAGGCAATCTAAGGAAATCCTAGAACATGCAGATGAACCACATAGTGATCTCAGTGATCTCATATATTCCTCTGAAGTACGATGGTTGAGCCTTGGAGAGGCTTTGAAAAGGCTTGCTGATTTGATTGATGAAATAATACCATTCCTTGATAAAAATGGCAAGCAATCTAGGATTTTAAAGGAACCATCTTTCAAGTGTGACTTAGCATTTTTAGTTGATGTGAGAGCCCATCTAAATGAACTAAACAAAAAAAAAAAAAAAAAAAAAAAAAAAAAAATTGATGGGAAAACAAATCAATTTATCTATCACCTGGCTAATGCAGTATCTGCTTTCAAGCTGAAACTCCAGCTGTTCTCAAAGCAGCTTGGCTGTCAAAATTTTGTCAATTTTCTTTACCTGAAGAAACTAAAAGAAAATTTTCCTGATAAACTATTGGATTATTCAGACCAAATAAAGAGGCTGCTTATTTCTTTTGAAAATCGATTTGCACATAAGGTTAAATTTAAACTTTTCGGGGATCCATTTTCTGTTATAATCGGAGAAGTTCCAGAAGATGTTCAAATAAAACTTATCGATTTACAAACTTCTGACTTATGGAAATCCAGATTCTGTGATTTAGATATTGTGGACTTTTATAGAACTCTACCTACCAAATTTTTTTTTGCTTAAAACATAATGCAAGCAGTTGTGCTACCATGTTTGGTAGTACTTATCTATGTGAACGAACATTTTCTCTTATGAATCTAAATAAGTCAAAATTAAAAAATAAACTGACAGATCAACGCTTGCAATCTGTCTCAAGAATATCAACAACTAATTTTAACCAAATATGTCAAAAATTGTTGATAAAATTCAGTCTCAACCATCACACTAATGTATTTAACTATGGCTAACTTGTACATATTGTTATTAAAATATTGAATGAACTAAAACTCGTTGAAATCGAAAACAAGTTTTTCTAATACTTGCGCAATAGCTACAAAGTAAGATAATAATAATAATTTATTTACTAAACAAATATTGATTATATTATCTCCAATATAAATTTAGTATCATGCACAAGCGTAAACTGTATTTTTTTTTTTTTTCCCCCCAAGCTGAACTGGGTGATTTGGCCTCAGTATACAAGAAAGAGAAAAGGGAAACCTCATCCCTCTTTACTTATATATATACATAATGGCCTCCAAATCAATTAAAATTAGATATGGTACATGTCTGAATTGCAAAATAAGTGACTTATGGCATTACCCCCCCCCCCCAATTTTTTCCATTTGCTATTGCCCCTCGGCAACCAAGTCGTTCCTGTTAGCGGCCCTTCTGCTAAACAGGTTGTGCATCCCTACTCTAAAGCTTGATCTCTTTAATGTGCAAGAACTGAGTATAGTATTTTCAAGCAAATAATCTCTATGGGATTTACATACATCTTAAAGTATCTAAAAGACACACTCTTGTTTTAGGAGATTATAAAAATTCTGTTGTCATTCCCTTCTTTCCATCAATTAGCTATAAAGTTGCACATATTTTGCAGAAATTTAACTTTCGGGTTGTTTATTCTCCCATCAATAAAATTCCAAGTTCCATACTTAAGGACTCCATTCCGGATATGAATTCCTGGGGTATTTATAGGATTCCTTGTCAGTGTGGTTTAATTTACATTGGCCAAACTAAGAGAGCGTTAAAATTTCGCGTCAAGAAACATGAGGCATATGTTAGAAAAAAGGAAACACAGAAGTCTTCTGTTGTGCAACATTGTTGGTCCGAAAATCACACTTTCAATTTTTCTACTGCCAAAATTATTCAAAAAACATCTTCCATTGGAGAACTGGATTTTCTAGAGGCATTTTACATTCATAAAAATCTTTCTGGTCTAGTTAACGATCCTAATTCCAATCCAAATTTGCCTTCGGCCTTTAAAGAAATTATGTTTTAGTTCTGGTTTCACCAACAGATGGCGCCACTTGCTTATTCTTGTCCAAGCTTTCTTATCTTATCTAATAATTTTTTCCTATCTTGTTCATTTGCGGTTTTGCAGCTAAGGATGGTGGTTCGGTAAAACCATCGAAACTAGTCCTGTGGAAATTTTGTAAATATAACGCTGATTTTTGTTGTTTGCCTTCTGAATTGGTATTTATTCGGCGTGTTATTGTGTCTTAATTATAGAAGTCCCAAACAGGCTCGCTTTTTGCTTTCTTTTTTGCACGTGGTGTGGCCGCCATTTTGTGATTGCATGAGTTTCGGTAAGTACTTTTTTACGATTTTCAAGTTATGTTTATGTTTTGTATATTTGGATATTGTGCTTTGCTTGTATGATTTCATGCATTTTGCTTACAAACGTTTTGTTTTCTATTCATTTCAGTGAGGGATTTTTCTGCTGTTTTGTGTGTGCTCTATTATTGCTTAGTTAATTTAGTTTGATTTTCTGCATTGTTTATCATGCCCTCATCCGTTAATCGTTTCACTAAATTACGCCTGAAATGGCAAAAATTCCTGAATCATCTTGACTTTTTACTTAAATGTAAATGTAAAAAATTGATCCCCAATTTTATTCAAATCAAATCTAATCAAAAACCTTCGATTCGCGTTTCAAGAATTCTGTTAAATTGCAAGCTTGCCTTACTTCGGTCTGTCATAAGGGATACACATCAACAGTTGCCCAAAATTGAAAATGAACTCTATAAGCTTCATCTGGAACTCGCTAAATCATATCCAAAATTCACTGCCCTTGAACAAAAGTCTTGGTCTAGAATGGAGAATGCAGTTAATCGTCATAAAAACACCCTTGCAGTTAAATTCGAAAAACTCCTTTTACAGTCTTCCAGTTCAAGTAGTTCAAAAAATCTTCCCATTGTAAACATCAAGCCAATAGTTAATATTTCTAATGTTAGTCTTTCAGAAGAACAAGAGAGAATTCTAAAATATAATTTTAACTTCTCACAAACCTGTAAACCCTCGATTCCAAAGATTTTGGCTCCTATCGAAAAAGCTTTCAAGTTCAGTAAAGTTTCAGATTCACAGAAAGAAATTATTAGGCATCTTATCGCTCATAATGTGAAATTCAATAATAAACTTTTGAAACCAAATCTAACTGCGAGAGAAAGAGCTACAATGCGCAAAATTCATTCTAACCCAGATATTATCATTTCAAAGGCCGACAAAGGTGGCCAGATAGTCGTCATGGATAAGAACACTTACATCGATGGTGTCACTAAACTCTTAAACGAAGGACCATATAATCCGATCCCTAAAGATCCTTCACCTTCCGACTTGTCAAAAATAAAAACTGCAATCAAATCTTGGCAAATCATTTCAAGCAGCTTAAAACATTCGCTTATCCCATCTGTTGCAAATTGTGCCAGATTATATGCTCTTCCCAAAATTCATAAAAGTGGTATTCCTTTCCACCCTATTGTATCAAATTTAGGTACTGCCTCGTATCCATTAGCTAAATATTTGGTTTCTAGATTTTTCACTCTCTTAGACAATAACATATACACCATAAAAAGTTCAATAGAGTTTGTAAAAAAGGTTAAAAACATTTCTCCTAGTAATTTACTCATGGTTTCTTTTGATGTAAAATCATTATTTACCAATGTCCCGGTGGAGAGTGCTTTAAGATGTCTAGAAACCAGACTTCGCGAATTTCATTTCTCTTGCATCGAAATTGATGAGCTAATTTTAATTTCTCTCACTCAACTCTGTTTGAAACAAACACATTTTGTTTTCCAAAATAAATATTACAAGCAAACTGAGGGATTAGCCATGGGAAGACCCCTCAGTCCCATCCCGGCTGATATCTACATGCATTATTATGAATCAAAATTGTTTGAAACTTTAAACTTCCCGGCATGGTTCCGCTACGTAGACGATACTTTTACCCTGTTTGAAGGTAATAAAGATGATTTAAATAAAGTTCTTTCAACAATGAATTCTATTCATCCTGCTATTCAGTTCACTTTTGAACTTGAGACTTTCAATTCTCTTCCGTTTCTCGACATTCTGGTCACACGTAACACATCCAACTTCAGTACTACAGTTTACCGTAAACCTTGATCGGTTTGCCTTCCACCACACTTTAAATCATGTCATCCGACTAAACAAAAGTTAGCTTCATTTTATTCCTATGTTTTCCGTGCTCTTCAAGTTTGCTCCTCCAAACTAGCCCTTGATGAAGAACTAAATTATTTAAAAGCAATAGCTATTGACAGGAGCTTTTCACCCAACATTATTAATCAAGCAGTTAAAAAATTCTCACCTCAACACACTAAAAGGCACACTCTTGTTTTAGGAGATTATAAAAATTCTGTTGTCATTCCCTTCTTTCCATCAATTAGCTATAAAGTTGCACATATTTTGCAGAAATTTAACTTTCGGGTTGTTTATTCTAGCATCAATAAAATTCCGAATTCCACTTAAGGACCCCATTCCGGATATGAATTCCTGGGGTATTTATAGGATTCCTTGCCAGTGTGGTTTAATTTACATTGGCCAAACTAAGAGAGCCTTAAAATTTCGCGTCAAGGAACATGAGGCATATGTTAGAAAAATGGAAACACAGAAGTCTTCTGTTGCGCAACATTGTTGGTCCGAAAATCACACTTTCAATTTTTCTGCTGCCAAAATTATTCAAAAAACATCTTCCATTGGAGAACTGGATTTTCTAGAGGCATTTCACATTCATAAAAATCTTTCTGGTCTAGTTAACGATCCTAATTCCAATCCAAATTTGCCTTCGGCCTTTAAAGAAACTATGTTTTAGTTCTGGTTTCACCAACAGATGGCGCCACTTGCTTATTCTTGTCCAGGCTTTCTTATCTTATCTAATAATTTTTTCCTGTCTTGTTCATTTGCGGTTTTGCAGCTGAGGATGGTGGTTCGGTAAAAACCATCGAAACTAGTCCTGTGGAAATTTTGTAAATATAACGCTGATTTTTGTTGTTTGCCTTCTGAATCTTAAAGTATGTTTACGAGAATATAGCAGAATTAAATTTAAATTGTTCTCTTGCTCCATTGTTGCAAGGAATGAAATTTGAATTTAACAAATATTCTTTATTCATATAAAGCTGATGTAAATTTAAAATTTAATTATGAAATTTTAATTGCAAATAGAAAAAATTAATTATTGCTGAAGATTAATTTACAATATCATTTAAAATTCTTAGAGCATATGTAAATTAACCTACAATACAGTAAATTTTTAAACTAAAAATTCTTAGTTTTCGGACAGAAAAATTTAAAAAAAAAAACTGGGAATCTAAATGGTATTGCTAATTTAATTCACTAAAATTTCATATGAACTATTGTTATTAAAAAAGATACTATAAATTAAAATTTTTTAATAAACTTTAAAAAATATGTAACTGAGTGTATAAAATTATTTAATCAGTAAACTAAAGAAATTAAAATAAAACCAAACTACTAGAATTTGAAAGTGTCGTTACATTTTGAAAAAAGTGAAATCAAACAAGGTAATTAGCGCTAAAAGCTGCTAAGTACAAACAAAATTGTTTCGCAAGAATATAGCGAAGTTAAATTAAATTTTAATTATTCTCTTGCGCCATTGCTGCAAGGAATGAAATTTGAATTTAACAAATATTCTCTATTTGTATAAAGCTAATATAAATTAAAAATTTAATTATGAAATTTTAATTGGAAATATAAAAGATTAATTATTGCTGCAAAACTAGTTTACAATATCATTTAAATTTTGAATTTATATTAGCTTTATATGAACAGAGAATGTTTTTTAAAGTAGTATGTTTACTTGCCCATATAAAAGTTTAATTGTTTATTTTTGAGTTGATGAAACAAAGATTATTAAAAACTCATAGCAATTATTGTTATTAAAGCTTTGACATTGTACTGTAAAAAGGGGATACCTTTTTAATGCTTTTATTATTTTTCCCTGTTTCTTTTTTCCTTTTTTATTCTTTTGTATGTAAATTTGTAATTTTTTATTTCTGCTATAATTGTCAATAATAAAACTATCGTTTTTCTGGGATTTTAAATTTTAGAATTTTAAGCATTTTGGTATTTGTTTCATTAGTTTAAATCATGTAATAGACTAGAAATGTGAATAATTCGATGCATTTTAATTTCATCAGCTACTTTTTCAGTTATTGGGTTGTTAAAATATATTTTAAGGCATTTTTTGTAGGGGAAAGGGGAACTTTTAAGGACTTTTTTTTATTATGTACTTTTTTAAAGAAGTTATTACAACTAAATTGCATTAATTTATTTCATAGATACAACTAGCTGTAGCATTAGAAACATATTCTGATGCCTATTAGAAAACTTGCATAACTATTTTATCTCCTTGTAAACTTATTCATTCATAAATTAGAATTTTCTCTCTGCTTTGCCTTAAAAGTTATAAGAAACATATGTCATTCAGCAGTGTTTTTCAATGGAGTTTTCTTTCATTGTGATTCAAAAGGATTTGCTTAAAGAAACTGGTTTTTATTCTCAGTTTTTAAAGTTTTTTTGTATCAATTTATTTTCATAACGCTTCAAATACATTTTAATTAAAAATTATTTCATAACACTTGTATATAATTATTTATGTGTTATCAGAATAGTAGATAGCACTCAACCCTATAACTGAATTTTTTAATAACATTAAATAACTGAAAGCTTTTCTAAAGAAAACAATGTTTATTTTAACCAGTTTATGTACATAATTATTATATGAATGCATATATTTGTGATTTTAGGGTGTATAAAAAGGTCATCTAATAATTTTATATAATGGCAAATTAATGTATAGCTCATACATATATTCAATACATGCAATGAGCTCACATTTTGATACATTTTGACATCACTATTTTTTTTTTTTTTTTTTCTTTTTGAAGACAGAAAGTGAAAGAGCAAAATTTTTATTTTTAAGGATTAGAATTAGAACGGAGTGGAACTGAGTGATATGTAAAATTTCTTTTGTTTTTAAAACATTAATTTATTGTTTAAAAAATATTTTAATAGTTGCAAACAAATTTGTATACGGTCAAAAGTCGTTAATCCGGACTCGTCGGGACTTCGGCGATTCCGGATTATCGATTTTTCCGGATTATAGATCATCAGTTTAAATCGCGTAGGATGGCATGCAGAAATTCTAAAATTAAAAATATGAAACCGTAATTTATGAAATAAGGAACAATTATGATCTAAAGGGTATCAAAATTTACAAAAAAAAAAAGCTTAATATTTATTTGTTTACTTTATTAAACATTTCTTTCAATGTAAGTTGTTTCGTTTTATGTGATAATACTTTCTCTTTAATTCTATAAACAGACATAATTTTTTGTTCACTTACAAAGTTCCGCTGTTCAAGTCCCGTTAATTGCTGTGCCGAGAATACCGACTAACTTGTCAATCGAAATTTTTTTGTTTTCACTAACCTCTCTGTCACATTCTTCATGTCTTTATCCATTTTTTGCAGCAATTCCACTTTTTGTTTGATGGACATCGAAACATACTTTTGTTTTGTACGATCCTTTGGGAGCTCCAGAATCAAAAATTCTATTTGACATAATCGAAAGTTCAAGTTTACTTTTTTAGTATTGCTCTTACAGTCTGCAAAAAATAATAAGCCGGATCCAATTTGAAAATTAAGGAACAACGCAATCATCAACATTAACTGAAATAGATAATTATATAATTTTAGCTTACACCATCCGTTATACATAAAACGCGCACGTGAAAACGTATTCTGCGCTTGCGCACACGCAAATGCGCAGTCGTAAGAGGTCTTACGCGCACGCGTAAACGCCTATGCGCATGTGTCAACGCGGAGCATGCGCAGAAAGTTTTTAGCTTTGAGGTCCGGATTATAGATCATTCCGAATTATGGGTGTCCGAATTAACGACTTTTGACTGTAGTTGGAAAGCTTGAGAAGTGAAAGAGGCAGCAGTGAATGTGCTACGTATCTTAAATCTCAAACTAGGGTTAATTCTTGAATGATATTTCAAATAAAATGGCATCAGATCCTTAGTTGTTTTGCGGCCTGTAGTTTTATCAGGTGAAGACTTTATGTTTGTTGTACAAGTTTAAGTAATTTTGTTATATTTAATTGTATTTAAAGTTTGTATAGTAAATATTTCTGATCTTTTAATGGAAAAGGGTTTCAAACTAGAGAACAAAGTCGATCCCTTAAGTATATTCACATTTTTAGAATTGTAAAAAATCATAACTTATCTGTAATGTTTTACAGATATTTTCTGAAATTTTACAAATGAACTGCCTTATGCATTATTTCTTGACCATTTTGTTCCATTCTTTTACCCAAATAATAAAATAAGAATAGAAAACACAGTCATTGGAAATGTCGTTGTATTTTAGAGTTCATTATTTTGGCATGTTATTATCTAATTTTTTAAATACAAGTCTGCAGTGCAGTAAGCCTATTATCAGGCCGAATGGAGGGCATAGATTTAATTAATAGCAAATAATTATTATAACTAAATTTTTAGGAGGGCAAAATGGAAAAGTAGTATATTACTTTGATTTTTAAAATTAAGCTTTTGTTTGTAATTAGTTGTAAATAAAAAGGATGAATCAGTTTAAAAAAAAAAGAATGAATATATCTTTTAGACAAGCAGTTTAGTATTTAGGAATATGTTAATCTGAGAAATTTACTAGCAAATATAATGTTTCTGTAAAATTAATATTGATTTGAGTCTTATAAATCTTGAGTCTATCTTCAACATATATATGCCAAATAAATATAAATTGCATATTTGCTCAACAAATAATATAACAGTAATAATCTAATAATAATAAAATGGCTCAAGCCATTTTATCATAATTGCGGGTTAACATTTTTAGACTTGTACTGTTATAGTTATGTAACTAAGCTTGTGACGTTAACTTCAGTTTTTGAATTTGACAAAAGTAATTTTAGCTTAACTTGTTTATCCTTTTATTAAAATATAAATCTGCTAAATTAAAATAAAAAATTAAATGCTCAGTATTAATCTATCTCTTAAGGAAATGACAAGTCTCTCACAACTGCGTTTTCTGGATGTAACTCAATGTCACAAGCTTAGTTTATCAGGGTATGATAAATTAATAGTTTTGAAGTCAGTTTATTTTGTTTGCATTAGCAGTGGTATTAAATATATTTCTGTTTAAAGACGGCTGCTGTAAAAATGAAAATACAGCAAAGATCACTACTAGAGGAAATAACTTTAACTGTCTTCATCTGAAATATTTGTGTTTGTATAGAAACATGTTTTATGATTTATTTGCAGCTATTTATTTTGAGTGGGTATTTTGCTGTTTGTCATAATTTTGATTGGTATTTTTTAAACATTGTAATTTATATGATGCATTAAGATTTTTACCGTCTAACCTGAAGGCTGTGTCCGGCCTGACCTGTGCAGTATATATATTATTAGATTACATGAAACTTCTACAACAGTTTAAAATAAAATAATTGATAATAGAGCTTGTAAGGTAACTTAAGTTTGATTGTGACTTGATGATGCATTTTTAAGAGTATATTTCATGTAATAGCACATTTTTAGCTACTTTATAGTTCAAAATTTTGTGATTTCTGATGCTTAAAAAGAATATTGTCAAATCTTGATTAACTGTAACTGAGAATATATTAACTATGTCTAAAAAACAGTTTACTGAAAAAAAATGTAAGTAACAATTGTCTATAGTTGGTTGTAAGTATAAAATGGGCGTTTGTGAGGAATAGCAGATGATATAGTATTTGGAAATTCTTTTTATTCACAAAATTTAATGGCAGGTAATCTGTAATTTATAAACATTGTTAAATTATTAATTAAAAATAAATTAACTCTATCATAACAATTCAAATGTATAGGCCTTAATCTGTTCTTATTGACTTCTATCAAAATAAAAGAGTAATATAAACAAAAACATTGTTTCCCCCCTGAAATATGTTCTTTTTGTTCTCTAGATTAAATGTTTGAAAATTCTGGTAAATTTTAATAGTATTCCTTTGTTAATGGGTTATTCCTATTTCTGCTGTATTTGCTCTCAGATTCCATTTGATTTTGGGTTAGCCATGAATGTTGTCCAGGATATTACCATGGTAAATCTGAAGTTGACCGTATTTCCTGATATTAAGGGAACAGATGCATGTATCATACTTGAAAGCCATAGATGAACTTATAATTAATTGCTCTGATCTTCATGTCCTGTGTTAATTTAAATAAGGAAATGAGTCTCTATAGATCAGTTTTCCTTTTTACAAGCTTAAATAAGCTGCAGTTACTTTCTAATATTTATTGTACTTCAGTGATTGGCATATGGTGAACTTTCAAAGAAACTTTGTCTACCTTCTTTTCTAACATCTATCTTTATCAGTACTGAAAAACTGGCACTGTAAATTTTACTTATATGCTTGATTGGTTCTCTTGTCAAATGTTATTTTTTCCCCTTCGTTTAGTTCTACTTAAATTCAGAGGATACATTTTAACTCGGCATTTATCAGTTGTCATCAACTTCTTTTTGTGCATTTCCTTAATTGTTGCATGAAAAGAAAAGTAGAGCTGGTGTTTTTGATTTTAAGTATAGCACTTTATTTTTGAGCAGTTTATAAATGTAGTAGTTATTTTCTTAAAGTATTGAGAATTTATTGGTTTGGACCTTCATATATATTTAACTCTTATTTTCATAAAAATTTGACTGAATTCAGATTACTTGATCAAGGCAAAACGCATGAGGGTTATCTGCCTAAGAAAATGATGTTTTTACGGAGAACATTCTAAGGGAAACTGATTTGTATTGATGGTACAGTTGGGAAAATTACCACAACCCCCCCCCCCCAAAAAAAAATGTAGCCAGCCCATTTACTCGGATTCTAATCTAGGTCAAACTGTCAGTGTTCAGTGGTTTTAAAAAATGGATATATTATATCAAAGATGGTCTTTCACTCGATCACCCTCCATATAATTCATATCAATCACCAGTAAATCCAGTATATTGCTATTAAGGAATGTGTTATTGAAGAACATGCATGAAACATAGTATATGAAGTTATTATGGTATATCTTGTTAGAATTTTGGGAAGTAGCATGAATGATGGTTTCAATACTTCTCTCGGGCAGTAATTGTATAACTAAAGACAAATTCACGGGATGCAACTTTTACTGAAATTCATTTACATATAGCTCTTCCATAAAAATTACCACAACACTTGTGTAACTCTGTCAAATTGTGATTTTAAAATATCTCCTAAAGCCTAACTTTTGTACATTATTATCTTAGAATGTGTCTGAAGACGATACCATCATTTGTGGTGATCGTATCAATGTATCTAGAAAAGAACCAACATTTCTATAATGTAATTTTAACAGATAATAAAAATACTTTTTGTCTAATCTGTTGATGCAGTGCAAATTAGTATTTTTTAACACTGTTGTATAAATAGTAGTATAATTTTAAAAACTAGAAGATAGTAAGGAAGTTAAGTCAAACGAACTGTGGGAGAACTGTGAACTGTGAACTGTGGGAGAATATTAGCATATTGCTATTTGTCCAAAGTTACTAGACAGGATTGGTTTGTAAGTTAGTATTTTTCAGAATAGTATCTTTCATACTTTCTTCTTTTTTACAAGTGCATATTTCTTACAAAATATGCACTGTTTATTCAAAAACCAGTGCGCATGCGTCTGATATTTTTCATATGCCATTATCGTTGGTGGAAGGCATGTGTCATGTAGTGAGATGTTTTAGAATTCTACTCATAAGCTGGAATATTAACTTTTAATGAAGTCTGGCTAATATTCAGATCAGGAATGCTATGATTCTATGTTCATGTAATGATGCTTTTCTTAATTTGAATCATGATATTGAGGATTGGGTTAGATTATTTAAATTATGGCAAAGCACTCAAGGGCTATCTGCCTGCAATCTATGTGCCTAATCTTAAGGCAATAAACTTCCAGTTCCATAGTTATTTGATCTTATTTTACTTCCAACATTCGTACAAAAGCACTAAATTGAGTATATTAATTACAGATATGTTATGCAGTAATATGAGAATGAGTCATTTTGTCAGTGATTACAGTCAAGCTTATAATTTTATTAGCATTGCAGATAACTAAATAAAGGGCAAGCTAAGTAAAGTAAAACTAAAGGGCAAGATTTAAATAAAATAATAATAAAAAAAAAAAATAA
This sequence comes from Stegodyphus dumicola, assembly GCF_044657685.1. Taxonomy (NCBI): domain Eukaryota; kingdom Metazoa; phylum Arthropoda; class Arachnida; order Araneae; family Eresidae; genus Stegodyphus; species Stegodyphus dumicola. Next base: position 119,027,694 of record NC_140770.1, on the reverse strand, counting down.
CAAAACTTAAGGGGAGGAATAAAACATTTTTCTGCAAAATTTACAAAACTAAGTAAAGGAGTAAGTTTATGAAGAGGTAAGAAGTTACCTTATTTTTACAAATTGTCTGCAGCAGTACTAAAATTGCTAACTTCACAATTCTGGTATTAAAAAAAATTAATATAAAATATAATGCTATATTCAACATTTATTCAAAAGTTTTGACTAACAAGAAATACCATGTTTTAGCATCTTACTCAAAATATTTTGGTACAAGTTGTACAAAATTTCAAATATATATATATGATCTGGCAGTGTTTAAGAACGATGTGTAATTTTTGTGACAATTTTATCGTATTTTTGCGTTTAAAGGGGGAAAGAAAAAAAAGTTGAGCAGTTGTCATTAATTTCAGTAGCTATATTAACCCTTTGTTGCATAATGTCCACTGTAGTGGACAAAAGTTAAAAATTTTTCACTCTTCTGTAAATACCTTAACAGATTTCGTTCCTGTGTTTATTCATTGTATATCATTAGAACTTTCAACTATCTATCATAGATGGCAACACAGCATCACTGAAAAAAGTATTGCTATTTGGAAAATGGCTGCTACTTCTGTTTCCTGATTAGTAAGATTTCTCATAGTAAACATTATATAATATCGCTTAAAATTTCTTATACTGCCATTTTTTATTCATAATTCGTAATTTTAGACATATTACTTGAAATGTGAGTTTGAAAAAAATGTTGAGAAGCTAATTTTATTGAGATAAAAGGGGCATTTTTCTTTTGTCTACTACAGTAGATGTCATGAAAACAAGCTAAGGTAAGGTAGTTTTACTCTGTCTCCTGTAATGGACATCATGAACTAAATCTAATGCAATTTTAAGACATTATGGTAGGAGGAATTTTACAAAAATTCTATGTTTCAAACAGAAGAGAGTCTCATGGCTGGAACAATTTATTTTAAATAATTTGATTTAAGCAAGCTATTAATTAATTAGATAATAAAACAAAGTATATCAAAAATAAAGTAAATAAAGTATATAGCCCAAAGATGCAAAATGGAGTTATGCTCCAGAAAATCAACATATTCATGCATAAGACTGAAAGTGTATTTGTGCATTGATGGAAAATCTGATTGTTTTTATTGTTTTCACCATCAAGATGGTTAAAAAATAATCATAAAGATATGTTTATACATGTACATATATGCATGCTGTAGTGGACAAACTGTAGCAATTATTTAAAACGCAAATTGTTTTTATTGTTTTCACCATCAAGATGGGTAAAAAATAATCATAAAGATATGTTTATACATGTACGTATACGCATGCTGTTCATTGTAGTGGGCAAACTGTAGCAATTATTTAAAATGCAATTTGAATAATTTTTTTTTATTATTACTAAGCCTATTTTAAGTGGGAAAAGTGCAAACATTTTCGTTAAACTTTTCCAGATTATTTATATGCAACAAAGGGATAACTGGGGGAGGGGGGTTAAATCTGACTCATTAGCTCAATACCTATTAGTGTAATTATATTGTAGTTCAAGTTGTTTTATTGAATTTAAAGTTTTGTTTGCATGCTTTGTTCTTTTATATAATAAACTTAATCACTGAAGTTTAACAACCAATAAAATTTCAAGCATGAGCTAATACACCTTTTTACAAATATGTGTCTAAAGCTTCACTAACAATGTTCCGCATACTTATAGCTGTAGTAATACACTGACTGCCAATAAGTATTTGGACACCTATGCAAATGACGATATCTGCGGTCCTAAGGTACGTCACGGACTCCGCCTGTATATATCGCGTAGGAAACAGCGTCGGGTTTAGTCGCATGCAAGATGCCTCGCAGTTCGGAGCTCTGTGATTTCGAGAAAGGTATAATTATCGGTATCACAAATGTGGCCGATCCTTAAGGGACATATCTAGCGATCTGAAGTACCCAAAATCGACAGTGGCCTATGTGATTATTAAGAGGTGGAAGGTGAGAGGTGATTGTCGGAATGTGCCCCGAGTCGGCAGACCAACGAAACTGGGAGATAGAGACCGACGAATGCTGTTCAGAGAAATTCGGAAGAACTGCACCCAACCGATGGCCCTCATCCGCGAGGAGTTTCAGCAGGCATCCGGGAGTATTGTTTCAAAGAATATCATCCGTAAGGAAGCACATCTGCTTGGTTTCATGGTCGTGCTGCTGCCCATAAGCCTTTGATCACAAAGTCTAACCGCGCTGCTCGGTTAATGTGGTGCAACGCACATCAAAATTGGACCGTAGATCAGTGGAAACGGGTTCTTTAAAGTGACGAATCAAGGTTCACCCTTTACCGTTCGGATGGCAGGGTCTGGGTCTGGCGTCTACCTGGAGAACGTCTCCTGCCAGAATGCATTGTGCCAACAGTCAAGTTCGGCGGAGGTGGAATTATGGTCTGGGGGTGTTTTTCCTGGTATGGGCTGGGACCCTTGGTCCCCATTCATGGTAAGCTCAATTCCGATGCCTACTGCACTATTTTGGATGACAATTATTAAAAATTAGTGTTGTGCTTCCTACGTTGTGGCAGTTTTACAGCTTGGACCCCTGTTACTTTCAGGACGACAATGCCAGTTGTCATGTTTCGACGTTAACCAAGGCTTGGTATGGTGCCAATGGAGTTCATCGAATGGACTGGCCTGTCCAGATCTGAACCCTATCGAGAACCTCTGGAACGAGTTGCATCGCTGAATTCAGGGATGCACTACCCATGCAAAATCGGTGAAGGAACTTCTATGTCTTCTCCAAGCCGAGTGGAAGAAAATACCACTAGCTGTCATACAAAGACTTGTGGAAAGTATGCCCCAGAGGGTCCACGCTGTAATTACCTCTCGTGGAGGTTCTACCAACTATTGATTTTTAATAGAGTTAGTTTTTCTTTTCTATCACAGGTGTCCAAATACTTATTGGTAGTCAGTGTATTATGTCTTCATTTGGGGAAGGGGGGGGAATTCTTTGTAAAGATTGACTTCAAGCAGTTGCCACTACAGGCTTTGCCTTGATATATGTGTCTAGGAAATCATTAGATTCATGTAACAAAATTAGTCTTATTATTTGTATAAATAAGATAATTAATTAAAAGTAATAAATATTTCCACTTTGAATTTAAATTTTAGCTTATACAGTACAAAGTCCGTAATCCGGGCTTGTCAAGACTTCGGCGATTCTGGATTAGGGGTTTTTCCGGATTATAGATCATCAATTTAAATCTGGTAAGATGGCATGCAGAAATTATACAATTAAAAATATGAAATAAAGATGATGATCAATTATGATCTAAAGGGTATCAAAATTTACAAAAAAAAAGCTTAATATTTATTTGTTTACTTTATTAAACATTTCTTTCAATGTAAGCTGTTTAAGTTGCTTCGTTTTTTTGTGCTAATACTTTCTCTTTAATTCTATAAACAGACATAATTTCTTGTTCAGTTACAAAGTTCCACTGTTCAAGTCCTATAATTGCCGAGTCGAGAATACCGACTAACTTGTTAATCGAAATTTTTTTGTTTTCAATAACCTCTCTGTCACTTTTTTCACTATTGGAAGCGTGCGTGGGTAAACGCTTTACGCGCATGCGTAAGTTTATGGCTTTGAGGTCCAGATTATAGATCATTCCAGATAATGGATGTCCGGATTATGGACTTTGTACTGTAAGCAGATGTAAGATTGGCACTGTAAGCAGGAAGGTGTGTGTTTTGAAATACATAAGCTTTATTTTTCACCATTTTTCAGATCTTTTCCAGAATGTTTTGTAAACTTTTAACATCTGTAATAAATTTCTATTCATCACAATTCAGATTGCTCATGCTTAAGTATTAAAAATTAATTATTACTGCTAAAAAGATTGCAGAGTGATAAGCATGTGTTTGCTTTGTTTCGTGTGCATGCTTGATGCTTGATTTTCTTTTCCTTCCTTTCCATGATGACTTATTTCACTCACCTGTCCTCTCAATGTGGCTTGTGTTATTCCCTTTGTTTCAGAATAATTTAGATACAAATGCAGTTCAGCGAGAGGAAAAAACAGCTGCTAGTAAAGTTGTTGCTGAATCTGCTGTCAAATCATCTCCAAAGGTAACATTTTCACCCTTATGGATTTTGAAGATTTTAAACTAATAAACTGGGTGTGTTTTTGTTATTCTTGAGTGTTTCCTGTGCTTGTTATTGTGCCTGTGTAAAAGGAATACATGTCTTGTCCATATTTTTACAATATTCTTTCATTTTTTTTAATTGAAAAGTGTCGCTCCCTAATTTAACATAAAATCTGACTGAACTTTTAACTTAAGTTTAAGAGGGTAATTTTATAAAGCAAGAGAATAAAAGATACACATAAAGGATGTAGCTCCATTATTTACATCACTGATACACTTGATCAGCAGTACTAGTTATTGTAGTTCACTTGCAATTAGCAGTGTCACTTGCTAGCATCATTATCATTAACTTATTATATTTTACTATATGACATTTTTATAATTTGTTCTTTTGACATTTTATCGTACACTTTGAAGCCTATTTTTAGCATTTTCTTGTGTATTTAAGCTAAAAAAGAGAAAAGTGGATATATTTTTTGTAGGTTTTAATTGACTATATTTCAATTCAATAAAAATTTGTTCATTGCAACAAGTTTTGCAAAAGCATATCACATTTAAATGTGAATGATTTATGCAAAATTTGACTTGCATATAAAGCACCAGGTAAAATAATCCTTATAAGTGATAGCAGCAATGATTCTGGTTTATGGTGAGAAATATTGTTGAATTTCAGTGAGCTGAAACAGGAAGGAGGAAGAAGAAAGAATTGAAAGGAATAAAAAAAAGTAAAGCGGAATTTTTCACAAATTATATTAAAAAATTATTTAGTATTCTGCTTAGCTGTGCATATGAATGCAGTGAGACCTCTATAAGTCACAATTTCAAATGACTGTAGTCATCTCTGGGATTGGTCACTTTAGAGAAGTGATTTCCAGTTAATTTATGTTCTCAGAAATATTCATCTGTAAGAGAAGGTTGTCATGGGAGAAACCACTGTACATTTAATAAAATAGGATAGAAGATATTCTGTACATCGGCATCTGTGATAAAAAGAATTTTGATTTCAAATAAATGTAAAAACAATTGGTTGATCCAATTTTCACTTAAAAATAAGCATTATAAAAAAATATAGCAGTAAACAGTATAAAATGGATAGTCCGTAATGAGATAGTGTAAGTAATAGTGCCATAGTGTAAATAATAGTGTCATGAGATGATATGTAAGATGATAGTAGTATAAAGCTAATAAAAATTGTTCATTACGCTTAGTAATTTTTCTTTACAGAAATGTTAATGTAATCTGTGTAACCCCTTCCAAATAATCTAAAGATTTTTTTTTTTTTTTGAAAGAGAAATGTGTTTTAAAATGTTATCAAAATATAAAAGCGCACATTGTTTCTTAATTTCAGATAAAATGTACAATTTACATGCAATAGTATTTTTAATATGAATTAAAAATTTTGTCAAGTATTTCAGTATGTACAAAATGAAGAATGTGATTGGGTATAAAGGTTGACACTAAAAGACTTAGAAAGCAGTCAATTATAAGGTTTCTGTAAACGAGGTTTTTTTTTATCCCCACTGAAACAACAGCTGTTCCACTATAAAAAAAATGTAGCTAATTATCCAACAAGTAGATGGAAGTAACTATTGATATTATTTATTATTTCAAAATATAGCTCGTACAAACATTATTCAATATGCAATCATATTAATTTTGATGTAATACTGCAATTTGAAATAATAAAAAAGAAGGAAGATTAAAAGGTTTTGGACTTGACCATCGCATTTTGGAGTTTGATCGTGACTTACAAAGAAAATATTTTGGTATCATTAAAAAATAAAATAAATAGTAAAGGAATTTGACTTAATATGGAAAGTTAATTATTGTGAAGATATATGATTAACATAGTAGACACAATATATACTAATTTTTTATTTTGTTTTTAGCCAAAATAAATTTAAATTTACTGTAATATTAAACTGTGTAAAAAGTGCATCAAAGTTCTCATTAAACTTTTGAGAAATTTGCAGTGAAAGAAGCTTTTTAGCTGGAACTATGGTACCTCTCTTAACTGTAATAAGAATTCACTAGAAGAAAGTAATTTTTCTTTTAATTATTACTAACTATGTTGACCTTTATTTTAGAAAATGTTATGTGTATTCTTTAAATAAGAAAGCCTTTAGAAGCTATTTTCATGTATATTAAGTAATAGCTATTTTTAAGTTCATTTTTTTATTTATTCTCAAAGTATAAAATATGACATGAGTATCAAAAATCTGATGTCTCATATCTCAGGCTGCATTTCTATTCATGTATTATAGCAATTAAGAAATTAACAATAAATTTTTACCCTTTTAAAACAGTGAAATATTACCGTTCATTTTTGAAAGCATTACTAGAAAACATAAACATTAATCAGCTGCCACACAAATTTTTTCTCTTTTCTCCTTTTATCTTAGCCTCTTTTTTTTCTTCGACATTTTGAATCATATTAATCAATATGCTGATATCACTTAATGCTAGAAATTATGACTAAAATAAGTAACTTATGCCATAAAGCTCATTCATCTCAGTCTTAAACTATCAAAACGGTTCACAGAGTGCAAATCCAAATTTGATCGTGATAATAAGGCTTATAACATCCTATGGAATGTATTATTTGAACCATAAAATCCATAGTTTTAAGTATATTAAAATATTATCTTGTTTCCCAAAATAAAAGTTTAAAATTTTAGGGTTCCATTTTAAAATTACTTCACAAATTGTTGTCATCCAAAAGAAAAACAAAGAATAATTAAATTAAACATTTTAATATTTTCATGTATTGAGTTTGTATTTTTATGTATTAAATATACTACGTGTGTTTTATGTGTGAATATACTAAGCTCATATAAATTTTGTGATTAAACATACCAGAAGAGAAAGGGGGATTTGAACCTTTTTTTTTACAACTCCAAGCAATTTTTACCAAGTTGAAGATACCATTAGTAAATCTGGGTATGCTCATTGTCTGGATACTTTCATTAGTGTGCATTCCAAATATTAAAAACAAGTATGGCCTTACTTAACACTCTTTCTAAACGTACGTGAACTGCCAATTGCGTCCAAGGAAACATTTTTTTTTTTTTTGTGTGTGTGTGTGTGTGTGTTCGCCTGTTCTAATATATCTTATGCTTTTAAGCAAAGTGCATGTAATTATTTTTTTGTATGGCACGAGTAGCTGTTAAATGTAAAAATGAAATCAGTATGGAATATGAAGTGTAAGGTCAGTCACTAAACAGCTTGGTAAAAGTATATTTACGGGTATGCCTTGGTGAAAATTGGCGATTTTGGGCCATTCATGGATACTAAGTTTGTGCAATTCTTTGACTTGTTATTTTGGCTTGTGTAGCGGGCCAAAAATTGCCACTACACAAAGCCAGAATGATAAGACAAAGAATTGCACAAATTCGGTATCCATGTACACATCAACCTATTTTCACATAAAAAAATCGCAGAATTGCACAAACTTGGCATTGCGCACTTCCTTGACTTTATCCATGTACACATCGACTTATTTTCACTTAAAGAAAATCAGAGAATAGCACAAACTAGGCTTTGCGCTCTCCCTTAACTTTGTCCAGGTACGCATTGAACTGTATTCACTTAAAAAGTCAAAGAAGCAGTCAACAAAAAAAATATATAATCTCAATAAACTACATTTTAAATCAACCAATGAAATAACAAAAAAGGAAATTCATCTTTGCACTACACAAAGGAAATATCCACTTAACCATATTTACGAATTAACACGTCTTCAGTCAAATGAAATTCCTCAACAGCATCCAAAAAACTTCCTAAAATTATCTGAACTAGAATCTCTGTACAGGTGTCGCCAAATAAATTCACAAAATAAGAGTAAAAAATATCCTCCTTAGTGCCGTATCGTCCGACCATGTGCATTTCCTTCCTATGAACAGGACACTTTATAATGGCTACTAAGTAAACCTTCATTTACACATCAGTCAAGAAATGCTCTTTTCCCCTTTCTTTCCAAATTGTACAGAAACTTCTAATATATAACTACGACTTCTAATATATAATCTACCACATTCGGTCATTTTTCCATCTAAACCAAGAAACAAACAATGTACTTCCAACACACACAACAAGCCCTTACAAATTCACTGCAATCATGCAACTGATTATGTCATAATATGATTTCCATAACATTCAACTACTCAGCCCACATAATTGAACTACCACTTGGCAATAAATGAAACAACAACTTTGCGATAATACAATGGGTACCCTTCTTTCCACTCTAACCAACAGTTTTTAGCACATTTTTGTGACATTTTATTTTAGCATTGCTTTTTCTAATTTTTTCCCCCTGAAGTATCCGTTTAAGGAAACTCATCTTTATTTGAAACTGACTTTTTATTCTGTGGGTTTAAAATTAACTGTATCTGAAGTGGAGGATCAAGGTCAGGTTCATCCACTATGAAATTAGCTTAAATTTGTTTGTTTTCTGTTAAATTGTTCCCCTGTGCCTATTTCTGATAAAAGGGAAGAGGAAACTTAAAAAAGTGAAATTATTAATACAGTGTTTGTTATGGCTAAAATTTTGAATCATTGCATTTTTTGAATAATTGAAAGAATTAGTTTTTGTAGAAATATAACATGCTTTTAATTTTGATTTGCGAGATGGAATATGTTACTATAAGTGTAATTAATCTTTGTGCATTGAAACTGAATGATCAAAATTATTTTTTTTTCTGTATAATATGTGTAGAAAATGTATGTAATTATAAGTTAACTGAATTGTATAAAAATGAATAATTGATTAAATACTTGCTTTGACATAACATACAATACTAAGTCTGAGATCCAAAATCAACCGAACTTATGCAATTCTGTATTTTAGATCATCACTTTAAATAAAGTGGACATGTAGACATGGCAACACTGGGATTTAGGTCAGATAGAACAGGGGGGAAGAGAATTTTTTTTATTAATTAATTATTTTTAGGCTGGTGGTCAGATATGCAGATTTTGGACTTTTTACAGTAGAAATTAAATCTATTTAACGCAAGATTGATGGCATTTGTATCTTTTTATATCTAGTTATTATTTGTAGATTATAGGATTTTTTAAAATTCTTTATTATTTTTGTGAATAACACATTACCAACCTTGTTTGGAACCTGTGGCTTACATCCTTATTTGATTAGTACTTAATATATTTGTGCTCCACTTTTCAGATTTCATACAACCATCATACCTATCTCTTCTTCACTATATGTTTCCATTGTCTACCTTCTGTATGCAGCAATTTTATTTACTTTAAAATTAGTGGGAAATGATTTGCATAGTCACTTCATACCTAGAAAATTTTTTAATGATGTAGCTGAAGTAATGACACTAAATTGCTAAATAAAGATTTTATTTTCAGATGACTAAGAATATTACTATGCAAAATGTAATATTAAATACACAATTGAGCAAAATTAAAAGTAGTGGAAAAATTATTATTAGTATTTCTATTTTAATAAACATTTGAATATAATGTATAGTATTTTGGAATAACATTGCACAAATTCAAACATGCAGTTAGATTTAGTCCATTTAGAGAAAGCCTATGATGTGTGTAGTGTAATTAATTACATGAATGTAAGTGAAACTCTTCAGAGGCAGTTTTGTATGAAGATGGTGAGTATTGATAAAAGGTGCAAAATAGGAGCATATACAGATCTACAATAACAAAACCAAAAACAACAATAAGAGTATTGCTTAAATTTAATAAAAAGTGTAAAATGAGATATACGAGGTGGAAAAAAAAAAGTCTAATAAATCATTGTACAGAATCAGTTCTCCGTGACATCATCGCCTTCAAAGTAGTCCCCTTTAGCATTCATATACTTCTGCATTTGGTGCTGCAATTTCTGGTAGCAGTTCTGGAACAAGGCTTTTGGAAGGCCTTTCAGGAGATTCTCCGTTTTTGCCCGAACATCTTCAACTGAGGTAAAATGGGGTCCCTTTAAGCAAGATTTAAACTTGGGAGAAAAAAGGGGGGAAGGGAAAGGAAAAGTTGCATGGAGCCAAATCAGGTGAATAAGGAGAATGCCTCATTACAGTAATGTTTTTACTGGTCAGAAACTGCTTGACAGATAGGGCCATGTGAGCGTGTTCGTTGTCCTGGTGCAACAGCCATCCGTCACTCCACAACTGTGGCCTTTTTCTCCTAATTTCTTCATAAAGTACTTCAATGTAGTAGTGTTTATTAACAGTTTGACACTGGAAATTCACTCAGTCATTACAATTCCAAACAGTTGTTGCCAACTCCACTCTTTTTTTTCAAGCTACACACTTAGTCTTTTTTTGTGTGTGTGTGTGTGCGTATGTGTGTCACACTTCGTATATTGCAAAACTATAAAATTGTAGAATGCCAGAAAAACTTTTTTACTTTGAAACAAAATTCATTTAATACAGAATAGGATGATCTGTTATAATTGTAGTATAATAACAGAATTAAATCATTTAGAACATCTTGGTTCAGTGGATCCCATTATTCAAGATTTGTTTGGTATAATTCATAAATGGTCATCAGCTGAGATGCTTCTAAACATTACTGTGGTTCAGTTCTGGAAATAACCAATGTATTCTTTAAACATCTTCAATTTGAAGAAAGTTGCTGATAAGTGTAGCTCTTTGCAAATGAGCATTATTATTTAATGGCAAATTAGTAAAAGATTTTTTATATATAAAAAAAATTAAAAAAATCCTTACATTGGGGATACAAGGTGATGTAAGAAGATTCACGTTATCTTTCTGGAATATATGCAAGAGTGTATGGTAACAATCATCGTTAGTCATACAATATATTGTCAAATTTTACTCACATATATATGCAGTAAAATCTCTCATGGAAGTCATTTCACATTGATAGGCACCTATGTAAGTCATAGTATTTTTTAGAACGTAAATAAACATTGGTGTTGGTATCTATAAATTCAAAGATGACTACTTCTTATTCCTAATGAGATTAATAAGTATTTATTAAGACAAACACAGAAATAACTTAATTTTGATAGGAAACAAATATTTTATGCAATTAGTAAATTAAGAAATCATTAAATGCATTCTAATTTTTTACATTTATAACAAAATTACTAGTATCAAACTGAATAAGTAATGGACATTTCTGAGTCATTAATTATTTTTTAGCAGGGAGTAATTTATTGTGCAGTCTTCATTAGGCAGTTCTAATGTCATATTTTATAAATGATTAATTACCTTCCTGTGCTTATTCCTTATATTAAAATTCAAGTAGATGAAGCAGTGGAAGGAAGTAATTCAGAAATGCTAGCTGAAATGGGCTGGCAAAGTAAACTTTTCAGTTGTACAAAGATATTAAAATGGCTTGATTTGAGGAACTTAAGCCGAAAATTGCCATTATGTAAATCGTAAAATAATTTGTATTCCATGGTTCTCATATTCTTTAAAATCAGTCACACAAACATGAAATGGAATATATAACTTTTAATAGAAATGTTTTTTTTTTTTAATTGATTTGAATGGCAAATTTTTGCTTGCAACTTTTTACTTAATGTGAAGAGGGAGGTTTAATGTGTTTTGGGTTGGTCAACCAATCAGAAAGAAAGGCAGGTCGGGGAATTTAACTAAGTTAAATTCCTGAGAGCAAATATTCCTTGAAAAATTGTGTTTGATGAAATATTCAGGAACTTGGTTGTGAGAGCAATCTACACCAGTTGCCTCTTCGAAAGCCTAGAATCTTCAAGAAGTATAGCTTGTCATCTTAGACAGGTGTCACTGCTTGTACTTTGAGCTCTTGTAATAAGTAGACATTTAATTTTTAACTTTCTTTGTCTGAAGAGCATTTTGTAGTATGTAGGTTTTTGCTGCTTAATCAATTGTTTTTTATTAGGCTACTAATGTGGAAGCTGAAGTCAAAAAGCTTGCAGAAGAAAACAAAAGGCTCAAGGAAGAAATTCAGCAAATGAAACAAGAAAATGCACAATTGAAAGTATGTATCTTTTAAAATTACTTGTGGAAAATTTTTGTGTTGTATTTCTGGTATTCATTTCCCGCTTTCTAAGTGAAATAAATATCATATTTAATCATGCAAGAGAAGGTAAAAATTCATAATAATAATATTTTTTGGCTAATAGAATTTAAATAAGTAATATTGAAAAAAACTTTTTATCTAAAAAGTGTTTTCAATATTACTTACTTAGCATGGGAAAAAAATCTTATTTGATTGATTCTATAACAACATATGTATTGTCTTTCTCTCATCGCTTCTGCTGAGTCAATAAACATCTTCGTTAAACTTGCTGAAATTATGCATTGGCCATCCCATCCTGCCTCTTCATCTTCTGGTGAACATCTGCTAATGTTGCCAGATGTTGAAGACGTATGATTCCATTTTTCACTATCCAAATTAAATAATGCTTGCTCTTTGCACATTTTTAAATAGACAGCTGTCTTAATTAATTGCTGACATAATATATTTCCCGTCAGACCTGTGTTTACTGATTCTTGAAATTGTTGTGTATTACATATCTACAGGGTGTCCTAGGATTATTGGGATAAAATTTAAGGGAAGGTAAGGGACATCACAAGGATTTAGATTTGCATAGGAACCCCATGGTCGGAAACATTTTTGTTTGGTGCTGGGTTTCATTGTTCACAAGAGCATTGGAAAAAACAGGCCTGTATTGCTGCAGTCATTTGAACTGCCATCACCCTCAGAGGATTATGGAACATTTTATGAACAATAACTGGCAGATATGCACCTTATTTATGGATTGACAGAAGGAAATGCACAAGCAGCAGAAAGATTGTATATTGGAAGGTACTCAAAGAGAGATGCACTGGACTGCCAGTTGTTTACTAATTTGCATCACATTTTATGTGAATATGGATCATTACGAGGTAATGGGCGTAGTGAGGGTGGACCACAAGCAGCTCAGATTCCCAGGCTAGAACAGAATGTGTTGGATACCATTCGAAGGAATCTGAATACCAGCGTATGAGCCGTTGCTGCTGCCATTGGAGGATTCCTCATGTTTTGCTATGAGAAGGCTTACACCCATATAATCTTTGAAGATGGTATAGGTGTAACCCTATACCATCTTTGAGATGGTATAGATGTAACCCTATACCATCTTTGAAGCAGATTATCATTGCAAAATAATGATATAATTCCATAAAAAATTAGCTTCTTATCATTGCAAAAATCAGAAAGTGAAAGTAAACTGTAATGTAAAGGTTTACACCCATACCATCTTCGAAGAGTACTGTCATTGCTCCTTATAGATCATCCTGAGCATGTGTGTTTTGCATGGTGATATCTTAACCTCTGTCGCCAAGAAGCGCATTTCCCATCTTCCATTTTATTTATGGATGAGCCATGCGTCACTCGTGATGGTGTATTCAACCACCATAATGCACATTTATGGGCTGACGAGAATCCCAATGGCATGAGACTATATACTGCCTGCAGCGCTTTTGAGGGCATGTTTGGGCTGGTGTGGTCGGCGATCTCTTAGTCAGGTCTTATTTGTTGTCAACACCTCTAACATCAAGGATTATCTCATCTTTGAGAGGTGCTACCAAGCTTACTTGCCCCTTTGCCACAACATGTCAGACCCCATGTGTGGTGTCAACATGATGAGGCATCTCCCAATTATGGCATATGTGTTCATGAACATTTTAATCAGGTGTTTGGTCACCAGTGGTGTGTGGGGGCCTGGTTTCCTGGCCACCACACTCTTCTGAATTAAGCAACATAAATGTATTTTTATGAGATGCACTGAAAAGTGCTGTGTACGCAACATCTATGGCTTTCAAAATGGATCTGGTTGCCATAATCGTCTGTGCTGCTGTGGATATTTAACATCCAGGTATATTTAAGAGTCTGCCAAATCCATGCTCCAACGGTGTAATGCATGCATCACTAACAATTGTGAAAACTTTGAACATCTTTTGTGACATTTTCACAAATTGTCTATCACAGCACATGTAATATCTTTGACCAATAAATATTTCAGATGATCGCTTTTGTGTCTATTCGTTTCTTGTACTTCTCATGCTACTTTCCCTTGACATTTATCATTAAAAAAGTATTTTATTTCTGTCTGTTACACAATAACCCATAAATATAGCCATTTTTTTGTGTGTGATTATTTCATATAATTGCAAATTTTAATTGTCATTTGTAAAACTTAGTGAAAGGAAAATAAGTGGCTTGATAGAGTTCTAAAGTAGTTGTTGGTTTTCAGCTCTTTTGATCATCCGTATCTTTAACTGTAAAATTATTGAGGATATTGAAAAGTACTGTGTCTAAAACTGTGACAGCATATCATGATTTCGGCCAAATATGTCTGTAAAGCACAGTTGTGTAAGAAAAATGAAACACTGACAAAGCCAGAAAGATGTTGATGTAAATTGTTATTTTAGAAAGGAACACTGCTTTGAAATAGATGAATATACTAAGCTTAATATGCATCCACATTATCTATTTTCTAATATTATATTTTTTTCTTAATATGCATTCATAGTATCTAGTTTTTAATATGCATTCAACACCTATCTAACACCTAGGGTACTGAAGAAACCTACATGAGCACAATATTTAAAACAAAACCTCTCTTCCCCCCCCCCACAAATAAATGCAGAATAGAGACTAAAGAGATGCCGGGGCCATAAAATGTGAAATATTGACCATTGGAAGCAAGTGCTGTTTTCAATGAATCAACTTTCAGACTATTTTTTCTGCATCAGGATGAGTAGGACTTTAGAATCTAGATTCTCTGCTTCCTACAGTAAAACATGGTATTGTTTCAGTTATGCTTTTGGCAGTTATATTGTGGTTTGTAGCAGGTCTTGTGATCATCTTCATAAGAAAGAATAAATATTGTTGAGTATATAAATATTTTAAGCCATCATGTCCTCTAGCACAGTCGTATTTCCTGAAGGAAACTGCATTTTTAAGATGATAATGCTAAATGCAACAAAGTTCAATCATATCATTGGGCCACTATCGTCTTTGCTGGAAAATTCTGTGGGTAATATTTGAGAAAGAAAAGCAAGTGATGGAAGCTGGGAAAATAAACTTTGGGAGTTGTTAAAAAGTACGGCTAAGTAGTAAACAGCATAAGAAGGTCAAAATTATTAGTAGTATCAGAAATACGGAACATAAAATTAAAAATATATATTCCAGAAATCAAAGATCAGTCTTCAGTTATTTTTCTGTGTAGTAGTGTGATATTTATTTTCCTATATTATTCCTTTACATAAGAACTGTAAAATATATTTAAATGCTTATAGGAGATTTTTGTTGATAATTTTGTTTCATTTACCATATATTTCCGTGTCTAAGCCAGAAATTTTTGGAACATTTTCTAAAGCTAAATTGAGGGAGTTGGCTCCTTCTTATCTCGAAAAAAAAAAAAAAAAATGTATGTACTTTTCTGTCAGCCAGCTGCAAGTGGTAAATAGCCAAACATAGCACTTTTTATTTTTTTCTTACGTATTTCTTAAAATTATAAAAAGAACTAAATGTAAAGAATTGTTTCCTTTGTGAAAATGGGTTGTTTTATTTGTTACAGTGCTGGTTTGTTGTCAAAATGCAAACCCTGATGTTGGTGAAATTTGTGCCCGGCTTATGGAAAATGATATATGTTACCTGTTTGGATTTTGGCATCTATGCTAATTCAAGACATTTTTTCTTTCGCTCTCGAACTTGTTTTTTAATTAGGATAAATGGCATGCAGCCATATTATTAGAATTTTTAGCAGATGTGATCTATTGTTTGAAATTTCCGTATAAGACTTCCTGCTAATCCTTCAGACAAAAGTAACATAGAATAAGACTGGTACAGATAATAATAGACCATTTAAAAGGTTATTTGATAAAGGCAAAGTACATGAGGGCTATTTGCCTAAGGGAAAGGATGCCTTTGTGGAGGGCTTTCTACAGGAAACTGGCCAAATCCATGTTACACGTGCAGAAGATCACAAAAATGCCAATGCAGCCAACCCGCTCACTGGAATTCGAATACAAGATTGAATGTTCAGTGACATTACCATTCAGCCACTGGCAGACAATCATGTATAAGACAACAAACGGATGGGGAAAATGTGCTAGCTTCAGATAGGGTTACCACATTTAAACCTAACATCTTTGATGCTTGGTGTTTTACTTAACAGCAATTTGATTAGATAACATTCTACCCAATTTACTAGCTTCGCATCATTTTCACCTTTATCGTAGCATGTTTGAATGCTGCAGGGTTGTCCCCCCCCATTTCGGCTTATATACGGGTTTTGAATTTTGGGTAAATTGTTGCAGATGAAGTGCATTTTTGGCTCATATTTAGAAATATACAAAATTTAAATATTTTGCTGTTTTGTTTAAAAAAATCACCTATTCTTAGAACTGTACTATATGATATTGGAGTCATAAGAATGGATCTTATTGGGAGGCTATTTTTTAATGAGATTTTTGACTTTATATTATTAATTAGCAAAGAATAGTTAATTCCTAATTATGCATTTATTTTTGTAACAGTTTTTAACTATGTTATGTTTGTTTTAGGCTGAAGGACTAAGGTTAAGATCCCGTGGTAACCCTACGAGTGATGCAGGTTCACAACTTAGTAGCAGTAACCTAGGGAGCTCAAAAGATATGCATCCTAAACCTCAATTTGATGACAGGCTTCAAGAACAGCCACAGTCTCCAATGTTGTATTTGGCAGTTATTCTCACCATCGGTTTGGTGGGGATCTTCATCGGAAAATTTGTTGTTTAGACCCATCTTTTGCACCTTCCCGTATTTTTTCAAGCTACTGGTTTGTTTGAGAAGTAGAAGTTGCCTGAAGAAAAAATGCAATCAATAACAACATTGGATGTAGCGCCAGAATAAAAATAGAAATTAAATGTGGCAACTACCAACTATATATTGCTTTTCATTTTTTACTAGGGATTTTTTGCCACCGCGTGTCTTTTGAGAATAATTTTGTCTGCAAACTGTGTTTTTTACAACTCCAAAAACTTCATCCAAAAAAATACTTTAAAGTTCCAAGTTCTGATGCCTTTCAAAAGCAGTTTTACCATGTATGTGCTTCTTGTTTTTGAATGCCATCTGTAGAGATAAGTAAATACATAAAAACATTGCATTATTTTATGATAAATCAATTTTTTTTTTTTTTGTTTGTTTGTTTGTTTTAACAGTCTCAAGTTTCTGTCAGTATTTTATTGCCATTTGAGGCAACAGATTTTGTAATTGCTTTGAAAATACATGGCAATCTAAACCTCAGGCTTGTAGTTCATTAAATTCACTGCAACATTTTGCAGTTTGGTTGATGAAAATAAGTTGATGGCTAATTAAAGTATAATTTAATCCAGTCAGGTGTGCTACATACAAAGTTTTTTTGCTGACTCTTCGAAATGTTCCTTGTGGAATCCTCTTTTATCTAAAAAAAAAAAAAAAAAAAAACATATATATATATATATCTATATAACAATCCAAATGACAACGTTTGATGTATTTTCATCTCCTGATTAATTCTCCTGAGTATGTCAGTGTTGAGACTCAAAATAATAAATTTGTTATGGAATACTGAGCTTATTGTTTTAACTTTATTGATTACGTTACTAGCTTTTACCATGTCTGTCATAAATTTGGATCTATAGATTTGCATTAATATGTAAATATGCTTAAAACAAGTGCTTATTTAAATAGACTATTAGTAACTTTCATTCATTAAATACAACTTATAGATAACTTATGACATATATCTTTGTATTTTTTATATTCGTTAAGAAGAAATTGTCTATTGTCATTATTATTATTTATTTCAGTCTTTATTTTTAGTTTAAAAAAATTATGCATTTAATGCATAATTTTTGTAATTATCCAAATTTTTACAGAAGTGATTAAACAATTAAAATTATTAATAAACAAATTTACTTGTCTAATTATGTTAATATTATAAAGGAATGAATGTGAACTTATTAATTTTTATTCCAAGATTTTGATAGTGGCATTCCATATAAATTGTTTTAGAATTTTAATTTTTATATATTTCAAGCTATATAGTTTAAGATACTTAAGAACCGAGTTACCTATATCCACTACTACTCTTATACCATAGAAAAAATAGTTTGTTGTATATAATTAGCTTTATGTGTATGTACATTCAGTTTGAAAATCCGGATTTATACATTTTATTCTTACTTGGAACTATGTATAAGGATTTATAATTTTGTATTGAAAAAATATTGATTATGTTAAACATTGATATAAATTCATAAATGAACTCTGGATTATATATATATGTTAACAAATTCTTTAGTATTTATTTTTAGAAAAGAATGCTAATCCGACAATTATTTTAAAGTTCTCTATGATATTTAAATAATGAGCCATTGTAAAATGTACATAAACTAGGGAGAATTCATTCGGGTTATTCTTCAACATAAATAAGAACTTTTTTGTACAAATTATATGAACTCAACTTCTATATAAATTTATTTTTAGAGCCAGTCTTTGAACAGATGTTAAATTATATAGCAAGTTCAGTATTGCATAAGAGGAACTAGTATTATGAAAAGAGCCTAACAGTTTTTCATGCCATCAATTTTGTTTTTGAACAGAAGAAGGTGTGTTTGATGAATGATGTAAATGTTTCATAAAAGAGCTGTGATTTGCATAATTTAGATTTGTTGAAGGGTAGTCATGATTGTCAAAAATATCTTAATATATAAAATATGATATAATACATAATCAGTTTCTAGAGAACGTCAATTGAAAAGAAAATCAGGTCTTGAAATATAGAAGTGATATTTGATATTCTCATTAATATAGATGTATTTATGTATACATGATCATAGCAATGGAAATACCTTCCTTATTAAATATTTACTTAAAATTGTTATTGTTTTTCTAAAGTTACCTTTTTGATTATTCATTAAAATTTGGAAATTGTGCTTATAGATTTCAACTGAAATTTGATTTCTACGTAGAATTGTAACATCAGTATACATAAAATCATTTGATTGGGTGACTGTAAGTTGGTGCTAATCTGTTATTATTCTCTTTAATGATCTGTATTAACACTTGAATGACCACATGTGTGATAAAAGCAAAATTATCTACTGCCCGTATCATCATCTAATTCTTTTATATTACTCAGCAACATAAGAGTTCATCAGTTTCTTCCCACTTGTATTTTGAAGAAGTTCAAAAGTTTCACATTGCTCATATCATCATCATCATCATCTGAACATACCAAGTGTTCTTATTCTTCAGAATCTTAAAAGTCATTTAAAAATTTGAATAAGTCTTTAGTGCATTCAATTTGCAAATACTTTTTCTTCTTGTTTTCAACTATCACAGGCTTAACAATGGCTTATTAAATAATTTACTGAAATTAGAAGTTGGAAAGTATGATGCACAAATGGCATGCCACTGGCTTGTGCACGACTTTAATGTGTGATCAACACATTACCAACGTGGTAGCACTGACCTTGGTACATTACTTTATATATGATATCAACTTGGTAACATTGACATATATTTGTCTTTTTACACATATCATCAGTGTGGTGATGTGGGCATTTATTCGCCAGCTTTACATGTGACACTGATGTACTATTAAATGACAAAATGTTGAGAATATTAGTGATTGCTGACATCTTTCACAAATTTATATTACATTGAAAGCCATTTAAACAGATTTTACAAAGTACTTTCTGCCCTTCTATATAGATGTCCCTGACATAAAAACACTCTATGATTTTTGACTGTTTTACTTCCTTATTATGGGGAAGAAATATAAATGGGGAATGTGCATATAAATTTTAAACCATTCAGAAAAGTAAGTAGGCTTTGGGGGGGGATGCTCGCATTGTGTGGAAAAACTTTTCATTTTGCAAAAGACATTTAGAGCAACATTGCATAATTTGTAATAAATGTTACTTTTGTAATGCTTCAAATAAAATTAAATACTAACATTGGATTAAAAAAGGTTAATTATTAATTATTTATGCACAACTACATAGTATATTGACTTCTAAAAGACATTGTTCATTTTTGAAGGATAATGATTAAATTTGTAAAAGAGGGCTGACAGAACAGTTACTTTCAGAAGAGTGAAAAACAGTTAACTACCAGCCGTAGAGAACAATGGTTTGGTTTATTTGATTATGGCAAAGTATTGAGTGTTATCTGACTTCGTGGAGAACTTTTTTAAGGCAGACCGGTTCATAGACGTGTTACACATAGGAAAAACCATAAGAACGCTCATGCAAGAAGCCTGTTCACAGGACTACCAGTATTCAGTGACTTTATCACTTGGCCGCTGGTGGGCCCCAAAAAGAACATCAAGTTGGTAAAATTGTTTCAGATTGCCAAGTAAAGTATTTTTCTCAAAGACAAAAGATTACAGTAATTGATTTCCTTTCTTTTTATGGCATAGATTATTATTGATTTATAGATATTCTTTTTATGATTTAAAACTTAAAGAATAAATTTTCTATTTTTTGATAGGATTGATATTTGTTTTTTTACTTTCCCTGACTTTTTAGGAAAAATAGGAAATTAAGAAAAGGAATTTTTTTTAAACAAACACATGGCTGGATATTTTTTTCACTGATTTTCAAGGACAAGTAAATAACCTGATTTAGGAAATAGTTTTGAATATTAATGTAATCACATTCAAAGTTTTTAAAAACTCTCCTGTATTTAATTAATAATTTAATACAGCTATAATTAGATACTGATGAAGCGAATAATTCTTGAAGTTGAAAATGGTTTTCATTAGGGATTAATAAACTGACAAAATACAGCAGTGAAAAATATGAAACAGAGGAAGAAACACACACTTGGACACAAAACACTAAGAAAGTTCACTACAAAGAAATTGACAAAAGCATTTCCTATTCCAGAGGTGTTAGCATGTTGGGAGGGGGGAGACTGCAATTATGAGAGATTTGCTTGGAATGACTTTCAAGTGTTCTACATAAAGTGCTTAGAAAAGTAGTTACTGTTCGAGTGTAATGTTATGAATGGGCATAAAAATAAAACCATGATCTATATTGATATATATTTATAAGAAAAGTAAACTGTTGCCACACAGGTTGCAAAAATATAATGGGAAATGTAATCGCAGATATAAAAATCACTTGGAGCGCTCCCACTTGATTACATTTTCCTCAGTCTTACACTGAACCTTTGGTTTTCCAAGGCTTTCTTCTACACTCTCAGTCAACATGTCTGCTGCATTTGAACTGGAAGGCACATAGATAAAGTTCAACAACTTCTCTTCAGTCTTCGCTCAGCTTAATTAAGCCTTGTTCCTTCTGCTAGGTAAAAAAAAGTCTTCCAGCAACCTATTCTATATACAAGGTGTGGCTATTAATTTTCAGGACTGCTCTAATAAAACCAGAACAGAGGATGTGAAAAACGTAACCTTTTAATATGTTTCGAAGTAATCCCCATCTGCCGTAACACACTTCTGTGTTCGGCTGAAACAACTTTTAAAGACCTCTTTCGGAAGATTCTTCAATGTCGACGTCACATTCTTCTTGATGTTTTCAACATCCACAAAGCATTTTCCTTTGATCACAGTTTTGAGTTTGGGAATGTTTGATCATACTCTCTTGACTTGGTCCCCGCAGACTTCTTTTTTTTTTCTCCCAAACTCAAAACTGTGATCAAAGGAACACGTGTTGTGGATGTTGAAGACATCAAGAAGAACGTGATGTCGACGTTGAAGAACCTTCCAAAAGAGGACTTTAAAAGTTGTTTCCACAACTTTACAGCCGAGCACAGAAGTGTGTTACGGCAGATGGTGATTATTTTGAAACATATTAAAAGGTTACGTCTTTCACATAGCTGTTCTGGTGTTATTAGAGTAGTCCTGGAAATTAATAGCCACACCTTGTATATATATATATATATATATATTTTAGACATCCAACATGTTATCCTTAATGACTGGTGTATATTTTATACCTGGGTGTCATGGTGTTGATACCCTTTTAGCATCTAACATATCGATTGTTTCTAAGAGCTCACTAGCATAGGTACTTTGATTGAGAGTCATTGAGCCATCTTTCCTTCTATTTATCCTAATTTAAAGAAGGTGATGTATTTCTCTAAGTTCTCGAATTTAAATGTGGCTGCGATATTATCCTTAAATTCCTGAATGATGGATACTGCTGAACATTACAGGGAGGTCATACACATACACACCTATGGTTAACTCCTTTTCCTTATTGAAGTAAAGACAAGGGTCTGCTCCAGATCTTGTTAGGTTAGCTGACTTCAGAAATTTTTCCAGGCAGATGTCCCGTTATTTCTCAGAATGATGAAATGCATAAAAACTTCTCTTCAAACTTCTCCACATGATGTCTCGTGCAGACTCACTGGTGGCTGTTTTATGAAAATTGTCTCATTTAATTTTCCATTTAAATAGGCTGCAGTTAATGTCCAGCTGATGAGCCTGTCAGTCTTGATCAACTGAGAATGCTAATAAAGTTCTAACTGTGTTTTTATTACAGGAGGAAATGTCTCCTTTTAGTCAGTTTCTTCAACTTGGATATAGCCACAAGCAACTAAGAGCTAGCTCTATATCTTTGCACCTGTCCATCTTTATTAAGTTTTCCCTTGACCCACTTGCATTTCACAGCTTTCCTTTCTTTTGGCTTAGGCACTATGTCCTAAGTTTCATTTTCTTTTAAATTTTCCAATTCTTCATCCATGGCTAACTTCCATTTTTCTGTATCTAGATTTTTTAATGCCTCTTCCAAAGTATCAGGATTGTTCTTGAAAACTTTTGTGAGTGTTAAGTCTACATTTCTGTTTCTTGAATTGTCAGCTGCACTTCAACAATTCCGTTTAGAGGATTTTCTTCATAAATCTCTGAATTTCCCATGATATAATCATTTTTCTACTTAGGTGCTGAAATTTGTTTTCTGGCTCAAGTCTTTTCTAGTATATCCTCCACTTCCTGTTTGGAGGCTGTTTCCAGCATCATTTTGGAGGGGCAATATTATATTTCCTGTCGTAGAAGGTTTCTCTTCAAATATGACATCTCGGGGACAGATTACTGTACTGGTTTTCTTGATGTAAATGCAGTACCTTTCATCTCCATCATACCCAAGAAGATAAGTCTTTAGTTGCCATTTTGTTCATCATTCCCCTCTTCTGAACTGGAACATAAGCATAGCAGACTGACCCAGTGAT
Source organism: Stegodyphus dumicola (assembly GCF_044657685.1). Classification (NCBI taxonomy): domain Eukaryota; kingdom Metazoa; phylum Arthropoda; class Arachnida; order Araneae; family Eresidae; genus Stegodyphus; species Stegodyphus dumicola. The sequence continues at coordinate 119,004,392 of NC_140770.1, read as the reverse complement.
GCTCATATGAATTATTCTAGATTTCTTCCCCATCCATAATTCGTAAGGACTTGAATTAGGAACTGCTCATCCTATTTAGTATGTAAATTGAAGTGCTGATGAACTCTGCCCATAGAAAAGCTGGAAAATCCACTTCGAATTCGAATATTTGAGAGTTCTGGTCATGTCAAGAACTGTTCTGTCATTTTGCTCTAATGGAGCTGTGAGCATCTGCAAGATTCCATGCTTGTTCAAGATCTTTCGAACAGCTTGGTTGTTAAAGTCTCCACCATTGTCACTGAAGATTTCTTTAATTTTATGCCCTAAGCTCTTAGCATGAACTATGAAATTTTCAAGTACATCCTTTACTTCTGTTTCCAAACTTTAAACGGTGGCCTTTTTCATATACACAGGTTTCACATCATTATCAGACTTAATATTCAACTCTTTCACAAGAATGGCATTTACATGCTTTTTATCTTGGTGACCCATCCTTCATTATAAAGTTGAAGAGTTGATTCATTATTCTCAGTCACATGTATGTCAGTGTGAGTTTCAAGAACTAAGGTCTTTATCATGGCTTTGAACCTATGATGGAAGACACTACCCTACCAGCATTTCTTGTACCATGTAGAACTATTTTACAATCTATTTTTAAATAGTAGTCTTTAAATGTTGATTCAATCTTGAGTTAACACGAAAAATAGATTTTTACTTATTTCTGAAACATACCTGACATTTTCAAGATTTTTTATTTTATTCATCCCATTTACAACGGTCATTGTTTTGATAGTACCTTTTTCTGGTAATGACTTTCCATTTGCTACAGTGATGCTATGGGGAAGCTCAAATTTTTCAAAATCTATAGAGCAGTGACTGTTATTGACAATGTGTTTTGAGGCCCCATTGTCAGTCATCAGAATTTGTTTCAGCAGAAAATGTTGCCTCATTTACACAGGGCTGTGGGGTCGGAATCAGAGTCTGGCAGATTTTGGGGTAAAAGGAGTTGGAGCTGGAGTCGCTAAAAACAGGTCGACTCCGACTCCATGGACAGTTTGAATTTGAAATGAAATGAATTGAAAAACATTAATTACAAGCTGAGTTATTATTTTTATTTATGAACTGTATGCATTAATAAATATTTATTTTCTATTTTATTGAACTATTAATAAATAATATAAGGGAGGAGGTTGGATGTGATATTTGCCATTAGTGATTAAACTTATTCATTTAGTTACAAATCTCACTGGTAAATTTTGGTAAACACTGGTAAATTTGGCTGGCAGAAATAACAGCAAGAACTCCTAAAATTGATGCCATTCTTAGGAAGCGAGCAGGAAAAAGAGCAATGTGACAAAGTACGTATTTGATGATAAAGAGGTTTTTTAGAATTAAGAACTTTTTTAGAAGATGTAGGTAACCCTAATGTTTCACTAACAGAAAAACTGTGGAATGATCTTGCAGAATTGAAAACTCTTCTTTCTATACCGTATATAGCCACAGAAAAGCCGCAATCTGAAGAATTGACAGGAGGCGAGAATGGGATGTTTGTTCTTTCTGAAATGGAGGGTTTATTGCAGAAGGAATCGTTTCTTCAATGAAGAAAAGAGAAACTAGTTTGCTAGACAATGAGATCTTGCTGGATTAAATATATGGAGATCCGAAACACTGAATTGTCTTGGATGACGAACAAATTAAGAAGGCAAAGAAAGTCATCTATAAACTTCTATTAAGAATGAAATTATTCTCAGAACAAGTGGAAAATTTGAATCAGGACAGTCAAACTGCAGACATTGTAATTGAGTCTATATCATTCTTTTCCATTGATGAATTAGATTTTGAGAAATATTTTTGGATAATATTGAAAAGGCTAAGGCAAAGCGAATGAAAATAAAAAAACAAGAGCCTTTAGATATAAAAATTGAAAAATACAAACAAGATTTCTACACGGCCTATGAAGAAATAAAGAAATATGATGCGCTTGCAAGACACTTTTAGAATTTATAAAAATCTATCCTGTTAGTTAAAAGAAATATCCCTAACAGTAACAGCTCTTCCTCCTACTCAAGTTAGTGTGGAAAGACTCTTCTCAGCTCTGAAGGTTATCAAATCGGATCTATGGCCTTTCAACAAAGAAAATCTTGCCGAAGGTAGTCTGTTTCTTAGAAATAACTAATGCCAGTTTTTTCATTTCACAATAAATGCTAATTAATATAAATAATTTGCTATGCCATCAATTTTTTTTTCTGTAGCATCTATTACTTTTTTTACATTAAAAAAAATAAGCTGTAACCCACGTGTATATGTTTACATATATATATATGAGGGAGGTTGGAGTTGGTCATTTTTCCTATCCACTCCACAGCCCTGCATCTACAACTAGGAGTGTCATATTTGCAACAACATTATTCTTACTTTCTTTGTTTGGTCCTGTATGTAGACTAAGTTTTAATGGTTTTCCATCAGCTATCTACTTCTACTTCTTGGATGTTCTGACCCTCTCTAGCGGCAATAATTACACTTGCTGTTGTTCCTGAGGTTGAAATGATCCTAGCAGAAAGCACGATCATTTCAGGAGAGGATGATGAGAGAGAAGGATGCATTGGTTCAGTAATAAGGAATTGGCCAATTTGAATGTTGCATAAATTTAACATATAGCTAGACTTTTAATTGCGATACTATTTACCAATGAAGCAACCTTTTTCATCGGATTGCTGTCCTGAATTTTCATAACCAGTATGTGTGGTCACATGACAACACCAAGAGTTCATGTGCTTACCTCGTTGTGTATGGTGGTATCCTTTATACTCGGAAGTAGTGAAAAATACCGTATTTGCCGGCATATAAGACAAATTTTTTCCTCTGAAAAAAAGGTGTGCTTCTCATATGTCGATACTTATTGCATTATTACGTCATTTGTGAATGGGTCAAAGTTTCATGAGATGCTGTGAAAACAGATAGCGGTTAAATCATATAAGAAGTGTGGCATTAGTAATGCACTGGATGGTACAGAGGACATTTTGTTGTATATCTCAGATGCTGATTTAGAAAAAGTTTCTGGTAACTCTTCATTTAGCTCTGGAGATGAGTGTCTGGGTTTTGACAAAATAGATTAAAAGGTGTTCTTTCCCAGATAGATTGGGTATTTGCAGAAAGTATTACTTTGTATTTAAAATTATAATGATCAGTAATAAATTTTTTTTTCTTCAAAAAATGTATACAAAAAAGGAGTGCATCTTATAGGACAGCAAATGCGGTAATAAATTATAGCTTGATTTTGTTGCTGTATATGGAATACACACTAATATCTTTATAAATGTATGATTGTAGGTTAAGCAACTATACCTCGCAAGAGGAGGAACTAACCATAACCTAATAATATATAACTTTATTTATAAAGTATATAGGAAAAGTTGTTTTATGGCCACTGATGGACTTTATTAATGATTTATATAAAATTCTGCCTTTTAAAAAATAAACCAACAGAATGTTTAAATGTTTACTTTTTTAGTTGTTTATAAATGTTAGAGAGGGATAGGAAAACTGAACTAGAGCCAATATTGTTTAATTTTTATTATTGTATTTATTTTAATTATTTTTATCACATGTGCAAAAATTCACGTATTTCTGTAGTTAGGAAAGTGGACGAAAATTGAATTTAAAAATTCTATTATATTGAGAGCTACATTAACTTGGATGATATAAAAATTTTTAATTTTAATTAAAAGCTTTCACATCATCCAATTTCACCTGAAATATCTCGTATATAAATACAGGTAAAGTTAACAAAAGCCTGTTAATAAAAAATATGCTTTTAGCACTTCAGTTATAACAAGTTTTTGTTAAATAACATGATGTTTGCAATCCTGCAGGAATTGGCAGTATTATCTGTGTTTGTTGTAACCAGCACTTTGCTTCTGCATCACCCTTGCCCCCCGTGTTTTTACTTTCGTGAATCATTGCATGTTTATCTTATTCCCATCGATGCATGCTATATGTCTCCAACTTATATAAAAGCAATTATTGTTAATTTTGTTTTCATTAACATTATCGTGTGCAATTGATGACAGGGTTTTTATAAAAGTTGATCTTTTCACTGTTGAGAGATACAGTGGATGGACAAAAATATGGAAACACCTTGTGAAATGCATGTTTGAAAAGAAAGATCGATTTTAATGAAATATGTAGGTGGCGTTGGCGTTTTTGACTACTGATGCCACCTATACAACTTCGTAAATGTGCTAAACAGTTCAGTTGTTGTCGGAGTACTGTTATGTGAGGTTGTCATTACATTATGTCAGAGTTAACAGACTTTGAACGTGGGCAAATTGTTGGAGCACGTATGGTAGGTGCTTCTGTAAGCAAGGTAGCCGAGGTGTTTAGTGTTTCAAGAGGTACTGTATCGAAGATTTATTACGCATATTTGAAAAGTGGAAAAACATCATCTGCTAAATCACAGCGCGGACGAAAGTGTGTCCTGAGTGATCGTGACAGACGATCATTAAGGGCAATTGTGAAGAAAAATAAGAAGACCACAGCTGCAAAAGTTACTGCTGAAATGAATGTTGTGTTACCAAACCCTGCGAGTACCAAAACAATTAGAAGGGAGCTTCATAAACAGGGACTTGCTGGCTGTGCTGCAATGGAGAAGCCACTCATCAGTGATGCTAATGCCCGTAACAGGAAAAGGTGGTGTTTAAGTCATAAAGCCTGGACTATAGAGCAGTGGAAGCGAGTAATATGGTCTGACGAGTCTTCTTTCACATTGTTTCCCACTTCTGGCCGAGTTTACGTCTGGAGAACGCCATCTCAAGCCTATAATACAGACTGCTTGTTGCCAAGAGTGAAACATGGCGGGGGTTCTGCTATGGTTTGGGGAGCCATATCGTGGTTCTCTGCTAGCCCCATGATAACTGTGTTAGGGCACATGACTGCCAAGACTTTGGCCGATCAAGTTCATCCCATGGTACAAACTTTGTTCCCCGATGGTGATGGTGTCTTCCAAGACGACAAAGCCCCTGTTCACACAGCTCACATTGTCCAGGACTGGTTTTCTGAGCACGAGGATGAGTTGTCCCATCTCCCCTGGCCACCTCAGTCACCAGACCTGAATATTATCGAACCTTTGTGGTCTACATTGGAACGGAAAGTGCGTTCTCGTTATCCACCGCCAACATCGTTATCTGAACTTGCTACCGTTCTGCAGGAAGAATGGTATAATATTCCCTTGGCAAACATACAGGAACTGTATTTATTCATTCTGAGAAGACTGCAAGCTGTTTTGGATGCCAACGGGTTTCCTACACCATATTAAGCAAAGAAACATGTTTTTTTAAAGGTGTTTCCATATTTTTGTCCAACCCCTGTACCTCTCTAGTATTGTAATGTGAGTTTTCCTGAGATGGAAGAATAAACAGAATCTTTTTGATTTTTAATGAAAACTTAACAAATTAATGCTTGGTTATACAAAAGATGAATTGTGTTAAAATTAGCATTAGAGCATTGAATAAAATGAAGCAGACTATTCGCTTCTGCCGACACAATCTTTGTGCGCTATTCACAGCACATCCGACACAGTTCTCCGTACATCTTTTTGCGTTCTCGGTAAGTTTCTTTTGTGTCTCCTTGAGTAGATCTCCTGCAGGGTGGGTAATGGAAATAGTTAATTGATAACAACTGTCTTTTGGCACGTATTTTTTTTACCAGCTTGTGAAAGCTAGTTGTCAACATGCTCTGAATGTCGCGTTTCTTGTCACAACTACCACAATACATATATTTTAAAATAAATAACCCTTAACTTGGATATGTCCAACATTCACTACTCCTACTCACGTATCTGTACAGTAAAAACCATGTCGGAAGCAAAAAAGAAGAGACAGCAGTATAGTGTGGATTATATTAAATACAAATTTATCGAATCCATCATCGCCAGTGTGCCTTATTTGTCAAAAAAACATTTTCAAATGAAGCAAAAATCTTTCTAAACTTCAAGATCATTTGAATAAAATACACTGGCATAAGAATGACAAACGAGTGATCTATTTTCAAGACATGAGAAAGAAGTATGAAATTCAACCAACTATATCAATATCTCATTGTTGATTGTTAAAACAGGCAAACCACGTACTATTGGGAAAATTTAATTTTACTAGCAGTAAAAGAAGTAATAACCACTGTGCTCCATGAACCAGCTACAGATATTATCCGAAAAATTCCTTTAAGCAACAGTTCTGTGCAAAGACGAATTGATGAAATGGCTGAAAACATCAAAAAATCATTGTGCAATCATCTGCAGACTTGTCAATTTTCAATTCAACTGGATGAGTCCAGTTTACCAACCAACGAAGCATTGTTATTGTCATATGTGAGGTTTATCAAAGACGGAAAAAATATGTCAAGAACTATAGTTTGCTACTAATTTGGAAGCAGATATAAAAGGAGAAACCATATTCAATACACTGGAAAAGTTTTGTGATGAAAAAGAAATTCCTTTTAATAATATTTTTGCAGCTGCTGCGGATGGCGCAGTGGCTATGACAGGACATCAGAAAGGTTTCACCGATTGCTGCTTCATACAGAGGTGTGCTGGCTGTCTGTATGAAGCAGCAATTAAAAGGTACAGTCAAATACCGAAAATCTGCCAACTCCTGAAATCCGTGTTGCCTCTCAGAATATAAACATTCAGTTTATAGGTTCTGGAAACCGCAACATTGAGTACGAAATATCGAAGAAAAAAATACTTACCGAATAAATGACGTCATAATTATTGAATAATAATGAGTCAAAACGGAAATACCAAATTATTGATATAAAAAAGTTTAAAAAAATAAGATAAAATAAATAAGTTTTTTTTTTTCTCCCTCTAATCTACATCGAGGTAAAAAAGCAGACGATTCACTCAACTCTTTGTTCAAGTTCACGATTCACGTTGTTGTATTTTCTGAGCTTTGTTATTTCATTTCTCAAGATTGTTTAGTGCTCCCTTTTTTTTATCCAGATATTTTGTAGATAAATTAAGAGTATTTTAAATTTCAACCCTTTTTAATACAATGACAGATAAGAAAAGCTTTTGTAATTTTACTGCTTGCAACGTTGAAAAATGTAAACACGTTGCATTGATGGTAACGCAAATTCTGCAAAAGATGGAAGCAGGTGCTACTCTTAGATTTATAGCAGAATGGTATGGAATTGAGGCACGATTGTGTATGATATACGGAAAAATAAAGAAAAGCTGTTGAAATTTTACAGCAACAGTGATTCTAACACAGGAATCCGAAACCGGAAATCTTTGCATGAGGCGAAATCGGCAAATCTCGATGCTGTGTACATACAATACAATGAACAATATAATCAATTTATATATGTAATAATAATTTAATGCATATAATAAATTATTGCAATAATGTATATAATAATTTAATTAAGTGTATCTAATACGTCTTATTCATTTTGCACTTTTAGTCTGAATATTATGCTTTTTCTTTTCTATCCTAAAATCCACACAACCTCTGGTCCCAAGCTTTGTGGATTTCTGGAATTCTACTGTACTTGTTTGACTTGATTTTACAATCTGTTTGGGTCTGTCATAGAGTTCCTAGGAAAGAAAGACACGGAACTGTGCAACAACCTCATCTCATCAAAGAACGATATTGTGTACTTGACTGATCTGTATAAATTGTTTGATGATGTCAACCTCTAACTTCAAGGTGACAATTTAAACTTAAGACAAAAAATAGCGTTGCTACTTTCATGTCAAAACTGTTATTATACAAAAGAAATATTAACAGATATGAATTCAATAACTTCCCAAATTTATGAGCAGTATCATTCAAGCATGATGACTTGAATGTTTACTGTCAACACTATGAAAACCTGCACAGAGATTTCAAGGAACAATTTCAGGACAATCTAAATATGGACATACCAGACTGGGTTTGGGATCCTTTTTTCAAATGTCAACACAGCGGGATCGTCCCAGTTAGAAAAAGAACTGATGACAAATGAAGAATTAAATTCAAGAAGGGCTACCAAGAATTTTGGCTGCAGAAGACTATTTTGCAACTGTGCCGAGTATTATGGTAGACTGTTTAACGAACATGGATTTAGTGCTGTAGCAATGTTGGTAACTAAAAAGAAAACAGCTTCATGTTACTGACTGCAATAATTTCATGAATGGTCACAAAAGACTGTGAAATAAAGACCACCTTCGCCTGCTCAATAGGCTGTGTGTATAACAAGTTAGTAACATGAACGAAAACTATATGATACAACCCTGCAAAAATACTGAAATCCTTAACATTTGTTGTATTTTGTAAAAGTATTTGAAATATTACAAATTATGATTAGTATTGCTGGAATATACAACTAAACAAAAATTGCACATTGTTATTCAATACACAAAATTTTATTGTATTTACAAGAAATAAAAATAATGATACTCAGATAATGAGATATTTTTGTAAAAAAAAAAAAAAAAAAAAAAAAAAAAAAAAATCAAACCAGATGCCAATAAAAAAAAAAAGCACTTTTGGAAAAACACAGGTATGGAAGCCCTCTGTTGAAGCAGATGTATCTTGTAAAGAAAGATACCAAGTTGCTCTATGCAGATGAGTATGTGAACCCTCAAAGAAAAATGAAGAAATTTATTAATAAATTAAATAAAATAATATCTAGTTGTCATGAAAATTTACTGCTAAAAAACGTTCTTAATAAAGTTACGAAAAAAGCAACAACATGAAAGCAGTATTTTTAGTGAGGGTAGCAACTGTGATCATTGGAATAGTCACTACAATTAGCAACAGTTTGTAGGTCTCTGAAAACATAGTCTGCAAGTTGTTTTCTGTAATAAATTGTCGAAGACTAATGGTTCCAGTCATATTTCTGAAATCTGATCTTCTGTAAATTACTTCTAGTTCAGTTTTATGCCAAACCTTCTGTAGCATGAAATAAACATCAGTCGTTTGATCAAGATTCTGTGTTGGTAACTTTTTCTGATACTGCTGGGATTTTGAAGCTTCAGGGAAAGAAACAAGTGAGTACTGAGTAATAAAACGAAATCTCTCTTTTACTTGATTCATGATAACATCACATACGTCTTTAGCTGCTATGGTTCTATTTATGTGAATATTTTCTCTCTTCCTTTTTCATAAGGTTTCACATGATTCTTATATCTCCTCTGTCACTATATCCATTCTTTTCCTTTCTTTCTCTGATGACTGCTACTTGGTTTCTAATGAGTGCCGCATCAAATACTGTTTACTAAAGTTGGTCGTATAACATATTGACATGTGGCATAATATTCTGAAACGCTGTAAGCCAAAACACAAATTCTAAATTTCCCAATCTGTGATTTTTTTGTCAACATTTTGGTAGTTTTTCAAAGCCAGAAACTTGGTGTCCGGTAGTCCAAAACACATCAACCTCATTTCAAACGTCTTGTGCAGAATGGAAGACAGCACCAGCAAGATGTAACTGCAGGTGTGAAAAAAGTTACGATGTAGGGGCTATATATGGTGGGTGTGGCAAAAGATCCTATTCGAATCTGTCCAGCCGGTGAATGCAGATACATGTGGTCTGGCATAACCTTCATGGAACATTACCTTTCTGTGCTGGAACACAGTGCAAATGGAATGGCATCACTGATGCCAATATTCGGTTAGTTAATTTTTTTTTCCTTCTAATTTTTTATCGTTATCAGTTTTAGATATATATTTTTTTACGAACTAGTGTAAACAGTTAAGATGGCATTTAGTAAAATCAGTGTTTCAGAATTAAAACAATTACATTAATTTCAAGATTGTTCTTTAGAAAGAAAAATTGAAATAAAATTATTCAGGTCAACAATACCTTTGGTAAATATAAAATGAAGATGTAAAACTAGATGTAATGATGAAATATAAAACTAGCAATTTCAAAAGGCAATTCAAACCTGATTTATGTGAAAAATGTTCATGGATTTGTGGATGTGAATTAACAGGCTGTTTTGTTTTCCATGTCTTCTGTTTACATAACAGTGTGAGTTACAGCGTTGCTGATTTATCACATCTAACTCAGAAAATTTTAAAACTCACAATCACATTTAAACTCAATCTTAGAATTTAATTCGCAAAGAAAGGTGAATATTCACCAACAACTCGACGGTATATTTCATTCAAATGTTAAGAGACGCAGTGAGAAGGTTGTAAAAAATCATTCTTCTAAAAAAAATATTGAATGCATTCTGTTTTGCTGTTCATTCGAGCTTATATTTTGAGGACATGATGAATGCAAGGTTTCATTACATCAGAAAGTTTTATCAATTTTTCAGTAGAACTTGATTTGTCTCTTAGAGACTATCTCATTAGCACCAATGTTTTTAAAGGAACATAAAAAAAAATTTAAAAAAAAAAAAAATTAAAAAATGATTAGACTGCATGTTTATTGTTTGTCAGAACCACATAAAAACTGAAACCTCAAAAGCAAGTTTTGTTTCAGTAATAGCGAATGAAACTACTGATGTGTTATCCACTTTCCAATTGGTCATCGTTTTTCAATACATTTTAAGTAATGGACAACCATTTGAGACATTTTGGGGATACCAGAATCCACTTGGGCATGATGGGAAATCTATAGCTATTCACATAAATAGAACAGTAGCAGCTAAAGACGTATGTGATGTTATCATGAATCAAGTAAAAGATTTCGTTTTATTACGCAGTACTCACTTGTTTTTTTCCCTGAAGCTTCAAAATCCCAGCAGTATCAGAAAAAGTTACCAACTCAGAATCTTGATCAAACAACTGATGTTTATTCCATATTCAAGTCTAGAATGAATAAAGACATTTTTAAGAAGCACTATGAGCGAGGATGGACTCGCTCTAGCCATGCCCTCAATTGAAAAAAAATCATGATAAATGACATACCTAAATGAAAACATTGATTTGTTTGCATCAAAAAAAGACAGATGAGTGGGTTTAATTTACAAAAATTATACTTGACTATTTTATAATAAGTGTTCAAAGATATATTGTATGCAACATTATGATTTTATTACATTCCATTGTAAAAAATAAAATGTTACAATTGTTTTGCATACGAGAACTTGTTTTCTTTTAGTTGCATTGCTTTCCTTTAACTTCTGAAAATGTGAATGTATTTTAATTTGTAAGTTACATCATATCTGCATATTTAATTTTTTTTGTGAACCTTCATTTAAATAACCGACAAGCCATCACTACTTAGCAAAATGTTATACACAAAGTATTGCATCTAAAAATACTTTTGATATAAGTTATACATAGTCAACTCCCATATTACTGAGGACAGTGTCCACAGTTAACTCAAGATTCTAATTAATCCAAAGACATTTAAAAAAATAATAAAAAGGAATAACCATTTTATAATTAACAAAAAAAAAAAAAAAAAAATACTATCAACAGATTACCTTAATACATTCAAGCAGTTTAATCTGGAACATAATCTTTTGGTTATGGCAATTAAATCAGCACTCAAAACACACAGAGCACACTGTAAAGAATATAATAAACAAACATCATTAGACATGAAGGAAAAAAAAATATAAATGACTATAGTTTTTAATTAATTATATTTAAGGCAAATTTGGTTAATTGAAACTTATTTGTGTATCCTTTTATAATACTTCTGATTAAAAATGAAAATATATTAATCATCAAAATTACTGTTTGATTCATAAACATGTGCTGCATTGCTACATTACAGATCTATGTTACTTTTCTTACAGGTAATATTTTAATATTTTCAGAAAACAATAAACAAATTATTAATAATTTGTTACATTTTAACACACTATTTTAATTTTTCAGTTAAAAATATGCATTTCATCAGCAAGGCAGTTGTAGATTTTATCAACTATGAGTGCAAATACTAAATATTAAAATAGATAGCTTAGCTTAACATTAAATTCTAGATGGCAGGTTTTTGTACATCCCGTTTTAGGTAATATGTTAGGTATATAAAAAATTTGTATGGTGCACAAGAAAATGAAAGTTTAGCTTCTATGAAATTATACAAAAGGTCCGCTTTTCTTCTGCCTCATCTGCTGAATATTCTGATAGTTCCTCTTCATCAAAATCAAAAGCAGAATCATATTCCACATTTTCTTCAGTATGCATTTCCGGTTGCTGACAACAAGATATTTGTTTTACTAGCAAACTGGAATTAATTTTCCAAGGATCAGGCTCCTGAGTATCAAATGCCTAAACAAAATAAAATATTCAATAAAAGCAATTTATTTTCTCATGATACAGTACTTAAATAAAAACTTGTAAAATCAGTAAATTACAATCAATTAGTAAAAACTTTTAAAATCAGAAAATTACATTCATCAAGTTACCCAGATGTGATTTTTCAACTTTATAATGCAATTTACCATGCAACAAAATCCCAAACAATATTCATTCTGCATTATTTTTCCATTTTATTTCATCACTGTGAAGAAGTGAAAATGAAAATATCCTCTTAATCAAGGGAAGAGAAACATATCAATAAAAAATTTAAATAGACTAAAAAGCAACATTTGCTATTCGAAACCTATGCCAAAACAAAGTTGGTGCCTAATGAAATATCATCTTGTTTTGTGGAACTATTTTATACCCTTTAAAATATATGATTCATATTTATTATTTAATTTTATACAGCATTTGCTTGTAAATTGCAAACATAATATTCTAAATAAATTAAGCTTCTTTGAATATTTTTTGCTATTTCCATCAGAAATTCTTCATCATTTAATACGGCATATGCACATTTATTGGATTTCATGTTATGTGCAAACCACATAGTTTCCCATACTATGTAGAAAGCACTGTAAAATTTATGCCACAGTTAAAACATTTGCTCATTTTTTAGCTAGGTAATCTAATTTCTTCAGTCCACTTCCAGAAGTGTTGAGGGTGTTCTAAAACAACAGCATAAAGTTGTCTTACTGTTTCTAGATTCTGCTTCTGCAGCAAACAAATTAAAAGGATGCTTAAGGATTTATGATATATATATTTAATTACACCTCATAAATGTTTATGCATCCTATATTAAATCCACAGTAACATAAACTATAAGCTTCCAAGAATGAATTGGCACTAATGATTTGGATGTTGTTTATTTACAAACGATTGTTTATAATACAGAATACGTCTCAGATGAATACTTGAAATTTATATAAAACTGTAAAATTACATATTGAAAAAGCTGATTTTAGATGCATAAGATATCTATAAGAGCAGAAAATAAAATAATTCATATTTTAATTATTTTTGTTACTACTCATCATTTTCCTAAAAAGACCTCGGATCTGCCTCTATCCCACAAAACTGGGATAGAGCTGGGCAAATCTGTACTGTCATTTACAAAGTTCTTAAAATCTTGGCCAACAAAAGGAGAACTATTTTCTCCCCCCCCCAGTCTTGATAAAATATGTAGAACTGATCTGAATTCCAATCCAAAATCAAGATCATAAATGCATAAGATGTGTCACAATCCACTGTTTATTTTATTGGTAAAGCTTCAGCAAAAGGCTATTAATCGCTAATTTTACGAAATCAAAATTATACATGGGATAATGATGGCTCCTACACCTGCTTAATTATAAGCTACTTTTTGTTTCAGTCTTTTTAGAAATAATGTATACGATATTATCAAAAAATTGCAAAGCATTTCTAAAAAAATTTTATTCAATACTTTTCATGAAGTAAATTTCTCTTCTCCCTCCCCCCCCCCAAAAAAAGAAGAAAAATTAAATGTTATATAAAGAACATAAATTCATACTTAATAATTACAAATGAACACCATATTTGTGAAACAACTAGAGAAAAAAGTTCATTCTGTGTTATGCGGTAGGTAACTGTGAGTATAAGTCACTTATCTGAACATATCAATCATTATTGTAACAATAACATACTAAGTATTGTGAGCAGTCATAGTGAAACATTAAAACAAAATATGTAAACAAATCAATAATTGCGTTGTGAAAATATTGTTAACCCGTTCTATGTTTAAGGTCCGGTGTAAAAGATAATTACAATAAATACAGACAGGAGAATAAAATCAACTTACGTTTATTTAAGGTAGGAAAATATTATGATTACAAAACATAAAAAGAGAGTCATGACCTCACTAAACATTTCATTTAAACGTGGTGGCTGGATCAATTAAAGAACTAATGTGAAAACAACAGAAAAGGATGACATACCCTTCTTTAACATATTAGGGATCCTTCATATATTTGAGTTTTGTTAGCGAAACTTATTTCTCGGAGAAAAACTTGGGATAGTATCTGAAATTAGAAAACAAAAAGGGTTAGATTGACGAGACTCCACCAAGCTATTGGTTCGGAGGCCAGGCCTTTGGCCAGGCTTCCCTCCTATTACTGTTTCCAACCAGCAGGACACAGGTCTTCCCTCCACAGGCCATCATGACAGAGTAAATTTTAGGATTTTAGAAATATAGGTGTTGCAGCCTCTCTTCGGTGTTGGTTAATTTACGTTGCTACGTCTAAGATGAGGCTCACCTCCGAGCTGCTCGTCCAAGTTGTCATCTTATAAGTTCTCGTGAAATTTCTTTTTCCGTCTCTCTTCTGTCATCTCCATCACTGTCCCCGTCTCTCCCGAAACCTCTCGAAAAACACTGCGCAGCCGTTTTAGTAGCTGGCGCGTTTTTTGAAAACTTGGCGTAGATGGTGACTAGCAGGAAGCCAAAAAAAGGCAACCCACACTCTGGATCTTCACGGGAAGGGGTTTCTCGCCTATCAAAAGGAGCCATTTCTCGCCATTCCATCCATTCCATCGTTCAACTTCCAAGGCCACACCAATGTGTCATCACAACTGCAGGCGGAAACAAGGGGGAAGAAACTAGCTCCGCTCCAGGGTCCCAGTCGATAATGCAGATCTTCTGTCTCAATGTTTATTTTCGCCCACCATAAGTATGCTGTAGAACATCACCCTGCTAGCCTGGTCCAGCAAAACAGGGTCCCCTTTTCGTGAAACCCAGATGGTAAAACCATGGAGGTAGGAAGTAAGATGGAGTCGCCCTAAACAAGTTTCTCCGTACCCTGCTCTGAAGCACCGGCGATCCCTACGTGGTGACCAAAACATTGGGTCATTTAATTCAATGGGATTTGACGCGTTCGGATGCAAATATTTTGTAATTACGTCGTAAATATACATATAAATGTATATATTTTCTTTTTCTACAACACTTCAGAGTCCTAAGTATGTGAAAACAACATATTTTTAAACAACATTTCATTCTGAACGGAATTAAATGCTATACTTTTCACAGGACAGTTTTCTCAGAATGGTTTAATTTGAATGAAATATTTTCACAAGTTTTCGTTAATTACATTAGAAAAAAAAATTAAGGTAATTCGATTTTATTCAGTTAAGGTACAAAAATTAAGATCAAAGTTTATTGTATTATTAATATTAAAATTATGCATTATTTCTTTTCTATTTATAGAGCTTCTTCCTAAAATACTTTCTTAAATATGACATGATTTTTTGGCTTCTTTTAAATCGAAAAATGTAAGTCAATTTATAATTAATGCTCTATTCGGTTCATTTTAAATTAGAGAATTATTAGGAATTAGCGAAATACTTTAAATAAGTATTTCGCTAATTCCTAATAATTAAATAGGTATTAAATAGTATTTGACTTTCTCTGAACATTTCTGAAAGGGAATAAAATAAGTTTTTTTTTTTTTTTTTTTAAGTATTATTTAAAACTTGTAACTGAGTTATTATAAAATGTAAAGGGAATAATTCTTTTAATTATACTTATCAGATTTTTTTTTTTTACCCTTCATTTCAACAATACATATTCCAAAACTCTTTATTACGTTCTTAAGTGCGCATCTCATAGCATTTGCTTTACAATACCTTTTAACAGATTGCTTTCCAATACGAACAATTCTTGCTTAAATAGTTTTATAACGTATTTGTCAACAGGATTTCAATTTATGTTTACAATTCAATATTAAGGTTATTATATATTTAGATAACATTTATAATCATTATAAATTAGATACATTTAATCATTAGATTTCTTCACAGTACTTTCACAGTTATTTATAAGTGAATAAATTCTTCATTTCAAATACATTTATAAATAATTTAATGAATATTTAAGTATTTTGTCAAAGGCAGATACATGCTTTTTGCAAGCACATGCATAAATACCCATACATATTTCCTATTTATCATTTCCGGCATGTGCAAATCTTTAATTTCTGTGCATTCACTATATTTTTCGTGTAAAGTAATTTACACTAATTTAGCATACACCCGAAAGTTTTACATAAAAAATATATATGAATATAATTTGAATGAAAATTATAAGTATTATTTTTAATACCCACTCAAAGGTCAGTTTTTCTTCAAAATTCCTCCACGATGGCATCTCTCTCTTTAGGCAGATAGCCCTTGCATGCGTTACTCTATTTAATAGAAACTTAATCTGACCTATGTGCCTAATTACAAATATTTTAACATACGTAATTTTATATTTACATTTAGCCATCAAGTTTCAAACTTTTCAAATCTTCTAGAAAATAAATTTTGGCAGATCTCTTTTAGCAAGTTTCTTAAAATCTATATTTTTGTAGTGCAACAGCTTAGAATTTCATAAAACAAATTCATAATCAAAATCGCTGTTGTTAGTTATCGAAAAATAACCAAGATGTGATTTTTGCGTAAATGTCAGTAAACTATACAAATTGCTATTATCCATCACACTATGAATGTTTCTTTCATGCGAGAGTGTCCCTTTTTCGATTTCTATGGAACTGTCGTGTGTCGAAATACTATCAGAATCTTGTCAAGCGAGCTTCTGAATGTAAACAAAGAACACCCTGTCTGGTGACCCAAGCTTCAAAGCAGTGCTTCACTTCTAGCGCAGAATGGCCCCTCCTCCCTTTCCTACCTCCATGGGTAAAACTATCAAGCACTTTCGCCCCCCAAACATGGTGGAACGCTTAGCCGAAAGGAATTTTGGGGTGCAGTACAACTGCTGATAAGAATTTCCGCTGAAGGAAAGAGGGCAAGGGGTGAAAATCTCTGAACTAAGTTAATACAGGATGACTTTGGTAAATTAAATAAAAATGAAGTTTCTAATTACACAACATTATAATACATAATAAAAATGTCAGCACTGTAATAATTGTTTCCTCAGCCACCAATTGAGACTAAACACAATTTATCCAAAACAAATACAAATAGAATCAAATTATTTTTCATCTACCGCCAGTCAGAAAGTATGTATTCGTTTAACGTTAAAAGATAAAGGATACCAATTAAATTACTCAAAGTTAAGAAAAAAAAAATTAACACACAAAGGTGCAACAGCAAAGTTTAAAATAAAAATTAAAGTTAAAAGTTAAACAACCTTAAGGGTCAAAACAAGTAGAACAAAAACAAAAATCTAAAGTCCCTAAACTCAAATTAAAATTAAACAACTTCAACTCAGAACTTTTAAAAGCAACCTAACCAAAAACTTAAAGTTTACAAAAGTTACAATTTAAACTTACAACCAACTTTAAAAAACAAAACACACACACACACACAAAAAAAAAAAAAAAAAAAAAAAAAAAAAAAAAAAAAAAAATTAGAACTTCAATTACAAATCAAAACTGAAATAAGCAAAACAACTTAAGCTTAAAAAAATATATATATAACGATTAATACATAACATAAATAACACAGCATCTTACTTTTGTTTTTAGTCTGTTAAGTAGCTTCATCATAATTGGGTTGTCTTGCTTGTCTTTAAAATCAAGAGGTTCCTTATTCTTCTGAAAATTATCATCTGAGTTAGCAAGCAGTTATAAATATTCACAGTATAAGATGAATACTCTGATTATATTATAATTTTATTATTGATATATAAACATTTTAAATAATGTTTTTGAGCAAATAAAAATATAATACATATCATTAGCACCATGCCCAAAATCAACATAATTGCATTCTCTCCCCTTCTATATTAGACAGCAAAGCATGCAATTTTATATATTTTTTTATGCAAAATCTTCCTAAAAGAGACAAATGTATTTTCTTGAAACAAATTTGCAGATTCTTGTACTGGCTTGGCGCTAAAAAATATTACTGAAATATTTATTGATGAGGAGCAGAAAGTTATTTTGAAAAAGGCAAGTAATTATTTAAGGAAAGAATGTAAACTCTTATCTTTACTGAATACTTCCCAATGGAAATAACTATGCATTTAAGGAGTGCACGGAAAAAAAAAAAAAACATCCATGCTTCAGCCTGTTCTGCTAATACAAATCTACAGCTGAGGCTTAACACTTAAAAAGATAAAGCACTTTTAGTGAATTATTAGCTGCATAATTCATTCATTAAAAGAAATTTATGCAAATGAATTTAAAATTTGGTACAAGTGCTGCAACAAGACTTTAAATGACATTTGGTGTTTTTATGCAAAAAATTTATTTAGTTATTATGCAGAAAAATTATTCATTTGCTAAGTATTTTAGAAGAGTAGTTTAATATCTACTTTATTCAAAAATTTTATAAGTTATAGGTTTGAAAGTTTTTCTTGTAGGTGTCTCGAAAGATTTCACAGATCTCAGTTTAAGAACTTAATGAAATACAGCTGACTTTTATGCTGCAACAAATATTTATGTAACAGTAAAACTAAACAAAATTGACAATTTTTGGAGCTCCATAAAAGCTATATATTAATAAAAAAAAATTCGTTTTCACCAGTTTCAGTAAAAATCCCGGAAAGTAATTCCCCTTCCGCCTAAGTTTTTGCTGAATGAAAAAGTATTATACATCATGCTGCTAACATTGGGCCCTTCTCATATTTTTAGCTGGTAGTTTATTAAGAACAACTGAATGCATTATAAATAAAAAGGAGAGAAAAGTATATTGATTTGATATACAGTCAAAAGTCGTTAATCCAGACTCGCCGGGACTTCGGCGATTCCGGATTATAGATCATCAGTTTAAATCTCGTAGGATGGCATGCAGAAATTCTAAAATTAAAAATATGAAACCGTAATTTGTGAAATAAAGAACAATTATGATCTAAAGGGTATCAAAATTTGCAAAAAGAAAAAGCTTAATATTTATTTGTTTACTTTATTAAACATTTCTTTCAATGTAAGTTGTTTTAAGTTTTGCTTCGTTTCATGTGATAATACTTTCTCTTTAATTCTATTAAACAGACATAATTTCTTGTTCAGTTACAAAGTTCCGCTGTTCAAGTCCTATAATTGCTGTGTCGAGAACACCGACTAATTTGTCAATCGAAATTTTTTCGTTTTCAATAACCTCTGTCACTTTTCTTCACTATCGGAAGCGAATTATAATGACGAGGAACTTGTTTTAAATCATATCAAAAACGGAGCATATCGAGATGAAATACTACATTTGGTAAAGAAATTATAAGCTAAATAAAATAAAAACATCTGCGCTGAAGATAAGGATAGTGTTGACAGATCAACTTCCAATTCATTACGTCGCGGCGTTCCCCCCGCCGAGCAGCGTGAAATTGATAAACAGATTTCAGATTTCAAAACATACTTTCGCTTTAGATCCTTTACATATTAACAAATATATATCGGAAATTCTATTTGATATAATCGAAAGTTTAAGCTTACTTTTATAAAATTGCTCTTACAGTCTGCAAAAAATAATAAGCCGGATCCAATTCGAAAATTAAGGAACAACGCAATCATCAACATTAACTGAAATAGATAATTAGATAATTTTAGCTTATACGTCCATTATATATAAAACGCGTATGCGAAAACGTATTCTGCACTTGCACACACTCATATGCGCAGTCGTAAAAGGTCTTACGCCCACGCGCAAACGCCTATGCGCATGTGTCAACGCGGCGCATGCGCAGAAAGTTTTTAGTTTTGAGGTCCGGATTATAGATCATTCCGAATTATGGGTGTCCGAATTAACGACTTTTGACTGTATACATAGACTTCAATAGAGACCATCAGTAAAATAGAATACTCTCAGAATTGAAATTTTCATACAAATCTCTTCAAATTATTGTCTTCATAAAAACATAAATAAATAATGTATCAAGAAATGATTATGTAAATCTGAAATCAGAAATCAGTAAAAATCTTTGATCAAAATATTTTGATTGTTGCAAATATACATATACACAAAATTTATAATTATAAAGTAAATAAATATATAAAAATATTTAAATTACTTACAAGAGAGGTACATATACTGGGTTAGCATATTGCTTGATAGTATGAAGATAAATGAGTGGAAAATTTGGTAACATAAGTATTCAGTTATTTTATTTTTACACTTTTTAAAGAGCTGTTGTTTAAAAAGTGAAGAATAGAATTTAATTTCACAACTTATGTACTTTCTATGGGCTGTACTTTTACAAAAGAACTGCACACTACATTCTGACAAAAAAAAAAAAAAAAAAAAAAAAGTGTGGGGAAAAAATTATCCAATGGAATAGAATTTGGTAGATGTGATGTATGGAAAAACAAACATTTAAAATTTCAGAAAAACTGAGTGGATTACTCAGGGGATACAGCTGCATAGAGCTAAAAAATTAATAATGTGTTGACCCACTTCTGACACTTATGCAAGCTGTTATCTCGCTTGGCACAGACTCCTAGAGTTGCTGGATAACTTCATTCAAGATTTCTTGCCAAACTCTTTTCATTTGTTGAGTTAGATTGATGATGGTCTGGGATGATGAGAGGCACCTTAGCAAACGTTATTGGGAAAGAATTAGAAATCTAGCTGCCCAGCAAAAGTGTTTGACAAAAATGAAACCAACCAATAAAAATAATTGCCACATGCATTATCTTGTTGAAATATAAACTTGGGATGCCTTGGAAGAAAAGGCAATGCAATGACGCATAGAATATCATTAATATACTGCCATGCTGTAAGGCTGTCATGGATTCAACTATCAGATGAAATAGCACTTTAGTTCCACAACTTCCTATAGCTGAATTGTGTGATAGGCAATAGTTAAGTCAGTATCTCACATCTGTTCTGAACATCTCTATAAATGCTTTCAGTGCTCATAATGACCCCCTTCAAAGAAGGCCTCATTGCAATTTGGGCAGTTCTGTTTCAATCGGAACAAGTCAGGCACCATCACACACTCATACTTGTCAGGGTGCACCACTGGGAGGTGGTTAGTGTAATGAACAATGGAAGTGCAGATGTACATTCTCTGAGTCACCTGGTCGCTCCAGCCAGTGGCATCACAGTTACTCCTCAGATCACTGTTGATGACAAATCAAGTACTGCTCTAACCATCATTCTGTCATCTCACTAGATCAACCACTGCTCTTTTGATGCTGTGTTCTGTCATGATTCAATCATTCCTGCCAACATCATTGAATGGCAGCAGGATTTAAAAATGCTGAGTGATCCTTTGATTTGACCATCCTGCTGCTTTTAGGCTGATTGCGTACCTCTTTTCAACTGGCTCATACTGCATGTGAACCTATGTACGAGGGCCATCCAGGAAGTAGATTACGTTTCCGTCTGTGTCCGCTAGGGGCGGGGCTAGCGCGGCCATCTTGGGGTCAGAGCGTTGCGCAGCTCAGTCTGCATCTAGCCGTGCTAGTGAGAGGTTCGTGCTGTGCTCCGTTCAGATACTGTGACGGTTTGAAATGTCTGCGTTAATTGAAAATCCCGCGAGCTGCGAGGTGCGCTCAGTAATAAGGTTTCTGACTGCAAAAAACTGTAAACCGATAGAAATCTATCGGCAGCTTCGTGAAGTGTATGGGGACAACATTATCACTGAAGGTGGAGTGCGTCAGTGGGTCATAAGATTTCAAAATGGCCGAACCAATGTTCACGACGAAGATCGAAGTGGGAGACCCAGCATAGTGACCGCCGAACTTCTCGAAAAAGTCGATGCTAAAGTCCGTGAAAATCGAAATTTCACAATAACGGAACTTTCTTTGAGTTTTCCACAAATTTCGCGAAGTTTGTTGCACGAAATCATCAGCGAAAAGCTTGGTTACCACAAGTTTTGTGCAAGATGGATTCCAAAAATCTTGACAGAGGACCACAAAAATCAGCGAATGGCTGCAGCGTTGAACTTTTTGGACGCTTACCATAAGGATGGTGACTCTTTACTCGTACAGTCCCGACCTGGCACCGAGCGACTTCCACCTATTCCCAGCAATGAAGAAGTGGCTGGCTATGCAGCGTTTTGATGACGACGCACAGCTGCAAGAAGAGGTAACGAAGTGGTTGAAGGCGCAGGCGGCCGAATTTTTCAACGAAGGAATTTCCAAGCTCGTACATCGCTACGATAAATGCCTTAATTTGTATGGTGACTATGTAGAAAAGTAGTATTTGAGTGTGGCTTTCATCTGTATATAATAAAATTTGTTTCCTATACTTTGTTTATTTTTTTATTCCAAAACGTAATCTACTTTCTGGATAGCCCTCGTACGAAATACTGGTACAGTCGAAGTGAATTTGAATAGAAGTTGTGCCCTAGAGGTGGAATTTTTTTTTTATACACCATCCAGATGCTCAATTTTGAAGTTTTGTATCTTCTGCTATTCATTCACTAGCCACCAAATTTAGATCATTTGCATGTTAGATTGAATGGTTCATTCGCATGCAAAATTTCATTACAATCAGGTAACGCCTTCTTGATGTGTACTTTTTTCCTTAGCTTTCCTATCTAGTTTCTCATATAAAAGTTCTATGATAAAATAAATGATATTATTCTATAGTATGATAAATTTTGATTTTTAATACTGAATAGACATACTTTATCTAGCACATGTTCTGAACATCCATAACTAAGCAGCATATTTTTAATTTCTTTTGCTGTAGCTCTGGCATATGCATAATGAAGAGCTGTTCGATGGTTCTGAAAATAAAATAGATTTGATACTCAATATAAGTTTTTCTATCAAAACTGCATTCAAATAAATTTGAAAATTAGAGATTGATACCAGCAGGAAGTCTTTTCCCAAACAGTCAACAAAACTTCAAAAAATTATGAAAAGTACATACTAATAAATAAACAATAAAGAGTAATTTAATATTTATTTTCAAAGTTTATATTATCATTTATTAACAAGTTTTACTAATCACTTTATTAAATCGTAATTTAATAAATTAAAATACTTATATAATTATTTAATAAAATATTAAACAATTTATTCATTTTTAGTTCATACAGTCAAAAGTCGTTAATTCGGACACCCATAATCTGGAATGATCTATAATCCGGACCTTAAAGCTAAAAACTTTCTGCGCATGCGCCGCGTCGGCACATGCCCACAGGCGTTTTACGCGTGCGCGTAAGACCTTGACTACTGCGCATATGCGTGTGCGCAAGTGCAGAATACGTTTTTGCCTGCGCGTTTAATGTATAACGGACGGTGTAAGCTAAAATTATCTAATTATCTATTTCAGTTAATGTTAATGATTGCATTGTTCCTTAATCTTTGAATTGAATCCCACTTATTATTTTTTGCAGACTTTAAGAGCAATTTTATAAAAGTAAACTTGAACTTTCGATTATGTCAAATAGAATTTCCGATGCTGGAACTTCCAAAGGATCTACAAAACGAAAGTATGTTTTGATGTCCAACAAACAAAAAGTGGAATTGCTGCAAAAAATGGAGAATGTGACAGAGAGGTTAGTGAAAACGAAAAAATTTCGATTGACAAGTTAGTCGGTATTCTCGGCACAGCAATTAACGGGACTTGAACAGCGGAACTTTGTAACTGAACAAGAAAGAATGTCTTTTTATAGAAGTAAAGAGAAAGTATTATCACATAAAATGAAGCAACTTAAACAACTTACATTGAGAGAAATGTGTAATAAAGTAAATAAATATTAAGCTTTTTCTTTTTTTTTTTTTTTTTTTTTTTTTTTTTGTTGTTGTAAATTTTGATATTCTTTAGATCATAATTGTTCTTTATTTCATAAATTACGGTTTCATATTTTTAATTTTAGAATTTCTGCATGCCATCTTACGAGATTTAAACTAATGATCTATAATCCGGAAAAATCGATAATCCGGAATCGCCGAAGTCCCGACGAGTCCGGATTAACGACTTTTGACTGTATATTGTCATAATATATACATACAATGTTCACTTTCAAATCCTTATGCATTTTTAAACTTTTAATTTAATGTTAAAGCAGCAGGAACAAGATCTATCAATAGGCAAGTGATTATGCAATGTTGATTCAAACTTGCAACATTTTCTAGGAGCAAATTGAAAAAGTTAAAATTTATATCTCAATGAAGCAAGAAAAGAAGTTTTATTTACGAAATTTTAGAGTGTTCTGTGTTCAGTACAGACAGATATGTAGTTTGTATATAACATATAAATATGTATACACACATGTAAATAAATATGTATACATAGATGACTAAAATATACAATATGGAAAGGATTTAGTTATATGAATATTTTCCTTTCTGTCATCACTCCTCTGTACCTGTGGATTTAATTAATGCGTTATGAAAGTTGAAAGTGAGATGATCAACGAGAGTACATCAGTAGAGCTGGTAATATCGCACTTTGTGTGATAACTCAGCCTTAATTCCATATTGATTTCGGTTTTAGTTCTGAAATATTTGGAGGAAATACAGATAGAAAAATAATAAACCATTTAATTACCTATATAACTCAATGGCTATCAAGTGCATGGTTAGAGTTCAGAAACTGGTAAATTACAGCAGAAAAATTTAAGAAAAAAAAAAAAAAAAGGATTTTTAGAATAACAGTAACTGACAAAAAATTTATAAGAATAAACAACATTTTAATGATGAAGTGAACAGACATTGAAGGGAACATGTCAGCCATGGAACAGGAGTTCTGTAGATATTTTATCTTCTGACTTTAGGCTTTTACATGATTGGTAATTCCTTTTTTTTTTTTTATTATGTGAATGCATTTTATGAATAAACTTTTCTGTTATACTACAACACACATACCTTCAGTGTAATGCTAGTTTTAAAGCAGAACAACAAAATATTTAAGAAGCTAACAACGCTTAGATGTATGGCATTTTAGTTATACCTAATTTTTATTTATTTAAGAGAATTCTGTAGCATCACCTTGTTTGCATTAAACAATACTATTGCATAAAATTGCAAATACATGTTTGATACAGTACTTTGAAAATATATGAAAATGATATTGTTACGAAATACACAGGCACGGTGAGATAGCTTCCCCTGCAAAGAAGTTTTAGGGTTGCTATAAAATAACAAGGAAGTCAGGTTTGCCACATTTGGCAAGAAATCGCCCATTTAGTGACAAAATCGGCGATATGCCATGGACGGATGGAGAACCTTCTGGAACAAATTCTTACTGGTTTGAACACCAACCATAAGCTATATAAACCCTGCAGGCACGTGGAGAGTCAGTTAGTATCGAGTTGGTGTCTCGTCTAGCGAGTCAATTGAGTTGACAGCTGGGCAGCGAGTGTCAAGTGCACCAAAAGAGTCTAGTAGTGTATTGCAGTTAGTGCATCGTCAAGAGAGCATGTTGAGCTTTGGGAATGTCAATACTACTTGATGCAGTATTGAAACTCACTTTATTTATCAATATTAATCAGGACAATTCCAAAACATGTTTTTACAGTCGTCGATGAACTTCTATAAACACGCTGACACTAACAGCGACACAACCTTCAGGTTATCAGGCTATGGTGGAGACAACTTAACGGCAAATCACTAGAGTACAGCTCCCGACTCTGTTTGGTCATTCCAGGAACTCCACATACTCTCGAATCTCTCCACACTACAACTCGCAATGCACTCAAAGACACACAGAGCACAGCTCCCGACTCTTCAACGACTGAACTGAAGAGTCAGGAGCTGTGCTCTGTGTGTCGTCGAGTGCATTGCAAGTTGTAGTGTAGAGAGTCTGGAGAGTACGTGGAGTTCCAAGAACGAACGAGCAGAGTCGGGAGCTGTCTCCACCATTATTGCCTGATACTGTGAAGGCTGAGTCTATCTAGTTGACAGCCGGGCAGCGAGTGCTGAGTGGGTCGTCGAATGCACCGAAAGAGTCTCGTAGTGTATTACAATTAGTGCAACATCGAGAGAGCCTGTTGAGCTCTGGGAACGACTGAACCGAAGAGTCGGGAGCTGTGCTCTGTGTGTGAGTGCATTGCGAGTTGTAGTGTGGAGAGTCTCGAGAGTACGTGGAGTTCCTGGAATGACCAAACAGAGTCGGGAGCTGTACTCTAGTGATTTGCCATTAAGCTGTCTCCACCATAGCCTGATAACCTGAAGGTTGTGTCGCTGTTCGTGTCAGCGTGTTTATAGAAGTTCATCGACGACTGTAAAAACGTGTTTTGGAGTTGTCCTGATTAATATTGATAAATAAAGTGAGTTTCGATACTGCATCAAGTAGTATTGACATTATTCACTCGAAATCCTCACAAACCCTGTATGAACGTGAAGGAAGAAAATAACGTAACAACTGGTGTCAGAAGAGAAAAACATAACAATATACTAACACTTGGTGGCCTTTGAATATTCCCTTTTTCTTTTGCTTCCAATATATAACAAAGGAGAAGCATTATGAATTGGTTCTAATGTATAGTGAAAATATTGTAGGATATGCATATAATATTCTAGCACCAAAGGCATCACTGAAGTATGCAGATTGTAAAATCAATATTTCCCTCGGAAGCACTATAGTATTAAATGAGATATGTGCATAATTATCAATTTTTATTTATCTGATTTTTAACATGTATATAATATTATACAAATCAGAATTTTTTTGAATTAAATAGAGAGTGCTCTATAGCAGTGGTTCTCATCATTTTTTGTTGTATGCACTTCTTTCCCCACTACTAAACAATCATTACCCCCTTAATAAAAAACTTGAAAAATATACATATATCTATCTAAATTTAAATCATTTTTAATGTGTTTTAATGCATTTGTTAATAAATTAAGCAAAAAAAGTACAGAAAATTCTGATTGATACCAAAACTTAAAATAAAAGTTTTTTATATTCATAAAATAAAAATAAATACTTAAGAGGTAAATAAAAGGCTGAACACATTCTCCCTCTGAAATTATGAAGTTCAACCCTGGAGGAGAATTCCCCTCCCTAGTTGAGAATCCGTATAGCTTTGTAACTGAAAATTTCTACATATCTTGTTTCATTTTGGGGATAGAAATTCTCTATTTTCAGTTTGCTGCTAAAGCTATAATAAAAATTTTGACTTGCAATGTTTATTTCCTTTTCTTTACAACAAATTTTATTTTAACATTTCTAGCACATTTCAACCAAAACTTGAAGAAATGCATAAAGGAATCATGCATATAAAATGGTTCCCACATCTATCTCAATTTCAACTACTTCATACTTCTTTTAAAATATTATTCATCATTAAATTTTTCATTGAAACATACTTTTTCATTTGCATATAAAACTATAATGTTAAGGAATGACAAACTAATGTAAATTTCACCATTCTGAAAAACATTATGTAACAATATTTGAGGTTTATAAATTTCTAAAAAGATACATTTTTCAACAGATTAATTTTAGAGGAAAGCTCCATTTCAGCAAACGCTGACTTTAAGTTAAAGAAGAAAAATATTATTTGGTTTATTTCTTATAAATTAATATCAATGTTAAATATGTAGAAGTAAAATTTCTTCATAACAACTAAAAATAAGATATCGAGTTGAGTTATTAAAAAACATCTTGAATTTATCTGATCAAACAAATTATCAATTGATTCTTTAATTGGTTTTTCACTCAGGATTATTTCAACAATTTTTTTGCAATTGTGCAGAAGTAACAATCTCTTCATAACAACTAAAAATAAAAGATATCGAGTTGAGTTATTAAAAAAATATCTTGAATTTACCTGATCAAACAAATTATCAATTGATTCTTTAATTGGTTTTTCACTCAGAATTATTTCGACAATTTTTTTGTGATTGTGTAGAACTGCACTGTGAAGAAGTGGCATTCCATAACCCTAATAATACAAATATATAACATTAATTTCCTCTTTATTTTAAAGCACATAATTTAGCACGAAATATAATAATATGTTATTTGAGTTAATATATTTATTTGACTTAATCTGACTTAAAATATTGGGTTGGCAGGAAAGTAATTTCGGTTTGCACAAAGAGATAACATTATGTTCATTTTGTAATTCGTCTGTCAATATTATCATTTTTTTACTTTTGAGAGTTAACAGCTGACACTTTTAGGTTGCAACAGAAACAAATTCCATGTATTTTTCATCAAATCTGTTAGTTTATAGTCAGTTTTAACACAGGATGCAAAAATAAACATTTGTAATATATTTTACTTTTTTATTTTCGTAAAGGCAAGAAAGCAGCTGAGGCTCCCAAAGAGGTATGTGAAATCTATGGTGTTAATTGCTTAACAGAATACATGTTTTCAGAATTCATTTAAAAAATTTCATTCTGGAGATTTTTCACTTGAAGATGACTGACGTTATAGATGATCTTCTGAAGTTGATGATGATGCAATTAAAGCCATAACTGAAAACTGTGCAAAAGATTGTAGAAAGGTTAAATGTATCACACGCAGCAACTGAAAATCACATAAAATGTCTTGGACTTATTAAGAAGCTCGAGATTTAAATGCCACACAAATTGAAAAAAATTCACTTAACACAACAAATCAATATTTGTAATATGCATTTCAAACATAATGCAATCACTCGCTTTTTGAAACAAATTATCACTGGTGATGAAAAATAGATCATCTACAATAGCATTCATCGTAAAAGATCTTGGACCAAGCACGATGAATCAGCATAAATCATACCAGAAAAAGATCATGCTATCAATTTGGTTAGATTACAAAAGTGTGCATTTTGAGTTGCCTCCAAGCAATTAAGCAATCAATTCAGATGTTTACTGGCAACAACTTATGAAACTAGAGGAAGCAAAGGGAAAAGGCTAGAATTGGCAAATCAGAAAGGAACCATATTCCACCATGATAATTCGAGGCATCACACACTTAAGCAACAAGTACAAAATTATTGGAATTTGGTTGGGAACTGATGTCACTATCCCTATATAGCTTTGACCTTGTCACCAGACTATCATTTATTTTGAAAAGTTCACAAAACTCCTTAAATAGTAAAAATTTAGGAATAATTAAATTTCACTTTGTTGATTTTTTTGCTGATTGAGAGCATAAGCTCTATGAGCACAGAATCATGAAGTTACCAAACAGATGGCAAAAGGTCACTGAACAGAAAGGAAGATATTTGACTGATTAAAGTTCATTTTTGTATAGAAAAACCTGAGTTTCATTTCATAAAAATTTTTGTATAGAAATGTTAAATAAATCGATGTCATATGAAGAAGCAAGTCGAAAACTAAGAAACGTATCTTTTCACATTTTTTATTGAAACTTAACAACACGTGCACAACATTACATCCATAGCTCGCATACAGAGAAGAGAGAATTTGGTGTTGCCAATACGGTAAATATAAATGTACCAAACTAACACGCCTCCTTACATTTATATTTACTAATTACAAACAAACATAGATATAAGCAATCTTTTCATTTTTACCATTTACAATTAAGCATAGATATAAACAATAACATTCAACACTTAACACAAATTATTTTTAAAAAAGTTTCTTTCATTAACTTAAATGTTAAAATCAAAGTTAAACACAATTTAGTTTACATAAGGACATTACCAAAATCTATTTCATTTCAAGCATATATATTTAAATAAACAACACTTAAATAAACAGTATACAAAATTTATTTCAATTTTAAACCTTCTCTAAATTTCATAAATTTAATCTTTCCTAAAGACTTAGTAAAGATATCTGCAATATTTGATTCTGAATCAATCTTTACAATTTCAATTACTCCATTTTGAACATTTTCGTGAACATAATGATATTGAACTTCTATGTGTTTTGAATTTTTAATGAAGTTCCCATAATTAGCAATGGCCAAAGCTCCTGAATTATCTTCATAAATTTTAATGGGGTGAGTTATATCAGCAAAAACATCATTCACAACATTTTTCAAGAAATTAATTTCTGTCACAGCCTCAGATAGAGCAATATATTCGGCAAAAGTGGAAGATTTTGTCACACAATTTTGCTTTTTGGATTTCCAGTAAATTGGATTACCAAATAATTCAATAACAAACCCAGTAGTTGACTTTCTGTCAACAATATCACCTGCCCAATCAGCATCAACAGAACAATTCATAATATCAGGTTTAAGATTTTTACTATAGGTTAATTTTAGATGTTTTGTTAAATACAAATACTTTAAAACTCTCAAAGCATATTTGAAATGTGTCTCATCATAACAATTTTGAAATCTACTTAAATAATTTACGCTGAAAGATATGTCTGGTCTAGTACCATGACTAATATACAAGAGTGCTCCTATTAGATTTCTATATTTGACATTTTGATTTAAATTAGATTGGCTTAGTTTAAGATTAGTCTCCATTGGTGTATCATAAAGCTTTGAATTTTTAATACCATACAGTTTAGCTAAAGATTCAATATAATTTTCCTGACTCAGTGTTAAGATATTACTTTTCTCATTATCATATTCAATATCAATTCCAATGTAGCTTTTTACTTTATTTAAATCCTTCGTTTTAAATTTTTTATGAAGTTGTTCCTTAATATCATTAATTACCCGAGTATCTCTGCAACATATCAACAAATCATCAACAAATAAAAGAATATATACAAATACATCATTTTCAGATTTTACATAAAGACAATAATCATATTTACTTCTACGAAATCCTAGACTCTCAATATACTCGTTAAAGCACTCATACCAAGCACGAGGGCTTTCTTTCAACCCATATAGTGCTTTCTTTAATTTATACACTCTATTCGAATTATCATTATAGCCTTGTGGCTGTTTAACATAAACCTCAGACACAACATAACCATTTAAAAAGGCAGTCTCAACATCCATTTGATGAATATTTAAATTATACTGACAGGAATATGAAAGTAACAATTTTAAGGTTTGCATCTTGATGACAGGGGAGTAAGTGTCCTCAATACTATCTTTTTGCTGAAAACCTCGAACCACTAATCTAGCTTTAAAAACATTACCTGGTTTTCTTTTGAATACCCACTTCACATCTAGAATTGCTTTATCCTCTGGTTTAGTCACTAGTGTCCAAGTGTTATTTTTAACAAGACTGTTCATTTCACTGTCCATTGCCTCTTTCCAATGTCCAGCCTCACTGCATGTTGTCGCCTCCTCAAAGTTACCTGGAACTGTAGCATCACAAAAATTTGCACTAACACAGTAGTACCCGAATTCTTCATGAAATCGAACTGGTGGTTTGATTTGCCTTCTTGGTCTCATTCCACTTTTTGTTTCATCTTCATTTATCACACTGTCCTTGGAGTTATCATTACTCGATTCACACGACACTTCTTGAGGTTCATTCTTCTTATTTGTATCATCATTCTTATCTTCATCATCACAACCCACACATATTATGTCTTCTTCAATAATATCAACATGTCTGGCAACTATTATTCTGTTATTCATCAACATTCTATATCCAACTTCTGTATACCCAAGTAAAATTCCAAATTCAGCCTTTATCCCACTTCGACTTTCTCTTTTCTTCTGGTATTCTTACATACACTCTACTTCCATATAATTTCAGTTCATTAGCAGATGGTTTCCTACTGAAAAATATTTCATATGGTGTCTTCTTTACAATAGTATTTGTTAATGTCCTGTTTTTCAAATAAGCAGCAGCTTTAATTACTTCAGGCCAGTAACGTCTGTCAACTTTTGCTTCGGCTAAAAGACATCTTGCCATATCCATTATAGTTCTGTTGTAACGCTCAGCAGTACTATTTAATTCATGTACATATGGTGGGCATGACTTTATCTTGAAACCTTTTTCTCTTGCAAATTTGTATATCTTGCTATTCATATATTCACTACCATTATCCCATCTTAGTTCTTTGATAGTCTTTCCTGTTAAATTTTGAATTTCATTTACATATTCAATTAAGCAATCAGAGACTTGATCCTTAGATTTGATACAATAAATTTTTGCCAACTTGCTATAATCATCAATAAAACTCACAAAGTATTTCTCACCATTACATCCAATTGTTCTGTGAGGTCCATTTACATCTGTATGTATAATCTCCAGAATATCTTCTGCTTTTCTTCTATTATTCTTGAATGGTAAATTGTGCATTTTATTTTCAATACATATGGCACACTTCATATATTCGGTTTCTATTTCTTTAGGGATTCCTTCTAATAGCTGATCTTTGCACATAATATCCAGATATTTAAAATTTACGTGTCCAAATGAATGGTGCAATTTTTCTTTTAACGTTAACTTACTGTTGGTCAAATTTGCAAATATTTTACTATTTTTAACATAACTCTTTACTTTATATAATCTTTCTTCTTTCTTTGCTACTGCTACTAATGAACCATTGACATCATATATTTTAGAAAACTTTTCTTTTGAAACTATTTCATGATTATCAGTAATCTTCGAATAACTTAATAAATTTGCTTTCATTTCTTTTACATAAAATTCATTCTTCAATGTTACAATAGATTCAGAGTTATATACAGGAAAAGAAACTATTATATTGCCAACCTTTGTAGCTTTCAAAATCCTTCCGTCACCGACTTTCACTTGAATAGGATCCTTCAAAGTGACTTGTTCTTTGAAATATTCATCACTGTTTATAATGTGGTCTGTGCATCCGCTATCCAGTAACCAATCGATTTCATTTTTATTCGTCACAGTATTTGCACTGGAACTTGTCATGTTACTTTCAATAACAGTGGTGTGAAAACTATTGCCTTGATGAGTGTTTATTCTCTGGTTAGAGTATGCTCCACGTTCACGATGTCCACTAAAAGCACGAGTACGTCGTCGATTGTTTGAAGAACTTCGACCGCGATAATTAGTGGAGCCATTACAACGGTAGTTCCTTTGATGGACATGCCAACAATTCTTTTTAATGTGACCAGGTTTTCCACAGTTATAACAGACATTCCCTTGTGGGCCCGATTTGCTTGTTTCAATTTTGAACGCATTTGATTTTTCTGCTGGTGCACAATCTTCATAATCATTTTTCTCTTCAAGTAATTTTGATTTAATTTTGCTCTTTAGGTAATCGACTGTTCTGTCCTTCTCTGGTAATACATCTACTAAGTCACCAATGTGACTGTAATTTGAAGGTAATGCTCTTAGCATATAGTTCAATTTTTCTTGTTCCGTCACGGTGGCGCTGGCATGTTTCAGTTCGTTCACATACTTCTCAAAATCATCGAAAAATATATTTACATCAGGATAATTTTTCAGTTTAACACATTCTAAGTTATTTCGACAAACAATTTGTAGAGATGTTGAAGTTTTTAAATACATTGCATCAAATTTCGTAATTATATCAAATGCAGTCTCACACTCGTGAATATTTTCCAATTGCTTATTTGTTATGGCGCCGTAAATGTAATTTGTAGCTTGGATATCCTTTTCTTCCCATTTTTCCATGTCATCATTTTCACTGACTTTTCGCTGAACCACATCTTTACACTTTTTAAATTGAAGAAATTTCATCATACGCACTTTCCAATTAAAATAGTCCGAACCATCAAATAGCGGTATGCCGATATCGCTGCTTCTTGTACATGCCATTTTTACGCTAGTACCGGTAACTTTTAAAACAAATTATAACTACTAAATTCTTCATTCATATTCACAAACCACGAGAACTGCTACCATGTTAAATAAATCGATGTCATATGAAGAAGCAAGTCGAAAACTAAGAAACGTATCTTTTCACATTTTTTATTGAAACTTAACAACACGTGCACAACATTACATCGGCATCCATAGCTCGCATACAGAGAAGAGAGAATTTGGTGTTGCCAATACGGTAAATATAAATGTACCAAACTAACAAGAAAAACCTGAGTTTCATTTCATTCAAAAGTAATTTTCATTAAAAAATCAAAATTACTTTTTTGCGAACCCAATACAATGGAGCTTCAAACAAACAAAAAATACGGGAACTGCAAAAATTTACTGAGAATATTTAATATCTTACAATTTATTTATATTCAGCAGATTTAAACCATTCACAAATAGCAGTATGTGAATTATGAAATTATAAATGTTATATATTTACCACAACTCTTGCATGCCATAATAGTTTTTTTCCATATAAATCAAATTCCAATGCAATATCTTTTAGTTCAATGAATTTTTTAACGTCGCCCAACTCCACTGCTTCTGCGAAATGTTCTATCTGCATCTGGAAACATTAAAATTTTCATTTAAATGCAGAAAAAAATCAAACAAATTCTGTACTGTTATATAAGGTAGTCATAAAAAATTTCCCTGGTATATGAACCCCTAGCATCCTGTTCATTCACAATTTTTGCATGTATTTGACAGCTTTGTAGTAGCTGAAATTTATGGGATAGATAATCTGCATCAGTATATGGGGCGTTTTAAAGGGGCAATTGATTCTGCTTCAACCAAGTGTAGATAATAATGCATATCTTCATAAATCTAATTAGTTTTTGAATCCTTCAAATAGAATACATTTTGATTGCCTAATTGGTTCAACAGATTTAATCCCCATTGAATACCTATGTTATACTAATAGGTTGCAGATCAATGAGCAGATTAGAAGCATGCTAGTTCAAGAATGGAAGGGATGGTAACAGAGCTGGTGACCATACCAGATGGCAGAATTTAGGGGTAGCAAAATATTTAGAATTTACACAGCATTGCTCCATCATTAAGGTACAGGAAATTCTTATGCCGACCAACATATGTATCTGTTCAAAATCTGAATATCACATTAAATCTAACAATAACCACCAGGATGAAATTCATATGATAAGAATAGTCAGATCAGACTATGGCCTATTTCTGTACTTCTGTAGGTTAAATAACATACGCCTTTATTTACATATTATTATTCATCCACTTTACATTTGTTCTACACAGTTGAATGAGGTAAAACCATTCAAAATGAAATTTAAGTTATTGTAATTTTAAGTTATGTGCTCATGATTATGATGATTTAAAACAATAAAACTCTCTCAGTTATGATTACAGTGGAAAAAATTCTAAATTTCTGAATGGCAATATCCACTTTTTCATAACCGATCAGCACATTGGATAACCATAAATGTCACTGGAGTCCCCACAATCCCTTGACCTCACTCTGATGGATTTCTGCTTCTGGGTTACCTGAAAGTCTAAGGTACACATACGAAATCTACAAGATCTATCAGAATTAAAAGATGCCATACATGTGAAGTTATACGAATTTCTCCTATGATGTTACATTCATCACTGTTGTCAATAATTTCCTGCTTGCAATGCATTATCGTCTACAAAAGTGGTTATGCTGAAAATTTTTAATTCCAATTAAAGTTTTTTACCTCTCCTCTCTTGTGTTGTCACTGGTCCTTTGCAATGCTCTTCTTTGCAAATGTTTTATGCCAGCAACTTTCATCAAATGTATATCGTTCCAATGCCATTTATGGTTTTTTAATACGCTGATCAATTTGTGAAGGAAAAAAAATGGTGTTGCCATTTGAAAATTTAGAAATTTTTTCACTACAATCATAACTATGGGAACTCTATTGTTTTATATCATCATCATCTTGAGGGTATACCATCAAATTACAATATCTGAAATTTCATTTCGATTAGTTAAAGCAGATTGGCCATTAGGAATTCATATATTATGGAAGTTTTTTTTATTACCACGCTGTATAGCACAAAAACTATATTTTATCAACTACAATAACGCTAGAAATGTTCATCAAAATTTTCAGTGGGACATAATACAAGTTAAATGTAGAAGATATGAATTATTAAGTATTAATTTTAAAGTTTTCTAATTTGCTCTGTTGTTAATCAAATGACAGAATTAAATTTGAAAGACAAAGACTTCATGTTTTCCTGAATAGCAACATTCTGAGATGCAGGAGACTACATAGAAGATAAATTAAATGCCTTATGACACAAGATCTTACAGCCACCGGATGACATATGGATGCTGGCATAATATTATGGTAAAAAATTTTTGAAAAGACTCAGCTGACAGCAATTCTAACATTAAAATACTTTTAAAATACAGACAAGTCTCAGTTAACTGGAATAAAACCAAAGATGATGTTCATGGTTTACTCAAAAGCATGGTTAACCTGAGGGAAGTTAAAAAAACCTAAAGAAGAAGAATAAACCTTGTTGAAGTAAACAGAATGAACACTATTAATAATTTACCCATATTTTTAAGCCAAGTATTCTGGGAAATAAATTAATTTGATTACATTAATTACGGCTTATGATAGCAATTTTTCATCAATCCCCAAATTTAATGTTTATTTTTCAAATAGGGCTCGGTTAATTCAACCTAAGTTATTCCTAAATCTGAGTTCTAATCTGAGTACATCTAATCTGAGTACATCTAATCTAAATCTGAGTACATCTGAGTTCTGTAGTAGCAATAAGAAAACTGTTTGGTTTGTCACAGGCACATTATCATTATACATGAGTCCTATTTCAGAATGATATAATTTTAAATATGCATGTATTTGACAGCTTTGCTACAGTAGCTGAAATTTATGGGATAGATAATCTGCATCAGTATATGGGGCGTTTTAAAGGGGCATTTGATTCTGCTTCAACCAAGTGTAGATAATAATGCATATCTTCATAAATCTAATTAGTTTTTCAATCCTTCAAATATAATACATTTTGATTGCTTAGTTGGTTCAACAGATTTAATCCCCATTGAATACCTATGTTATAATAGGTTGCAGATCAATGAGCAGATTAGAAGCATGCTAGTTCAAGAATGGAATTTCTTAGCTTAAACAGGGATGGTGACAGAGCTGGTGACCATACCAGATGGCAGAATTTAGGATTTAGACAGCATTGCTCCATCATTAAGGTACAGGAAAATCTTATGCTGACCAACATATGTATCTGTTCAAAATCTGAATATCATATTAAATCTAACAATAACCACCAGGATGAAATTCATATGATAAGAATAGTCAGAACAGACTATGGCCTATTTCTGTACTTCTGTAGGTTAAATAACATTCACCTTTATTTACATATTATTATTCATCCGCTTTACATTTGTTCTACACAGTTGAATGAGGTAAAACTATTCCAGACAATAGACTGTTTATGTACAAGAGTATAATTAGAATAAACTTAGATGTCTTTTGATATGCTTATTTAAAATACACAAGAAAAAAGCAATGTAATCTAAATAAATATAAAAAATAATTAAATACTTTATTGAATCTTAAACTTTTGAAAATCAAATACTGCTGTATATAAAGGAATTATTGCATACTGCAGTTTGCAGTGGTCTTCAGTAAAAGCTAAACTAGGTAATAAAAGTTAAAATATTTTATAATATGATGATGAATTTTAATCTGATTTAATATACAAACTATGTAATTGGATCTGAAGCTGCACTAAGTATATTACAAAGTTACACTTACTTGAAAAGCTATTAGTTTAGAAAGAAATCCTTCATCATATTGTTCTCTGTCATGAAACTTCTACAAAAGTCAATACACATTTTACAATCAGCTACACTATTATAAACCTGTCCCTTCCAAAATGTTACATAACATATATTATTATTTCAGAGAAACATATTTCACCAAAATACAGCAGTATTTATTAAAAGAAAAATGTAAAAATTCATCTTTTTCTAATAATAACAAAATATTTAAGAACTTCAAATGTAATTTAAGAATTTGAGAAACATGCTATTTAAGAATATAAATGTGAGGTAGCAATAGCATGTACTAAAATTTTAAAAAAGACGCAGAAAATAATCAAATACAATAACTTGAGGTCTAATACTACAGTATTTGTTTGGATAGTTCATAAAGTTCATAAAATTAATCAGTTTGGCATGAATTAATGAGATCTTTGATGACATAGCAGTTAAAAATTATATTACCGAACTCACTTGAAACATATCTACTTCAAACTCCCATCCAAAGAGGGCCAACTGCTCTCTCCAGCCTGGGTATTTGCTTGGATTATAAATCCAATTAAAAACACTCTGAAACCAAAATAAAAGTTCTGCATTTTAAGAAGCTAGGAATTAAAAATATTTCACACAGCATTATTGAATTTACTTCTTGTCATATTACATAAAATTTACAAGTGCACATGAATTACAAATACATGTAAGGCACACCCTAATGAAAATGGGACTGTAATAAATTTCTGCAATGGTATTAGTTTGAATACATGTATACTTTCAAATTGTAAAGTGGTACATTGGTGATATATCAGCATAAATAACCAATCTTGTCAGTTAAGTAAATAAACAACAGCACACAATGCAAACATACCTGTAAGCAAAGATGATCCTCTCCATTGTTATGCAACACTGAGATGCTTAAAGACCCATATAGCTCAATCGTTATCATATTGCAAAGTTTCATGCAGAGCAGTATTAATGCTTCTCTAGTCCAAAGGCAACCTGTCTGTATTTTCCCAGGTAGTTATTTGATGATTGCCCTTCACAAAAGAGAAGCAATTGATTCTTCAGTGATTGTTGTGTTTTAAGTGTTTTGGGTGGTTACACTCACATGTTCTGCACCAGAAAAAAATTTCATGATGTAGCATACATTTAGTTACTTACACATTATTCCCTTGACTGAAATTGTTGATTATACTAAAAAATTCAGTTAATAAAAGCTGAAATGCTTGTTGAGCCTGTTAGACATATGGGTGATGGTACTTGTCATGTCGTTTCTTTTTCACTCAGTTACATACCACTGCTAATCATCTTAAACCAGATTTCTCCTGATATACACATACATCTACTGGAAAAATCTGAATGTGTGGAATCATCTTGTTAGAATCATAGCCCCACTTTCACTTGGGCATCCTTTATACACTGCAAGGAAGCATGCAAATAACATGAAATTTACAACATGCATTAGCGAAGGTGAGATATGCAAATGATTAGAATTTTAGCACAGACGCACATCATGCGTACCTGTGGTGCCAAAGTGCTATTTAAGGCTTGGAGTTTTCAACGATTTCAAGTTCGTCAATTGTGTTTTTCTTGTGTTTTTTCAAAAAAAAAAAAAAAAAAAACGATCAATTATGTTTTGTAGTAAACATCAATCATTGTTTCATCAAGTATCCGAGTTCGACAGAGGAAGGATAGTAGCATACCGAGAGTGTGGATTATCTTTCAAGGAAATCGGTAGTCGTGTTGGATGAAACCAAACAATTGTAATGTGGATATGTGACCGTTGGATGGAGGAGGGTACGACAAACCGACGTGTTCGATCGCATCCATCTCAGTGCACCACTTCACGTGATGACAGGAACATTGTGTGCATGACAGCGATGGATCGCTCAGTCACATCACGAACCATACCACAGCACATTCAGTCTTTAACACATCATCCAGTGTCTGTGCATACCATTCAACACCATTTACAACAGAGTGGTTTGTCCGCAAGACATCCATTGCTTCGTCTACCCTTAACGCAGAACCACAGACGTCTCCACTGCAAATGGTGCGATGAAAGAAAGATGTGGACAGCAGAATGAAATGAAATTTTCTTTACTGACGAGTCACGCTTCTATCTGCAACACCACGATGGTTGGATTCGAGTCTTGAGACACCGTGGAGAGAGGATGCTGAATAGCTGCATTATGCACCACCACACTGGTCCTGCACTGGGTATTATGGCATGGGGCGGTATTGTATATCACTCTCACACTCCTCTAATATGCAATGCCATACTTTAAACAGCCAGGGCTACATCTCAGAGGTGTTGGAGCCATTTGTCCTTCCTTACCTTCAGGGCTTGCCCACAGCCATATTTCAACAGGATAATGCACGACCACACAAGGCACGCATTGTCCCAAGGGTTCTTCGTCAATCGCCAGATTTAATTGCTTCCCTGGCCAGATCTTTCGTCAACAGAAAACATGTGGTCCATGATTGCTGAACGATTGACCCAGATTACATCCCAAACTGCCACACCAGATCCACTTTGGCAACATGTGGAAGCTGCTTGGTCTGTTGTGTGACAAAAACACATCCAAAGTCTCTTTGAATCAATGACGAGGCGTGTGGCAGCAGTGATCTTCAACAATGGTGGCTACTCTGCCTACTAATTCTGGAAGGAGCCACACTTCACAGAAGTCTATAAATTTAATCATTTGATACTTGGTCAACATGTTATCTACTAAATAAATTTTGTTGTGATATCTCTTATCTTTCTTGGTGTTGCAATTTGGGTGGCCAGCAGTGTATTTACTCTGATGTGTCAAGAAAAATGTTCATAAATAAATTTATCAAAAATAACAATGACTAACAGCTGAGATGATTTTAACTATTTTAAAGGAAAAGAAGATAAAAATGTTACCTGATTTATAGCTTCAACATATTGCTTTTGATTATTCAGAATAGCCAAATCTTTGATGGTTTGATTGAACTAACAATGACAGAAAAAATTAATAATTATTATATAATACCTGTAATTGTATAATATCAGATTGTAATGAAAATTTTCCACCAAAAAAGGTTCTTAATAAAGTTATAAGAAAAACTAAACATGAAATCAGTATCTTTAGTGCAGGTTTATGATCAACACCCAACTTTATGATTTTCTACCAATGTTTTAATAGTTTTTTTTTAAAGCCTTCAGCCCAGAAACTTGGTGGCTGCGAGTCCAAAAACAGATTAACCTCATTTCAGACGTCCTGTGCAGAATGGAACATCACACCAGCAAGATGTAGCTGCAAGTGTGAAAAAAGGTAGTAGGAGCGATATCGGAACTATATGGTGGCTGTAGCAAAAGATTTCTTTCCAGTCCGTACAGAGTCCAGCCAGTGAATGCAGACACATGTGTCTTGCATTATCTTGGCCAAACATTACCTTTTCACACCGGAACTCAGTTCGAAGTTTTTCCTTGATAGCAGGGTCAAGATGGACTACCATCTCTCTGCACACCTTACTGTCGAGGGTTTTACCTTTTCCCAGATACTCTTTATGGCAATCCCACCAGATGCAAAGCATGATTTTTTTTTTAAAGTCAAACTGCACTTTGCAACTCTGCCAACTGACTCACCAGGTGCAGACCAACCCCCTTTCCGGCATGTGTTGTTGAAGTAAATTCACTTTTCATCAGAAGTGACAATGCAGTCCTGAACTTTGACCTTGCATTGATGATCGAGCAGATAAGTGCAAGCCCAAACACGTATATCCTTACCTGCTTGAGTCAGCTCATGTGGCACTAAGCAATTCAAGTTGTATGTCAAGTTTATACAATGCATAATGGACATGGCACTAATGTCTAACTTCTTAGCAAAATCTCAACCGATCTTCTTCCATAAGTTCTTGCTGGCGGGTATCATGAACATCAGTGGGTCGGGCAGAGTGCTCTGCTTTTTAAATATCATAGTCCTTATTTTTGAACTTTCAGTACCAAACTTTCACAGTGTATATGATACAACATTAGTACCTAAAGGTGTGCACATGATTTGGTGACATTCTGTAACTGACTTTTCGCAACAGAGCTGGATGTAAATGATGGTTCTAATCTGGTAGCTGCAATAGTTCCATTTCATGCACCTTGTACTTAATAATAACAATATTTTTTTATAAATTTCACAACTCAGTATTCTAAAGCAAGTATCTTTCAAATGCCAAAAATTATTTGACAAAATATGATTAAAAACGCCAACGCAAAATGTTTGCACAAATGATATTTGAGGTGGCAGGAAACTTTCATTAAAACTTGATATTAAATATTCATTAATACAATATAGAATAGGATAAGAAGAATAAAAAAAATTTGTTATTTTTTATACATGAAAATTATACAGCATTTATTCAAAATAATAAATGGCAGGAAGAATATAAAATTGAAATGAATGGCTCTATATATAGCCTTTGTTTCCCTTTCACATTTGTTTCAGCTACTGATTTTTTTTTAACTCTTTCATTAAAAACTGAAGTAATATTGCCAATACATGTACCAACACCTGAAGATGACATGATTGCTAAGGTGGCCTTAGTCAACGCTCTATGAGGGACCAAAGTATCGAGGTGATGTGAGTAAAATTGTAATAGCATGAAAAGGCAGATCTAAAAGGGCAGGGATAACAATATATATAAGATATAGATATATACAGTCAAACCCATTATAACAAACTTCAAGGGAAGTTTGGTTTGCTATATTCGATCTGATAAGAAAAATGGATTATTTCACAAAACATGTAACTGAATGATGAATTTAAAAAATAAATAAATAAACTAACTAATATTAACACATCATCAAAAGAAGTAAATAATAAATTTAATTAAAAAAATACGTTTAGATTTAA
Organism: Stegodyphus dumicola; assembly: GCF_044657685.1. NCBI lineage: Eukaryota > Metazoa > Arthropoda > Arachnida > Araneae > Eresidae > Stegodyphus > Stegodyphus dumicola. The sequence goes on along the minus strand of NC_140770.1, from coordinate 118,961,993 downwards.
ATGCAGATATTAAATATGTTATTAGTAGTTGTTTTTTTCATTTTTTCCACAGATTCATTGGCCTTTTTCTGAAGCATTTCAGATGTTAACAGATTATGAATGCAAACCATTACAGCAATGCTTCTTCAACATCCATGTGCTCTACTTTTCCCAACATGTTCCTCAAATCCAATATTTTTCAATAGGCAGAAATTAAGGAGTTTCGGCTTTTTCATATGATATACCAACTGCAGATTCGATCCCCGGACTTGAATCCTATCGAGCACGTTTGGGATGCTTTAGGGAGACATCTAGCTGCTTTCAATCTGCCCCCTCATATCCTTGCCGAGCTTGCAACTGCTTTGCAAAAGCAATGGCTCTCGCTTCCTATAGAACTGATAGATTGCATAATTGAAAGCATCACACATCACTGAATGTGCTGTATTACTTCTAGAGGCGATTGTATTCCATACTGAAGGTACTTTTACTATAGCAAACTGACATCTTCAATTTGTTCATTTTATACATGTGCTAATTTCTTTACTACCATAATTGTCTGGTAATTTCTTTTTATGTTATTTGATACCTTACTATGTGTTGCATATTGTGGGTAAGTTTCATAAAATTCTACATGTAATTTTTTCAGTAATCGTGATTTTTGTGATTTTTCCTTAATTTATGATAACCAATGTACATTCTGACCGGAAGTTGTAAGTTGAAATTCTTGAAGACAGGAAAGTAACTCAAAACTTAACTGTTAAAGAAATTAAAATAATCCTTACAACCTTATATACTCTCCCTTTTAAAGGGTGACTGGGGATTAGGGGACTCAATCGCCAAAAATTCACCTGGTGGTGAAGAATCATCATCCACCACCTTTTTTAGTTCAGGTGCCAATGTAGAGACATTAGGTTATTTTGGAAGCAGAAGAAGTGAAAAATAAGCAATGCCCTCACCAGGACTCGAACCAGGGACTTCTGGAATGCATGCCAAACATGCTGACCATTACACCATGAAAGCATGCTAAGAAGGCAGGAGAAATACCTTATACATTATAGCATTAGCCTTGAACATTAATTCTAGCAGCTCAATCAAAGAATTTGAATGGAATTAGGAAACTCATTCACACTTCTTGGTTTAATGGTCACGTACACAAGTGGTCTCAAACTGGTGGTCTGCAGGCCACATGCGGCCCCAAAGAAATTTTATACATTTACGTTAGTGCTTATAGATTAAATCATAGCATAAATTCATTGGGCAGTAGATTGCAATGCAATGTTTATTAAGAAAATAGAAAAGCACTAAAAAACATTTCACCAGTTTTTACACTCCAATTGAGTTCGAAGCTAGTGCTGGCTCACAGAAAAAATTACATACGAAATGCATATATAACAATGCTCTGACAAACCTGCAAAAGAAACATTAGAAACATATGAATTGCATTTATATGCCTGATTGCTAGTGAATGAAAATGAAATAGAATGGATAGATTTACAATGTCAGTTTAATGAAAAAAATTATAGACTTTGTATGCTTACATGCCAGATTGCATGACTCGACTAAGGTAGGGTGTAGGTACAATCAATAAATTTATTTGTTGGCTAAAAGTTGATAAAACTTCCATATTCTGGTGTGTCTGTCCCTCCAATGAGTAGGAAATTTTACTTTCCTTAAGTCAGTCACTAGTTGTTTGAAATTAATAAGTCTAACAAAAGGGCCTGATTGACCAATAAGCGTCTACCATTCGGGATGAAGATAGTTTCCAATAATTTTTCTGTAAGTCTACAAATGTTTTCAAACTCAAAACACTATCAGGTGTCAAACTGTATTAAAAAGTAAAGGAATTGTATGACTGTACATACAATCATATGCAATTTTTACATGTGTGGATAAAAAATTTAATTCATAAAGAAAAGAGAACAGGTTGTAGATCTTTATTTTCAGGTTTTGTTCCATTGGGGAAGTATTCTGCGAAAAATTGATGAGTTTTCATAATTTGTTAATTTTAAGCTTATTTTTACAGTAAGTTATTTAGTGGTTACTTCAACATATTAGAATTATTTGAAATAAATGTCAATCCAAATATTTAATATGTAGCTGTTAGCACATATGAATTACGAAATGTAACCAACAGAAGTTTGTTACAGATAGAAAATAACCACGATAAACTTGAATTTTTCTTTGGATTATTATTTGTTATGAATGCTTTGATAAATATTTAGTGAAATTTGAAATTAAGTTAAAATTTAGTTTATTTAAAATTTTGATAAAAATATCTGCCACCCTGCTGCTTTTAGGTCATGCACATAGCTTGGCAGCTGTTTTCAGGTTGTGCATGTAATTTGAGTTTGAGACCGCTGATGCACAACATATGGTTTTACTCTATCCTTATTCAAGTTAGGTGCCACACTTCTAGCTCATAGCTTTTGTTTAGAAGATAGAAAAATGTAGGGGTGAAGATAAAAGAAAAATTATATAAAGGTCTATTTTTTTACAGATGGAATGTGGATACTAATATCCTAAATATGGATGATTTTAAAATTTGTAATTTTTTGTTAAAATTTATAAAAATTCTGGAAAAATATAAAAAATACAAAAAGTTTCAATTGAAGATATTAATACAATATAGTATATCTGATTTTTATCTCTCACAGGTTTGCTATAACAGTATAAAATAACATTAAGTGAACAGAAACTGGATGGAACCAAAAGTTTCATTTCTTATAAGATAGGTTCATTACAACAGGGTTCATCTGTACTGATTTCATAGCTGGGAAAATCAGTTTACAAGGATTTATGAGATGTTGAAGACAGCACTTAGTGAATCAACTACACTACAACATTTTGGGTATCTTCCTTCTTCAAAAAAGACCCAGTTCAGAGAATGACCTGCCTCTTCCCAACCATTCCATCAGCTGGAATGACGAAAAAATTACTGAAGTCAATCATTTTGAAAAATTGTTTAACATCCTTACAACTTTAGGAGACCTATGAAATTTTGATTTTGTAAAACATTCTTCAAGTCTTTCCACAAAATATGAAGTTAAAAGAAACAGCATTTCAGTCAACAGTCAATAAAAAGATAACAATTGTCAATTATAAGAAATATCTCAAAATTAATTATAAAAAAGTAACAATCAATTAAAAGAAACTACATTTCAGTTCACTCATATCTGTATATTTCATGAGAAGACGTAAGGATTAGGTTTATTGTCAGCAACATTTTTTTTCTAGCTTTTCACAGAGGATCAAAAGTACAGTAATTTGACCATTTGCATAGAACTTCATGAAACAGTTACCAGGAGCTCTACATTCTTGTCCAGCACTTTCACAAAATATAAATAATTGATTTATGGATACAATCTTAAGATGAAGTAAATGCCATCACATGAAAAACTTATGGATCTCCAAGACTAAAAAAGGCCAGCTAAGTTTATTCTCACACTGATAGAGTTTCTTCACAATGCCACAACTCAGACTCAAATTATATGCAGGCCAAATGAACAATCTGAAAACAACTGAAGGGCCAAATTTTTTTTAACATAACAAAATGAAGATTTTTTTATTAACAAAATAAAAAAGTTTTAAAATAAAAAATAAATAATTTTAATAATAATCTCAAAGACAAAAATTATAATTTTATATTTTTTCTATTGAAATCTACAGTTTGGTATTTTTGTTAGTTACACATTATAATTCAAATGTATATTGACAGATGTATTAAATTTTCAGATTTACATTTATTTCAAATAATTCTAACATGTTTCATTAATCATTAAATAACTTTAATTTAAGCTAAAAATACACAAATTATGAAAACTTTCCAAGTGGGACAAAACTTGAGAGTAAATAATGACAACTTAGTCTCTTTCTCTTATTTATAAAATTGTTCTTTGGTGCATAAATAAAAATACATATGTTTGTAAGCAAATAATTATAGCTTCTGCATTTCAAAACTACAGCTTGATGGCATTTTAATTCTGATAAACTTTGTAATCTTCGAAAGAAATTACTAGAAATTATCTTCATCACAGATTGTAGATGCCCAACAGTCAATCGGGTTCTTTTGTTATTATTGATTTTCAACAGAACAAAAAAAGTTGTTCTCATATAAATGTATATCCAAATATAGTGATTATTCTTAGTCATAACTCATAATAGAATAAACTCATATTAAAATTCAGAATACAGTGCATTTATTTTTTACTATGAATAAGAGTTAAAAATCTGCTACTTCTAATTTTTGAATAAGATTTACATAACACTGTAAATTAATTAGCTTCTTTTATAGAATTTCACATGCATTATTCATTATCATTTTTAATGGTAATGAAAATAATGTAAACTCGGTCTTTAAATAGCCAAAATCTTGAAGATTTTGCAACAAATACTTAATTGAAATGTATTTGCATGCCACATGAAATTGCTTCAGAATCTGCATTTGGCCTGTGAGTTGCCAGTTTCAGACCACTGCTCTAGTGTATCACAAATCTGTGTTTCCAATTCAGAGTACAGAGCTTTACAGGAATGTATCACAGTGTGTAGTGGAATGCTGTTGGTAGAAAATGGCCCAAAATGTGGAATAATGGAAACAGCTATGTCAACACATCAGAATATTTGGAAAAGAAAAAAAAAAAAAAAAAAAAGGCACCAAATTATCTCTTACTTTGTAATTTCTTCCTGCTTCCCATGTTTAAAGTTATCTTAAAAATGAAAGATTCCATGGCATTAAAGAAAATATAACTATGAAGCTCAACAGCATTCCAAAATAATTATTGCAGTGTTGTTTTGGAGAATGGCACCCAAACTGGATGAAGTATAGAAAAGAAGATTACACTGCAGGTAACAACAGATTAAATTAGATTTTAAGCTCCTTCAATAATTGGAAAAAAAAAAAAAACAGCCTGGGAGTTAAATGAACATTCCCATGTTTAATTCAATAAGATTCCACTTGAATGGTCAACTATAATAACTTGCATGTAAAACTATTTATTAAAGATAAGGGTTGCATTACGTGAACATGAAAAGAAATTAAAGGCCAACTTGCAGAACAGAATGAAAAATTTCTAATTAATTTTACAAAAAATATGAAAATCATGTATCAAAATTCAATATTAATGAAATGAAACAGCATAAAAAGACATACTTTAAATTCCAATCTTACCTGATTTCTTTCAGAAAGTAATAATGGTCCACTTCTGTCAATCAGTATGTTGAAAATTTGTATACTAACATTTTGCTCCAGAGCAACTTCTAAGACTGTTTTACCCTGCACACATATAAAAAAGTATGCAGTTTCTTTTCTCATAATATCCGCAATAAATATATAACAAAGCATTTCTCAAATAAGTCACCACATGAATACTGTAATTCTTTTCTTATTATAATACCTGCAATAAATTCAAAGAGCATTCTAAATATGAATGGGACAAAGTTGACATCTTTAAGTTAATATCATAATTCATAGAAAATAAAATCTTAAAATACTATTTAATTAATTCTTTTTTTATGCACACAATTATATTTCAGTGTATCCCCCCCACACACATTTCACAAAGATTTACTCTAACTCGCTTTCACTGCTTTGTTAGAAACTGACTTGAAGTCAGTTTCTAACAAAGCATTACTGTCAAAGGTTAATCCTCTAGAACACAGGTAAGTTTACAGGTTTCTTTTCTGTTTCTAATAAAGCATCATGGTCAAAGGTTAATCATCTAGAACTCAGTAAAGTTTATAGCACTCTTTTTCTTACTGGAGTACTTGATTTTATAATGCCCTAAAACCTTTCAATAATCCAATTTGAGATACAATGAAATAGTTGATTTAGACAGAAAGTTAATTTTCTTGGTGTTCAAATATTTCAAATCAAAATCTTTCAAATAAAAGCTGGTAGCTGAATCCATTCAAAATAAAATATCTTTCTTTTGATGACATTAATTGATTGGAGGAATCAAACCATTTTTAATATGCTAGTTTAAATAAGTATAATCATTAGCATCTTTTAGCAAAAAACTGGTTTAGACCGGTTTAGAAATATTACCTTCTTCATATATGACATCTCATATCATCCCCTCCATTTTTTTTTTCAAATTTTCTTTAATTTTTATCCTAAAGGGCACATATAAAAAAATAAGGAATGTCTAATGATAATACTTAGTGTTACTACTGAGATTAGAATTTGGCCTTAATCTGGTTTTATTTGATTACAGTACTTTCAGTTGCTATCTGCCTAAGGGAAGAGGTGTCTTCAGTGAGGACTTTCCACAGGAAACTGGCTTCTATACATGCTACATGAGGGGAAAACCATGAAAATGGCCATGCAGTCAGTCTATTCATCGGGATTCGAATTTTAGGCCGAGCTACCAGTGTTCAGCGACTTTAGTGCTCAGTTGCTGGTGGTCCCATTTAGATAACAACTAAACATAAAATATAACTCATCACCTATGATGAATTTCTGCCCACTTTCAGAAGAAATCAATTGCTATTAAATTTTTAAACAATTTTTTTTTGCTTGAATTTTTTCTTTTTGTTTTTCTATTTTGAATTTCTTTTTCTGTTACAAGATTTTACATCCAAATTGTTCTTAATCTCATGTATAGTTTATTTTAATATCCTCAGTTTTTGAACAACTTAATGGTTTGAAATGTTCTCAACAATGTTTGCCTTTTGAACAAACTTCTATTTAAGCATTTTCATATTTTTTTCACTTTTTCTTCAGACCTCTTTTCCAAAATTTTAATATATATCAACATATCTGTGCTCTTCACACTGTTTTAAGACTGCTTTTGATGTCTTACATTTACTTTTGATGTCTTATTATTTTTTCTAATGTTTAAACGTAGAATTTTTGACTCTTTTGCATCATAATTATAAAAGTATATTATTTCCCTCTTATTAACTTATGCTAAATGAGGGGCTCTTTTATAAAAATTTTAAACATTTAACTGGAACTGCTATACTGTTCAAAGTAATTAATCACAGCTACAATGGTAACTTGAAAATTTTGCATATTTATCTTTACTGCTTCAAACTTAACCTATATAGTTATCTCATCTTAATTCAGAACATTGCACAAAACTTTTAACACATCGTAAATAAAAATTGATAATAACATACATTAATTATAAACAGTTAAAATTACCTTAGCAGAAAAATTAAAATTACCCTATATAAGATTTTGCATAACATATCTTCTAACTGAGGTTTGCCTTTTGGCAAAAGGGCTTCAATGATGTCAGGTGGTGTATCTATCATTAGAGCAGAAAACAGTACTGGCATATCATACTGCAAGAAAACATTCATTTAAATTAAAACTCTTTAAAGGATAGTTTTATATATTATCAGTAATAAATGTTCAGATTCTAACATTATTAGGGTCCATATCATTTATCTTTACTGTTCAAAGCAGTCAAGCTGTAATACATAGAAAATTTCTAATTCTTCTGTATGTTTTAATAGCCATGATAAATATAGTCGTATTTAGTCATAAATATTTATTAAAACAATAGTGATATTAATTAAGCATAAATATTCATGAGAAAGCACTAAATATTGCAGAAAAAGTTGTAATGAATTATTGGCCATGCTAATCTTAAAAAAGATTTTTTAATTTTCAAATATGTGGTTGTTAAGATGTTCATATATGTGATTATTAATGTGATATTTTGCTCACATTAATAACAATACATTTGAACACATCTGGATTGTATATAATTGTTCTTTTGAAAGATTCAATATACTATTAAAATTATACAGTTTCAAATAATCGTATTTCATATACATAATTTTACTAGCATATAATTCACACCATTTGACAATTTTTTAATATAATAATTAAAATACTTTATACAAGTGCATATATGACAGTTTCATTCAATAATAAAATCAGAAACTAAATTTTGAATAATAAAACTACGAGTATTATGCCAGTTAAAAAAGATTATATTAAAAGAATTCTTAGTGGTTCAGTAACAGAAAATGAATGTAAAATGTTAATAATGTACGGGATGTCTCTAGAAGCCTTGATATATTTTGGAGAAAAAGTAATTTCTCAGTTTTGTTCTAAGAATTAAGAACTAGCTGTACAATGATAACAATGGAAACAAATAACTATTATTGCTCCATATTTAAAAGCATTATTACAACAAACCATTTACATTCAAGTTGAATGTAAATTGGGGAAACTTGTTCCAGCAAGGATAAATATTTGGCTAAATTGTTCACAAATTTGACAGAATGTCTTCATATTGATTGCACTTGGATATGATACAGATATTTATTCAAGGCAAAGAGTAGCACATTCCACACAGTGGCTCATTGCAAATTTAGTTTCTTATTGACAGAGCAAATGGCTAGACAGATTCAGTCAGATTATCATCGCTTGCTGAATGCTTTTCATATTTGCAGATCTGGTGACCTACACAGACATTTTTCATTCACCCTGCTACCTATTCATGTAAACATTTTTTAACAAGTAGCTAAATATTTTCCGTTACATGTAGAAGTTTTCCCATTTTTTTGCACAAATTCAGCTCAAATGGCTTCATACCATAATCCTCTAAAGATGCTGCAGTAACAGCTATTCTTGCCTCAGCTGTTGCTATTCTACAGTTAGTTCTTGATACCTAAGTATCAAGTATTTTTTTATCTAACATTATAACACAACAAGAACAACTAATTTCTCTCACATGATTATAGCATCACTTGCTTCTATGACTATGAAGAAAATTTCTTTTATAGATAAATTTTTGAAAACAATAAACTGCTTAATGAGCAACATTCCTTAACATAAGCTTTAAATATGAATTACTAAAAGTAATGGATCAAATTTCAGAATCTATCAGATATTTGAAGCAGTAATTTAAGCCAAACTATAAATACAAGCTTACAATTTTTTTTTTTTTTTTTTTTTTTTTTTTACTATGCCAATTTTGATTACAACTATTAGAAAATATAAGAAATTTAAATGTTCATATGAACCTACTATGAAAAAAGCTCTGAATCATTTCTTATCCCATTAAAGAATTTATTTTTTAGGGAAGGAGGGAAGATAGAGGAGAACCTGAATTACATAACTTAACACTATTTATCTGAAGAAAATAATGCAGATTTAAAAGTGATATAAAACTGAATTTTCAAAATATTAAATTTCAGCACTTTTGGAAAAAGTAATTTGAAACTAATGTTCTCAATGCAGTTTTTTTTTAATGTAATAAGTATCTCCTAGAAATCTGTATTAAAAAACTTGACATGATTTTGTACATAGCAAAATTTAAATTATTAAATCTTCAGCAATATTTTTACATGGTCCCCCAAAATTTTAATTTATGATATTTCCAGCAATTCTGATTTTGTAAGAGTGATTTTTTTGGTTTATTCATCACATATTAATTTTTTGAATAATTTAATAATTCATATTAATTAATTTTAATTCATATGAGCATTTTTAACCACTTTTCATCTACAAAACAATATTTTCATTGATACTTCTTCCTTAAAAAGCCATACAACAATTTAAGATTTACTAAAAGATGTCACAGGACCAAAATTTCTAGTATCTGAATATTTAACATTTATTTATGTCCCAAACTGGTACTATATAATGGTCTATATATGAGTCTATGCTACGCCATATAAAAGGTATTTAGGTGTGCAATCTTTTCTCAACATTTTGTATTGTTGTGAGCTAACAGATGCCTCTTTAATAAATCACTCCAAATGATCAGAAAGAAACTGACAACTTATTTGGAAAATAATAGTGCACACCAAAAATTAATAGCTATAAATAACTCAAAGAGAATGCAGGTATTTGGCAGATCTCCTTAATACATCAGATGTATGCTCACAGAGTCAACTCAAAAATGTAATTCAGCTAATTCTCTTTAAACTGCAGAGTCTGTGAGCTAAGAAATAACTCATCCTGACTCTTAGTGCCATACTTATATGATGTTGTATAGACTTCTGAAAGCTCTGGGAAAAATCACTTCCAATTCAAAAATGGATATCCCTAAAACTTCCAGAAAATCATTATTTTTGCCCATATTTACATTTATAGCATTTCAACCGTTTTTGCAATTTAAACTTTGTTGGATTCAGAAGCACAAGAATGTGAAAAAAAACATTATAACAACACACACACACACACACACACACACACAAAAAAAAAAAAAAAAAAAAAAACAGTGTTATCAAATGCATTGAAACAATTACAGAATTTACATTATCAATACATTCATAAAATATATAAAATGCAGATTTTCTAAGTGCTTTTGTTGTTTCATAAGGACTTCTTTGACTTTTGACTTTTCATTAATATTTTTCTTAATAAAATATTGCTATCAATTTCAATTTAACATTTAAAAATTTCTGATTTTCAGCTATATGATTTTTTCCTCTATTTTATAGATTAGGTAATTTAGCTAGTAATTTTGCTTCTAATTGACAAACACTTTATTTTATTATTATTATTATAACTATATTCAGAAATAAAAATCAACTTATTCTTTTTCTAATTTCTTTTTTATTATTCTATTTTATTATTACTCATTTCTTCGTTTGGCCTTTTTAAATGTTTTTAATCAAATACTTTTAAAATAGTATTTTAAAAGATATTTTCTTTGAAATTCCCATTATGAGATGACCCTTTCTATTTAAGAAAATTGATTATTATTTCTCTGTAATGAAAGGCCACATCAAGGGCAAAAAAACAATTACCTGCTGCAGACATTTTCTGCCTTATTAACAGAAAAAAAAAAAAAGAAGGGTAAAGGGTTATTCTCAGACTTTTGAAATATATTTTATGAATTTTACATACATTTTATAAATTTTCATCACTAAATTACGTTCTTTTCTTAATAAATAATAATCTTTTATTTCAGATTATTAAAAGATTTCAGCTAAAGTTATGTCTTCAGATAAATATAAAATTTAAATGAAACTTAATTAAAAAAATAATCCAGATATTATACAGCAAAACACCTACTGATTGAACTAAACTTGGCTCACCTATATGGTGGGAAAAAAGCAATAATAAATCAGCAGCTTGTAAAATTAGTTACTTTCAATTTTTTTTTAATATTAGCTTCTATTTATTGCTTCATTCTTTAGAAGCAAATACATAATTTATAATGAAAACAAGTGATTTACATGAATTATATATAAATTAACGTAGTGTGGAATATTTATCCAAAAATGACCAGCTCATCAAAATGTATATTGCTTATCAAACTAGCAGTAAAATATATACTTGACAAGATGGATGCAAGAAAAGAAATCAAAAAGGTCACTCATTATAATCAATAATACCAATATAATAAATTGTATTACAATGTACTAGACTTTTTAACAACAATTTGATTCAAAGAAAAATTTTTAATTTGGATGGTGAAAGAAAATAAGAGTCATACAGAATATCCCAAATAAAAGTATACTCAAATCATATTGCAAAGCATACTAATTTGGCTTTTTGTGATATATTTAAGGACAGTAGGTTTTTTATAGTATTATATGCACAACAGAATAGGATGTTATGTATATACCCATGTCACATGCACACTAATAAAAGCAGGGTTGTATTGAAATTCAATCTCAATAGAGTTTTATTTGAAATACTTTGGTTGAAATACCTAGGTTGAGCTTTCTAATAATACTTACTCCCTGTGAATCTTGCATTATTGTATATATTTGACAGCCATACTTTATAAATAACTCAACAGCCGATACATCTTTAGATTGTATAAGATAATACAAAATTGGTGCACCTCTGTCACTCTATAATGAATACAGACATCATACATATATTTGATTCACAAATATAAAGAAACATGAGTAAGTTTTAAAAAAAAGTGCATGCATTGAAAATGAATCTTAAAAATATCACTAAATAATCAACTGTACATTACTATTGCATAAAAGAGTGCATGAAATTATATTTTTAATTTAACAAAATATGGCAATAAATAGTTTTCCATCTACAAAATAATCTCAATTGGGTATTAATATAATCACATTAATATTCCAATTATCATTTAAAATGATACTCATTACATCTGCAGTATTCTAATCACAATAAATTAAACTCTTCTTTGCAAATCTTAAAAAGGTCCACAATTTCAAGCGGCATACATAAAATTTAGCGCACATGCAAAAAATGCACCCATAAAGTAGACAGAGAATTTCTTATATGTAATAAAAATATTAGTAATCTTCAAACGTTATTAATCTTTTTCAAAATAATTGCTAGAGGAGTCTGTACAATTTTTTCAATCTTTCTTCGGCTCATCGAAACACTGTTTATAGGTGTTGGAACTAACTGTTTGCAAAATACACAGAAAATTTGATTTAATATCTGAGATTTTTTTCTCTTAAATATCTGCCCTTTCAGGACCATCTTAACTTCAGGATAAAAATTCACTAGCAGTAAGTCAGAAGAGGTGGGTGATTTACCACTGCAATTGAATGCTTAGCATGTTACTGTTGTACAGACAATGTTGAATAGGGCCTAGTTTTATTGTGTAAAAAAATAATTGTTCAGAATCAAAAGTTTCTTCCTAACTCAACTTATCCTGTTTCCTGATCCAAAAACCTTGTAAAAATACAGATTAATGAATTGATTTTCAGCAAAACATGCATGGTGAACAAGTCCAACAAACTTTCTCCACATTTACCTCATTCTTTAGCATTGAAGATCATGCTATCTTTGGCTCATCTTCTATGCCTTTGTGCCCACATTTAAAGCACTTGTGCCTCTCATACCTTTGTGTTCTAGATAACGATGCATTACCATATACTGTTTGAATCACATCAAAAATTTCGGCATCAGATTTACTTAATTTGTAACAAACTTTAATGTTATAACATTGTTCCATCTCAAAGCAATTTTTTTATACACTCAAGATTCAAAACATTATGACCAGCCCTACATTTTGCGATGAATGCATCTGGATGACGTGGAAGGCATGTGATCAGGTGGAAGTGGTATTTAACTGCTGCTGGAGAGTCTGAAGAATTATTCTTTTGCTTACTTCTGTGTGTGATGGGAAAGGCTGAGGATCTAAGCGACTTTGATTGAGGGCAGATTGTAACGGCTCAAAGGCTCGGAACAAGTATTTCCGAAACTGCACGACTCGTGGGTTGTTCATGATCTACAGTTGTTAGTATGTATGAAAAGTGGATGAATGACAGTGAAACCAGCAGTAGACGACATGGTGTTGGACCTTCACACACTATCAAAGAAAAAGGTCGTCGGAGACTGTCTCGCATGGTGAAGCAAAACTGAAGCCAGACAGTGGCTCAGCTGACAGCCGAATACAATGCAGGGCCAAGTAGAAAAGTATCAAAGCACACTGTTGGATATGGAGCTACACAGCAAACGTCCCACTCGTGTCCCTTTGCTGACCAAGCGTCATCGCCAACTGCGGCTGCGCTGGGCCCGGGAACATCGCGACTGGTCCATGGATCAGTGGGAGAGAGTTGCCTGGTCAGATGAATCATGGTTTGTCATGCATCACGCCGATGGTCATGTCAGGATACGCCGTCTTCCAGGCGAACAGTTGCTCCCTCAATGCACAGTAGGTCATACATAGGCCGGTGGTGGCAGTATTATGCTCTGGGGTACATTCTCTTGGGCGTCTCTGAGACCCGTGGTTGTGGTGGAGCAGACCATGAATGCTACAGAGTATCTGAGTATCATTGCGGACCAGTTGCACCCTTACATGGCCTCTGTTTTTCCAGCTGGAAATGGAATGTTCTAACAGGACAACGCCCTGTGTCACAAGGCTACAATTGTGTTGGAGTGGTTTCAGGAACATGATGCTGATTTCCAGTTAATGTCCTGGCCGCCTAACTCACCGGATCTCAATCCAGTAGAACACATTTGGGATGTCGTGGGACAGCAGCTCAGAGGTCAAAGACCACCAATTCGCAATATCTCGGATTTGTGTGACCGTTGCTACAACATCTGGTACAATCTGTCTCCGGCCATCTATCAAGGACTTGTGGCATCCATGCCAAGGCAGGTTAAAGCTGTGTTGCACGCCAAAGGTGGCCCAACTCGTTATTGACAGGTGGTCATAATGTTTTGGCTCTTGAGTGTATATCTTCTCAGTAAATGAAAATGATTCTGGTGTTTTGATATGCAAATGGAAAAATAATAAATCATATTGACTTGAGTTGAGATGTCACTTCTTCTATTCTAAACAAACATTTATTCTTTCGCTTTTTAATTTTATCATTTAGTAGTCTAAACTAGCTGTGGCGAAAGTTGAGGCGTCACTCTTTCTAAACATACATTGATTCTTTTGCCTCTTTATTTTAATATTTGTTCTTTTAATTTGTCCAGTTACTTTATGGGTGCACCTTGTATATGTAGCATCACAAGGTACTTTGAAAATGAAAAAGAGTTGCTCTTAAAGTATGACCTAAAAGTAACACAATAGTAGCATAATGTGATAATTTTTGTGTATTATGTATATATACACAAAATGTAGTATCAGAAAAAAGGTCTGGGAAAACATAGCATTAGCTATTTTATATATTTTTTAAAAATCTACTAATACTTTTTTATATTTATCTCTCACTGCTTTCGTATATGAAAAGCTTATTTGCTTTCTTTCCTTTTTTCTTTCTCTTTTATTTAATCTCTTTAAAAAAAATAATTTTTTACAACACATTTACAATTAAAGTTAAACCGTTTGAAATTGTAAGTCTAAACAACCAGTTAATAATGTAAACTAGATATAACCAATGTGACTCAACATAACTCATTTTCAACTATTTGATGCCTGGAGTAGGCTGATCATCATAGCAGTATAAATAAATATAAGAATATTGTGGATTAAAAAAAAAGAAGAAAGAAAGAAAAAAGAGAGATTTAATGCAAGATTTGAAATAATGATTTTACATTTTCAGTACAGCCTCATTAGGCAAACTGTATTTTGTATATTTAGTACCCAACTAAATCACATAAAGTGGCTTAAAAATAACCATTTAAAGGGAAATTAAAAATTTACCTAATTTGTACAAACTGAAATTCTTTAATTTATTTATTGCTTAACAATGACATATATATTAAAAATAAATTAAATTACAAAAAATTACCATTTTTCGAAGATCAAGTCGAATTTTTTTCCGACATGTTTCCAACATTTTGGTTACTGCTTTGATATTTTTTGCTAAGATATGATAAACCAAATTCTACAAAGAAACAAATACACACTGAGATTAAAAATGCATTTATTTCAATTTATTTCATTCACAATATCACACACACATTTAATGTTGTTACATAAATAGACACATTCTTTCACTTTTATTTTTTTTACAAATATTCTAAAAAAACATTTTAGAAACTCAACCGAAATAACAAAAGAGTGCAAATAAATGAATAAGATACATTTACCATAGATTCAAACACTCCAAGGATCAAACTTATAATTTCTTCATTGCCAGTTTGAAGTGCAATATCTTTTAAAGAGACTCCATTCTGCGGAAAATCAAATTAAATTATATTTACATTTTCCTTTCATACATTATTACATGTTCAAGATTTTAAAGTTTTTCTTTAAAATGTTATGTTAATGTAAATTTAAGAGCAAAATATTCCTAAAGATAACCATAAGAACCAGCAACTCTAACTATTAGCCTGGATCTAAGTAACTATACATATAATAGCTATTAGCCTCGACCTCACATTCACAGGTCGTTGCAAGATTTTTTTTTTGGTGGGGGGGGGGCACTTAGCTTATATACGAATTCAAGTTTTCCCTGACTACAGTATGGTACAGTAAAAGCCTAACTACCTGGTACTAAACTAACTGGAAAGGTCAAATTTTAGGAATTTTCGGAAAAGATTTTTAGAATTTAAAAAAAGAAAAAAAAAAAAAAAAGTAACAAAAAATTATACAATTGAGAGACTTGTAAAAGCGTTAGAAAATACATACAGAATTACTACTCGGAATTTCGCTCATAACATCTAAAATGCAGATACATGTACATGGCTCTCTTTCAGAAGATGTTTTTAAACCTTCTACACCACTGTACTCATCATATCCCAACAATTTGCTCTTGGAACTACAAACTTTTCCTAGAGGCTTGTCCCATTAAGCCATTTTTGACAATTAGAAATAATCACAGATTTAGAACTAATAATTGCTAAGCATAATGTCTCAAACAATCATAAGATCTTAACTCTGCTTTTATGTAAACTTGCTTAATCCTAGAAAAGTGAATTTAATTTCTGTAAAGAAGGATATAAGCTAACTGCTATTCATCTATTTTTCTCTCACATTTTGAAAAAAGTATTAAAATTTGGAACAATAGAGCAGTTTAAATGTTACGAGATCCTGATATCAAGAGAAGTTGCATTAGTGGGTAGATTATGTTATTTTTATTAGAAAATGGATAAACAGTGGCGAAGCAATGTGAAAAATTATGACGAATGACATAAAAATTAAGACGAATGATTTACATATTACGATGAAAGATTTAAGTTTTTTTATAAGCTATATCTGCAATTTGTATATATTGATTACTTACTAAATAAAGAGTGGCCTGTTCCTTCAAACTTGTTGCAAGTTTGGCAGTTCACAGCCCTATTTCATGGTTGACGGGATTTCATAATGGGTCGAGATACTTTACCTTTATATGTTTAAAGCCTATGAAAATATACTACCCTATGTCTGATTTTTTTTAAATAATTTTAAATATGGGCTTTTTATTATATACATATAGTGATTGTTTTCATAATTTTAGGTGGAAATTTCTTCTTTCATTCATTTGGCTTTTCTACCATGAATTCCTTTTTTTATACGCTCAACTAATTTTGATTATTTGGCACTCAGCATTTTCCAAACTTTTACTGTATCTTAATTATTAGAAATACTAGCCTAATTTTCTAAACAAATCTTTCCCATATGTGGAATGCTGAATTCCATAATAATAAGCAAACAAGACTAGACACATAGATCTTGAGTATTAGCTAGCACCCATGGATGCACTACCAACAATCTATTTGTGCCTTTCAATAATTTCAATGTACACTGCTCAAAAAAAAAAAATGGGACAGTCCTATATCTCCCGATCTACTGGGCCGATTGACAAAATTCAAATTGTGTTCTTCATGTCTCGAAAGCGCGACTTAGGATATATATTAGATTTATATATAGCACTATTCTATCATAGGTATTTTGACACAAAATCGGACTTTTTCTGAAATAACATACCAATTTTTTTACATATTTCGATTCTACGACTCAAATTACGCCTAAATATGAAATTTTGTAAAATTTGGAGCGAAATTTACGGAGAAATTCACAAATTTATGTTGGCACTTTTTTGTCAGTTTGCGCCAAGAATACTTCACTTGGCGAACTTCTTAATATATGGCAACCTAGTTTCCTTAGGAAAAAAAGTCACCATCGTTCCTTTTTTCCAAATAATATTCTTTATATTATATTTTTAATTATAACTTATTATTTTAAGTAATTTTTTCTTTTTCGAATTTCATTTTAATTGTTTAAGTTGCACTTTTTTTTCTTTTTTTTTTTTTCGAATAACTGTTTTAAAAATTTCTATTTACCTATTCGAACTGCGTAAATAAAGGTGCAGCGTTTATTTATTTTTTTTTTCAAATAGTTTTCTTTATATATCTTTTTCGTCATAGCTATTATTTTAGGTCATTTTTAAATTTATATACTTTTATTTTAATTGTTTGTGTTGCATTGTCTCTTCAGATAATTGTTTTAAAATTTTCTATTTATTCCTTCGAAATGAGCATTTTAAATATATTTATTAATATCAATTTTCCAGAATTTGATTTTATTTATTTGCACTGCGTTTTTTTCGGAAGAATACTTTGTAACCCAGACTACGATGCGTTTGAAAACTGCATACTATATTAAAAGAGAAAATACAGTAAAACACAGTTTTACACGCCTTTTAATGTTCTGTTCAGAAAAAATATATATAAATAAGAGAGATGTATAACCGATATTTTAACTTAGGATGACTTGCATACACTGCTTTAAACAGTTTTATCATTGTGCCCATTGCTTTACACAATTTTATTCTACATTTGGTTTCTTAAAATGTTATTCATATTTTAGTCAAATATTTTATTTTTGAAATCGCAAGAATCAAATATCATAAGATTGAAAAGTTTTAAATTTAAAAAAATACGAATACTAAATTTTACGAAAAAATTTATTTTTCTTCTCTGTTTCTTTAAGCATTCTGAAAGTATATTGAAAAGTATCTAACTTTTCGAAACATTTTGGTATTTCTGACAATCATTTTAAATAAAGTTATCGCCTTCCATTTCATAAAGGCCCACAAACGGCCGAGCGGTAAAGTTGCTGAACACTGGTAGTTCACTCCGGGGTTCAAACCCCGGTAAACGGGCTGGTTGCATGGGCGTTTTCGTGGATTTTCTCATGTGTACCGCGTATGACAGCTGGTTTCCCTTAGAAAGTTCTTCACGAAGTATTTCGTCAGAGCCTTTATCAGTCTTTAGAGGCTAAACATTTTGAAGCTATGAGATGAAAGGAAAGACTGGTTTCATCAAAAGGTTTTGGTTTATTTTATTATGACAAAGCACACTACGGCTATCTGCCTAAGGGGAGGGATGCCTTCCTGGAGGACTTTCTAAGGGAAACTGGCTCGCATACACGTTACACATGGGGAAAACCACGAAAACGCCCATGCAGCCAGCCCGTTCGCGGGATTCGAACCTCGGACCGAACTACCAGTGTTCAGCGACTTTACCGCTCGGCCGCTGTTTCATCAGGAAGGGAAAAAAACATCTTTAAGTGACATCCACATACATCACTGGATAAACTCCTGAATCTTCAAATAATTCGACTGAGGAAATAATGGGATTCACCATTTATGATATGATATGATGTTCTATAACGTAATTTACACAATCATATAGTTTAAAACCAGTCGCTCTTCACTTTAATCTGCAATGATATCGTTTTGTCTTTTCTGTTAACACAAGCTCAATTGATGGTATTTGCTGGTGTACTCGTCCAAGTGTTTTCTCTTTGAACACCTAAATTCTTTGAAGTATCCTGAAAGTATATTCGAAAGCGTCCAACTTTTTGAACATCTTGGTACGTCTGACAGCCAAATTTCCCTGCAAATTTTTGCTTACTTTTCTCCCTAATTTTCTTCTTTCCTTCTACAGTTATTTTCAGTGCTCACACAAGAAAATTAAGATTTTTCGACTGCTAGACTTCCATACATTTTGCATTCTTGTCAATTTTTTAAAATATCAATTATATGAATTGCGTTTCAGCTAAAGACAGCTTTTCATTTTCTAGTCATTTTAGCTATAAATAAAGTTTAAAGCGAAGTCCAAAGGATAAATATTTTAATTAAAAGATTTTTGCTAAATGACAAAGAAATAAAACAGTCCAGCAGGGTTTATTCTGTACCACAGAGTAACCCGATTCTTATATCGGCTGAAACCATCTAAATCATATTAAAGATCATGTTTTTTTATACAATCTATAACGCGAGAGAAAAATTAGCTTCTTAAAACATGCTTTCTAAGAGAATTAATATAAAAATTTATATTTATGTATATATTTTTTAAAGTTGGGACTTGAACCAAAGTGTCAGACTTTTAAAGCTTATTTTACATGGTGGTTATTATTAAAGTTCCACTTTGAAATGGTCATAAAAGGAAAACTACCGGACCAAATGTTATCAAACTTGGGAATCGTGTAAAGGAGGTTATGAGAATTTATTTTCGTCGGAAAAAAAAGAGTTCAAAAACTCACCTTCAGGGGAAAAATGGCGCTGTATACAATATTGTTAAATGAAATAAGACACGAAAACATCTGTTTAAAATGTGTTTAATATTTTTAATGGTTTTGGTTTGGTTTATTAGATTACGGCAAAGCACTCGAGGGCTATCTGCCTTAAGGGAGGGATGCATTCGTGGAGGACTTTTTAAGGGAAACTGGCTCGTATACACGTTACACATAGCATATCAGGAGGAATGTTATCAGTGTATCACATTTTTCATTTCTGCCAAATTGTTTAGATTATCACCATAAACAGTGCTTTGGAGATAACCTCATAGACAAAAGTCACAGAGGTTGAGGTCTGGTGGGAAGAGGGGAAGTGTTGGCCTATAAGACGTTCATTCGTGAAATGTTGCCTAAGTAACTATGCGACACTCTTGAGGTGGTGTCCAGCCCTGCATAAAAATCGTAGTATCTAAAATGCCACGTTACTGCAGTTCATGTATCATGAAACATTTTAATATTGGCTCTAAGTGAGCTGCAATCGCAGTGGTCCAGCTGTCGACTGCTCTTCAGAAAAAAATGGTTCAGTTATAAAACTAGCTGTCATTCAACAGTAAACGGTGTAAAATGACTGTTATGTAATCGAATGCAGTAGGAGAATGCAATGGAACTAGATAGATAACATGAGAGATTTCTTTGGCCCAAATCGATTAAAAGCGTTTTGAATCAGTATCTTCATGTTTGAGTGCCGAATTCAGGCTTAAAAAATTAACAATTAGCGATCTGTAAGAAAACGATTTCCAGATTGTACACGCTTGTGAGAGTGATTTGCGATCTCACATTTTCTAATCGCTAATTCGTGTTTTTCACGGACGAAATTCTCACTTACAGGGATGGCGCACTCGACATTTATCGAATTTAACGTCTTTAAATGGTAATTTGCCTACTTCAAAGTTTCTTAAGGGTATACAACATATTAAACCCGTTTAACAAAAGGTTAAGTTAGATTCCGACCCATATTTCGTTTAACAATATTGCATACAGCTCCATTTCCCCCCTGGTGGTGAGGTTTCGAACTTCCTTTTTTTCGCGGGAAATAAATTCCCATGACCTCCTTTACATGATTTCCAAGTTTGATAACATTTGATCCAGTAGTTTTCCTTTTATGACCGTTTCAATGTGGAACTTTAATTATAACCACTCTGTATATTATTAAATTTTAATTAGAAGCTATGCGTTATATGTATACCATGCGCAAAATTTTCGCTTTTATGGAAAAATAAAAAATTGAAGCAAATATACTTAGTATAATGGACCAAAACTGAAAACATTTCCCCTCCCTCCGAAAATAAAATATTGAAATTTCGAACTTGAATTTATTGGGTTATCGAAATATTTAATTTGACTTATCTTCTAAGTCCTAGTTCCGACAACAATTCCGTCAAAAATTCCGAATTACTTAAGCTAAAGTAAAAGATTTAGTATATATTCACTGTATGTTAATAAAGTAATCAAAGTGTAATAAAAAAAAGATTATAGAATTTACGCTGATGTAACTTTTTGTCTGACTGCACAACATGTAATAGAAGAGATGGTTTGTAGAGATCTGTTTTTGACATGCCTCTAAAAGTAGATGTCCTATTAATTTTGTCTCTTCAATGTCAAAAAACTTTCCTTTGAGAGGCAACTTTAGTTTTTGGGAAAGAAAAAAAATCACAAGAAGACAAATTTGAAGAACATGCAGGACGATTGAGTACACATACTTATTTTCGGAACACAAGCGGTTCTCCGACTGGTTATTGAATAATGAAAATATGCATTCTCATGCAATACAAAACATTTGGAATACGTTTTCTGACTGAAAACGTAAGATTAAAAGTCATCTGCTTAATTCACATCCATTTACAAGTCAACTACTCGGGCAATTGCAGAATCGTTTTGATCCTGAGCTTGTAAGACAAACCTAATATCACTGGATTTAAACACTTCTTTAATCTTCCGAGAACGTTCCTTCTTTAGCTCATATTCCAAGAATATTAAGTGAATGCAATTATTGCCAAAGAAATTGAATATTCATTTGCACTGCGGCTTGGTAGTTTACTAACGAGTTAACAAAACTTAAATTCTGCTTTTTGTGTCTAAGAATACAACAATATTTAAAAAAAAAAATTAAATTAAAAATAAAATAAAAATTAATATTAAATATTAAATAAATAATTAATAAAAATATTAAATTGGAGCCTCATCAGTTGCCTAGCATTGGAAAAAAAAAAAAAAAAAGATTGTTAAATACTAATTGTTTGCTGCTCAGTCTAACCCAGGCTGCATGATTGGTTTTCGTAGTTTTATAGGTTCTCTTTACAAAGATTCTCTATGAAAGCATCTTAATCAAATAGCTCCCATGTTCTTTCTATGTTCCAATAACCAACTAACCTAGTTTAAGCGCGATTTCCAAGTGAAGTTACTAGTAAAATCCGAATACTCATTAAAAATCATGTAGCTAGCCAATCGGGAGTAACATGAAAGATACGGCGCCAATAATTGAAATGTTGTTACGGTACGCTGTTTCTTAACTTCTTAACTTAGATGGCCATTCCTTAACTAAATAACCCACCAACGGCCGAGCGGTAAAGACGCTGAACACTGGTAGTTCAGTCCGAGGTTCGAATCCCGCGAACGGGCTGGCCGCATGGGCGGTTTCGTGGTTTTCCCCATGTGTAATGTGTATACGAGCCAGTTTCCCTTAGAAAGTCCTCCACGAAGGCATCCCTCCCTTTAGGCAGATAGCCCTCATGTGCTTTGCCATAATTAAATAATCCAATCCAATCCTTAATTAAATATAATTGATTTGTAAATTCTACTAGAACTGACGGTAAGAATTGAAGTGGAAATAAGTAATATGGTGTGCAATCTTGATTAATATAAAATTTAAAATATTTGCATAGAAAAATGTTTGCATTCAGACAGAAAGTTTTTTGAAATATTTGCAATTACTTTATAAGAAGGATTTATTAATAACCGTAATAATTACTTATTATATTACTGATGATTAGGATTCAGTTCTTGACAATTACATTCTAAATTAGAATTTTAAGGGTATAATGAAAATACGCTACGCACAAAAATACATTTTAGGAAAAAAAATGAGTTGATTTTTTATGTTTTAAAACTTCTTAAATTCATTTAGTAAACATCGTATCCTCGTTGTTTATTGAATCCAGAATGTTGGGTGTCGTTTATATAATTATTCTTACTTGTCCACAGAATCTGCTGACTTATCCAGCCATTAAGTAACTGCAGATCATTTCTACATAACCATTGAACTTTCATTAATTCATTCTCTATAGGGTTGTATGTTTATATCATAATTTGACTTTTATAAAAAATGATTATTCTAAATATTATGTTTCTATAAAAATATATTGTGCTTTAAAAATATGGATGATAATATCAGCCGCTCTTTCAGCCACTTCAAAAGCAACAGTTTGTTTAGAAATAAATTATGCAGTTAATGTCATAAAATTCAAATAAATATCAAACGAAAATTCTCAGTTTTAGACAATTCGATTTAAACGAAGTAAAGTAGCAGACGATAAAACGCCGAAGGTAAAAGTTTACTCTTACAAAAACTTACTCTTAAATTTTTTAAAAAAAGAAAAGATACGAGAGAAATTAAAAAAAAATAATTAAAAATTTGAATACTATCATCTATAATTTAAAAAATAGCCTTTCATATAGTATTAATTAATATTTATTACACATCATTGAGGGAAAAAATGTCATATAATTAATTCTTCGTAAAATTTTACTTGAAGTTTAAGGTTAAAAATAGCTGTGGCAATTCAGTGTAACAAAAATCCATAGACCAGATTTGGCGTTATTATCGCTCAAAAAAAAAAGTGCCAAATTTCAAAACGCGAAATTATGTAAATTCGTGTATATCTTAGAAAATTTTGAATAAAAAAGTCTAATTTTTTGCAGATATGCTTAAAAATACACCTACTTTAAGATGATGGTAAAAGTTTTATAGGTTATAATTCAAAATTTTTTTCGAAAAATCTATAGAAATTATTTAAAAATAGAAATTTAAAAAATAAAACGCGAAAAATGGGTAAATTTTATTTGGAATGAATCAAAATTTCGAAATGTGAGAGAAAAAAATCAAAAAAGTTTAATAAAAAAAGAGATATTAATAAATATTTGCCAAATTCAATTAACATTGAGGAGCTAAAATTTTGAGAGCTAATATTTTAAAAACTATTCGTACGATTTTTACAAAACTTGGTATTCTGGCATAATTTGAGTCGTAGAATCGAAATATGTAAAAACATTGGTATGTTATTTCAGAAAAAGTCCGATTTTGTGTCAAAATACCTATGTTAGAATAGTGCTATATATAAATCTAATATATATCCTAAGTCGCGCTTTCGAGACATGAAAAACGCAGTTTGAATTTTGTCAATCGGCCCAATAGAACGGGAGATATAGCACTGTCCCATTTTTTTTTTTTGAGCAGTGTACATTTTTCAAATCTTTAGTAAGGATGATTTCACAATGCATTGAATATATTG
Organism: Stegodyphus dumicola; assembly: GCF_044657685.1. Taxonomy (NCBI): domain Eukaryota; kingdom Metazoa; phylum Arthropoda; class Arachnida; order Araneae; family Eresidae; genus Stegodyphus; species Stegodyphus dumicola. The sequence continues at coordinate 118,937,692 of NC_140770.1, read as the reverse complement.
TTATTCTCTGCTGCTTGTCTCTGCTTTCTTATGAAAGTAAATAAAAAGGAAAGTGACTTCTCTAAAGCCATTTTTCAGTTCTTAACACATTGTCAGCAGTTGTTAACATTACACTTTTGCTGTACGTTTTCCATCATGAATAATTTGATTTCCCTAGTGTTAAAACATTTGTAGTTTTTTCATGAAATACCCTACATCTGGAAACAATAGTTTGTGTTTATTTCATTTCTTAACAAAATGCAGGAAAACATAACATGAGATAACCAAAAGTAGCCTAAAAAATTTTCTACAAGAAAAGGCTCATGAAAATAAATGACACTATCAAGTATATATTTGCTTTAATTGGTCTTATAATAATGAGAAAGGAAAAAAAGAAAGCCATCCCCATTCTTCCTCAACCTGCCTCCCCGCCCTCCAAAAAAGAGAGGAGAAAAAAGTACCCCTTTATATGCATAAAATACCTGCATTAGAAATTCTTGGTAACACATATGCAAATCAAGTAATATTAAAGATATTTACATAATAAAATAAAAAATAAAAACTGGAAGTATATTGTAATATAAATTTATTTTGTCAAAATATTGCTTTCCTCTGTGTGGAAAAAAACTATGTTATGATAGATAACAAATAGTCAATAGACTAGAAGAGAAATAGTCAATAGCTTACAGTAAATCCTCATCTCCCTTTCAAAATAAAAACTTTCAGCTTATGATATTTGATTTATTATTTTAGAAGTAGCAGGCAGTCTGTGGTAATTCACATATCTCTTTAAAAATCAAAACTTTCAATTTATGAAATATGATTTATCATAAATCTGACATAAAGCTACTTTACTGGATGGGACAAATTATTATTAGAGTTTGGATATCCAGGAAAATCTTTAATTATTTTTGCATGCAGAGCAACTAAATAAAGATGATATCAAAATCAATCTCAATTCCTCTCTCAGAGAATCAAAATAGTTCAAAACAAAGAAAATGAGTAATAAACATGCATGCTACATGATTGACAGAAAATACGTTATTTAAAATGAACAGAAATAATACTATCTTCAACTTAAAAGTTAACAAGGATATATATGCAGCTATATAAAAGACAAATTAAAACTACCTTGTGCAGATTAGTTCGACACCACAAATTAATCAGTTTCCTGACTTGATAAATATCTTCATGTTCAACAGCTTTCCAAAGACCTGGCTAGAAAATAAATAGGTTTTAAAAACTTTTAAAGTACATTTAGAAATGAAAGTTGTGATTGTTAATCTCAGGTTCATTTTCCCTCCTTTTTGGATAAAAAGTTTTTATTCAAGAAGAAAAAAGATAACAATGGTTCAACTTTATAGGTCAAGTGATTAATGTTACTTACCTCTAAAATATATCTTTCAATATTAAAATCAGACTAAACATTTTAATATTCATTAGAATTTTACACCATTTCATTTGCTGATATTGATTTTTAACATGGATAAAATAAGTTTCATTAATAGCATAGATTTCACATCATATATTAATGAACTCGTATAATTAAGTACCAAGAACATCCTGTGATTTCTTTAGACATAGTCCTACACTTACGTACTATAATTTGAAAAAAGCAAATGTGTCAGAAGAATTAAACAGTCAACCCATTAACTTGAACTATTCATGTAAAATTACAAAAAATAATCATGGTTGTCTTTTTGATTTAAATTTAAATCTCAACATTGAAACTCAAAAGTAACTTTGAAACATCTAACAAAAATGGAAACCATAGAATTAATAAATGATTTCATTAATTGTATTTTTATATGAATGACTATGCATTATAATATATTTGTAGTCTTCTGAATCTTCAATATGGTAAAGCACTTAAAGAGTTATTATTACCTTAAGAAAAATACATATAATTTTGGTTTGCTAGCTACTGAATGGCTAAAACCATGGAACACTAGTAATTTAGTCTAGGTTAAAGTGATTTTTCTTTAGGTTAAAAGATTTTTCTGAAGGTAATCCAAAAATTTTAGCAACTTAAGGAGGAAAAACAAATTGCCCTGAAAACTTCCCAAAGAATTTTGGTCTTGAATGTAATACTACTCACTTCTATCGGAGACTGCCATAAAGAGAGATTCCATTATTTTATTATTGAAAAACATGCTCTACTGCTGTATTTGTTCCTAGTAAATAAGGTTCATTTACTAATATTACAGATAGTAAAGGAATAAGATTATCCTAAAAATTGGTGGAAAAAAATCTATCATTGAGCTTTATGCTGAGATAATTCTTTAATTTTATGGTCATTTTTAAATGAAATTCAATTTCATTAAATAATCTGTTATCATATAATTCTTTCCTTTTTTTTTTTTTTTTTTTTTTTTCAGATGTTCAACTTTTCTGTAAAAGAAAGATTCATTTCGAATTCTGAAGACAATTTAATTTCCTTGTTTGATTTCTAAGTTTAAATCACTTTTAATAGAAATCTAGAAATTATTTTCTGAAATCATTCTTTTTGTAGACAATTTATCTACAGACAGTTATTTTCATGAATGTTTTACATATATTGCATAAATTTCAAATGTTATATTATTTGATAACTGAACATATTTCTGACACCATAAAAATATCTCAGAGACAGTATGGAATGATACCAAGAAAATTCATATTGATTATTAAGAATATTTACAGAATTTGCAACATATCCTGCAGCAGGAAACACTGCATTAAATATACAGGTCATATGATTACTTTACACTAGGTTCAATTTTTGTCAAATTAGTTCAGTTAACTCTGTTTTTAAAATATTTTTGCCCATATCTAACATAAGCATGGGCTAATTTTTCTCAAGTACTCCATGAAACATTCCTCATGTAAGCCAAACAGCCTTATATGTTTTGCCCTTATTAAACTCAAAGCAGCATTTGCTGCTATATGATTTTTACTTTATAGGCTCTGAAAGAAAAGCCTCTCTGTTGTAAAATGTAAATAACAAAGACAACAGAGACTGAATGTAAATTTTTAATGCATTAATAAAAGCAGTTTGGTGTGCAGTATGTTATCATCAATGCAGGACTGTCATACTAATGTGCTGTCATATAGCTAAAGATAGGCAAAGATTAGATAATACCTAAAAGGCTATGCATTTTAAATGCCCACTACTTTCTGATTTCTAACAATAGAAAAGTAAAATAAATTAACAAATTTTTTGCTGAATCCATCTTTGATATTTTATATGTACAGAATTAATTTAAAGTTTTCTGAAGGAATTTTGTCATTAATTATAAAAGACTTTTTTATAGCTTCTTTTCAAATAACATAAAAATTGGAAAAATAATTAAATGCTAGAGTGGCTGATCTTGTTTGCTGTTAAGTCCAGCACTGCATAATGAATTCTTTTGTTCACATGAATTGGCCTGTCTGCAATACAGTAGCACTGTTATCAAATGTGAATGTGCAATCCAATAAGAAGACATTAAAACATAACAAAACAAATAGGCTCATTTTAGTTAGATTGTGCATTTGCATTTGATGAAAGGGGCAACCAGAACAGCTAAATGTCTGCATCCTATAATAGATTGTGTGCTATATTTAGTTCAACAACTCTTAAGCTTATTGGTTGGAAAATAAAATTTGAGGGTAAAAAATATTAAAATAATTATGACAATTGATAAAATACTATATATATTATTTGTTAAAATGAAAATAAAAAAACAAAAGTGGGTACAAAAACGGGGGGGGGGGGGGGCAAAGTACTTTAAAAAGAAAAAAAGAAAAATGCTCTCCAAATTAGAAATTTTTATCATTAAAACATCATACCCAGAAAAAACTTCTTCAGTAGATTATTTATCTGCCAATTAGGTTAAACAGGCTGAACGAAAAACTATATTATTAGCTGAAGTCACCTCTACTAGTAAGGCTGATAATGACAGTACAAAAGATATCTGAGTCACAGTTCCTTAAATCATTTTGACAGATGGCATGTGAGACAGTTCATTTTTCAACAATTTTGGAAAAACTGGAGTCAGGATTTCAGCAAAGATCAAAGTAGCAAAAATGTCAAAAAGATTTAGACGTCAATGATTTAGTTCTCATTAAAGAAGACAATCTTCCAGCTCTTAAATGGGAGTTAAAGAAAATAATTGCTGTTCATCCAGCTCAGATCATACAGACAACAGTTATAAGCATGAAAATTTGTCATGGTGTCATCAAACGACCTATCGTGAAATTGTGTCCTCTTCTTATACACACTAAAAACTGTGAACTGTGTTACATCTAGTAATTTTGTATTAGTTTTATTAATAGTAGTATTTTGATTACAGAAAAAGAAGCTGCAAAAAATCACTAATAGTTGAAATCCCCTAGGGTTTCAGTGGAAGCCAGGATGTTCATGTGAATGCTGCGAGTAGAGTATAAAATCTAAGATCGCTTAACTTGTTTATTTGATGGCTGAACCATCAGTCCACGCCCACCGGAAGTTGAAAATAATTAATTGATCTATGATTTGTCATTGTAGAATGAGTTTTTTTCCTTCTACTTTTTGCATGTGACAATGAGACTAGGGGTTCATAGAATTATTGTGTTTGTGACAGCGATGTAGAATGGCTCACTTACTTTGTATTATGTATTTCGCATGTCTTATTTTATATTTAGAATTAGTGTAATTAAATTAAGGTGAAGGAAATATGGTTCTTATATTGTACGATTTATTTAGTGAACCAGCCACAGTGAAACACGTTAAGTTTGTGCCAGGATATGTTGATCCATAATGAGCAGAAACTTGGCAGCCACGGTAGATTAAATATTCATTTATATTTTAGTAAACATTTTATGGCCACAAACAAACTGGCACACTACTCATGCATTTTCAAGAACATTTACTTTTTGCATAGCTTTGTGGTAAAAATTGAAGAAGCAGTCTGTCTCGGCTGAAGTGCAGAAAGCAAATGACTTGCATTCAGGATAAAATCTTAATTCAGAATAAGTTAATTTCAGTTTTAAATGCATTTCATTAGATGATTAATAGAGCTGTAAAATTATTATTGGCTGTTTCCGTTTTAGTTCCATTTATATCACTAGCATTATGCAAGTCATTAGACATGGATTAAACTTGATATGACATAGTGCAATTTAAATTATAAATTATATTTACATATTTTTATCTTTCTGACACAAATATGTAAAACACTTTCTTATATGTATATATATATAAATATGTAACAAAGATTAAAAACAAGTAAATATACAGTATAATTTAAATTAGCAATAATCCCGTAATGCTTAATTATAATTTATGTTTACACATTTTTTATCTTTTTTACACACAGAAACACACACATATACTTATTTTAAGTTTTGCTTAAGAGCCCAAAATTTCTAGCTATGCCACTGGCTGTGATACTATATTATAAGAATAATTGTAAATTGAATAACTGTTATTATTTGAAAAGTGTTTCACAGCTGGATTACAATAATGATCATTTATTTTATTCGCATTAAGAGCTTCGGGAAAATGAAGTATGTAAATACATGAAACACGGATAGGACCAATGTTAATACTTTTATACAGAAATTAATCAAGAAAGGATAAAATAATAAATCAATATGTTCACAACTCCAAAGAAAGGTCTAAAAATGCTTTTAAATATTATTTTGAATTTCCCATTTATGCAAGTAGCTGAAAAAAAGGCTACATTTACAAATTTTTCAGTCCAAATAATCAATAGAGTACATCCGATTAGCTAATTTATACGGTGAAAAATTTTGCAATTTTAGTGGCCTTTTAATGATTTCTCTTAAATGCTCTTGCCTTCAATGTTCCCAGTTCGGGAACTGAATTTTATTTCCACTTGACAGTGAATAATTCTACAGAATGATTAATTCATCAATAATGGAGTTTAGTACATTTTACTCTTCTATATCAATTGTTTTGATTTCTCTCCTTGAGCTTCAGTAATGTTTTTATTCTTCATTAAGTTCATCAAACATAAATCCCTATTATTGACAATATAGAAAATAATTCAATTATTCATAATCAGCATAAAGTCAGCCAATGTTCTAGAGAGGGGGGGAAGAAATTTAAGACGAAATTAGAAAATACTTACATAAAATTTCATAAATATTTCTTTAAGCTGCTTAGATGCAGATTCTTCCATGACATAATCATATACTGAAACACCTAACTAAAAATAAATTTTTTTAAAAAAAAATAGCATTTACAGCTGCTGTACTAAAAATTAAGACTTATGAACTTATTTGCATATAAAATTTAGAACTGTACAAAAGGTAACACTAAATTAAAAACACAAAGAAAATCAAAAATATATATAATACCTAAAACAATATTTTTAGTACTAAGCTACACATAAAAGAATTAAAAAAACTATGCTAGAAATAACTGGACAAAAATGTAAAATGCTATTCAAATTTATTTATCTGTTCAAAACATTACAGATCCAATATGCAACAAAAATTAAAATGAAAAAATCACATTATTTTACTTAATTACATCTATTATCTTCTCACAAGGGGGGGGGCTGTTTTACTTTAGGAAAGATAAATATTTAAAAGATTTAAAAGTTCAGTTTAGTTGTTTTACATATTTGTTAACAGTCTCTAGTTAATAATTAAAAGTGTGCTTTGGGAACAGAATATAATAACAAACAAACTGTAACTGGATTGTTATAATTGACTTATAATAAGACTTAAAGGATTATTAATGTTAATAAATATTTGTACTTCTTAATGAGTGTTTAAATATTTCAGCTTTTTAAGAAATTACCAGTTATTACGTTAGTCTTAAAACCAAAAATAATAAAATATTTTAAGGAACAAATAGAAGGACAGTTAAATTTTATAATGATATACAATCCAAGGAAAGACCAGATTTTAATGAGGAAAAAATGTACTACTGATATTAATAATCATTGACAGTCAGCCAAAACTGTTAAGAAACATAAAATTCCAAGATCATGCTTACTAAAGAGAGTAAGTGGAAGTACAGTGTGATGTATATTTAAAATAACTTTAACTTTAATGGCGCTATGCGATTCCGTTGTTGTGATGCACGTGTTACTGTGCTAGCTGAATGTCATGTGAACTGTTTAAAATTGTAATAATAAAAGTTTTGAATTCTTGAGATATACTCATTAGTTGAGTCTTCTTTTAAAGTACAGAAGTAATTAAATTCAACAAACTACACAAGAAGTTACATGGTGTCAGGAGCAAAATGGATTTCAGACCACCTGCTCTGCTAAAATTCTCCGTCGGAAATGTTAAAGAAAAATGGAAAAAATGGAAGCAAGAGCTAGAAAACTATTTACTTGCAACGGAAAAAGATGCCAAGCCAGATAAGACTAAAATTGCAATCCTTTTGAATTTACTCGGTAGTGAAGAACTCGAAATTTTTAACACGTTTCGATCTGAGCCACCTGATAATAAAGAGAAATACGAAGAGGTCTTGAAGTCTTTTGAAGATTATTGTTCACCACGGCAGAATGTCATATATGAATGTTACAAATTCTTTTCGTGTAGCCAGCAAGAAGGACAAACAATTGAATGTTATGTCACTCAGTTAAAGACTTTAGCTTCAACTTGTGAGTTTGCTGAACAAGAAAATGGATTGATTTGCGACTGTATTGTATTAGGCATTCGGGATAGGAGTCTGACCGAATGTTTGCTTTGAGAATCTAACCTAGGATTAGAAAAAGCTAACAAGCAAAGAGTAACTCCGGAACATGAAAGACGATCCAGCAACTGTGAACAGCGTGAAGAAATATAGAAAACAGCAGCATCAATCAAAACAGTCAGTGCCACCGAAATTATCGTCGCAGCAGAAGCAATCAGCACTAGAATATGACTGCAAGAAGTGCGGAAGTAGGCACAAATATCGGGACTGTCCAGCTTTCAGAAAGACGCGTGCGAAATGCAAAGTAAAGAACCATTTTGCCGCGAGGTGTCCCAAGAACATTTATGAAGTTGGAATACCAAATAATGAACTTAATATAGATAATGAACATAGTGTATTTGTTGACTCTGTAATGATGAATCCACCAGTAAACGGGCATAGCGAATTTAAAATAAGTGCAAAATCAATCAAAGATCTAACAAATTCTATTGATGAAATAAATAAGGATATTCACAAAGTAAGTGAAACATGGGTGAAAAGTATTACAATGTATGTAAATAATAAGTATTTCAAGGTTGATTTTAAGTTAGATACTGGTGCAGAAGTAAATATTTTGCCTTTGTACGTCTTAAATAATGTTAAACTTAAGCCTAAACTTAATGAAACTGATTTGTTCTTAACTGCATATGGTAATTTTAAGCTAAATCCAGAAGGTACTCTTATAATTAATTGTTCAACTGAAAGGCTTAAGAATGTACCTTTACAGTTTTATGTTCTTGATGTAAGATCTAAGCCTATATTAGGGTTAACAGCTTGTTCTGCATTAAAGCTAATTGAAAGGATTGATTCCTTAAAGTGCAATATCATTAATAAAAATGATTTAATTGCTCAGTATAAAGATGTATTTACAGGTACAGGGCAATTTCCTGACGAACCATATCATATAACCCTTAAAGATGATGCAATACCAGTAATACACCCCCCAAGACGTGTTCCTCAGGCTTTACAGCCTAAATTAAAAGATACTTTAGATAAACTTGAAAGAGAAGGGATAGTATCGAAAGTAAATAAACCAACTGATTGGGTTCAAAGTTTGGTTATAGTTGAAAAACCTATTGGGAGTCTGAGATTATGCTTGGATCCTAGAGATCTAAATAAAGTAATTAAAAGGGAACACTATCAAATTACTTCTCCAGATGATATAATTAGTAGGTTAGAAGGTAAAAAGATATTTTCAGATGTAGATTTAAAAGATGGATTTTGGCATGTACCACTAGATGAAGCTAGTTCTGAACTATGTACATTTAATACTCCTTATAGAAGATATAAATTTAATAAAATGCCATTTGGAATATCCTCCGCCCCAGAAATATTTCAGAAAAGAAACCAAAAATTATTTGGTGATATTGAGGGTGTGGAAGTTTATTTTGATGATATCATAATTGCAGGATCTGATGAGGTTACTCATGATATAATTATCTCTAAGGTTCTTGAAAGAGCTAGGTCTCTAAATATAAAATTTAATCCTGATAAATTATAATATAGGGTACCGGAAGTCAAATATGTAGGCCAAATTATTTCTGAGTCAGGTATAAAAGCCGATCCTAGTCATATTAAAGCAGTTATTGATATGCCAACACAAAAATCAAAAACTGAAGTAAGGAGGTTGTTAGGAATGTTAAATTTTCTGTCAAAATTCATACCGAATGTATCTAAAGTTACTGCTCCTTTAAGAGAAATCATTCAAGAAAAGGTAGAATTTAATTGGGGAGAAACTCAGGAAGAGTCATTTAACAACATCAAGCAACTGCTAACCAAAGCTCCAATTTTAAAAGTTTTCAGTGGTAATGAGGATATAATTATACAGTGTGATAGTTCGAAGGATAGCCTAGGATCATGTCTAATTCAAAAGGGTAAGTCTGTATCATTTGTGTCTCGCAGCCCGACTAATAGTGAAAAAAACTATGCACAAATCGAAAAAGAGCTATTGGCCATAGTATTTTCTTTTGAAAAGTACCACAATTTTGTTTATGGACGGAAAGTCACAGTACAAAGTGATCATAAACCGTTAATGGCAATTGTTAAGAAACCATTGCATAAAATATCGTCTAGAATGCAAAGGATGATCTTAAAATTACTAAAGTATGATTTTGAGATAAATTATGTTAAAGATAATTAAATGCTTTTTGCTGACACTTTGTCATGAGCATATCCTGTGAATGAAACTATTAGTGATGATCCTGAAATGCTAAATGTTGTTCACATTATTTCAAAATATTTGCCTATGAGTGAAAGAAGAGTGGTGCAATTTATGAAAGAAACTGAATCAGATCCAGATTTGCAAATAGTTATGAAATATATTAAAGAGGGTTGGCCTAAATGTTACAAAAAAGTAGATGGTAGTGTAAAAACATACTTTAAAGTTGTCATGGAATAAAATAATGTAACGTACTGCATATATCATTTTTATGTAACTTTTTTGTTATTGTATGTCATATTGTAAATATACTTGTATTGATATTATTTTGTATTTTTATTATTGTTTATTAACTGGAGGAAGGGATGTGATGTATATTTAAAATAACTTTAATGGCGCTCATGCTATGCAATTCCGTTGTTGTGATGGACGTGTTACTGTGCTAGCTGAATGTCATGTGAACTGTTTAAAATTGTAATAATAAAAGTTTTGAATTCTTGAGATATACTCATTAGTTGAGTTTTCTTTTAAAGTACAGAAGTAATTAAATTCAACAAACTATACAAGAAGTTACATACAGTAAGAGAAGAAACTAATTTCATATAAGAAAACATCAAGTTCAGATTTAGATTATTCTTGGCTTTATGATGCAGAATTATCTTATCCAGGCTGTCCTCAGGAAATACCAGTCAAACCGCACGACAGTGCTTTCAAGGTTCAAACAATCAGGGAACAACTTATGCAACTAGGAGTGATAGAACTATAAAAAATCGTTTTGATTAAAAGATTTTACTTTGCAACTTCCTTTTAATATATTTATTAATTGTATCTGGTTAATATTAAAAAGTGCATTGCCTTGGCAACAGGATATTGCAACAAATGGATTGTAGTTCAACTGTTATATTTATCTGTAATAAGAATTAAGAGATTGTTAATGTTAATAAATATTTGTACTTCTTAATGATTGTGTTTTAATATTTAGTTAAAATGAAAAGTAACATGCTAAATGATCATCATGCTTTTTAATCATCTTAATTTTTTAAATCTTTTAATCAAATTAACAAAAATTATATTAACAAACATTTCTGATATAAACTATTATTGAATAATTTAAACCAGGATTTTTTCTTTTTTTTTTGGGGGGGGGGTGATGCAGCAAAGCATAAAATTTATGTTAGACATGTAATAACTTACCTCTGTATTTGCCCACATATCAAACTTACCTCTGTATTTGCCCACATATCAAACTTACCTCTGTATTTGCCCACATATCAGCTCCACATTGTAGTAATAGGTCACATAAAGCTAAATTCTCATTTTGAACAGCATAAAAGAGGCATGTATTTCCATTCTACGAAGAAAATTCTATCTATAGCATCACACCAATATTTGGAATAGTTTAACACTTCAAAATCAAGTAACTGCAACTCATACATTACTAATTATTATCGGTACTATTCGGTTTTGAGGGCAATAAAAAATCGCCAAACTATTGTTGATGCCAGTGCTGCCAAAAATAATTGCGGCAACCCTAATGCAAGAAAGGAAGTATAATAGTAAATAACTATCTAAGATTGATGTTTTAATTTAGATGAAAAGTTAATTTCATATACTTTATTATTATTATAATTTATATAAAAAAGGCTAAACATGACTGAATGGAAGCATACGAGTAAATAACTATTTCACATCATTATTATAATTTATATAAAAATTGCTAAACATAACTGAATGGATGCCTGCATCGCTATTTTGCTACCGAGTTATTGCTAAAGCATAATTTCATGTCGTTGGTTGTTCAAGTATAATTTTTTATAATGAATGATGCCTTTTCTTTGAAAAAATTCTCGGTAAACTACAGAATCGCCCACGTATTTGTTTCTGCTTTTTACAAGGGTAAAAACAATTGGATTTTTGTCAATTTTATTTTACTTTCTAAGTGAAAACAGGTCAATGTGTACATAGATAAAACCAAGGGTGTGCGCAGTGCCCTTTTTGTGCAATTCTGGGATTTTTTTTAAGTGAAAATAGGTCGATGTGCACATGGATACAGAGTATATGCAATTCTTAAAAATGCGCCAAGCAGTGGGTGATTCTGCACTTTACCCAAAATTCTATTGCCGACTTTTCATCATGGGCAATTCCCAAATTGTTAAATCCATAGGATATTAAAAATGGATTTAAAATCAAAAAAGGATTTAAAAATTAAAATAGTATTTCAATGGCATCTTAAGAAATATAGAACTATATAAACTTACGCAATCTGAAATCAGCACGTACGCTAGATATGGCGCGCTGTTAAATGTGCGCATTTGTTAGATTTGGCGCTTTTGCCCATACATTTTCGCTGCAAGTTTTTATGGTCCTCAAAACGGAATAGTACCTTATTATCAATAACAGCTGAAAAAGAGTATTCACACTTTTAAGCAAAATTCATGAATAATTATATTTATCACATTTTTGTTTTTAAATTTAATAAACAAACTTTATAGATACTGTATTAAAAATACTATTATTTGAAACAAATACTCTAAAATATGTAAAACATACATAATTGAAATGATTAATAGTCCTTTTGGCACTGTTGGTCCTTCTCTAATTCTTTAACTTGTAGTAGTGCGTGGCCCCAACTTGTCAGCAACCGTGGTAGTGACTGCTATGAACTGTAAATTTACACAAACATGTAAGAAGGGTTTAAAGCCCTTTTTATTCCACTTTAGAAATAACAGCTGCGTTCACTTGACGCTCACAAACTACGCCGACCCGGCGGTTTAACAAAAACAGAAATGTGAAACTAAAAATTAATGACAGGATGAATAAACAACTAGATCACTACCTACGAGGCTCTGAAATCGTAACTAACCTAACCGCGTTCTAAAATACAGCTGAGATTCAGCGAGCTTACTGGTTAAACAATTAGCAGTTGAAAGATTCAGTGAACTGCCGAGATAGGCATACAGGCCGAAACGCGCGGTTCTTAAATTTCTACCCAGCAACCTTCACGTTAGCGTTTCAAGAAGCACACTTACAAACTCGTTTCCCTTCTATTTAAACTCAACTTACTTCTGCTAAAATTTGAATATACTGCGCTTTCTACTACAATTTACATACTCTTGCATTGGCAATTCTAGGAAAAAGTAAAGGCTTGACAGGAAAGATAGCTTAAACTTAAAATAAATGTTAGTTAAAATAAATATAAACCCTACAAACTTACTGGCAAACTTTTACATACAAGAAGAGCCTTTGAAATATGGAGAATATAATGAAGAAGAAACAAAATCAGCCATAGTAGGACTATTACATAATGTGAATGGGGAGAGGAATTCAAATTTAATGAAATCATAATTTTTTTGTGTTGTGTTAATAGAAAGAATATCAATCAACATGGCTTTCCAAACATATATATAACAATTTTTTTTTTTTTTTTAATGAGAAGTAAAACTTAGAATCTATGTTCTATTAATTAATCTTTATTTTAAACAATACATTCAAAACTGCTTATATAAAACTTTGAAAGAGTTTGTTTTCTACATTACCGATGCATTAATTACAGTTTCACAGGGCCATTTTAGACATACATTTTAAAGCTGCTTTTTGAATTAACTAAATTAAATATATCCAGTTAAAATATTTAAGAATATACACAAGAAGATAAAAAAAAATGATGGATAATTTTAATTTGGGTAAAACAGCTAACTTATTTTGGCATGGATTTAGAGTAAAACTCTATTAATTTTCAGGGCAATCAGACACACATCTCTCTTTTTCAGGAACAAAAATATTAAAAATTTTAAACTGGCGTGGTTCTCTTCGATTTGATGAAAAATAACTCAAATGTAATTAGAACTTTAAATGAAACTAACTTCATTTGGACTACACACAGTTTCCTGATCAATGGAATAAAAAATTTTTTCTGTTAAAAAAAAAAAAAAAAACCAAACATCCATAAAAGATAATTTGCTTCCACATAATAGTCACAGCTTGTAAGAAATATGCTATTTCAAAACACAGCACTGTTAGATAAATATGATTCAGCTAAATCATGCCAATGATTTTATGTCGAGCATAATCATAATACAGTTAAATCTGGTAAGATGGTAAGCAGAAATTATAAAATTAAAAATATGAAACCATAATTTATGAAATAAAGAGCAATTATGATCTAAAGGGTATCAAAATTTATACACACAAAAAAAAGCTTAATATTTATTTGTTTACTTTATTAAACATTTCTTTCAATGTGCGCACGTGTAAAGCATACATTACGCATAGTCAAAATTAGAAAATTGCAACCAGAAAACTATTTGATGTGTATTCGTGATATTTATAATGATGAGGAATTTGATTTAAATCATATCAAAGACGGAGTACATCGAGATGAAATACTACATTTAGTAAGGAATTATAAGGCGAATAAAATAAAAACATCTGCCCTGAAGATAAGGATAGTGCTGACAGATCAACTTCCAATTCACTGCGCGCTGCAATGTCCCCCTCCCCCGCAAAGCAGCATGAAATTGATAAACAGATTTCGGAATGGTTAGAGAAACAAAGGATATGCCTTTATCCATTTTTTGCAGCAATTCCACTTTTTGTTTGATGGACATCGAAACATGCTTTCTCTTTGTAGATCCTTTGGCAGCTCCAGAATCGGAAATTCTTTTTGACATAATCGAAAGTTCAAGCTTACTTTTATGAAATTGCTCTAACAGTCTGCAAAAAATAATAAGCCGCATCCAATTCGAAGATTAAGGAACAACACAATCTGCAGCATTAACTGAAATATATAATTAGATAATTTTAGCTTAGCTTATACCATTCATTATACATTAAATGCGCATGCGTAAATGTATTATGCGCATGTGCAGTCCCGGATCTAGCGGGGGGCAAGCCGGGGTTCTTGCCCTGGGTGGCAACTCTTGTGGGCGGCAAATTCAAATATAACGCTGGATCGTATTTGGTATGTTGGTAGCTAAAACAGCTCTCTAATTTTAGTACAATGTTAATAGTTTTAAGGTCGAGTTTGAAAACCTCTTTTAAGGAGATTTATAATTAAATACTAAGAACCCTTTTAAAGGAACATGAGTGAAAATAAAGTACAGCCAATGACAACTATAAATATAAGAAGATCAGAAAGACACAAATAGAGGGACTCTAGGCATCACTGATAGAATCAGACTGACCCTATCAGTAACGTCCATGGAGGTAAGAAAGGAAGGAGTGGCCAACCGGCACTAGAAGTGAAGCACTGCTTCGAAGCTTCAGTCACCAGATGGAGTGTTCTTTCTTTACATTCAGAAGCTGGCTTGACAGTGTTCTGATAGTATTTCGACACACGACAGTTCCATACAAATCGAAAAAGGGACACTATTGCATGAAAGAAACATTCATAGTGTGATGGATTTGTATAGTTTAGTGACATTTACGCAAAAATCACATCTTGGTTATTTTTAGATAACTAACAACAGCAATTTTGATTATGAATTTGTTTTATAAAATTCTAAGCTGCTGAACTACAAAAATATAGATTTTAACAAAAATGTTATGCTTAAAGAATGAAAAATACCTTACGGCACCTTTAAAATTGTATACGTCTTTCGATACCCTTGATAGAGTATTCGCTACTTTTATGTTCATGTTCCAAATGCCAAAATGTTTTAAATAATATATATATATATATATATATATATATATATTTACATCCATGTATTATTGTAACATGTACCTTTTAAAATTTTTTAGAGGAGAGGCTTTACTGCTGCTCATTTTAAACTCATCATTTTAATTTTACATATCTGAAAAATAATCACTTTGGGCTTACACGTTTTACTTATTTGGGATAATTAAAAATAAAATCCTTATTTTAATCCCTTTCAGAAATGTTCAGAGAAAGTTAAGTACTAATTAAAGTATTTCGCTAATTTCTAATAATTCTCCAATTTAAAATGAACCAAATAGAGTATTAATTATAAATTGATTTATATTTTTTGATTTAAAAGATGCCTCAGAAGCCAAAAAATCATGTCATATTTAAGAAAGTATTTTAGGAAGAAGCTCTATAAATAGAAAAGAAATAATGCATAATTTTAATATTAATAATACAATAAACTTTGATCTTAATTTTTGTACCTTAACCGAATAAAATCAAATTACCTTAATTTTTTTTCCTAATGTAATTAACTAAATCTTATGAAAATATTTCATTCAAGTTAAACCATTCTGAGAAAACTGTTCTGTGAAAAGTATAGCATTTAATTCCGTTCAGAATGAAATGTTGTTTAAAAATATGTTGTTTTCATATACTTAGGACTCTGAAGTGTTGTAGAAAAAGAAAATACATACATTTATATGCATATTTACGACGTAATTACAAAATATTTACATCCGATCGCGTAAAAACCCATTGAACTTAATGGTAAATGACCCAATGTTTTGGTCACCATGTAGGAATCGCCGGTGCTTCAGAGCAGGTTACGGGAGAAACTGTTTAGGGCTACTCCATCTTACTTCCTACCTCCATGGTAACGTCTGAAGTCCCTCTATCGTTTCCTGTTTGGCCAGGGTGTATTCAAATGAGAAATAGGACGATAGCTTATTGAAGGAGTCGCCTGGTTTCCATAGCAACATCTGCTGGGAAATAGAGAAGCATTGTAACTATTTTCTAAAATCTAATCCAAAAAAACTAACCTTTGGCCATCCCGGACAAATGAAATACTTCAAAATTAATATTCATCGAGTATATACAAGACACCATCATAATGTCTTCAAGATGAAGCAAGGCATTTAGATTCTTTGCAGTCAGTTGGCAACATAGGCTCACCTTTGGTTTGACTCGGAACAGTGGAACATATTTTGGATTTTAAAGCTAGATTTATTATTCTTATGGTTATTTTTTAGTTTTCAGGTCTCTTCTGTACTCTTTCGGGTTTTTTTTCTCCTTTTTTTCAAATATACTTGCTTTTAATAGCCCACACTATATTTAGCGAGACGCGACCATATATTTAGGACTGTTCAGTGTAATTACGTCAGTTCTTAGTTATTCTTATTAAGGCAATTCATAGTGAATTTCATTTAGATTAAAAGAAACCGTCTGTGCACTGAGGGGGAGAAAAGAGGAATATAGAAAACGAGCCAAGGATAAGGCTAAATAGAGAAAACAAATTTCAGCTAAGATGAAAAAATAACTTTACGGAATAAGTAAACTGTCAGACCCTGCCGCAATTCCCATTATGCTGAAATTCTAGAGGTTATTAATATTTCTTGCAATTTGAACGACCAAATATGACTGCCTATATCATCCCCAAACAATCTACAAGTCAGCATTTGAAAACACATTATCGACATCAAACTAATAGCTGGAGTATAGAAACCATGATATAAAGATATCTTCATTTAGATGGGGGCGGGGAGCAGAAAGACAAAAACTAAAAATTTTGATTTGTTGGACCCATGCAGTTGACTGGTCATAGAAAAAAATAAAAGATTACCAACAATCTTTCTTAAGCAGTATATGATTATTATTAGCCAGTAAACATCTAGAAAACGTAAACCTCAGTCCCATTGAACTTAATGGCAGACAGTTGACATGTAATACAGAACATTAGTAAATAATGAAAAGCTTAGAAGATCTTGGTTTACATATTTTAAAATCAAGAATACAATTTTTTGTACACTTTGCAAGATTTATCAGAAACATGGTGCTGCCCCTACACCATGCTACAAGGTTCATTGATTAGAAAAAGTTTTAGGAAAATTAACTGAGCACGAAGCGTCTGGAATCCACAGAGGTACATCATTAAGTGGAAAATTCGAGTACAACAAATGAAATTGGGCCAAGGCATTGATCATGACACTGAGCGACTCATTCACACAGAGAAAGAAAAATGGAGAGAAATTCTATATAGTCATGGATGCGGTACTGTATCTTTCAATAAACTGTCGTTCTTTTCGTGGGTCTGATGATATCCAAAGTAGCCTGTTTACAAAGTGTCTTCGACCTAGCAAAGGAAATTTTCTGAATTTAATCTCTCCTCTTGCCAAACATAATTCAACTCTTAAGTACCAGTCAAAGCACCAAACAAAGGTAAAGGAATCATATTTATCAAAGATAATTCAAAATGAAATTATTAACTTAAAGGCAAAACAGTCTGAAGTAGCATTTTAAACGATATTAAAGAAGCCAAATACTACACAATAATGGTCGGTTGCACTCCATATGTGTCTCATACCGGGGAAAAAAAAAAAAAAAAAGAACCAGGTTATTCAATACGTAAAAACGTGTGGTGACGTGTGTGAGATAAAGGAAAATTTAATTGATTTCATAGAAGTAGGTGTAAAGATAGGAGAATGTATTTCTCAATGCATTGTAGAAAATTAGTGTCTTAACTGACACTTGATGGTATAGATATTGGACAATGTCGGTGTGAGTCTTAGGACAACGATTCTAATATGGCTGGCATTTCTACAACAGTACAATATAGGATTATAGAAATGAATAAGCTGGAGGAATTTGTATTATGTTTGGATCACTCCTCGTATCTTGTCGGTGTGCATTCTGCTTCTTCGTGCCTGGAAGCAGTTAATCTGTTTGGAATTACTCAGAAAATACTTCGCTTTTTTGCCGGATGCACTACTCGATGGTATTTTATGAAAAAAATGTACAAAATACAACTTAAAAGGAAGCAGCCAGACAAGATGATCGGCAAAATATGTGGCTGTGAAAGTTCTTCTAATGAATTTACTGGAAATGTTAAAATATTTAAAAGAAATTAAAGATATTTCTCTTGATGCGGAATGAAAGCACGAGGTAGGACATCTGGTACATGTAGTGAAAAATTTAATTTACGATCAACCTGAAAATTTGAGCTAATATTTTTCCAGAATTCAATCGAGTAAATATAGAAATTCAAAAGGAATTCCTCTTCTGTATTCTGTGTAGTTAATGAAAGAACTGACCAAAACTGAGGAATTATAAAAAATGAGAGAAAAATCCTATGGAATATTGAATACAAGAATCTAAAACAGTATCCGAAAAAATTGCAGTTGAGTCTACTCTAATGAAGGAAAAAATTCCACAGCACAAAAAGCAATCTGATGAACTGTTTGAGGACGAATCACGAACCTGTTCAGATTGAAGTTTCAGCAAATTAAAACATGATCATCGGTGAGCCAGGAGCGTTTATCAAGTCTCACAATTCTGGCAACCGAAAATCAAACAGCAGATCAAATTATGACGATTCCATGCACTGATTTGCAGAACAAAAGGCTTACAGAGTAAAATTTAAATTTTCGTTACTAATTCCATGATATTTTAATAGCGTTATGGCAGGTACGAACATAAAATTACTTATGTAATAGGAAGTATGAAAAACAAGACAGGAAGCACGAATACTCTGAGTGATAGCCCAAATTCTGTATAATTTTTTCAGAATTTTTCCTTTCCGCAATAGCCCACATTTTGTATGCAATGGCCCCCATTAGTAGCTGAGCAATAAAACCGTTGAGCACTAGTAGTTCGGCCCGAGAGTCAAGTATATGTGAATGTGCTTGGCTATATGAGCATTTCCGTGATTTTCCCCGTGTGTAACATACATAAGAGCTAGTTTCCCTTACAATTTTTTTTTTTTTCCACGGGGCATTCCTCCTTTTCCATGCAGTGCCTAATGGCACAACACATAGTAAATAATCAGACAAATGTCCTGAGCAGTGGCCGAGTCATTAGGACCGCTGAATACTGGTAGTTCGACCTTGCCTGGGTTCAAATCCAGGCGAACGGGCTGGCTGCATGGTTTGTCTTTTGGATTTCCTTATGTGTAACGTGAATACGAGCCAGTTTCCTTTAAAACAATCCTCCACGAAAGCACCTCTCCTCTAAGCAGATAGCCCTCCTGTCTTTGCCATATTCATATAATCTGACCTAGCGTAATTTAACCAGTATGCAATAACATGGAATAGTGAGAAGTTTAGGAGATGCCCCTTCACCCTAGAGCAGAAAAACGAATGGTTTCGAGGACTGAAGGGTTAGAAGCACTTCAGTATTAGAGTTAGGATTAATCCGAAAGTAAGCTCACCAGAAAGGCGGTTCTCCTAGGAGGAGGCGATTTTCTAACTATGTAATTTTGGTACGTATTTTTCCATTATAACAAAACAACAACAACAACAAAAAAAAAAAAAAAAAAAAAAGCACGTAAGGAATTTATAAAATGGAGCTGAGGTTTTTACTTCAAACCCTACCTATTTCTGTATCTATTAAACAAATTAAAACTTATTAGAGAAACTTAGGATGATGGGTGAGGGCAGCAGTTTTAGCTTTAGCCCGACATCAGAAAAATCAAAGATCCGGCGCTGCGCATGCGTATATGCATATGCATAAAGGTATTATGTGTTTATGCATGCGCAGAAAGTTTGTAGCTTTGAGGTCCGGGTTATAGATCATTCCGGTTATGGATGTCCGGATTAAAGACTTTTGATTGTATAACTTGAACTGGATGGTCCCAACAGTTGTATGTTTGTTTGTATTTTAGACAGATTTAACAGAGTGGAAACGGCAACTGGTACTTCTTGCTTGAATGTGCAAGACAGTAAAAAACAAGAAAATCATTTTTATATTTTTCTAACAGCTATATCACAGAGAAAAGACTCAGACATTATAGAAAAAAAGCTTTTTTTTTTTTTTAACTGCTGACAATATGCAACACACGGCATATGAAATTACACCTGGATGCATGACCGATGAGTCAATGTATTATTTATAGACAAATCAAGTACTTATCTAGCAATTTATGCTAGTTTATCATTTGGTAAGAACTTGACACCAAATGCAACACACTAGTACCTTTGGATATGTTAGGAGAATCCTAGCAGACTAAAATATACCTAGTCATCCGAAAATTTCTCCACTTTTAAAGAATACATAAGGATCAAAACTGAAATGGTTCTAAGTGTTTTATATTTCTCTGTTCCTTTTTAGTTTTGGAGGTTCACAATCACTAGCTAGTAGAACAATCAAACATGATCATACTATGAAATATTTGCACAGAAAAGAAAAAAAAAAAAGGTGACTCAGCATTTAGGTAAATTAAGTTGTCTATAATATGAAAGTAATGCAAATGAGATAGTAGTCTAATTAGTTAATAAAAGAATAAAATTAGCATTAAATATTATATTACATAAAGTATGATGCAATGCTAATTTAGTATTATTTAGTAAAAGCACAAAATCATATAAATTAAATCAAGTATCACACAGGTTTTTAAATACAGCTAACAAATTTTACCTCATCCCTTTCTTCAGTATCTAAACCAAAATCTATTAGCATATATATAATATCCAAACATTTATTTGTGCATCCAGAATTATTAGGAACTTCTTCAATAAGCTTAGACTCATTGCACTTGCATGCTAAGTGTAGAAGATTTTCATCCCACTAAAAAGAAATTTATCATTAAGATCAATTAGCTATTTAATATAGCATATTTGCTATTTAATATATCACATTTGCTATTTTATATAGCAAATTTAGTATTTGAAAAATAGCTTTTTCTTTTTTTTTTTTTTTATTGTAACAAAAGCTTGAATACTTCCTGTTACATTAGATAACATATATCTAAGGTATGTCAAACCATTAACATTAATTATTGTATATGTAATATAATATGAATATTTTACTTCTCTCTAACATATTACTTTTAATCATTCATGGAGCATCAATAATGTATTGGAATACATTTTTATAATAAACCAAACAAACTCTGAATTCTGACAAACAAACAAAAAATTCTCGATGAATTCTTATTTTTACTTTAAATATAGTGATTTCTTAGCTAAAGATACCTTAAATTTACCCATTGTTATCAACATTAGCATTCCAAAGAGGAAGTCCTGTCATTATAAGAAGCTTTAGCTACGTGGAATGAGAAATATATTTCATCTTGTAATGTTGAGATTACCAAAAAGTTCTTTCCTTCTATTTACCATAGACTTCATTCTGAGTCTCACCTTCCTATAAATTTTAAAGTTTCTCAGTTTTTATCTGGTCACGGTAAATTTGCAAGTTACCTGTTTCATTTTAATCTAAGATCAAACAATTTATGTAAATGTTCAAAAAGAGTACTTTAGGATGTGGAATATTTGATTTTCTCATGCCCTTAGATTATACTTGCAGAACGATTTGAAAATGTTCAGAGTGACTTGGCCAGTGAATATCTGTTTTCGTGAAGTCCAGACTGCTGTTCTCTGCTTTTGTTCATTTAATTTATGCATGTGACTTAATGTTATAGTTAACTTACTTCTGTAAGCTCCATGTTGTACATATGTGGTGCACGGTGAGTCTGTATGTTTTCAAATAAAATATATATGTACATATATATACATTGTGTTACAGATATGAAATTCAAATGACATATTTGAAACATTAAAAAATTTTATTCATGTTATTTCTATCACAATTCATAACCGGTATTATCATCAGTAAAAAAAAGCTAAAAATTTTATGAAAAATTTCAATGTATACGTTTTCGATGTATATCTGCATTACAATTAAAATGCAACTTAAATAGATATACATTTTTCTTCCATTTGATGTATACAAAAACAAGCCATAATAATAAGGCAGTACTACAAAGACAGATTGAAAACATAGGATGCATGTTAAGAATGGCAGTCACAGAATATCCAGCAGTCAAACTGATATAAGCCTCAGATAGAAACAGGCAAAGAACAGAAACTAGTTTTAGGGTGAAATAAGAAAAACATAGATAGATGACATGGTTAGAATCTGAGAATATGACTGAGGATCTTGAGCACAGATATGCCATAAAAAATCAATAATGATAACTTCGCAAGACTATGCTGAGAGAGATATCACATATTTCAATGTACTACTGATGCTTCATAAAGAGTTAAAAATAAATCATTAGAGAATAATACATTCAAATTAAATTTCATAGAAGTTTATTAACAAGTAGGTACATCTTTTATGTGTCGCAACTTATTAAAGACTTTATAATAAGACACCAATGATACAATACATTTATTCATTGAATAACATTAAGAAAGCAAAAATATTCCCATTACTAATGAACAGGAAGTATCAAATATTAATGCTTCCAATTCATCAGAAACGGCCTATGAATTAAACAGCTTAATTATTTATGTTAATGAATTACTAGTAAACAATAGATATGAATAAAATATTTCAGCATTACAGACAGGATTTGTAATTTAGATTTGACGAGATTTTAAGCTATTTTAAATACGCGGCCCTTTATGACGGATATCAGATACTTTTTTTCTTAATATGGGATACAGTACAATTTTTGGTACCTTTCAGTTTTGCCGGCACAAGCGATAAAGTTGCCAGGAATGGTACAACCGATGCCAAATGAAATATCCTCGCTGGTAACCTTTTACTTTAACTTTTATATTTTCAAAACAAGTCACAGCCATTTCTTATCTGTTTGATTGTTTCTTTCAATACTGGCACACAATTACATAGAAGTTTTACTAGATAGTTCAATTTTGTGCTCTAAGGCCATCCGTGGGCGATAATTAAGTCAATTAGAATGCAATCACACCGCTTACCCAATGACAGAAATATAGAAATGGCAAAGTCAAGGATTAAATTCATCAATTCTAATGAGAATGCACTAGCAAAGTAAAGCACTGCGGTTTTAATTTCTGAGTAAGCTATTCATAGGAATTGAAGTAATTCTTGCATTTAAACTTGTATTCCAAATTAAGATTTAGCTTGAAATTAATGTAGATAATTACTGAGAGAATTAGATTTTTGTAGTGTAGTTTAGGTGTGAGATGAGATCACTTGGGGTCACGTGATATGAACCGGCGAATCAGGATGTCGTATGATGAAAGCAAAATAAATTTTTAAATTAATGTCTCTTTACAAATTTATTGGATTTTTTACAAAATTTTAAATGACATTAAAATGTTTATGCCTTAAAAAGAAAAAAATTCTTAGAACTAAACATTTGTCAACACTTTTTATGTACATACTGTGTATTTTCGCCAATAAAGTTTACTTGGCGAGATTTGCACCGGCGAAATGGAAACGTACCCAATTTTTTAAGGTGGCCCCAAAAAAGTGGGTTTCCTAAGCTACAGCTTGTGCAGCTTATACGTAAATCCGGCCCTAATAACAGGCATGAAGGAAAAAAAAATTTGGTTGATCTTTGGATTATGGTCACTTGGCGATTTTTTGGCGAAAATTTGGCGACCAACTCTGCTACAGCAACCCTCTATTTCTTTTTCCGCCTCCATTTTGTTTTCACGAAGTAAAGACATGTTTCTTTTCTTTTTATTTACTAAACACTTTTTCCAACAATCTACTAGCCGAATTACACTTATGCTAGAAATTTTATGTAACAAAATTGCTTAATCATGACAAATATTAACTGCAAAATTGGGAAAAAGTGCACAATCGCAAACTCCTTGCGCGTTTTTCAGAATAGCACATACACATAAACCATGTACACGTCGACTTATTTTTACTTAAAAAAACATCCCAGAACTGCACAAAAATGGCATTGCGCAAACTCTTCACTATATCCATGTACACTGCTTTTTTTCTCATAAATTAGAAAAATTTCACGAAAATGAATGACAATTTTCTGAATCTTTAAATCCGGTAAAAAGAACATATATGAAATTACTTGATCGCGAAAAAGTATATACCCTTTTCAAGGATGAACATTTCCATGTATAAAATAAATAAAATATCCAAAAACTTTTACCTCTAAATTATCTGTTATATTATAAACGTCACCAACGAATTCATACTGCTAACATTACAAATGGTTACAAATACTTATTTAAATTATTTCCATGCACGTTTACTTCAACTGAAACGTATACCAAATTCCTACAAACATAAAATTCACAAAATAACTATCATTTAATTAAAATATCACTAAACCATGTACACCTCGACTTATTTTTATTTAATTAAGACACAATAACACGCCGAATAAATACTAATTCAGAAGTCAAACAACAAAAATCAGCGTTATACCTACAAAATTTTCACAGGACTAGTTTCGATGGTTTTACCGAACCATCATCTTCAGCTGCAAAACCGCAAATGAACAAGATAGGAAATAATGATTAGATAAGATAAGAAAGCCTGAACAAGAATAAGCAAGTGGCGCCATCTGTTGGCGAAACCAGAACTAAAACATAATTTCTCTAAAAGCCGAAGGCAAATTTGGATTGGAATTAGGATCGTTAACTAGAACAGAAAGATTTTTATGAATGTGAAATGCCTCTAGAAAATCCAGTTCTCCAATGGAAGATGTTTTTTGAATAATTTTGGCAGCAGAAAAATTGAAAGTGTGATTTTCGGACCAGCAATGTTGAGCAACAGAAGACTTCTGTGTTTCCTTTTTTCTAACATATGCCTCATGTTCTTTGACGTGAAATTTTAAGGCTCTCTTAGTTTGGCCAATGTAAATTAAACCACACTGGCAAGGAATCCTATAAATACCCCAGGAATTCATATCCGGAATGGGGTCCTTGAGTATAGAAGTTGGAATTTTATTGATGGGAGAATAAACAACCCGAAAGTTAAATTTCTGCAAAATATGTGCAACTTTATAGCTAATTGATGGAAAGAAGGGAATGACAACAGAATTTTTGAGTGTGGCTTTTAGTGTGTTCAGATGAGAATTTTTTAACTGCTTGATTAATAATGTTGGGTGAAAGCTGAAGATGATGGTTCGGTAAAACCATCGAAACTAGTCCTGTGAAAATTTTGTAGGTAAAACGCTGATTTTTGTTGTTTGACTTCTGAATTAGTATTTATTCGGCGTGTTATTGTGTCTTAATTATAGAAGCCCCAAACAGGCTTACATTTTGCTTTCTTTTTTGAACGTGGTGTGGCCGCCATTTTGTGATTGTAGGAGTTTCGGTGAGTACATTTTTGCAATTTTCAAGTTATGTTTATATTTTGTACATTTGAATATTGTGCTTTGCTTGTCTGATTTCATGCATTTTGCTTACAAACGTTTTGTTTTCTATTCATTTCACTGAGGGAATTTTCTGCTGTTTTGTGTGTACTTTACTATTGCTCAGTTAATTTAGTTTGATTTTCTGCACTGTTTATCATGCCTTCATCCGTTAATCGTTTCACTAAATTATGCCTGAACGGCAAAAATTCCTGAATCATCTTGACTTTTTACTTAAATGTAAATGTAAAAAATTGATCCCCAATTTTATTCAAATCAAATTTATCAAAAACCTTCGAGTCGCGTTTCAAGAATTCTGTTAAATTGCAAGCTTGCCTTACTTCGGTCCGTGATAAGGGATACACGTCAACAATTGTCCAAAATTGAACATGAACTCTATAAGCTTCATCTGGAACTCGCTAAATCATATCCAAAATTCACTGCCCTTGAACAAAAGTCTTGGTCTAGAACGGAGAATGCAGTTAACTGTCATAAAAACACCCTTGCAGTTAAATTCGAAAAACTTCTTTTACAGTCTTCCAGTTCAAGTAGTTCAAAAAATCTTCCCATTGTAAACATCAAGCCAATAGTTAATATTTCTAATGTTAGTCTTTCAGAAGAACAAGAGAGAATTCTAAAATATAATTTTAACTTCTCACAAACCTGTAAACTCTCGATTCCAAAGATTTTGGCTCCTATCAAAAAAGCTTTCAAGTTCAGTAAAGTTTCAGATTCACAGAAAGAAATGATTAGGCATCTTATCGCTCATAATGTGAAATTCAATAATAAACCTTTGAAACCAAATCTAACTGCGAGAGAAAGAGCTACAATGCGCGAAATTCATTCTAACCCAGATATTATCATTTCAAAGGCCGACAAAGGTGGCCAGATAGTCGTCATGGATAAGAACACTTACATCGATGGTGTCACTAAACTCTTAAACGAAGGACCATATAATCCGATCCCTAAAGATCCTTCACCTTCCGACTTGTCAAAAATAAAAACTGCAATCAAATCTTGGCAAATCATTTCAAGCAGCTTAAAACATTCGCTTATCCCATCTGTTGCGAATTGTGGCAGATTATATGCTCTTCCCAAAATTCATAAAATTGGTATTCCTTTCCGCCCTATTGTATCAAATTTAGGTACTGCCTCGTATCCTTTAGCTAAATATTTAGTTTCTAGATTTTCCACTCTATTAGACAATAACATTTACACCATAAAAAATTCAATAGAGTTTGTAAAAAAGGTTAAAAACATTTCTCCTAGTAATTTACTCATGGTTTCTTTTGAAGTAAAATCATTATTCACCAATGTCCCAGTGGAGGGTGCATTAAGATGTCTAGAAACCAGACTTCGCGAATTTCATTTCTCTTGCATCGAAATTGAGGAGCTAATTTCTCTCACTCAACTCTGTTTGAAACAAACACATTTTGTTTTCCAAAATAAATATTACAAGCAAACTGAGGGATTAGCCATGGGAAGACCCCTCAGTCCCATCCTGGCTGATATCTACATGCATTATTATGAATCAAAATTGTTTTAAACTTTAAACTTCCCGGCATGGTTCCGCTACGTAGACGATACTTTTACCCTGTTTGAAGGTAATAAAGATGATTTAAATAAAGTTCTTTCAACAATGAATTCTATTGATCCTGCTATTCAGTTCACTTTTGAACTTGAGACTTGCAATTCTCTCCCATTTCTTGACATTCTAGTCACACGTAACACATCCAACTTCAGTACTACAGTTTACCGTAAACCTTCATCGGTTTGCCTTCCACCACACTTTAAATCATGTCATCCGACTAAACAAAAGTTAGCTTCATTTTATTCCTATGTTTTCCGTGCTCTTCAAGTTTGCTCCTCCAAACTAGCCCTTGATGAAGAACTAAATTATTTAAAAGCAATAGCTATTGACAGGGGCTTTTCACCCAACATTATTAATCAAGCAGTTAAAAAATTCTCATCTGAACACACTAAAAGCCACACTCTTATTTTAGGAGATTATAAAAATTCTGTTGTCATTCCCTTCTTTCCATCAATTAGCTATAAAGTTGCACATATTTTGCAGAAATTTAACTTTCGGGTTGTTTATTCTCCCATCAATAAAATTCCAACTTCTATACTCAAGGACCCCATTCCGGATATGAATTCCTGGGGTATTTATAGGATTCCTTGTCAGTGTGGTTTAATTTACATTGGCCAAACTAAGAGAACCTTAAAATTTCGCGTCAAGAAACATGAGGCATATGTTAGAAAAAAGGAAACACAGAAGTCTTCTGTTGCGCAATATTGTTGGTCCGAAAATCACACTTTCAATTTTTCTGCTGCCAAAATTATTCAAAAAACATCTTCCATTGGAGAACTGGATTTTCTAGAGGCATTTCACATTCATAAAAATCTTTCTGTTCTAGTTAACGATCCTAATTCCAATCCAAATTTGCCTTCGGCTTTTAGAGAAATTATGTTTTAGTTCTGG
This sequence comes from Stegodyphus dumicola, assembly GCF_044657685.1. NCBI lineage: Eukaryota > Metazoa > Arthropoda > Arachnida > Araneae > Eresidae > Stegodyphus > Stegodyphus dumicola. The sequence continues at coordinate 118,909,460 of NC_140770.1, read as the reverse complement.
TTTCGCCAACAGATGGCACCACTTGCTTATTCTTGTTCAGGCTTTCTTATCTTATCTAATCATTATTTCCTATCTTGTTCATTTGCGGTTTTGCAGCTGAAGATGATGGTTCGGTAAAACCATCGAAACTAGTCCTGTGAAAATTTTGTAGGTATAACGCTGATGTATAACGCTGTTTGACTTCTGAATTATTATTTTTACTTAAAATAACATCCCAGAATTGCACAAAAATGGCATTGCGCACACTCTTCACTATATCCATGTACACTCCTTTTTTCTCATAAATTAGAAAAATTTCACGAAAATGCATGACAATTTTCTGAATCTTTAAATCCGGTAAAAAGAACATATATGAAATTACCTGATCACGAAAAAGTATATACCTTTCCAAAGATGAACATTTCCACATATAAAATAAATAAAATATCCAAAAACTTTAACCTCTAAATTATCTATTATATTATAAACGTCACCAACGAATTCATACCGCTAACATTACAAATGGTTACAAATACTTAGTGTCAAATATTTAAATTATTTCCATGCACGTTTACTTCCACTCAAATGTATACCAAATTCCTACAAACATATAATTCACAAAATAACTATCATTTAATTAAAATATAATTAAATTCAAAAACACTACTTAAAATACAGCACATACATTAAATTTAAGCACATACATTAAATTAATAAAAATAAGCTTACAATCCTAATTACTTTAAACTAAATCATTGCTAATAACCATTCTCCAATAATACATTACTTTATTTACTCCTTACATTTAGAACACTGCATAAAAATAATATCCTCAAATAATTAAATATACTAACTTATCTAATCTTCTTCAAAATCTTGATTACGTGGCGGATACACTTTTCTTATTTCCTCCGCTAAATAAAAAGCAATCGTATATGCGCCTCTTTCAGGATCTTTAAAATCCTACTTATAGTTCACAGGAAGATGTTGAAAACCTTCATCCTCCAAACAGACTTAATAAAACTTAATAAGCAATCTTTACTTCTATCTCACACAACCTTAAAAAAACACTTATTACTACCCCTTTCACTCCCACTAAATACCCATTTCGGTACAACTCTAATATACGCCCTAATTTCACCAAATGTGACGATATGTGTTCTGCACTGGTTTTTGGCACGATTGCATGTTCTATGGCAACCCTGTTGACGTTGAAAAATCTTTCGCTGGAGCTCGTTGGTTCGCCTCTGTGTCTGAGAAGATGGGAGGGAATGATAAAATGGTAGTTGTTGAATTGAAGTTCGGCAAAAGGAAATATGATTGTGGCTATCCTGTTGAGGGGTAGTGGGTATTTGGAAGTGTGGAAAGAGGATCTGGGAGATTATTTTTAATGGCAGTGCATGATAGAAGTAGGGATTTGTGATTTTATTAATTTGTGAACCATAGTATAAATTTTCTGGATAGTGTGTCTGACTGTCATGTAAATACGGTAGTGATTACGTGGCGGCATGTTAAAGGCGGTATGAAATTTATATTTCTGCTATTCGAAAACGCATTAATTCATGGTAAGTGCATTTTATTTTATCCTTGTTCTTATTTTGTAGAATGTTATGTTCATTGGTTCTTTAGTATGAATTTCTGTCGTTATTGTTGTTTTTTTAAATTGTTTGAAATTTATTTTAGTTTATTTTGTTGTTTAGTGTCTAGACTGTACAATTTGTAGATGTTTTTTAAAGTTGAAACAGAATGCTGTGTACATGGTATTATTTAAAATTTATTGTTGTTATGTTATTTTATTAAAGCGAGGAATGCGCAGATCATAGATTCCTTCCTTGCCTAAATTGTGCAATTCGTAGAATTTTTTTAAAGTTTAAACAGGATGCTGTGTACATGGTATTCTTTGAAATTTATTGTTGTTATGTTAATTTATTAAAGCGAGGTGTGCGTAGTTTGTAGATTCGTTCGTTGCCTACATTGTGCAATTCGTAGATGTTTTTTTTAAGTTAAAACATGTCGCTGTGTACATGGATTCTTGTCAAATATTTTTAGTTAAAAACTTTACGTTTTTGCTATCTAAATTTTTTGTTTTTGTTTCGGATTTTTAGCTAAATTGTGTGTTCAAAACGTAGTTTTTGCATGTGCGAAAACCACGTTTTTGGAGTCATTTTAGGCTAAAAGTTCAAAATGTAGACAAAAAATTTAGATAGTAATATGGCAGCATGAAGTTGCTCGCCAAAATATTTGGCGACTTGAGGGCGCATATCAGAGTAGTTCCCCCATTTCGAATTCACTTTAGATACGGCCATGGGATCAAAAAATTAACCAACACTGTTTTACACAACACAGAATAAAGCTAAATACAAAATTTCTAGATTTTTTCCAGATTTCCCCCCTTTTCCGATTAAAGAACTGTAATTCGTCCATTAATGTCACATGACATATCTCATGATCTCTCATTTCGGAAGCACTTCCGCAGAGAACCCGGTAAATGTAAACAGCGCCAACTTTGGCGATAATAGTTCAAACCTGGTAACCCAGCCGATTTATCGTATTCACTTGTTCGAAGTTTTCAACCATTTCTCTTGCGTTCATTTTGTTGAAATATCACTGTCGTTGTTCGCATTTGCAGATTTACATTATTCTTCTCTTATTTACTATTATTTTTTCTGAAATTTTTAACAACGAATAGATAGAAATATTTTCGTAGATAGAGGCCAGTTCTCGGTTCGGGATGAAAGGAAGAAAATACGACGGGAGGGGTGAATGCTATTGTAACACGGCTGTTCACGTTGTGTGTTCTTAATTATTAACAGCTCTAAGAACCATGAGGTTTCCAACCTCTAAAATAATTTGTTTCCGTAGGCCGCAAAAATATGCATGTGCATTTTAAATAATGCTTTTATTTTTATTATTGGTTATTGTTATCTAAAATTATGAGAATAAATCAATTTTTATGGCGTAAAATTTTAACAAGATAATATATTGTTAATGCTATTAAATTGAAATAAAAAAATATTATTGATTATCTAAGATGACAGAATAGTTTGATGCATCACCATGATCATCGAAATTAGCAAACCACTGCTGATGTAAGGAATATATTGTTTTCTGTGTTAATTGGAATTTAAGCCAAATTTTTTTCATTTCTCACATTTAACTGGTTAATTTCAATACATTAATACTAATTTATATTTTTAAATGAATTTTTATTTCCGTTATAAATGCTTATATATTGTCTTATGCTTAATATATTCTTTTCTGTGCTAACTTGAATTTAATTCAAATTTATTTTCGTATATCACATTTAACCGGTTAGTTTCACATCTACATGCTTATTATCTGTGAATTTTTACTACCATATGCTTGTTTTGTCTGCTAACTTGAATTTACATGCACTAAAAATCACGTTTACAAAATATCACATTTACGGGTCAGCTCATCGTCGATGAACCGCGAGCTTGGCGAGTAAAAATGCAACGGCGCCAACAGGTTTTTTCCCGAAGCGCCAACGGGTTCTCTGCGGATGAAAACCCCTTATTTCACTCACACAAAATAATGCGTAATCGGAACTCAGTACTTCTCACATTATTACCAAAGTTCTAGGTAGTAACCTTTATCGCCTCCAAAATGTCGCCAAACTACCAGTTACCATATTCCAAAGATCAGCCAAAAATTTTTATAAACACGATTTTTTAAAATATAAATATATTTGTAGAATTAAAGTTGAAAGTTTTATAATATAGAAATGGATACTTTTAAAACATCATTTAACATACTATTTTTTAATAAAGGGAGTATTCAAAAGTCATAAATGAAGCTTTAATTACCGTATTTTTAGTTGATGTATCTTCATCCAAAATAGCACGAACATGCTCAGAATTACATGAACAAATTGCGTCTGCCAGCATCTTAAAAAAATATATATGATATGATTAATGAGCACATTATTCTGAAATTTACTCAAGTAAGGAATAACTGTATGCATTATTCTGAGCTTTCAATCATATTTAAACACTTCATAAAGAATGCCGTATTACTTTTACCTTACGCTGATGATTTGTATACATAATTCTTCGTTAAAAGTTTATGAAACAGGGTAAAAGGTATCGAAATATTATTCATTTCATAATCACATAAAATTTCTCAAAATATTATTAGATATCCCAAACATACAGTGCTTATGCATAATATATATTCCTATTAAACAATCAGGAAATATGCTTTCCATGCTGTCTACAACCCTCAATAATGCTGTGACTTTCATATTCTTTAAATATATGTATATTTAGCCACACAAATATTAAAATTCATTTCATAACTTTAGTTCGCTCAGGTTTGTTTACAGAACAAGTAAAATAAAGAAAAGAGCAAGAGATTCTAACCTCCTTGGAAAAGAGTATGGTTGCTAAATCTTTCTGCCCGAGGAACGAAACCTGGATTCTAGTATTATAATTAAGGATGGTTAGGCAAAGGACCATTTTGATATCAGCATGAGGCTCGTTCTTTATAAGAATATGAGGTTATATTTTACTTATTATTCATCATGATATGAGATTTTCTTTAACTTGTTATATATATGAACATGATTTTTCCTTTTATATCTATTTAGCACCTATTTAGATCAGTGTCTTCAGAGCTCCCACTAAATCATTCTGCCCGCAGGGCGGAAAATTATGTCTGAACGAAATGTATACAGACAGAGTTGTTGCCGGCGCATTACATAGTCCAAATGCATCGCCTTGAAATGCAAAAGTCCTTGTCCGGTAGTAAATGCTGTATTTTCTAGGTCCTAAGGATATATCTCTACCTGCAATATCCACTCTTTACTACTTTCTGGAAGCAAGTGTCGAAAACCACTTGCTTCCAGGAAAAGTGTCCAGAATAGCGTCAATTCTGGAAAGTGGCTATCTGACTTTCTTGGTAACATCTTTCAACAGACGACAGTCAAAGCAAAATCTAGTCGAATTGTCTTTCTTTTTTACCAGGACGAAGAGAGATGCCCATGGAGTTGCTGAGGGCTCGATGACATCGCTTTCTTGCAAGTCTTGTAGAAGTTTTTCTACCTCTCCCTGTTTAGAAATTGGTAGACGTCTTTATTTGTGGATGAACCCCGATATCGATTCTATGCTGTGCCAAACTAGTTCGACCCACGTTAGAAGATGAGCGGAAGAAAACATTTTGAAATTCTTGAATGACACATTCGGCAGCATTCCTCTCTTCAATGTTTAATTGTGCATTCATCAATATCTCTTATGTAATGCTCTCTGAAAACAAGGATTCTGGAGTGTTACTGTTTCGTTTAACGCTGATCACGGGAGTATATGCTGCAACCCCTTCACCTTTCTTAATAACTCTCACCGGGATAACGGTTCTCGATAGGTCGACGAATGCTGAGGCTACTACTACTTTTGGGTTGCTAAAGTACTTGGGATATTCCATGACGCCGTAGCGAAAATTTCTATTTTCAGCTGTGGATCCAAAAAGTAAAAATTCTGTTCTTGCTGATATTGTGATATCCTCTAGCAGACAGATTTAACTTCTTTATCATTAATTCCGAATAGGGCTAAGTCGTCAGAGGAATGCAGTTTGTTAAAGCCCAAGGAAAAACTATATTTCATTAGAATGTCCAATCCGAGTATGCAAGGCTCAGTAATATCTAATACATATGCCGTGTGATAGTAGACCGCACTTGCCGTGTGATAGTAGTCCCATGTGTAACATGCATACGAGCCAATTTCCCTTACAAAGTCCTCCACAAAAACATCCCTTCCTTTAAGCAGACAGTCTTTAAGTGCTTCGTCGTAATTAAATAAACCAACCTACATATGATGTATATAAACAAGGTATGCTTCATAAATATGCACACATACCATTTTTATGAAGGGTCCACTTTTAAAATAAACACTTTGTAGTATAAAAATGAAGAAATTTTAAATTGTACAACAGGTATTGCGACCGTAAATTATAAGCACGTGTCTGAATACAAGTCTTTTACAAAATGATGAAACTAGTTTTGGTATAATAATTTTAAAATGTAATATAATTCCAGGAACAGAATTTTTTGTTTTAAATGCAACACAAAAATTGAATATACATCATAACTAAAATGCAGATGAAAATCAGAAAAAAAAGGTCACACTATTAACCCTTTAACTGCTTAAGACGTGTTTAAACGTTTTTGGAATTTCTTTAAAAATGCTTAGGACGTCTTCGCACGAAAAATGCTTAAGATTTCAAATCGCACGAAAAATGCTTAAGACGTGTATACACGAAGCCCGAATTTCGCGAAGATTGCTTAAGACGTGTTTAGACGACGCTATCTGGTCTTCCTTCCCCTACCTTTCTGCAGGCGGCTGTCAGTTGACACAAAAGTTTTAATAGGGTGTGAAGTCTCTTTGAAAAGAGCACTTTACGAAAAAGTCCTTAGAGTGAAGTATCTTTGTCAGACAGCAGGTATGTATTATCTGTGTGCCGACTAAAAGTTTGCGAAAGAAGATAAATCGTTTTACAACTGTTTGCCTTGTGGTACTTTATACAAATAAAAATCAAACAGGATCCGACGTTGTTATAGTACATTGCCGAATTTTAGTAGAAACAAGAAAAAATAAGAATTGTAACGGAGGACGCCTTTATACCTACATGTTATAGAATCAAATATTTTATTTTTGTATTGAAAAATGATTACAACTTCTGATTCGTCAGGAAAAAATATAAAATGTTGCAACCAGCTTTCTTGTTTGCCTTCGTATTTCAAATGCGCGTTATTATAATGGTATATTCTTCTTTTTACATTCTTAAATGTTAAAACTGTGCTTTCAGCATGCCTGAGTTTTGTACTCGTATGTGTGGCTCTATGCTCCGTAGAAATGGCGAACTGACATATAAAAATAATATAAATGTTGAAAGGAAGATATTCTACTCGAAACTTCAACTAAATGGAATAAATGAATACGCCGAAGGAATTTCTAGAAATATTTGTTTTAAAAATTTTATTATTAAGATTTTAAATACAAAATGTTTTGAAATCTAAAGAATAAAATATGTAATCCTTGAAACATTTTTGGAAAGAAATCTATCGATATAAAATCTCTTAAAATTAATGGAGTGTAAATTAATTAAAACAGTTAGTGTACGGAAGGGTTAGATATACTGCGCACAAAAAATTACAGTCAGAAGATCAATTATTTAAAGATAATTTAATTACATTAAAAGAATTTAAAATAAATTAACATCTGTCCAAATGTCAATGTTAACAGCAATAGCACGAAAGAAAGTTATTCTTTAAATTCCGAAGTTCATCCGTCGGTACGCAATGATTGTGTCTTTGCGATTACTTTTCTTATAGATACTACAAAAGGCTGCCAACGAAGTAGCGGTAAAATCGTTGAATACTAATAGTTTGAAGCGGGTTCAAATCCTGATGAATGGATTGCCTGCATACCAGTTTTAGCGAATGTTTGTTGCGCATGTTTAATGTGAATATGAGCCAATTTTAGTTAGCTTTTCATGATGACGTGCCTTGACTACGAGTCCTCGCTCGGGTTGTGTTTGGTTTGCCTTGTTAGATTATTAAGCACGTGAAGGCGATCTGTCTAAGGGAGGGTATGCTTTCGTGACAGATTTTCTAAGGGAAACAATCTCGCACTACAAAAAGTAAAAACCATAAAAACTCCCATGCAATCAGCTTGTTCACGGGGGTTTGAATGCAGGTCAAACTACCAGTATGTTAAGAGAAGCGATTGCAAGAATGTTTAATTATTTTATTTAGTTTGTCATAATCTAAATAAAATAATTAAACATTCTTGAAATCTCTTCACATTACTGAAATGGCAATAACTTCGAATTATACTATGCTACCACCTTTCCTCTAATATGAAATTTTGAACTTTTCCGTTATCGGACAGCCCACCAGCGAGTGAGTGGAGTCTAACGGAACAACTGGTGGTTCTGTCCGGGGTTCGAATCCCGGCAAACGAGCTGGTTGCCAGGATGATATTCTTAGTTTTCCATATGTGTAACATGTGTGCAAACCAATTTCCGTTAGGCAGTCCTCGAACGAAGGCATCCTTCACCTTAGGCAAATAACCATCGAGTACTTTGCCATAATCAAATAAACCTTTATCCATAACATGCTTCAAATATTTTTATGTTGAAAAGTTCATGCGCCAAAGTTGGCCCCCGTTGAATGAAATATGTTGTTTATTTTTCTTTGTTTTTTATAACAACAATGTTCTTCTTTTCAGAATCTGAATTATCAATAAAATTCTTTTAATAATATGCGATTCTATTTTGTTTTTTTGTTTAATGAAAAATTAATTTAAGCGACAAATCTCTTACATTTAGAAAAATTTTCGATTTTCGAAACGAGTTGCTGTCAAAAGCGCATCTTCTCGTTGCTGCATATATTTATTTAAAGCAAACTGCTTGGCGCGTGTGCTTTTATATTTGTAAAGATTCAGAGAATTTTCAACAGGGAAATAAAGTTATTAATTTTACTGAATTTTGTGGATTCTTTGTGTTTTGAGGTAAAAGTCAAACCATCAGATATGTGATAACCTTAAAATAAGGGTATATATAATCAGGAATTTGCGGCCAGACATTCCCAGCGAAATACATTACAAAAAATTATCTATGTAGAATTAATGTATATTCCGTTTAGTACTTTAATTTATCAGTGTTGTTACACATCAGTTTATCAGTGTAAGTTATATCGAGTTTTAGTTGTGTTCGATATAAGAATTTTATTTGGTTTATATAAATCCGATTCGTTTAATAATATTATATTTATTAAATACTATTTATTAGGTTTCCAAATCTGTCAAACCCAATCAATGGCCTCCTGGCTAAGATATCTGATTATCGCTATTTCGACTCGTATTCGAACCCAAACAAACGAACTGGTTGAATTTTGTAATTTTTCCTATGTGTAACATGAACATGAGTACGTTTTACTTAGAAAGTCGTCCATGGAGACATTCATTGCCTTCGGCTGATAGATCTTGTTTCCTTTGCCATACTCAAAAAATCTAAAAATTTTTCAAAAACACTAACAGATGTATATAACAAAATAAAATTAAGTAAGCATATAAGAGAATAAATTAAGTAAATGCATATAAAGAAACTGAAGTAAATGTATATAACGAAAAAAAAATGAGGTAAAAACAAATTTTCAATAATTTTTCAATACAGTAGTTTTTAAATTGCTTGTTTTCAAATTTTATTTCATTTTTATGTATGTACTAATATACAGTGTATGTGTGCGAAAGTGTCCTTGTTCGGCATATCCATATATATTAATTAAATAAATCTGATTTGAAAATGCATGCACTAACGCGCTATTCTCGTAATTTGAAAAACACTAAAGTATTGTCTGAGAAAAATATTTATAAAGAAAATTAAATTTCGTCTCCTTACTCGGTGCTGTGTAAAAAATTTAAATAAGCTTATTAATTTTTTTCTTCTTTATTAAAAACAAATTAGTTTCTTTTCATCTATATATGAAAAATAACAAAATCTTGCTGTCAGAATGGAAATTCTTAAAAATATAAAACTCGTTTTCTTCGAACAAAAGTTTCTGAGAAATTTCTCTAGGTCAGCAGGTAGTAACAGGACCACTGACTGCTTTGTGTGAAAAACCCGATGAAGTGGATGATTTTACCTCCAAAAGGTTTTCTTTAACAAAACAGATGCGGTCCAAATGGCTTTGCTGAGAAGCGTTCGTATTTGAATAGCTTGAAGCTTGAAAGCTTGAGTTGGAAGACTTATTGTTTCCGAAGCAATCAGTCAAACAGCAATAAAATTTGTTATAGATATTTCTCTCTCTGTGTGAGTTCTTGAAATCTTGGAATGGGTGAAAGTTTATTTTGTTTTACATATATAAGGAAACTGCATGTAAAGCAAAATAATTCAAGGCACACATTGTATGTTAATCATTGTACGTTCCCTCAGCTCTTCGGTTGGATATTAAGAAAAGAAATTCCTATACTGCTTTTGTATTACTTGTACAGTGAAAGATTTGAAAAAAATAGCTTCATATGAAAAGTTTTTCTCCGATGAATGAATACAGCTGAAACATGTTTCTGTCTTCAAGTATATCCACAAAACATGAAATAGTATTGTACTCTTTTGTATTCTATTGCATTTTTATATTACTTCGTGGTAAATTTTTTGATTCTTAAATTTCTCTCTCTCTTTTCTTATAATACACAAGTACTCTTTCAAATATGGCTGACCTATGAACCTAAATTTTTATACTATAAAATTTTATATAAAAATTAGCCGTAATCATTAGACACAGCATTGGGTATATTATATTCTTGAATACATGCCTGCAATTAATACTAAGAATACTATTGATAAAATTCGTGATATAATTAATAATGAAAATACTGTTTAAGCTAAAAACCGATTTGAATCTTTTTTTCATTATAGGGTAACATGAGCCAAACAATTTTCGTTAGAAATATACAATTATGCTAACTTGATACATCAGATAGAAAATATTTTATCGTCATCATCGGCTATGATAAAAGATTTTTACGCTTAAGATTTTGGATTATGATAAAGCACACAGGACCTATTTGTCTAAGGGAAAGGAAGTCTTCGGGGTAGATTTTTTTTTGTGGGAAACAAACTGTTAATTCACAATCAATTGTACTTATGAAAAACCCCTAAACCCTCCATACAGCCGCTAGAATTTACCGGTGCTCCGCTATCTTACCGCTTGGAGACTAGTTGGCTTTCTCAACTTACGCAATACCTATCTGAATTTGAATATTTGCATAAAAAACGAGCAAAGTAAAATGACACGTTGTAAATAGTACATTTTACTGAAATCAAACTTTCTTTGAAAAAGGAAAATTAATTGTAAGGAATAAGATGGATGAATTTAATTAAACGGCGGGCAATAACAGCGCTGATCATATGTTTCGTATAGGAAATCATTTTCTTCGTGTTATCGTATAACGGAAAATATCCACAGATTATATTTTACAGTTTTTAAGAAGTCATGGGTTATCTGCTTTAAGAGAACACCTTCGTGGGCAATTTTCTAAATAAAATTGGCTTGAATTCACGTTACGCATCGAGAAAATCATAAATACCACAAGCAGCTAAACTGTTCGGTTGCCAACATCAAAATACCAACATCCAGCAATCTTATTCACTCAACTATAGTGAAATTAAACTAATGTTTGTATATTATTAGTAATATTAAAATAACGAAAATATTTATTCTAATAAAAAATTTTTTTTGAATATCCTCCTCAGTAAGGTGTTTCCTTTGGTTGGAGTTTTGTCAACAATAAATGCTATGTTTAAACAAGACATTTATTTAGAGCATAATGCTTCAAAAATGTATGCTGGGATCCCTAGAAAAAAAAAAATATCGCCGGAAAATATATCTCCGAAAAAATATTTAATTATTCATATTCTTATGATTAATTATTAAATAATTAATAACTTTTATAATTATTAAATGAAATGCTTATTTATACTTTACCAAATGTACAGCAACACTCTTTCTTTACAAAAATACCATATTGAATAAATTATATTGTAAGCTAATAAGTAACAACAATGCTTTGTTTAATTAAGATACAATAACAAGCCGAACAAATATTAAATTGGAAGTCAAACAACAAAAATCAGCGTTATATTTTCAAATTTTCACAATCTAATTTTCATTATATCTTATCTCGTTCATTTGCGCTTTTGCAGCTGAAGATGATGGTTCGGTAAAACCATCGAAACTAGTCCTGTGAAAATTTGAAAATACAACGCTGATTTTTGTTCTTTGACTTCCAAATTAATTGCTTTGTTTGTTATTAATATGTCTCATCTTTCCTATTTCAGATTAAATTTACTAGTGTTTCTTGGACAGGAAAGCAAGAAATTTTAATTTGAATCAATAAATTTATGATACACTGAAAACGGTTTCATGTTATAATTCCCTTTCTGAATATCTTGAATGTATATGAAAAAGTAAAATGCAAATTAATATTAATATTATCACCCTTAAAAACACCCAAATATTTCGTTTATTACTCTCTTAAAACTACGTAATAATTAAGGAAGAAAGAAATTATTTAAAATAATTATTAGTTGCCTGCAGTTGAAGAATATAGGAAAATGCTGAAGGTTTTAAAGATTTTTAATTAATGACAAAAATACAGAAAATCGGAAATAATACGAAATGTTTCAACAATATCTCAGAAGGAATGAAAATTGCACCAGATATTTGTCAGAATATAATTTTAGTGATAGCAGTTTAATCAGTCTGCATTGAAATTCCGGTGATAATCAGTGACATATAGATTTAGGTTACTTAGGTTAAAAATGCGTAATAATTTAAAATTTAACCGGGTAAATTTTAAAACCAATTTATTTTAAAATTAGCAGCTTCGCTGCGAGCTTTCGTCTGGCTTTTAAATGTACCGGAAAAATGGCTGAAGGGAACTCCAAACGTTAAATTTAAAAACTGCTTAGGATTTTACTCTGCAGAACAACTTCATAAAAAAGTTATTACGTATAACAAAATTACAATGAAATAAGCAATGTCCCTTAATACAAATATTAATTATCCTAATAAATAAATTAAGCAAATTCCCTTTGCAAAATCTTAAGAACTCAAATGGTATAAAGGAGGTTAAGAACTTTGTTTTCTAAAAAAATCAGTCAAAACTTTTCAATATCTTAAAAACAGTGAAATGAGCAATAAATAAAATAAAGGAATGCAAAAAACAAAAAATTCTAAAAAGCAAAGTATAATTAATGATATTTTATCTTATGTTTTCAAGGGGAAAATTTACAATGAAATAAGCTATATCTCTTAATACAAATATTAACTATCCTAATTAAAAAGTTAACCAACTTTCCGTAGAAGAACAAAAATCATGCAAAACTTTTCAATATCTTATAAACAGTGAAATAAGCAAAAAAATAACATGAAAGCAACTCAAGAAACATAAAATTCCGCGCAGAATTTTACTCCACAGAACAACTTTATGAAAAAAAAATCAATAAAAATATATTATATTTATATAAAAATGACAATGAAATATGCCAATCTCTTAAAAACAGTGACATAAGAAATACGATGAAAAATTGTTGCCAAACCCATATTTCTAAAAGAATGAAACTATTCAAAATGATGCGATTTCATCAAAAATCTATCAACAACAATAAGACAGTAAAATTGTTGCCAAAATCACATTTTTAAAGACGTGAGATGTGAGAAATGTACTCGGAAGCTTCATTTAAAAAATCTTTTAAAAATACAAAATAAATTATCATTTTTCCAAAATTCTTTTTGTAAAAGCATTCGCAAGGATGAAAGTTTAACGTGTACAAATATCAAAGAGAAATAAACTGTACATTTTTAAAAATAAACTTTTTTAGAAAAAATCCCATTGAAAAAGTGTTAAGCTTCCTTTGTTAAATAAATTCGTATTTAATCGATTTATTGAAACACGAAATTTATTTTAAGTTCGTAAAATAGCTAAGTGCCTACGTTTCATGACGATGTGAAAAATGGAGTGTGTAGAGTAAAATCTCGCTTTCCTATAGCCCATTATGTTTTAATAAAATTATTTTTTTCAGAAACAAAGCAACTTATTGATCAAGAATTAATATTACTGTTAATTATATTACGTGAATAACTGTATAATTTTTAAATGGGTAGTATGCCTCATTTTCTATTTTTATCAGCTAGTTCAGGAAAAAAATACTAAACTATATTGCAAAACATCTAGACTTATAATTAACTCAGCATACATGTAACTTATAATTAACTCAGCATTCAAAGAGTAGTGATTTTTAGCCTACCATCAGTATATATATATATATGTGTGTGTACAGGGTCCGACTTAGCCTAACTGGGGCTTAGGGCAAAATCTTTTTTGGGGCTCCCCTCTGCTTCACTACTTCAGTAATGAACAAGAGAACCTTTTGGAGATATTTAAATTTTTATTATAATACACTTTCTATTCGATTTGGGGGCCCGGGGTAGCTGCCCCTGCCTTTGTCAGGCTTTGTATATGTTTGTATGCCAAATATAATATTCGCAACTCTAAGGTATGATAATACATGGCATAAGTTACACTTTACATAATAAAGTGTGTTATGGAAACATAATAAGTACAAAGAATGTAGAGTACAAAATATTGTTTTAATCATAGAGGTTTAACAAAAAATGTTTGACATTCGAATTCTTGTTCAGATAAACTATTATTAACAGCAATCCGTGCATCATGATGAGGGCATACACTTTGAAAGATGCTCAGCATGTCACATACCTTAGCAGCAGTAATGATAATTCTAATGACAGGAGAGTCAATCTGCATCTCATAGATGAGATCCATTGTCCCTGTGATGTATATATTTCAGCTGCTGGTCATCCATTTTGAACAATTCTTTTAAATACATAACACTATTTCTACTATTTCTTGTAAATAGTATCTGCGATGAAAATGACTTATCCCATTTTTATGTTTTTCATACTCACTGTTCTTTTGCTCTCTCATACCACTAGCACCCTTAAACTTATGACCATCAGTTCTGTACATCCTCTATATATGTATACTATTAGTTTGGCTGACATATATGGCACGCTAGCTTTGACAATAGAATATGCCAACCAGTATCTCTTAGAAAGCCCTCTCTAACAACAACCTTCCCAGGAAAACGAGTTCTCCTGTGCCGTAACCATAACTAACTACCAAGAATTTCAGCCAATTTAATTAAAATAAATGATATAAAATAAAATACAAAAGAATTTTTATATTCGCATAGTTGTTGTTTCACACATTGCAAGTTAAAAATGATTTATGCTCAGACTTAATTTTCATTGAACAAACAGTAATACATAATATGAAATATTATGAATATGCTTAATTACATTAATTACATTAACTATATGCTTAATGTAATTAATATGATAGGAAATCAATATGATTCTTTGGTGTGGTGGCTGACAGCAGACATACGACTGGAATGGTAAAAAGGCTTTGGGGTTGAGATTAGATATATGACTGCAAAGGGTTAAAATGACAAAATGAAACTATTTTAAGTTTATTATTAAAGTATATAAGTTTGCTCAGTACTTCCTGACTATCCGCATTCCCACCAAAAAGTGAGAACTCATTGCCAAAACTAGAGAGAAATGTTTGGTTGGGGATGCTTACGTTCATTTCAGTGATGCATCCAGTACTCTCTATTTTTTTAAGTTCTTTTCCCACATGAGACATGCACATGTCTCTCTTTTTTGTGTGTGCTACTGCGCTACCTGTGTACACAGCAACCAATTTTGCTTAAAAAGGCATCACAAAACTGCACAAATCTGGCATTCCATACAACCTCAGCACTAAAATCCTAAAAAGAAAAGAAAAGAAAAAAAGGCCCACTTAGCCTGATTGTGTTGTATGTGTGCAGAAATTTAAATCTGAGATTTTGCTGGCAAAAACTTCACTGCTTTGCTAAGATGTTGAAATTCCTATAGGAGGGATCAAAATCTGCAGTCACACTAACAAAAATATCTGGAGAAATGGAAAGCCATTTGGAAAGATGCTATGCGTTGACCTAGGTTACTTTACATTTTTGCATACAACATTTTACATTTTGTATATGCGGAAATATTAATTTGAAACATAAAACAAAGTTTATTTCTGCTTCTCGGTTCAGTATGCAATATAGATGTGAGATACTATAAATAGAAAGATGAAGTTTTTAATAACAAATTGTTCCTTCTATTCCATATTGCTAAAATTATCTTTATACTGCAAAATATGGTGACCAGACAAAAGCCCACAAAAAAGACCCCACTGAGATAATTACCCACGCGACTAATACCCACACCGATGAAAGCGCACATTGATAAAAGTCCACACAGATAAAAGCCCACATTGATAAAAGCCCACATAGATATAAGCGCAAGCTGATAAAAGCCCACACTGACAAAACCCCACACCGATATACACTGAAGTGACAAAAGTCAGGGGATAGCAATATGCAAATATACAGATGGCAGTAGTATCGCGTAGAAAATGTATAAATGCGAAGTGCTTTGGCAGGGCTTTCATTTGTGTTCAAGTTATTCATGTGAAGAGGCTTTGACGTGATTATGGCCGCACGACGAGAATTAACAGATTTTGAACGCGGAATGGTAGTTGGAACTAGACGCATGGGTCATTCCATTTCGGATATCGTTAGGGAATTCAACATTCCGAGATCCACAGTGTCAAGATGTGCAGAGAGTATCTAATTTCAGGCATAGCATCCCACCATGGACAGCGCAGTGGCCGACCACCTGCACTTAACGACCGAGACCAGCGACGTCTGCGTAGAGTTGTCAATGTTCACAGACAAGCAACACTGCGTCAAATAACCGCAGAAATCAATGTGGGACGTACGAGGGACGTGTGTCCGATAAGACAGTGCGGCGAAATTTGTCTTCCTTGGGCTATGCCAGCAGAAGACCGACTCGAGTGCCTTTACTGACAGCACGACATAGCCTGCAGCGACTCTCGTGGGCTCGTGAGCATATCGGTTGGTCCCTAAACGAATGGAAAACCGTGGCTTGGTCAGATGAGTCACGATTTCAGTTGGTAAGAGCTGATGGTAGGGTTCGAGTGTGGCACAGACCCCATGAAGCCATGGACCCAAGTTGTCAACACGGCACTATTCAAGCTGGTGGTGGTTCCATAATGGTCTGGGCTGTTTTTACATGGCATGGACTCGGTCCTCTGGTGCAACTGAACCGATCATTGACTGGAAATGGATACCTTCAGCTATTTGGAGATCACTTACAGCCATTCATGGACTTCACGTACTCAAACAACGATGGGATTTTTATGGATGATAATGCGCCATGTCACCGGGCCACAATTGTTCACGATTGGTTAGAAGAACATTCTGGACAATTCCAGCGAATGATCTGGCCACCTAGATCGCCCGACATGAATCCCATCGAACATTTATGGGACATCATCGAGAGGTCAGTTCGTGCCCAAAACCCTGCACTGTCAATACTTTCACATTTATGGACGTCTATAGAGGCAGCATTACTCAATATTCCTGCAGGGGACTTCCAACGAGTTGTTGAGTCCATGCCACGTCGAGTTGCTGCACTTCGCCGGGAAAAAGGAGGACCGACAAAATATTAGGAGGTATCCCATGACTTTTGTCACTTCAGTGTATATGCTACGTTAAAATTAATATTTTTCCCTTTTTTCTTCAGCTTCACAACCTATACATGTACGTGTAACTTTGTTTTTATATTTACGCGACAAATTATTAATTTAGTATAAGTTAGCAGTTAAAGAGCTTAATGAAGTGCCCTCGTATAAGTCCGACAAAGGGAGGGGAAAGTGAATACTGGCGAAACTGCTTTTTTAATTCTACAAAATTATAAGGAATATAAAATGTTGCAAATTTTCATCATATACATAGAATAATTTATGAATAATTTAACTCTGCAGACAATTTTGCATATAATGAATTTAATATGGAGAATTAAAGCCGAACTTTTTTTCAACGAAAAAAAATAAAAGTACCGTATTCTATTAGGATTAAGAAAATATTTGTGTGCGCTATCACAAACACTGTTTTAATGGTGAATTAAAAGCACGTTTTTAAATAATCTAGTTAAATTTTGACAATTTGGCTTTTACATAAATTAATTTCATTCCCACTTGAAATTTCATTTTTAATCATAATAATTATTACTCGTAAAATTTTTCAGGAAGTCATAGCTATTTTGGATTTCCTGAAAATGTGTGCTGTTTTTAAGTGGGCATTCGTCTTGTGGACTTTTGTCATGCAGTTTTCTAACTGGCCGCTGGCTATTCAGGCGGGAAACCATTGCGTTCCTTTTCTTTTGTCCCCAGCTGTGTGAAAAAGCAGTTAAAGAGCTTAATTGCTTTATCCCCTATCGAACTTGGGGTGTCAAAGAATGACCTCAGAAGGGAAGGGGTGGCAGGAGGGCAATTAAAGGTTGATCAGGAATAAATTAAAGAGAATTTTAAATGTTTTTTGTTAGTTCCTGGAAAATAACAATATGTGAAATTCCACTTGTAACCCCTTTCTTGCATTTCTTTAGTCTAGTTCTTGAATAACTTTTTATCTAAGGATTTAATTAGAATTTCAATTATTTAAAAAATTTCAATAACTGGAAAACGAAAGGAATTAACTATTTCTTAACCATTTTTAAGTGATAATTGACTGTTTTTGCAGTAAAACTGCGGAGTGGAAAAATATGCTAGTTCCTGATTTTACAGTGTCTCTAACAACGTTTTCATGAACTAATTCAACATGTCTGTTATATCGAAGCAAAGCCATTGTTTAAAAGTAAAACTACTGAACTATTTCTAAAAAAAAATTAAATTATTACATATATTAAAATTTATGTAAAAATAATATTTTTCATTTTAACTTTCATATGGTTGAAAATGCAACTATATAAAAGTTAAAATGAAAAATATGAAACCATATAAAAGTTAAACTATTAGAATAATTTTAATAACGAAGATTTTTGAACTCAAGAACAAGAGGATTTAAGAACCATGAGCCCAGCGTTGTAAGAAAAGTAATCTTGCACATTAAATTAATTTTATTTTAATAAAAAATGTTATGTTACTCGATTAATTGTAAACGCTTAAAAATAGTTCATTTTAATTTACCGTAATTTTTATATGCAAAAACTTTCAATGAAGCAAATTTAAAGAGCATTTAGAAAGTGAATTTCACTGGAATACTTCTTTCGTGGGTTTTATGCTGTTATTACATGTTGAACATTATTTTGCCTAGATTAAGAAAAAGAAACACATAGCATGTAAAAATTTATTATGTAGAAAAACTATCAAATTAAGGTCCTTTTCTTCACCTCGAAATGCATTGTTTCCCTTATACGAATTTTATATTCTGACAACACAGAAATAGTGGCTACATAACTTGTATCATGTTATGTATTATTTCAGCTACTGTCAATTCTACTTTCCGCTTCCTCACCCGAATGTAAATAAGTTAGTAAGTAAACATGTTTACGATGCAAATGAGTTATGAGTATTTGAGGCGAAGCTTTTGCGATTGAAAGGGCATACGAGAATTGGCTACGTCGACCATTTGCGACCATTTGCAAACGTTTAACCATTTGCGGCCGTTGCATTAAGTGCGCCAGTAAGTTAATTGTCTGAGAAAGCCTGTTAGGCTAATCTTGAATTCCTCTGTAAGGATTATGTTAATTTTATGAACAGTTAAATTTTGAGTTAAAGTTCCTTTCCTATCGATTCTAAACTTCAACTGACTACTTCCGGCCAGAACGTAGTTTTAGAATCACGTCTGAATACATAATGAGGAAAAGCGGTATTTAACCGCGAAGTTCTTCGATCTTAGTGAGAGAGATACCAGGTATTCTGGCTGCACGCGTCCGTCTTTTCAGACTACACTCTCGTAAGCTATTATCACGCTCGGCCGTTCTTTAGGCCCTTGATAGCTTCGCAGTCTATTAACGTTAAGGGGCCAACTCTGTTAGAATTTTGATAGCTTCAGCTATACCTCTTTAGTTTAGATTAATTTAGTATTATTCTTAGTCTCTTAAGTTCGTTCAAAGCACAAGTGTCGTCTTTATTGTACACTCCAAGACGGAGTTTTGTTAAATTTTAGTTGGAATAATAAAGGTTAATTTAGCCTTCTATCTTGTTGTTTCCTGTCACACGAACTCAAGCGATTATTCGCTTATCAATTCTTAAGATTCTTCACTTCCAACAGTAACTTAGAATTACATAGTGAGGAACTCTATACCTCTATTTAATTTATTACCTTGAAATGTTAAGTTTATTAGTTGTGCTGATACTTTAGCAACTCAATATTTTATTGATTGAGTTGTTAAAATATCAACACCACAATTCAAGTATTGTTGTATGGTTGTACTGAACTTTAGCAACTCATTCGTCAATACTGAGTAGTTGAAGTATCAGCACATCTATACAACAATATTTAAATATAAGCAGTAAGCATAAATATGCAGAATGAAGAACTTCGCTTTGTAAACTTAAGCTTTGTAAACAATTTTATAGTTCTAACTTAATTTTGATAGTAAACACTAATGTAAACAGATCATGCTTGCAAACACGCCCTAAAAGAACATCATCTACATCAAGGATGTCAAACTCGCGGCCCGCGGGCCGCATGCGGCCCACAACAATTATTTTTGAGGCATGGCCAATATATCGGCAAATAATAATATAAAATAACATATCGACGAAGAAAAAAATGAAATGTTTACTGCTAAGTAATTAACGATAATTTATTCAGTGTTGTTAGATTACTCACAGCGAGCTGACACACACACTACTTAAATTACAAATGCGTGTGAGTAGCTTGCGTTCAGCTACCTTCGGCTTTTGGGGGACACGTGCACTCAGAACTTGTACGCATCCCCTGATGATCAGCCGAATGTGGCCGAACTCGTGGTCTCAGTTTTCCAATCATAGTTTTGTACGATATATTGGTGCATGCATGTGCATGCACTTTGCTTTATTATTAATTATTACTTCATTCATATTGCTACGGATTTCATAGTTATTTAGTTAGTTTTTTTTATTTAGAATTGTAATTAGATTTCCTTCATGTTGCCTTAGCAACGCAGACGATTTTTGAAAAGACAGCTGCGTTGGAAGGTTAAAAATGGAACAGCGTGTGCATTTAATACCTAATAAATAAATATCTCGTAATTGCTGTTGTCATCCACAAAAATCCATATATTTATAGATGTTTCCAGTATATTCGAG
Source organism: Stegodyphus dumicola (assembly GCF_044657685.1). NCBI lineage: Eukaryota > Metazoa > Arthropoda > Arachnida > Araneae > Eresidae > Stegodyphus > Stegodyphus dumicola. Next base: position 118,888,698 of record NC_140770.1, on the reverse strand, counting down.
AAATTAATTATAAAGCTTATAAAAGCCGAGAACAAACAACTCATCTCAGTAGTAGCTGTAGCTCTAGCGAACTGTTTGTTTACTTAATGCTGTGATTGATTTGTAGCGATTTCGCTGTGAGATAGAATTAGTTTCTCTGTTTTGAATTGATTTTTGCTAAACGTTTGACATTTTGTGATATTGTTAGAATATTTTTGAAGAAATATTTCAGCATTTTGATTTATCTCTTGTGGAAAGAATAAGTTTTCGTTAACTTTATAACGTTAACCGTGTTTATTCCAGCCCTTTGTATTCAGTATGTCTATATCAAAACCAAGTGGTAGTAAAATTAAACGAAAAATCGCTGACGAACATAGAATATTCCAAGTAAAATGGAAATTAGAATATTTTTGCTGTGAAATAAAAGATAAAATAATCTGCTTGATATGTAATAATACTATTAATGTACCAAAGTTATATAATATTAAACGTCATTACGAACGACACAAATCGAAATATAACAATTACGAAGGATTAATGAGAGAAGAAAAGTTGAAAGAGATCAAGTTAGGAGTGAAAAAGCAACAGTCCATGTTTAGTAAAGTTATTGCAAGAAAAGTGAAGCGGCGGTACATGCAAGCTACGTCTTGTCCGAGTTGATAGCTAAACATTCGAAGCCTTTTACTGAGGGTGATTTCATCAAGGAATGCCTAATGAAAGCTGGAGAAATTGTTTGTCCTGGAAATGTGAAGGCTTTTCAATCAATTTCATTGTCTCGAAATACAGTTGCGGAAAGAGTTACTGATTTAGCCGCGAATTTAAGTGATCAGATCAAAGCAAAATCATCTAGTTTCGAAAGTTTCTCCATTGCCTGTGACGAGAGCACGGACATTAGTGGCAAAGCTCAATTAGCAGTGTTTCTTCGTTCTTGTGACAAGAATTTTAACATTTTTGAGGAATTACTGGAACTAATACCGATGCCTGGTACTACCACAGGAGAAGATATATTTACTTGTGTTTTTGGACATCTGCAGAAATACAATCTACCTTTGGCAAAATTAAATTCTGTAGCTACAGATGGCGCTCCATCAATGACCGGGAAAAACAAGGGCTTCGTAGCATTATTAAGAAAAAAACTTAGTGAAATTCACGGTTCAAACATTCATCATATGCATTGTATTATACATCAAGAAGTTCTATGCACGAAAGTAATAAATATGGAGAATGTTTTGTCATATATAAAAAATGTTATAAATTTTATAAGATCTCGAGGTTTAAATCAGCGTCAATTCACTGCTTTCTTAAGTGAGTTAGATAGTGAATATTCGGGTTTGTCCTACTATACCGAGGTACGTTGGTTATCTTGCTCCAAGATTCTCAAACAATTCTGGGATTTGAAAGAAGAGATGTCAGTTTTTAAAAACGAAAAATCAAGACGTAAGTTTGTTTTACGATCCAATATGGATACAAGATTTATCTTTCTTGGTTGATATAACCAAACACTTAACCGATTTAAATTTATCGTTACAAGGAAAAGATCATATCATTACGAACATGTTTGACATAATTAAAGCATTCAAATGTCAATTAGTTCTTCGGGAAAAACAACTTAAAAATGAAGATTTGATGCACTTCCCGACGTGCAGCATGAACAAATCAACAAATCGACGTGCAGCATGAACAAATCGACGTGCAGCATGAACAAAACAAGTTTAGATGATACTTGTTCATATCAAAAATACGCAGAAAAATTGAAAATTTAACAATTGAATTTGAAACGAGGTTTAATGATTTTAGTTCTCTCGAAGACAAATTTTTTTTGTTTTCTTCGATTTTCTCAATAAGTATTGACTCAGTACCCAGCCATATGCAAATGGAGGTGATCGAGATTCAATGCAACTCAAATTTGAAAGCAAAATTCATTGAAGTGGGCGTGCCTGAATTTTACAAATATTTACCAGCCAGGTTTGAAAATACTCGAAAATTCGCATATGAAATTATTTTCATGTTTGGTAGCACTTATCGGTGCGAGCAGTTATTTTCAGTCATGAAAGGTAATAAGTCTCCTATTAGGAACCTTATTAATGATACTCACTTGGGTCAGAGTTGAAAGTTATCACTGCAAACAAAATTTCTCCCGAAATAGGAAAGATAATAGCAGAGAAAAGATGTCAAGTATCAGGACGTAAACATTAAATTTTTCTTGTTCTTTTCTATATAAATATATATATATATGTTTATTATTGTATTATTCGAAATAAATCTACGTTTCTATAAATATTGATTTATTTTATTTTTTTTTTTTTTTATTTATTTATTTATTTTTTTTTGCTGCCCGCCTTAAGTTAAACCTTGTTTGTTTGGCCCAAGTGTACCTATGAGTTTGACATCCCTGATCTACATCACGCCTTTATCATCTTCATCACGCGTTTATCTACTGCAAACTGAAACATTAGTCTTCGGGGAAGAGTTTCTAAGAGAAACTGGCTCGAATAAAAATTACACATGGGGAAAACTACGAAAACGCCCTTGCAGCCAGCCCGCCGGCGGGATTCGAAACTCGGACTGAACTACTAGTGTTCCGCGACTTTACCGCTCGGCGGACTAGTGAGAAGTCACTAGCAATTTTAGAGAAGGTCACTGACAATTTGCACTCCCGTGAACGATTAGATCTTATAACTTGTTTATTAGCTTCATTCTTGAAGCTAACATTCAAACATAGAATTAAAACTTTCTAGACATTGTTCCTTTGAAAATAAATCTGAGAAAAGGTTCAAATATCGGAAAAAATAAATAATTAGTTAGATGAATAAAAATTAATAAAAAATGGAATAAAAGCTGTACATTAAGAAAGCGTCAGTCATCTAATTCTTAAACTTTTCATGTAGGCACAAGGCTCACCAGTGGCCAAGCGGTAAAAACGTTGAACACTGGTAACTCGGTACGGGGTTCAAATCCCGATGGAAAGGCTGACTGCATGGGCCCTTTCGTGGTTTTCCCCTTGCGTTACATGTATACGAGCGAGTTTCCTTTAAAACGTCCTCCACGAAGGCATGCCTTACCTTGGCTTAGTGCCATTTCGTCCGTCCTCTTTTCATGCCCGAGTTCGAAATAGTGTCTTTTGTCCGCTGCCGTTCGTACTTATTCTGTTTTTCCCGTTTCATTTGCTGTTCGAAAAGTCACTTTATGATTAAGAAAAGATATATTCAAAAGAAATGACCTTTGCTACTTTGACCTGACTTAGCCTTTGAGTCCTAATATTTATTAAACATTTTCTTTAGATAAATTTATTCCGAGTTGAATAATGAATTTCAGGCATGTTCAAGAAGTGTGTTTTTGAATCTAATTCCATTTTTGTTATATAGTGTCTGTCCATTTTTTAAATTTCACATACTTCTAAAGAAATAGAACCACTGTTCCTCTGCTTTGACAGGCAATGTTTGTTTACGTTCACAAAAAATACAGGTCTCTTGCAAAAGGTGACCTCTTAGAAATGTCGTCAATACATATAATTCACTATAATTATTTTCTAATGGGTAATGAAATTAATTTAATCTAATGTCAATTAGAAAACGGCTATTTACAATAGGAAGATTTAAAAGCACTATAACTGCAAATAAGAGCACTGTAATTTTTCTTTCACAATTCAGCTGTTATATAAGATTAGCTGCTTTCTGTGTATTTTTCATGTTATATAACTGATATCCATAGGTCTTGAACAAATATACAGCAAATGCAAGACAAATTAATAAAAAATTACAATTTGAAACATTAATACTAATTTTCTATTACTATACAGAATACTATTAATGAATGATGAATTTATATAATATCTATACTTAGAATCTAAAAACGATGAACTTTGAATCTGATTACTCTATAAATATATAGTTATGGAGTTAAAAAATTTTATTAGATGTTATTATATGCACAGTTCTTTGTAATCTTCACAATCTCTAATAAAATGCTACATATTTATTACTATAGTTTGAGGTGATTGTACTTAAATTTGTAGATATGTTGACTTCTAACAGCTCTTCCATCCCCCCTCCAAAAAATTTATAAATAAATAAATAAAATGAAAATTAAAAACACTATTCCAAATTGTTGTAGTTGAAGGATTAAAAGGTTACATTTGGAATTCATTTTCTGACAGGGTGTCAGCTGACAGTTTTAATTTATTAAGAAATCTAAAAGAAAATATCTCTAGAAAATGGCCAAATTATAATTGTTACATTCAAAACAGCTTTCAATGAGAAATATGTTTAAACTTTGATAATAAGCTCAGTCTAAAGTAAAGAATAAAATATCTCTTAGCCAAAGTTTCATTGTGCTTAGCTGTTTAAATATTCTTAAACTAAAAAGGAATTAAAAGGAAAAAATAAAAAGAAATAAAATAAAATTCAAGTGTTTTTAATTAAAAAGTTAATAGTTTTAATAATGAAACATAATTATATTTAATCTCAGCCATATTACCTTAAATAGCATGTGAGAAACTCCACAATGATATTTTTCATTTTCACATACACATACCAAAGTTAAATAAGTAAATAAATAATAAAATGCGATTTCAGATTTATCATCGAAACGTTATAGCTAATCACTTAATCAGAGAGTAGAAAGTTTGCTTTCAACCTAATAAATTAAACAAATAAAGTAGTGATAAAATATACAAACAGATATATTTGAGACATTAAAATTCAGATCTGAATACTCCGTTTATTATAATTAAAATTATAAATACATGGTTTAGTAATAGAAAAGCATAAGTCCCTTTTGATTATGTGCGCTTTTATCAGTGTGGGCTTTTATCAGCGTGCGCTTATATCTATGTGGGCTTTTATCAGTGTGGGCATTCATCAATGTGTGCTTTTATCGCTGAGGATATTTGTCGCGTGGACAATTATCCTAGTGGGCTTTTGTCGCGTGCGCTTTCGTCCAGTGGGCTTTTGTCTGGGAACCGCAAAATATATATTCTTTTAGAACATTTAAATAAATTTTTATTTATATAGAAAATGAAATATAATATTGCATTTTATAGAATTTGAACAAACAGGAGTTGGAAGCATTAAACATGTCAAACGGCATACAACTTTACTGCATATGTATTTCTAAGATCTATTATTATAACTATTTCAGGATAGCAAACTCTAAAGAAAATTAAGTAGGGATTAACTTATGTTAGAGTTTAAAATATACTGATAAGTATGTTTATTTTAGAATGCACTGCTTAATCCAGATACCTCTAAGAATTGCAAACTAACACTGTCGCTCCATAAGCGAGTTGTGCAGCTCTTTTCCATGGTTTGCCACTATGATTTCAATTTAGATTATTATACCATAATATATTATAAAAGTACTCAGAAGTGTGAAAAGATTGATATCATGTTATTAGAGAATGTACAGAAGAAATGTCTGATAAAAGTTTAGTAATCCTGTTCGTAATATCGCAATGCATTTTATATTTCTCACATCATAACTGAAATATTTATTAGCGGCTGAAATGTTTAATCGCACACCATTATGCGCTTAGGCTTATGATGGTATCTCGCATTACATATATGTCGTTTAGAAAGCCGGGTTAGCAATGCATTTACATTGTATGAATTGAATATGGCTACGGTAATTTAGGCATCATTGAAACTGCATAACGAAAGGAAAATATATAACTCTCAAAGCACATAAACAAGCCTTATGCTAGGTCTAAACTAAGCCATTTCTGAACATCGCGGGAAAATATAGTAAAATAAATCAAAACGAAAAATAAACCAAATGAAAACATTCAATAAACATTTAAGGGCGTCGGATGCCTATTTTTACTTAAATTATGAATAAGTATAACTAAAATTATATTTTATTCCAGTATGCGTTATTTCTATATTAACGCTCTTTGATACACCATTTCAAAAGCAAATAGCAATGGCGATGAAGCGAAAATCGCCAAGCACAAGATTCTGTAACCCTACGTTTCCTGTTTTAACCAATCGGAGCAAACCGTAGTAGAAACGGTCTGTAGGCTTTGTGAATATGCTTGTAACATTGGCTCCTGAATCCATGGTCAAATTGCAAAAATCTCCATTGATATGTCAAATGATGAAAAGTCCATTACTGCCGCCACTCACTGCAGAAAACTTTAAATTTCTGCAGAACTTTATAAACTTTTCATTACCTGGCAACGTCCGCTCCGCGAGATGGCCCCTATTTGGTTTCCGTTCTCCTTGATAGGCGTTATCTTAACTTCCGTGCCCTGAGGTGTTCTGCAGTTCCGTCGTATGTCTCATTCAGCACCACAGTTCCAAGACTTTACGACTGTTTTTTTGTCACTCCTATTAGGTCTCACGACATTGATTTGTCTGATTAAATCGTGTAGATGAGCATTCACTTGATCTTCTGGCTCCCGCACTCGAGCAGCTTTGACTAGGTGACGGTTTCTAAGAGTTGCTTTCTGGGCTGACTCGGATTTCATGGCCTGCACCGAGGGCTTTTTAAATCATTGGCATCCACCCTTCTTAGAGCTTTCTATATTTCGGGATCCGTCCGTATTTCCTTGTTTCTGTCGGGTACTCCAAAAAGGCGAGATGAGGCAGCCATACAACATTCGTGGCAAGCTCCTGGAGTATTTCCTTGGGCTTCTGTTGACAGGATTTTAATTGAAGCCTGCAGGCCTTAGCTTGGGAATCCCATCCATTCGCGTCCGCCAATATACTAAATTGTGTCTTATAAACTTGTTAAGAGATCTTACCATCATTCAAGGAGGAACGAGAAGGCACGGGTAAAAATTCAAAACTGTCAGAATTGTTTCCTGCTGTCGCTATGTATTTCTTTAACATGTCAACTTCTTTGGCGACGACAGCAGAAGCTCTGTCTTCAACTTGCTGTTCGATTTGTCCTTTGAGGACTAAAACTCTTTCTTCACTTTATTGTTCGATTTGCTGTTGGACGGCCGAAACTCTTCCTTCGCTTCGTTGCTCCACAGCGGAAACTCTCTCTTCTATTTGTTCTCTCACAGAAGAAACTCTTTCCTTAATGTGTTAAACTTTATTTTCAACAGTGTATGTTCTGCCTTCCATAGCCTCAAATTTGTTTCCTGTTAGGCAGGTAATTTCTTTTTTCATTTCCTCTTGACCTGTTTCAATCTTTTTTTGAACAACTTTCATCTCTTCTTTGACGGAGTTGAAGGCCCCTTCCATCGTTTCTTAACCTGCCTTCATCTCTACTTTAAAGGATGCTTGGCTAGCTTCTATCTTTTCTTGGAATGCGGCAAAGGCAGTCACGAGCTATCTTAGTTGATCATTCATTGCTCTTAGCACTGGCATTCAACTCCTGACCCCAAAAATTGCTGCATGAGTACGGTCTCGTAGCAGATTGAATGCCCAAGTTCGATAATAGGCCAAAAATTTATTTTTATCAAAAGGAATATTTCAGGACACTGGAGTTTTCCACAGAAATATTTGTGCAAGTATTCACAGTTTCACACAGAATAATCGTTAGTTACGCATCAAATTACTAAAAACATTAAGCACAACGCAATGCAAAGCGCATCTAAACAGAAAACTAACTCGAATATCTTAGTTCACGCTGAACTCTCAACTCTTAACAACAATAACTATGCAACTGAGAGCAGATTTCAAAGTATTTAAAACTATTTAAAGCCGAAGAAAGAGGCTCTTTCTTCGGCTTTAAATAGTTTTCATCCGACCGCGAGATATTTCTGGTACTTTCTGCTCCTAGAAATTACTGGAAAGTAATATAAGGGTAGAATTATGAGTTACATGTAACACAGTGGTCCATTACATTTATTCAATTTAAATACATATTACGGTGATACAGGGATTAGACCAAAATGTCGACAAAGAATCGCCAAATTTCGCGATGTTTGACGATTTTTCGCCAAATTACCGAGATACCCATTTACTCAATGTTAAATGCTCTTGGCCCTGTATTCTTAATTTTCTGGCATAGCTTTCTCTTAAAATTTGTCTCACGCTACATTATACAGAAATATATAACGATTTTACTTATAATTTTTTAAAATTTTCTAAGTACAAAATTCGTAGCAATACTATTGTGCTAGGGAGAGAGATAACGTCCAAGCAGAACAGAGTTTCAAACTAGAAGTGGGCATTTGTCCAGTATGAAAGCTTACCAAGAGGAAAGTTTTGTTTAGGTTAAAAAAGTTTCAGTTCAAGAGTTTTGAATAAGCTACGTCATCAGCCTTACGCAAACTATATGTGACGTAGATTAACCTAGAAATGGCGCAGTTCAGGAAAGTTATTATCATTTTTAGAATAGAAAGATTAAGTACTCAAATTTAAAATGAAGAATTAAGAGTCTATGATTATGCTAAATCATAAAGCTGATTTAGATATTTTTTTCTTACACACACACACACATATACTATATACATATATATATAAATTAAAAGTAATTAAAAAGAAGAAAAATAGGAATAAAAATCTTAAAAACTACGCAGAAGCTGCACAGTAAACAAATTTATATATTAAAAAATAAGTAACAACTATCTCGTAGTAAAAGAAAAAAAAAAAAAAAAACTTTTGCAAGTGCATGCCAAAAAACCCCAAATAAAGAACAACCTCCGTTCAACGAATAATAATCAAAAGAAGCGATTTTGTTTCAGCAACTCTATTAGCAAGGTAAAACAAATTAGGACTTGATCGAGTTGAAACTTAAAACGAATTGCTTGTAATATATTGTGTAAAATCTGAATAAACAAATGGTAAAAAATAGAACAAGCAAAATAAATTGCCAAACAACTTATTAAAGTAAAAATGGAATACATGTAAAATATTGTGTGAATTCTGAATAAGCAAATGGTCAAAAATAGAACAAGCAAAATAAATTGCCAAACAAATAATTAAAGTAAAGATGCTATACACCTTGCAAAAAGAGGTCACCTCCGACAAAACTATGTTACAAAAACGGAAAAGATCACAGGTGATCAAAAGATCGCAAATTAAAATAAGTATGTGAAAAACTGATTAAACAAACATATAACACCTAATTAAATTTTAAAGTGGAAGAATATATAAAATTCCTCAAAAAATATTTGAAACTATATATAATTAATTTAGATTAATTTAATTTAACTTACATGTTTGTAACGCAGGAAATGGGAAAAAATAAATGAGGCTTGAAATGCAAAAGGGCTGTCATGAAAAGGAGAAATAACACAATTTTGCGTCTATTTTCGGAAGACAGGGAGTTAGAGTCAGGTTGTCTTGGAGACAGAAAAAAACCTTGCCAATATTAAACTGGCCTGAGAGTTATACTTCGAATGTAAGAATTAGTTAGAAACTTGCAAACAATAGAAATTAATTTATTTCTGGTTAAGTGTCTGAAATGCACAAAGTAAGATAGAAGTTCCTCACTGGTAGAGGGGAATGAACTAATTTGAGAAACAGAAAGACGCCCAATAGTTAGTAAAAAAGTAATAAAGTCAGAATTTGTTTTTTATATAAACATACAAAAACTACTAATTATAAAATTTACATCCTTAAACTGAACATCCAACATGATTCGCCCAACATGATTCAACATGATTCGCCCAGAAAACATCCAACATGATTCGCCCAGAAAATGTAGAAGAATATTATCATAACTCTATCAGCAGAAATATTATAAAGGGTATTTAACGTGTGCTTTCTTAAGACAAGAATTAATAAATTGATTTGAAACAAAATTGGTTTTAAGTAAGTTAATAAGAATTAATACTTCCTTTTGAACGTCACGTGAATCTGTACATATATTCTTAATGCGCTGTAATTGATTAATAATGGTATTAGAAATCACTTTTTTGGAAATGTTAGATGTCCAGTTCATTAATTTCTTTGTAGTAAAATTTAAGGATCTAGTTTAGTCAAAAATTTTTATTTTAGTGTTAGAGATCTAGATAGTCATTTGGATCAATTTAGAGATCTAGACAGTCAACAATATTTTGTGAATCATTAGTTTTGTTTAGTGTGAGGCGCTTTGATAAGTTTGGGATTTTCCTATTTTTAAAAATTTTTAACTGTAAGATCATTTACATATCTGTAAGTATGAGTGTAATAAGTCAAGTTTTCTTGTCGCAAAGTTTTTTGGAATTTAAGTTCTTTGAAAAAAAGAAATAGATTACAAATAAACGTAGAGGTAGTGTATTGGGATCCCTTCAACGTGTTTAAAAAAACTGGTTTTCAAACTCTTAAAGTTATTAAAAATAGTGCAGCTGAGGTAGGTTTTCCATTTTTTAAAGACCATTATTGTAAGTCTAGAAGAAAAAGGGATAGGAAGCTCGGAAACCTAGTATAGATTTCTTCCAATAGTAGTGATATATATAAATTTTCGAAGTCCTAGCAATTAATATTTTGTATTTGAATAGTCTGGATAGTCTTTAATTACAGGAAAGTTTTTATTAATAACCCAGCTCTTTGTTACAAGAACTGAAGATTGATTACAAACTTTTTTAAGCTGCAAAGCAAAAACGTAGTCACATTTTCGTGTAATTATTGGTGCCATTTGCTATGAACCCGAACTTAATTCGTGTTTTGTGGAATTTAGGAACAGCATAAAGGTTAGATTATCTGTTATAATTTATCTCAATATAAATTTTGAGTTTTTTATGAAATGCATGAATTTTGTTAATTACCGAGGTCTTAATGTCAGTAGAAACTTGCAGTAAATGGGTATTTTATTTGTGAAGTTCTGTGGTAATAATTTTCTTGTGGAAAAGTTTTCAAATAACACTAAAGTTGTTATTTGCTTTATCAATTTCAGTGATAGTATTTTTTTTGAGTTAATAATGCTAGAAAGTAAATTTTTCCAATTTAAATTCCAATGAAATTTAATTTGATAAATTTGATTATAAACTTGTCTGAACACTTCAGAATTTTTTGAAAAATTTATTAATTATGAATTTCAATTTTTGGTCTTTGTGTAAAATTGGTCTTTAATTTCTTACTTGTAAACACACATATATATATGTGTGTGTGTTTTTTTGGTGTGTGTGTGTGTGTGTGTGTGTGTGTGTTTGTGCGTACGATGTACGTAAACTAAAAATAACGAAACATAACAATATATGCTATATACTATATTTATTGTGTATACATCTTATTGGCATTCGTATACTATTGGACATTACTGGGTAAACAGAGAAATCTATTGTATGTGAGCAAAATCTCTCAGTCCTCAATATTTATATATATCAAAACTGAATCTGCTGTTAATAACCTCCCGATAGAGCGTCCTTAAAGAATTCATAGGAGGTGTTGCCATCTCTGTATATCGGAAGCACTATATAAATACCTTCTTATTCCTGTTAGACTTCAAGTATCTATATTTTTGTACCCTGTCAATGTATTTGAATTACAAAGATATAACCACCAGGATTTCTTGCAGCTTCCAACCTCTGGAGTTCAGATAGAAAATAAATATAAATTTGAGTTTTTTAGTTTGCGTTACTACTGTTACTGTTTATTTACAATTTTATAAGTATTTGTAACTGAAATTTAAAATTTATTTATCTACTTATTTTAAGAATGTTTATAAATTTCGTTAAAAATATTCTGGTCTGTCAGCTACATTCGGGCCCGTATGTAATTTGAGTTTGATACCATGATCGCTACACAGTTTTCAGTGGTCTTAGTCCCTCGGTCACTGGGGCGAAGAAAGTACAATCTCCATTCCATTCCATTTTCCACTATATACTGGTCGTAGCCTACGTGGATTTGCAGGGTTCCTGCCAGTTGTCGTCAGTTAAGGTGATCCTGAAAGTAAACACATTTTTGAAGGAGTCCACAGGACAGGATATTAATTTTTAAAAAAGAGTGACTACATTGTCACTGTAAAGGTTTGCCATCACGGGATGATTGTATATAAATGACCAAGGAATTCATTTTGAAAAGTGTTATCTTACCTTTGCGGTAATACACAGTTTTTAATTTTTTAAAGTTAAAAACTGTTTTTAATTTAGAAAGAACATCTATAGGACTTATAAAGATAAACAAATAATGTTCATATGTCGGTACATTATGCAGAATGACTGATTGAGATAAGCTAGATGAATCGTAAAGAATTATAAATGGCATGCATAAAATGAACATGTAGTGTGAAACCATGTCATAAAAATAAGTTCGATCTTGTAAGAATCAGCAGCTTACTGTTTCTTTATTGTCTGTGGCGAGGAAGGAGTAAAAGCTTTCTAAAATACTAATTTGATTTTTCAGAAAACCTAAAGCTGTTAGAAATTAGAATCAAGCAGGCGCCAGAGCCCGAAGTAGTTGTACCAAGCGTTCAGAGTTTAGGAGTTTTAGTTTACATCAGGTGATGGAAATCCTAGTGCCGACCCTGATTAGAAGTTACAAAGTTCTTCCCCAATTTGCTGGAAATATACACTTTTGATTTGCATGTAGAGCAGCAGAAAGGTAATCCCAAAATGACCAGAAAAAGCATACAAGAAAAATTATAGCAAATAAATTTGCAAATGAGTTTTGATTTGCTGAGCTGAGTTATGATAGCTGGACAAAGAAAGCGTACTAACATTCCTGAAAGGAATCCAAGCCTTGTTAAGACAAAATCTTGGGAAGAGGGAGGATCCCTCTAGAGTTTGGCAATTGTTGTTTAGGTGCAGAACGGAAATTATCATAGCAGAAATTCGAACAGAAATTATCATAAATTAGATAGAGAGTTCTCAATGCAGGAGGTAAAATCTTTCTCAGGATAAAGGAAGTCCATAGTTTCGAACCCTTATCAAAACCCAGACTTGTTGCTTATTTATTTCTTTATGCTTTGATAAACGGAAATTTAAAAGTAATATTATCTAGTATTATCATTAAAAGTTACGCTATTTCATTAACAGTTACCTTATATAATTCCAGCTGAAACATTCGACATGTAAACACGGAATTCACAGTTAGGAACAAAAAGGGAACTAGCTGTTCACTTCCACGCCTGTCGAATTAATTTGGGAGTATGTTCACTACCACGCCTGTCGAATTAATTTCTACCTTTTCGTTGCCCTGCGTTGGCAACACGCTTTTGAGATTTGTCGTTCGTAGAATTCGGTCGCTAAAAGTGTAGCTGACCTGTCACTGTTGTAATTCCTATTTTATGCGTATCTGTACTGCTGAATTATTACTAGATCTTTACGTGTGAATGCTATATTATTAAATGTCTTCAGTTTGATTTAAATACACCAAGAGTGTTGAATTTATTAAGGATATTTAAAAACGAAACTGCGTCATCCATGTCGGCGCCATTCTAATACGAGGATCGTAAAAACTAGCCTTTTATAGTTTAGCTGGATTATTGTTGGACAAAAATAATATAATTTGTAAGATTTATTTTAATTAATGTGTTATCTCTTATGTCAAGATCTGTCCTAAACTTCTACTTCTTCGACTACTGAACCAGAATATGTAAAAAGCGAGTTTTAAATAAGAGCGAGAATCTAAGTTTAAGAGAGAAATTTGGTAATATCAGCCTATCGTAATGAAAATCGTTTGTTATTGTTTACCTTGGGCGCTTTTGCTGCCAGTTGTGGTGTTTATTTATCATTGAAAAATCAAGTTAGTAGGAATGGAATAGTATAGCTAGAATGTAATTTTAAATTTTGACTCGTAAATATCTTTAATTTTTGTTCGCGATTCACTCAAAGAATGGAAATCAAATGTATCCATTATTTTAATTCTGTACTTGAAGCGGAAATTTAAATACATTATTTTACGTTGCTGGATTTTACTTAGCCTTTCTGTCTGAAAGGAAAAGGTTGAGACAAAAATTTGTCCTGCGGTCTAGAAAATTATACTAATATTTTATTTCAAAGTTTCAAATGTTTGCTATTAACTGTTAAAAAGAACTAATATACTGTGTTTTTGGTTTATATCCCTTATCCTAGGATTATAATTAGGATTTATAAAGTTTTGTTTACTAGTATAAACTCCCACAAGATTGCTTATTTAGATACGACAAAGTATACAGAGGTTACCTAAAAGGAGATGTGCCTTCATATAGGATTTTCAAAGAGATGCTGGCTCGCGTTAACGTTCTTTCCTCACAAGATGACCAGTTTATCGAAACTGCAATATTTTACACATGCAGTTTCAAGAGCTTTTATGACATGAAACCATGTCATAAAATAAGTTCGATTCAAATTTTAATTTGGCTAGGCAAGGAGATAAAAAGAAAATAATCATATCAGTACCTTTATTATTTTGGCCAACTTCTTGTGATGCACCTCGGTTATAAAATAATCATTTACGAGCCTATTAGGAAGAAAATTAATACATTTTCTACTGTAGAAATTCTATCTCATTACCAGTAAGCAAGCACTTTAAGCCTTATACATCATCTGTCCACAAAAGTACTTAGCCGTATGTGTTACTTAGCCTTTATTTTTGCAACCGTTTGGTCATAGATATACACTCTAAATTCCAAAAATGTTTTAAATGATAGAAATATTCATACTCTGGCCAATTTCAAATTTTAGAAAAAACAATTTTTGTCAAATTACGAAATCTAATATTTTATGCGATCACCTTTCCTCGTCTCTATATTTACATTTAGAAAATTTTTATCTTCATTATGTATAAGATGTAAAATACATAGAGTTTGACTTCAGTACGAAGAAAATTGACTGAGATATTTAATTTCAAAATGTGCAGTGCCTGATGTCATTTTCAACTTCACTTGAGAGATCAATTAATAAATAAATTAGAATAATTCGAGGCTTATTTTCCCCCTTCATCAAATTGATGATATTCTTTTCCGATTTAGTTGTGTGAAACATTATTTAGTTTAAAATTTTGTCACAAATGCTATGCCGAAAGAAATTTCGCCCAAATAATTTAGAAGTGTTCAAACGTCAAAAATACGATATTAGTATACTTATGCAGTTTTATTACTTTACAGTACAGCCATAATCTAATAATGAGACAAAAATTCATCAAAATAGGAATATCTTGAATTTATGGAAATGATATGAGTTAGCTACGTTCGCGAACAGAAGCTGAGCAATGTTTTCTAGAATATGAATTTTATAATATTCTGTGAATAGAATCTCTTGTAATTTAAATTGCTTTATTTATATTCTTTTACGTCATTCTGATCTATACTAAAGTTTACCTTCCCCCATAGCGAGTATCGTTTACTTTAGTTTCTTCATTCACTTCAGCTTTAAACATATTTATTTATGAATAAACATCTACAGCAGAATCTTTACAAATTTTTTAGCTTGATTCAGGTCCTCAAGCCAAGAACCCAGAGTACTAAGTTGAAAGAGGCTATCAAATATTCTTATAAAACTTTTATTTTCTATCAGGTAAGTAAAGACGTTGTGCTGAAACTTCCAGGCTGCTAAATCAGGCCTTGTCTACGTAATATCACCAATTCCACTACGTTAGGTTACTCTGGTAGTTATATCCAAGACATTCAATATGTGTTGCCACTGTGCAAGACATAAGATCTTTAATTCATATTTTGCACAATTTGCTAAATAGATCTTTCTTATGGCTTTGCTATTCTACGTTCTATAAGATCTTGTTTAGCAGCATAGAGATTTAAAAGTAGTAAATCCGCATTTGGATAAATTAGAGCTTGATTTTTACTATAATGAAACTAACTGAAATAATTTATAATGAATGCAATAGATAATTTTTATGAACACTTGCAGTTATATTGCAATTAATGAAAGCTGTTTTTAAAACCATGTAATTGAGTACCTTGATAAAAATCGTTTGGTTTTTACATTCGCATTTTTATTCTCTTGAACAGAACAAGAGGTTTTAAGTTTCTCTCGAAAGATGAATTTTATTCTAATTGTAAAAATTCCTAAAATGTCATCAGTTTTTATATCAAGTGAAAAGGAAGTTTTCATGTGATAATTCAATATAATAATTATTTGCAAACACAAACATTTCTATTTCACTAACAGAGTGTAAAACTTCAGATTTTTGTTGTGTTGAAAAGAGTGAGATAGAATGAAGTCTGGGAATAAAATGGTGATACGCAGAGGAAGTGGCGCCTCAGTGATCACCATTTCTCCCGCATTTTTGGGATCGAGATAATTCGGTCATCGCCATTGTGTGCCAAAGACCCTTTCTGGCATCTGAGGCAAACAGACAACCGAACATAAAATCTCTTTGGCTGAGGAGTGTGGTCTTTTTTACCTTGGTCGAAAAATGCAAGATTTCGAAAATTCTTTTAATAGCAACTTTATTTTCTTTCACATCAGCAGAAATTAGCAAACTTCTTTATGTCAGGTAATTGGTAAAATACTCTGTGCATGTTTATATACTTAAATTTCAAATATTTATTGTATAGTGTTGCCTCATTGATAAAGAGCGGAGGGGAAGAATTGAATCCACGGCTATGAAGGTATGCGCGTGATACTGAAAAGTAAATCTTCAAAGGGGACAAGAATAGAATATATATGAAGCGTAAGAGAAAATTCATCTTTAAGGCTAAATTTTAAAAACAAGTTTAATGAACATTGATCAATAAACTATATAACAAATAACACACAATAAATAATGCTAACACTGAGTAACAAATAACACAGAGAAGTGCAAAATACATCAATAAAAGTAAATAAAGTAAAAAATGGAAAAAATGAAAAAGTAACTTCGGTCGTCCATACTTTAATGCAAAATACAAGTAACTCATGCCCATTTGTTCTTACTTTTATTTGTTTAGCGTGCATGAGACGTATGGGTTATGCTATACAAAATTACTTTTAAAATCATTCCTAAAATCTTTAGCCCCCGTTTTACTTTCATACTTTTCTATAACATTAAATTTTGATAGTGGATGGTTTTGAAGATCATATAGCTACGTTAAGTTCTTAGTAGCTAAGCTAAGTTCAGTGCTTTCATACAGTGTTCTGCATACACAAAAACTTAGACATGACTCTGTTAGAAGAATTACTTTGATTCTAAATTATTTACCTTTAGTCACAAAAAAAAAAAAAAAAAAAAAAAAAAAATACCGAAGTAATATCCAAAACCGTGATACATCGAACAGCGTTATAACAGAACAATACTGTCCATGTTAATAATTTAACTATTAGAGTTTATTAAATGAAATTTAATTTTATTCAAACGTTTTTTTCGCAGCGAGATAGCGACTCGTGAAAAGTGCTTTAATTAATTTATTCATTCACAGATGATTGTTCTAAGAGCGACATAGCGATCCTGCTGAAGTAGCAAGCATTAATTTCCAAAATAAAAAGTTTCAGTCATTTAAAATAATTTTTAATTTTAAAGTTGGAGCTATCAGTCCAACAAATGACGAAATTTCACTTTTAGTAGAAAATTGTATACGTTAATTATTATAATTTTTATCGTCCCCCCCCCACGAAAAGTACTTTTAAAGCCAGCAATGTTCAGATTTTTATAAACTGAACATAAGTTTTGCGCTTATACTTTGTTTCGTTATATTTTTATGAATTATGCGTGAAGTTCTGTATTGTTAGAGGCTTAATGTTATCGAAACAAATCTTACAACATACTGGGGATAAGACTGTACAGTGCAAAAATTGCAAGAAGTGCGATTCAAAAAAAAATCCACAGTACTTATAGGCTTTTCCATTGTAAATCAATGCTCAATGAAACTGATCATGCATACGATCAGTATTGAAAATGTCTTCCTCTTTCTCTCTCTCTCTCTCTCTCTTTTTTTTTTTTTTTATTATTATTCAGTCTTCCTGATTGCATAAGTGATCATTGGAGCTACATGCAAGAACAAAATTCTATTTTCCTAGCTAAATGGATAAACAATGTTGCCATAGCAACGACGGATAACAATATACCTGCTCTTTTTGGAAATATTGATCTTAAGAACACAGAGAAATTTTTAGTCTTTCATTTTTTTTTTTCCGAGGAAAGGGTGAGTCATATGCGGGGCAGTAATTTTATCGCGGGGAGAGGAGAAGACAAAATCCGTGGAGTAATCGCGAAGTAAGTATTGAAAATTGTCAAAATTTTTTTTGTCTAAAATCTGCAATAACAATTTCGAAAAAAACTCCGCGGTTGAGGTTTCATAATAAAATTTTGAAAGAAGAGTATCAGAACTGAAATAATTACACAGATAACTAGTACATAGCTAAATAAAGATAACATTATTAATTAATCTTTATTTATGATCACCTAGATTATTATTTTTGTAAATAAATCAAATTCTGTAAACCTTGTCACCTTGTCTTAACCAAAGACTACTATTTAATCGGACAATGTTTCTGTATATATTATATTGTACAGACACAAATTTTCTTCATTAAATAATATGCTAAAAAAAAGGCAATGGTTCCTTATTGAAATTTTTTGCCGGTAGCGACAGGCAATGGAGACCGACTTTATATAAATCTGGAAAATGACTTTTTCTTTCATCCCCCAAATCGAGAAAAACTTACAGAATAATTCGAAGTTTTGGTTTGGATTTAGATTGCTTTTATTTGATTATGGGAAAGCACTCGAGCGATATCTGTCTTAAGAAAGGGATGCTTTCGAGGAGGACTTTGTAATGAAAATTGTCTCGCACCTATATTAAACTCTAGGAAAACCATGAAAACATCTATGCATCTATGCAATTAGTCCGTACGCCAGGATTCGAGCCTAGGTCGGACCACAAGTAGTTTGGATTTGGGTATATGATTACTTAACATACTTTTATGAAAATTTATACGCAAATTAGCTTTAAAATTATGCAAATATAAACATAATATAACAATTTTAATAGAAATTAAAAAATAATGGGAAAAACTTCAAAATTAGTGGATTTATTCAAAATCTGTTATTTGTTAAAACTAAGAAAATCCCTTAATTAATATTCGTGAAAATCTTGGGTATATAATTATGATTCTGGCCTTTGCTAATAGAATTCCGGCTTGCATGCAAGCCTTTAATAATTATTATGTGACCTGCTTAAAGTGTAAACAATAATTATTTTTACCTAATTAAAATTGTCGAGTTTTGTACCCTTCCTATTCTCCAAAAAAGCATTCATTAGTAATAATTCTTACTTCATTAATTTTATTGTAAAGAAAACTTTAGCAGAAACGTGCCGTTTACTGTTGAAAATTTACGATGAATGTGCTTTACTGAATACAACTTGTAACTTTTCGATGGTTAAAAATACT
Organism: Stegodyphus dumicola; assembly: GCF_044657685.1. Classification (NCBI taxonomy): domain Eukaryota; kingdom Metazoa; phylum Arthropoda; class Arachnida; order Araneae; family Eresidae; genus Stegodyphus; species Stegodyphus dumicola. Next base: position 118,869,593 of record NC_140770.1, on the reverse strand, counting down.
GACGGAGACAAAGAGCATGAGAAATCACCAGAAAACGAATTTAAATGAACACTGAAAACACTGAAGCAGAAACGTCCAGAATGTGCCTAAAGATATGACGAGGTTGTTTTCGAAGAAGACAACGCTCGCCCTCATGTTGCAAGACCAGTCAAGAAAAATTTAGATTTTCTTTGGGATGTGTTACTCTGTGCTAAATAGCATTCCCCATGCCCCAGTTTCAAACTGGAGATTGTCCCACAGTATTCTTCGGAGGCACTCATTAATTGTCTTAGAGACGGGAGTGGGATTGAAGAGGCAATTACACTTCAGAGATAGCACACCAGGAAGCAGCTAGGACTGAAGTCTTGGAAAGGAATAATCTTAGACTCACAAAGGAAATTAAAAAAAAAAAAAAAAAAAAAAAAAAAAAAAAAAAAAACATCATTGGAATTGAATCAAATTAAAAAAAAAAAAAAAAAACATCAAGGATAGTTGCAGCATCCGCTTAAAAAGAGGGTTGAGAAGAAAAGATATTAGACTTATCAGCTGTTTTTTCTGGCATTTCATCAAAAAGCAATAATCACAATTTATTTTCCAAGCCAGTAAAATTTGACAATACATTTGCTTATACTGACGGGCATAAATATCGCGTTTTTGCTGTTCATTTAGAAAGGCAGTTCTCCGGGAACACTAATCCAATGTTTTGGTAAGAAATAAAAGAAAAAGTCGAACTACTGGGTCAATGATCCGACAGCGCTTAACACATTGAGTCTGGTTTTTGCCGCGGAAATCACCAACACTATCATGAAACATTTAGTAGAAAAAGCGTATAGAAAAAATGGAAGAAAAACATGGATGGAAACCATGGACAGAAAACATCGATAGCTCAGAAAGCATAAATAGAATTTCCAATTTCATGTTCAGGAGCCTACCGATAAATGCCACTGACTAGCATTTTCAACGCGTGCATTACACAGTGCTATTTCCCAGAGTACAGGCATATCAGCCTCCTGTTGTTCAGCGGAAAAATATTCAAGTGGATAAGCCATATTTCCATCTCCATCAAGAAGATCTACACGGTATTAGGAATGAGCTCTCAAGTACCAAGTAGTTAGTAAGACTGATGGAATTCACTGGAATCGCTTTGCATCATAAGGCTCGTCTGCACTCCTTATGCTAGATGCAGCGAAATTTTCAACCGCAGAACATAAGAAACTTATCTGCTAGTTGATTGATCTTGGGTCCTCAATAGAAGTTGTACTGCTCCTAAATTCCTATCTCATGATACTTTACAGTGAAATTGAGAGAATGTTTACTCTGTATACAAACGAATTTAATGCTGAAGTTTCACAGGGCTCATGCCTTGGCGATGTGCTTTATCCATTCTACGCAGCTGACTTTCCGAGAGAGAGGCTCAACATTAACTCAATGGTGGCATACTTTGCAGACGATACCGCAACTGAGGTCAGGTCAATATAACCGAATAAAGCAATTAGCATCCTGCAGGACTTTGTGATTGACATCACAAAGAGTGGTGCTCGCGCAAGAGGGTCTAAATCAGTGCTTTGCAAATCAAAGCTAATAATTGTACGCGGGAAGAGATTGCAGAAATGTGGTTCTGCAAACTCTATCTACATGGATCATATGTGCTGAGAGTAGCAAGTGTCAGCTATCTGGGCGTTTACATTCATCAGAGACTTACGTAGAAAACGCATATGAAGTATTCAGCTGCAAATGCAATTCTGCTGCAAGACAGTTGTACTTGTTTCTGAGAGAAAATCAGAACCTAACCTCTCCCGGAAAAGGGATTTATTTTTATTACTATATTTATACTTCCTTAATCAAACGTAATATGCGTCAGTGACTAGAGCCGCACTTAAAGACCGATCTGCACAAGCTCCAAGAACTGCGAAACAAAACATTCAGAACTATTACTGGAGCACACTTTTACGTCAGGAAATAAATTGCCATATCAAGATCTCATAGTGGATTTTATCAATGAATACCTCAGGAAGCGTAATGAAAAATTCTTCAACAAAGAAATCAGCAGTCGTAAGGACAATTCTCAGCCTCATTAAAATACGATATTCTCCCAAAGGACTTCGGTATCAAACCATTCACAAGTCACCGCCTCAATGATCACAATTTCGTCACCTAATCGCTAATTTCCGATTTTGGCTTTTCTTACTTAAATATATAAGATTTCTATTACTTAATTCACCACTCTTTGTATTTCTGCATCAAACCTGTATATATTGTACATAACGTATTATTGTATAGCTTGTTATTTCTATTTCGCACATTTTGATTGTGAAGCGGTAAGGTTTAGCTGCTTAGTTCTTCTGTTTGTATGTTTTCATCTGGAAACGGTGCTCTCTGATATTATTAATGTCGTTGATTGTCGCCAACTCCGAGAACTAGCGTTAAAAATTGATTGCACATGCGCTATGATTGCAAGCCTGCCAGTTATCTACAATGATTTACGTCTGAATAAATTATTATTTTTTATTATAAATTAATTCTAATATATACATTATTTTAACATTTGTATATTGGCATTTTAATATTTCGTAATATTTGTACGCATTTTACGATACATTAAAAGAATTTTAAAGCAGTGCAAGAAAATGACACAGCATAAACATTCGCAAACTCGAATAGACTTAAGTTTCAATAGCACAGGTTTATCAATACAGGCAATTTCATGAAAAATCGCAGTTTGGCAACGTTGTGTTTAAATAATTAACTCTAAGTTATCGTTAAGATAATTTGCCTCAACATGTTAAAAAAAATAGTTTTAAAATTCTTTAGACACTTTAATGTATCTATTCTTGTATTTTCCATGTGTAAAGTACTCGAATATTATTATACTCTCAAAATATTTTGTAAAAATAAGTGGAAAGAAATGAGGTTACGGTTAAAAATGTATGACATTATCAATACACTTTTTTAACTTACTGCATAAAATTTTTATAAAGCTTGTAAGAAATTATGATATTCCTTGCGCGTGCTCTTGTGATGTAAGTGATTAGCATGTTTAGTTAACAACTTAAAGAATCCTGCTTCGAATTTCTACGATAAATTAGTAGATTCTAATGAATTTTGGCTTCAGAATAGTCCTATTAAATTAACTTTCATTTCTAATGTATTTACTATATGTCAAAATATAACTTACCAATATGGATTCACTCTTTAAAATAATTCTACTTTAATTAAACTTAGGAGATAATATAATCAATTAATCAATATTGTTTAGGAAATAAATTATACCTATTATATTTATACTCACATATGTTTTATACGTTTAAAAATATCTTTGTGTACTTTCAGTCTAATTGCTTTCAGTCTGATATGTTTAAAATGAAATAAATAGATAACGACTACATAGAATGGAATATTTAAAAGCGAACAGTATCTTTCACTGAAGACGGAATGGTAACGTTGCATAACGTCGAGACAAATTACCTTCGTTCTTTGGTCTACGAAGAGCACATTTGTCATATTAACTCCATTCTGTTTGACGTAAATATGTTTTACAATTTGATTCACTGTTTCAAAAATATCGCCTGTCAAAGACTAAATGTATGGTGATTTGAAAATAACCACACTTATTAAACTTTTCGAAAACCAAACTAATGAAAAAAGTCTGAAAGTTTTCAGATTTTATATTACGCCCAAAGGGACTTTTTTAACGTTTTGCGTGTTACCTTTATTTATTAAATAGCATCTTCTTCGTACTTAACCATAAAATTCAATTTAACAGTAATATCACCAAATAATTGAAAAAGAGCATATCGTTAGAATTTCCGATACACAGTCTTGCGTGCTAGAGGGAAAAAAACGTTTTTTTTTTTTTTTTTTTTTTTTTTTTTTTTTTTTTTTTTTTTTTTTTCGTACAGGGTTGCCATTGCTCGCTTTGAAATCTTTGAGTTTCTTAATCAAAAACTTGATAATAAAACAAATTCCAAATTTGGGCTTCTAGGTGCCCTTATTCGGGTGGAGACGTACGTTATTCAAAATTCGATGGCTCTAGGTACTGTTGTTTTATCACAAAGTGAGAAACATGCATACATTTATGCAGATTTCTCATTATTTAGTTTCTTTAAATATAATACAGGGCGATAATATTTGGGAGGAACAATCTGAAAAGTGAAACGCCGTTTATAGTGAAGTGCCACAAAATGCCAAAACGAAATTAATAGCCCTTCTGGGATAACTTCCTTTGGGCTAATAAGTAAATTTAATTATATTTCTGATTATGTAAGTCTAATACATTTAGAGAATGCGCAGTTTCGTATTTACGTTACCAAAAATATGTGGATATGGAATGTTTTTGTAAACAAGTAGAAAAATATAGTAATAGTTTCTTGGAAAATGCCACAATCCCCGTATTTATTAAATAAGCCTAAAATTTCATTAGTGTTGCCATCTGTACCTCGTTTTACGCATCTTATTTGTCATTCGTGAGAGTGATATAAATTAAAAATTAAAAAGTTGAAAATAAATAAAAAAATATTTAGAGTCAAAATTTATCAAAAATAGTTACACATTCTATCAACCGTTTCTGAAAGAGTTAAAAAGAATTCCGAGAAGAAGCTAATTTTATTTCTCCCAAATGGTCATTTTCTAAGCTGGTTTATATTTTTAGTTGTTGTCAAAAATAAATACCGAAGAGTGTTTTAGTCTGAAAGTGAGTTAATTGTTAGCATTCAAATATAAACTGCTGCATATTTGCAAGGTTTATGTTGCCATTTTCTATAATTTTTTTGATAATTTCTATTTCAATTTTTACAATAGTTAACGCAGTTTAACATTCAATTACTAGAAATGTCGATAGTCGATCAAAAGTACAAGAAACAATTTTTTAACACGTGAAGTTCATCAAAGAGTCCATTTAAATGGTCTCTTCTCAGAGCCGGTTGAATCTAGTCAGAACAAGTTTTTCCCACGGCAACAAGTAAGCGTGGGAGAGAGAAATGACACGACACGTGGGTTGACTTCTCAGAAACAGGACTGATCACCACAAGATACTCTTTTTTTATGCCTGAAAATCAGCTCATGAAGGATTTTGCACTTGCTTCTTGCTAACCACCCACAGCCCTCTCCGTCGCCGGCACCAACGCCAACGTAAAACTACATTCTGAAATTATGTTTTCAATATGTATATCTGTGTTTGTTTGCAGTTAAAAGACAGTTCATTTGGCAGAATATTTCAATTATTTTGCATCTGTCATTTTTCTTTTGAGTTTAATATATTTTATGGTAATGAACTAGGGCTCTAACGAAAACGACAAAAGCAAAAAACTTGCTTTATAAAACATGATGCACTTCATCTTTTAAATACTCTACTGGATAAATGGCAATTAGAAGTTTACACCTCGGATGCAAGGGGCGTTTTTAGGTACATCTTAAGGGAATCTGAGAAAGAGATGGGAGGAGAAAAAGAAGTGTCTAGACTAGTCAATATTCCCTGATGAATGACCTGATGTGATAAAAGTCAAGTTCATGAAAAGGACGCAAAGGATGATTTATAAAACTTGAGTTCCAGGGCAAAACATTTTAGTATTTTTTATTTTTAGTTATCTACATAAAAGTTGTATTTCACCATTTTATAAGCTTTGTTTTGATGGTTACATTTTGTTATGCCAGCAGCGGGCAGCCAAGCAATTATGTCCGACTGCCAGTTTAAGACAGCTACAGCCACACTGTCGAGAGTAAGCTGGTAAATTGTCAAAATCCTTGCTTCAGACTTTGATTCACAAAGAACGCAGCGCTGATTCTTTTTTCTTGTTTGGTTTTGTTTCCTGCTTCGACAAATATTTAATCATTCTATCAGTGGCCCCGAATTCAAATGTGGAGAAAGATAATTCGTTCGGATTTGACAACTGGGTCTCCTTCTCCCCAGTCGCTTTTAAGTGGGAGAAAATGTAAGGAATTTCCTCCTCCCTTATTTCATGTTTTTGGGATGAAATTAAAAGTACGTTCGGCTAGCAATCGGAGGTTCCGAATTTAGAATTCCGGCTAATTTTCCCTATTTTCTGCTCCAAAATAAACTTAATGGCTTTCTATATTAATTAAAAAGATTCAAATGAAATTTAGTAAATGAAGTAAAGCAGAGTTTCGAGTAACCGAGTTAACACCGGGGATGACATTAACGAATAATCCAAAATCCTGATTAATTCCACAACACATAGTAATAAATAACCCGCTATTAACAATTTACATATATTTTTAAGCAGTTTAAATTGCAGAATAACTTTATTTGGTTATGTAAATTAAATAAACATTTAAAACAGGAAGGACAATGTTTTTTTTTCTATTATTCTTCTGTTTCGATGAGCGTCAATGGGAAACAATAGATTAATGGCCGGACTTTAATTAATTTTTACGACTCAGTAATTTATTTTTAATGGATGATTTAATAATGTTCATGCACTCCAGGTAGAATAATGTGTAATGTTTATGCATAACACTTATACATAAACACTGCAGATTATTCTACCATTCTTATACATAAACATTACACATTATTATAGACATTACACATTAAGTATCATACTTGAACATTAAGCGTATTTTGAACAAGTTACAAAATACAGAAGAAGGTTTAAATGCACATCGTTTTATTTTACTTTCAATTTGAACATACTAAAGGCCCGACTTATGATATAGACGAAATTTCCTCAACTTACTTTAAATTAACAGAGCAAGAAATTAAATTATTAAAAGTAACGTGTAGAGAGAATGCTAAAGCCGGAGAATATTTTAAACAGAGCTGGCTAAATATGCTAACAGCAAGGCATTTCGCCCAAAGCTTTCTTAGCTAAAGATTCAAAACCCACAGCTTAAATACACACAAAGCTAATTTGCATTCTGATGAGAAATGCGGAAAGGATAAGTCACAGTAAAGGCTTAATCATGATAACTATCTAATTAACAGGAAATACTTTACAAATCTAATAACCTGTTTCTTAATTTAAGCCGTCCCACCAGTGGTCGAGTTGTTAAAGACTACTGATAAGTTTGTGCCGGAAACTAACGCAGTCGAACGAACTTGCTGAAGGTTTTCGTGATCTTCTCCATCTGCAATGTGAATGCGAGCCACTTTTCCTCAGGAAAGTCTTCCATGAAGGTATTCCTTCCCTTAGGCAGATAACGTCCATGCGCTTTGCGTCCAAATTCTTTATATGCAAATATTTAAATAACGACGCAACCTAATTTATGCTCGATTTCTAAACGGAAGTTTCTAAACTAAGAAAACCAAAATCTCACCAAAGCCATGTGTAGTTATCCAGTCGAGAGAAATATGTAGATACAGTGTCAGTAGTTGATTAGTGATAGGTACAGTGCTAATGGCTGATGGCTGATTACTTAATTTGTAATTTTTGGCAGAGTTGATAGAAAGGGTTTAGATGTTAAAATTTTGGTTGCTATAAAATTAACAATATCTCTAACATAAAGAGAAAGAAAACCTTTTAAATTTCTGAAATTATTTTACAAGAAGAATTTTAATAAATTCTAATCTAACAGAAATAATAATAATGGGAAAATAAATGTAATAGTTACCATCATTTATTATATTACTAATGATTAGAATTCAGGTCTGACAAATTACAATTTGACTTTAAAAAATGCATTAACTCTAAATCATATGTTTATATAAAAATATATTTTACCTTGGAAAAAAAGATATTTGATGATGATTAGGCGCCCTTTCAAACGTAAACAAAAGTTGAGAAATTTATTATGCAGTAAAGGCTACGAAATATCATTGGACCTAAAGCAACTTCAAAATCACTTTTATATTTATTGCCTTTGTTACTCACAGAAAAGAAGATAAAAATCTTATATTCTTAGTAAATTTTGCCTCTGTTTAACATTTCTGTCGAAGACAGCATGTTTTATTTATACATTTGACGTATTGTCTGACGTACTCAGCGGTATTGAAAGCATATATGACTTGCTGTTAGCATATGATGCACAATTTTGAAATCAGCTAAATAACTTCTATTGTATATAAAAAGAAGTAAAATACAGAAGATAAAATGGCAAAAGTTAAAAGTAACTCTTATGAAAGAAAAAAAAAATTAAACTTCTGATTAATATTCTTTATAAATTTAAAAAATAGCTTTTCATTTATTAGGTATTATTAATTAAAATGAAAATAAAGAAATTCACGGTGAATAATGAATTCTCAGTAAAAGTTTATTTCAAAGTTTAAGGTTCAACCTTAAATCGAAACCAGGAGCGACTGCTCTTGGTTTGATAATCAACAGCCAAAACATTGAATCGCACTAGTGTTTGTGATCGACATCCGTAGAAGCTTCTTGAACAGTTTCTAACCGCAGAATGGTGAATTTTTGAAAATATTCGTATGCTTTGACGCTACATTTTGAAAGCCTGCGTCGCAACTTCTTTTCGCTTTATCACAAATGTTATGGTAATAATTTGCTCAGCTTTCGAATGTATAGCAACAAATTTTACTGGATTAAAGCAAACGATTTACTGCATAGAAAATAGTGTCCATTGCAAGGCGACATTCTAGGAGAAAAATAGGTTTGCTGGAATTTGTTAAAAAATTAATTGTAAGTATTTGTAAATGCACTGTGTGTGTTTTTATGAATTCATGAATGGTCTATTGACAACATTAAAATTTCTTGGAATTAATGATGTTGGTTGTGGTTAGTATAATGATTTTCCCTGCCTTTTTTCTCCAATTCAAAAAGGGAAATAGCAGTACCTTGGGTGCGCAACGGAATTCCAAAAACAATTGAAATTAATTTCAACTACCATAAATATATACTGTATATAATTTTTAACTGTATCGTTCGCAAAAGTATTTGGCAAGAAAAATAACTCAGAGAAAAATCCAAACAGAAGTGGCATTCATTTTAATTCCCGCAAATATGCTATCTATACAAGCTAAATAGTTTTACTAATAATATTACTCAGATCGCTTCCAAAAATATTCGGCAATATTTGTGACTCTTGTATGTTAAATCATAGCAAACGTATCAGAAAGAACTGACAATATGAATGCCACTTCCAAACATTATGCCTCATTCCCTGAGAAGTATCTACAAATATTTTAGTCGTTTTACACGTTTCTTATTATCACTTTGTGTTGCAGAACTCTACGTAAAGATGGGACAGAAAATGGTTCTGCATTCTAATAAGGTTATTCAGTTTACTGTAAGCGAAATTAGAGAATAACATTGTACCTGTATAGCAATAAAAATGAAAAATTTTCGATTTAAGGTATTTTGCTTCTTTTTTAACACCCAAAACTACGCAAAATTAACGGTAAAAAATGCGTGCTAGTAATATAGAATTTATTTTAATCATGCATTACTTTATGTTAATTATTTCCTGTACGTCTTAACTTAAGTCACCCACTAGAATGCAAATTAGTTCAAGCTGAATATAGAAAGTTGTAATATAGAAAGAATAGTGTGGCAACTTTTACTAGTAGCCTTATTTTTGCCTGAGAAGAACCATCCATTTAGCTTGTTCCCATCGTGGCGTATTCTTTTATCATGCTATATATCGCTTATCCGTGCTCCATGTGTTATTTCTGCATGAAGTATTTTTACGGAACTCATAAGCGTTCGAAAATGGTTAATTGGACCTATACCAAGATAGCGATAAAACGCGGGGTCCCGTTTCAGAGAACCTATTGTTACATTATTTTTCTTCGTTTACGTTACGAACGTACGAGGTTCGTGCGGATTTGGAGTGAATAACTACAACAGCACTCGATGAAGCGTCGAAACACACTTTATTTGCAAGTATTATTCAGAACAGCTCAATCACCTTTACAGTCGTCGAAGAATTACTATAAACACGCGGACACAATCAGCGACACAGCCTCCAGGCTATCAGGCTATAACGGTGGAGACGGCTTCACTGCAAAGCACCAGAGTACAGCTCCCGACTCTGCTCGGTCGTTCTCGGAACTCCACGTACTCTCGAGACTCTCCACGCTACAACTCGCGATGCACTCGACGATACACTAGAGTACAGCTTCCGACTCCTCGCTTCAACACACTCTCTCGACGATACACTAACCGCGATATACTAAGAGACTTTCGGTGCACTCGACGACCCACGCGGCACTCGCAGACCGAATGTCAACTCGATTGTCTCCGTACGGACTAACTGACTCAATACTTCATTCATTCCATTTACCTCTATTTATAATGGTCTTAGTCTGCATGGATTTGCAGGCTTTTTGCCAGTTGTCTTTCTGTAAGGCATCCTGGAGGTAAATTTAATCTAAGAAGGTGTCACATAGACAGAATGTGAATTACTAGAAAGAAGGTGGCTCTTTGCCACTGAGATGAAATCTTTCATCGTGGGGGTGGTGCGACATGTGAATTGCATATAGTATGCAAGTACAAAACAATTTCAAGTAATGAATATAATGGAAATGAAGCATTACAGTATTTACATGAGAAGTTGAAGTCCATTGGATGGTCTCATGCATACCAGCAGGGTTTATATAGCTTTTGACTTGTGTTCGAGAACATTGTGGGCTAAACCGGTAAGAATTCGTTCCAGAAGGTTCTCCCTCCGTCTATAGCATATCACTCATTTTGTCGCCAAATAGGCGTTTTCTCGCCAAATGTGGCAATCCTGCCTGCGTATTTTTACTTCCTCCCTAGGAAACGTAACCCGCGACTAACTTTGGCGATTTACGAGGTCTTGGCGAAATTGTGTGGCTAGCGCATGCGCAGAGATGGACGAACTATTGTGACCATATATCGTATTTTGTAGCGCGAGACTTGATCCCCGATGTTTTTGGCCGATATTTCGTAATGGCGGCTTATATGTAATTGTGCATGTGTGAAACATAATTACTGAAGCAGCAAACTTCATATGTGATTAGTGGGGGGTATTAAATAAAGAAAAATGGCGGTTCATTTTTCAATAGAGTGTACTTACGGGTGCTTTTTTTTTATGGTTTGACTATGTGTCGAGATATTGGCAGTTACTAGCACTGCATATGGTTAGCATGGTCGCATTACAGTAAAGATACTGAAGTGACAAAAGTCATGGGATAGCAATATGCAAATATACAGATGGCAGTAGTATCGCATAGAAAACGCATAAATGCGAAGTGCTTTGGCAGTGCTTTCATTTGTGTTCAAGTTATTCACGTGAAGAGGCTTTGACGTGATTATGGCCGCACGACGAGACTTTGAAGGCGGAATGGTAGTTGGAGCTAGACGCATGGGTCATTTCATTTCGGATATCGTTAGGGAACTCAACACTCCGAGATCCACAGTGTCAAGAGTGTGCCGAGAGTATCTAATTTCAGGCATAACATCCCACCATGGACAATCGCAGTGGCCGACCACCTGCACTTAACGACTGAGACCAGCGACGTCTGCGTAGAGTTGTGAATGTTCACAGACAAGCAACGCTGCGTCAAATAACCGCAGAAATCAATGTTGGGCGTACGAGGGACGTGTCCAATAGGACAGTGCGGCGAAATTTGTCTTCCTTGGGCTATGCCAGCAGAAGACCGACTCAAGTGCCTTTACTGACAGCACGACATCGCCTGCAGCGACTCTCGTGGGCTCGTGAGCATATCGGTTGGTGCCTAAACGAATGGAAAACCGTGGCTTGGTCAGATGAGTCACGATTTCAGTTGGTAAGAGCTGTGGTAGGGTTCAAGCGGGGCGCAGACCCCACGAAGCCATGGACCCAAGTTGTCAACAAGGCACTGTTCAAGCTGGTGGTGGTTCCATAATGTTCTGGTCTGTTTTTATATGGCATGGACTCGGTCCTCTGGTGCAACTGAACCGATCATTGACTGGAAATGGATACCTTCAGCTATTTGGAGATCACTTACAGCCATTCATGGACTTCACGTACTCAAATAACGATGGGACTTTTATGGATGTCAATGCGGCATGTCACCGGGTCACAATTGTTCGGGATTGGTTAGAAGACCATTCTGGACAATTCCAGCGAATGATCTGGCCACCTAGATCGCCCGACATGAATCCCATCGAACATTTATGGGACATCATCGAGAGGTCAGTTCGTGCCCAAAACCCTGCACTGTCAATACTTTCACATTTATGGACGTCTATAGAGGCAGCATTACTCAATATTCCTGCAGGGGACTTCCAACGACTTGTTGAGTCCATGCCACGTCGAGTTGCTGCACTTCGCCGGGAAAAAGGAGGACCGATAAAATATTAGGAGGTATCCCATGACTTTTGTCACTTCAGTGTATACTAGGTATATACGGGAAAAAAAAAAGGCTTTAGATGAGCATGAGCTTATATGATAGGATAGCAATGTAGGTAGAGGTGTTTTTTTTTCGGCGTATGGAATGCTGGAGTTGTACGTCACATGTCTCAGCACCTGTGGTATCATACCTTTCCTGTAAATTTGTGGGATTTAGTAAACCATGATATTTTATAATGATTATATTTGGTTGAAAGTGAGCAATAAAATAATAATAATTCTTTCTAATTTAATAATTACTATTCTTACTTTAGCCTATATAGTTCAGTATTAATAACTCTATAACTATAAAATGTATATATTTACTTATTAAATAATTCTGTTAAGATATGTATTGTTTCTTATAAAATATCAATAAAAAGTGGATGTGTAAAAAGTTAATAATTTATTCATTTTAACAGTTTTTATTTAACTCATTTCATTTTCCTTTGTCTAGTTTTTAACATATACAAACTCTTACCAAGTGTGATATATTTTCCTTTATATATATATGGGGACATATCATGAGTGGCATTATATTCAAAATATGTATTTAAGTTTTAGAGGAAAATTCAATCTGAGAAATAGTTTATGATGTAAGAAATGTTAATCAGAAGTAACATAGTTAGGTAATATATTTTGAAAGATCATTTTAAGTAATTATTACATTTATAAGTGTTAGGTTTATTTTAGATTTTAATATATGCTTGAGTAATTTACTATTACTATCCCTTTAATAACAGATTTAAATAAATTATAAATATATCTTTTCTTACTTATACATAAGTAATTATCATTTCTTTAACTTTTTGTTCATTAAGAGACTGTTAGTTTTCACCCTTTAAAAAATTCTTTTATTTATAATTTAATAACTTGTCCTAATAAGACATAAAAAGTATATTTTATAAATCATACTGATAGTGTTCCATTTAAAAACTGTTATTAGAAATGCAGGTACTTTTTCTGTTATATGGGCACTGCAAAAAACAGTGTTAAAATATGTGATAACTAGCTGAAGATTAGCAACTATGTGATCAGCTAAGTCATCTTGGTTTTATGAGTGAACTGAGCCAAATATTCATGTGTTATTATTTGTTTATTACACTTTCTTATTCTCATTAAAAAATATAATTTACATGCCGTAGAGCTTGTGTTGTGTATTTTTCCAATACTAATCGCTGCATATCTCATTATCAGAGTCATAATCAGCATTTTCATCCCATCATTTCAATATCTTTTTACTTGCCTCGATTTTAAAAGTGTGCTGTTGTCTAGATTTTTTTTCGTTATCTAAAAGCTATAGTTTATATGCTGAAAAAGGAATCCTGTGTTTGGCGCATATGTCCTATTGAGCTTTGCGCCATAAATCTACTACCACCACCACCAATGCTAATCGTAGTCTTTGTTCATTGGAATGCAATATATAAAGCATTTGTAATGAAATCTAGAAAGTGTTCCTTTTGATGTCATTTCAAAACAGAAGACGTATTTTATTTCCCAGTCCTCTATGAAAGCATGCAGAACCTATTTATCGGGCCCTGTTTGACATTCTCATTCTGAGCATATGTCACAAAAATTAAAAAATTTATGCACGATGTTCCATCGATTTAATTTAATATCTGCTGGACTTGTTTTTGGCTGTGCTAAGTAGCATTTCCTAAACAACAAAACGTTGTTCAGACTATGAACATCCTTGAAAAAGAAACTGTTACTGCAATTTTTATATCCCGTGTATAGCATGGCTTTATACTGACTGCAGTTAGAGATATAGTACAAAGATCTAGAATATTCGTGACATTGGCAATTTCAGATTTGGGATTTTGCTGCATATTAGATCTTAAATCCAGTAAGATGTGAATTATAAAATTAAAAATATGAAATGGTGATTTGTGAAATAACAAAGTCTGTATGACCTAAAGGGAATCAAAATAAAAATTAAGAAAAAAAAAAAAAAATAAAAAAAAAAAAAAAAAAAAAAAAATTGAGGAGGAAGCAGTAAAATTATTACAGAATAAAGGGATTCCTCATAGCTGAAAATTTTGTAAAAATAATCCTGAAATGATGTGTTTTACTAATTACGATACACCAAAATAAAGTTTCAATCTTAGATCTTGCCCAGAAAAAAAGTCTCAGATCTCGCACTTGGTTTGAAGGATCGCATTTAAATTTCGGACCACCAGCGGCCGAATGGTAAAAGTCGCTGAACACTGGTAATTCGGTCTGACGTTCGAATCCCGCGAACGGGCTGGCTGCATGGGCGTTTTCATCGTTTTCCCCCATGTGTAACGCGTATATGAGCCAGTTTTCGTTGGAAAGTCCTCCATCAAGGCATCCCTCCCCTTAGGCAGGTAGCCCTGGAGGCTTTTCCATAATTACACACGCATCTAAATTTCCTTAGAGCTGTAAAATTTATGTACCCGATAAATAGGTACCGTAATGGACTGACCTTAGTTGAGTTTTGTAATAATATGCAATACAGTTGTTGATTGGAACAATTATATGCAGAATTTTTTTAACCATTTTATATCTAGGTATGTCTCGTGCTTGTTTCTGAAGTCTGTTGATAAATGCTATTTATCAAATCCTAGTTGATTTCTCATTTAATCTACAACAGAGCACAATCCTAAATGTTGGAAATTATTTCTTACAAATTTTAATTTTTATGAAAATTGTTAAAAAATATATAGAAGCATTTATCATGCCAGCAAATTGGAGTTAATGGCAATCGTATGGACATTGAACAGGTTAAAGAGAATTCTTAATCGACATAAGATTTACAGTAGAGAAGCATTTACTGCAAGAGAAAAAATATTTCTAATGTGTCAGCTAAGTAATTTGACAATTGTAACGTTTAAATATTAATTACATTGGCAAAATGGTAATTTTATGTGCTACCTCTCTTGCAAGAAATATATCTCATTTTAAAAGTATGAAAATATTTTAAGACTTGTTGTTAGTATTTTCTCCCCTCTTATACAGCAAGGATTTTATACACCATAAGTTTGACATATTGTTGCTATTTTAAGTTATGTGATATTAATATGCACTACGCACTTACAAGAAATAACTATCTTGAAATTTAAAGTTTGAAAATTATGGCAATTATTTTAGTTAATAGTGTCAAGCTGATATAATTACAGAACAATTTTCAAATTTTAATTAAAATCAGATTTTTTAATGCATAATGAAAGCAATCTTTGAATGAAAATTGTTATAAACAAAATGGTATAAATCAAAACTATTTACCATTAATTTAAATGGAAAAAGGTTCTCGGATTCAAAAAAAAAAAAAAAAAAAAAAAAAAAAAAAAAAAAAAAAAAAAAATCGAATTATATTTAAACAAATTAAAATATAAAATTAATATAGTCTAATTAATAATATATATATTATTAATTAGCATTTAAAAGAATAGCAAGTGCATTATTATTACACGTGGTTGAGTAATGATTATGCTTGATATCCTGAGTTGTCAAAGATCTGACAAAAAGAGATGCAATTTGTTTATGCAGAAAGAAGAACGAGGATCATTTAGTAGTATCTTAACCATTGCTTGAGTGTGTACTTGAGTGATACCTATGATTTCTATGCCTGTTTGTTCACAGCACTGGCAATTCAGGTTATATTGTGTTATGGTTAGCATAAAATATTAAAATTAATATATTCAATAAAGAAAAATTTGTTTTTATACATGATCAAAGCATTTTGAAAAAACTGTGTTAGATCAGTATACTTTCTCAAAATTAAGGCGTACATTTTTTGCAGTCATTACATTAAATAAAAATATTAAATAATAATTTCACTTTTTCATTCTAGAAAAATGAAAATCCGTGCTTTCTTTTATAACCCTTGGTTCTTTCTGAGAGTAGATTTAAGACTTTTGTAAAAGAGAAATGGCATAAAGGATATAGGTGATAAGGATTTAGTTATTATAGTTATATAATTCGGAAATAATAAATTTCCAAATATTAAAAATATTTATTAATCCTAAATATTTATTTTTAATATTTAGGGATTGAGTGAGCTTTCTACTAAAAATACAGAACTTGCCATTGTTCAGATATAATTTCATTTTTTCTTTCAAATTATTGAGGTCACATAAGAGAGATTTTTAAAGAATGAATCCCCGCAAAAAAATTGAGGGCCACATATATTTTTGTTCTTTGTGGCATTTGCGTACTTTATATAGCAGGGAACAAAAAGTCCTCAAGAGTTAATGGGAATGGAAGAGGTATAAATGACCTATTCAAATTATTGAGGTCACATAAGAGATTTTTGAAGAATGAAAACAAACAAAAAAAATTGAGTACCACATATATTTTTGTTTTGATGCACTGTATTCATATAATAAATCTCTACTTATTTTGAAAAGTTTCGAATGAGAATTAAAGGGGTACAGGTTGGCGGCATTTAAATTTCTCTTCACTTTGTGGCCTTTTTGTATATTGCAGAGCTTAAATTGCTCCGGTACTTCTCAGTTTTCGAGATAAATTATAATTTCAGCCGGAGCCCTAAATAAAAGGGCTCAGGCACTTTTTTTTATGCAAGTGAACGACAATTTTAACTTAGAAATTTTGTTTTAATAGTAAACATGTCTTAAAAATCTGATTCTAACTTTTGAATGCAAGCCTGTCTTTCCATCGCACTCAAGCCTTGTACAGAGGCTGAGACTTTTGAGGAAAGAAAAGCCACCCAATTATATGTCAAAGGCTTATTCTCCAGAATATGCAATGAATTTATGAGAGCGGGTAAATATTGTATTCCTCAAAGAACTAAAAGTGACACCCTGGTCGTGCACGTTCCATGCTAGTGACTTCCTTCTGCAGAGCTGTAGACTTTCTGAATAATGTAGCCAAACTGGGGGACCACTGCTGCCACTTGTACCAAGAAGTCATATTTATTCTCAGGCTGTATTCAGGAAAAAAATCGGGGAAAATTTCCGCTTGACGGCTAGAATTATATCGCAGGGCATCGCGATCAGGTAGTCTTGAACTCTTCCCTCTTTATCTTCAAAGCTACTCTTTTCAGTTAAATTTCTCTCCATACTTTCATACTGTTTCTAGAATTCTCACTATTCTCTTTAGTGGAGCTTTTATCGTTTTTCCTTGGTTTGTAAGGATCTTAAGTTTTACTAACGTTTATTTTATTTTAAATCTTTACTATCACTTCTTATTTTCTACTTCCGGCCAGAATTATAAGCGTGAAGGAGTTTTATGCAAAGTTGTCTGGCGAACGCCAAGTATTTAAGTGTGGCCTTTTTGCCAAGCAGAGGAGAGGAAGCCGTGAGTTCGAAGCAGGCCGCTTACCTTAGAAGTTACGCAGTTGCTACTTTGCCTTCCAGGCCAGAGGTTTTAATCCTCTTGATAAATTAAACGTATTGTAGTGTTCACAGTCTCTGTGCTACATACGCTTTCTGTTATTATAAGGCCAATCTTATTCTAAAGTTAAATTAGAGTTTAGTTTTATTTTGATATCTTTTAAGTTAGACCCCGAGTGGAGGGTCATTGTATTCCGAAGTACGGAAGTCATTGTATATAAAGAAAAAAATAAAGGGTTTTGTATACCCTTCGTCTGTATCCTGTCCACTTACTACAATTAGTGAACATAGCTTTAGTAAGCTCTCTGTTCTAGTCAGGTCATTGTATGTTTCCGAAGAAAGTTAGAAGAAACATTGAACCTGATAGTGGCGCCCGACGAAGAATAACCATGGCCGAGTTTCAAGAAGAACCTGTGCTGCCTGCAGAAACAGCTCAGAATCCAGAAATGCCAGCTGCCGCCCTGGAAGGATTTGGGTATATTGTCCAGACCATGCGCGCTTCGATGAAACCGGAAGCAACGTTTAATGGAAACTCACAGGTAACCAGTTTTTTGGAAAAATTGGATGACCACTTCATGCTCTACCCCGTGCACGAGTTTCAAAAAGTTACCTTAGCTACCAGCGCTTTGAGGGGCCAAGCGCTTAACTGGTTCAAATGTATCGGCAGAAGTCTCTTGGGTCAAGCAGGAAGTCCCACCTATACCTACGAAAATTTCAAGACTGCCCTACTAAAAGCCTTCCCTGTTGTAAGGGATCGTGCGAAATTAGAAACAGAACTGTTCAGTATATATCAACAAAGAATGGAAAACCTCTCCAGGTTTATTTTAAGAAAAATTCACGTTTTCAAGCTCTTGTATGGAAACCGTCCGGATCCTGAAATAATTCAAGTGATTTTGCCGAGGTTACTACCCCAAGTGCAAGACTTTATTGAATTGAGAAATCCGACTACACTGGAAAAATTATTTGAGCTAGCAATCCAGTTTGAAAGTAGAAGAACGGCGGACGTCGAAAGAAGACGCCAATATCAACAGCGAAACCAATTTGGTACGCCAAGACTACAGCAAACTCAAGCACATGGCTACGGAGAAAAAGCGAATCAGTGGGCAAGGAAACCCGAGCATTCAAAAACAGCCGGCGAACGTCGACAGTTCAATAGCAACCCAGGAAAAAAGTCTCAAGGCCAGTGGAGAAAGAAGGAAAGCACCGAAAGAAAAAATAATTTAAACTAAAACGGATTTCTGCTGACGAGAGGGTGCGGAAATCCGAAGGCCACGAAAACCCCTCTTCCTACAAGTTAAATACAGTAATGGTGAAAAATTTAACTCTTCCGAAGATTGAAGTCTTGGTAAATAATATCCCGGCCACCGCACTCCTGGATACCGGCGCGCAGTGTTCCTGTGTGGCAGAAGTCTTTTTTAGAAAGTATTTTCGCAAATACCGCATATATAATGCGGATAATACAACAGTATTAGCGGCGCAAGGAGAACAATGTAAGTGCGTAGGTAAAGTACCTTTGTACATCCGTATCAAGGACGAACAAGTAAAGGTGATGTTTTTTATAGTAAAGAATTTGCAAGCACACTTAATACTAGGAATAGACTTTCTTTCAGACGCACAAGCTACACTGGATTTTAATGAAGCGTCTCTTAAACTGACGATGAAACCAGTGCGTGTAGAAAAGGTTGAACCGCCAAGGGTAAATCTCGACCACCTGCCTAATGACGAGCAAGATAGAATCCGACAAGTGGTAAGTGAATTTGCTTCCTTATTTAGTGATATTCCAGGATTTACCCAGGTTACTAACCATAGTATTGACACCGGAGATGCATTGCCGGTTCGTCAAAAACCATACCGGTATGATAAGAATAAGGAAAAAATTATAGAATGGCATATTACCGATATGCTACGTAAAAAGATCGTAACGCCTATCTCAAGTAGTTATGCTAGTCCGGTGGTTTTATGTAAGAAAAATAATGATTATCCTTTGGAGCATCCAAAAAGGTGGAGATTCGCTATTGATTACCGTAAATTAAATTCCATAACGAAATATCCGGTATATCCGTTACCGATTATAGAAGAAATTTTAAGGAACATAAAATCAACCAAATTTATGACAACTTTAGACTTAACGAATGGTTATTTTCAAATAGGGATCAGGCCTGAGGACGTGCCTAAGACTGCTTTTATAACCAAGTCTGGCACTTATGCATTTTTGCGAATGCCGTTTGGCCTTTCAGGCGCCCCAGCAACATTTCAGCGATGCATGGACATTGTGTTAAGACCTGTTCTCGGAAAATCCACATTTATCTATTTAGACGATATCATTATTACTAGTGATAATCTAGACCAACATGTACAGGATTTAAGACAGGTGTTTTCTTTATTAAATGAGGCCGGTCTAAAAGTTAATGTCGAAAAATGCAAATTTGCAGCCCCTGAATTAAAATATTTAGGTTACAAAATATCGCAAAAAGGGATCGAGACAGATGAATCAAAAATAATCGCGGTACAAAAGTATCCCACTCCAAACACGGCAAAGAAGCTCTCTTCTTTTCTAGGACTTTGTTCATATTATAGGTCCTTTATAAAAGATTTTGCGGCTATCGCTGAGCCATTGTTAAAATTAAAAAGGAAAAAGGCAAGATTCTCGTGGACGGCCGAAGCCAATAGTGCTTTCGAAAAATTAAAACAAGCATTAACGCAAGCCCCTGTGTTGAAATTTCCTGAAAAGGATGAAAATTTAGAAATTTCAGCGGATGCTTCGGATTATGCGGTAGGAGCGGTACTTTCGCAAAATCAGCAGCCAGTAGCATTTTTTAGCCGAACTTTAAATCAAACACAAAGAAACTATTCCGCGACCGAGAGAGAGGCACTTGCAGTTCTGTTAGCAGTGCAAAAGTTCCGAGTCTATTTTGGAAAGGCGCCGATAACAGTATATTCTGATCATGCGGCGGTAACTAGATTGTACTCTGGAAAAAATTTATCCCCAAGGTTAATAAGATGGGCACTCAAGCTGCAAGAATATAATCTGGTAATCAAGCATACCCCCGGAAAGGAAAATATCGTAGCAGATGCCCTGTCACGAATTAAATTAGACGAACAGGGTAATACCGTAAAAGTTGCAATGCTGACAGCGTGTACAATAAATTCCCGAGAAACTGTAATAACCGAACTGGGTAAGGATCCTGAGTTTGGAAGTATTTATGAGTATTTGAAGGATCCTGAAAATTTTAGCCACCAAGATATTGTGGCGATAAGAAATAGGGCGGCCCATTACGAACTAATAGATGGTCTATTATTTTATACAAAAACTACGAATTCCAACAACGAATTTCGACCTGTTATCCCAGCTAGTCTTAGATTAAATATCCTGCAAGAGCTCCATGACAGCCCTTTAGCTTCTCATGCTGGTATTCGAAAAACTACTCAACGCGTACGCGAGGCAGTCTACTTTCCTGAACTGCAAAAGTTAACAAGGGCGTATGTCCAGTCCTGCCCAACATGTCAAGCCGTTAATTATATTAATTTCCGCCCGGCCGGGTTTCTAAATAGTATTAAATCCGAATTTCCAAATGAAATAATCGGTATCGATTTATTGGGCCCTTTCCCAAAAAGTCAGTTAAACAAAAGTCGCTATCTCCTTGTTATAGTTGATCATTTTAGTAAATGGACCGAAATTGTTCCCTTAAAACGAGCCTCCGCGAAATTAGTTACCGATTCTATTTTAAATAAATATATTTTAAAATACGGGGCGCCCCTAAAAGTTATATCGGATAATGGTCCTCAATTTGTAAGTAATATATTTGAAGACATGTGCCAAAAACTGGGCATACGTCATTTAAAAATGGTCCCGTATCGGCCGCAATCAAATATAGCGGAACGGGTCAACAGAAATATAGTGAAAATTATCCGTAGTTATGTTAAAAATTTTCATAAAAGCTGGGATAACTATGTCAATGAATTTGCTTTCGCCCTTAGGACCGCAAAACATGATACAACGGGCAAAACTCCTGCTGAGTTATTTCTAGGCAGAAAGATTATAACACCGTTAGATAAATTATTTTATGTGCAACAAAGAGCCCCAGAATTTAAAATGGGTGATATAGAAAAACTAATTAAGGAAGCAAAGAAGAATACGGAAGTAGCACAAAGAAAACAGAAGCTCTATTATGATTTGAAACGACGGGGAGTAACTTATAAAGTAGGGGATGAAGTACTAAAAATTAAGCATTCACTTTCTTCAGCACCAGAAGATAAAACTGCCAAATTTTTCCCACGCTTTGAAGGACCATATGTTATAGAAAAAATAACTCACGCTGTTGTAGTATTAAAGGCAAGAAATGGCGAAACCTGTTCCGCAAACATTGACCAGATAAAACCATTCTATGACCGTAATAAAATGCAAATCTTTTCAGATCTTTTGCAGGATCCGGTACGGCAGACACCGCAGGTACAAGTTCCAGAGGTGGGAAAACGACAAGTACAAGGGCAAGCCAATGAGAGACAGAAGCAAGTGAAAAGAAAATTGCCCCGCGGAAAAATTGAAGGTACAAAGAAAAAGAAGTCGTTCCACCGTCCAAAAAACAGAGTTCACGAACACCCCCAGAATGAAGAAGGGAGAAGGACGACGTATGTGGAAAAGACCGGGAGAAAGGACGGCAACTATAACCCGGCTGTGAAACGGAAGATTGACTCATCCGACAGAACTCTCCGCAGCAAAAGTCGCCGAACTGCGGAAGGGCCATCAGCGGCGGAGGAAAAAGTACAAGAAAAATTTGAACGGCCAACAACGAGGTCCAAGCAGGATCACGACAGAAGTTTCCCGGTTCCACCAAGACCAGCTGCCTTCAAACGGCCAAGACCACAAGCAGAGGACAGAAGGAAGATGTTCAAGGGTGGCCGTAGTGGTGAAAAACGGAAGCTTCCAGAGGAAAGCACTGAAGGGCGAGCCCGTACAAGAAGGAGGATCAACCAAGCTACGGTTTGCAGCACCTTTAAAGACTGGGCCCAGAAAAGGATGTCTGAATATTACAAAGATAAGTAAAATTTTGTGTTACTTTACAAACTTAAGTTAATCTTTCATTCTTACTGCAAGTGGCAGATTTGAAGAAGTTTTACCTCATGCGAGGTCTACCTTTATCGCCAAAAGGGCGAGAAATGAGTTGTGACCGATTTTCTTATTATGTTTTTCAATTACTCGCGCGTAAAACTAAAGTTGATGTATAATAGCGTTGTATAAAGACTTAAATATTGTAAAAAGTTATTGTATAAATTTTATTTAAAACATTCTAACAAGAAAGAAGTTTTAGTCTGAAAGACTTTTTGAAATGTACTATTATTTCAATGTAGAAAGAATTGGCACTTGCTTTGAAAAGAATAGAAGTTAACAATGTACTACTAATGTATGTTTTCAAATGTGTAAAATTAACGGCATCTTGATATGTTCTTGTATACATGTGAACTGTTATTTTGAATGTTTAGAAATACCGTGATATGGTAAAAGTGAAAGTAATGTTAAAAAATTTGTTATTCGTGTGACTGTAAAGATTAAATCATGGTGAATATGTGTTAAAGGTTGAATGATGTAGTTAGGCTCTCTGACGCTACACTTTAGAGTTAGCCACTTTCAGAATAGTACCTCAGGGTCTAGAGTTGAAATTAGGGTGTGTTAAGAGGTCTCGTATGTTGAATTTTAACACGTTAGTGTTTTGATTATAGGAGGAAGTGTTGAACACATAGACAGAAACACATTCGTGTTTGGTGTTTTTACAACACATGTCAGAGAGCACGGGGAGAGATAATTAAAATAGTCATGAATGAAATAAGAATGTTAAGAAAAGTATATTCTATATGTTATTTACAATGTCATTCTGTAACATTTCATTAAACTAGTTTTCCTTCCAGATCTCTGGAAGGAACCAGAATTGAATAAAGCTCCTGTTTTGATGCAGTACAGATGAAAAAGAAAAAAGATTGTTGTATATTCCGGGAGCTGCTATTGTAACAAATTTCTTTCTTTTAAAATTTTCTAGTTTCTAGCTAAGTTATGTTTGTAAAAGGTTGGTCTCGCGTTAGTTTCTAGAGCTAAAAGTTTTCAACAAGGTCGTTTTAGACCTCAGTTTCAAACTAATTAACTCTGGCGGGAAGTATGTAAGGATCTTAAGTTTTACTAACGTTTATTTTATTTTAAATCTTTACTATCACTTCTTATTTTCTACTTCCGGCCAGAATTATAAGCGTGAAGGAGTTTTATGCAAAGTTGTCTGGCGAACGCCAAGTATTTAAGTGTGGCCTTTTTGCCAAGCAGAGGAGAGGAAGCCGTGAGTTCGAAGCAGGCCGCTTACCTTAGAAGTTACGCAGTTGCTACTTTGCCTTCCAGGCCAGAGGTTTTAATCCTCTTGATAAATTAAACGTATTGTAGTGTTCACAGTCTCTGTGCTACATACGCTTTCTGTTATTATAAGGCCAATCTTATTCTAAAGTTAAATTAGAGTTTAGTTTTATTTTGATATCTTTTAAGTTAGACCCCGAGTGGAGGGTCATTGTATTCCGAAGTACGGAAGTCATTGTATATAAAGAAAAAAATAAAGGGTTTTGTATACCCTTCGTCTGTATCCTGTCCACTTACTACAATTAGTGAACATAGCTTTAGTAAGCTCTCTGTTCTAGTCAGGTCATTGTATGTTTCCGAAGAAAGTTAGAAGAAACATTGAACCTGATAGGTTTGCTGCAAAAAAAGACTGATACTTGTCATCCCTTGGAATAGTAAATTTTATGTATAATCAGGGCTTAAACTCGGACGGACATTGGCTCAGCTGCTTCTTAGCATCTAAGTGGAATTGTAATTCCGGACAATGCCTCAAATTAGACGAGGTCCGATACTTTATTTTTTCTATTTAACTATTCAAAACTAATTTAATAATTTATTAAATTTCTCTTTATTTTTACACTTTTCTTAATTTAATTAAATTAATTAATATTAATTTAAATTTATTATTTAATTATTAGCTATTTTAATTATTTATTTATTTTTTCTTTCCTTTCTCACAGTCTTCCATAGGGCTCCGGCACTTCTAATTTTAAAAATTAAGCCCTGATATATAGAATGGAACAATAAGTCCTTAAGAGTTAATGGGAACGGAAGAGGGGTAGATAATCTTTGGATCTATCTCCTGGTCATTGTTTCAAAATGAGATAGAGCTGGGCAAATTCATATCATCGCCTATAATGTGCCCAAGGTTTAAACTAATGACAGACATAACCAAGTGCACTCTTGGTCAATGATTTTAAAGACGTTTTTGATGTTACTATCAGAGGAGTCTGTGATTATATTTAGAATTTAACTAAATCAAAATTACTATGTGTTATTAATTGCTTCAACATTCAATTAATATTAAATAATCAATTATTATTCAATTAATATTAATAATCAATTTATTATTAAATAATCAATTAGTTAAGTGATTTTTCCTTCTATCGTGTCTGAATAATTTTATATTCTGAAGCTGTCATTTCAGTATACATATAGAAACTATAAATTTATTCATTATTCCATAATGTAATGGATGAATTAATATGCTTAACAATTGCAATCTAATGTGCTTTCAGCTGTTGCAAAAAATGCCTTCAAACCTTCTTAACTAGGGCAATTAAAATGATGCCGATATCTTAAGTAAAATTCATTGTACGAAATATGAGGTACTGGAATATAACGAAAAGTAATAAAACATATTACCCATTAGGTGGAACAATTCTATGTTCAGATACATGTTTATGAGACTGCCTTTATCATCACCATTTTGACGGTATTTACTAACAGTGAACTCTGTGAATGTATAGCAGAATAAAAATATTATATTATTAATTGTTATTTTACCGGCACGAAAGTAGTTGATGAAGACTTCTTTCACCGAATCAATTGGGCGTAAGCAATTCCACGCTTCAGCAACATCACATCGATGTGTATGAATGAAACTTTAATCAAAGTGCACAGATTCTTTTTTACATACTCATCACATCTTGTATAATTATTATTTTTTTAAATTCTGATATGCGAAGCAGCTAAACATTCTTTATTTTTGAAACTAGCCCACAAAAAGAAAAACACCAGAAGAAATTTAGTCTTGCATGTTGACACACATAATCTTTCTTAAAAATAAACTTTACTCTTTCCGATTTGCATTGTTTCAATCCAATGCACGTGGGAACCAGCTTCAAAATGTATTTTGCAATTCCCCTATATATCTTCACTATTAAGATCACATCTGATCTCAAAGTCGAAATCCTTTTTTCCTCCGAACTTGGAAGACACTACTTCGTAGGAATATCCATCAAATAAAATTCTATAAAATTCATTTTCCACTTCGTTTCGACATACTCGCAGCCATCACAAATTTGAAACATCAACCGACAGCATTATTTCCTTTTGCGCATGCGTTTGGTGTCACAATTTCGCCAAGACCTGATAAATCGCCAAATTTAGTCGCGGGTTGCGTTTCCTAGGGAGAAAGTAAAAATACGCATCCTGCCTTCCCTTGCCATTTAATGGTAACCTTAAACCTGCTTTGCGGGGAAGCTATCCCACCGCGCCTGGACATTCCGTAACACTATGTTTGCCGGAGATGAAGAACCATCCATTTGGCAGACCTATGAATTGGTGAATGAATTTTGTATCTCTATAGCGTAGTGATTAAAATTTATTCTATCGAAACCGAGTTAATAGGTGAAAGTTAGTGTGTGTTTCATTGACTTAAATTTTTTAAATCCAGCTAGTAGCGGTGGCTAACATTGCGAATTTTGAAATGCAAACTGCAAGAAGTAGTTTAATAAACTTTCAGTTATGTTTTATCTCTTGTGTAAGTTACAGACATTTAATTACACGTGTGTCTGGTTATGAAGGCAACGTCGGAGAAAGAAGCACATGCAATTAGATAGTTACCTAGGTTTAATCATCCAGTGTAATGTTCTTCTCTCTTTCTTTAATACCTAAGCGTATAAAGAACGTAAACTGAACGTAAAAATGGAGGAACTTATGAATGGCCATTTATATAAAAAACCTTTATATTTTAAGAGAAAATATAGACCATCAGTAACATTTTATTGTGAATTTTGGCGATTTTTACTTACGCGTAAAATTTATGTATGACTAATAACGCCCTACTGTTAGGGAAGCCGGGCGCCACAGGTTTGGGCCTGGGTCGAATCCCGAGGAAAGCGTCGGTGGTTGTAAGCTTATAGTGCCTTTGCAGCACGGGCACTTTAAATACAGATAAGCTGAAAATGTTTTCGAAAAGTTTAAGGAACGGAAAGAGAAGTGGGAGATCCCCATAAATCTGTTCCCTGGCGGTTACTCCATAAAAATTAGACGGATATGGGTAAATTCGAACAGTTATCTATAAGTTGTCCAATGTCTAAGCCAATGACAAATGCAATCTTGTCTTCTAGCTACAGTAAAATTAATGGACTTGATCTGACGGTACTGCTACACTAGTGAGATAATATTAACCATTTATGACTGATGTTTCTTTTTTATTTAGTTATAATCATACATTATGCGCATATATTACGTAAAATATATAATTAAAGCTTATTACTTTGAGTCAAACATCAGTAATTGCTGATATAATTATTTACCTTATAATACTCGGGTGGAGGAATAATTTGTAAATATTTTTTCAATATTTTCACTACACAAATGCCTATTTGAAAATATGCATATTTAGCCTATTTGCCAAGCACTTTTTTTTACGTTTTCTATTTGGAATAAAGACATCAAACATAAAAATTTCCGGTTTAATAACTATTTCTATAAAATTTCTTGAACTTACATTCACACTACGAATAATAGAATCTGTAAAAGAATAGATCTCTTTTGTCATCTTATCACTTCCGCAGCTGCTGGAATAGTACTGTACTTGAATGTTTATAAAAGAATTCTTTAACAATATTCAAGAGGTTTTCATCCAGATGGTTATTCGCAAATTGTCCTCGTTTTATATATAATCTACGTTATATATATATATATTTGGTACTAAAGAAAGTATGACAAGTGGTTCGAAAAAAAAAAAAAAAAAAAAAAAAAACTTCAATTACGTTAGAATTTCTATATGTAATATCCAAACAGTTAAAAGATACTCTTGCTTTGTCGTTGAACTCTTTAATATGTATATCATCTACTTATGCTGCTCCTGCAGAGATACAATAGCAGTTACTCTTTGATTTGCTCAATATTCCCAGTCAGTCAAACATACTGCTATTTCCTTTCTTTTACGCTGTTTCTAGTTGCCGTGTTGACCCACATCCAGAGTTCTGCCAACGATGAGTCACTTTGCGGTCAAGTCCTTAACAGGCAGTTGGTGTGGTCTCATTTGTTATTGAAAAAGTGGTGAAATACCAAGCGAAAAAACGTTCGCATTTTTGGCTGAAATGAATTAAGAACTTATTTAACTTAAACAAAGATTAAACTAATGAACTGAAACTTTATTTAAATAACATTTTTTGGGAAACTATTGCTGCACAATAAAATGTAAATATAATAAATTCGAAAATTAACAATGCTAATTGAACAACCCAACCTGATCGTAAAAGGCGCTGCCGCCACTTGAGGGAAATATTTATTCCAAATGATGTGAGCAAGCAATCTGACAAAATACTTTGAATTACTTAATTCTTGAAAAATAAATGCAAAAGTCATTAACATAATGCGTAACGTCTATCAATGAAATAACATCATAGCAAGCATATATATATATATATATATCTTGCTATTTGGATTTGTTGTTTTGAACATCCCACTTTAAATATGAGATGTTATGTTTCATATCTTTGATTTATGCGGGATTCATTTTTAAAACAGTAGACCTAATTTAATAGCATTGCTTAAAATCGTTTCAGATATCCAATAGAAATCTGAACATTAATCGCAGTTTTGCAATTTGCACATCAATTGCAATTTTTTTTAATTTTCTGGTTTTCATATTTTAAAATTTATTCCATAAATTTTTAATAAATTAAAAAAAAATTTTAATGGTAAATTCTTTGAAATGTTAGGCTGTAACAGAAGTTTTCATGGTACAATTTGAAATTTTAAAAACTATTTATTTTTTTCACACATGGTAATATATTTATTAGAAGTTGCTATAACGCCAAAAAGTTTAATATAGTATAATTTGGTGACAGTCAATTGCAATAATGAATATCGCATTGAAACAAACTATTAATTTTTTCCTTTTCGCTCTGCATATAGAACTTACATTCACAGTACCAATACTAGAATTTGTAAAGGAATAGATTTCTGTCATCTTATCACTCCCGCAGTTGCTGGTGTAATACTGTTAACTTCCTTTAAAAGCTCTACATCTGGAGTTCTCTACTCTGATAGTAGGTGTTTAAAGCAAGAAACTTGGTTTTCCACCTGTTTTAGTTTCGTTTTATTTTCTATTTACGATTAATCATTTTTAGCTTTGATTTAAAACAAGAGACACGCTACGAGTCTTTTGACACTTGAACATTTAGAGTTCAATGTAATATCGATGAAAAATTTTTAAATTTTTCATCGATATTACATTGAACTCTAATTAAAATTTTGAAATAATTAGTAATTATATTTAAATATGTCATTTATTGAAATGCTGTAATACTATTGCTGTAAAGGAATATATTCGCAAATTTGGCAGTTGAAGCAAGAAAAGAAATCAAACAAATCAGAAATCTTTTAAACAATTAGATAATAAGCTATGACAGAGGCGGATTTACCGAGTCACGCAATCTCGAGAAGCCTCGCTTTTCAAAAGGACTCCAAATACATTTCCGGGTTTAAAGAAATAGCAAAAATTCATATGGTGCTCTGAAGATGGGAGGCTTCTAAAACTTCAGATAAGGTGGGTGCCTTATTTCATATACATTCACCACTGAACCACGATTATCACATGTCTAATTTTAATAAGCAATATGTGAAAATATTTGTTGTATTGAGAATAACCAGAACATGACACAGAGACGAGGAATTAGCAAAATGGTGCTGATCAATTTGCTAGACACATCCATAATAATAAACTTCTGTTTGTATATATTAAAAAAGAGAACCTGAAAGGTTTCAGATTTTAAATTACGTCCAAAGGGGCTTTTTTTTTAACGTTTTGTGTGTTACCTCTATTTATTAAATATCATTTTCTTCACACTTAAACCATAAAATTCAGTTCAACAACAATATCGCAAAATAATTTTAAAATAAGCAGAGCTTTAGAATTTCCGATACACAGTTCCGCGCGCTGGAGATAAAAAGGTCCCCCCCCATACAGTGTTGCCATTGCTAGCTTTTAAATTGTTGAGTTTGTTAATCAAAAATTCGTTTAAGTTTTACAAAATATGAAATAGATAATAAAACAAATTCCAAATTCCAAATTTGGCCTTCCAGATACCCATATTTGGGTGAAAGATTACGTTATTCAAAATTGGATGGCTCTGGGTATCTTCGTTTTATCACAAAAAAAATACATATATACATTTATGCAGATTCTTCATTATTTAATTTCTTTAAATATAATACAGGGCGATAATATTTGGTGGCAACAATTTGAAAAGTGAATCGGACATTTATAGTGAATCAACGCATAAAGTCAAAACGAAAATAATAGACCTTCAGGGCAAATTTCTCCTTTGGACACCCCCCCCCCGAAAAAAAAAAAAAAAAAAAAAAAAAAAAAAAAAAAAAAAAGACAGAGAGAGAGAAAGAAGGGTGGAAAAAGAAGAATAAAGAAAAAGGAAGAAAACAACTTTTTTCCCTTCGTAACCCGTAATTCAAAATTCGTAAATTCGTAACCGTAAAGTAATTCATTAACTAAAAGGATAAAAATAATTTATCGTATAGTTTAATGGGAACAAGATAAATAATTTTTCCATCAAAATGCATGTATAATTTTATATCACGAATAAAGCCATTCAATTGAAATAGAATTGAATTCAATATTGTCAAAAAAGCTATTCAATTGAAAAGTCATTTTTCAGCCATGAAAAATGAAAATTAATAAAGCCATAAATATTAATAAAGCCAATTATTTGCCATAAATATTAATAAAGCCATGAAATAGCCATGAAATTTAAAACATTAAATCCTTATTACTACATTATTATTACATTTAAACCTTAATTGTTATCCTTTGATAAGTCGATTTGGGGCATTAAAATATGAATAATTAAATTTATGAATAGTTAGTTATAATATTAATAATGTTTGATTTTTCACTTACGAAAATTTATTAAAAATCTTTAATTGATAATTTACTATAACTTTTTCAAATATTTTTAAAAATCTTCTTTTGTTCTAAATTTTAGGATAGTTTTAATTCAATTTATAGTATTTTACCAGGATAGTATAATCTTTCACTTCGAATTTATAACTTTTAAGTTTTGATGCACCTATATTTGCATATATAATGATTTTTATTTCATTTATTTAAGGACATATTTGAAAAAATACATTACAGCTTGTTGAAGAAGAAAGCCACATACTTCATTCCATTAAAATGCATATTTTTTTAAAAAAATAAAATCACGGTTAATTTAAGGATTTAATTGCGGTTAATTCAATTAATCATGTTCAATTGAATTTTTTAAATTTAAAGTTCGCATTGGCATGATTCTTCTTCATCTAGATCAAATGGAGTATAAAGATGAGGTTTAGGTGAAAAAAAAAGTCACGCTTAGCATCGAACACTGATCTCCGTTATGCTAGACCACTGCATTCCGAAGTGCTTATCATTTCGAGACTATGTCGGAAGGATATTAAATTCATTAAGAATTCAGAAAAATTAATGCATAGAAAAGCATTCTTTGAATGAAAATCTATGCGTGTCGGTAAATATTTTTATAGTTTTACTTTTTCATTCGCAATTTAATCTTAACGCAGTGCTTTAAGTGACATTCTTCCTCAATATCTCCTTGGCCTGTATCATAATGATGAATTCTTATTTCATCGCAATACTATACACAGTTAGTTTAAAAGGAACAAATTGACATTTTCAGAATTTTGCAGAAAGAAAATTTTTTAGCACAGTTGAAATACTTTCACAGTGAGAAGTATACTTTCTGAAGTTTTAAATGAGTAAATTGCGAATGTTCTATGTGAGATCCTTCTGTAGCACAACAGGTACGAATTCGACAGTCAAGTTCTTCCCAAATACTTCTCGCCCATGTCAACAATCGCAGATGGTAGTGTGGTGTATTGGTTAAGATCGTTCAAACGTGTAGGAAGAGGAAAATAAGAACTCGCTCCTTGATATATCTTCTCAAAAACAGTGATGTCTTAAACCATTACAGCCTTTGGGTCATGGTGTTCTTACTACAATCGCTTACGGAAATTAAATGTAAATGACCGATAATATTAAACATATATTTATTTTATTGGTACTTTAATGAAAAAATAAAACTGGTGTCAAAACATAAACGCAAATTAGATAGACTAATATATAAGCACAGATAACATGGCATAGTTAAATGTCAAACATATTTTTATTAATGGCAAGTCAATTAACATACACTGATTACCATAGGGCTTTTGTGCTCGTGGACTCCCGGATGAGTGCTCAGCAGACTCATGCTTTAAGACGGCACTACTCAAGAAGTAGTCACATGATGCTAAATTCCGTCTTCCTGATGACCAATGTGCTAGAGTCATGTTCTGATCCATTGAATGGGCAGTGCAAGACCAAAGCCGACTTTCATTCATAGCATGTTCTAAAAAGTATGCAGAACAAGAATAAAGAAAAACTGGTTTGGCATATTGAAGCACACAAAAAAGCTTTTTCTAGGTGATTAAGGCCATTCTGCTCCACTTACATCAAGGCCGCTCAGCTAAATATATCACGATAACAAATGAAGAAGGATTTTGTAAAATTGAAGACATCCTGCATAAAACAATACTAAACACATTCTAATAAAAACGTGGAAAGAGTCACCAGATTTAAACACACCTAATCTTGCACCCGAACATAAGCACGAAGCCCGAATTCTGAATTTTTTAAAAATTTCTTTTATATATTGTAAAAATTCAACGAATTTTGTGTTTAAAAAGATTCATGAAATCAATGCATTTGCTATCTCCGCACTAAAACTGCCATTATAATTCACGTGTATCTTATGAGCTTGAGCACGAAATACTATTAAGATCTGAAAACAACATAGGTAAAAAGTACTAAAAAAAAGGGCAAGACCTGAAAGGGTTTAAATTTTAACGCCCTTCCAAAACGGCTCTTTTAAAGTTTAATATCAACAGAGATGACCCAGGTGGAACAGCGAAACGTTATCTAAGATACTAGATGAATGTACAGTTAGACTAACATGGGGACGTGATATATCTCCTGTATATTTGAAAAGTGAAAAAAAAAATATATAACTTAATTCAATAAAAATATTTAATGTTTCTAATTATTTAAATCATTAAAATTAATGCATTTATATTTAATTAAATCAAATGCAAAAGTAAAGAAAAGTACTGTTCTTAAGAAATGCATCTCTTGCTTTTAAATAGCTTAGTTGTTCATCAACAGCAAACAGATTTGAAAGATAAATATCTTACAAATGGTTATTATTTAAATTAAATGGTTTTATTTCTCGCGCAGTGCAGCGCGTGACGAATATTAAAAGAAAGCTAAGCCCGAAAATTGAAAATACAAGAGCGCGTGCATTAAATAAATAAATATCTCTTTTTGATTTCGAGAAAGTACTGGAAAATTCTAGCGCGTGATTTTAAAATCTTATAAAAGGAGGAAAACATCTCAGTTTGTAGTAGTTGCTTAGTTTGTTGTTGTTTAGAAAACTGCTCTTGTCGATTATAGCGAATTCGCGGATTAGCGTTCTTTAGCTGTTTTGAATTACGTTCTATTGGATATTTGAGTAGTTAAAAGATAACTACTGTGAGATATTGTAATACTGCATGATAATTTGAGAAAATTTAAGCATTTTTGTTGTGATAATAATAAATTTTTCTTCATTTTTTATCGGACTTGTGCATTCATTTCATAACGAACCTGTACGCACGCAACAATTTTTGGTGTCAGGAGTGGGGTTTGAATGCCAATAACAAGAGCGATGGAAGAGCAATTAAGGCAGTTAATATCAGCCTTTGCCTCATTTAAAGAAGAAATTAAAGAGGAAATGAAATTGGGCCAGGAATCCGTTAAGGACGAAATGAAAGCCGTTCAAGCTGGTCAAGAAGAAATGAAAAGAGAAATTACCTGCATAATAGAAAATAAATTTGAAGCTATAGAAGGCAGAATTGACACAGTTGAAAATAAAGTTGGACAAATTGAAGAAAAAGTTTCTTCCGTAAAAGATCAAATTGAAGAAAGAGTTTCTTCGGTGAAAGAAGAAATAGAAGAAAAAGTTTCTGCTGTGAAAGAACATATAGAAGGGAGAGTTTCTGCTGTGGAGGAACGAATTGAAGGAAGAGTTTGTGCCGTCCAACACCAAATCGAACAACAAATTGATGATAGGGTTTCTGCAGTAGCCAAAGAAGTGGATATTTTAAAGAAATTCGTAGCGACGGCAGGGAATAATAGTGATGGTTTTAAATTCTTACCGATGCCTGCTCGTCCATCTCTGAAGCTATCCACATATGATGGGAAGACATCCTGGCAAGTGTATAAAACACAATTTTCTATAGTTGCGGATGCGAATGGATGGGATTCCCAAGCGAAGGCCTGTCATCTCGCCGCTTCTTTAAGAGCCGACGCAGAGGATATCCTTCAGACTCTTCCCGAAAACAAAAGGTTAGATTTCGAAGCTCTGTCCGGCGCCTTGGAGCTGCGCTTTGGGGAGAAGTGTTTAAAAGACTACAGCAGGCTCCAATTAAAATCTCGTCAACAGAAGCCTACCGAAACACTTCAGGAGCTCGCCACGGATGTTGAAAGGCTGTCCCACCTCGCCTTTTCGGAGTGCCCGACAGAAACAAGAGGAATCCTGTCGCTGCAATATTTCATCGACGGCATCCGGGATCCTGAAATACAGAAAGCTCTTCGAATGGCAGATGTAAAGGACATAAAAAGCGCTCTGTTGTACGCCATGAAGTTCGAGGCAGCCCAGCAAGCAACTAATAGAGATCGCTACCCAGTTAGAGCTGTGCGAGTCCATGAGCCAGTGGATCAACTGATGGCTCGTTTAGATGATTTAGCCAGACAAGTCGACGATTTGATACGGAGTAGGAGGGAGAAGAAAGTGGCTCTAAGGTGTTGGAGATGTGGTAGTGAAGGTCACCTAAGACGGAATTGCAGAACACCCCAGGGTACGGAATATAAAGCAGATGATTTTACCAGACAAGTCATGGCTTGAGACGGAACATAAGTGAAAAGAAACTAATTCTAAAATGCTGGAACTGCGGAGTTGAAGGCCACATACGAAGAAATTGCAGAACATCCCGAGGTACGGAAAATAAGACCATTTCCCAGCAACGACGCAGTAAACAAATTAGTGACCATATCGAGGAACGGAGGTTGTCAGATAATGAAAAACCTTGTTTTAAAGCGCTTAAAATTTATACAGTAAGTGGCAACAGTAACGGAATGTCCATTAATGGAAATATCGATGGAGTTCCTTGCGATATGATCATTGACACAGAAGCTAATGTTACCATCATTAGGAAAGATTTAGCTGAACAGTTTAAAGATAAACTTATTTGGACGCCATCCTGTGTTACCCTTCAGACTGCGTCTGGTGATAAGATCGACATAACTGGGAAGTTAAACGTAAACATCACGTTTGGAAGTGCCGCCTACCATCACACGGCTTATGTGGCGGATATCACAGATCCATGCATACTCGGATTGGACTTTTTAAGGAAATACAATTTTTCCTTAGACTTCAAAAACAACAAACTGCTTTCAGCATCTGGTGACATGTCTATCCATCCTCAGAAGAGATCCTCACTTGGAAATGCCGACGCCTTGTCCGAAAGACCCAGCTCGGGAAGCCGCCGAAATCATGCTAGGGTCGAAAAGAAACGCAAGACTACCAGCTATTCTCCATCTCAGAAGCTCTTCGGTCGAGACCTTCGTCTGCCTTGTGACCGCCTGTTTGCTCGCCGTACGGATGCGCCTTCATCGCCTGAGGAACACATCCAAAATGTCCAGGCCCGGTTTGAGGGGATGCACCGTTCTGCACGAAAGCGAGTCAACTTGGCGACGGAGAAAGTGAAGACCAGATACGACACGCGAGCTACTAGACATAGATCCAACAAAGGAAACAAGGTGTGGTTGTGGAACCCGATTCAACGAAAAGGACTGAGTCCTAAATTACAGTCACCTTCGGATGATCCGTATACAGAACTGAACAGACTAAATGACGTCATGGTTCGGATTCGTAAGTCTTCGAACTCTAAACCTAAAGTCGTTCATTACGACAGGTTAGCTCATTACTATGGCCATAGTACATAATGTAAATAATTGTAAATAGTATCAGACCATGGTCCTTTATGTTTTTAAATGTGTATTTGATTTGATTTGTATTTAGTATTTGTTTTGTATTTAGTATTTGATAGCATTTGATGTGTTTAAGTTAGTTAGTGCATTTATTGTTCATGTTGTTTGATATTGTGATGTAATGTTTATGCCACAGTTCTAAGTTTAGCTTCCTGTCCAGGGATTGTACTGCCCGGGACGTGCAGTCCTTGGGAAGGGGGCAGTGTTACGAATTTGGTATTTAAAAAGCTAATGTTAGTTCAATTACAAATTAAATGGTTTTATTTCTCGCGCAGTGCAGCGCGTGACGAATATTAAAAGAAAGCTAAGCCCGAAAATTGAAAATACAAGAGCGCGTGCATTAAATAAATAAATATCTCTTTTTGATTTCGAGAAAGTACTGGAAAATTCTAGCGCGTGATTTTAAAATCTTATAAAAGGAGGAAAACATCTCAGTTTGTAGTAGTTGCTTAGTTTGTTGTTGTTTAGAAAACTGCTCTTGTCGATTATAGCGAATTCGCGGATTAGCGTTCTTTAGCTGTTTTGAATTACGTTCTATTGGATATTTGAGTAGTTAAAAGATAACTACTGTGAGATATTGTAATACTGCATGATAATTTGAGAAAATTTAAGCATTTTTGTTGTGATAATAATAAATTTTTCTTCATTTTTTATCGGACTTGTGCATTCATTTCATAACGAACTCGTACGCACGCAACAATATGATATTAGAAAGCCAGGAGAGCTGGCAGTTGTGTATACGTTACATATGATAAAAATGTGAAAATGAAATAAAAACACACTTCTCAAAAAACAGCTTTTATTCAAAAAGAAACATGTAACGGAAACAGTGTAGCTGCATAAGAATGAATTTTGATTTAGCAGTGCTAGATTTGATTCGTTTAAAAGTTCTAGAAAATTAGATTTTCATTTTGATTTAATGCTGATATAGACAAATTCATTTCACGAATTCAAGATTTAACTTTCACCCTCAGATAGAAATCTTCGCTTCGGGGAAAATTTTATCGAAAGTGACGCTGTTTAAGAAGACTTAAGTGCTAGCATTAATTAGGTGATAAACACACGCTTATCCAAAAGTAATGCACTTAAAAAAAAAAAAAAAAAAAAAAAAAAAAAAATAAAAACATTTTAGTTAAAGAGAAAAAGCCGGATACTTGCTGGTAACAGTAAACGGATTGGAATGTAGTACATTTATGTCAATACTGGTTTACGTTTATACGAAACAACTGTAAGATACAACTGAGACTGCAGGGTTAAATAGCTAAGTAAGTTAGGATTCTAATCCAGTTATAAAATTTTGGTCCTCTATGGAATAACGGTATATAAGAGCGAAATCTTAAGCTGTTTCTCCAACTGCTTGTTCTTCATCTTCGAAATCTCCCTCGTCATCAGCTGTGGCCTCTTGGTATTGCTGGTATTCCGACACCAAATCATTCATGTTAGATTCAGCTTCAGTGAATTCCATTTCATCCATACCTTCACCAGTGTACCAATGCAAGAAAGCTTTCCGGCGGAACATAGCTACAGTAAAAAAAATTGTAAGAGGAATTTGAAAAAAAAAATTAATACGCTTAATTACTAATTTAGTTAATACAAAATTAATCAGAGTCTAATTAGCATACATATATAAAAATATAACTTTAAAATATTGTATCAATTTAGAGCAACAGTGTCAAGCTTATGAGTGAGTGAGTCTATCTTATAGAAACTGAGTAAGCCATGCCATTTAACTGAAATGAATAACTGACATTATTATGTAATCACTATTCCATTAATTCTATCATAGTCAAACAGAACGTTCCAAAATTCATTCAAACATATTCCTTTCAGAGGGGCATACGGATATAGGGAGGAAATGACCGCTTTCTTCCTGTATAAACTGACATCCCTGTAGGATGTGCGGGTTTTAATACCAACGTATAAGGTATTTCTCCCGCCTTCCTTGCGTGCCTTCGTGGTGTAGTGGTTCTGCACGCTGGGCCGGTATTCCAGAGGTCAGTGGTTCGATACCCGGCGAAGGTATTTGCGAATTTTTCATCTTGCCTGCTTCTAAAAACTACCTAATGTCTCTACAGTGGCGCCCGAACTAAAAGGGTAGTGGATAATGATTCTGCTCACCCAGGATTTGGTGATTGGGTCCCCTAAAACCCCCAGCCGCCCTTTAAAAGTGGAAGCATATAAGGTATTTCACCCGCTTTCCTAACGTGCCTTCATGGTGTAGTGGTTCTGCATGCTGGGCCGGTATTCCAGAGGTCCGTGGTTCGATTCCTGGCGAAGGCGTCTGCTAATTTTTCCTCTCTCTAGCTTCCAAAAAATCCTAATCTCTCTACAAACGTACTGAGAATTGTGTTTTATGTGACTTTAAGCATTAAAAATATCTTTCCCTGCCACCGATCACATGCGCAAAATCATGGTTTCGAAGTTAATAAGAGTTGAGTTTAATTTAAATACTGTCTTCTATCTTCTCTTTGGCTCAATGTCACATATATTCGCTCAGACCAGAAGGATCTGCAAGCTAAGAACACGCGAAAGATAGTTTAAAAACTAGAGTCGTTAACTGCAATTCATGCCTAGTAGTGTAAAAAGGCCGCGTTGCTGCCTCGAAGGAATTTAGCGTTAATTTTTATTAATCGGAGGCAGCAATGCAAACTCTAATGGCAAATTAGAGTTTGCAATCGCAAGTGATTTAACGCTTAAATGGCCAAACAGGAATGAGTAGCGCTTGACAGAAACTTGCCTTTGGTAATTTTTAATACTAAACGGTAGGTCGCTTCAGTTTTGTTTAACATTATCATAAATAAATAAATCGATTATTTTTGTGTGTTCTAACATAACTTGGATTAAAAATGGCAAATAAATCTTACCCAGTTTAAATTTGTCTATCTGTCTAAATTGATTAATAATCACGGCGCTAGTCAGCAATAAAGAAATAGCCCAGCGTGAAGCACCATTCGATGGGCATAGTTGGGAAAATTGTTTAATTGTAGAGTTATAGTAAATGCTAAATTAACTCTTCGACTGATTGGTTAAACGTTATCATTTATATCATACTACAAAAAGAACGTACTTTTTAGAAACTTATTATTTAATTGGAACTTCTTTAGCTGACAATTTTAATATAAACAGCATAACTTTCATCAAAATTTCGATGATTTTACAAAAAAATAATCAATCGATATAATTCAAGCTTAAAATGATTATAGAAATTTGTCTAATTAAGCAAAGATGAAATGAGTGTTTAGTTACCTGTGAACTGTTCCGAAATTCTCTTGAAGAGTTCTTGAATGGCTGTGCTGTTACCAATGAAGGTAGCAGACATTTTAAGACCACGAGGAGGAATATCACAAACGGCAGTCTTCACGTTATTTGGAATCCATTCGACAAAGTAGCTACTGTTTTTGTTCTGTACATTAAGCATTTGTTCGTCAACCTCTTTCATGCTCATTCGTCCTCTGAAGATAGTGGCAACAGTTAAGTACCTGCCGTGTCTAGGATCGCAGGCAGCCATCATGTTCTTGGCATCAAACATCTGTTGGGTAAGCTCTGGAACTGTAAGTGCTCTGTATTGTTGGCTGCCTCTAGAGGTTAGAGGAGCAAAGCCAGGCATGAAAAAGTGAAGTCGGGGGAAAGGAACCATGTTGACAGCTAATTTTCTGAGATCGGCATTAAGTTGGCCTGGGAACCTTAAACAAGTGGTAACTCCGGACATTGTGACAGATACGAGATGGTTAAGATCTCCGTAAGTAGGTGTTGTAAGCTTCAGTGTACGGAAGCATATGTCGTACAAAGCTTCATTGTCGATGCAGTAGGTTTCATCGGTGTTTTCGACTAATTGATGAACAGAAAGAGTTGCATTGTAAGGTTCTACTACTGTGTCGGATACCTACAAGAGAAAAATACTTTTGCTTAATAAGTAAAAGTAAAAGCCGTAATAATAATTGTTTTTACTTTCTTCTTATAATAAAAGGAAAAAGTAGATCTCACATGGTAGAATCAGAGATCATTTTAACCAAGTCTAATTTTCAAAGAGCAAGAAATTCCATCAACTAAAATAAAAAGCATGGATGCAACCGTGTTATATTTCAAGATTATTTTTATACTTGCAATTTAACCGATTTTTGGTTTTAAGTAAAAATTTTTAGCTGTGAAACCATGCTCCTGATTGATAGTTTTTTAAGACATCTTGCCCATGAGTGGTCGGAGGCCTGACATCGCGAAACAGAATAGTTCGATTCTACGTTCCACTCTTGAGGAGAAAAAAAGTAGTGGTTTCTCTATGCGCAATACGAGCAAGTTTTCAAGACTAAAAAATTAAAAATACTTTCATGAATAATATTTCATTTTGAAACTAAAGATTACAAGAGATTTTAATTAAATAAATAATTATCTACTGTGGCCAGATATTTATTTTACTATATTTAACGAAATATCTCTTTTAAAAAATAAATGTCCATTATTTCTTGTCTAAAAAATAATGAAATATATAAAGCGGTTGCTTTACACAGTTTTCTTGATTATCTGAGTACGATTAAAAGCTGTGGTAACCTAGATACTCTGTAGTGAAAACAGATAGCTACTTTCCTAGCATAAATATTAAATGAAACCGGAAATTTTAATTCCTCGCTGAAATAAATTTTAACAAAGTATATGCAATCTAAAAAAATATAAGCTTGATTATTGATTATTCTTTATCGAAGTCCAGTCTTACATTCGTCAATCAGCCTATTACATCTTTTGCAATAATGTATTATTTTATGCTTGCATACAATTATTTTTGTCTCAATGCCCTTTTCTGCTAACATTCTTTTTGCCTTGTTATTTTTTTTTAACGAGCGAAGACAATTGTAAGGTATTTTCTCCCTTTTTAACGGACGTCTACGTGGTCTAATGGAAGCACGTTCGGGTAGCAGTCAAGAGGTCCAGAGTTGAAATCCCGGTAAAGGAATTGCAAATTTTTCATGTTTCCTGCTTCAACAAACCTAATGATTCTACAGTGGCGTCCCAATTGAAAGGTGATGGACGGTAATCAGTCACCACCGGAATTTGGCGATTGGATCTCCTTCCCTCTAGTCGTCCTTAAAGTGGGGTAAAGTATTTTTCCCCTCCTTACTGCCCTCGTAGCGTAAATTGTAAATGCGTCCGACTTCACACTTGTATCTTTTAGAGGAGCAATAGAAGTTCAAATCCTGGCAAGGCCACTGCACATTTTTCATGTTTCCTGCTTCAACAAATCTAATGATTCTACACAGTAAATACCTATTTTAAGCTTATAACAAAATTTATTAACTTGTGCAAGATATACCCTCCTTAAACAAATAGATTTATTAAAACAAGATCGTTACGAAAGCTAAATATGGACTACAACAGTGAAGGCAGACATCGCAGTTGCAACGGATTAAAATGGGTAAAGGGCTGAGTATATGTGAAGTTACTCTTAATTACGAAATCGCTTAAGGAATGGACACATGTCAGTGGTTATTATGCAGTATCAGAAGAATGGTTGATGCTTCACCTTAGGGGAAGGCATGACGCTAAATGTGTTCATGATTCTGTCAGGGTATTCTTCTCTGATTTTGGATATGAGTAGCGTTCCCATGCCGGATCCAGTGCCGCCGCCTAGCGAATGAGCAAGTTGGAATCCTTGTAGGCAATCGCAGCTTTCGGCTTCTTTCCTTACTACATCTAAGACGGTATCCACCAGCTCCGCACCTTCTGTGTAGTGACCTTTAGCCCAGTTGTTCCCAGCGCCACTTTGTCCTAAACAAACAAAAAATTAAATGAAAATAAGGGAAAGAGCTGAGAAAATTACTGTTGCTTATTAATGCCTAATAGAACCAGGAACACTTTAAGCACAGGCGACATACGCAACCGCTTAGAACTTCTATTTTCGGAAAGTGCTAGTTAAACTGTTCTCAGAAGCCACAAATAAATAAAAGCATGTTTTGTTTTGAATTATTATATACCTAATTTATAAGGACGCCAAATATACGGATGATCTACGGCATCAGATAAACTGGAGACAAGCTTTCAATAGAACCTTCCAAGAAAAGAAATAATATATAAATATAAGTATATGGGTCAAAAAGTGTATACGGATAATGATACATTAAATATTTTCTGGTAAAGCTAAACTGTTACACGATACGAACATTGGCAGATCTTAAAGTCCTATTTAAGAAAAATTAATTATCTGTGAGAGGAAACGAATCGCATAAAATCGAGTCTTTTCCCTTTTTAATTTAAAAGGTTACTGACATTTTGTTTTAACATCCAATTCTCTATATCTCTTATCTATGTATTTATAGATAACTTTGTTCTGAAAGATACAAGTCGGATTACCAAAGTTAAGATGGGAGGTTGTTATCATACCAAAGTTAATGTGAGAATTTACTTAGATGGGAAATTACTAAAGTTACGTGAGATACTCACCAAAAATAAAATTATCGGGCCTAAATAACTGTCCGAAGGGACCAGATCGTACGGAGTCCATCGTACCAGGTTCCAAATCGAGGAGGATTGCTCGAGGTACGTATTTGCCGCCTGCAAAGGAAACTTTTATCAGCACCGCATCCTCCAAAGGAGTACATCATTTTACATCAAAATCAAAATATCATAAAATATAGAATTTAAATGTCATAAAATATAGTCATAAAATAAAATAAGAAATTTCATAAATATTAAAATTTAAAATACAGCTCAAAATCTATCATCCAGATTTTTTCTAAAATTTTGTTCATTTTCTTTCTCTTAAACAAAAGATAAAATCATATAATTCTTCATCCTGTTCTCTGTGTTAATTTGCATTTATTAAACACATCTTCGTTGCAACTAGGGAATGGTAGTGCAGCAAAAAGAAGAGACTGGATGACCATACCGAAACAATTGAAAAGGTTTCCATTTCCAGATTGAGAACTTGAAACAGAAAAAAGGGAGGCTCATACGTGTTTAGATATGGAGTCCTCTTTCCACAGTCTTGGCGGGGATAAAGTATTTTTTGTCCATTGCTATCTTGTTATAACTACATCCAGTTTCTTTCAATGAAGAAATACCCATGCATTTATATAATTTTTAACATATTCTAGCTAACCTGACAAACGATTAATTATTATTATGACATCTCAGCTTGCTCTTCTTAAAAATCGTCTGTTTATGGACAAACTTTTCTATGCAAGCTGTTTTCGCTTGCTTTGATCTCGTAAACATCTGCTATTACAGACTCGAAGGCTGACTAAGAATTTTGCTGTAAAGCGAGAAAAACAGCAGCGGAGACATTCAAATATTGTATAAAGCACATGGAACAAACGTTACTACGATTCAATGTTTTTCCGTAAGATTTCGTGACAGATGCGAAGATGATGATGATAAGTCCAAGAGTGGACTTCCTTCGCAGTCTCGAACGGATGAGAACAAAAAAGAAAAGTTGTACTATCTGAAAAATCGTCTTCTGTCGATTCAAATGATAACTAATTAGCTTTGCTGAGTCACTCTTCTATTAGAAAACTAAATAAGCTCTATTTTCTCCCTCCTTCCAGCATGCTTTCGTGGTGTAATGGTAGCATACTCGGGGTGTATTCGAGAGGTCCAGGTTTGAGTCCCGGCAAGGGCATTGCACATTTTTCATGTCTGCTGCTTCACGGACACCTAATGTCTTTACAGCTAAACCAATAATTGGTTTCTGCTTCACGACAATGTAGCGACAGACAGTTCCATTCTTCTAATGTAGTTTCTAAGCAAAGGTGTCACAGCTTCTCATCCTCATTCTCTACTCACCATATCTGGTACCTACAGATTACTCTACTCTCACCATATCTCGTACCTACAGATTACTCTATTTTGTACCTACAAATACTCGACGTTCATAGATACAAGTCGAAAGCTCACGCCGAAGATTAAGTCTACGAACGATTAAGTCAAGTACTACGATACTACGATTAAGTCAAGTCTACGAAAGCTCACGCCGAAGATTATTTCTGAATAGAACTGAAAAGATTCTGAAACCGAAACAAGAGACTTGACAAGTATTCTAAGAGATTTCTAAGAAGTAATAGCTGTATAAACATATCAACCAATGAACAAACTTACAAGGGTTCTGTATCAAAGGTTAAAAGATATTATTTTCTTTTTAATTTTGTTTACTAAAAGGTAATGTATCAGACTTTCAGCTTACGATTTTGTAACGAATTTAGTCCAAAACTCTGCAGATGCACTGTGTATATTACTCGTAAATTCATACGAAACTTCCTAAGTCAACTTTACGAATATCGACAGATTTGAACTCCTTACGCAATCTTAAAATTGTATTTATATTAATAATATTTAATTTATTATATTTTGATTTTGCCTTTCCTGTCACTTTTTACTTGTTTCAAGTTCCCCACTCGCCTTAGCCTCAGTATGCCCCGAGAGTTTGAGGGTTCTTCAAGTCAAGTAGGAGTGGTATGGTCGTACTGAAAATCTAACCGTAATTTCACAGATAATTATGAAAAGTATAATTCCAAACATTAAATTAATTTAATAGAGTCACAAAAATAAGGAAAGCGCATCATTATGGTTGCACAAATATGCAATAATTTGTTAAATCATACATAGCATTTAAAACTAATTAAAATACACGGATTATAGGTGAGTTTTTATAGATGTATTGCAATATACGGAACCCATTTCTTTTAAATGCCGTTCTCGTCTTAATCTTGAATTCACCAATACTGCTAGATCAATTCTTCAGAAAACAGCTCAATAATATACGCTTTGTTGTTTCATTAAAAATTGCTACAGAGCTAGCAAAGCAAGAAATGATAGTTTAATACGACTAACTGGCAATATTAGGGAGGTACATTTA
Source organism: Stegodyphus dumicola (assembly GCF_044657685.1). Classification (NCBI taxonomy): domain Eukaryota; kingdom Metazoa; phylum Arthropoda; class Arachnida; order Araneae; family Eresidae; genus Stegodyphus; species Stegodyphus dumicola. The sequence continues at coordinate 118,824,750 of NC_140770.1, read as the reverse complement.
TTTATTTATTTACTTATCTTTTCCTGACGCCATATTATTTATGTGAAGTTTTTCAGCAATATTATTCACTAAAATTAAAATACACTGGAGCTGAATAACCGAATATTGATGTATCAAAATAAACAGAATTAAACCCCGACCAAAAGAAGCTTTGTTAAATGATAATTATTCACTAAGATATTCAAACCACTGCAAAAAATGTTCCTGTTAAAATACATTTCATTTTGTACTTTGTAATTACGAGATGCAGTGGATTTTTCGTAACTGTTAAGTACACAATATTTTTAATACAGAAGTAAAGTCATTTGTAATTTCATTTTACATCCAGAGAAGTATGTTCGCTTAATATGATTTGAAATACGTAACTAAATACGTTTTCATTAATTTATGGATAATGAAATGCGTCTTTCATTAAATTTCATATATTATTCATTACAATATATAAACGAGTGCGCGAAGAAAAATTCTATGGACGATCTGACAACGTATTTTAAGCCATTCCTCCCACTTTCTACAGATTTAGTTAGATATTTAAAAAATATGTTCTTAAATTAAATAAGATAACATTGAGCTTGAGTAATTAGAGGATAATTCAGAACTTTTCATGCAATTAAGAATTTAATGCTTTGCTATATTTAATTAAAGGAACAAAAAGCAATCTAGAGTTTTTTACTTGCGCACAAAACTGAATACAGTGATTAAATGAGAATTTTATTTTACCTTTCACGAGCTCTAGAAAAAGAAAGTAACTTGGCTCTTAGTTTATACTTAAACGAAAAGTGTGTCCATCATCGTTATTTACACATATTTCATACACGAAGCGATGGTAGAATCATCATTGAAAATTAATGCCGGCTGAATCGATAAACTTACCAGTGGCTTCATTGTAATATACATTTATCCTTTCCAACTGCAGATCGGAATCGCCGTGATAAGTACCTGTTGGGTCGATGCCGTGTTCGTCTGAGATAACTTCCCAGAACTAGAAAGAAAAGAATAAAAAAGATTACTTGCTATTCTTACCTATGCAAACAAATATGACATTTAATATTAGGCGCTACATAATTAATTCTGTATCTAAAATACTCAAATGACTCAGAAATATGTTTTAGAATTAAATTCGGTTCTGAGCCTAGGCGAATTATTTTCTGCAATTTAAATCTAATTCACCTCTGCCATTAGATGCAGAGTACACAAATGAATTTCATTTTGATTTAAGATCCATACTTATCACAAGACTAAGTTAAAAATAAGTACAAAACCTCTGTAATATTTAGAGTTTTTTAAAGAACTCTAGTTATAAAAACATATTGCATGCACAAGTTCATAATAATGGCACCCTTCTATTATTGGGATTAGAAATATATGTATGTATGTGCGCATATTTGTGTGTATGCACACATACACATACGTACGTAGATGCATACATTAACACATACATTCATACATTATATGCATATATACATTTACGAACCCAGTTGCAACAACTTTTTTTTTTCCAGGTCCCCCAACTCTACTAATCGCAACCCCGAGTTGGCAACTCCAAACGTCCGTATGCTTGAAAGTGGATAGTACAGGGAAGATAAGCTTGCCTTCACAGTGACTAGACAGGGATCCAAGCGGACTCGACAGGGTCTGTAAAGGTACTGCCAAGTCTTTCTTTCTTTCTTTTTTTTTCCCCCCGAGCTGTGTGATCGCTACATATTAAATAATTCTAAAGGATCTCCTCGGGAATTTCAGCCTCTTGGGATCACCTCCATAGGTTTGGTATTAACCGTGTTATGGGCTGCTGACGGTCTAGCTCTGGCTGCCTCTGTGTCTGGTTCATTGTATTACCCGCAAATATTCTGTTGCTTGTGACGCCATTTGGAAGTCTGGACCTACTTTCGCCTGAAGTTACGAAAACGCTAAAATCAGGCCTTTTTTATAACAAACATGCAATTATTCATTCTTTTAACTTTTCACATAACCCTTTTGCGATATTTTGAAAAAAAAAGAACGACAAACTTTACTAGAAGTATTCGTATTTTATATGCAAGCCTCAAAAGTTTGAAAAATTCGACCTTTATTTGGGGTTAATTTATACATAAAAATGGCTGATCTATTTTCGTGGGCCACGAATGTAGCTGCGGAATATTTTGCTTTTGACGATAAATGAAGTGTAACTTACAATGAGGTGCTTGCAAGTTCAGCTTACAATTTTCCTGGAACCCTACAAGATATCTTGTATTCAATGTAAAATTTTACAGTATAATTTTTAAACAGAGTATGTTATATATTCTATGGGGAAAACTCAAAGAGTCAAAATATTATGATTAGTTTGATGCTGGTACCTCCTATGCCGTTTAAAACAGTTCTTATGTGTAAAAGTACGATTGATGGAGAAGTTCTAAATAGGTCTTGCGTTAACTGAAATCAAAATACTACTAAAAGACAGTGTTCAGTTCTTTATGCCATAAACCTGAACGAACATTGAATCTGATTTTCTGTTTGGACACATCGCACAGGTATTCAGCAAGGTTGACTTTTGGAGAACTCTGAAACATGGACCATAACTGAAATATACTTTCATATTTTTCTTCCCGAACAATACTACTAATACAGAATAACGCAACGCATTGATAAATGAAAACCAGATACCATCACCTAGAAAGTATGCACCTAGAAAGTATCACCTAGAAAGTATAGGAGTCTTAGTAAGCTAGTGGAAGGTATAGTTTTCTAACATGGGTGAATGACTAGACAGTTTTCCAATATAGCTGCTGCTCAAAGCATTATGCTTTTTTAATTGCATTGTTTTCTTATTGCTGGGCATTCTGGAGGCAACAATTTTCAGATGAACATCGAATATGAGCATAGAACATAACAGGCACAGAACTCATATCGAATCCAATGACTAATTCTGATGTTCGCGTGCCCATTGTGGGTGTTCCCTTTAAAACGAGTTTTCAGAGTGGCCTCTGGATACGCAGCCCCATTTTCAAACGAGTTTCATACATTTTATAGTGTAATACACTAAAATTAAAGATACGCTGGTGTATAGCATCTCTTCTCTGGACTCTACACAGCGGGATAGCCATCGCTCTCCACTGGGCGCCAGGAGCTATAACCGGCAAAGATTTTGGCGCCGCGATTTTTCTCTGCAAGGACTGTTATTAAATGTATCAATGAGCGAGTTACTTAGCCTTATAGCTCCGGAAACGTTTTTATGTTTCTGTTGATGACACCTGACCTTCACCACTTAGCTTTTGTTAAATTCATTTTTGCCATAGCCTTTCCAAACTATATGATATGAATAACGTGATTAATATAGCTCAAAATACGGGTTTTATGAATTTGATGTATGACGTCCTTCATTTCTCTAAAACTGAGGATATCATAATCTAACGGCTTGAATAAATTTAAACACATGAGATAAGAAAGGTGTAATTTTTAAGTACCAGGAAAGTTTTCTAGTTCACTATCGGGTTTGAATCACTAATTTATAGACACTGCATTAAGAATCACAGAACAACTCGCAGAAACGTTGCAACTGAACTCAATATCTAGTAATGTCCTTTGAAGAATTTCTGAGAAGGAATGAGGTGAATGAATGCAGTCTTCCAGACGAAAAGAACTCATGCGCCTTCTCGCTCAGACACAAGAAGGGAATGACCCTGCAAGTCTAAATTCATTCTCTTGTCTCATTTCGAGGTAATTTTTTCCCATCGGTTTGCTGCGATGGCATGTAGGTTGAATGGATTTTAAGACCTGGCGTAAAATTGTCAGTCAAGGCCAAATCAACAAAACTTGGAACCAATTATGATTTCCTTGCTTCTCTGAAATTCTTAGAAGGGGTTTCTTAAACACTGTTGCAGGAATTTTTTTTTAATTCAGAGTCATGAGCTTTAAAGGAAATGAATGAAGAATCACATAATTATCGTTAGGATAATGCATAAAAAAGAATTAAATTGAGAAATGATACGGCATTGGAAACAGAATGCACAGAAACGAAACAAAGTATTAAAAGAATATATGATGTTAATTCAAATAAGATATAGTTATTTATTTATACAGAATGTTTGAGAGAGATAGCACAACTATGTTTCTTTTGAGCAGCTAGTCGCAGATCCATGATTCTTATTCTAGTTAAGAAAAGTGAGTCAAATAAGATAGTTTCTTAGATCAAGATGGACATGTCACATTTTTTGGTAAAAATTTAAGTTTTGTATTTCTTGATGACATATAAAAATTAAAATTTTGCATTTTCTCGATGATAATTTTTATCATAAAGAAAATTCTATAACCGAATAACAAGAATTACCTTCATATCATCAAATTTATCCTAGGTATCATTCATTAATATTTTAGAGGATAGATGCAAACATCGCTTAAGACAGGTATCCAAATTAAGTTTTGGAAAGCAGATTTCTAAAAATCACACTAGATAAACATATACAAAAAAGGCACGGGTTTCATGTTTCCTTTCGCAGGAAATAGTGAAACTGAAAACTTGGTATTTCACTAAAACTTGAAATTCTGTATTTAACTAAAACACAGAACTCTGTATATTTCAAAATTACATTTTACATCTTTGTAATCAACATTTCGAGTAAAAGCGGTTCAATTCATATAATTTTTCACAATTTTTTTCAGCTTCAGTTTGCCATGTAAATTTTCATAGTTTTTTATCTTCATAAAGTCTTTAGCTGGGGTTATTAATCATAAGTTTCTTAGTATACGACCTGCATAAATATTTAAATTTCCTAAGCATTTTTAAAACATAAAATGCACAAAAATTATCATATCATCATACTCTGCCTCATTCATTTCTTAGATTATAATCATAAGAACGGTATTTAGCAGTGCAATCTTTCTCAGACATATCTATATTTATGGCTAACAATTTCAAGAAAATATTTGTTTCCCATTTGAAATTGAATATGACTCCTCCACAAACTTTTAACAAAAGAAGGAAGGGAAATTTTAAGTTTAACAATTTCAACATTTACTTTACTAACAACAAGCTTATCTCTCTCTCTTTTTTTTTTTTTTTTTTTTCTTGAATGATTAGTTTTGGGATTGTTGTTTTCCAACCTTAACACTGGTAAAATGAATTTTGTTTTGTTTAAAAAACATAGATAGAATTATTACCTGAATCCTTGCGAGAAAATACCACTCTAATTTTTATACAGTATAATTAAGGGGTTATTGCTCCATATGAACAAAAGCGAGCAAAATTCATATAATTTATTTTTATTCCGATTTAAAATCAAATTTCTGAATACACTTCCCGGTTGTTACTGGATACGAACAAACTGTAACAGCTCAATAGCATTCTAAAATTTTGTTTGCATTGAGTACGAAATATTGCGTGTAGACTTGGCAACGATGCTGTGTCTCTCTGAAATATATAGTTTTCCTCCTGTTTATTTCTTACGCAGCTATTGTTCACAACAAGCACATCAGGGTTCATTTCGTGCTTCTGCGAAATCAGTTTGAAACCTAGAAGCTAGAATCACGATATTGACCTTGATGAGTGTGTATCATGATATCTTGAAAATCTTCACTGCAGCATGTGAATACATGTAAAGCGCAGCAGATGCATTTATATACTATACGCGTTTTTACACCATATAATATTCGAAAGCGTTAGATTTTATATTTCATTAATCAGAAGCCTAGAACTGTTTTCTCACGAACAAAAAAGTGTTGAATTTTTCAAATTATATTTCGTTCTTACAGATATAAATATTTATTATAATTATTGGTATGCTAATTAACGTAGCATTTATAATAACGGTTTAACGATTATTATAAATTATCTATCTGAAATATGAAGTTTTAATATCAGCTTTAATTATTATTAAAACTAATATTAAAACTTAATATTACTTTCATGTGATATTAAAAATATTATTAAAGGTACTAACAATAATGAAATTGTTAGAATGCATATTCATTTCATTATCCGCAATAAAAAAAATTAGATATATTTATAAATAAAGCATACTATATCAATGACCATATAGCAACAATAATATTATACATAAAAAAGACTAGTAGCAATAGTAATTATAGTAATGAAATTCACATTGTTGTGTACAATTAAAAACAATAATGTTATTTATTACCTTATTATTACTTTTAAGCACTATTTACAGTTGCATGCAATAATAATAAAGTAGCTCCGCTTAATGTAATCACATTTGTTCATGGTTAACCTGATAACATTAAACAATGAGCAAGAATATTCTTCAAACTAGCGGTAAAACTTAATTAATTTAATATAAATAAAAACATATAAAATAAGTACTTTCACAGCAATTTTATTAGGCAAATGAAAAATATTTTTTTATGAACAGTTCATAATATTTTTAATGTCAAAGTTCATTTCTGAACTATCTATCACGTTTCTGGAGATTATTTGCCAATTTGGTATTCTTAATCTGAATACTGGAAGGGAATCCCTCACTGGAAGATAACTTACCAATGTAATATTTAAAAATAGGCAAAATAGTAACTTTAGTTTTCCGTTAATGTTTTCAGGGAATAAGAAAATCTGAAGAATTTATTTTTCTACTTCTGAACAAGAACCTGTATTTGATCGCTCTGATTTCAAGAGTTATTGTAAATCTACGTCAAACTAGGTTGTTTTATTTTACTTATTTATTAGCCCAAAGGTCAGCTAACCCAGAAGGGACATCATGTCTCGAAACGGTATTTTTCAACGAATCACTTTTCAAATTACTGCCATTAAATATTATCGCCCTGTATTACTTTTAAAGAAATTAAATAATGAAGAATCTGCATGAATATATCTTTGTTTCTCGCATTACGAAAAACAACGGTACCTAGAGTCATCAAATTTTCAATGTAGTCCTCCACCCGAATATGGGCACTTGGAAGACGAAATTTGAATTTCGAATTTATTTTATCTATTTCATAATTTGTAAAACTTTAACGAATTTTTAATTAAAAAACTGAATGATTTCAAAGCGAGCAGTGGCAACATTGTACGGAATAAAAACTTCTATCTCTATCACCGTCGAGACTTTCAATCGGAAATTCTTAAGATACGCCGTTTTTAAATATTTTTAGCCCAAAGGACGTTAGCCCAAATGCTCTCAAAAAGTTTATGTGTGTGCAAATGAAAAAAATTAAAAAGCGCCTTTTTGGGAGTAATGTAAAATTTGAAAGCATTCAGAATTTTTTAAATATATTATTATTATTATTATTATTATTATTATTGTTGTTGTTTTATTAATTTTACTTTCAGGGCTAGCGCTAGGTTTTTTTCCGCAGTGGAAACTCTGCAAGTTTTACCGTAATCACATTAAACAGCATCTACTGTAGTAATAAACCAATAACGTTACTGAAAGTCATAATGTTAGTAAAATGAAAAGAAAAAATCTGATGTGTACACCATATGACTTCCTTGTACGGAATATTAAATTATACGCATTTTTTCTTGCATTTCATTAAAATTTATTGGACTGAATTAAGCCTACTTCGCCGACAGCGCATAAACCAGAATAGAATAAATGCATTCTTTAAAATTCACTTTGTTTACCATAGCGACACTCTGGCGCTAGGTTTACTTAACAGTATTATATTTCGTTCATATTATAACTCAGAATGCACAAAATTTATATCATTTAAAGAATTATCTAATCGTTGCCACATGTTCTATTGAAATACTACAATAAAGCTAGAACGATGTATAAAAGAAATTAAGCAAACAAAACAAAAAAGAAACAGTTTTTCACAGACGATTGAGTATTTCTCATTCAATTAATTCAGTTTTCACTTCGCGACAAGGCAAAAATACATAAAAACTCAAAATATCTGTATTAAAAATTACGAAGTAAATCTCAAACGATTATTTCCTCAAAAAAATTCCAGAAAGGATTAAGCATGATTTAAATAATAAATGAAGGCGTTATCTTTGTTGTTGCGAAGCTAAGTTTCTCTAGATTGGCAACAAATCCGCTACTCAGCTGTTTCAAATGTAAACAAGAGCAATGGCCGCCATCAAATTAGGCTTAGCGGCACTTAAACAATTTTAAAATTGTTGATAATTCTAAAAATATTGCATACAGATTTACTAAAGGCATAAAACCCTTAACCGGAAGATAAAAACAACATAATTCAATCATTTTTAAAGCAAAAATTGTACAATTTACAAACATATAAGAGTAAAGAAACTGAGATCACTGAGCCGGGTAACAGAATGGATATATTTATAAATATATTTATATACGTTTGGTGCGGCCGATTGCAACCAAAATACGAGGTGCACATCTACATGTTATAGCAGTCCTATATACAAAATTTCAACGTTCTGAGGTTACTAGTTTTTGAGTTATGCGAGATACGTACGTACGTGCATACGTTCGTACAGACGCCACGAAAAATTCTCTTCAGAATTCATTTTAAAGCAGTTTTATAACTTTTTTGGAGGAAAAGAGTGTTTTATTCTGTCCTTACATGCAGATATCACGGAAATACATCGTTAAATTGCATTTGAAAGAGGTCAAAATGGGATATTTTCGTTGAAATATGCTGCCTGAAGCTTTTCGCGATTACAATACTTCCTTTTTACTTCGTACAAGGAAATAAAAACAATACTATTTTAATCACTAGATTTTTTATTTACTACTATTACTGCCACTACGTAACTTACTTTTAATGTTATTATCGTATTAATAATTCATTTAGTGCTATTATTATCATTACTTTTACAGAACGTTTACATATAATAGACTAAACTCAAAATACTAAATATTACAATTTACTTAAACAATATTTATAATAAATGCATATATAATTTGAAAACGATACCAAATACCCTAAAGAAAGTAGAACAGCGATTTCTCAGAAGTGACAGTTTCCCAAGGCGATTCTGTACAATTACCGAAACGCATTCCTACGCGCAAAAAACATGGGAGAGGGGGAATGGATGTATATTTTTTTAATGGAAGATATCGTACGTTACTTTTCTTCCTAATAATGTATGATTTGCGAACAGTTATAAGACACTGAGATTAGATATATAATTTAGATAGTATCTGGATAATGACAGATTGATTACGATTTCATCAGAATCTGAATAAATCAGAAACTTTTCAAATACCATAATTTCGTTACTCAAAAGTCCCTCCCACAACATTTTTTCATCTTTAAAATGTGTGCAGCTTTTTTTTTTAATCTTTTTTGAATTTCTTTTATTTTTTACTTTAAAATTTCAACATTTAATACTATATAACATAATTAAATTTTATTACTTTTTTCTGCAGAGAACGTTATGATAGGTTCTGTCTGTACACATCAATTAATATTTTAATTCTGAAATGGCATTATTCTCTTACTAATTAGTTAAAATAATATTCTGCCGCTTATGCTTGGTTGGCATTCCTTCATTACCATGGCGTAATTTCTAAAATTAAAGCACCAAAGCCCAGGAAAGGGGAACAGAATTACATAAAAAAAATACCTAATAAAATAAGCAATAATTTAAATAATACAATAATTAATAATTAAAAATAACATGTACAAAGCTAAATAAAAATTTAAATATTAAATAAATGATAAATTGCTAAACAACAAAGTAAAACACCTGGCATTGTCTTACTTGGGAATCCGGCTGGAACTGGAATTACAATTTCTCTCGACTTTTTTTTAATGTTCAGATACAAGGTAAAACGTTAAAAGTACCGCTAATGAGAATAGAGAACATGCTAAGACCAGTATGCGAGTATGGAAGGAAATTTTAGTGGAGATGTGTAGATATGAAAATAGAGAAAGAATATTCCGACACTTTCTGACCACGATGCCCTGCCGATATAATTCTCTCTGTGAAACAGAATGCAATGGCCGGGGGGGATTTCTCCGAGAATTCGAGGATTTATGTAAACCGAGAACAATCGTATGATTCTGCGCAAGTCACCATTTTCATCTCCCATTTTTGATTAAATCATCTACAAAAATATGCAAGAACTTTTTTCTGCGAGAAGTCGCTAGAATTGAACTTGCACACTGGAAGCTTCAGGGGACCTAAGATTTACTTGTTTTGAAAAATACATCGCCTTTCCTGGCATTCCAAAAATTCATTGCCTTTGACATGTGTTGTACGGGCTTTTCTTTCTTTCAGAGCCGCAACATATGTTAAAGCATTTGTTCGTTTGGGAAAAACAGGCATGCATTCAGAAGTTAAATTCGATTTTTAAAGCTTACTTAATACTGAAATAAAATTTTTGATATTAAAAGAATTTTATGCTGATATTGTATTTCAGTTACATAAAAGATGAGCCGAAGTCCTTCTTATATAGAGCTCTGGTGCGTTACGGCTAGAATTGCAATTTGCCTCAAAAATGAGAATAGCTCCGATGGGCTTTAAGGCGCAATTTGAGCACTTAAAGCATATCTGGAACACGGTAAAATTTCGCTGGCCACGCCCAAAACAAGCGAAGAGAATTATTTTTTTTATGCAAAACCTATGCTCACAATTTGAACACTGAAAAAATAATTAAAATTTCTGAATGCGATATTGGCAACAGCAGAAATTACTTTAGATGTAAGAAAAGATGAGTTGCATTACCTTTGCACCGATCTGGTTGCCGCATTGACCAGCTTGGATATGAACTATTTCTCTCATTTTATATAAAATAATACTAAATCTCTAGACACAAGAATACGTTTCAACAGCTGGAGAGAACTTCGATGACTGAATTTGCTCTGCAGCAGACGACCTATCTACTTTACCGATGACGTCACTGCGGGGAAGCACAATTCGCTGCATAGGAGTATCACGTGACTTGTCTGCCGGTTCTCCTTCGCAAAGCGCCAGATATTTCCACTTTTGGGGAAAGGCGCAGAACCTTATTTGATGCGTCATTTATTGAACTTTGAAAATGGTTATTTTTTAAAATTTATTTTCTCCCAATCACATATTAACTAAAAATTTGTCAAATTACTATCCTACAGATAGAAAGCCTAAAACAATAAATCATGTAATTCTAAAATATGAAAAATTTATTTGGCAGTATATTTGCCTCTTATTATATTTTACTAATTTAAAATCATTATAGATAGCACGAAAATATACAGAAAACTTCGATGCATTGTTTTGTTTCAGTGGCATTAAATAAAAATCTATGAATGCGGTAAAACGATTAAGACGAGAAATTACTACGCATTGTAAATATCTAGTATTTATTACTTTTAAAAGAAAAGATGCATTAAAAATCTATTTTTAACAAAAAAGTCATTTGCATCTAAGTTTTGCCTCAACTGCAAAATATTACGAGGCTTACAAAAAGTTTTCACAGTCGGCGTCGCTTCCACTTTTTGTCTGGAAATGCTAAAAATTTTTGCACAGCTCCGCAAGTCTGGATGAAACTTGGCCACTATCTGTTATTTATTTTTCTTCGTCTTTCTTCTCCACACTTCTGGGCTCACAAGCGGCCGAGTGGTGATATCGTTGAACACTGGTAGTTCCGACCTGGATTCGATTCCGGGAAAAACGGTCTGGTTGCATGAGCGTCTTCGGGGTTATCCCCATGTAATATCATGTATACCAAACTGTTTCCTTTAGAACATCCTCCCCGAAGGCATCCATCTCCTTAGACAGATAGCTCTAGTGAGCTCTGCCATAATCAGCTAAACCAAACCAGTCTCCATACTTCTTTCTTGCAGACCAAATTAAGGCCTAACCCTAAAACTCCTGAAATTTTTACAAGATGAAACTTATTGCAATTTGCAAAAAAATAACATTCGGAAATGATTCTAATAAGATTTAAGATAGGATTAGTTTAAGGGCGTTTCTGCATTTTTATATTTATTAAATTCTTTGTTGCATTTATTAGATTATTTGAAATTTATTAACTCTGAATTTCAAAATTTTCGTCTTGAAACATTAGTTCTAAATTTCTTACTTTATGTCTTTAATGATAATTTTCTGCAGCTTTAAGCTCGAAAATACTAGGCATACTTATTTTGTTTTTAAAAATTATTTTGTATTTATATACATATATTCATATATTTCCGGTGCGGCCGATTGCAACCAAAATGGGAGATGCACATCTACATATTATAGCAGTCCTATATGCAAAATTTCAATGTTCTGAGGCTACTCGTTTTTGAGTTATGCGAGATACATACATACATACATACATACGTACGTACACACGCGAGGAAAAAAATCTCTTTAGAATTCATTTTAAATCAGTTTTATAATTTTTTTTTGGGGGGGGAAGTCGTTTATTCTGTTCTTACGTACAGATATCATGCAAAAACATCGTTAAATAGCATTCGATAGCGGTCAAAATGGATATTTTCGTTGAAATACAATACCAGAAATTTTTCGCGATCACAAATACTTCCTTCTTACTTCATACAAAGAAGTAAATAAATAAAAAAAAAAAAAAAAAAAACCGGCAATACAAGTTTTGCAAATTTTCGAAATGCTTCTACAAACCAAATTTAGCCTAATATAATTAAATATTATTTAGAATTTCCATTAAAGCAGTTCCGTTTTTCGCCTTTTTTCCCATTTGTATTTTTGTTTTCTAAACTTGCCAACCACAAAGAACAGAAAATTTTCTTACAGTTTTCCTTTATTACAACATTAAGTGCAGCAGCAATTGGGGCATAATTAATGAGTTTAACTTCTTTATTTTTCATTTTCATTTTATTTATATAGTATATATACACTGATGAGCCAAAACACTATGACCATCCCCACATTTTTCAATGAACTCGTCTGGATGATGTGAAAGGCAGGTAATTAAATGGGAATGATATTTGACTGTTGCTGGAGAAGGTAAGGAATCATTCTTGCACTTAATTTTGCAAGGGATAGCAAAGCCTACTAATCTAAGCGAATTTGATAGAAAACAGATTGTTATGGCCCGAAAACTCGGAACGCGTATCTTCAAAACTGCACCAGTAGTAGGTTGTTCACAATCTCTCATTATTAGTAGTTAAGCACAGTGGATAAATGACGGTGAAATCAGTAGTAGACGCCTAGCTGTTGGACGTCCACGCGTCATCAAAGAAAAAGGACGTCCGAGACTGCACTGCTTATACAGTAAAATCGGAACCAGACAGTAGCTCAGCTGACAGCCCAATACAATGCAAATTTAAGTGCAAGTGTTTCGGAACACATAGTTCAGCAGTTGCTGTTGGGTATGGGATGCATATGTCCCAGTCGTGTACCTCTGTTGACCAAGCGTCATTGTCAACTACGTTTACACTGGGCCCGCGAACATTGGGACTGGGCCATTTATAATTGGAAGATAGTTGCCTGGTCGGATGAATGACGATTTTTAATCCATCACGTCGTGTCAGGGTAAGCTGTCTTTCAGGCAAACAGTTGTCCTTCCCCCCGTACAGTAGGTCATACGCAAACTGGTGGTCGCTGCAGTATTCTTTGGGAACGTTCTCTTGGGCGACTCTGAGACCTTTAGTTATGGTAAAACAGACCATGAAAACTTTGGACTATCTGAACATAACTGCGGTGAGTTGTATCCTTACATGGCGTCTATCTTTCCAACAGGAAATGGAGTGTTCCAGCTGGACAACGTCTCATGTTACAAGGCTCGAACTGTGTTGGAGTGGCTCGAGGAGCACAAGGATGAATTCCAATTAATGTCCTGGCCCCCTTACTCGCTGGATCTTAACCCCATAGAGCACATTTGGGATGTCATGGAGCGGCAGCTCAGAGCTCAAACACCGCCACGTCAGAATATCTCGACTTTGCATGACTGCTGCTTAGAAATTTGGTACAACCTGTCTCCAGCCATCTACTAAGAACTTCTGGCACCCATGCCAAAAGCAGTTGCAGTTGTTTTGCAGGCCGAAGATTATTGAGTAGGTGATCATAATGTTTTGGCTCTTCAGTGTGTATATCATACCTTAATATATAATACACTTTAATTTAGATCAAAATGAATAAATCAGTTGTTGTTCATATTCCAAACATTACATTTCACTTTATGTGTTGACTTTGTTTAATCATTGATCATTATTATGAATTATGTGTTGACATTGTTTAATCATTGTTCAGCCTCTGATGTCTCATGAAGGGATGGCCCGGTTTTACGTGCCACACCCTGTATATGCCTTCTAGCAATTTCGAGAAATGGAAAGTATTGGAAATTTCTCCGCGGTCTTAGGAAAACTATATGAGGCAGGAGAACATTAGTTCTCAGTTTTTAGTTCAGAATTAAATTCGAAGTATTGAGAGATCTCCGTGTGATCTCTTTAGATATGCTTTGCATTGCGTTGTGTTTAAGGTAGTTTGAATTGGTAACTACTGATTGTGTTCTGTCATATTGAAAAGAGCGAACGAGTGCTTTTGTGAAAAAATGCTGCAACATCTGGAGGTAATATTGAAAAATAAAGACATTTAAATCCAACAAATTTTCAGCTTGGAGCAAGCTATTAAAAAAGAAATATAAAATAAAAATTGATTGATTAAGAAATAAATCACTGTAAATAAATAAACTAGTCCAGAAATGACCGCCGACAGATTAAATTGTTTATAGTTTTTTATTCTTTTTTATTGGCACTACTTTTTTGCTCCATTTTTTACACTTTTTATTTTCGTAGTACTTTTTGCATTTTGTATTAAGCTGTAAGGCATTTCTCCCACCTTCTTTGCATGCCTTCGTGGTGTGGTGGTCTGCACGCCGGGCGGTAAGTAGTCCAGAGGTCCGCGGTTCAATTCCCGGCGAAAGCGGTGCTAATTTTTCATTACTCCTGCTTCCAAAATATCTAATGTCTGTACAAAGCATTTATGCATTATTGATCTCATTGATGGACTAGTTTGTTTTTTCACAATGTTTTATTACTTAAGCAAGCAATTTATGTTTTATACATTTTTTAATTACTTTGCTTCAAGCTAAATATGAATTGGAGTTAAATGTTTTTATATTTCAACATATATGTATAATGCTTGGGGATAAAAACATAGTTTATGAAAATGGCAAACCCCTGTTATGCATGCTATTAAAAGTTTTCACTTCGTAACAACCCGCTGTAATGGGGTTGTGGTGTAATTTGGAGTAACTTCTTTTAACAGAATGTTTCTATTGGAAACGAAGCCAAGCGAAATCTTGCTTTCGGGCTAGAAATTGTGAGCAAAAGAAGTTAGCTAATTGCATCTTCGCCGTGTGTATTTTTTCTTTCGTCTCCTTTCTTTAAGGCAGACAGCTGTTACAAGTTTACACGTTCTTTCTCTTCGTAGGTGTTTTTAAACCCTTGGTAGGAGCAAATTTTGGTTTCGCGTGAGTGAGTGAGTCACGGTCGGGTGACGAGTCGAGCCCGGTGAACGGGTCGGTGCACGTCGTGGCCGGTGAAGGGGTGAGGGAGAAAAGGGAAAAGATTCTTTTTTAGAATTTATTTTTAGAGTAGCGTAGACAGGTACACTTAGCTTTTGAACTGCATCTGACAAAAGTTTGGTTCAGTAACAGAAACGCGAATCCTAAATTTTTTCGAATTGGATCCTGAATCTTCAGAAGTTCTCGAATCTTTCAAATTCTTCGTATGAAAGTAATAATGAAAAGAGAGAGAAAAAAAGATATTAAAAGTTTTTTATGAAGCAACATTGAAACCTACGTTTAATGAAAAACATTATTTTTTTAAAATAACGCATAATTTTAGTAAGAAGACACAAATGAAATTTTGTAAATGAAGACCGCAATTAAAGCTCTTTAGATTAGAATACCCCATTCATAGTTTCAACTTGCGAGTATGCCTCGAACATTTTTTTTGCAAAACAAATTACATACATTTTTTTTCCATTTTAATCTTTTTTGACAGTGTATAGAAAATGGTAAAAAAAAAAAAAAAAGAAAAAAAAAAGAAAAAAAAAGAAAAGAAAAGAAAGAAAGAAATGAAAAGGAATGAAAGAAAAAATATATGTCCTTAGTATGTAAAGAGCATTCGAATTTTTCTCTGTGTGAAGATGACAAACTGCTGCCTCAAAATGAAATTGATTATTATAAAAGAATGTTGGTTGGGTACCCGGCCCAGCGCCCGCCTTCAAGATAGCTGAAGTCCCCCCCCCACTTTTTTAAAATTTTTGTATAGGAGATGGAAGTTTTGAAGAAAGCACATTGAATTTTTTTAACAGTTTATAGAGAATAATTTTTTTCTGCATTTCATATTTACAAATTTTTGTATAATTTCTTTTGCATCTATCTCTTGGCAGATTTCATTTTCAATGGCAATCAGAGCTAGATTTATGAGTCTTTACTGTGATGTACTTGACCGTAAATATGTCTTGATCAATTTTAATTTGGAGAATGGTCTTTCGTTACTAGCAACACTAATAAGAATGCTAAGTATTATTCTCCCAATATGACCATCAATTCCGGGAAGCACAAACTATTTGACAAAAATAAGTTCAGAATATCGAATGAGTCATTCATATTGGCTGTAAAAATGTCTTTTGAAGCTACTATTTTGTCATAAAGTTCTTCTGCATTAATATCTTTATCGTCACTTTACTGTAACAGTTTTCTAATTTACTGAATTTTATTTTAAAATTTGCATTACCGATTTCTGATAAATTACCCAGAAAACTAAAATTATCTCAGTAATTTTTCATTGCACCGAATATTTCATTTAATGATACCCAAGCGTTATCCGAAATTCTAGAAAAAGACATTTACTCTAAACTTCTCTTCTGGAGATTAAGGGGATTCATCAGCATGCTCGTAATCGAAGTGACATTTCTTTTTCCTTCGTCGGACTTCTTAAAAAGTTTTAAACTGTGGATCTCCATCCACTTCTTCACTTAGTTTTTGGACTTTCTTAAGAATACTTCACTTCTGTATTCTTCAGTGAATATTTTTAAGTTACTTATTAGGCTAGTGTAATACTCAAACAACTTTTTTGCGATTGTTTAGTAACAGGATTAACTCTGTTAAGAAAATCGTGTCAAAATATCAAGGAACAAATAAATTTATAATTCTTGATTTTCAAACACTTCGTGCTTCATGTTGCACTTCTTTTGAAAAGCATTCACCTTCGGATATTTCAAAAAGAGCGTGATAGATTTCTCCTAGTTGATATCGTAAAAGTCAAATGGCTTCAATTTTGCTTTCTTATCGAGTGTTTGAGAGGGGTTTTAAGGTTAAACAGGAAACGTTTTTCAAAAGAACTGCCCATCGCTTAGTAGAAGAAGAAAATAAATTGTATAATTCTTGGATTGTCGGAAAAAAAATAAACAAAAACTAACTGTATCTGCATTTACCTTTGCTGCATCGTTAATCATTAAATTTAAGCTATGTGCTTCACAAGGAAGATAAAACGCACGAGGGTTTACTTTTAAGATACTATTTTTAAGACCATTTTTCTTCCCTTTCATATTTGTGTCGTTGTCATATCTCTGGCCTCTCATATCATCAAGGGGAATGTTCCGCATTTTTAGCATTTCCATTGCTGTCTCATATAGGCCGTTACTTGTAGAATCATCAACTTTAATAAAGCCTAAAAAATGCTCCTTGATTTCTGTCAAACCATCATTGCAAAGAACAAAACGTGTGACGACACTCATCTGTTCATTTTTGCTAATATCGGGAGTGCAGTTTAAAAGTATAGGATAATACTTAACTTTTCGAAGAGGTAGTAAGATTTTCTCTTTTATACTACTGCAAATAATTTGCAGCATTTCATTTTGACTATCTTTGCTTAGATAATAAACTTTGCTGTTGCTACCTTTAGATCGTAATACTCTTTACGTGAAATTCCATAACTGGGTGGAACTTTGCAAACAATTCTACTAATTTTAAGATGTTTCTATTGTCTTTTAGGTACAGCACATAAGATGAGCCTCGAAAGACTAAATTCTGGCTGCCAAGAAATTTTGTGATCTCAATCATTCTTCCTAATATATTTGACCAATTTTTTTTTCATTTTCATACATCTCTTGTATTTGGGAATCAATTGCTATTATGTTTTTTCAAATTTTTCTCAATCTCTTTCCGTTTTAAGAAATTTTTCATATGTGCTCTACTAGTCTCATGACTACGCAAAGCTTTTAGATACATTTATCCAATCATCATAGCCTTTTACAAAGCTACTACTGTCAATCGATGCAAATATCTTGTAACAGAAGCAAAAAACAGAATTTGTACTTATCGAATATAATAGCCACCAACGGGGAACTAATTCTCCCTTTTCTATTTTTCTGTTTTAATATTGTATCACTTAATATATGTCCATTATTACTTCTCGGATATATTAAACCTTTCTTTTGAATAGGCCCCATTTCAGACAAAGTCATTCTCACTTTGTCGCTAAGAGCTGGCCACTTTTCAGGATCATCAAAATCAATAAGAGGAAAGGAATTTTCATTTATGCCAGTCTCGTCCATAGAATTATCTGAATAATCTTTAATATCAGATTTATTTAATTCCATGCTTGGATCATCACATTCTTTTGCATTAAAAAAGATGATGAAGATGATGCACGTTCTTTTGCAGTAAAACAAAGAGCTCTGTGTCGTCGGTCGATCAGCGCCCCTCTCTTGTCGGCGCCCGCCTGTAAAGAAGGCCTTGCAGGCCCGCTTGCGTGCCTTTCGTGCTGCAATAGTTCATGAGTTTAATCATGAGTTCATGAGTTTGAATTGAATTTGCATTTTATAGTGCTTTGAAGATGTAATAAATTAAGTGCAGGTTAAGACTCTGTTTGACCTTCTTTGAATTTTAAATCGTTTATAATGCACTACTTCTTATAAATCAGCTGGCTATTTCTCGAAAAGGCATTATTTTGCTGAATTTGCATTTTATGGAAATTTATTTCAAAAAATATGTTCACATGTGGAGGGAGGAGTGTTAACTACATTAGATAAATTATTGTTTTACGTAATATCATTTTATTATGAACAGAAAAATTGTTTTCTCCCTTTCCGTTCGAAAAGAGGTCTTAATGTTGGCTATGAAAACTTTATTTCTGCGTTTTAGTGAAGTGACATTTAAAGCTGAGTTTATTATCAAATATCATGCATGAGTATGGGACTGCTTGTTTCCAGAGTCTTTCTTCTTTAAATAACGTAAGAGTTGATGGTAAGTTGGAAGAATAACCTTTGCGAAAGATAAGTGTATTTGATTTATTAATGTTAATTAAAGTTTTCTAATCTGTAAGTCGCGCTCTTTACTAATCAAGATAATGCTTCAAATATTTTTTTTGGTGTTTGGTCCTGTATCGGAATAGTTATGTCATCAGCAATGAGTGCTATTTGTATATGGGAATGTTCGCACTCTTGCATTAACAGGACTTTGCGTGGAGAGTTCAATATTCAGTACAACTTCATCATGAATAGATGCATTGCTAAAGACAAAAGCCGTTAATGCATTGTTTTAGTAACAAAAATGTCAGTTAAAATTAACTGGAAAAGTGTTATTTTCATTATCTAGTTTTCCCTAGCTTTAGATTATGAACGCACAGAATTTGATATTAATTTACTAAGCTTATTTTCTGAGACGTCCTTTGCTGAATGAAATATGATTTCTATTTCATTGCACGGGAAACAAGCAGCCCGAGAGCCTACTATACTTATTTCCACTAAGGGGAAGAGAAGAATTACGAGGAAATATAAAATTATTTTGTGATCACATAAAATTTGCAACTATGATGCCACATTATGTGAAATTAGGTGGTAATCAGGCTCTACCTGTCGAATCGTCTTAGCATAACTATTATTTATTAAACATCGATAAAAGGCCTATTATAGGTTCTCAACATTCTGGACGCAAGCGCTTGGCAGTTATTTTATCATTGGAACATGTAAAATAACTTGCATTTCAGAGAATACTTAAATAAAATGTATTGTAACAACATTCGAAAATTTCAGCTGCTATATTAAAATGTGTGCTTAATAACTTAAAGCAATTAATTATCTGCGTTCTTCTTAATAGAGAATCTCTTTAATGGAACTCGAATTTTGAAGCATAGACTTCTGCGCGTCTCCTATTTTCAGAATATATTAGCTACAGAGTACTGTAATGATGAAGCAGAAAAATTTCCTTACACACTGACCTTCTCCTACTAACAAGCCTAAAAGTCTTAACACAAAAATCCCTTTAATTTTGACATTAATAAAATATGAGGTGGGCAAGAACAATTGTTTACACACTTAAAATTTAAAAAAATGCTTTTTGACTAATTTTACCTAAAGAAAGAAGCATTTATTATCAACGCCTGGTTTGAGAGCGATCTCTCCTCTCTTAAATGGGTAAATATTTGTCATCATGTGCCGGGCATTTGGCTACGTTATCAATGAGAAATAGGTTAAGTGACCCTCGGGTTTTGGTAATTTCTCGGTGACTGCCAAATTAGCCAACTCCCGGTTCTTGGATTAAAAATACAGTATGTGTATAGTTTTCTTCAAATCACTTTCTTTCTTTCTTTTTCATAATTTTGAACGCTTGAGAGACAAACTTAAAAAAAAAATATGTTTCTCTTATTTTGCTGGATCCAAAATTTATAATCTTTTAATAGGCAGAAAAGGAAAAATTTTCATTTCTTCTTTTGAGATCCTCAGCCTTCTCTTGCGGAGTTCAGTTCAGAAACTCTACGCTAAGGTAGAGTTCTACTTTAGTTGGGTCATGTAACTATTATATATATGTATTTTACACTGTGCTCTAAGAACCCGTAGAGTTATTATTTTAATTGGGTTGGTTATAACTTGTAGAGACATTAGGTACTTTTTTGGAAGCAGGCAAAATGAAAAATTAGCAACGCCTTCGCCGGGAATCGAATCACGGACCTCTGGAATACCGGCCTCAGCATGCAGGACCACTACACCACGAAGACGGGAGAAACATCTTATAAACTATAATGTATATAATAGTTTTAGGAACACATAGATTTAAACTTTTAGTTGATTCAGGCAATAATATCAGTAATTCATTTCCGAAGTCTCAGAATCCTTCTAAATTCTGATATCCCTCCGCTAGCTGGACATTTGTTTGTTAAGGTATTCCCTCTCTCCTTTCCACGTGCCTTCGTGGTGTTATTAGAAGCATACTCGAAGCGCATACGTAAGGTCAAGGGTTCGAGTCCCGGTGAGGGCACTGCACATTTTTCATGTCTCTTCTGCTTTAAAAGAAGGAAAAAAAAGCAGAAACTAATAACTGTACACTTTGATCAAGAATGACCAAATTCATCGGTCATTTAGCCATTTCATCACCGATAGTGTTGCCCAGGCAGCAGAACAATCTTTAGCTCAGGGTATATAAACCTGCAAATAGGAAAAAACAGATAACTATAAATATCCCTGCCTTTACCGACATTCGAACCTAAACACTGCAACACAACAACCAACACCACTATAGAGTGGTTAAGTTTTACCGACATACTGAAGAGAGTGGTTAAATTTTGGCCGAAAATGATGGCTTCAAAGAACTTTCAAACTTTGCATCTACATGTGACCTATCTGTTATTGGATAAAAGCAGTATTTTAATTAAATTCGGTTATATTAAAAAATATATATTTGTTTTACTCTATTCGAATATAATTTGTATGATTTTACGATCATCTTTGCGCTCTAGTAGAAAGAATGAAAATTTTAGACCAAAAGCGATCAAAATCTTGAACCAAACTGAGAAATATAGCTTCGGTTTTGTGCACAGTAAATGGTGGTTCCAAAGAGGATAGGTGCGGTTCCAGTCTGATTGGATTACTGACTTCCTTACGCGCAACGAAATCGATCCGCAGCTGTCGTTACATCATCCATGTTCGGTGCCAAGGAAGTTCTAACCTCCTTGCTCGATGCTGTCGCCTGTGAGTAGTGATGAGTCGGTACTACTGAACCGGGTATTTTGTAACTGGTACTTAGTTGTAACGGGTACTGAAAATCGGTACATCCAAGTACCCGTTACTTCAGTACCGAAAT
This sequence comes from Stegodyphus dumicola, assembly GCF_044657685.1. Lineage (NCBI taxonomy): Eukaryota > Metazoa > Arthropoda > Arachnida > Araneae > Eresidae > Stegodyphus > Stegodyphus dumicola. Next base: position 118,802,863 of record NC_140770.1, on the reverse strand, counting down.
CGGTACTTTTCGGTATTCGTTACTTCTGTACCGAAACGGGTACTTTTCGGTATTCGTTACTTCTGTACCGAAACGGCTGCTTTTCGGTATTCGTTACTTTGTAACGAAAATATGCGTCTCTTCTCGGTATTTCGGTATTCGTTATTGGAGGATCGATGAGGGTTCAGCTCACTTCGGTTTTGGTACGAGGACAGTAGTATCTGGTTGTATTTGCGAAATGGTGATATGCGCTCCTTGTGTCCATGAATGGTCTGCTCATCAGACACTTCCGTAGTTGACATGTTTTCTGATATTCAAAATCTTACTCCGTACAGATAAATCAAACACGTGGTGACGTGGCAGAGTTCTTTCAGTGCGCAAAATCGTTAGCTGCGTATTTCGGTACTCCAAATCGTTACTAGGGCACTTCGGTACTCCAAATCGTTACTAGGGTACTCCGGTACAGTAAACCGTTACTAGGGTACTCCGGTACAGAAAACCGTTACTCCGGTATTTCGTTACTTCGGTACTCCAAATCGTTACTTGGGTACTCGGTACTTGAAATCGGTTTTCGGTACTTTTCAAAGTAACGGTTACTTGAGTAACGGGTATTTTGTACCGGGTACTTGTCTGTACCCGTTACTCTCTTACCGGGTACAAGAATGTACCGAAGTTGCCCATCACTACCTGTGAGTCCGTGGGGAGTAAAGAGTGTGTCATCCATGGAGGTATGGAGTAGCCCTCAACAAGTTTCTCCCGTACCCTGCTCTGAAGCACTGGCGATCCCTACGTGGTGACCAAAACATTGGGTCATTTAATTCAATGGGATTTGACGCGTTCGGATGTAAATATTTTGTAATTACGTCGTAAATATACATATAAATGTATATATTTTCTTTTTCTACAACACTTCAGAGTGCTAAGTATATGAAAACAACATATTTTTAAACAACATTTCATTCTGAACGGAATTAAATGCTATACTCTTCACAGGACAGTTTTCTCAGAATGGTTTAATTTGAATGAAATATTTTCACAAATTTTTGTTAATTACATTAGAAAAAAATTAAGGTAATTCGATTTTATTCGGTTAAGGTACAAAAATTAAGATCAAAGTTTATTGTATTATTAATATTAAAATTATGCATTATTTCTTTTCTATTTATAGAGCTTCTTCCTAAAATACTTTCTTAAATATGACATGATTTTTTGGCTTCTGAGGCGTCTTTTAAATCGAAAAATGTAAGTCAATTTATAATTAATGCTCTATTCGGTTCATTTTAAATTAGAGAATTATTAGGAATTAGCGAAATACTTTAAATAGTACTTGACTTTCTCTGAACATTTCTGAAAGGGAATAAAATAAGTTTCTTTAAAAGTATTATTTAAATCTTGTAACTGAGTTATTATAAAATGTAAGGGGAATAATTCTTTTAATTATACTTATCAGATTTTTTTTTTACCCTTCATTTCAACAGTACATATTCCAAAACTCTTTATTATGTTCTTAAGCGCGCATCTCATAGCATTTGCTTTACAATACCTTTTAACAGATTGCTTTCCAATACGAACAATTCTTGCTTAACTAGTTTTATAACGTATTTGTCAACAGGATTTCAATTTATGTTTACAATTCAATATTAAGGTTATTATATATTTAGATAACATTTATAATCATTATAAATTATATACATTTAATAATTAGATTTCTTCACAGTACTTTCACAGTTGTTTATAAGTGAATAAATTCTACATTTCAAATATATTTATAAATAATTTAATGACCTGCGTACGTTAAGAAGCTAGCATACAACTCGAATTTCCGAGAAAAAAAGACTTGCGTGGGAAACATTTAACAATCTGGAATCAATAAGAGGACCATTCATGATCGGACCTCCTTTGGCAGAATATATAAATTTTTTCACCTCCGTCGATTACCCTATTTTCAAATTCTTAATAAGCTGCCTTGATGATGTAGCACGTTCGCATGGTCACATCATCTTGACCGCACATGGTACTTCCGCCAAATTCGCAAATGTATCCCTATTCTGTTCCACACATTTGTGTAAAACTGCACATAATTTTACACAAAGTGTGGTTCCAAATCAAGGGAAAGCTAACTTATTGGCATATCTGTGTGTATATTTATTAATTTTGACGAGGATTGCAGCATTTGATGGTAATTTTACTTTTAATTAACCCAAATAAGTAAAACGTGTAAGCCCAAAGTGATTATTTTTCAGATATATAAAATTAAAATGATGAGTTTAAAATGGGCAGCAGTAAAGCCTCTCCTCTAAAAAATTTTAAAAGGTACATGTTAAATAATATATGGATGTGAAAAAAATTTCTTTTATTTAAAACATTTTGGCGTTTGGAAAATAAAAGTAGCGAATACTCTATCAAGGGTATCGAAAGACGTATACAATTTTAAATGTACCGTAAGGTATTTTTCATTCTTTAAGCATAACATTTTTCTTAAAATCTATATTTTTGTAGTTCAACAGCTTAGAATTTTATAAAACAAATTCATAATCAAAATCGCTGTTGTTAGTTATCAAAAAATAACCAAGATGTGATTTTTGCGTAAATGTCACTAAACAATACAAATCCATCACACTATGAATGTTTCTTTCATGCGAAAGTGTCCCTTTTTCGATTTGTATGGAACTGTTGTGTGTCGAAATACTATCAGAACGCTGTCAAAGCGAGCTTCTGAATGTAAACAAAGAACACCCCATGTGGTGACCGAAGCTTCGAAGCAGTGCTTCACTTCTAGTGCCGGTTGGCAACTCCTTCCTTTCTTACCTCCATGGTGTCATCATAATGCAGATTCCCCCCCTCAGCTTTTCTTTTTCCGTATATGGAGGATCTCGAAATCTTGAATGTCTCATTTTTTGTTGATAGGCTTCTACATTGCAGACATAGTTCTTCCAGTTATGGATACCTATTGCAAAATTATGCATTTGCTTATATTTATTATTAAAAGAAAATATTAATATCTAAAATTCTAAAATGTTGAAGTCATTATTGCCTCAGCTCATTTTGCTATGCCCATCAGTGAACGTGTGGATATGTCCCTGAATGCTGGTAGTTCGACGCGGGCTCGAACCCTAATGAATGGGCTGTGCGTATAGATATTTTCGGGGATTTCTGCATGTGTTGCATAAACATCACACAGTTTTCCTTCGAAAGTTAGGTTTACTTCTCGCTACTAAACCAAGGAAAAATAGGTCTACTACCGTAGAAATTTTGAAGATGAATCATTTTGTACGAAAACGGCATCAGTGCGAAAATAGAGATTTGCGAAAGAATTCGCATTCCTCTGTTTCTGAAATTTTTGTGCCCACATATAAGACATAGCGAATAAATCAATAGGCTTCTTGTGTGTATTGAAAAGCCACAATTGTTGTAAAACATATATAATCTTTTTCAAATTGATTAAAAGATTAAAAATTGAACGAAAGAAAAATATACGTTAAATAACTGTTTATTTTATAGTTATTCTTGCATTATTATTATTATTATGCCTCACTATTTTTTTCTTATTTAAAAGAGAGTTTTTAAATAAACATATATTTTAGCATCTCAAAATTCTCAAGAATACCTGGAAAGAACGTTTATCAATAGATAAATTCAGGAATTTCTAAATTTCGAAAATGCAAAAAGATAAAAAAAAAGAATCACTTTTTCCACCGAGGATTTCATCTCGAATGCCATAGTTCTGCTTAAATAGCGAAACCTCTGTACTTTTCTAAATAAACAAAAATCAAAAGTTTAAACAAACAAAAGTTAAAAACAAAAGCCTTGGAAAAGTGAAAAAAAATTATGAAGATTAGTTGCCTACTAAACATTTACACAATTAGTAAATATAATTAATAAAAATTGTTTTGATAACTACATATTATGTATCTTGGTTACAAAAGTTTTCTGAATCCGATCATTTAATCCTTGGCTTACAGAGAATTTATCTTTCCAGCATCCAAGTCTGCGATTTTCCATTACCACTGCAAAACATAAATATGTAAAATAATTAAGGAAAGCTCACTTACAAAAATTTCAGTAAACGAATTGCGTTTATCTTATTTGAATAAACATTTCACGTTGAGATTAAATCAATGATTGTCTATTCCGAAAATCCATTTTCTCGGAATACAGACCAACAATTGATTTTTCGGAAACTGAGTCACATGGGCAAAGACCTCTGAGTTTCGTATCGTCCGAAAGCTCGTTTCCATAGCGACGGAGATGGCGATGCTCTCTGAAGCGAATATTCAATTCTGGGAAAGCAATAAATTTTTGAAAAGCCCATTGTTATGCTATTTTCTTGCTGACTAATATCTATTTGCATCTTGTAACTATTTGTACCTTGCATTTGTAGCCAATGCTTTAAGTTCCATCAATTATATTATTTATTAAAAATTTTTAAATTCTACATCTTAAGAGGTAGGGTTTTATAAAAATTTGCCTCATTGTAGCCATATATATATGAAAGAAAAATATCTATGAGTGGTCGTGTCTTATCTAAAAGTTAAATTAAATTACGTTTAATTATGTTTGCGAATAACCGCGCAACATAGAATACGTTGGCAAAAAGAAGAACTTGTTTAACTTTCTGAACATACGTTAGCAAAAGATATTTCAATGGCGGGTGAAATTTCAACAAATAGTTGAAAATTCAACAGGCTTGGCTAAGAGATTCGACTGGTAGACAACTAGAGAAATGCCAGCTGTATAGCTTTCATATAACCATGGAATAAGCTGCTATAAAATAGAACAGCCTAGGAATATAAACTATTAATATTAGATTATTTATGTTCAGAATTAGTAAGATGATTCAAAAGCCACCCACCTTCAGATAGCCGGACTCTTGCTTCCCCAGCATTTGTCGAGACTGGAGAAAAAAATCGATCATTAGCCGTCTTATCACCGAAAGTGTTGTCTAAGGTACATCAAAGGGTGTAAACAGATATTATATCTGAGACAATTCGAAATTTAGCTCCAAGAATTTTTGAGAAAATTTTCCGCACCAATTATTTGAAAACTACGGTATATTTTTCTAGAGGCTTGCTGACATAGTGTGCATTCAAATTCGCCACAAGATGATTTTGGTGATCCGTAGTACTAAACTCCAACAATCGGTTTAGCCTTTTTCAAAGAATTTTTCCACTGGGAGTTAAACCGTTTAATGAGTTTTTTTTTTTTTTTTTTTTTTTTTTTTTTTTTTTTTTTTCAGTGATTCAAATTTCCTATCGCTAATAAACATGAGCGAGACATGTTTCTAAAGTTCTGGAAAGCATTTTTTGTCCTATGGCTAAATGCTGAATGAATAACCAAAGGAAATATGACCGAAGTCTTGTAAATGCGCTCTGCTGTCTTTACAAACATTACTTCAATTCACATTGGAAACATATATTGCGTTTCCAAACAAACCGAAATGCTATTGCTTAGCCAGAATATTTTGATGCGAATAAGCGTATGAAAGCAGAATGCGTTTAGAAAATTTTAGGATTACAAAACAGAAATTTAAAACAACATTCTTACTCCTTAGCCTCCAATGCAAGTTCATATAGCTGCTTGATGCTTTTGTAGAACTCGTCAATTAGAACACTTCCAAGTCTCCGGTTACGATTTTCTTAATGTCTTTAATGCTATTTAAAATAATGATATTTGCGATAAAACTTCACTTTAAAGAAGAAAAATTAGTTGCATGGGCCAAATCTGGTAACTAAGATGGGTGATTAAGAATTGTGACATATTTCTTTGTTAGAAACTGCTTGACAAAAATAAACTGTGTGATGGTGCATTGTCATGCAGCAGAAACTTACTGGATGAAACCTTTTTTTCAGACCTCTTCCCTGAATCTCTTTAGAAGTTTTTCCATTTTTTGTCTTTACGAAATATGGAATTCATCGTATTTTTCTCAGGTACCCGTTTCCAGCGAATAACCCCTTTTCTGCAAAGAAAGACTCCCAGGATTCTCTTTATTCGAGATTTTTGAAATCGAAATTCCTGTGGCCGTAGTGAGTCTTTTTCAACTTAAGCAGATGATTGCCATTTTGTTTCAGGATAATTAACAAAGCACTAAGTTTTATCTCCAGTCATTGCTATTCTTTGCTCAGCTTTCGAATCAATGCAGCAGAATTCACTAAATTGAAGTAAACAATATGTCTATGTCTATGTCTTATCTTTTAGTAAGAGACAATCGACCATAAACGGCCTTTACCAATATATTATACTTGACTTTTAAATGCTTGAGGAATCGATTAAGTTGTATCCAATAATATGGAATATGGAATATGCTGTGCTAGAACTCAGAGATTACTAGCGACGGAGGCTCCTGTGCCGCCGTCCGTAGAATAAGTAAACTTTGAAGTAAACTATAAATTGCTTAAAAATTTCTATCTGCAAGCAGACGATATTTTACTCGACGCAAGTTAAGGTGTCATACCATTAAATGATGTCAACTCTTGCTTGACAGGTTTTTTTTTTTTTTATTTTTTTTTTAGAGTTATTTGTTCTAAAATTTTGTAATTATGGCTGGGTAGGAGAACAATTATCTTTAATAACAGATTTTGATGTTAAGTGCTGAAGTTTTCCTTTTTCCAGATCTATCTAATTTTCGATTGAGAAAAAAATCTGAGATCATCCTCTCTAGAGAACGTTTTGATCTACAAATGTTTTGTTGTTCCTAGTCCACATGTATATAGTGCGGTGCATTTAAATAACATTTTTATGATAAAATAACCCACAATATGTTTGAGTTTTGTAAAACAAGATCTTCACGAGTTCCATCGAAGCTTTTTTTTTTTTTTTTTCAAATGAAAGTCACATGAGTATTTTGAGTAAATTTCGGTTTCAGTTTTAAATGTTCCTCTTCTTTGCATAATTGCACACAAGTCTGATAAATACTTTCTTTATTAAGGGTAGCATTAGATTCTGTAATTTGAATGCATTATCTTCATCATAAGCTAAAGTTTAGATTAATATGTTAACTGAATGTTTAATTGATAATCATTTTATCAACTAAATATATAGTTGATTATCAATGATTTGAGAATCATTATATCAACTTAATATTTAGTTGATTATAACTGATTTGATAATCATTATATCAACTAAATATTTAATTGGTTATTAATTCACTATATCATTGATTTAACTGTAATATAACTCAATGATATAATGATTCATCTACTTATAAACATGTCTCTTTGAAATTATCGAAGAGCTTATTTACAGCCTGTATTAGAGATATGCTTCCTAATCATTAATAAATATTGAATGAAAAACAATTCTCAAGCATTTTTTTAATATGTTTAAAAATTTTTTCTATAAAAATAGCGAAAAATTTGATATTTTCTTAATTAGTCATCGATATTAATCCTTGATTAACGAAGACATATCAAGAAAAAAAAAATAAAAATAAAAAATAAAAGCTTTTTACGTGCGGAAGCATTATTTTTTATGAGCTATTCTCTTGCGACTAACTATTATTACAGCTGACAGTCGGAGCATATAATTGGGAACTAACTGTTGTAATAACAATGCTTTCCAATTAAAAATTATTACTACTGTATTTTTCAAGGTCTGTATTATAATCTAAATAAAAAATTCATGCAAACACACCTTTGAAAAAAGCGTTCTTTTTTACGATGACCTTGGTCCGGAAAAGTCATTTGTGAAGAATCTTTTAAAAACCTTCATTATTGAACCACTGATGGAATTCTTTGCTAGCATTTCCTGTACCTTGAAAAGCAATTAAAAAAAGGACAGAATAAAACATGTTAAGCCTTCAAAATGCTATTTTTTTGTAGTTGACTGACGCTCACTTGTCTGACCTTCAGTCAGCTGAAGCCCATGAAATTCCTCATGGAAAGGAGCGCAGGTTGACGCCTGCTGTTGTCACCATGCAGGTGACAGTGCGGCTTTGTTCAGTTTCGCCCCCAATTTTCATGGAGAGCACCCCGGGGGGGACGGGTCTCCTACTCCTCTTCCCCTACCAACAATCTCTCGAGAGGACATTCGGCTCGCCGCATATTGGATCGCTCCCATGCCACACGGACACTATACATTTACAAATATCCATGCTTTCTCCGGGATTCGAACTCGAGCTTTTTAGTACGGCAGTCAGCGTCGCTAACCACTATACCGGTTGGCGGTTCAAAATGCTATAAAGACCACAAGAAAAGGTTGAACGAGTACTTATTACCCACTGGAGGCCTTTAAGTAAAATCAAGTGATGCTGCTGTGATCGTATGAAATTTTACATGCAAGAAAAGATTTGTTTAATTGTGAAGATTTATTAATTTTGACAAGAGTTGATTTTTAGTTAGAGCAGCTTCCCTTTCAACCTCATTTCACCAACGCTTTCCAGACAGAATGCTAATTAGATAGCGCGCGTGTATTCAAATTAAGGTAGAAAGAAGTTCTATTTAAGCGAAGCTTTTGGAAGGTGATTCTAAAACGTGTTATGCCTGTTTGAAGGCCATGTTGTTACTATGAGTTACTACCGATGTGATTCTGTGGCTTCTAGCCATTAAGCTTGTTTCCGCCCACTTCTACAAGTCACTGCTTTCCACGCGTTTAATTATCCTGAGAGCCGTTAGGCTAATTTGAATATATTTTAAGTCCAACATTACCTATTTGAGTTAAGCCAGAAGTGTTGGCTTTATGTAAGCCCAAGTTTGGCCAAGTTCAACTTTATATGATTGAATAAAGGGTCCTTTGAACTCTTCTTCTCGCGTTTCTGTTGTCTTAAGACCTGAGGATAATTCCTCATACAGTCTTCAAGAGCTGTTTAGTTTATGTTATCTAAAAATACGAGATTCTACGTATTAAAGAACAATATCACTTTACATTTAGCTAGAAATCTTTCAAAACTGGAATAGAGAATTAAAGATTTCTGGCTCCACATAAAAAAACTGTTTGGTAATAAATTCTTGCAGACATGTAAAGGCGATACTAAAAGAATCAGTTTGAAAGTTTTGTTAAGATACTTCGTCTGCGTTCTTTTTTGACAGTTTATTGAATGAAGTGACAGAGTCGTAGCTACGGTTTTCAGCGCCCAGGGACAACTGAAGATTTCGCGCCCCCTATGCTTGCCAAGGATGGAAAACATTTAATTCTAAAATGTCGTAACATCAGTTTGGCGCCCCTTGGATTCTGCGCCCGGGAACAGATGCCCCCTTGCCCCCCTCTAGCTACGCCCTGTGAAGTGAGCAGATAATTGTTCTAAAATGTTTAATCGAGTATCGTTTTGTCATTAAATTTTTTACTAAAGAATATATTAATCCTAGTAAATACAAAGTAGGGTTTTAATCACTTGTTTTTTTATTCGAATTCTTCCTATTCTTCAATAAAAGAATGGATAAAACAATTTCGCATTAGCCGAGATTTCGTAGAACATGATTGTCGCGATATTGAACTATTGCAGACATTGGCATCAGCAAATATTTTTCATGACCAGAAGGAAATATTGAGTGATAGAATATTAAAGGACAAGGAGACAGCAGCAAAACTGAATTTTTCTAAAACAGTTTGTTTTGCGCATTCTGCATGAAATACTTCATATGAACGAAGTCTTACAAGATGACTACTCCTACCTTTTTTTGACGTTTCACAAGCAACAATGTGTGAATGCAATTCAAAAACAGCCCGAGCTTGACCACCCCATTATATCAAACATTTAGCAAAAAAATATTATCATTTGTACTTCAGACTAAAATCTAACTTTTGTCAGAAGGGATTTAATGATGACGATGGCATGAAAATAACAGTTTTCGAACATTTAAAATAGGACAAACTTTCAGATTACTTTTTCAAAGGCGTAGAATTTCTCTTTAAACGGTATCAAGAGTGCATCGAGGCACCATCAAATCATATTGAAAAAATATGCTGTAAAAATCTTCTTTTACTTCTTTTAGGAAGTTCAGATAAATCACACATACAAGCCGAAAAATGAATGTCCCGGAGTGAATAATTATTTCTGTATTTTTGAAGCAAAAGTTGAAAACAAAATTAGGAAAGAGTTGAATAAATACTTCCTCCTGAAATTAATTAAAATTGCATTTTACTCAAAAAATCCAAACCGTAACTTTGAGTAAAATTATTTAGATGTCTTATGTTAAAGCCAGCAGATGGCAGCACTACTTAGCTGAACTTCATATATTTAAGAAGTTTTCCCGTAAAAGGTTGTTTCCAATAGATCGCAGGACTATATAATTAATTAATTGATTTTGCGTTTGCCAACAGTTTCAGTTTTCTGGATCTGCAAAAATTTTTAATTTTCATGCTCTTGTAAAAAAAGAATTGAGATTATAAATTCAATCCTTACCTGTGTAAGATTATATATTTGTTATATTTTTAACAGGGGTTAATTTCTAAAATTAGAAATGCCAGAGCACTATGGAAGACCATCAGCAGAGAGGAACAAAAATAAATAAATAAATAAATAAAATAACATTTCATATCCTTAATAATTTTAAAATTAAATAGTTAATTATCAGCAAAATAACTAACAATTACTTAATAATATTAACAGTTAATATTTATTAATGATTATATATTAAAATAATTAAAGTACTTAAATAATTAGCATGAAAATTAAATAAAATGTAAATAGATAAATTAAAAATTAATAAGTGATTTTTAATATAATTTTATTGCAAAAAATAAATTTTCGAGAAAAACTGCTATTGAAATTGTTATTCAGTTACATAAATGAAGTGCCTTTAAGCAATTTAAGCTCTGATTTTGAATGATATTATCAAAAATTAGTGACAGATACAGACACTAGTCAGCTGAAAAAAAATGGCACAAGAATATGAAGATTTTATCCTGATGTTACGCAAATTTCAGAGTGCATCTAAGCAGGTAAATTAAATAATTATTGTAGTTTCGAATCAGTCATCTGGAGCGCGAGATTTACAAAACATACTAAAAAAAAGGGGGGGGCGGTAAAACAGCCTTTGATGTGATCTTCTGTGCCTACATTCCATCTGCAAAGTAACGTATTTTTACTTTATTTTGTATACAAGTATGAACGTTAAGAGATGAACATGTTTTTGAGGACATGATAGACATTTTTTAATCAAACACTTTATCTGAAATATGTATATCGTTCTTTTCGACATCATACTGTCCTCGAAAGAGAATATTAAGAAGCTTATGGAAAGTGAATATAAAAAAACTCTGGCATCTACATAGTGCATCATGTTATAGAAGCTCCACTATGTACACCCATCAAATGACAAATCTTCCGGCAGATTTTCGTTGAATATTAAGTTTCCATGGAATCTACGAAAGAGGTTACAAATTCGAATAGCGACAATTATTGTTACTCATAAATAGATTTAAAGAAGTTTGCAGTGTCCCCATACTTGAACCGTATGCTCTCTAATATGATGACGATGTTGTAATTAAACTAAAGTGATGATAAGGACAGACTGTAAGTATAGAAGGCATAGGCAGCAACCTAGGACTTCGATTTTCGGCTTCAATTAAGTTCTTCTTAGAAGTAACAATTAATAAGGATTTGCCTTGAATTATTAATATGTTTATCTTATACGGGGCATCAATCATGCTGATTTCCTGGGTAGCTGAAAATAATGGAGCCGGGCTTTATGATGAAGTCATGCCAGAACTATATATCGGAGCAAAGTAAATGATGGCATCTTCAGTGACGAACGCCTCTTCTCTCTGAGCGCTTCATTATCTTCAATTAAGGTGGTGTTAGCATTTGAGCCAACTATTCTTGTCTCTGAGAGTCAAGTAAATCATCAGCATGGCATCATTGTGTTAAAAAACGGCTGATGACGCACAATACTATACATAACGCGCATAATGAACCGTACGCATAACTAATACGAGTATGAACAAAGTGTTTTGGTGCTACTTCGAACAGACGATACTTAAATTTCTCTTCAACTGTGAGTTTGTGGAACAGTATTGAATATTGAGTGGGTACCACTCCATAGAGGTCCCAGGTCCCGCATTCTGAATTGAAGAAGAATCTTAGACCTTAGTCTTGGATCTTATATACATATAAGCACCTACATATATACAAGCTTACTACATATATAGGACTACATATATAGCAAATACCCAGAAGAAAAGTCTAGAAGTTTGATTCAATTCGATATGATGGTCAGTCGAGCTATTGAACCAGGCTGAATTACCGTTCATAAAATTTAGCTCGAAGATTTTATATCATTTATTCTGGAAGTACTCGTACTTTCCTACATATTGTCAAATTTCATATCACTCCAAACTTTAATTTTTTGTCCACTTATCTGTGTGGAGAACTTTTTTATTTGAGAACTAGCAGTAAAGTGGATAAAATAGGCATTGTGATTTGATTATCATTTGTTAATTTCTTCTTTTTAATTATTTAAACTGTTTATCTTCAGCTAAATATGGCAGCTGACACTATCTTAAGTGATGTGCCATCGTGGTTCTGGAATCACATAGAATGCAAATGGACTAACGGCAAGACATTTAGGAATTCAAGTACTATGGTTTGTAGCATCTCCAAGTATCTTTGTCCAATTAGAATTCCGTTGCACAGCAGAGATCATATGAGGCGAAGTGCTCGAAATCTGTATCAGATATTGAAAACTCATTGCACCTGATGACGAATTCCTTTGCCGTAATGGATTTTAAAGAACCAAAAATACGAGTTCTGTCTGTTTAGCAGCCCACTGCGATTGAATTCCGTTTCGTCTAACCATATAAGCCAAGAAATCCTACTGTACATGTACTGTGTTTATCACGAAGTTGCATTAGTTGTACTTTTTCTGGTAATTTCTTAGCAATACCTATGCCTCAGTGTTCTATTGAAAGGTCGCCCTCCACTCAATTATCTCTGGTATTACAATGGGCTTTCACATAGGCTAGGATGTCCGTTCGCAGCAAAAGCAAATTGGCAGATATCAGGAAGTCTCTACGAGGATACCAAGGCATTTTTGCAGAAGGATCAGGACGATTAGAAAAAATGTACATTCTAATGTGATGGATCTCTTACCCGATGACAGCATTCCCATGCCAAAAAAAAAAATCTTTATGTAATCCTCGCTGGAAAAATTATACTAGAAGACACAGTCCACGCAATACCATACAAACCTTACCTGAGTAGCCAATTTATGCCTTGCCTAACAGCCACTTAATGCAAGTGGATGAAGTATGACGAAGCGTTTCCAACATAATAACATTCAAAACATCAACCACCTTCACTGTTTTGGAGGCGAATACTGTTCAGATTTTTTTTTTTAACTTTGCATTATCATTAGTGACGTATTTATGCCGATACCCAGAATATCCGGGCTTTTATTCAAATTATTGGTTTATATGTTAAGCGCCACTTTGTACTAAAGCAGTACTGTTCCACAAGTTTGATATTAAAGCTTTTTTCCCTTTTAAACTTTGATTTTTTCAATAAGATTTTTTTAATTTAGGAGGATCTCTAGAGGAGCTGCAGTCGGTCTTATGTGATGAAGCACAGTCACTTTATTGTAAATTAGCGCAATTTCTACAATTCTAGATTTTTGCTTTCGAAAGTTATTTCAGAGTTTAAGGACTATATTATATACCTTTTATAAATCACAAACACATATGACTGCAAATCGTTTTTTTTGACTATGTTTCTTCCATAATCTAAGGCTTTCTAGGGCTTCGAGAAAAGGGAGGATATAGTTTGGGGTAAGAATGCACTTTCGACTCAAATGAATGCACAGAATTAGGAGTCAGATGTTTTGTCTTTCTATACTCATTTGAAGCGAACATTAAAGGCTTTAGTAAATCCCATTTGCTTTATTTGAAATATAGTTGGTCTAGTGTTCCTTATAGTAGTGAATCATGTTGCAGCAAGGATATTTGGTGTTGATGAAAACTTTATACGTGTGTGGAAGAAGCGTAAAATCACAGTAATTAATGTGCTAAAGAATAAATGTGCTTCGTATAAAGAAGTAACGAAACAGGTTATTCTAGAAGAAGGTGTTGCCAACTGATCCTAGAAAATCACCAGAATAGATTAATTGTAACAAGAAACAGCAAGTATGTATTTGCTTTAAAGTGGGTAAAGAATGCAAATGAAAGTGAAAAAAATCATTTAAAAATGTAGTACATCTAACAATGATTATTTATGAATCAGAGGAACAATAATGGTGAAGATGAAACAGAATTCGATGACGTGCCTGAAGATATATAACGAAAGACGAATGTGACGAAATTTCATGTTATTCGATAATGATAATTTTTAAGTTCCTAAGGTATGCCATTTCTTTTAAATAAACAGCATTTAGGTATATGTAGAAATCTAATTTTTGTATGTTTATTATTTTTAAACCTATCATTTTTAAAACCGGAGTATAAAGCAAACCCGTAAATTTCGATCTCTTTTTTTTTTTTTTTTTTTTATTTTTTATTATACTCTGGAATATACAGTAGCTAAAGTTGATTTTTAAGATAAAAGAAGGGGAGTTTGTAGAGACTCAGCTATGCAACTCATTTTAGGTTTTCAGAAGCCTTGGTTTCTCCAGTACTAAAAAAATATGTGCGATTAATTAAAAATTTCATTCATTGAATTATATTTTACGACCATAAACATAAAAAACAGCTGACAATTATCAAGTTATTTAACAAATCATAAATTAATCTTTTGGAAGAAAATAGTCAGCAATGGAATCTTTTTTTTTTTTTTAGTCCAAAGAGGCTTTGTCCCTGAAGGACTATTGTTTTCGTTTCGCTATTTTGCGTTGAAAACTTTAAAAGGCTGTATCGCTTTTCAAATCGTTGCCACCAAACACTATCGCCCTGTATTATATTTGAAGAAACTAAATAATGAAAAATCTGCATAAATATATGTATGTTTCTCGCATTGTGATAAAACAACGGTACCTAGAGCCATCAAATTTCGAACACCGTAATCCTCCAAACGAACATGGGCATCTGGAACCCAAAAATTGGAATTTGGAATTTGTTTTATTATTGATTTTATATTTTGTAATAGGTACTTTAGCGAATTTTTGATTAACAAACTCAACCATTTAAAAGCGAGCAATGGCAACACTCTACGGGGGGGGGGAAACCTTTTTATCTTCAGAGCGCGGAACTGTGTATCGGAAATTCTAAAGATATGCTCATTTTAAAATTATTTTGCAACATTGCTGTTGAACTGAATTTTATGCTTTAAGCGCAAAGAACATGATATTTAATAAATAAAGGTGACACACAAAACGTTCAAAAAAAAAAAAAAAAAAAAAAAAAACCGCCCCTTTGTACGTAATTTAAAATGTGGAACCTTTCAGATAAAAAAAAAAAAAAAATTCAAATCAGAAAAGGAGTATTCTTTTCACAGAAATGTCGTTAGCAATCATTTGAGTATTCTCCAGTTAGGAATTAAAGAAATTAAAAAAATATTTTTTCTCGGTTCTGTGAAGCGATGTTGTGTTCCGTATTGTCCACCTATTTGTGTCTATTCAGATTACTTCAGATGACTTGACTAATCTTCTTTACCCAAGAATTTTTTTCCCTTCCTAAAGATCTGAAAAAGGCGTTTCGCTTCGGTAGATGTTAACAGGCACGAGACAAATTGAACTAAATTTAGTTTTTTTTTTTTTTTTTCCTCCATTTAGTTACCTATTTTTCTTTTACCGTTTATTACAGCAACTATGTTGCTACGTATTCCGCGAACGCTTATGTTAAAACAGATTTCTGATTTTAATGCATTTCACTTAAGAGTTATAACTGTTTTACATTACAACAGAAAATTAAGCTATTCAAAGAACTTGGAAGAAATTCAGAAATGTAATATAAATTAATCCTTTATATTCAAAATAAAGAACTTTTAGAAAGCTGCATTTAATCTGCATGGTATAGAAGGCTGTTGTCATTGCAGTCTGGTCCCTAATTAACAGCTGACCATTGTGGCTTTTAACAACTGATATTTAATACGTGTTTGGTTTTACTATACCTAGGATTAGTCGGACTTGTGTATTATTTTGAATTAAACCTTTCATTGCGACATGGTATAGGTTGATAATTAGCAAGATATCTGTATTAAATTAAATCTTTTAAGAACGTTTTGTTTTACACAAGATTAAAGTAATATGATTTTACAATACTATACGATACGAATAGTTCAGTAACAATAAAATGATCAAAGAGATACGGGTAGATCTTTATGACGGTCCTTCTTACACCGAATTATTACCGATAAAAAAATATAAATCTACTCTTTTGATGTAAAATGAATTTGAAACATGAAGCAAAACCGAACAGACTACGTTAAACTGAATCAGAAATTAAGGTAATGTTTCAGCTGTTATGGTGTATGTGCAGCACTCTCATGGGCCAACTGTTAATACAGAACATTTTTTGGGTGCGGAGTTTAAAACAGTTCATATAAAATAATTTGAATTGGGGTTAAATAGTTTATAGATTTATGCCCATGGTACTGTAACTTCTCACAATGCTCTTGTTCATGAATGTTTGGCCAAAAATTCAATAAATACATCTCTCTAAACTCCTCATTCATTTAGTGGTACGGTTATTTAGTTAAACTTGGCCAAAATCTGTTTAAAATAAACGTTTTGTAATCACCTTTTGAATCTATTGATGCAGTAACGGAAAATTTGCTGAGGGCTCTGAAAGAATATCACGAAAATGACATTAGAACATATTTCGAGGACTGAGAAAAGTTTTGCATAAATGCATCACAGTAGTTAGTAGTGGGATGTTATAAATGACCATCTTTGAAGGGAGCGTAATAAATATTGACCACTAAATTGAAATATTATGTTTCATCGAATCATTCGCTATGCTTTTTATCACGGAAGTATAACACTTGAATTTTATGAAGATTTTCCGGACGTGTGCTTGGGTATCTATTTCAGATATTAGTTAGAACATTAGACATTAACCCTTTCCGGCACGCTGTTTTT
Source organism: Stegodyphus dumicola (assembly GCF_044657685.1). NCBI lineage: Eukaryota > Metazoa > Arthropoda > Arachnida > Araneae > Eresidae > Stegodyphus > Stegodyphus dumicola. Next base: position 118,785,944 of record NC_140770.1, on the reverse strand, counting down.
AAAGTCGGAATTTTTATTTAAAAAAAAAAAAAAAAAAAAAAAAAAAAAAAAGGTAGGCAGTCTAATTAGGCCTAGAGGAGTACACAAGTAAAATTTTGCGAAGATAGCACTTATCGTTTTAACTCTGTGGGTGTGGCCAAAGTGGCTCACTGATTGAATAGAGCTTCGAAAAGAGTGCTGAAACGAGCATTGTTGTCAATGAACTGGCAGATGAGATGCGAAGAAACAAAGAATACAGTCTCTTAGTTGTCCTAGATTATCGGTGAGCCCGGTCTGGGCACACCTAGGGTTCGACGTTTGATTTTACGCAAGATTTCAAGGTAAAAATTTAAAACTAATATAGAATAAGGATACTAGCATACAGCCAAAAAATAACACAGAAATTTCTTTTCAAACGATTCTTTTTATACCCTAAAAAAATCTGGAAGATTTCTTTGAAAAATGAGGGTCTTAAATAAATAAACATGGCTAAAATATATGGACTGGTTTGTGTTGAGCTGCCATCTACTATAAATAAAGAAGGTTCAGAGTAACCTATAGTAACCTATAAATCCTTTTTCATTCAATTTTTCTGTGCGTACAGAAAGAAATTTTTAGGTGTGTCCAGACCGGACACACTGTGCCGCAAAAGGTTAAAGGTAACAACTGGTCATACAGCGATGTAGTGAAAAGGATATATCATAGAACTATGCCTATTTTATTGACCTATTCGTATCGTATAATATTGTAAAATCATATTACTTTAATCTTGTGTAAAGCAAAACGTTCTTAAAAGATTTAATTTAATACATCTAGAACGTATCTCTTTGATCATTTTATTGTTTCTGGAAAGTATTCAAAAAATTTTGGAGCAAGAACAGATACACCGGGGGATTTTGATCCTTCAGAATTATCGACAACACCAAAAGGATAAAAGAACTTGCTTAATAATATCCTTAATTGTTAATATATGATCGCTAAGAACCAAATCTCTGACTTGATCGATGTATTTGCTCATGATCTGAAATAGATGATCTGCCTGAGCGTGGTTTATCTTTGACATACTCTCTGCCTTCCTTCAAAATCTTACACAGTTCCAAAACTTTTATTTTTGAAAAAGTATTTCCTTCAAAGGATTTTTTTAATATTTCTCATGTTCTGTTGATGAAATTGATTGTTAAGAAAAACATAAATGAATGTTTTTTTTTTTTTGCACAATTGCATTCTCCATTTTGGTAATCTCCAAAGAAAAAATATCCCTCTTATTAAAAACTGATTTATTTGCAAAAGAGAAAAGGAAACGGAATACAAATTCTTGCCATTCTTTCTGCAAATTTCATTGAGATCAATTAAATTTGTAGAAAGTAGTTTGAAATTTCTGAAAACTCTTCTTTTTGGGATATACTTGATCATACGTGCTTTAAAGGAATCATTCTAGAAATATTTTGGGTATAATAGTATATCTAGGAAAGGGGAAGAACACATCCTTTAAGACAAAAATGTATTTCTATCTAGTATTTTGTGGAACTAAAAGTGGCAATGGAGGAAGAAATTATCGAGTAAAACTATAAAAATTGAATAGAAGAACAGTCGTTTAGAAAAGTGTTCATTTCATCATTTATGAGAAATGACTTGAGTTACTATTATCAGAGTAAAATTTGTTCACTATTAAACAGAAAGTGATTTCCCCTTGTCATCTTGAAAGTCTTTAGGCAGTGCTACATTTTTAAAGTAGAACGGCGCTTTCGTTTTTCTGAGTATAGCCTTTGTTTTGAAATATATTGGCCTTTTCTCTACTACCTAAGTCTCAGAAGTTGTGATCCAAATTAATGATAAGTACAAAACAGTAAGCAGATATGTAGAAATGCGTGCACCGGTTAACTGCCTATATCCTGAGGATATTATGTACTACATTTTGAAAATGTATTTATTAACTCTAAGCTGTAGATAAATACGTATTCAAAACCTATCGCGGAATATTCTCAGGATGTCCCGTTTAAGTCACATAACATTCAGTACTATGTCGATGGGACTTAGCGAGGATGTCCTAAGGGTATGTTGGAATGCGACCTTAGGCACTCAGGAAGATGTGTTTAGGAAGTTGGGAGATATTCAGGGATGTCCTGAAGATGTAGTAAGTAGGACTTCAAATCCTAATAACATTCCACACTCTATCGATGGAACCTAGAGAAGGTTTCCTAAGGATGTACTGGAATGTGCCATTAAACACCAAGGAAAATATGTTTAGCAGGTTAAGGAGATATTCGTGAATGTCCCAAGTATATGTATTTATCTCCTGAGCAAGATTTTCAGGATAATCCCCAGGACATTTTTGTACTACCCAAGTGCTATCGACATATTTTGCCAGTTTAGAGCCTGATGAATGCGAGATGTCATCTACGAGTATGTTCAATAACATGGTCCTTAAATAGAACCTTCTGAGGATGTGAACATTAGCGAAGAGACCGTTGTGAATTCTGAATTGAAAAGAACTCTGTGGTAGACATTTAAGTTATTCTAGTAAACGAAATTTTGTAAAGCTATCTGTACATTGCCAAATGCTATTTCGATAGACAGAGACCAGGCTACTGCGCTTGTTCCCTTGATAAAGATATCTACGTAATCTGCAAAGCTGTTGGGACAACATCGGTCGAGTGATCTCTTTTGACAGAATTACTCGAAAAAACTGTATTTCGTACTTGCGCGTAGTACAAAGGACCTTCGTACTACACATTTGAATACCTATTAACTAAACAGATAGAGAAATTCAACGCAATAATTAGCACGAATAAGCTAACTTTAGCAGCTGAGTGCTGTGGAATGGATTGCTTTTATTTTATTTTATTTATTCATTTGCTTTTTTCAAAACCTATTTGACGTTCTTGCCATTTTTTTTAATATTAAAAAAAGGAAAAAAATCTGATATCTCCATCACCGTCGAGACTTTCAATCGGAAATTCTTAAGATACGCCGTTTTTAAATATTTTTAGCCCAAATGCTCTCAAAAAGTTTATGTGTGTGGAAAAAAAAAAAAAAAAAAAAAAGAAGCGCGCTTTTTTGGGAGTAATGTAAAATTTGAAAGCTTTCAGAATTTTTTTTATGTATTTTAATTATTATTATTATTATTATTGTTGTTTTATTAATTTTTTTTTCAGGGCTAGCGCTAGGTTTTTTCCCGCAGTGGAAACTCTGCAAGTTTTACCGTAATCACATTAAACAGCATCTACTGTAGTAATAAATCAATAACGTTACTGAAAGCCATAATGTTAGTAAAATGAAAAGAAAAAATCTGATGTGCACACCACATGACTTCCTTGTACGGAATATTAAATTATACGCATTTTTTGTTGCATTTCATTTAAATTTATTGGACTGAATTAAATCTACTTCGTCGATAGCGCACAAACCACAATAGCATAAATGCACTCTTTAAAATTCACTATATTTGTTTACGATAGCGACACTCTGGCCCTAGTTTCACTTAATAGAGTTATATTTCGTTCATATTATAACTTATGTCTTAACTTCGGGTAAGAGGCAATCGGCCTATTGCGGCCTTTACCAATATATTATTCTTGACTTTTCTAAAACTTCAGGATCAAGGGAGTTGAATTCACTAGAATGGAAAGTGCTTGTACACATACTGTGCTAGAATTCAGAGATTTTTAATGGAGGCTCCAGTGCCGCCATCTATTGAGATAAGTAAACTTTGAAGATACGAAGGTGCTCATGTGGCTCCCTCTATTTTTGAAAATGGAAAGCTTCTTAGTATGCTTGCTCCGGTTGCGTCATCTCTTGTAGGTTGCATTATGAGGCATTTTTGAAAAACATTTCATTCTAATCTTTAGATAAGCAATTATTGGCAGATGATTATATGATGAAATAGCATAGTTTGTCACAGTAGAAAACGGTTCACAAGAATAAAACTATATACATATCAAAGTGTACACCTACTTTGGCAGGGTTAAAGTCCATAGCGTTTTGTAAAGTAATTCAGTAAGATGAAAAGTAATAATAATAATAAAATAAAACTTATCTAAATAAGTAAGGAACAAAAATATATCTACAATTACCACCGACTATTGTGGTGAATAGTACGGAGTCTTTTGTAGCGTTGTTCTACTGTGTAATCATAATTTCCGAGTTTTTAAATCATATTTTCAGGATGATTGTCGCACTTCGTAAAGAAGTTATGAGATAATTTTAAAATTTCTGCATCTGTTGGTTTGATTTTCAAGTCGTTGTGTAAGGTGCTATTCCGCACAAACCAGGGTGCATTTGTAATTATTCGAATTGCCTTGTTTCGAATTTTTGGGCGGTGAGATCTCGCAGTAGCAGCCCAAGCTGGAGATGCATAAAGAAGAATGGGAATGTATTGCCTGAAGATAAATTACTCTTTTTGTTTCTAGACTAAGTTTAGAATTTTTTCCTATGAGCGCATAAATACTTCCTATTGGTTGATTAGCTTTTTTGCATGTATTTTCAACGTGATGTTTTTGGTCGAGATAAACTCCTAAATACGTGATGCATTTTTCATTGGGAATAGAGATGTTATTGATGATAATACTATTGAGATGTCTTCTAGGGTTCTTTTGAAAATAAATTGTAGTTGATTTGCTTCGTAATTTTAATTTTCCATTCACTGAACCATGGGAAAATATAATCTATTGCATTTTGTAAGTTTTGAACAGCTCTGTGAGAGTTGATGGATTTGCTGAGAATGGCAGTGTCGTCTGCATAGCAGGCGATAATGGCATCTTTGTGGCTAGGGAGATCGTTTATATACATATTAAAGAGAAAGGCCGAAAGATTGGATCCCTGAGGGTCACCTACATTCATAAAACTGATATTTGAGAGTTCGTTCTTAATACGAACTTGAAAAGTTCTGTTTGCCAAAAAAATAGAAATTAGAAGGATTAGTCCAGGTGGGAAATTGTTGCTGATATTATAACTCAATGCACAAAATTTATATCATTTGAAGACTTATCTAATCGTTGCCTCATGTTCTATTCAAACACTATAATAAATCTAGAACTATGTTTAATAGAAATTAAGCAAACAAAACAAAAAAGAAACAGTTTTTTACAGACGATTTAGTATTTCTCATTCAATCAATTCAGTTCTCACTTCGCGACAAGGCAAATTACATAAAAACTCAAAATATCTATATTAAAAATTTTGAAGTAAATCTTAAACACTTATGTCCTCGAAAAATTCCAGAAAAGATTAAGCATGATTTAATTTGCAATAATAAATGAAGGCGTTATCTTTGTTGTAGCGAAGTTTAGTCTCCCTATATTGGCAACAAATCTACTATTCTGCTGTTTCAAATGTAAACAAGCATATCCGCCATTTTATTTAAAAATGAGGCTTAACCTCACTTAAACAGCTTTTAAATTGTTGATAATTCTACAAATATTGCTTGCAGATTTCTTAAAGGCATAAAAATCTTAACAGGAAGATAAGAACAACATAATTCAATCATTTTTAAAGCACAAAATGCACACTTTACAAACATATAAGAGTAAAGAAACTGAGATCATTGAGCCGGGTAACAGAGTGGATTTTATATACGTTTGGTGCGCCTGATGGCAACCAAAATACGAGGTGAACATCTACATGTTACAGCAGTCCTATATACAAAATTTAAACGTTCTGAGGCTACTCGTTTTTGAGTTATGCGAGATACATACGTACGTAGTAACGTATAGACACCACTCATTTTAAATCAGTTTTATAATTTTTTTGGAGGAAACGAATCTTTTATTCTGTTCTGACGTACAGATATAACACAAAAACATCGTTAAATTACATTCGATAGCGGTCAAAATGGATATTTTCGTTGAAATATGCTGCCTGAAACTTTTTGCGATTAAATTACTTCCTTTTTACTTCGTACAAGGAAGTAAAAAAGTGTGTCTCTTAGTTTCTGTAATAAAGCTAAGTGTGAAATCTAATTGAAAGAAATTATACGAGAATATAAATTCACATATTTTATTTCCATAGCTCTGCTACAGCAAATATACAAACTACAATATAAACAAGTTAACATTTTTCTTGAAAGAAAACATTCTATATACAGCTGAAAATTTTGGCCGTTAGTTTGTTAAAGAGTTTGTTTATTTATCATATGAAAATTAAAAAAAAAAAAAAATATCACTTGCACTTACTTTAATAGCAATTACCCCTTTGTAAACATTTCTTTTTTTTTTTTATTTTGATGCTAAAATTACCTCCTTTCAAGTCAGCAAAACATTTCATAAAAACGTATGCAATACATATACATTTATTTAAAAGAAAGTATTCTTTTTAGCGCTAAACTGAAAAGAGCTGATTGTAATTAAAAAAGAAAATTACATAATTATTTGTGTTTATTGGAATATTTAAATTTCATTTGTGAGTTAATGTAAAAGAAGAATTCAAATTTTCTATGTAATGTTCTTAATTTACATTAATAATTTAAAAAAAAAATTGTATTTCTCAAAAAGGAATTTTTGTTTCATTATGAAATAGTTTTTATTTGCTTTATTTGATTGCAACAGTATTTAATTAGTCCGCGCTCAACTAATGTTATTAGTTTGTTTTATTTTAAAATTTTGTTCTAAATTTTTTGTTTCATTTTTTTAAAATATTTAGAAGGTATCAAACTACTCAAAAGTTTATTAAACCCTTTAATGCGATATGGCTTCATGTAGCCAAAGATTCATGTATTTGTGACCATCTATTGCAATGAATTCTGCATTATATGAATCTTTAGGCCTTTTTTGCATAGAGGAAACAAAAATGTTATGCAAGGGAAAATAAATATAATTGTACTTTCATCTTTTTTAACAAAGTAATTATGCTGAACTTTTCTGGGCAATTACGGAATCTGAGATTAGCCTCAGCTGTTTTTTAGTTTCTTTTGTATTTTGGCAATGCATTCCATGTATGTATCGATATGAAGTTTATTCCACCTATAATTTAACAATGCGGAATAAAATTAAAAAAGTATTTTTTGAAGCGTCGTATTTTCTATTCAAAGTAATAATAAAGCAATTCCAGTACCATTCCTTTCTTCGCTACACTTCTGGAAACATCAACAAAAATCGGATGAAATTTTATGAATAAATATATTAAAAGTTCCAAATGAAAGATGCTAAAACTTTAACACTGAATTTGGTTGAGTAACCAGCTCACTTGTGAATACATATAAGATGATCTAAGTAGAGACGGTGATTGTTAAGTGGTGTGCAAATAGGACACACTTGTTTAACAAACAATGAAACCAACCATTGTATTCTATAATCACAATGAACGTTTTACCAGAGTAAATATAACACGTTTTACCTATACAACTAAAGACTGCATATCGAGTCGGAATTATATTATTTATGGTGATTTTGCAAATCACAAAATAGCAAAACACACTCAGCTCTCTAACGTGTAATTCAAAAGTTAAACAGATAAATACTAAACTAACAGTGTTTGGTGTGGAAGTGTAATTACTATAAAGTCATATATTTAGTTGGTATTTTTTTCATATCAACCAACGGATGTTATTATAAAAAAAATTAAATAAATACAATATGTGACTGCGTTCAACACATCATTTTAAAAAATAATTCCACCCAGTTATGTAAATCTTTTGCTTCATTTTTCACTGTTAATTTATTAAAAAAATGCTTTAGGTGATGTTTAAAAACGGTTATCGATACTGATTTAAGCAATTGTCAGTTAACTTGATGTTGAGTGATACCTGAGTTTTTAAAGATTTTGGCACCACATTCTAATAGCTTATTACATCTGCTCTCAAAATATATACAAAAATTATTCATAAAATGTTTTAGGAAGTTCCTAAATGATATTTAATACACGTGACTTTGAACCTGATTCTTTGTGTGTTTTGTTATTGAGATCTACGCAAAATCATTCAGGAAGTTAAAATTGCCCTCGTTTCTGAAATCACCTGCATTTACTAGGTATGTTACACGTAATCACATAGTTATTTAACCGCTACTATCTTCTTCTGTTCTGTTGGCTACCGCAGAAGCAAGAAATGGGTAGCAGGAAGGCATCAATGTAAAACCCTCTGTGGGCTTCCCAGGCCAGCAATCTGTAGAGTTTGTACTGTTGTAGACAGGCGGATATGGTTTCCGTTCCACAAGTAGCTACGTAACCAGAGTTTTGCCTGGAAAAGATGTTGAACAATAAAAATATGCAAATAACACAGACATCAGATATTGCTTTTATATGCACATTTTATTTTTATTATTATACATGCAACTGTTTTAAACATATACATATTTTTCTTACAATTTTGTGTTGCCAGATTCAAAAAATAAATCAAGCTCGGCCCTTAGGAAAATCGTGACTAACGTTACGAGGAGCACTGTCTATGGATAGGCCGGAACAGATTTTAATAATGTCTTTTCTGTTCTTTAATTTGGTAAATTCTATTTTGTGGAAAGCTGCAGTTTAGAGTATACAAGTATTCAAAAGACACTATCAAAATATTAATTAGTCTTGAGACTTTATCACTCTGCCCAAGAAGCAGTTGCATAAATTATGCAACCGCAGTACACCGCAGTTGCATAAATTACCCCAAGTACACCGCAGCATAAACCCAAGTACACCGCAGTTGCATAAATTATGCAACTTCTATGCTACAACCGATGAAACTTAATCAGAGTGATCAGACATTTGAACAAAAATGGTCAAATTATGTTTAGTACATAAAGTTTTAGAAGGCAGAGAAAGGTCTCAGAAACAGAAATCAGTTGGTTCATAAAGACTCATCGGACAATCAGTCAGCAAGGAGCAAGGTCGCAGTCTAATAGTGAATATGCAGCACCAGTTTCCTGTCAAAAGCAGACAGCACTAAAAAACCCATAAAGAAACCCAGAATAGAAACAAATTTCGACATATGAGGTTAGTAGATACGTAGCATTCATTATTTATTCACAGCCATTGGTCAAACATGTTAGTTATACCATTGAAGTTAACATAAAATTTGGTGTTTCGATGAAATAAGTATTTAGATCCATTACATTAAATCAATAACTATGAAATTAGGTTAATAACTCTCTGTTGATTACTGCATCAGTTGTTGGAATCGATGCATAATCTGATTAATATTTTAACACTACATTACTAGAAATCATGGTCTCCGTATTACAGTATAACTGAAGAGGTATGCATCGCAATGCGACAAGATCAAGAGCACTTTATCATGTTTTGTTTCTAGTAGCTTATTCTTATCTGAGAAGCTCTTAAATCTTTACATTATCTCTAAAGATAAATTTCTTAAAGCATACTAATTTCTCAATTCTTTGTTTCTCAACTCAGCAGAACGCCGTTGAGTATGTTCGCACTTACCAGCTAAGTTTAGTATGCAATGAATATTATATTTTACTTCTCTTCTAAAGAAGGAATTTTATGTGACACTGCATTTCTCAAGTTGTTGCATTTTTTTCTTCCTTCACGTTCGTACGGGGTTCGTAGATTTGGAGTCAATAACGATGACACTGGATGAAGTATCGAAACACACTTTATTTAGCCAGTATTGTCAGGACAGCTCCAAAACACGTTTTACACTCGTCGGTGAACTACTATAAAACGATCAGCCACGTAGCCTCCAGGTTATCAGGCTATCACGGTGGAGACGGCTTCACCTCAAAGCACTAGAGTACAGCTCGCGACTCTGCTTGGTCGTTCTCGGAACTCCACGTACTCTCGAGACTCTCCACGCTATAACTCGCGATGTACTTGATGATACACGAGCACAGCTCCCGACTCTTTGGTTCAGTCGTTCCCGGAGCTCAACACGCTCTCTCGAAGATGCACTAACCGCGATACACTAAGAGACTCCTTCGGAGCACTCGACGACCCACTCGGCAACTCGATCGTCTCCTCACGGACTAACTAGATGAGACACTCTACGAGGCACACACACTCGATACTAACTATCTCGTCTTCTAGACGAGGCACACTTACACTGACTGCGGACCAGCAGGGTTTAAATAGCTTTCGGGTTGTGTTCGAGAACATTCTGGGCTAAACAGGTAAGAATTCGTTCCAGAAGGTTCTCCATCCGTCCATGGTATACCGCCAATTTTGTCGCCAAATGTCACCAAACGGGCGATTTCTCGCCCAATGTGGTAACCCTGCCTTCCCTTGCAATTTTATGGCAACCCTAAAAGTGCTTTGCGAGGAAGCTATCTTATCGCGCCTGTACATTTCGTAACACTGGCCCCTCCCAAGGACTGCATGTCCCGGGCAGTACAACCTTTGGTCAGAAACCTAATTCGATACAAACAAAACGTAATGAAACAAACATAAGGTATAAATAAATAACATAACTAAAGAAACAGAGATTTACACTATGTACAAGTTATATACACAAATTAAACACATCACAATTTTAATTATATACAAATTAAAGTTCAGAATGAATTTCAGTCTCAGTCTTTTCATTAAAATATACACGGGTCAAATATTTTTCCACTGCAGTTCTCAGATGTGTTTCTGTTTTGCATATCACAATCTGAAGATATAGTCCTTTCAGACTTTTCATCCACAGGAATATGTGAAACAATTTGTTCACCACTTTGTACTTCATTCTCAACAGGCATACAGTTCATCTCGGTATTTTTAGCAATTGATACATGCTTATTTTCCTCTATTTCTTGAAAGCCAGTTCCGATGTTTGCACCAGGGTCATGAACGGAATCCGATTCTTCACAAACAGAAGTATCCTCGCTTAAAATCAAGTTCGTGTCTGTACAACTTGTATTAGGAGACACATACTCAGTTTGTGAAATGGTAGAATATTCTTGCAATATTGGTGCACTCTGCGTAAGCTTCTTCCATCTCTGCATCACATGCATTTTCAGATAGTTCAATTCTTGCTTACTGCGACTTCGTAATTTCACTATCAGTTTCGACGAACTTAACAGTCGCATTTTCACTTTCTTCCACTTCCACTTCAAGCACTTGTGAATCAAAAGCTGCTTTCCCGTCTTTTATTTCTTCATGTTTTCGTTGTTTTCCTTTAATCCCATTAGATGTTTCATCCATCATGTCTTGATCTTTCTCAGGTACTTCATTAGCTACTTCCTTCATTTCTTCATCCTTTGATTTTTCAGATGCCAATTCTCTCATTTCCACATCGTCTTTTATGGCTCCAGTTTCTTCTGTAAGCTCCACTTTCAGCTATTGGAGTTGCTCTCGCACATTTTCTTGGCCGCCATTTATCTCTTTTCGTCGGGCTTTCTCCCCTTCTAGTCCGGCTTTGATCTCAGCTGTCATCTCTTTATACCCAGCTTTTATCTCATCATATCCGGCTTTTATCTCATCATATCCGGCTTCTATTTCATCATATCCGGCTTTCAACTCCTTCTGTCCGGCTCTGATCTCGGCTATGAAGTCCATCAAAGTCTTCATTTCCTCCGCCATGGCTATCCTCTGCAGGCGAGTCCCTGGCATTCACTCGCAAATCCCACTTCTGATACCAGTTGTTGCGTTTTTTTCTTCGTTCATGTTCGTACGGGGTTCGTAGATTTGGAGTGAATAACACTGGATGAAGTATTGAAACAAACTTTATTTAGCCAGTATTGTCAGGACAGCTCCAAAACACGTTTTACACTCGTCGGTGAACTACTATAAAACGATCAGCCACGCAGCCTCCAGGTTATCAGGCTATCACGGTGGAGACGGCTTCACGGCAAAGCACTAGAGTACAGCTCGCGACTCTGCTTGGTCGTTCTCAGAACTCCACGTACTCTCGAGACTCTCTACGCTATAACTCGCGATGCACTTGATGATACACGAGCACAGCTCCCGACTCTTCGGTTCAGTCGTTCCCGGAGCTCAACACGCTCTCTCGAAGATGCACTAACCGCGATACACTAAGAGACTCCTTCGGAGCACTCGACGACCCACTCGGCACTCACTGGCCGGCTGACAACTCGATCGTCTCCGCACGGACTAACTAGATGAGACACTCTACGAGGCACACACACTCGATACTAACGATCTCGCCCTCTAGACGGAGTACACTCACACTGACTGCGGACCAGCAGAGTTTAAATAGCTTTCGGCTTGTGTTCGAGAACATTTTGGGCTAAACCGGTAAGAATTCGTTCCAGAAGGTTCTCCATGGTATATCGCCAATTTTGTCGCCAAATGGGCGATTTCTCGCCAAATGTGGCAACTTTGTCTTCCCTTTCAATTTTATGGCAACCCTAAAACTGATTTGCGAGGAAGCTATCTTACCGCGCCTGTACATTTCGTAACAATATTATATCGTACTTCTCTTATAAAGAAGGAATTTTATGTGAGACTGCATTTCTCAAGTTTTGTGAAAGTGCTGTGGGAGGAAGAACTGAAGTAGTGTATTGAATCATGTTGATGTTTTGTAATGACATTTCAACTTGAGAAATCAAGTTCACGGATCTTTAAAGGATAAGAATCAGCCAACCATTTGCAGCCAGTCTGGAACATGTAGTATCAGAGTAATGAAAAAAGGGAATTAATCTTCGCTAGTTAATTGATGGATTGATTACACTGAGGACTATGAAAATGTATTAATTTCTTCATAATAGCTACAATATATATTGAGTAGGTCAGCAAATTATTACCATATAAAAAATTAAGTCCATTGCTATCATAGTAACAAATTTTGCTTCTGTTCTTACAACGATATGGTATTTCATAATTTATTATTATCTTAATGTAAAATGTGAAGTAAAATGCTTTGTAGAGGAATTAAGAGGACAAATAAAGGTAAACTTAATATAAAATATACAAAAAAATCTCGTTTTCTGCGAGCCACACAAGATGAAAATAAAATATTAAAGGAAATAGACAATAAGAAAATAGAAATATAACAGAAAAGTTTGAGATAACAGTATATGGTATGTTCGATTTCAGTCTCGTCAAAATTTCTAATCCTGCTGAAATATAGAAGCTCTCGAAAAGAAAAATTAAAGAAATATGATTTGAATCAACTTACTCGCACTCTTCAATGCGAACTGTCTGGGTATAGTTGGCTCCCGTTTCTTCAAATTCAACGTTCACAATAATTTTCCATTGCCCTGCAGTGTTGATAGCTCTGAGTGGCTTGGCATAATACACATTAGAGGAGCAACCAGTAGAATTGCTGGCCTCGTTCTGTGTTGGAGCAATGACTTTACCCTCGAAAGAGTAAGAAACGGCAGTAGATTGAAGTGGTGCTGAATTCTCAAGCACTTTATTGAGGCTGTCGTCGACTAGGTTGGATGAGGCGCTTATGTCCACCAAGAAATGATCTAAAGGATGCCTATTTCTTTCGATTGCGTCTTTGATTTGCTCTCTGAAATGGGAAAGTAACAAAAACAATAATAATAATAGTAATAATACTCTAATACTAGTATTGAAAGAACTTTCAATTCTCACTGCTTATAATCTTTCCGTGTAATAATACAAAGGAATATCAGCAATATAACGAACATAATATCTATTGCTAAAAACAAATGTAAAGGAACGCTGATAATATTATAAGCTTGATCCTCACTATAACAGAGATAATGAGCATTGCTCTTTGCAGTTCACTGAAAAGAGCAATGCTCATTATCTCTGTTATAGTGAGTATTAATATGATTCAAAGGGCATTATTATAATAAAATCCTATCTGCCACTGATGGATTGTGAAAAAAAATTCATTACTAATACTGCAAAAGACCTCAGTATTATTTAATTCATAATACAGTAATGATAGGAAATATGGTTATATTTATAATATAACAATTTGAAGATAAGGAAACTACAATAATATTATGAATACCGATCAAACAAACCGCTGTAATTCATATACAAATACATGAATACGTATAAAATTTTGGACTGTATAATGCACACACACTCATATATATATATATATATACATACACACACAGGGTGCGGAAGGGAAACTACTTTATTTTAAAAATGAATAAAACAAATAGTATAAGCGATATCAGTTTATTTTTTTCCAAGTTATAGAGAGAACACTTAAAGTTTTTTTTATTACGGTTTAAAAATAGTATCATTAAGGTGGCCTCCTTTCTGGTCAATGCATTGAGATAGTCGAGTTTTGAAGTTTCTTTCTACTTTTACTAGCATATCAACGGGTATGTTGTCGATAGCAGCTTTAATATTGTTCTTCAGTTGAGGCAGGGTCTTTGGAGGTTAGAGCTTTCAGATAGTGCCCCCCCCGAAAAAAAAACATGGGGCTAAATCAGGAGAGCGCGCTGGCCACTGACAATCGCCTTGTAAGGAGATAAGGCGTCCAGGGAAATGTTCTCCAAAAAATCATGGTCTAATGATTCCTATTCTAGAAAATGCGCACCAAACAGTCACACGTTCTGTATGGAGGGACTGCTCATGAAATTCTCGGGGATTCATGCCACTCCATTATCGCATGTTTTGCTTAATGCATGCTGCAGCCGGAAAGATGAAACTGATCCTTATCGCTAAAGAACACAAGGGCATCACGAGGCGTATTGTCAATAACGACTTTGCATACATTGTTTCGTGAAAGAAAATCGCGGGGATTAAGTTTTTGCACCACTGCTAATTTATATGGATGAAAATGCAGTACGTTGAAAAGTACGACTCCACGGAGAACGCTCCCTCCTCTCTCGTCTACTGCATGACCGGTACTAAACCTACATGACATAAAACTTTAGATACCGCTCTTTTCAATGAGACTGTGTTTTAAGAGTCTGACATGTGGTTCGGCGCGTATAACCTCTTAGGTTTTGCGCCAGAATATGGACAAACCAACCAACCCTTTTTCAATGAGCGCCACCCTACCCTTCTCGGAATAAATGTCGCTAGATGGCGTGCGTTTCAAATAAGGAAGTTTCCCTTCCGCCCCCTGTATAAGTTATAAATCATGAAAGAAAGTTGCTAACTTTAATTTAGCAATAGTCCTTTTAATTCCGCATTTTAATTTGGCTACATCTCTAGCTAACATGTGCGATTGCATCTGTCCATTCTCTGTATCATCCAAAGTCTGAAAAACATGTGATACGCTACGAAACGTTGCGGGATGCATATCGCACCCGAAGTGATATATAAACCAGAATATTTGTGCTTAAAATTTAGTCATCAAGAAATAAAATAATATTTACAGTTATTAAATATATAATAAATTTTACAGCCAGTGCCTGCAAAATTTTTCTTCGTTATGCATCTCAGTATCTACGCATCTCTATTATTCTAGCTATGCATCGTACAGAATCATCAAGATATCTACAGAACTATTATTATAATTAATATAGTCAATAGGATGTAGTAATTGTGATAATTCGGTGTAGATAACTTGAGGATTTGAAGATAGCGAAGATACATCAGATGGCATAACGGAAAACAAAATACTTGCAGACAATTGGCGTAGTTTATAATTTTATTTCTCGATGATTAATTCTGAGAACACATATCCTCGTTTACATATCTCTTATGAGTGCGATAAGGACCTCATAACCTTTCGTAGCATATCGAATTTTTTAGACAATGACCACGCAGAGAACAGAACGATGCAACAGCATACACTGAATTGACAAAAGTCATGGGATTATGCAAATATACAGATGATATAAGACTTTAGATCTGCAAATATACAGTCAATATGCAAATATACAGATGGCAGTAGTATCGCGTAGAAAATATATAAATACGAAGTGCTTTGGCAGGGCTTTCATTTGTGTTCAAGTTATTCATGTGAAGAGGCTTTGACGTGATTATGGCCGCACGACGAGAATTAACGGACTTTGAACGCGGAATGGTAATTGGAGCTAGACGCATGGGTCATTCCATTTCGGATATCGTTAGGGAATTCAACATTCCGAGATCCACAGTGTCAAGAGTGTGCAGAGAGTATCTAATTTCAGGCATAGCATCCCACCATGGACAGCGCAGTGGCCGACCACCTGCACTTAACGACCGAGACCAGCAACGTCTGCGTATAGTTGTCAATGTTCACAGACAAGCAACACTGCGTCAAATAACCGCAGAAATCAATGTGGGACGTACGAGGGACGTGTCCGATAGGACAGTGAGGCGAAATTTGTCTTTCTTGGGCTATGCCAGCAGAAGACCGACTCGAGTGCCTTTACTGACAGCATGACATTGCCTGCAGCGACTCTCGTGGGCTCGTGAGCATATCGGTTTGGAAAACCGTGGCTTGGTCAGATGAGTCACGATTTCAGTTGGTGAGAGCTGATGGTAGGGTTCGAGTGTGGCGCAGACCCCACGAAGCCATGGACCCAAGTTGTCAACAAGGCACTGTTCAAGCTGGTGGTGGTTCCATAATGGTCAGGGCTGTTTTTATATGGCATGGACTCGGTTCTCTGGTGCAACTGAACCGATCATTGACTGGAAATGGATACCTTCAGTTATTTGGAGATCACTTACAGCCATTCATGGACTTCACGTACTCAAACAACGATGGGATTTTTATGGATGACAATGCGCCATGTCACCGGGCCACAATTGTTCGCGATTGGTTAGAAGAACATTCTGGACAATTCCAGCGAATGATCTGGCCACCTAGATCGCCCGACATGAATCCCATCGAACATTTATGGGACATCATCGAGAGGTCAGTTCGTGCCCAAAACCCTGCACCGTCAACACTTTCACAATTATGGACGTCTATAGAGGCAGCATGGCTCAATATTCCTGCAGGGGACTTCCAACGACTTGTTGAGTCCATGCCACGTCGAGTTGCTGCACTTCGCCGGGAAAAAGGAGGACCGACAAAATATTAGGAGGTATCCCATGACTTTTGTCACTTCAGTGTACTTTAGCTAGAGAAAGGCAAGCCAAAAAATAAGTGCGCATTTCAGGAAAGCTTATTTAGAGTTGATTACTTTGTTTAAGATTTGAACGGTGATTAGACAAGAACTAACCGCAGTGCAGGATTAAAAATGACGTAATGCAGATTAGTTTTCAAGTGACGCAGTTTAGATTCCAGAAAGGGAATGTAGTGAAATTAAAATTAGGAATTAAAAGGACTACTGCTAAAGTAAAGTTAGTAATTTTTTTCATATTTTATATCTTATGTATGAATTTTATATACATAAATATATGGACATATATCTTACATACATATATGAACTGAATTTATATTAAAATACTGAAATTCAAATTTAGATTTATACTGATTTTATAGGAAACGTTTTCGTACTTGATGAGACACCGAAATCAAAATGACCTCCATATACAAATACCCAAGATGGCAAAAGCCGCAGAAGTAAAAACATTCAGTGGATTATCTCCTTTATTATGAAAACAAGTAGTCAGGACTACCGAAACTCTTTGTAAGTGCGAACTCCTTTATTTTATTACGTATGATGTCCCGATCTACCGTTAGGTGGAAAAAGTATAAAATAATATAGTTTTTATTTAGTGGATGGATGGGCTTTCATTGACTTAAATTATAAAACTGCGATCCTCTTTTGGACATTTTTCAAAAGAATCTAAGCAGATCTTTAGCTTAGTAGGATATCTTTGGGTTACTTATTATTCTAACCGTTTAGGTGGGTTACTTCTAACCGTTTAGCGATCAGCGGTGAGGGTGACCAGCCCACTTATCAAGCGACTGGTGATCGAGGCATGCGTTTAAAAGTAATTAAAAAAATTCCTTAAAAGAATTTGTACATAATTTTGTGAATTGGTTCCATTAAAAACCTCATTATGTGAATTAAGAGATAAGTTCTGCCTAATTATATGAACAAATCCCTCAGCCAGGTACTACAGACAGTTACTTCTGCTGTAACTAAATTGTCACTCAGATTTGTGCAACAAAGTATGCAGTGTACAAAGGGGAGCAGCCTTGTTTAAAATCCTGGCTAGAAAATACTTACTTTGGATACTCTGGGTCTTGTAAACAGTAAGTCAGGTTGTTATTCCTTGCACAGACAGGTGTCTCAATGTCGTGATAGTGAGATTTGCTAGTAGTCATTATAGAAGGAACAGCAGAAGTTGGTTTTGGGGTTGTTGTAACTGTCAGCGTTGATGCAGTTGTAGAAGTTGTTTCTAACTTGCTTTGAGTCTTGGTTTCAGTTACTGGAAGATGGTAGCGAGTGGCATTTGGTTTCCAAGCCTGCCATGTTGGAGAGCTCTTTGCGCTCGATTTGTCAACGGGAGAGTACTGAAATATGTAAGATGGAGTAGTTCTGTGGTTTTTTAGTTCTTCTGGTGTAGTTTTTTTCGGGGAAGCTGTAGTCTTTGGTGCTTTTGTTGTGAATGAGATGGATTTTGTCGTCGCTGTAGTACCATTCTTAGGCGTCTTCGTAAGAAGCTACAAAATTCAAAAGAAATGTCAAAAGAAATTTGTGACGTCTGAAGTAAGTTTCAGATTTCCTATAAACATTGAAGTTTTGTAAAGAGTAAAGAAGGAAATTTTCTAAATTTCTGGTAGATTATCAACAATAATTCTCTTATATGCAGATAACTTCTTTTAATTATAAAAGAAGTATTTTTGTTTCATATATGAAAATATTTTCACATAGGTATCCGACTACGTTCTGATTGTCAATTTTAAAGAAATTGTTCAAAAAAAATTTATTACTTTAATTTAAAGCTTATATTTTTAGCTTCCAAAAACTATTTTTGTTTTTGTCTCCCCGGTGATTAGAAGTAGAGTTATGGCTGTTTTTGTTCTACACCATGAACCGGAAGTTGCTGTTTAAAGGGCCGAAAGTTGCTGTTTAAATGGCAGGAAGTTGATATTTAAGGGACACAGACAGCTCTAAATAAGAATATTTCATTTGAATACTGTTGGCGATATTCAAAAGATGATTTGAAATATATATATTATTATTATGTGCTTGGAAGCAAGATTACTTTCGAAATTTCAGTATTATATTTGGCAACATTTCCGTTTGTCTTTACATTCTGATTTGATTATACTCTGATTTAGCGTGCTTGCTGTTATTAAGTATTATTTTTTATCTCATTCTGCTTTGTTATTTTAACATTGTGATAAAAATATTTTCACTTTATTATTGTAAACGTCGTAATGGGTCGGCGTGGAACTTTTCGTTCTAAAAAACGGCGATTTGCTGGAAACAGATATACTGTGACAGCTTTTGCCAGTGAATCGAAACTAGGAAACAATAAAACATTTTCTGAAAATTATAATGAAGCTAATCATGTTGCTGGTAATGAAGCTGGTAATAGAATATTCGATGTTGAAATTCTAAAATCTGTATTTTCTGCATTATCCTGTCCAGTGTGTTTCGAAACTCAAAACAATGAGAGTTTTAATAACGTATCATACCAAAAGTATCATACCAAAACAAGTGTTTGTTGAGTTGACAACATTGTGTCTTGGTTCCTATATAGGAATAATACAGTTTAATAATGGATTTTTGGGTATGTTAAAAATATCGGCAAAACTTAATATGAAACATGGACAATATACTGTCAAGGGATATAACTGTATTGATAAAACTCGGATTGTCGTTTCAAAACGGCATTCTTTACATTCCGCAAAAATCACAAGAAAAAAATTAAGAGCTTCTTTAAAGGAAAACTCTTCTAAACTAAGAGTTAGCAGAAGGTGTAATATACAAAACAGGGCAGTTTTAGCAATGTAATATATCAATTCCTAATATATTTTCTAAAGACAAAACTTTAAATTTGTTTTTGAGAAACGTTTTTGTCAACATTTCTAATACGAAAAACACCGTAACTTAAAATATTACTATAGCAATTTTATGATACTTCCCACAAATATTCTGTAGAATATTGGGAATTAAATGGACTAAAAGTTTAGGTTTATATACATATTTAAGATTTTTGCAGACAATTTTGCAAATGAAGAGAGGAAAATTTCTCGAAAAATAGCTAATGTATGTACTCAAACAGGTACATTTAATAGACATTTTGTTTTATGCCTTAGATTTTAGTCCATTTTATTCCTTATGCTTTAATAACTGTAAGTGAAAAAAATAATCATATCAAGCAGGAATTTAAACCACGAATGCTGGTTTCTTTCGAGTTCTTTTATAAGTAAAATACTGATAAATAATTTTGAGGGAACTAATCTCGTGATACTGAAATTTGAATACATTTTTGATCCAAAATGTGAGAAAAAAGTAAAAATTACATTTTAATAATATGTTTATAAACTGTTTCTATCATTTTAAGTAGCATTCTGCTTATTAACACCAAAAATGATTTTATTTGTACACTTTTTCAAAATTAGGGTATAGAACGTAGTCGGATACCTTTTAAAAAATAGGCAGAATTTTAAAAGAAATGCCTATAAAAAGTATTTTTCGCATATTTAGGAAGCGAAAGTTACACAAAATAAATAAGTGGTAAAGCAGGACAGATTACAAATAGAGGAATATGGCTATTTGTAATATCCTATTTAAAATAGAGTTCCTTGAAAGCTAGAACAGTGAAGAACTGTGTAGCGACTATTCGTTGAGTTCTTCTTGCGTAACAACTCCGGAGAAGGGTTAAATTACTTTTTATTCCACCTCAAAATATATTTATGATGGCCCCTCTTGGGCGTACAAGAAGCCTTCACTTAGACTTTAACTCTGAATAGAAAATATAAAACTAATTTAATGCTAGATAAATTTAATCAGCCGAAGTTGGACAGAATCAATCCCTGAAATTGGCTTTTGATTAAGAATACCGACGCATACTAGCAGGCACGTAATAAGTACGGCCGTAGAAGAGCAAGCTTTAATAGCAACAACAAGCTTAATAGCAACAACATGGCTGAAAGGCAGAACACGTTCTCCCACTGAAGTAACCCAGACTTCAGCTTAAATATTCGCTCCTACCTTATTTCCAAACTCGAAATATTGAAAATTCATTCTGGCAGGTAGCTAGAAAATTAGAAGGAAAGTCTTCTTCCAAAATTAAAAATAACTATTAGAAAAATAAAGTAAAACCCTACAGATCATTGTGGACTTTGTAAAACGGCTTGATAGAAATGAATCTCTCACGAACATCTGACTTAAGTTATTAGTTTGAGAAAAACATTCTAAAAGGTTAAATTGGAAAAGAAAAGAGAAAATGTAAAATTTTAATTAAACACATTTGGAGGGCATTCAGATATACATCATTCTTTTTTCATGACCAAAAAATTTTGCCTGTATAAATTTGGAATGATTTTTTGAAATCTGCATATTAGTAAAAAGAGGAGATGGTTTGAAACTTTCTTAAACTTCAGGCTAGCTTGCAGAACTCGTTATTTTCTGACAATATATAAAACAAACGGACAAAACATAAAACGGTAGTAAACAACAAGAAGCAGAAAACAGTAGGGAAAAGAGCAAAAGGGTTAAAATATCCAAACTTCGAAAGTGACAACAAGAAAAGTGTTTAAAACGAAAAGCATTAAAAATACAAAAAGTACAAACATTTGGTTACATTAACTAAGAGCTTCAAAACAATAGCATATCAGGCAGGAATTTAAACCACGAATGCTGGTTTCTTTCGAGTTCTTTTCTGAATTGCAAGTACATAAAACTGGACAATAAATGTATTATTAATTGCGACAATATTAATTCAACTCCAGCTACAACTCACCTTTTGTAAATCTTTGATTCTTGCGTGATACGTTTCGTCTGATTCATCTTCAGCGATACTGCTGCTTTCTTCTGATTGCTTCACTGCCTGGTTTTCAGAAATATCTATCTCGGGAAAGAAAAAAGGATCATATGCTTCTGTGTATTCGTATACGTAAGGATTCTCCGTTTGTTTGGCCACGTATATAGACAAATCCTCTGGTAGGTGAAGAGCTGCCCTTTCGCTGCCTATAGTAAAGGATACAAATCCGAGAATTCAATCATTTAAAATGATATCTACTCCTCAAGTGAATGTTAAAATTGTAGATAACCTATAATTTGTTCGTTATGAGGTTGTGAGGAATCAATGTTACAAAATTAAACTGAGTTTGACTTAATCCAAATAATTAATCTGGCTTTCTTAGATTGCTGGATGAGTTATCCCCACCCCCGTCTTGGCTTTTCAATACCTTGTACAGTCATTAGGTTATTTTGAAGCAAGAGGCGGGAAAAAACAGCAATACTTTTCCCTGGGACTTGAATCCGGACGTCTCGAATGCGCAACGAGTGTGATACCGTTACACCATGAAGGCATACTGGAAGGAAGGAAAAATACTTTATATACCCCCTTTTAAAGGGCAATCGGGGATGAGGGGACTCACTCGCCAAATGGTGGTGGTGACAATTATCGTCCACTCCTAGGATTTGGCGATTGAGTCTCCTAATCCCCATTCGCCCTTTAAAAAGGGGAGTATATAAGGCATTTTCTTCCTCCTTCCAGCATGCCTTCGTGGTGTAACGGTAACATACTCGAGAGGTCCGAGTTCGAGTCCCAGTGAGGGCATTACACATTTTTCACATCTGTTACTTCAAAATAACCTAGTGACTCTATAACCTGAAGCAATAAATTTTAAACCAAAGCTAGGATTTATTTGAACTTCAGCGTGACTTTACAGAAACTAAACAATTAATAAAATTGACTTCCGCTTCCAGCGGTCGAGAGAGATAACAACGATTCATTTCATTTACAAGTCAAGGTTTATCTTTATGGCATAGAAGGTTTACTATTTCACAGCTATTTAATTTCTATCGAAGGTGCTCACTAGCTCGTGATAACAGCGCTAACAGAGCTCTGACAGTAACAGAGGAGTTTCCCCATAGTATGCTGAGACAGTCAATATTTTCTCTCAAATTTATACTCTCGCTCAGTATTAAGTATTAACATTCACTTCATTTGATAGTAAGGTGGTAATGAAATTGTCATTATCAGCTGATTATTCAAATGAAATAAAGGAATGATTTTAACATAAGAAATGGTGTGTTGATCAAAATATGCTTCTCAAGGAGTTCCTCTCGTGCTGTTATGGTGTAGCAGATACTACAAATTTGAAGTTCGAGCATGAGTGAGTGTATGATCGATTTTCCAGCGAATAAATTATTAAAGACATGCGACAAGCTGACCACTTGTTCAGGGCATACGCTCACGCACACCTAAGCTCACGCTCAAGAAAGCAGATTTCGGGCACTGCCGGCCTTTAGTTTAAATTATTAAAGAAATCCTTACACTCAAATCCCAACTGAAGTTGGTGAACGATAAATTACCATCAAATTAAAGCTGCTAGAATGAATGTCTGTTCTATTTAGGAAGAATATGGAGAATAAAGGCATTTTCCTTTCTTGTGCTCTTAGAGTAAAATGTGTGAAACAGTGTTCGGCAATACACAATTCTCGATGTTTCGAGTATGGGAATGGCTAAAGTTTCCAAAATAATTCGTGGAAGAAAGCTCCATACATGTTCCTGAAATTACACTGGTGAACATCAGTTAGTCACAGCATTAAACGTGGTCGATTGGGATCTTGTTTACCGCACACCACCTAGTAATCTTTAAAGGGAGGTTAAGTAGTAGGAAACAGCACAAGTAACACATCTTTACAGATTTACATTTCTAAATAGCTATACACTTCAACTAATTTATCTTTTATGCATTTACACTGCGCATCTGCAACGTTTTACGGCTAATGATGCTTTTTAATAAATTCCAGCAAATCTGCTAAAGAAATAATTGAGAGCATTTAACACTATAAAATCTCAACTTGCTTTTCTTGAAATACAATCCGCTGTCGCGGAGAATTTCATATGCATTTAATGGTTTGTTTGGATCTAAAGAACATCTATTGTCAAACTGTCATGGATTCGAAAGTTGTGCAAATGATTGTGATCCCAAATGACAGAAGTTAATTTTTTTTTTTTTTTTTTTTTTTTGTGACTGAGAAGGAACTTAGTGGTTCGAGAAAAATTCGCGAAAAAAAAATGACAATTAGCTCCTTAAGTGAAGAAATTTCACCATGGCCACAGAAATTTTGCTTTCAGAAATCTCGAGTTGAAACCATTTTGAAATTCGAGTTGAAGCTATTCCAAATTCTTTTGATTAAAAAAGAATAAACAAGATTTTCTTGAAGAACCGAAGATAAACTCCACATTTTGTAAAGGCGTAAAGGACAGACTTCTGAAGAGAATTCATGGTGTTAGGCCTGAAAATCTGAATCGAATAAATAGGTTTTGCTGTACGACAATGCGCACATATTGCTGCGATTTCTGATATAACTAAATTTTACAATTTTCAAGCACTTCCTTTATTTACCTCATTTGACACTCGCATACTATTTCCTCTTCCCTAAATTGAAGATTCGTCTTAGAAATCATTATTTTAGTAGTACTGAAAAAATTCAGAAAATGATAACCAGATATTCCAAAACATGAGTTCTGCGATATAATCAGACAGCTGTACGAACGTGCCAAGTGTTGGTTGCACTATGTTTTTGTGCAGAGATAAGAAAAGAGAGTTAGTTATTGGTTCTTTGGGATGACCGTTTGATGAAGCGTATGTAATCGAAATAGGAAGTAGGAGATTACATAATGTAATAAGTGAACTTAAGTATTTAGCTATATAAATGTGAATTTTTATCATAGCTAATATGCAGCATATAATCATCAGCCATTGATCCATTATTTATTTATCTTTTAAATCAAGAACATTATCGCACGTTTTTCTATTATCCATCATACATGAATCTTTCTAGTGTAAAATAGTACTTGAAAGCAGTACTAAAGTCTTTAAAAAGTATTGACACCGAATTTGTATAGTAAATTTTGTTTCGCTCTTTGTCGGACCGATTTTGATGTTAGCACAACAAAGAATGTCAGTGATAAGTAATTAAATACTTTTATTTTTATTTTGTTGGAAGACTTCTTTTTTTTCAAACAGAAACGAAAAAAAGCAAGGGGAAAAAAGCAATTTATTTCTTGTAAGTTAATGTTTCTAATCAAAATAGTTTAACGATTTATATTATCATAAAGCACTTCTTGACTTAATCATACTTTACATATGGCTTCGAGGGTGATAATCTCCAATATTAATAGCAATAATTTAGTAATTGTAGTTCTCTTAGTAATTTCTCACCGACAGCGGACTTCGAGACGATCGTTGGCGTTCTGCCAAAGCACTTATTTAGCTTTGCCCGATAGAGCTGTCAGTTGAAATGCACATTTGAGTAATTTCAAGAACTCGTGTTTACTGATTTAAACCATAAAGTTATACAAATATGCTGATCTTTAATATAATTTTTTATCAAATAAACTTTTCCTATTATTAAGTTGCATGACAGTAAACCCGTAAATAAAATCGTAAAATGAGACCCTGCGTTATGAACATAATCTACCTACTCTTTTTGGTAAATAGATCGTCTATGCGTGTTTGCGTTCATAGTCACACAACTGGCTACCATTACAGCATATCTTCACATAAATAAGTATGCAACGTGATTAATTTTACTTCTTAAAAACTACCAAAAAAGAAACATGATTTTCATGCATAAATAAATAACATCGCATTTCTTATAATTAGGGCAATAACTTTGCTGCCTCACGAATTTCATGGACCGTTTTCGCAAATTTTAGGAGACCTTCTAAGACCTTCTCAATAAACGTCAAATAAAGCCGAAAATTTCGAAATTTTTCCTATTATATTTTAATTTATATCACAATCGTCAAATTTGCATTGCATATAAATAATCTTTATGTAAGGATTTCCGCAAAAAATACGTTGTAAATTAATTCTGTTACAGAATCCAAAATAAAAACATTAAATATTGAATTACATTAAGTTCTGTCGGACTTCTGAATTACAAGAAAACTCTTTTCCTGAAGTTACATAAGGTCGCTTTAATTGGGTGTCAGTGCTGACAAACAATTCAGTGTCGAACGATACTTTTTACGAAAATAATTTTGAAGATAATTCCAAAATATTTAATGTCTTGTCAATATAAAAGAATTTCAAAAATATTTAAAAGAATCGTTTTACATGTTGAAACATTGTTTGCACTCCCTCTCACTGTCGTTTATACGTAGTTTTATCCCTGTTCCAGTCCATTCCTGTTTGTGATAACAGTAAAACATTTCATTTATACTAACTTCAGTTATACGTCTCGTTTTCCCTGATTTATAACTAACTATAATAACTATAATAACGTTTATAATTAACTATAATAACTAGCATTTTTTAATATGGTCATTATCAATGAATGTTTCAATTAATTAATGCTCATCATCATATTTATATTAAATATTATACTGTTAAACTTTTACGATTTAAAAAATGAATTTTTTTAAAAAACGATTAGTATTTTAAAGAAAACAAATGTAAGATGAGATAGAATCAAATCCAAGTAATAGTTGTACCGTTGTAATAGTACTGCAGTAACATTTAAATTTTACGCATATTACATTCTTAAACTGAAATTTCGATTATATATCTTTCTCATTTACACATCGTTTTTAAGTGGTTCTTTGAAAAACGTACAAATCGTGCTTTTCTGCATCTAATATGTAAAAAATAACATAAAAACGTATACTAATTATACTTCACTTACCTTCACGTTTTTCATCTTGCGTAGATTCTGTGGCTTCTGATGCTGTAGATTCTTGAGGTACGGCAGTAACTTGTCTATGATGATTTGTAGAAGCATAGGCTGATGGATAACCAAATTTTGCTTCGCTTTGCAAGCCTGTTTTTTGAGGAGCGTAGAGCTGCTCAGGCGTCAGGTATCCCGAAGGCAGTCCTGTGTTATGCGTTTTTGACTGAATCGATGAGGAGTAATCAGGAACCTTTGCATCCTCAGACTGGTATGGTGAGATTTCATGTAAAGCAGAAGATGAATGGGTGTCATAAGCAGGGTGTTGCGTATAATGAGCAGTGGAATGAGAAGGAACCTTATCTCGTACTTGAGTTGTTTGATAACTGTAGTAATCATGTAGTGCATTATTATTGTTTTCCGGCGCAGTATGTGGATCTACAGGAGAGAAAGGTGGCAAGGTGAAAGACGTTTGGTCAATTGCAGGGGCATTTGGAATTTGGCTGTTCACTTGCTTCTGACTTGCTTGATAGGAACTGGTATATCCTGTTGCTTCATAGGGAGGAACTGTGCTTTTCGGGTATGAAAAAGCTTGTGGAGCTGCTGAAGTTTGATGCACATCAACTTGGTAAGATGAATCTTGGCCGTATTGGTATGGCGAATATAGAGCATTTTGTGAGTCTGGATAACTTTGCTGGTTAGTGGAATAACTTGGTCTGGATGATGATGATGACGATGATGACTGATGAGAGGGATTTCTGAATGGCAGTTCAGCAGCTTGAGCAGCGGAAGAAGAATACTGCTTAGTAGATAACTGTTGTTGTAACTGATGTTGCTTCTGCAACTGTTGCTGTTGTTGAAGCTGTTGTTGATGGAGTTGCTGCTGTTGTTGCAGTTGTTGTTGCTGCTGTTGATGTTGTTGCTGCTGTTGATAATAAAGCATCATTTGCTGATATTCCGCTAAGGCATCAGCTGTTTTTTGATGTGCGGCAGCATTATTGGTAGTAGCTATATTTTTTGGTCCCTGGTTATTGTCGTAGTTTGTTGCATATGATGCTGGAAAACTTTCAGTTTGTGAACCTGTAGCACTTGTATAGCCTGAAAATCCGTTATTAGATGTGGCAGAAGATTTTAAATTGTTATGAGATTGCTTAGCTGCATTACTTGAAAATGAAGGATTAGTCTGAGCGTTAGGTTTTATCGCAGGTATCGGCTGCTGCTGTTGCATTTGACTTAAAACAGCTCTTCCTTCAGGAGTTTGAGCTAAAGCTGCATAGAAGTGAGGGTCTTGATTGAATAAATCAGCCTCATACTGTTGAACAATAAGCTTGTCTGGAGTATGTTGTTGTAATGATCCAAACTGAGAAGTTAAATGACTAGCGGATAATTGTGCTCCAGGAATTTGAAAACTCGATGGAAAATTGGAAAACTGAGATAAAGCCCCGATGTGAGAATTCATATTGTTGCCTCTGTTTCTAACTAATTTTGAAGCTGCAACTTTTAAGGGGTTAAAAGTGTTACCTGGGAAAGATCCACTGTTTGCAAACCTGCCTCTAGTTGGTGAATTTCCCGAAAAAAGGTTCTGATTATTAAAATTTTTGAAATAGAGGCCCAATTGTTTGTTTTGCTGCAAAAAATGCTTGTAAATGTTGGGATGAAGTGGCAAAACATTTTCAGGATTCACAAACTCTACGTTGGGTGGCATAGAAGGTAATGAAGTTTCAAAATTCATATTGTAGTGTGGATTCTTCATATTGGGACCCCTTGGACGCTGATTAGGTAGCCTATTTCTATTTGGGCCATTGTTTGGTCTATTAGGTGCTCCTCCAACATTTCGTCCACTATTTTGCGTTTGCGTACTTCGAAAGGAGCTTTCTGTGCTGGGAGGTTTGTAAGGTTTCCCGTTCTGATGATGCTCCAGTTTATATCCACCTCCTCTTATATCCAGTGTTACTCCTCGAGACTTCGGAGGTCCACCGATTTGTTGCTGCGGATGATCAGGAGGATAGCGTGGGCCATTCCTTGAACTTTTTGGTTTAGTTATTAAGACCATTTTGTTGGTTCTGCCACCGGGAACTTGCTGTAACGCTGATGATAAGGGGTTTATGAAAGGGATCGAGGGAGACTTGAGTGATGGAAGTCCGATGACGCCATTGTAACTTTCTTCGTTCATGAGTGGATAAATAGAAGCGACTGGCATGTTGGGAATGTACATACCTTGGTTGACGCTGAAGTCTGCATTTGGTTCATAGTTCAAATCTGAGAAAGCGTTGAAAGGATTTAAACTAATTGCATAGGTTCCTTTGAAGCAAGTTATAAATGCTGTACAAAATACCACCTGTGGAAGAAAAAATAGTGTTCTTAATAACAAGAAAACAGAAAAAAAATCTTGCTTCAAGTACTCAGCAATAAGAAATGCGAAATCGTACGCTTAAGAAAACCACATGTAGCATATATGAGATTACATAAAACAGAAAATATTGGGCTGTTTTAATTGCATATTGTTTTATATCGAATAGAAGTTTAATTTAATTAAAAGAGAAAGCTCAACACTTTCTTTTCTCTGCAGATCACGCACGAAGAATATTTCAACTCTTTGTTTTTAAGTTAGCCGGCTTCTGGTGGATTTTTGTATACATATTCTGACAGTGAATGCATTAAACAATTCATTATATATTCATTTAATAAGAAAACCATAATACAAATATATTATAATAGACTGAAATTCTGCTTTGCTTTTTCGAAGTAGTTATTTACTTTAAATCAAATTGAATAACATTCTATACGTAAGTTTAAAATAAAGAATTCACACCAGTCATGGGTACATCAGTACTATACACGAGCTGATTATGATAATCTTTTCATCTCAAAATGGTTTGGGAATGGACTAACAGTTAGAATGAATTGAAATTTTTCACTAAAATTATAATATTAGAAAAAGAAAAGAAAAGCTAAAAAATGAAACCTTAACCGTTAGATGGTGCTGTGAGTTAACTACATTGACTGTATCAAAAGATGAAAATTACATGTATAAGAAAAGTGCAGCCGCACCAGTAGCTAATTGGCTGAATACTGTTAGTTTCACTTGGTTTGGGTTCAATCCCAGGCAACGTTTTCGTGGTTTTCCTGGCCCGTACAGTGAATACGAGCAAGTTTCCCTTAGAAAGCCTTCTACAAAAGCATTTCTTCTCTTAGGCAGCTAGCCCTAGTGGCTTTGCCGTATTCACACAACCTAAATAATCTGTCCATTAAAAATTGCATTCCCAGAATATTTACAATACTACGTTGTTCCTGAAAAAATCTGGTATGTTCTGACACTATGATTCTAACATTAATTGATCGAGCTCTTCGCTTAAAAGTGTTTTATCAAAAGATAAATCTTGTTTAAAAGTCTTGCAAGTTTAGAATGTTGAAGTTTTTAAATACTGGCTCCAGTGGGCGAACGTCAAATGATTTTACATTTCTGAGTCTAGCTGTTTAGAAATCAAAACTGAGCATCAAACCTGGGGATATGCCTCATCAGTGATCGAGTGGACTTTGAATACTAGAAGTTCGATCTGGATTAGATCCCGGGCAAGCGGGTTGGCTGCATAGTAGATTTCATGGTTTTTCCATACATAAAATAAATACGAGCCAATTTCCGGTAGAAATTACTCCATAAAGGCATTCTTTTGCTCAGACAGATAGCTTTCGTATGCTTTGCCATATTCAAATAAGTTAACCTAACCTGGGGATGAAAAACACTTCAATAGGCAGATAGTAAAATGTGTTGCTACAGCTTTACAAGAATGCAATGGAGCACAAATGCTAATGTACTCAATCTGAATGTCACTTGGGAATACTTGCTACTTTTGTACCATATTCCACAGTAACGAAGCTCTAGTTATCTTATAGAAACGAATGTTTCAACTATTTTTCCTTCTTCATCTAACAAAATTCCAATACACATAAAATTTCAGTTACTCAGTGGGGACTAAGTGGGACTGTTCTTTCAATCTATATTGAAATATTAATTTTCATTCCAATTATCTAATGAATAAAAAGTATGTGTATAAAATATACATATATGTACATAATTTATATGTATTTATATATAATGTTTATACATATATGTATATAATTTAAATGTTGCTAGTATAGTTCTTGAGGATGGCAGACGATTGCATAAAGAAGTATTTGTAATCATGGTTGTATTTGCAGCTAAGCCCGATCGTTCTTGAATACGTTCACGTTTTTATTAGTCTTGCGTGAGTACGGGTTCCTAATACATTGCACAAGTCCGATAATAGGTCAATAAAAATTCATTTTTATCAAAAATATTTCATAACTCGGGAATTTTCAGCAGAAATATTCGTACAAGTGTTTACAGTATCGCACAGTATATTCAGTAGTTACCCTACAAACTACCGAGAAAGTAAAACACAACGCGATGAAAATCGTATCTAAAGAGAAAGCTAATCCAATCTCACTCTAAACTTGCAACCATAACAACAGCAGCTAAATAAACAACTGAGAGCAGATACTTTCTCTTCGGCCAGTTTTCAACCAGCCACGAGATATTTCTAGTACTTTCTGCTTCTCTAAATTCCTGGAAAGCAATACGAGGAAGGAATAACGATTGCAGATAACAAAGTGATTAATTACCTTTATTCAATTTCAATACAAATTACCGAGATAATCATTTACTCAATGTTGAATGCACATGCCCCTGTATTCTTACTTTTCCGGCATATCTTTCTCTTAATAATTTGTCTCGCGCTACATTACACAGAAAAATACAACAATTTACTAATAATTCTATTAAAATTATCTAAGTACAAAATTCGTAACAATATTTTAATATCTGAAGAAAGTTTATCAGTCGAGAGCATACTCGGAAGCGAGAGAAACCGAGAAAAGAAATGTGACTTGTTGAAGATAGCTTAGAGGGATTTAGTCTTAGCCCAGCTTTATCTCAAACAGTAAATTATGACGTCTGGCTCGCAAACCTAAAATTATTATTGGCTGAAGCATTAGTAAGTATCTGCGCCATTAGTGTTAAATAAGAATCCCTTGAGAAACATTAATGTTGAAATGACGCAGTTTAGACAGATTTGCCAGATTTATTACAAGCAGTTGCTATTTTTAGGAGGGAAAAGAGAAATAGTCAAATTAAAAAACAGAGTAAACAGCTAAATATCCTCCAAATAACTTAATAGTTCTTTCATGGTTTAGAAAAATAGAAGCAAAACGCATTTCTCTAAGAGAAGATAAGTTAAAAAAAATAATAACAACATATGTATTTTTATGTTGTACCATACATTGTAGCTACAAGTATTTTCCTACAAATTGAAAACATTCGGGTTGCAACAGCCATTATTCCTATGGGGAAAAACATAATTTCAATAATAATTTTAATAAAAAGTAGTATAATCATGTTTCGCAACAGCGATTTCAAAAATTGTATCGTGAGAATAAGGATTACAACTCATGGACAACGCCTTACTGACTTTGTATAACAACGCCCTTACATTAAAAAGCACTCTCAGGCTGTATTTTTATTTACTTACTTCAGCTATTCAGCTTTATTATTAATTGCATTTGGATGCACTAAAGACAAGCTATATTTTAGTACATCGCAGTTGATAATCGAGAGTTACACACCTGCACGATTAACAGACATTGACTTATTAATATTAACCTATTAACCCACATCAAGTTCTACCTTCCAGTATTACTCTCTCAAGGATAATATATGTATCTTATTAATATACATATCATAATCAGTTTCCTTTATCAGAAGAATATCATGTAGTAACTTAAGAGTCATTGATCTGCTTTAAGCACGTGTTTAACTTTGTACAACTTGTAGGCTTAGAAATGACTTTAAGGCTTAGAATTTTATTAATCGAAAAGAAAATGACAATGCTGCATATTTATACATATGCTTATGACCTGAGGTTGTATATATTATGTTTTATTCATAGATGTTCTTCCCAGGGCTGAACAGTTCAGTGACTGGTCGATGATAAGGTGGGCATTTCAGAATCATTGCCCCTATAGGCAATACAAGTACAAGTAGTTCTTGAACGTTTAGTCGTTTTGATACCAGTTTAAGAAATGGTTAAAGAAAGTCGATTCTCTGATGTGATATTTTTATGAATGCGTCAAATTATAGCAAAAAATAAATAAAAATTTCATATGGATTTGTAGAAAGAAATTGTACTTTCTTATTGTGCCAACGATATTCAGCGGAAATGTTTTTTTATAATATGACAAACTAGCCACGAAGACCAATTGTGAAAGCTCTGTGCTTTAAATTAACTTCAATTAATGAAAGGTACGACAAAATCTTTAGGTTGAGAGGCGCAAAAAAATTTATTTCGATCTAGGGCATTTCGAATTTTAGAGTTATTACGAATGTTAATCTGAAACTCAGGTTTTTACCCATCTGTTTCTGATGTCAAAGTTAACACTTAGAAAATTACATTTGAAAATTTATGTGCGTAACCATGGGAAAAGGTTTACATATATTTTGTATGTAAGACATACATGCCAAATGTAAAAACATAATGGCAAAACGAAACAGTCTCGGACTGTACTAGTTTCGATTTTGAAAAATAATTTAGCAAAAGTTTACAAAATAAAATTTTTATATAAGTGCATAAAAGTATGAATAAGAAAAATATTTTCTGATTGTCTAATTGATAAACAAATCTTCTGAAATTAAAATTATCCGGTATACGAATTAATTAAAAATCTGGATGCAATCGATATCATTATTACAATTTTAGAAGTTACAGATATCGTTAGTTGGACTTTCAAGACACCGGATAAAATCACCACAAAAAATAGATTACGTTAATAAGTTTACACGCGCAGATTTCCGAAAAAAAGATTTTAATGTGATCTATAAATTCAACAACTTTTGTCCTTTGCCTCATCATGGAAGCAATTTGATAATTTTTCAAATATTTTTCGAGATTAGTTTTACATACCGCAGAATTTTTTTTTAAATTAAAGAAAAAGAAAAGGAAAGAGTCTTTAATAAAATAAGAAAACATTTAGCTAACTGTAATTTAAACTTTCTTTATATCGGGCACTTGGATCAGTTTTTTACAGTCTTTTAACCAAACAGTGACATATGACCTAAATTGCTGTAATCTGAAAAATCTTGTAATCTAAAATTTAACCATTAAGAGTTCTTTAGTTAAACAATCCTTTTCGAAATACATAAAAGAAGAAAAGAGAATCATGCGCAATTTACATTTTATACTGTAATTTAAGGCTGAGATATTAAGTAACATTTTATGCAGGAGACATAATTAAATTTAAAATTTAATTTTCTCACCGATAATTTTGACATGAGGATAATAGCCTAATCCGATAATTTAGAGAATGACTAGTAAAGAAATTCCATAAAAATATGTAATTCAGGTAGTCAAAAATCGGCAGTAGCAGCCAAGCATTTTTCATATTATATCTACACTTGGCTTCAGCGGTAGTATATAACTTCATTTTATGTTCGTTTACCAAAATTTGGATGGAGGATAACATGTTGCATTATAGAGGAAAGAATGCAATCGTTTTATTTTCACTTAAAGGTAAGTTGAAAATTGAGTACTTCCTTATTATACTTGCGCCCGAGATTGAATAGCTAATCAACAAAGATACTATCTCGCCAGAATCTCACCACGAGTTCTTATATTAGCATTGTGTTACATTTTGCTCTAGACACATGTTTTTGTATTAGCACTGTGTTTCATTTTTGATAAGGTCTTCGTATTTCCATCGGTTTTTTGAAAATATTCCTTTGTTGTTGTATATGCGATTAACGAACTTAAATTTATCAAATAAAGAGATGGATGCCACATAATTATGTCAAGAAAGAGGTTTTTTTACCTGATAAACAAGTATGAGAAAATAGCAACAACATGACACTATATATTAACGAGGAAACAATGTGGAGGTAGAATGTTATAAATACTAAAACGAAGAGCTTCTGTGTTAGAAATTGTTTCAGCGGTTCTAGAATGTCGCTCGTTATTATTATTAGATTTATGCATTCTTGGCCAGAGGAGTTTACTTCCAACAAACGATGTGTCAAACAGCTCAATATGCTTGAAAAAGCTGCAGTTAATTGAAACAATTACATACGGGAAGTGTGTTCCCTACATCTGATGCAAAGATTCAATGGGAAAATTGACGGTCCCAATTTAGTAGCAGTTTCTAGTCAGTAATTCAAACTGGCTGCATGGACGAATTCTTGTTATTTACCATACAAAACGTAAATACTCATCAATTTTCCCTAGTAATCTACTTGGGCAATTAACGCACATAAATAGTCCTTACGCACTTTGACGTAAAGTACCAGCTACCAGTCTTCTTACAGTTTTTATTAATACAAATTTTGATGTAATATTTACTTATGTTCAATCTTTCTTAGCACTCATGTTTGATGAACTTCCATTTAGCTTTCTTTCTTGCTTTCTTCTTTACTTATTTTCAATATTTTTTACAGGAATAACCAATCTACTTAATCCTCTGCTCCGAGCACAGCTCAGCTTTATTTTATTTCGCTTTTTTTAGATAAGGGGTAATATAACCCAGTAAAGCGGATTACATTTTCGAAGCCGTAAAAGGATTTTCTGAAGAATTAATTTTGGATGCCCCTTACCAAAAACGAGCATATTTAAGAATGACCTAATAATGGTATCAAAGAGCTAATAACCCCTTACATCAGGATTAAAGTATCTGAGTCTCAGATCGACATTTAATTCGGGACTGCACAATTTATTTATTTATTTATTAAACAGAGATTAATTTTCTTACTATGTTGTCCATTAGTGCATAAATGCTGGCTTTGGAAACATTATTCGAGTACATTAAGTGCTGTTTCGTGCAATATCAGGATTCGAAAATAAAAATAATATTCCAAAAATAGTAGTATATTGTACTGTTGTGTAATCTTCTTCTTTGTTTACCTTTCTCTATGTGTATATAAGATTACGTGTGATGATGCATTTCCTTCAAAGACAGAGTTACAATGCTATTTGTAATAAAACATAAATAGAAACTATCCACACTTTCCCCGTAGCTTTTTTTAGGTTTACCGCCCTGTCATCTGACCTCGCATTTTACTCTATTTTTGCAGCTATATTACTATAGTTATAAATAAAGATGAGCGGTTGTAGAAAAAAAGTACTGAAAATGGCAAAGTGGAAATCTAAATAAAAAAAATTATCGTTTATGTTTCGAGAAAATAAATAACTGTATTATTAAATCCTTAAACACCATAAAGTAACATTGAATGCATTAGTTCACAAATATGCACTGGAGGTACCCTGTATATTTTTATATTATTAGATTATATGTTATTAGATACAAGTTTGAGAATATGAATGAACAGAGCACATAAAAAGAAAAAGGCTAATTTTGCATATCATAGAAATATTCCTCATATTAATAATTTTATTTCATATCATAGATATATGTTATTAAAGGGATTGTCCCTTTAGGTTTGTTTTCGATTTCTTTATTTTTAACATTTTTTTATTACTCAATTGCTGTACTTTAAGTTTCCTGAGAACATTTAAAAATTAATTAAATTTGGATTAGTTTATATCCCTTTAAAATTTCTGTCATATGTATAGAAAGTATGGTTGGTCTTAGCTGTTGCTGCATGGGCTGGCCTCAGTGCGTTCTTAATGCTAAACACTGATTTCGTTTAGTAGTTTGGGGTTTCCCACTTCAAATCATATAACTCTTAAATTAAATCAAATAACAGAAATGTTAGTATTCTTCACAAACTCCAGATAAAATATTCTGCTGAATACCATGGCCCAAAACTATATAAGCAAACAAGCAGGAATGAAGAAATTCAGATTATGTATTTCCTCATTCTTTTAAAACAAGAGTTTGCCATACAACGCATAACTTGCATCCGATTATATGATATCACAAGCATTTTTAAGTAAGATCATCTATTCGTTATGTTGCTTTTGAGGTGAGACAACAATCGTTACTTATAGAAGTGAGAGTATATTTAAAACGCATACGAATTATGGAATTAATAAGAATAACAACCTTGCTTTTTGTTATGCAAAATTTTAGAAATGTTCCTATCTTTTTGAAGATATGGCTTTCACTAATAAGATGCTACATTTTTTTCCTTAAGAACTATACTTTTAACACCAGTTTTAAAAAATACGTTTTTCATCACACTAGCAAAGGTACGCACAGAAGCCACCAACTTCAAATTTTCTTCCTCCAGAAAGCTCTTGAAAGCTGGCGTCTGAGTGGAAAGATATGCGAGGTTTTTCTAATGCCTGCATTAACAACTCCTAAGTACGTTTAATAGAAGAAGCATCGCTCCATAAAAAATGTCCACGTCCTCCTTGATTTTGTCGAAATACTCGGCTGAATAATAAACCGAAATTTACTACATTTCTTACATCGTTAGAATTGGAGGTAAAGATATATCCCCTACAATCTCACTAGACTCTCATTTTAACCGGCGACTTACGAAAGACATTTTTCACATTTGAAATAAGTTTTGCTAATGTCTGGAAGCAATTCACGATCTTTTTGTTTTTTCTTCCGCAACTCTGGCAAGGCGTGGGCTAAGAATGTCAGATGAAACATTTTACGAAACAAGACTTTTAAATGATTCTTTTGCCTTCTTTATATATTAGTATGTGGTTGTATCGGAGAGGAAGAAAATGCTTTTAAGCACTTTTAAAAATGTTTTTAAGGGCTAATGAAATAGCGCTTTTAAGCGCAAACTAATTTTCGGAAATTTTGAAAAATAACACTGATCCATCTTGCTATAAAGATGTCCATCCAAAATTCTTTTGCAAAATGGTTCATTCTTATTTTCGCCTAAAACCCTTAGTTATGACTTAAGTTCGTCATGACGATTAGTAATATCTTAGTCATGGAGACGTAAGGCATAGGGCAATCCAAAGAGACAAACAAAACTGAAAGATAAAATTTCTTCAGAGTATAGTCATCACTCTCAGAGACTTTTCCTCCAGCAATTCGTGTTAATTGTTAGGTCAATAATAATTGCTTCCGCCCGGAGAGTAGCAATTTATTCCTTTATTTATTTAATATTATATCACTATCCTTTATTTATTTAATATTATATCACTAGCATTAAACGTTAATTATAATAATGTGACGTGCATTTCCGGTGGAAAAGTGAACGAAAATTAGGAAACGAAATGATAAATATGGAAAAAAAGGCAATACATGGCATTTATTCATGATTTTTCATTAGCAAAACAACAATTTCCTGTCTTCAAATATAAAGTTCACTTAACATGTTTTTAGATTAATATTTTTCTGCATTCCCTTTTTCTTCTATGACCTTCACCAAATGCAAATTAGTTAAATTTACATAGTCAGCGAAGTTGCTATATAGACTACTGTAACAACAGTACATAGACAACTGTCACGACAGTACATATAGACTATTTAAACAGTAAAACTATAGACTTCTTAGTCTGAGAAGAAAAATAGTCGTAGATTGGTGAGTGGGTTTGCGCCTATTGCATAAAGATTAGAGTTAAAATCCTACTTGTTGAAGCCGAGTGAAATAAGCTAAATTTTGAATGTATATTCTGCCGATTTCAATACTCGATTTCATGAAACTTTTAACTAAAAAGCAACTGTTCCTTAATAAAGCCTTTTCAAGTCTTTACTGACTATAACTATTCTAGTTCAAACTGAGTGGCATGTGAATATGAGTAATGAGTATGGAAAATGACGCAACGACATTGAGTTAATAATTCGCAGTAAACTTCAATGAACCAAATCTACAATACTATTTTGCAAACTTCTTGCGTGAATCCATCTCTTCCCTTCACCATAGCCTTCGAGTACGCTGCCTTAAACAGTTAAGCTTAGCTGTTTTGAAAGAAATGGGCATCAAATTTAATTCAGATTAAGGTTTCAAGTCTGATTTGTTGGATACCTGTGGATCAGTTTAGAATATAGTCTGCTTTAATTATATTTATTTTCTGGGATTTTGGTAAAAGCTCTTTCAGTGAATGAAATATAATTTTCAAATATATTGCATTTAAAGAATGGACAAAAAAAAAAAAAAAAAAAAAAAAGATAAAAAAAATATGTTGAAACCAACTGCTATCATGCGAAAGAATATTTGATATCTATGCTTCTGTATTATTTTAAATTGCTGCTGTTACATTATTTATGCTTATTTTTTTAATTTTATTCTCCATTGCCTATTTCTAATACCTAAGCATTACCTTCGTTCCATTTTTCAGAAGAACGAATATCAATATTGTACCATTTTGATCGCGATTCTGATATGCGAATATTCTTTGATTTTTATCGTCCGCAATAAAAGTGCTATTTTTCTTTCAGAACATCATCTTACATTCGAGGCCAAAAAGAAATATAATTTCCCCTCTGGATGTTCTTTAATGTACCGCAAGGAAAAAAGGAAAAGAATTTGTAGAATCGTCTACCGTGTGCCTGTTGGGTGAGACTAATTGAGTAGATGGGTAGACATCGTTCGTGGCCTACAAAAGGCGAGAATACTATCGAAAAGCTATAAAGAAGAGGAAATTGAGAGCGCATCAAAAATTGAAATGAAGGAAATGACGGGCTAGCGAACCTGAACCGTTTTCCTTGTAAACAACGAGCGAGCAATTGGTCATGGCATAACCTTAAACCTCGCGCCAAACAGCACACATTTATAACGGGTTCTAGTATTGTGGAGGGGACATTTTAGAAATATTCTTAGGAAAAGCAACGTATTTATACATTTTTAAAACTGAGCAACTTTATATTGACGTAAACATTTATCAATAAATCAAAAGACTTTCGAAGATAATCAGACATACGTCCCTTTTTTTCACAAAATATTTTGTCCTGATGAAGGAGTGATATCTGATCGCCTTCTAAATCGAGAGTTTTATACAAAGTTTACGACAACCTAGAGCTGCTCTTTCCTTAATTTAAATTTTTCATTGGCATGAGTCTCTTCCAATTAAAATCGATTTAAAAACACAGTGAACCATTTCGGGGTCACCACTTTCCTAAAATAAACATCTTCGAAGGTGACCAGTATTTCTATGAACACAAATAAACATTAAAACTGACCATCGAGTCTCTTAGACAACCACTTACTCAGAAGACCAAAATCATCCATGATCGTAAATCGTAATTTTAAAATAAGTTCACTCTTTAAAATTCATTTCACTTAAATTCACAGTGTTTTCAGTCTAGTATCTAGGGAACCTAAGATATCTACTCAGTGCTCGGAAAGATTCTGGCTTTGTGGGGAGATGGTGATCTAAAAAATGATAATCATTGGCGGAGATTATTGAATTGAAATTAAATTAATCCTTTTCAAGGTTCGTTGCGTCAAAGAGAAATACTGAAGTGTGGTAGATTAGTTACTAAACCTACGAAACAACTTGAAAGATAAATAGAGAATAAAATAAGTCAATGTAACAATGAACCAAATATCAGAAATGAAAATTATGTAATGAATATTTTAATAATGTAAACAACAGCAATTTTAAAAAATGGCAAATAAATTTAATAGGCAAAGAGGAAAAATTGTGTAACTTTTGCAATCTAAACTTCGTCTTGTAACTTCAAAGTTCTCACTACTCGTTGAAGTATTCATCTAACGAAATCAGCGTCCTTGACGTTTATTTTTTCATTTACAATTTCCTTTTTAAAAATATTTCCACTTCATAAAGTAAATAAACTACCTTATTAGGTCTTCCACTTCTTAGAGGTAGAAGCACTGTCAAGAATATCTTTTGCCACTGGCTTTTAACTCGCATATATAGGCTAAAATGTCATCTGAGTAATAAACTTAATCGATTGAAATAACATCAAAAACAAGAGAATTCTTTTTGCAGCCTCTTCCTATTGATTTGGTAATATTACCAGCTGCCCATAGAGAAAATGAAAGTATTAGCATAACCAGTTCAGGAACTACATTAATGATCTAACCAATGCTGCGCCATAATCATTGAATCAAGTTTATATAATAAATTACACCTCGATGAAGAAGTATAAAATTAATGATTCAGAAATCATTAATTATAATTTTTCATTGAAAGAGTTTTTTATTTTAGATGGAAGCTTAATTCCGTGATTGATTTAATATAAATATTTTGTTCTATTGCAAGTAATACATTTAGCAAGTAAATATTTAGTCGAAGTTGAACATTTTGGTGGTTGACTTGGTATGCATTGATGATCTCGATCGGATTAGAGAGTGGTCGTCTTACAGAATTATATTATTTATAATAACAATTTATTTTATAGTTTATTTAGGCTAACAATTAATTTATATTCTTATGAATACTTTGGTCATTTCCAAAGAGGGTTGGAGGAGATTGCCTACATAACAGTGTTCGAAAAACGGATTTACGGCTCCTTCGAAAAAGATTTTAAGAAATCTGACTGTGTTTAAAATGGGTAGGTATGTGGCAAGCATGTTATTGGTCATCTGACTGAGAATTAAATGTTCTGTTGCAAAAAGAATCCAGAGATAACTGTGGATTTCAAACAAGTCGGATTTCATTTTAAGTCGGATTTCATTTTGAGTGAAATAAATGAGTCAAGTATGACCGTTCTGCGTCAGACAATATTAACCGTCTCATCGATGGTGCAAAATGTATAAAACTTAAAAAAATAGACCTTTTCTTCCTGAGAAACTGATCGCAGTTGAAATCCCAGGATAAATGGCGAACGTGTTACTCACTGATCCCGTGTTCGGAGGGTTAATGCAACGTTTGCATCAAACGCATCTACTATACGTATTGGCTAACAAAAATAAAACTCTCAGACATTTACATTACTGATAAGGTTTGCGGTTCGCATGAGCTGTTTTTAAACTATTTAAAATTTTTTTGAAAATTCCTTTTGTAAATAAAACAAGAAGGATATGAGCCATTAACAGGCTCTACTAATTTTGCACATGCATCATCTGAAAGCAATTTTTTTCCATACTCGGTAGAGCATATCTAGAATAACATTAGAAACGGCGTTGGTAATTCTCGATCGCAGCTCGTTAACACTCGTTAGCAGTAGTAATACATGCATTGGATCATTTGCAATGTTCTGTCCCCAAAACAAAAAAAATTATTGCCTCAAACCAGTATACAGCAGGCGCTGCAGAAATTCGCCATTTTCATTTGTTCACATATATTTCATTCTATTATAAAATA
Source organism: Stegodyphus dumicola (assembly GCF_044657685.1). NCBI lineage: Eukaryota > Metazoa > Arthropoda > Arachnida > Araneae > Eresidae > Stegodyphus > Stegodyphus dumicola. The sequence continues at coordinate 118,744,315 of NC_140770.1, read as the reverse complement.
CTTTAAAATGTTACTTTGTATTAGGATACTTTCTTTTTAAAATAATACTCTATGTAAAACTAAAAAAAGACATCAAAATATTTAATTCTCAACTTGTAAATAAAATAATTCAAAGAAATATAATATTTAATAAACAACTTGTAGTTAAAATAATTCGGCTACTGTTGTTATCTTGTCTACGTATTTCATGGGAGAATGGTTATCAGAGCCTCAAGGAGCTACTTTCACCCCAATTTTGAGGGACAGCACCCCGGGGGGGTTGGACCGAGGGTCTCTCACTCTTCTCACCTACCACAAAACCACATGAGAGAACTTTCGGCTAGCTATATATCTAGGGTGTCCCCATGCCGCAAAGACACTCTACATTTACAAACATCCATGCCTTCCCCGAGATTTGAGATCGGGTTCCTCGGTACCGCAGTAGGCTTCCCCAGCCACTATATACAGTCTGGGCGGCCAAATAATTGGGTATTTATTAGTTACACAGGATTACATATTCTTAGCAATAAGTTTTTTGGCTCTAATGAACAAAGTACTAAAAGCAAATTAAGTACCAAAGTTGAAAATGAATAATAAATAATTCAGAAAACTCGAATTTATTTTAAATTACATACTGCATGTTATAATAAATTGGTCACAGAACATTTTTCTATTTTATGTAGTTGTACAAAACGTAAATACCATGCTGAAAGGATAGTGATGGATCGTCGTCGGCGATTATCGTGGAACAAGTGTTTGTTGAAAATTGCTCCAAATAGAACTTCAAAAACTTTAAAGGAGTTATTAAGAGACTGCGAACGGGTTTTTTTAGGGGACCCAATCGCCAAATCATGGGTGAGGAGAATCATCATCCAACACCCTTTTAGTTCGGGCGCCACTGTAGAGACATTAGGTATATTTTTGGAAGTAGGAGAATTGAAAAATTAGCAATCGCCTTCGCCGGGAATCGAACCGCTGACTTCTCAATTACGCGCTGAGTGTGCTGACCACTACACCACGGAGGCATGCTAGGAATGCGGGAGAAATACCTTATAACTCGTTAACCAGTGAATAGATTTCTAAAGGTTAACCATTAGGTACAAATAATTATGTTAACTAGTTGGAGATATTTGGAGGTTACGACAGAACATATATAAAATTTAAGAATAATTAAAGGTGAACTACTATTTTCCCACGATTGTACTATGAATATTTCTTTGCTAAAGTACTCTTACACAATATTTTGGTCTCTCTGTATCTTATAAAACATATTCCAAGACACAGATTTTGCCACAATTTAACATAGTTATCATAGCTTAGCCTAAACTTCTTCTTTGGTTACAAATTGCTCACAACAGAAAATAATTTTTTCAACAGATACTGTATTTCCTAGACTTCGAAAAAGAATTCTTTGAATGCAGCTGAAATCAGTACTAATTCAACAATTCGAAAAATTCAACTCCATAATTATGACATCATTTATTATACTAATTATCAGTCATTCTCCTTTCTCTTGCAAAGCCTTTACTCTGTTTTTAAAACATTTTACATAAAGGTAATAAAGATATAAAGACATTAAATAAAAAGCTTATATGTAAAATAATAAAACACAGAAATCTTTTTTTTATTTAGGCATATGATGCAGATTGATAACCTTCGCCAGAGATGACATCAAAATATTTAATTCTCAACTTGTAAATAAAATAATTCAAAATTATTTTATTCAAATTACGGGCAACTAATGATGCATGAATTATGATGTTCTCATTACAAATTTGTAAACAGCAGGAAACTAAAATTGTATTACGTAGATGTTTGTGTTAGATTCGTTATTTCAAAAATAATGACCAAAGAGAAAAAAGAACAAGTTATCATCTATAATTAGCTAGTGAAAGCACACTTATAAATTTTATTACAACGGGACATAGTCGTCATGTCTATGAAAACGACAAGAGGACTGAAAAGTATCTAAGAAACGATACTAACCCGTTCCAAATAGTATGCATGATTCACCTGTTAAATCGAGAAAAAGACAAATTTAGATAATGAAGCTGTAGAGCAATGGACTTATTTCTTGCACACTTAATTTAAGAATGCAAAACGAAAAGTGTCTTGTGCCTAGATACTGGTATTCGTTGCAGTAAAACAAAAGCAAAATAGGGCAAGAGTTTTCTCAGATTTCTCATGAGTAATCATCTCCTGCAGCAGTCGAAGAAACCGAAAGAAAACAATGCCGAAAATCACGGTCAAATGCCTGTTTCTTGTTTCTTTTCCTCATCTGAAATCACGATTTATGTGTATTAAAGACAGTACGCTGTGTCACAGATTGAGAGGCAAGAAAATCCTGTTTTTTATTTCAAGGTCATCATTCAGCTTAATTGTAAAGAACAGGTGAGTGATCGAAAACTAATTACTGCCCGGAAAAAAGGTTACAGTGTTTATTCCGTTTTTGTCCTTCGGCTTTCTCTCAGCTGTTGACCCCTAATAATTAAATTTCAGGAGTTTCCCCTCCTAATCGGTAATGAAATAATAATTAATTACCATCAGTTATTTAGGACAAATTTGGTGAAGAATTTAATTTGAAAAATTTAGGATCAGGTATTATTCGTGATGTTGCTTTTGACTTGAAGATTTGATGATGACAAAGGTTAATAATGCATGAAATGAAAGATTATCATAACAGTATTGTTGGAGGAACATGGATTCAGAACTCGTTTTTAATAATAGATGAACTGATTTAAAAATCATGTAATCAATGTAATGACTTTAATTTCAAGGAAGAGAATTATTCTGAAAGGAATGTATTATATTTTAAGAAGACATTAAAAGAAAATAGTGCAAAACAGACTTTTTCTGCTTATTTAATTACAGTTCTAAAATTAATTATTCTCTTACTTTAATTGAGGAAATTCTGAAAGGAAATACATACAAGTGCTTAAAAATATTTATTCTATTCATATTTTTAGAGGCAATTCTGAAAGAATAAAACAGAACTAAACTCCCATCCCCTAAAAGAAATAAATTAAATATATTTATTTCATCATTTATATTATTTCCACTCTACAGCATAATTAATGACGGTTCTAATATTTTAAAAGAAATGATGTTATGTTACACGTAAGCTGTAAGATTTAATTGAATTCGTTGAAAGTGAGATAATTCATAGTACTGCAGCCATAGTTTTCGTGAAAAAAAGTCCTGCCTTAACATTCACGTATCGAGTAGTCTCGGCAACAGAAAATTTGCACAAGAAGTCAGTTATAAGAAACTAAAAAGCCCGTGGGTCATACGACCGCTGTTCTAGATATTATAAATTGTAATTAAAATGATTTGTGCGAAGGTGTCTGCTAATTCAAACTGAATTACCACGGCAGGCAGCGAGGACGCCCCTTTGCTTACTGCTCCACAGAGTTTCCCCCTTCTACTTGCTTAATTGCTTAAAGTACAGTGCAATGAAGGAAACCACTGGTGGTACATTTCTTAAGAGCCACCGCTTGCTTAATAAATAAAGGTGATTTAAATAATAAAATGTTAATTCACATAACAAAGATTTCTTTGTACACAACATTTCTTGTGTAGATCTTTCCATTATTTTTAAGCTCGCCTTGCAGAGGACCATCCATTATTTTTAATTTTACGTCTGTTCTTTCACGAACTCTTGAATAGGCAATATAAAGTTGACCGTGTCTAAATGCAGGCTCAGGTAATAATAATAGCAAAGGCAAGTTTTACAGGAAATTGTCTAAGTCTCAATTGAAACGGACACCCTGTGCCGTGGCAACTTCACCCCATTGGCTAGTACAGTTACGCAAGCAACCAATTAACTATCGGCGACAAACAGACATTTAAGCCGCATATATATATGGGGTGAAGTAACATCATCTTTTCCGAAACGGCTGGCTCCCGGGCTTAACGAAGCACACCGTTGGATTCCGCAGGTCCGTGGCACGCCATTTTGACCATTCGCGCCTTCGTGGGACTTTAGTTAGCCGACATATTAATTAAAAACTAGTTTTCCCCTACATTTCCACTTTCTTTCTTGGGTTTTTCCCCATTAGAGGGATTTGGCTACGTGCCAAATTATTTTTTCTCGAATATCTACGGAACGGCGACGAGTTGAAATTCGAGAAGCGTATCCTCGGATTCCAAAAAGTGCTCCGAATCCATCGATACCGTTTTCATCTTCGTACGACTTTACTCGGTCGAGATATTAATTAAAAACTGCGGAAACGTAAATTTCCGCCCTCATTTTTCCGAGTGGCAGCAATAAACTATCGGCGACAAACACTTAAGCCGCTTATATAGATAAAGATTATAATAGGTTAATTTTAACTGAGTACCTACTACAGTGAACAAAAACGGAACATTGTTAATATGCCTGTTAATCCCGCAAAGAAAGAGTATTCAACTATGGAAAATCTGCAGATAGGGAAAAAAATTATCTAGATGAGGATATATATCACATCAAGCATTCTCAATTCCATCTGTTCTCGAGAAGAAAGTCTAAAACTGGGATAAGCAGATCTCATATCTAAAATATTAAACAATTATTAAGACGGAAAATGTTTCAGATAACATACCAGATTCGAGTTCGATGAGACAAATAGATATGAAGATATTGCAAAATCACATGATGTCATATTATTGCGAATGAAAATTTTAGTTGCAAAAATAAATTTCAAAGAAAGCTTTTGTTGTTAGGAGTCAGATAACATTTTCGAAATTTATTTTCAATGAATGGCAATATCAGGAAAGTGAAAGAATTCTAAAGATATTTTGATTTGATTTGCAACTCCCGAAGCTGTGAGTATGTGTGAATATAGTAGTTTTGATAATACTTTAGAAATTTTTATTATTATCATTATAAAGTTATAGAATTATTTTAATTGTTTTTCGTAAATCTTACATATATACTCTTTTTGCAAATCTGGTTACAGTATGAGTAAGCTTAAAACTTAAAAGCAACTTTCCTAGAATGCTTCGAAAGTTAGAGCTATGAAAATTCGAAATGAAGAAATATTACCAAAAGTTGAGAAAACTTATGCATTAGAGTTCCAAATATGTGGACTAACTGGGACCACAAGCTATCAGAATATTTCCAAAATTTGCATCATAATTCTTTATAGACCACATATAAATTTACTGTATGTAGAAGAGTTTTATTTTGTAGTTTAACATGTTTCGGTTAAAATAATGGCCATACTTTCTAAAAAACTGAACAATGAAATTATTCTTTATTTGCGGAAACACACAGTATATTTACATTACCGCTAAAATAAAACAATGACATTTATACTTCTAAGTGGAGTATTAACTAAATAAAAAATATTGCTCATAAAAACAGTATTTTATTCTTATAAATGAAAAAAAAACATCGCACATAGAAAAAACACGTGATGCGTACCGAAAGGCTGATATGAAAATAACTGACTGCAGTTACCTTGTATATTAAAGAATTCCTTGTGTGCTGGAATGTTTGATATAGCGTCACAAAGTTTATTTAGTCTATGTTTAAGGAATTAAATAATGACTTATAAAGAACGGTAGGTCTGCATATAACGGCAAGCTTAATTTGGGTTCTTATGGAAAAAAAAAAAAAAAAAAAAAAAAAAAAAAAAAAAAAAAAAAAAAGCTATCCTTATAAACTGGAAATCCTGATATTTAGAATATAGATAATTAAATTCTGAGTATCTCTGTTCGAATAATTAGAATGGTAGTTATCTCTGACCCGGATAATATAGCACCTGGGTATCTTTAGCTAGGATAATTATTTTCCGGGTAGTTAAATTTTATCTACTCGATAGCCATATAATATAAGTTCTGAGTGCGTGGAGTTCGGATAATCAGAGCTATGAGTATTTGGAGACCTGATAATTGAAATGTTGGGTTTCTTAAGTCTAGATAAAACGTATTCTGAATACCTGGATTCCTTATAATTAGTTTTTTTAATTGTTCTCGAGAACTGCTACCGTACTATTTAATTGCCATTTTGATCACACTACGATATCTACCCAAATGGAGCTAAGTGAATCAACTGATTTGGAAAAAATCCCACTTAGTCATTGAAGATTCCAGGTCAATATCATTTGCATTCAAGGTAGAAAACGCTTTATTGTACAAAAAGAGCAGTATCAGTAAACGGTAGATTCAATTATAACTTCTTTACCTTCATTTTTGCATTTTTATGGCCACACCCTGCCTAAAAGATGTTCAGTGCTCCAAGAAATAAACGCTAGTACGTGATTGCTTTAAATTCTGCTTGGGGCACGAGGTAGTATAACCTCAAGTTCGTTAACCTTTATTATGTATGGATAAGCTGCGCAATGATCTTTTTTTAAATTTTTTATGCCGCTATTATTTAAAGCGAATGTCTCGGATTATAAATTGCCGTTTGTGTACCATTTCATTAATAATCATGATAGCCGTTTACACGTTTATGCGCTGAATGGATGGCAAACTCGAGAAAAGCATAAAGAACAAAGCTATTTCTGGTTTTCTTAGAATTTACTTGCGCAGTTTTACGTTCATACTATGCGCTGCTTTTACCGAGATAAGGAAATAATCTTCTGAAATATTCCAAGCTAAGTTAAAGGCTAAATTTTAGGAAGGTATGGAAATGATCTCCCGAAATACTCTAAGCGTATTCTAGGACTAAATTTTGAGAGGCAGGAAAATGATTTTCAGAATAATTTTAGGCGAAGTTTACGGCTAAGTTTATGGGAGATCAAGAAACAATCTGCAGAAATATTCTAAGCAATGTTTAGAGCTAAAGTTTAGGAATATAAGGAAATGATCTTCAGAAATAACCTATAACATTAATTTTATAATTTACATTAAGATTAAAATGGTTATGATTGACTATAGATTTAACTCATAAGCAAAAACAAATTAACTAATATTTAGTTATTACTAAATAACTATTGCAGTTCTTCGAAATACTCTTTGTGTGTTTTTAACTTGTCTCACATGGACGTCGATAAACCCTTGAAAAAAACCATGGACGACAGAAATGGTTGTACCAGTTTTGGGTAATAGAATTTGAAACTATTGGTAACAAATAGTATGACCTCCATCTCAATTTCATTGTAAACTACTTGACAGAAGTAATTGAGAGTTCCTAACCCAACTTTGGAGGTATTACTGGAATTAAACATGATTTGGTGTCTGTCTAAAGGATAACTTCATGCACTTGTAATTAAAATTTCCCTAAAACATTACTTTTTCATGACCGAAATTCTTTTTCTTTTATTAGATTTTCAGTCACTGAAAATCTAATAAAATTTAAAATCATATTAAACTAATCAGCAGTTGGAAATAAAAGATCCAAATTTACATTTCTTTTTAATATCTTTACGCAATGGACTTCTTTACGACAAACAAAAACATCTATCTCTGCAAAAAATATCGTTGCGTCTAGCACGCGAGGTTGAAAGTTTCAGGAATTTCGCATTTGTTGACAACTGATTCTGCTCCGGTTAAATGCCGAAACCCGTCTAAATTACAGACGCCTGCCTGTCTGTATACCTTTTCATGATCGCTATGCGTTAATTCTTGCGGAAAGGCCATCATCTGAAAGTTCAAACACAGCCTGCAGGCGATAGATATCACACACCGTTCCTCGCAAAAACAGTCATCGAGTTCACTAGAATTTTTTTAACCACTTTAGGACAAGCTGGGTTTGAAAGTTTTCATTCGACGCAAGTTCTCTGAGCTTATTTTCTCCTAGTTTTGCTTTCTATATGAAGACCGTCTATTCATGAAATCGCATTTAGTTTCCAGCCGTTGACTTTAAATATGATTATTTGAAGGCAAAAACCAAAATTTAATCCTGAAGTTCATACGTTTTCAGATTTTATTACCTATGCATATATTACCAGATTAAAAAAAATAACGGACTAGAAATCTCTTTGCCAGGCAGCATATATAGCATTTAACATAACTGTTTATATAAAAAATAATGGTAAGTGATATTATAAAATCTATTAAACAAATGCTCCTTTAAAATATATCTCTTTAATTTAATTAGAATAGAGATGTTTTAAACAGCAACAATAACCATTTAAAAAATAAAGAAAAAGGAGAAATGTTGTAAAATTATATTGCCGTGATATATTGGCTTGGTTTGGTACATTTAATTACGGCAAAGAACACGAAAGCTATCTGCTTAGGGAAGGGATGTCTTCGTGGAGGATTTTTCAGGGAAATTGGCTCGTATAAATGTTAGACATGGGATAAGCCACAAAAGCGCCCATGTAGCCAGCCCGTTCGCCGGGATGCCAACGTTCAGAGACTTTACGCTCGGCCGCTGGTGGGCTCCCGTGATATATGAAAAATTTTGATGTTCCTGGAAACAGCCCTCTCTGGTCGTTGTAGGAAGCGACAGTTGGGTATACTAATTAGCAGTGGGATGTGTGGGAAGAATATTTTAATTTTTACTTTCTTGTACGAAGCAAAAGGAATGTAATCGAGAAAAATTTCGAGTATCATATTTCACCAGATATACCCATTTTGACGGTTTCTGAATCATTTGGATGAATTTTTGTGTGACATCTGTACGTACGCATAGGACAAAGGACACTTTTTTTTTTCAAAACGGATAGTAAAAGAGATCAAAAGTGACTTTTTTCATAACGTCGTCCATCCGTACCTATGTATGTATCTCACATAACTCAGAAAAGGTTAACCCTAGAACATTGCAGTTTTGTATATGGGGCCTCTATAACATCTAGTTGTGCACCTCTCTTTCTTATTTCCATCAGCAGTATCGAATATATATATATATATATATATATATATATATCCATCCCCTTCCCCAGCCTTACCCAGCATTTGGGAAAGTTTCATACTAATTATGAAAAAATAAAATTATATGAAGTTTAACTCCCGTATGACAGCATTTGAACGGTTAAAGTGCAGCAAAAATATGTGAATAATTTGATACACTGTACAAGAAAGTCATGTGGCGTTCACATCAGATAATTTTCTTTGTGTGAAAGACAGCAAAGTACCGTCTTGAAATCATGCTAATTGCTACAATATCGGTTGGATATGTGTATTTTTCTTGGCTTCGTGGTTCATGATTTTAATCTGTAATTATAGTGTTTTGATTAATAAAACTGTGAGCAGTTTTGGAAAATACTTTCCTGATGTTTTCGGTTTTTAAACTGGTATACAATAGATCAGCGGTTCTCAACCTTTTAACTAACGAGTGCTATCTAAACAAAAATTTGAAAACTTTAGTATCACTATTTTACGGTGATTATTTTTCAGTTTATCAATAAAAATATTTTTAAAAATATTTTGCTATTTGTACAACCTATTAGCTATTCGTATTAAATATGCACACATAAAAATATTAGACTGAAAAATTGGTTACCATTTTAATTAACAAAATTTAAATTATAATACTTTAATTCTAAAATTTAAATTTAAATTTGGACCTGTTTAAGACAGATCAATTTCTTTATGGCTGGTCTTATTTAACTTCGCTTTATCCGTAAATTAGGATTCACTTTCAGTTTTGTTCTGTATTTATTTTTCAAATATAACACGGACGAAAATCCTTCTTCACACAAATAAGTTCTGCAAAAAGGTAATACAAATTCAATAGTTTTATTTGAAATGAATTAAAATACTTTTTTTCGGTTCAGCCAAAAGTTAAGTATTATTTTTTAAACTTCAGTTAAGTTCGATCACAGGAAAATTCTATCAACTGTGCTTTTTTTCTCACGAGATTTTTTGAATTTAATAGTTAAATATACTTTGTTTATTTGCGTACCATCTGTTTTGCTCTTGCGTACCTCCAGTGGTACATGTACCGCTGGTTGAGAATCGCTGCAATAGATTACTCTTTTATTAACCGAGGAATGTTGGCTATGCCTTTAAATGCTTTAATTTACAAAAATTGTATTTTATAGAGCTTTGCTTTTGCAGCATATCCCCATATAGGGGAGGCGTAAAGTAAGACTAGATAGATTCCCGTTTCGTTGTTTTATTTTATTATTTCTTTATATTATTTTATTTTTAACATTGCCGTATTTCGCAAGAAGAGGCTTTTAGTTTATGGAAAATATTTAATTTATTGTTGAGTTTGGTAAAATGAGGTTTAAAAGTGTGTTTGCCAAATATCATTCCTAGGTCTGTGACTTCTTGTTTCTAGCATATTTCTTTTCTATGTCGCTAGTAAGCTAGGTGACGGACCTTTGCGAAGTAGAACTGCAGTTGATTTATAGATGTAAACTGAGAATCTTCAGTCGGTAAGTCAAGCCTATAATAAATCGAGATAATTCTTCACTTGAACAAACACATATTCCAACGTTTTGGTTTGTGTCAAAATAGCTGCGCTATCAGCGAAGGGTGTTATTTGAAATTTAGTGTACTGTGAGATGTCGTTAAGTGCTTTTGATACTAAGGGCTTAAAATGTGGAGCACTTTTGTTTTAATAGGCCTCCGCATATTGCAATGATATACAATGCATTTTTATAATTTAAATAATAAATTAAACATTTTCTTTTCTCAAGTTTGGCAACAGCTATTAGAATATAATTTTTTCGAGCCTTGATGGATGATTAACGCTGTGGTGGTGAAACGCAACAAAGCGTGAGAGGTAAAATGAAGACTATATAAAATTGCGCAACTAAAGAAAACTGAATGGATCTTGAAAATCCGAACCTGCTTCAAAGATAATGAGTTCTTTTTTGTTAGTTGAACTTAAGAACACAATAAACGCAAAAATATAAAATTTGTAGGGCATAACATAATTAATGAACAAAAAAATATTTCATTCCGTTAATTTTTTAACGGACGAATAAAGACGCTTTACTATTCACATATGATCGTAAATTTTTTTACTCATCCACTATATTAGAACTCATGAAAACTTGACTACTTTTTTTTGTTTAAAATAAATTGATAACATCTTCTTTGGATAATAAAAGGCTTTAAAAGATTTTATGTCATAAACGTGGATGAATAACGCATCAAATCTGACTACAGGTAATAAATTTACGTTTATGATTTTGTCCCAAAGAACAAACGAAAAGAACAATGTTAATCTTTTTAAATGACTCGCTGAAATTCAGTAGCAACATTACGCAAAATCGCATCCTTTTAAATTCCTTCCGTATTGAAGACTGCTACTTAAAAAACCGGTTGACCAGTTATAGAACTAGGCGAACGATATGGGTACGGTTGCAGAGTAATTAGATCATACCATATTTTAGAAGATTAATGAACCTGAAGAATAGCCCTAGAGCCATCTGAATAGCCTAGAATTCCATAATCGTCGCCCAAAACCCACACCATTCGCTCGTCCGGACGAATTCTTAGCGATCTTAGCATGTAATCGCACTGTCAAAATAATCATCTCCGACCTAGTAGTTTATTCAATGTCTTTTATTTTCGAACCCATTTGTATTCCTTACTTGTTTTAAAAATAAGTGATGCTTACTTTTCTTACCTGTTGATAAGTGACAGATCTGTTAACATTTTCTTATTTTCAATAAAGAATTTTATGCCAGACTATTTTATCACCTCAGGAATCACATACACAATTAATATTTTATATCAACTAAATTATTTCATTATTTGAGAATGCAAGACTAAAAATAACGTCTACATAGCAATTTTCTGCAGATGTCTGTTGATTTTCATATCTGTGTATGTGCTGTAATTATCTTCCGGTTAAGGTTTTTATGCCTTTAGTTAACATGCATGCAATAATTGTAGAATTATCAACAATTTAAAAATTCTTTAAGTGTGGCTAATCCTAATTTTTGCTTACCATAGCAGCCATATTTGCTTACAGTAGAAACTTAGCAGAATAGTGGATTTGTTGCCAATCTAGAGAAACTAAGCCTCGCAACAAAAAGATAACGTCTTCTTTTATTATTGCAAATTAAATCATGATTAACCCATTCTGGTTATTAAATTGATTTAAATTATTGCATATATTGACTTATTATAGCGTCCACAACAAATTAAGTCAGTTTCTGAGCCTGCAATGTCTTTTTGCCGAGTGAGACCAAAAGTAAACTCTCAGTTTTGTGAACCGAAAAATCTGCCTTCTTGCCCGCTGGCCGAATTGCTTGTTTTTGCGTAGGAACTCTAATTTTAATTGTAAAAGTTGTTCTTTAAATTGTTTTAACTGTATTTATGCTTTATATTTTCCTATATTTTTCAATTTTGAATTAAAATATTTTGAGGTTATGCATTTTTGCCTTCTCGCGAAGTGAGAACTGTATTAATTGAATGAGAAATATATCTCTAATGAAACTGAAGAAAATAAGTTTATATGAAATGCAGGAAAAATGTGTATAATTTAATATTCCGTACAAGGAAGTCATGTGGTGTATAACATGAGATGTTTTTATTTTAAGGCTTTGTTTATTATTTTAAATTTTTTTGTTAATGCTCAATAATTTGTATTTTCTATTTTTGTGAAAAGTTAAAAATTAAATTAAAATTTGATATTTTTAAATAAAATAACGCTTTATTAAAATTCTGACATGTGGCCAATACCTACAAAGCTTCCTATTTATCACTAGAATCGTTCATACAGCTACGCTGATCAGAAACACGTATACAATTCCAAAATAGCTTTTGAAAATTTAAATTAGGCTAAGAAGAAACTTTAGTTTACAGGAAACTGTATTTGATCACCTTCGAAATTGATAAAGCTTTTTAAAAATGTGCACTAAACTAAGATGTTTTTTGGATAATTTTAAATTTTGCACCGGCGTCTTTCTCTTTCGTTTGATTTTTTGAAAGATTAAGATTTTCTTTACGAACTTATCTTATTATACACATGTAGAGACATTAGGTTAATTGGAAAAGCCGGAGAGATGAAAAATTAGCGATCGTCTTTGCCGGGAATCGAACCACGGACCTGTAAAATAGCGGTTCAGTGGGCTAACCACTACACACGAAGGTACGCAAGGAAAGTGCGAGAAATACCTTATACACCAATTAAAAATAACATCTTCATTTAAATATGATCGAATTAAAATTGATTTTTAACACATGAAAACATACGTGATCGTTTGCATAATTTCTGTATTCATAGAAAACAGCATCAGGTCAAATTTATAAACTGTTGTCATTCTACACATTATAATAAGTTCCATTTATTTTCCAGGGACTGTGTTTCCGTCTGGCTATTGCACTCAGGCTTTGGAATGGCAGTAGTAAATAATTCCTCTTCGTATAAACTTTAAGGCTTGTTGAAATATTTTGCTTTAGATTATTTGCATGCTTAATTTTAATGATTTCAAGAAAGGATTTACCCCCCCCCCCCGCCGGTATGAAACCACTACTCATCCCGTAAGGTGCTTACTCACCGCTCACCGCAGATCGCTGCTGCAAAGAATATGTATTGATATAGACGTTCTTTGGCTGCTGTGCGCAGTCGTGTGATTTTCGATGCTCTCAACCAATTCGTTCGTGCGCATTGTGATATTATTTTCGAGAAACTTGATGTTCCGGGAGAGTAATATTTATTTTAAATTCCTTCCGGGAGCCGGGAGATTTAAATTTTAGCGACTGGGGAATTCCGGAAGATGTGTGAACTCTAGTTTTGGGCAGTGGAGTGGTCGTGCGCGAAACAAATGTGGGTTTTCAGTACTCCAAAATCGCAAGTAGTGTCTGTTAACAACACCATGGAGATGAAAATGGACCTCGTCTGTAAACCCTATTCGGCCGACATCGAAACCAGAAACATCAATCATGTCAATCATCTTGTTAACAAATCTTGTCTGTTTGTCGTTCAGCTTGAAATGGTATAGCGTACCGGTATTGAATCATGTACGTAAACATGTATGATTTCTTCCGTAGGATTCTGTAAATGATGGATAGCATGATTCCGGATTCAGCTGCAAGTTTGCGGGCACATTTATTCGGATGACACTCAATAACTGCAGCAAGTCTCGTTGCATTTTCAGGTGTAACGACGGAGTAGGTAGGATCCACATTTCCGACTAACGCATCAGCAACTTTGCCTGTCAGCTGAAATTTTTTGAATAGTTCACGAATTCTTTTCCTATCTCGGCGTTTTGCGATTTGAAATCGCGTTTGAAAACTTCTCCTTGTGGCAGTAGGGCTGTGATTTGATCTGTGATACTCCAACACAATAAACACACGTTCCTCCACGGAATGCATCACTTCTGGAAATTTGTAATTAAATTTTTGAGGTTGCTGTATCATATTCTTACAGTTTTTTTTAATAAACTTACCACTTGTTTCATGCTTCTATCTATGGTTTCCGAGTTATTTATTTTCAAAGTTAGGGGGCCCTTTGTGAAAACCCTGCATCTTCTGGAATAACAATTAATGTATATTAGACAGGCTGCCATGAGGAATAAATAATAGTTATCTCCATTGATGAATTTATCGTTAAGTCTACAGCTTTAAAAATAGACGTAAATAACCTTTTTATCAGATATGTATTTTCATTTTTTTAATCATAAAATCTGTATAATGGCGTTCTGAAACTTCATACGTGAACACATTTTAATCTAATAGTTTTGCTTTTATTACAATCAAATGCCCTCCCGTTTATGCATAATCATGAAATATGCTTAATTAAAAATCGTTATCATCATTGATTATGTATAATAATAAAATATTACATATTTAATTTGTTTTCCTTAAAATTTACAAAAATAAAATATAAATTTTGTAAAAAAATAATAAAAAAAATGTATTCATAGTTTTTAAAATCACTGTATATATTCTCAATTTACGATGGGGCTTCTAAAAAAGAGAGAGAGAAAATAATAGAAATTGGATTGTTGCGCATAGCAGCATGAATTAGGATAGGATTGCTGTGAGCAAGCAGCGTGACTTGAAAAGCAATTTGTTTTATTTTTATCCTTAGAGAGAACCTTCTAAGATGTAAACAAACAAGACGCGCACCATTTATTCACACAGCAATTATATATTACTGTGATTATTTAATCTGTAATTTTACAAAACAAAATGGGAGGGCACTAAGGTAGGGCAAAATGTATGGAAAAAAGAAAGTCTGGCGTGTGCAGAAAAGTAGCTTATCCTGAGGAAAGGTTGAAAATAGTGTACATTCAATATTTTTTGTAGTGCAAATATATGATATATACCCGATCTCAATTACTTATAGCTTCTTTGGGGAAAGAATATTAAGTGAAACTTTTCACAGACTGAAAGTTAATCTGCGCGGAAGGATATTTAACGAGTTCTCACGGAAATACCTTTATCTGAAGATAGTGACTACCAGGAAAATACGAAATTAGTAAATAAGGATTGGTAAAGGTGCTATAAAGCAGGTAAGATCAGCAGATTAATCACAGCCGATATAAATATCAATAATTCTTTATGTTATAAGTCCCTCAGAGTAGTAAATATTTTTTGGAATCATAATGACATTTCTCTTTGCAATAGCTTTTGTTTTAAAATGAAAATTATGTATATGGAATCAATAACTGTAGCATTCGAGTTTTTGATCATGAAACAATTTTGCTCGTATTTAGGATATTTTTCATAGACCAACATTCGTTAATATCACATTACCATAGGCGCAATTTTATTATTAATGCGATTTAATGTTATAATCTCTATCCTACAGTAATCCATTAGAATAGGAATAAAATTAAATAGAATAAAATTCGCATACTACATTTAAAAAGTTTTTAAGTAGCTCGTAATAAATATTTTAAATAAAAATTGACTTCAGCAACAAACATTGACCTCTGCTGCTGTATGGCCCATAATAAGAGCGTTTTACGAATACTAATTGTTCTTTATTGTATACACATAATATCCATTTTAAAGTATGGAATGTTTCAAAGGAAAATAATTTCCTTAACAACATTCCATACTTCATTCCAGCATTCCATTCCAATTTCATATAATGTCTTTTCCAAAAAATAATTTTGCACCTTTGCTCTTCTAAGGGAAATTGTCACATAACGAATTACTGACATTTAAATTATAGCATAAAGGTACCCTTTTTCGCTTTATTTAACTTGAATGGTTTATTTAACTCGGCATGAATTTAATTATACTTGCCTTGCGACAATTTGTAATCTATTTATTAAAACTGACTTCGACAAAATGTTTTTAAGGGACTTGAGAATTTTTAATACAATTTTAGATCTTTTTTTCTTGTAAAACAGTTTCATAACACATTTACTAAATTTTATTATTTAAAATTTTTGATAAACATATTTTAAACTAATAAATATTTTAAAATTCCCTGAAAACTTTTAAGTATTTATATCTTATTAAATAGTAGTTATTTCCGATACTTAGTTCTGAATCAAATTGTTCAAATCGAGCTGTTAGAGGTTTTCCCATAATGTTTAATTTTTCAGCGGGATTTGACAAATTCTAATTTATCATACAATCGATTGACTATAAATTAACATATGAAAGCTATAATGATCCTCAAAAAGAATGAATTAGCAGTTCAATAATACTTTGCAAAAATACGCATTGCATAAAATGCATAAACTGAATCTGATGGATAATATAAACAGATCTACGGAAATATTCTTTATTAAAACCAGCAGATTTTCAACAACTATTAAGTTATCATATCTAAAATTTATCATCAACCCTTAAACTGTTAATGTATTATTTTTTTTTTAAACATTCCGTTCACCCTGAAAAATAGTTTAGTTGACAGGAGTTTAAGAAACACGTTTTTGCGTGAATAGCTTGAATATAAGTAGTTCGAGAAACACTGGTATACAGAAAGAATTATATTTACGCCAAAACATAGAACGAAACCTAATGAACGACGAAGAACTTAAAGATACAAAACCTAAGTATACAGCTCAGAATACGATGCTTCTTCTGCCTTTTAGAATTAAACTCCCAAAATGGAAATTTAATATAATTAAAATTCCATTTTGGGAGTTTAATTCTATATCAGACAATTTATTAGCAACGGTAAACTATCTAAATCGCGTGCAGTTAAAACCGGTCTTTAAACTCCATATCAAGCAATACAAAATGAGCTATTTTAGCCTTGCAAAAACCCTTTTCTTTAAATTTGCGTGGAATATTTAAAAAAAAATCATAAATGATGGAAATATCTACGATTCCATTTCGGTCGCAAAAGAAAAACATACAGATAGGGAAAAAGTAACAAGAAAACATTAGTAGAGGTTAAGAAAATGAGCGCCATTTTAGTCATTTAACCTCGAAACCAACACAGCTGTAACAAACATAATCTCGTCAGCACAGTTATGGAGAGTTGGAAAATCTTTTACGTCCTATTATTTCTCTGAAGCATTGCAAATTGCCCCAATCACTGGTACGAGATTAAAAATATGATATAACAATCGAAGGTGATTGCGTGTGACTGGGAAAAGTTCAGGTTTCGTGCGGGAAATCTTAGAAACTATATTTTTATTCTTAAACTCACTAACTTTATGTATGTAATAAAATCTATAATTTAATAAGCTACTTAAAGTATCTTTAAATGATTTTGCTTGGAAACTTCTCTTTTTTTGGCCAGTTTATCTTTTTTTGGCGCATTTCTTTATCGTTTGCTTGTATGCTTCTTTATAAGAACAGTGACGTCCTTTGTCATTCAGTAACTGATAAAAGTAATCGGACACTTAAAGTTTCTGAAAATAGAGTAAAAAATTTCAAAAGTGGAAAATTGGAGGTATGAAACATCATTTTCTTAAACTGTACGTTGTAGTTTTCTTTTATGACAAACATCAATTTCATAAATAGAACTTTGAGCTGAAGAATTAATATTTCTGTTTAGAGTGAGAAACTTGCGCAGATGCCTTCAGGCGTAGCTGAGAATGCAAATAAAATCATCTGTAATTATAATTTGTTGCTGTATTTATCGCAAATGATGTTATTATTTTTACCTTCAAGCCGCAAGCAACAAAGATATTTCCTGAAATTCTTCAACAGCTTTCTAAGAATTTCAGTATATCGCTATCGTAACCATTTCATCGAAAACATATAGATAGGGAATAGAAAATTCCAAATCAGTTCTGAATTTTCACGGTTCCTTAATGCTTAATTTAGTGCATTTAATAATTATAGAGAACTTTATTCAAAGTACGACAAAATTCAAAGTGCAAAAAGATATGGGAGGCTATCAAAATTGTCATGTGCAGTCCAAAGCAATATCGTAAAAAACATTGAAATAATCACAAAAGAGCCCTTTTAAAACTGAAACAAATCTGCATTAATAACGTGAGAAATATTTTAACTGAACAACTGCTAAAATAGTGATCTGCTACTCTAGATATAATTCTTGTGCACCTTCTCCGACAAAGAAAGAATAAAATACTTCGATTTCCTTTCCCAAATCTTCGATAAATAAGAACTAAATATATTAGCATAAAGTATTATGCTGGTAAAGGAAGTTAATTTAACACAGTATATTAGGTAGATTCTAATTTAGTACTAAAAAGTTGGAAAGAAGAATTTCCCAAACCGAAATAAATTCCATCAGTGCAACATGATGGAAGGAGAAATGTGATTTGGGGTTATGTCGCTCTTTAAACTGTTGATTGAAAATATAATGTACCAGTGCTACTATATTCATGTTTTTAAGTGAAATTTCAGATATTCAGCTCAATACTTTAACTTACAAAAGAGTTCTAAATTCTATCACGATAATGATCAGTATATACGGGTATTAACAAGTGACCCTGAATGAACTTTAACTGTCCTGAAATACTCAAAAGCACATCCTGAGATCGATATTTAAATTCTAACTAATATACTGGACAAGAAATGTAGTATAAAATTCTAAAATATTCACATTTCTTTAAAAAATATTAAACTAGTAATATAGTATGAATGGAGGACAGAGATAAAAGTAATTTTGTAGAATCTACAATGTCTCACAAAATGATCGGCCACTATAATTTTTTTATTTTTATAAGTAATAGAAGGAAAGCTTTGAAATAAAATGATAAAGAATATTTTCTTTTCGAATACATATTTTCTTAGCTCTATCTTTGTACTAAATAAATTTGAAAAAATTAAATAGTAAATACAAAAACTAACGTTTTAAGCTGAACTGGGAAAAAGATACCACAAAATTAATCGGACATTTTCCTAATTTATAATTAAAAAGTCAGCAATAAATAAAAAACGGAGTTTTATGGAATTAGTGTGGATAAAGAAGCTAGTCAAAAATCTAAAAAACGTTTGCTTTTATAATTTAATTTTCTTTTTAGAAAATATTCGTTATTTTAATATTTTCTTGCAAAGGCTCGGCCAAGAAAGGAAATATCGTTAGAAACCCCGGATTAGTTATTGATTTGCATCAAAAGAAATGGCAATATCTATTAGAAAAATTACCTATTTACTTAATTTAAGTAATTCTACAGTTTTTGATATTATTAAGCGTTATAAGAAACAAAATCGTTTTCAAAACGAAAGAAGAAGACCAGGAAGTCCAACTAAGTTATCTAATGACATGGAAACGCTTTAGGCTAAGGAATATTAAAAAGAATCCAAAACTGAGTGCTCCTAAACTTCATGTGAAACTTCGTTAATTATATGGGATATGTGTGAATCCAGAAATTGTAAGAAGAGTAATGTGATCTGCAGGATATCATGGGCGAGTAGCAAGAAGAAAATTTTATGTCACAAAAAAGAAACCGAAAACTTCGGCTCGCTTTCGCAAAATCGATGAAATAAAACACACCAGACTACTAGAAAAAACTGTTGCAATTTTAACAAAAGAAAATTTAACATCTTCAGCTCAGATGGACGAGTGCTAGTGTGAAGAAAACCCAAAGAAGAATTTCCTGAAGCTAAACTTAGTACCACCTGTTAAGCACGGAGGAGGAGAAGTTATGGTATGAAAATTTATGGCACATTCCGGTGTTGGTAATATAGAGTCCATAATTGGTATTATGGATCAGTATAAGTACCGTGACATCTTAAAGCGAAATTTGGTATCTTCAGCACAAAAAATTAATATACAAAATAGTTTTAAATTTTACCAGGACAATGATCCAAAGGGTACTGCGTCTAATGTTAGACTGGCTGTTGTATAAGAGTCAGAAATAATTAAGGCATCACCCCTATCGCCAGATATTAATTCTATTCAATGTATTTGGTAGGAAGTAGAATCGAAAATTTAGCGGCATGAAATAAATCCAAAAGTAACAACGGAAAAAATATGGTTAATACGCAAAAGATTAAATTAAATCATTTTTTGGCTGTTACTAAAAGTGTCCGATTATTTTTGTGAGAATATTTTTCCTCATTGAAAAAAGATATTTAATTTTGAATTTAATTTTCATCTTTTCCTAAATGTATTTATTATTAAAAATTTTGAATTCATATATAATCAAAATAAAATAATCCTTTCTTTTTCTTTCAATTTCTTTTAATTTTTATGTTCATTAAAGAATACAAAAATGCAAACTGTCCGATCATTTTTGTGAGCCACTGTAAGTAGAAAAAATTAAACAGTGTTCTAAAACTAGTATGAATTCAACAAAATATTTAGAAGATTCAAGAATGTGTTTTGAGTTTTATTTTGTAGAACAGTCAAAAATGTTCGATAGCTTTTATGAGAGGATTTCATCGTTCAATAAAGAAGATATTAGATTTTGTGATCAAATTTTTATTCTTGGAGACATATTTAATGTAAAAAAAAGATTACTTAAATGAATATTTCAAAGAATAACATGATTTTAAAATCTTAATTTCATGCTTTATTATTTTTGACATTATTTTTCGAAGCTAAAAATGTCTGATCACCTTTGTGAAATATTCTAATACAGATTACGTGGTGATTTAGGTCAGATTTAGGCAGGAATTATGAATCTCCCGGCATTGCGCTCAAACTGATTCCACAGCAGAGAAAAGTACAAGTACTTACTTAGTGTAAGAAAAAAATATACAAATAATTATTAAACAAGTAAATTAAAAAAAACTATATTTAATATTTCACTCAATAAATTATAGCAATAAAAAGCACTAAACGAAATAAAATGAACAATATAATAATAATAATAATAATAATAAATTTCATTCTGAAATCTTCAGGTTATATCAATGATTGAATCTTAACTCAGCTCCCACTTTTCAAAAACAGAAAGTGAGAAGGAGAAAATTTCAGTTTTGAAAGCTCCGCCATTTATTTCTGCATATTTTTTTAACATAAGACTGCGTAAATAAGTAAATACCGCAATAATAAAAAAACGCGCATTACTTTTTAGAAAAGAAATTTAAATTTTGAATAAAATAAAAATTACTTTTTGGAAAAGAAATTTAAATTTTGAATAAAATAAAAATTCAATAAACAAATAAAAATGCAATCTGAAAATTTCAAAAGTATTTATAAAGTGGAAAAAAATATAATAAAACTTTAAAAAATAGTAAATTTTGTAAAAAGTTACGTAACGTTAGTGTTCGAAATATCTTCCAATATTTAGAAGAAAATTGAAAATATTCGCAAATGTATCTCCATAATAATGATCGACCATTAAAACATCGTCATGTACACAAATACAACAATGAATTTTGTATTCGAAAATATCTTATTCGAAAATTCAACTCCAATTCTGAAAGCAACTTTCTTAAAAGTGTTATTGATGGTGCTTGCTTGTTCATAGATTTGGAATGCAAACCCAATAAAAATGTAAAATGTACGTTCTAAGATTCGTTTAAAATATAAAAATATAGCCGGAACCTTCTAAACACTAAACTACATAAGCAAGGCTTTGGTATTTTAATCAGACATTGGTCAAAAGTTGTCAATAAACTTCATTTGTCAGAAAGTGTTCAATGAAAAAATGAAAAAAAAATATATAAATAAAATTATGGAAATGATTATGGAAAGCATTAAAATTTTAAAACTGAAAAACCATACGAAAATATCACTTAGTTATTGAGACTTAGGCTGTTATGAAGACTCACGTATCTAACCTAGCTACAAGAATAATCATTCTGTGTAATTAAAATTCAAACATGTGGCTTTTGATAAAAATCTCGTTTTTCAAAGATTATTGGGCGAGTTTTATGGTTCAGTATGTAACATAATTAGAATAAATAACGGCTGAGAACAATGAAATGACCGCTTCGACGAGAATAATAGCAGGTCATAAGGTAAAGAACTATCTCACAGAACTACCCGTTTTTCACTCTATTTGCCATATGATCATCGTTATTTTAATATTGCCTGACTTAAACTACATCAGCATCGGCTTACCAAGAACGAGAATTAAATCATTCTACTTTGGTATACATAGCAACTAGAAGCTCAGAAATTTTCTGGTAGTTTCTTTAGTAAGAAATACCCGTGCGTTTTTTTCAATCGCTTGTAGAACATTAATCTCTAGTTTTCCAAATTCACGATATCTGGAACTCTAATTATCCGAATCGTTGATTCTTTCTAAGTAAGTAAAATTAAGCTTATGCTTAGTTCTCGGTGTATAAATAAGTGACAATTCCATTGCCCTGCGTTGGCAACAATAGTTAAATTTGCAATATTATTCAGGAGGAATTTCATTGTTACGGGTGTGAATATAATACGACATCGCTTCGCATATATTTTGTAATCTCATTTATTATCTACACATAAAACTTACTCGCGTCTTTCTTATTTTTTAAACATTTTAGTTCTTAATATATTGGTTTATTTTATTAAAATTAATTTCTCTTATTAATTAATCTCTTAAATTATTTAATCGAGTATCAATAAAAATATATTCCACTGATCGTGGTTATACACTTTCTCTAAATTAATTTGAGGTTTTTTTAAAAGAAAAATCCTGTTCATTTAAACAATGTATAAAAATGTAATAAAATACAATACGTATTTTTAAAATGTGATTACATTTGATTAACTTATTTGAAGTCATTTAATTTAAATGAATGTTAAGTAGCTTGGCCTACAATATACGTAGATCAGTCTTTCTCATCAAAGTTTATAGGCAATTATATAGATTTTAAACAATTAAGCAATTATATTTCAAATAAACTTAAAACAGTTAAATACAGTATATAAGCCTGCTGGAAAAATCAATGTCTTAATTAAACTTCATTTGAAAAAAATGAAGTTATGTATTTAGCTTTATAAGACTAAAGAATAATTACTTCAATCGTTTTTAGTACAATAAAAATTAAATAAAATTGTGTATTTAATTTTATCGCTTACGTCAAAGAAACGTAATTTAATTTCTACATTTTACTTAAAATAATTGTATGCTTAGGCAAGTACAAATAATTTAAAGTTTAGAATTTACCTTGGATAGGTAGTGTTCTGATGATAATATAAGTACCTGATAAAAGTTACATATTTTAAATAATAATCGTATATATTGTATAACAATAATATTATAATACATGTAGATTCTGAGCAATGAAATCATTTTTACTTGCCTAAATATCCGACTAATTTTAAGTAAAATATAGAAATGAAATTAACATTCCTTAGGCTATAAAGCAAAATATACAATTCTGTTCTAATTTTTTGTACTAAAATTAATCAGAGGAGTTATCGTTATTTGCATAACAATCGCATGTTCTATTTCTATTCGACTGAGACTATAAGATTTACTTTTTACAGAAGTTTTATATACAGTATGCAACTGATTTAAATTTGTTTGAAATGTTATTGTTAACAGTTTAAAACCCATTCATTTCCTACAAGGATTAATGGGAAAGTCTGGCCTACATATATTACAGGCCAAGCTATTTGTCATTTATCTAAATTGAACTAGTTCAACTAAACTGGCTAGCTTCTTAATATATACTAAATTTTTACTAAATTTTTATATTAATTGAATGAAAGAAAATTAAAAAACAAGTCTTATATAAATTTACAGTAAATGTATAATCGCGCTCAAGTGGAATAATTTTATTGATGCTCGATTACATGAAAATAACAACTGAGATTAATAAAATGAAGAGTATATTATATAAAGTAAAATATTGGTAGTAAGTAAAATATTGATAAAATGAGAAACACGTAACCCATAATAAATTTTAAGTGTAGATTATAAGCGCGTCGCAAATTCGTATCACATATATTCACATAACAATTAAATGTATTCTGAAGGTATTGTAAATTTTAACAATCGTAATCAATTTATGGCATTAAAATAAAAAATTGTTAAAACGTTGCGTATTCGAACGGATGAGAATGAATAGCGAGTTTAATCTTTCTTGATTTAGAATGAGTCAGCAATTCAGATAATTGAGTTCCTAAAAATCTGAAATTAGTATAGAGTTCTGTTACACAAGTAACTAGTGAATTAGAATAATATATATATACATATATTTACAATATTATTATATTTATGGTAAAGAAAATACTTAATTTATGGATCTGTATAATCTTCTTTGATGTAAAATACGGCAAGAGAAAATGTAAATTCCCTGAATTGCTTTGCAGTTAATACGTACACTGGCTCACGTTTGTTTTCGGTTACTTATATATTTTTTAAAAATTTATTTGCATAGATCTTGTATTAAATATTCAAATATAGACTTCAGACTTTTAAATATATTCATTTTTTACGCATTTCTTGTAGCAAAGTAAATATCATCAAAATATGCCATGTAAAGTGTTATTCTATAATTCATAAAAAATTCGGACACTCTAAAGCCTTGTAAGGTGTTTTGGAAACGCTGTTTCTTATCAGATGTTTATGTTTTAAGCTAAAATAGAACATAAGAATTATCATTTTCATTTAGAAATTTTCACTTGTTTAGCGAAATATATTAAAGGTTACATTTTTGAATGGATATGGAAGACTCTACAATTAAAAGAAACGTTCTGCTAAAAATCTTTTAAAAAATCTGAAAAGCTGTCCAAATTTTATATTAGGTATAAAGGGGCATATTTTCATTTACACACACATACACGTTCGGAAAAGTTTGGGCTAAAAATATTTAAAAGCAGCATATATTTAGAATTTCTGATAGACAGTCTCGCGCGCTGGAGATAAAAATGTTTTATTCTGTACAGTGTTGCTGTTGCTCGCTTTGAAATCGTTGAATCTTTTAATCAAAAATTCGCTATAGTTCTACAAAATATGAAATAGGTAATCAAATAAATTCCAAATTCGGTCTTCCAGCTGCCTATGTTTGGATGGAGGACTACGTTATTCAAAACTTGATGGCTCTAGGTACCGTTGTTTTTTCACAAACAAGAAACATGCGTACATTCATGCAGATTCTTCATTATTTAATTTCTTTTAATGTAATGCAGGGCTATAAAATTTGGTAGCAACAATTTGAAAAGTGATTCAGCGCTTTTCGTGATTCGATGCAAAATGCCTTTCGAAACTAACGAAAACTAAACTTCGGTTATGAGCTAACCCTCTTTGGGCTAGTAATTCATCATTTTAAAGACGATAGAAGTTTTCTAATTAGACAAATAATCCAGGATGTTAAGGCTTCAACTATATTTAATGTTATTAAAACGATGGAAATTGCGTGGAAATGTTGAACCACATCTCAATACAAAGGAATCAAGAGATTTATCTATACAAATTCAAAAAAATATCCTACAATTAGAAACAGATTAAAAGAACAGTTTGCATTAAAAGTAAACGTGAAATTATTCGAAGTGTCATTAGTGCTCTTGGATATAGGCGATCAGCGATAAGATATTTATATATTTTTTTTACTTAATATGTACTCTCCTTGGATACTACACAGAAGGAGAGGGATTCCTCATGGAGGACTTTTTAAGGGAACGTGGCTCCTATCCACATTACACATGGGGAAAACCACGAAAACGCCCGTGCAGCCACCCCGTTCTGCGGGACTCGAAACCGCTGGTGGACCGATTTTTAACAGATTGAAATAAACAAATCTATTGATAATAAACTACTTTTACGAAAAATGAAAGCATGTGTAACAGGAAATAGTATGATTTTAAAATGAAGTAGTAGCTAGTTGTTAGTGGAAACAAAAATGGAAATAATTTAGAAAACTGTAGTCAAATTTAAATTTTCAGATTTTTCGCATGCAGTTCAGAATGCGGAAAGATGTGTTATTAAATTAGTTCATATTCTTGTCATTTTAGAAGAAACCATGTTTGAATATACCGACGTAACTGCACCTTTTAGTTAACTTTTCCTTCAAAATGACAGAATTTTTCATTTTTACAATATCTGTTAGGTATCTGTTTTTCTACTAACAGAATAATTTGATTCCTTTATTAAAAAAATTTTAAATATCAATAATTTGCAATCTATTTTGCAACATACTATCATGCCAAATTAAATTTCTCTTGGAAAACAAGTATACAAAACTTCTGAATAACTTCAATGCATTAAAGGAAGCACAAGACTTCTAAATTAAATGAAATGTTAAAAGAAAGCACATATCGAACTGAAAGCGTATATTAATATTAAAGCAGCATATTTAAACGGAACCATTGCAAATTAAAGAGAGATATACTTTTGAAAAATTTATTTTTTATACGTTTTCCTTTAATTTAGAAGTTAAAAAGTAATATTTTGTAAAATATTTTAGGTTAAAAATATTTTTGATTATTATTTCTTGATGTCATAATTCAAGCTTTACAATGCAAAGAAAATGAAAATATTAATGAATTAAAAAATAATAATTTGTCTTTTGTTATTGAACATTGTTTTGCTATTGAAAAGAAAAAGTAAAATAAATTGGGAATTTTTTGGCTAATTATTGTTCATTGGCTATTTTGTTTTTTCGATTTTACAGTATTTTTTAATATTAAAGTTTTACTGATAGCGAACACTGTAGTATAAAGTAATAGAAATAATTTTGGATGAGGATTTTGCAAATATTGTAAGACTAAAAGTTATTTGAGATTTTCTTCTAGTGTTCATTTATCAATAAAACTTTTTATTTTTGAATGAAAAACTGACATATAAATTCATCTAAAAATGGAATCTTACCACGTAAATCCAATCCATAGCGAAAATTCAAAATTAGCGCACACAAAAATGGTTGTTAGAAAGTCCGCATGAGGATTAAAAACACCGAAATCAAAACTTCCCTCTCTGGTTTTTGGACTGTACGTGGCCAATGAGTGATCACCGAGCGATTCTTCGTCCGAAGGATAAGTGAATCGTGTGTGGTGCGAGATTCCAACGTCACCTCGAACCGACTCTCCATTCCAACGAATCGTCTTCAGCCTTGGCATTGACCTGAATTTCGGGCATTCCGTGTCGAAAAGGTTCCAGGCCCCGGGGGAGATGCACGGCGATGGTTTTTGATCTCAATTTTGGGGTAATTTTCGACACACTCCAGGAGTTTTTCTCGTTTCCTTCTCTTCTAGTACAACACGCTCCAGCGGGCACAGCGCTGGTCAGGTGCGGGTCGTGTGCTACCGGTCGAGATGAAAATGGCTACCACTAGTGTTTCTCGATTTCACTTACTGTTGATGTCTGTCCATTGTGCGGAAGCGGTGTCACTGTGTTTCCTTGCAAAAATTAAGTGGCCAGTTCTATTCAGAATCTGTAAGAGGTCTTCCGGCTGCAACAGAGTTGGAAAAGTTTCTGATAAACTAGCCTAGCTGTCCATGTGTCGAGAGTAAAATTTCGTAATGGTGTTTACACGAAAACTATAATAATTAGAAACTTACTTTTTCACACGTTTTCACCCTATTTGGAGCAGTAGTTTTAAATATGTCTCATTCTAGTCGAAAAGGCAAGTAACGTAAATAAACACTAGCGTTTTTTAGAACTCTTATTGCTCTTGTAGTTTTCATGAGAAATATGAGGAACTGTAGAATGATTTTGTGATCTTTAGCCGGTGTCTTGTTGGCCTAGGTTATAATTAGACCTAGCCGATATTTCTTATTTTTATTAGAATCCAGAAAGTAAGCTGATTTCAATGCACAGGTTAGAGTGAAATCTAAATTTACTGGGGTAATACAGGCAACGACATCTGCAGTTAATGCAACAGCAGTTAAAAATACACAGAAAAGAGAAAAATACATGTATTATAATCGGGTGAAAAATTACTTTTAACGATTTATTTATATTTTAACCAGCATATTCTAGACTTGGTTGTGTAAATTAAGTCGGCCTAAACGAAATAAAATGAAAAACCTTTAAATGAAGAAAAAGTAAATATTGTTAGAAATGCAATAATTTATTTATAAATATAATTAAAGATAATACTTACAATAGAATTTGACCATGCTCTTTGAACGCAAACTCACGTAAGCGTGTGATAGAAATTTTTTTCATCTTTCTCATATAAATAAATTTAATCTTTTTCAGTCAGGACACGGTTAGTCCGCCTCAATTAAATCGAGAATTGCCTGTAATTAGTTACCCTGTGTTTCATTTATTGCTTTTTCTTTCCACAAACCGAAGATTTTGGGCAACGTGCCTCGAAACAAACGTTGCATTGTAGAATAGTATAAAGACTTAATTCTTTATACTATTCTACTTATTCACTATCACGAATTTCTAAACTTTTTGTTTACATTATTATATTGAAATTAGGTCAAACAATGGTCTTATGATGTCCACTAAATATTCTATGAAAACTACTGTAGCTTAGTTTTGAGAAAACAGTTTGCAAGTAATTATTATGTAGTTTTCTCTATTAATGTTAAAATACCCAGCATGTTAAAGTACATTGTCCTTTTTTCTTAATGCTACTGCCCTTCTGTAAATAATTCGTATTTAATTAATTTATATAGAATGCTAATTTCAGTATTTCAAACAATTTTCTTTTTATTGCGCTGAAATTAAGATTATTCAAAATGTTCTAAGTATTTAAGCAAAAAGAAGAGTCTTATGTCTTTTAGTCTTATCGAAAACTGAAAGTGATTAGTTTAGACTGTAGAATCATTAGAGCACATCAATGTCGAAACGTGAAAAATGTGCATTACATGCGCCGGGACTCGAACTCCGGACCTCTCGAATACGCATCGAGTGTGCTTCCACGAAGACACGAAGCCATGCAGAAAGAGGGGGAAAATACCATGTATAATCCCCCTTTTAAAGGGTGGCTGGGGATGTGGGGAGCCAATAGCCAGATCTGTTTGTGACGAATTATCATGCGCCACCTTTTAATTCGGGCTCCATAGCAGACACTTTTATAATTTTTCGATGTCAGGAAAAGGCGTGTGGAAAAGAGAGAGGGATTATCTTATGAGACATTAGTGATACAGGAAAACAAAGCCTCTTACGTTTAAACGTTTAACCGATTTAGGAATTTAAAGGTAAATTTCTAGTAGGAAATTAAAAGTTGTACTCAGTGAATATATAATAAGAAAGCTAAAAAACCTTTAGCTATCCCAATACAATATGTATAATATGAACATAATTTGCATAATTCCTGGGAAACTAAGAAATTCTTATCAACTTTCAATGCAGTGAAATGGAAGAGAACCGGCAGTTTTGAGATATATCTACGATTCTAACAACTATAAGAAGTTTGAAACTAAGGTTCGAAATAGGGGGGAAAAAAGGAAGAAAGAAAGAAGAAAAAGAATTGCGGAAAGAAAACTTTCTGAGGTAAGCTTTACATTCTGAAGGAAAGTTTCTAACATGAATCTTTAAACAAAAATTGCTCCATCAAACATGAAGTTGAGAAAGACAAGGCATACCATGAATGAAACGTTGCCTTTATAATTGGACGCTCGAATAAATGTAATTGTTCTAGGTACTTTACAAGGAATGTGTCAAAATATATGCATTTCTGGAGCAAAGAAAATCCAGATTCGCTCATTGGAAATAAGAATGTATCTTCTGTCAAGAAATTCATGAACCGAGAAGAAACACCTTCACACAATAATATTTTTTTTCACTTACAAGAAAAGAATCGTAATTCAAATAGCATTCTAAGACATTTTGGCTTTAGAAACCTCACTGTCGAATTCTTTCTAAATTTTTTAGGTATTTACGTTACGCTATATCATCCTTTTGACTTGGAAAATGTTATCCTAAGCCAAATATAACATGCTTAATTTATTTTTTACACGTTAACTCCTAACTAGTGCTGTCATTCTGCAAATAATAAGATGTTTGAGACAATTTTCAAATTTAACCAATACGTAACTGCTTAACAAACTGAGCCATTTAAAAGCAATAAATGCATTCCTTAATAATTTAGATGCTTATTTATTATTTGAAACAGATATCTTATTTATATAATTAAAATACTCCCAATCTTATTATTGTTAAAAAATTTCATTTTCTACTTTCCATGGTGCTTGAAAATGACGTCATGAAGCCTTATGCGTTTCAGCAGGAGAGGTGTTTCTTTAAGCCTTTTCTGCGCTATGTATGAAGTGCCTATACCAATCAGTTAAAGCTACTGGATGACAACTGAAACATATAATTGAAGAATGTGCTATCACCGGAACCTTTTCGATGATCAAGATGAAACGGAGTCAAAGTTATCAGAGTTGTTGCCTGAGTACCTGCAGAACAAGGATTCTGACAGAATTCAAGCTCCCAATGACTGTTTCACGTGCTGAATCCAACAAATTCTTACTACTACTGTGTGTAGATACTATAAACTTCTTTTTGTGTTATTTATTTTTATTTAAGTTTATAGACACTCCTATTTTCATTTCCTTTCCTCTAATAATTGTAATTACTAATAAATTTTCGCCATGCATTGCATACCGAATACCCGTATCTTTTTTCGTTATATTGTAAGTGTTAAGAGTAACAATTTGCATATCGTAAGTAAATGTCCCGAAATCTTTAGTACTTTTTGTAGAATCTGTCAAATTTATTCGTAAAATAGCTTAATTTTAGTGGAATAAAGTAAACATCTTGCCTTTGGATGCACCGAAATTTTTCACAACGCCTTGCTCTGAGTAGAAATTTAAATTGTCGAATATTATTAATACATTTATTTATTATTGTCATTTGATAATAATTAGACTTTCGAGATTTATTAAAAATAAGAAAATGTACCATTTAATGGAACATTAATCTAAAACATACTCTTTATCGTGTAAGTGCTAAACGAGGTACAGAATATTAATGATAAAAACACTAGTTTTTTTAATTATTCACACTAACGTTTAGAGATAACTTAATAAACGAGTATAGTCATTAGAAACTTTCGATGTCAGGAAACTGAAGAAATTCGAAATGCCCTGGCTGGGATTTGAAATCCAGACCTCCCGAATAGCCGTCGAGAGTACTTCCAGTTGCACCGCCAAGGCATACAGAAAAGATGGAAAAAGTACTTTATAACTTCACTTTTAAAGAGCGAATTCACTAAATCCTGATGGTGACGAATTATCGTGCACCATCTTTTAGTTCTGGAGCCACCTGTAGAATCTTTAGAATTTTTCGATGTCAAGAAACTAAAGAAATCCACAGTGCCCTCGCTGAGATTCGAACTTTGGACTTCGAGTATGCGTCAAGCGTGCTTCCAGCTACATCACGAAGTTATGTGGAAAGGAGGGTGTTGGTGTATGTAATTAAGGCAAATCCATGAAGGCTATCTGCCTAAGGAGAGGGATGCTCTTGTGGAGGACTTTCTAGGGAAAACTAGCTCGTATACAAGTTACACACGAGGAAAACGATAAAACGCCCATGCAGCCAGACCGTTCGCGGGATTCGAGCCTCGGACCGAGTTACCAGTGTTCAGCGACTTTACCACTCGGCCGCTGGTGGGCTGCGTAAAGCAGGGAGGAAATACCTTGCAAATGTTACGTATCCTCTTAATTGTCAGAAACTCTTCTTTTAAAATTCCTGCTGTACATGATTCATCAAAAGTTTTCTTGCGATGAGAACTTCCATGAAGGGGTAAATTTAGGTAGCAGGTATTTTCACGTAAGAAAAGTGAAATGAAACGGAAAAAGGAAATAAAAAAATGAAACAAAGAAAGAAATGCACATCTAAACGATGATAAGAAGTATACTTTATTAATAAATAAGACAGTTGTCACCAATAAAAGTACTCTTTTACCGAAAAAATATAGGAAGATAACAAAGCATAAATGAAGGAAGTAAGAAAACATCATTATAATAAAGAAAAGTCAAATACACGAAAATCCAGCTTATAAATGACAAGCAGGAAATAAAAAGTAAACTTCAGCATATGACATTTTTGTCAAGATTTTAATCCAAAAAAATTTGACTGAGGAATAATTTATTTGTTAAAAAATGATGTGCAATTAGCTAGCTGCTTGAAATGCAGTATCACTAAAAAAATGTCATAAATATTACTATATTATTACGATAAAGAAAACTCGAATGGCTAAAATATTTATAATAATAACAGTGCTGTGGAATCACTAAGTAATAAAGCACGAGTTTTATTAGTATAATGGAGCCTGAAATTAAAATAGCATTTAAGACAAATTTTTTAACGAATTCCAGCACTTGCTTTCCCCAAATGTTATCTGCTTACGGACAGAATTTTCCTTTGTTAAATCGTTCGTTTTTATCCATTGAACATTTCTATCACGGTTTCGAAAACTGAGCAAAGAATAGCAATTACGATTTGCAGTAAAGCGGGAAAAACAGCAACAGAGACGTTTAGAATGTTGTGTAAACGACTAAGCATTAAGAAGGTCCAAAGGTTTTCGTTCATACGAATGATTTTCATAAAGCACGCGAAGATGATGGTGATGAACACATAAAAGTGGCCAGCATCTTGAATGGATGAGGACTTCAAAAATCGTCACTTATCTCTTCGAAACATATTGATAACCTTAATGTCACTAAAAACGCTGCTATTAGTATTTTCGTGGAAGGTATTGAAAAACGAATCTTGTTCTCATTTTGTCCCTAATGGTTTCAGCTGCACGACATTGCTCAATTGCATAGTTGTGTTCTCGTCAAGCAGCTTTTCTAATAAAGAAATGAACACAACAGAACTCAACTCGGCCCCCTTATTTACTAGCTTTGGCACCTTCAGACTACTCTGTCTTCCCTGTATTGAAGTATCATCTCGTAGTATCATTTCGAAGGATATTATTTTAAACAGCACTTAAGTCATTCAGAAAACTGTAACCGTTATTCCACAAGATAAATTCTACGAAGGAATCAAACAGCTGTATGAACGTGCCAAGCGTTGTGTAGATTTACAAAGATTGTATATGAAAGACCAAAAATTGGGAATATTTTTTACTTCAAATTTCGATTTTTATTAACTTATAAAATATCCGTATATGAACTTGAAATGGCGAATGTAGTTCGCGTATCCATTTAGCGACTGACGGGAACTATCGGTAAAATATGTCTTTCTTGAGTTCCACGGTTTCAAGGGGATGCAGTACTAATTACGGTAAATTAAATCACAATTCTATAACATTAAAACTAATTAACATTGAGAATGAAGGGTCATCGGTAGAATGGAGATCAATCACGTCCAAGTGAAAGGGATTCAGTGATTAAAGGTTTCCAGAAAATTAGTTATATATGTCATGGAAACAATTTTAAGAAACTGGTAATATATCCAGAAAACTAGCAATGATTTCCCAAGGAAACATCATAAGAAAACGACATCATATCATGATGTTAGCTGGCTTCAATAATACTGGTAGGGCCAATGAGGTTCAAAGTTGTTTCTTCAAAATTCGCTGTTGTCTTTGAAACAATGATATGAAAGGAAACTATGTATAAATTGTTAGTAGACAGTGGGGCTTACAAATGACGTACAGTGCTGAATGTCCTTCTCCTCCCTACCTACATAAAAAGCTATCTTTTATTTTGAAACCATTTCCCGGCGAAACAATAGAGGGCTTTGTTCTGGTCCTCTTATAGATCGAGATATCTTGTACAAACTGATTCTTCCTATGTTTGTAATGAAAATGCGGTAAGAAAAATTATCAGCCTTCCAGCATAAAGGAAAACTAACGTTGTGGTGAAGCAAGTACCTTAGTGACAGGTGAAAGCCATACTGAAACAGGTGGTAGCTAGGTGGTGACAGGTGAAAGCCATGCTCACCATTAACGCCTTTCAGAGATGTACATGGTACTGATACTTGTACATCGATGATACATGAGATTCTTCCTTCTTACGTCAGGCCTTTTTAAGATTCAGTTGGACTCCAGTTTATTTTCACGGACGACAGTGTTACAGCACATACAAAGAGAAGATGAAATGGCGAAGGTTTTCTTTAGAAAGGAGGATATACACACCATTTTAGCATCATCGCATAGCTTTCCAGACTTCAGCCTTATACAGTACGTGCAGGATGCTTTAGTAAGTTTTGTTGAAGCATGTAGAATGCACTCCGAATTCGCCAGGTGTTAAAAATTACTGACGCTTAAAACTGAGCTTTATTGCTGCAAACGCGTCTCAGATAGCTTTAATAATGATATGAGAAAACACTGTGAGAGTTAAATGTTGTTATGGATAGACACATTTATTACTAGAGTCTTCTAAGAGACTTGCGTTTCTTCCGTTTTAGGCATTTTTCACCAATTTATATGAAGCGAGGTATTAATATTTTTTTCTTTTATTTTTAGTACTAGGATTCGCATGCGCGAAATGTGTCAATACTAAATTTTTATCGTAAATGGCAAAAGGAATTTGGAGGTATCATGCAATTTATGTTAGTTACTTTCATTTGAACTCTTTGTATTGCTACCTTATTTTTGAATAGACCAAATGAATTAAATAGTATTTGAGAGAATATTTATTTTTTGAGATTCGAAAAATATTAAAACCATAGCAAGCAAAAATAAGCAAGCGTAGACAAAGGAAGCTTCTTTCCAAATGCAAAGCTTATGCTATACTTAAATGCTCCGAATTTAACGAAAATAAGAACATCTAATCCCATAATAAGTATTTTTACCGGATTTTTATTAAATAACTCAGTAAATAGTAGAATATCTGCAACTCAGGCTTCTTGAACTTGTCAGATTGTTAGAGCTGCTTAGTAGTGGATTTTCTACATAAGTGTTAAGGGTAGCAATAGACATGGACTTAAATTTTCTTATTTAACGATGCGTAAAATATTTTGATTGATTTTTTACATATTTGCACATCATTTCATATTATATGTCTGAATTCTTAATATAACACGAAAGTTATGTACTTTTATCGATGTTGTCTTTATCAGAAATCTATCAAGAGAACATTTGCTCTATTATGAATACTCCTAGCGGAGTAATAAAACGTTCTATTTAGTAAACATCTGTAGTTCATTTTTGTTTTACATATTTCTTCACTAATATAAGTTTTTGAATGAGTTACGATAATTTACAGATAATAATATTTCTCAAAGGAACTTTAAAGTCAGTGCATGCAATTTAACTTCCGCCAAAAGATAGTCGAACTATTAGATAATCCTCCAAAATAAAATTCAAATGTTCAGCTTCAGCAAAGGTCCGTTCTTACGTACAGCAAATTAAGTTGCTGAATATAATCTTCAAGTAATTTTTCAACTAGTTACAACCTTTCAGCTCGCATTTTCTGTATTTAAACAGGTATATTCTCATAAGATTTCTAACACTTCAAGGCCTAAGGTTAATAGACAAACAATGTTAGCCTCTTCCTGACGCTGCTGACGTCAGTTACAGAAATGGGAGAAATGAAAGCACAAAGGGAAATTGCTTTTGAGCAGCTTAGGAGATAGTAAACACCACACAGGAGCAAACCGTATGGTATAGTAACTTTCATAGAGCCGCAGAAATTCCTATAAAACAAAGGAGTAAGAGAACAATAAACGATAATATTAATCCTTTTCAAGATCTTACTTGATTCGGAATTTCGCTTGACTATCCTTATGTACACTGAGGAATAGGACTATTTTCCGTCGTCGCTGTTTCGCCGTCATATCGTTTCGCCTTTAAACCACTTTGCGGTCGGGTCAGTTCGCAGTCAAGACATATTTTTCTTTATATGTCTATATTATATCTTTATATGTCTATATTACATCTATTTTGTTTACCTATTGTATACCTATAGCTGTTTTAATTTAAAAAAAAAAAACTTTTATTACTAAACACAGCTTCTAAAATTATTAAAATTTGCTAAAATAATAAATTGATCTAAGATATGCTCTATTTAGTTAAATTCAAATTGGTAACAAATATAATTATAAAAATAATGCATAATAGTAAAACATAATATTAAAAATAAATATAATACATTGTAATATTCATAGTAAAAAGGAAATTAGTTTGATATTTCAAAATAAATTGACCATTCTAAGGTAATATTTAAAGGCCTTTATATAATTAGAAAAATTGAATTTTACTTTTGATTTTATATTAAAACTCGATTTCTTGCAAGTATTTAAAAAATTTGCATGAAAAAAGTTTGCTCTACAACCAAAGTTATTATGAAACAGCATTTTAAACTTTTGTCATTTAAAGAATCAGATGGTTTATTAAAATTAACATTTCAGCAAATTCCTCGTATTAAAGCCTTTCGAATATTGTATAAAATGTTTTTGTATACAGGTTTAAACAAATATAATTTTATGCATGACATAAAAGTTAAATTATATTTTATCTATCTAGATATTAATTCATTTTAAGGGCGTAATATGTTAATAAGATTCCAAAGTAATTTCATTTTCAGTTCATTTCACAAAAATAGGAATTTCTTACTTGCATGAGTAATAATTTCCCTGAACTATCTGATTAAAATTTCAAGAAATCTTAACGAATCTTGTAAATATTGTAGCTGCATAATTTTAGAAACTATAATATCAGAGAAAATCTCATAGGTTTAGCTTGTAATTATGAAATGTAATCATTTTGTTCCGCTTGACACTCACATAATTTTCTAATTAACTATGTGTCATTTATATCCCATATTTGTAAACAATTAATTACTGTATATATTACAAGCAACCTTTATTACGAATTTCCTTTCTACTTTAGGGCGAAATGGCCCACGGCTCATCAGTTGCCGGCGGATTGTCCTGTCGTCGAAAAAGCGACGGCAAAAGGGCTACGACGGAAAATCCAGACCCTGTACATTGTAGTAAAAAATGCATCGAGGATTTGTTGTGATAATATTACCTTGCACGTCAATAGGAGTTTTTTTCTTTTTGAAGCCGAGAAGCAAGAAGAACGAACAATGCTCTCGACGGGATTTAAATACCGGACCTTCCGATTAGTAGCCAAATGTACTTCCAATTACAACACAAAGGCACGCGGTAAGAGAGAAAAGACCTTACAATTTATGTAGGGTACTCGAGAAAGTTGTTTAAAGGCTTTGTTTCTTTCTAGTTACGTTCTCAAAATAAGTCAGAGTTACTTTTGGTTCATTATTGGGTTAATTATCTGCAGCAAAGCGCATAAGACCATCTATTTGCTAAACCGGAAGAATGCCTTTCTAAAGGATATTTTAATGGAATTTGGCTCATATTAATGTCGC
The DNA here is from genome assembly GCF_044657685.1 of Stegodyphus dumicola. Classification (NCBI taxonomy): domain Eukaryota; kingdom Metazoa; phylum Arthropoda; class Arachnida; order Araneae; family Eresidae; genus Stegodyphus; species Stegodyphus dumicola. Next base: position 118,707,096 of record NC_140770.1, on the reverse strand, counting down.
ATATGCACTATGAAGTTTAGTATGCAGCCAGCCCGTTTACCGGGTTTTGAATCCGTGCCGAATTAGTATTTAGCCGTTTTATCTGCTAGACTACTGATAGATCAAAGAATTTCATGAAAGCAGATAGTTTTAACTCTGTAGCTGTAAAGGTTTTTTAAATACAAAATTTAATTCCTTGAATAGCACCTGCTGAGTAAAAAAGTCACATTAGTAAAATGTTCATAACTTTTTGATAATTACAAAAAGTCGATATCTGTATGTGCAAAATTTGTTGTACTAAAAGGCATGCTGGTCGCCCGAAAATCTGGGGGTGCGGGTTGGACTTTCGGTTAAGTTTGGTTGTTTGTGCATCCCATTCCCCCTCTTCTTTCGAATGTAATAATCGTTATACTTTCTGTGATGCAAACTGGGAAACGTTTTGTTTTTCAGTGTTGAAATGGTTAAAAAATTATGGTTGGGTTCAGTCATTGCTAACGAATTTTTCTTGAACAAGTGTCTGCTAGTTGGATGCAGGGAAAAAAAAGGAGAGGCAAAAGAGAAAGAAAGCAACTTTAATAATTTTAGACCATTGGTTTAGTATTAAGCACATCTGAATATATTTCGCTATGATCAGAGTGAAAATACCAAGAAAAACCATGCGGGTAAAATAACACTCGTTAATTCGCATCTAGTGGCATGGATTAATGGTATTTTGGTGAATTTTCAACGTAAATGTATAGAACTTTTTATATTTAGTTTAATAAATTATGATGCATATTTTACTCATTAGAAGGAAAAAACAGTTAGATTTTACTATCTATAAAATCATTCACAGCTGAAATTATTTTCATAAAAATCTAAGATTCATCTATGGTAGAAGAAATAAAGTTCGTTTCCGAATTTCCAATCTAATACATTTAGGTTGCGTGATTTCCTATTGAAAATGCTGTGATCTAATTTTGGATTCAAGCTTCCTTTGAAACTAAATCTGATTTCATTCGTAAGTCCCATTAATCCATGAAGACGGAAACGGGACAGGCGAACGCTTTTTGTTGTCAGTAACTCAACGCATTCCTATTTAACATGCGAATACTCAAGTTGTCGTATCCACGTCTATGTTGTAGAATGAGAGAATCTACTTCCCACGTTTATGCCTCTGGAGGCAACTGGGAACATAAATGAATGCCCGGGAGTTATAACTGACATTTTCTTTTTTGTTTTCTTAGAAATTTTTCTTACCATCACTGTCGAACATAATGTGGGATTTGTGTTTCCGGATGGTTTGGTAACTAGATATCGGGTTCGTTGATTTTCAACTGCCGCAATTTATGTAAATAGCGTCTTTGGCTTAATTTCATTTTTAATAACTCTTTCATTCTGAATTCATTTAAATTTCAATACAATAGACTACAGTTTCTTAGTTGAATTAATAAAAAATCATAAAATGAGGATATACTTCATAATACCACAGCTAAATTTTGAAGATCTAAAACTGAAGAAAGCAGGAGAAAAACGAAGCATTGTATTCGTCAGACTTCAAAATGAACCGTTTTTCCGTAAAACATCAAAAAACATTCTAAAACAATGTATATTAGTTTGAGAAAATGAAACGGAAATTAATACCCGTATTGGAGAAAAACATCATTTCGCTAAATGAAATGTATTGAAACGGAATTAAAATAACAATATTCATTATTATACACTTCAATGAAGGTGAGTATAGAAACGTATACAAAGTAGAAATGTAGCTTTCATAGTGGCAATGATACCTTACGTAAAGAAATCAGAAACAAAGAAAGCTATCATTAGTGGCAGCGATAGTGGCATAAAATCTTATGATTCTAATGAAGAAGTAGAAGACATAGTCTTCATGAAGCTCACAAAGGATATTAATTAAATGATTTCTTTAAATGTGGGAATACAACAGCCGTGCTTGTAAGGATCAAGTTAGTTTCATGCATCTTGGTTCTTATAAGCAGTTCATTATTTAGAAGGAATTTTCTGTAAAAGTTATTCTTCCACAGTAAAACGTACAGTAATTTTATCGAATTTAAATTATACAAATACAGATCAAATGTCAGTGATAACATACAAACATAATTTTGTATTTGAACATATTTCTTTTCTTCTTGTCTAAATTAAACCTTGTATCTAAAAACGACTATAATAAAAAATCTGACTTATTATTATAAATAATAATTATATTACTATATTTAAAAATTAATACCATATCTAAATATTATATTACTATATTTAAAAATTAATACCATATCTAAATATTATATTACTATATTTAAACATTATTATAATATCTAATTATTATTATTATCTCGCTTATTGTTATTATATCTAAAAATTACCTTTTAAGGGCTATTTCAAATTAAAATTTTATCTTATCATACAAAAGCTTCGTAAAGTAACATACATACACATATACATATATGTAATAACAAAAAGACTGATTAAAAAAATCTGAAAACTTTCAAATTTTATATTACGCCTAAAGGATCCTTTTTTAATGTTTTATGTATTACCTTTATTTATTAAATATCATGTTCTTCGCAGACAAAATATTTAAAAAGGAGCATATCTTTAGAGTTTTCTATAGACATTTTCACGCGCTGGAGATAAAACTTTTTTTTATTTTTTTTATTATTTTTTTTATGTACAGTGATGCCATTGCTCGCTTTGAAATTACTGAAGTTTACAAAATATGAAACTTACAAAATATGAAATTTACAAAATATAAACTTAACGTTTTACAAAATATGAAAGAGATAATAAAAAAAATTTGAAATTCAAAATTCGGGCTTCCAGTTGCCCATGTTCTGGTGGAGGATTACGTTATTCAGAATTTGACGACTCTAGGTACTGTCGTTTTTTCACGATGCGATAATCATACATGCATTTATACAGATTCTTCCTGATTTAATTTCTTTAAATATAATACAGAGCGATAATATTTGGTGGGAACAATTTACAAAATGATACGCTGTTTATAGCGAACCGGCGCAAAATACCGTTTCGAGACTAATATGTCTTCTCGGCTGATGTTCTTTTGGATTAAAAATAATTTACTATTGCATACGAAAGTAATAAATTTGCATGCATTTCGAAGCTTATTATTTTTGAAAAAGGAGAGACTTTTCCGCTGTCTCTTCAGACAATTTTAGAATTTAGTACTCTTTGTACTAAATTATAAAGTAACTATAAATATTCTCTGATGCTGTATTCAAGAAGTTTTCTGATAGCTGATAGTATCTACAGCTTCCCATGTCTCTTTCACTGTAAATAATTTTCATTTTCTTTACCCCAGAATATTTGTAATTTCCTGCATTATATCTTCATTTATTTTATTTTTCAGATCTGTGAATTTTGGTCAGGGTGATGTCATTCTTTGAAAGGTATTTATAATTCTTCTTCATCGTCTGTTAATATATCCAGAAAATTTCTGTTTTACGGCATTAAAAATGCACGTGATATTTTAATGAGCTTGCTATCATGTGAATGGCTTCAAGAAAGATTAGTTCTTGACTTATTTCAGAAACAGATTTTTTCTTTTCGTCAATATTGTTGATAATTTTCTGTCTCATGTTTGACTGATGCAGGATTTTAAATGATTTATTAGTTCTTTGGTTGAACATTTGAAGGACAGAAATCGTACTGGATTAGCAAAAAAATAAAATTACGTGTTCTCTGTGCTACTGGATGCGCCATATAGTTGTCGGAGATTAAAAGTATTTTTTTCTTTTTTTCCATCGGGTTCATTGTTTAACCTTGGGTGTTTAAAAAATCAAAAACTATGCACATCATGAAATGTCTCTTCGAATTTTCATAAATCACTGTTTTGTTGTTTCATAGTTTTTTTTATTCTGTTCATGTAACTCGAATTTTGTTTTCCAAAACAAAGGATTTTTTCCCGGCAGTTCTTAGTCATATTTGTTGTCAATAAAATTTTAACTTGCATTAGTTGCATTGGTTTTTAGCCGAGGGTTTATAAGTTTTAAGCAGCATTGTACCCCCTGGTATCCTTGTTTTCATCAGTATTAATCTGATAAACCTTACATTTATTTAACATAAATGGCATCCATAAAAGTACTGATTCAGAATCATTTTATGCCAATTCTTCAGACATTTTTGCATAAGATAATTTTTTTACCTTTCTACCTACTGATCCAGCCACCTATCGCAAGAAACTGTTTCAGTTTTAATTTTAAGCGTTTCTCGGCATTTTTTCAATAACATTGCACTGCTATATAATAAAATTGTTCTGCAGAATAGAAATTGGAAACCATTCTAGCAACGCTACAGCTGCCTTTCTTTCTCTTGTCCGTACAAGAGATTATTACTACTTGTCACTATTCTGTTTTTGCCTTTCAAAATTTTGCAAAATGTTTGTCGATCGCATAATGTCTAGTGTAGAGGCAATTTTTCAACTGGTTGTATCAATAAAAGTTCCTTGTAAAAAATTTTTAAACAAAGAAAGAATTTTTTTGGCATGGTATGGTGTTTTTATCCGTAATCCGTTATGTTTCTTCGAATACAGTACGCTACGAATTTTCCTTGAATACATATATAAAGGAACTCAGCACCTTTAAAATATGCCTTTATTTCTATGTAAGTTTAATTAGCCAAGAATGTTTCTGTCTTGTTTTACTCCTGTCAAGTTAATTTTATTAAGAAAATATAATTTAAGGTATAATTCATTTAGTAAATACGAATTATGCTGTGTAACATGTATTTTTAAATGAACCTGACAAATGAACGCAATGTACGTATAAAAAGCCAAATTTCCAATTTTACTTAACTCAATTTTCTCCATACTTTCACCTTTACGACTACGAGATACCATTTAAATATATTGCCTTTCTTTTCTTTCCATCTGTTTTTCATTTTTAGCTTTTTTCTAGTGCCTGTTCTTTTAATACCTATTTGGTGGTTGTAAAATTGAAAATAATAATACTAACATAATTTTTACATTTGTCTGACGTTTCCTCCAACCGCGTTAAACCGAAATCGGACAAATCAAATGGCGTATAAATCGAGGGTTACTTATGACTTCTTTCAACTCGTGAACAGAATTTTCCTTATCGGCAGCCAGCGAATTCCCTGATGTTTTGATTCTGTTTCATCACAAAGAGCTGAAACAGTGCATTCTTTGAACCTCAAAGGACTTGTCCTCCGATTGCAGCCTCACCCTATCTAAACTTATACAGTTTTACCATGAAATAATGTTTTTTATCAAAATTTTCATTGACTGCTTAGACTTCCTTCCTACTTCTGAAATACTTTGCAGAATAAATATTGCGTTTTCGACCTTTTCTCATCAGGAATTCGAACAAGTGCAACTAGATGACAACATTTGCTAACATCTCTAGATTCATCAAGGTATAGGACAAAATATTTTAACTTCACAAATTTTCTGGATTAATGATCTTTCTATAATAATTGATACATCTTCAATGCGCCTGCTGATTGTACTACTTGACAGTTGAATTTTTTTCACTTTTTATCGATTCCAAACTTTGTTTTAAGAATTTTCACACAAACTGGTAAAATGAGTGATTCGCAATTACGTGAGATATTTTGGCTTTAAGGGGACGTGGACTTTAAAAATTAGTTTTTTAAGTTTTTGTGTTTTCAACAAGAAATTTTACATATATATATATTATAACATCAGTTTATAAAATATATGTTCAAAATTTCAATTTATTTTAAATTAATTTTTTTTTAAACTATAAGGTATTTCTCCCGCTTTCCTAGCGTGCGTTCGTGGTGTAGTGGTTCTGCATGCTGGGCCGGTATTCCAGAGGTCTGTGATTCGATTCCCGGCGAAGGCGGCTGCTAATTTTTCACCTCTCTGGTTTCCTCCCCCCAAAAATCCTAATGTCTCTACAGTGGCGCCCGAACTAAAAGGGTGTTGGATGATGACTCTCCACACCCAGGATTTGGGGATTGGTCTCCTAAAAACCCCAGTCGCCCTTTAAAAGGAGGAGTATATAAGGTATCTCTCCCGCTTTCCTAGCGTGCCTTCGTGGTGTAGTGGTTCTGCACGCTGGGCCGATATTCCAGAGGTCCGTGGTTTGATTCCCGGCGAAGGCGGTTGCTATTTTTCATCTTGCCTTATTCTAAATAATATACCTAATGTTTCCACAAAACAAATAATTAATTATTTTAATTAAAGATTAAAAATGCTCCTTGAGCTCTAATTTTCAATATTTTTTCCTAATGTTTCCTTTAAGTTAGTTAGAAAGATTTAACAAAAGTTTTTGTGTATCCGTTATTGAATATGATGAATCAAACATTTTTAAAAAGGATTTTTGTGAACTCAAACCCAGTTTTCGGAAAAATATCACCTTTTGTTAAACATTATCGCAAGTTTAAACTTCTTAATAACCTCATATCCAAAAATTCATACACAGTTCTAGTGTAACATATAACAAGATAGTTTCTTCCAAATATCATTCATTTCGAACTAAAAATGAGTCGCTTGGAGAATTTTCAAGACATAGGAACTGCGAAAAAATTTGTTTTGTGAAAACCGAATTCAAAGTTTTTCTTCAAATTTACCTTTAATACATGGTCATGAGAAACAGCAAATTAACTTTAAATATGAATTTGTAAACACTAGATAACATTTTCGTCTCATTTAACTATTTTTAATCTCATAATATTAAATATGACAACCATAAATATATTGCAAATCGGTATGTGATTCAAAGTTATAGGGAGAAACAATTTATGCATTATAGCCAATGAAACTTTTAAAATTCACCCGCACCATATGTTTTACCTTCATTTGTCACATTTACATTATCGTTTAATGATTTAAAATATTTTTTAATATTTTTGTTTTTTCCCCCCAAGCAAGTAAACTTCTCTTTCTGCTTTGGTTCAAGCGACGTTAATCCCACTTTTTTGCAACGAATAGGGAAAACGAGTTTGTTTCTCCATGCTCTACGCGTATAACATTTACATAACCAAAGTTTAAAATTCATTAATAATTGTCAATACTGACATTTCTAGCATTTTTTTTTTTAGAAATAAAAACTTCTTTTGAGCAAATATATAAATTGTAACTATTGAAATACATTTTTTTTTACATTTTCTCCAAAATTTAAAGGGCAAAGTTTACGTTGTTTATACATTTTAAATGCTTGTAAATTCTTTGAAAATTAGAATATTTGAATTAGGTTTTTTGCATACGATGTAGTGACGTATATGAAACATTACGACAGTAAAAACCCAAATTCAATATTTTGGTTTATTTTTAGCTATTTTAAAGTCCACCGTCCCCTTAACTATCAATCTCGCAAGTGGGCAACTTGCTTCTAGAGTAAGATCAGATAGCGTTGTGTCTGGTCTAATTACGAAGGATGCTTGGTAGAAAGGTACTGATATAGTATGCATAGCACCATCCCTTCATTTGACAAAATTTTCATTTAAAACCAAATTTCAAAAAAGATGTAGTCTGTGACTATGTTGCATCTTAAACGTTCACGTTCTTGGATTGACGACATTCTTGGGTTCAGGCTTTTCGAATAATCACACTTGTTAAAACACAAATTCAGAAAAAAGGGCATTAAGACATTTCTGCTAAGGTGTCTATGTGTAACTGGTCCGATCCCTATATAATTGTGACTGTATTCAGTCCTATGTAATGGTAACTGTGTATACCTTCCAACAATTTCAAGAAACCGTAATATCTGTTGTTTTTAATGCATGTTTTGACAAAAATTTAGTAAGCGAATTTTCAAATATTTTTTACTTTGTTAATGAAATTTCTCATCTTTATACTTTCAACAACTGGGATGAATCTTATATCAGTACAGCACAGTGTAATCTGCAAGTAGATGGCATTGGTCACAGAATCGCTGTAAGAGAGCGTAGATGGAGAAGAGATAGGATGTGCAAAGGATACGTAATAGCGAATGTGTTGCATTTGAAGAAAGATCTCAAAGCATGAGGCTGGTTATATATGTTTTAAAGCATGAGGCTGGTTATATATGTTTTAAAGCATGAGGCTGGTTATATATGTTTTAAAGCATGAGGCTGGTTATGTATATGACTGCATTAATAAATTACTTTATTAAGAATGCTAGTGAGCGGTATATCTGATATCATCTACAACACGAACACAAAGGAGTGTTTACAAAAGGTCTAACAAAGAAGGTCTGGAATATGACCTCTATGGTTTGAAGACAATATTTGACTTTGGATTTTAAATAAATGTACAAAAAATATTTCAAAGTAATTTGAAAAATGTTCCTCGGCAACTAAAAATTCCATTCAACTATTTAAAATAAAAGAATGGAACTACAATAAAAAAATTTCTTCGTTTGATGACTACTGATTATATCTTAAAATAACAACATTCGCTATAAAATTTGTAGTTAGTGGCTAAAAAATATTCATTAAAAATGTATTTCAGAATTTTCCAGTAAAGTTATGAAATATTTTACTTTTAACAAACTAAAATGTAACGTAAATACTACTAATTTGATATTCTGATTTAAAAAAGCTACATAAAATATAATAATCTCATAGTTGCCGCTCATAGTTGTAGTGAAATCTGTTTCCTTAAAACTCTGTCTCATACTTTTTAGAAATTCTGTAACTGAAAGTGTAGTTTTTTAAAGTTTGTAAGTACGTTTTTCGAACATTTTCCTAACAGGCTTCTGCATTCCTGTGACTTCTGATGTAACAAATACCAAGGTGATTGCTTTTTTAGCTTATTTGTTTCTTGTAGTTTATGCAGAAAACATAGGATGTTGTTCTTTGATCACGCTTTTTTCATTTTTACGTTTTTTTATTTTTGTTAACTCTTTTACTAGAGATCTGAGACTTAATGGCATGTAAACAACATAAATGGATCCCACCTAAGAAAAGAAAGAAAAATGCCTATAAATGTCACTTAGCTATCGTTCCACAGAAAAACACATAAACCGACAAGAATCGCTTGCGACCATAATTTGCACAAAGTAGAACAACGTAATGTCTAAGCTTGAACAACTCCGTTAACCGATGTCGCAATTTCTTTTTAAATTGTTTCTTATTATTTATTCACTTTTCCAAAAACGTTACTCAAGAACAAAATAAATGCATTTTTTTCTGGGAAATGTGGAACTAGGCCCATTTGGGTAACACTACCTATAGGGATGAGTATACATCATCATTCTTATTTGTATTTGAATATTTTTAAGGACGGATTTTACTGAAGGATTTACGGATTTACGGATTTTTTCTTTGTTATTAAAGCGATTTTTCCTTATTTTTTAAAATCCTGTTTCAGATAATGTACAATTGTGTTCAAAAACAAATTTTTATTCCAGAGTTACTGGAACATGAAAGATGCTGGAAATCAGTTATATTGTAGAAGGAAATAATATAGAAATTTCGCTACTAACATGATTGATATTTTTGAACAGAGAAAATTTATTGATGCCTTTTTGGATGACTTGTATATATTTTAAAGATGAAGCTATCTTCGAAAACCCAAATTATTCACTCCGTTCATTATCGGAATCAGGAGCCAAATAGACATAACAGTATTTTGCAAATATAAGCAAGCAGTTGATCACTAGTGGACAGTTAATAGAGGAGAAAAATGAGATCACAATGAGACTATTGCTAGTTTCAGACATATCTTCCGTTTCGCACAAAGAAAATTTCTGGAAGCTTTATTTTAGTAAAGTTTTGAAAATCCTCTACCAATAACAACTGAAATTTACTTGATATTACTATTGGTCCAAATTATCCACAGCGTTTGCATTTGTTATCCCTTGCCTCTTGAACGTATAATTTTGAATTGCTGCAGATGTTCGTACATTAAAAAAAACATATAAAATAACTTAGAATAACTCGTTTAATGCAAGAGGATTTGATTCTGATAATTTTCAAAGATTAATACAATAGTATTATAAAAACCGAAAGCAAAGTAGAAGCTAAATATACAGAAATGTTTGCTTATCTTAAGACATGGTCTTAAACAAGGAAATTAGAATAAATGGATTAAACCTCTCGTGTATATCCCATGCAATGAAAATGAAGCCATGAAATGTCATGGTATCACGTCACAACTATCATTGCAGCTGCCATTAGTGGACTTCTGGTTGGTTTTGTTTACATTCTAATTGACGTTGTCTATACATTGTTAAGGGCTTTTCTGTCTGAATGCAGAATTATATCGTTGCTCTGAGAGCAACTAGCTTGTCTTGAAAGACTGAGTTGTCAGGACGTAGCATTTGCGAAGTGGCTTGGATTGCATCGTCCTCTAGCATTTCACAGAAACAATTGCCTGTACCTGCTCCTATTTAGAGCCATCTGTATATAAAGCATGATTTTCTACTGCTGCCGGTGGTTTCAACTTCAATTTTAAATTCCTCTGGATGCCAAAGAGACATGATATCACTATCAAAAATAATCAATAAAAGCGAAAAATATTTTAAGGTGACAAACTGCGTTTGTTCTCCATTTTAAATCATACACCAAAGAGTGGCCAAGCTTTAGATCCTTAAGCTCCATTTCAGAACTACTCGAAAGCCACAAGTAGATTTTCTAAGAGTCAAGGCTACAAGAACTTAGGTTTTCAGTCTGATAAACATACCATATGAAAATTATACATCGTTGGGGTCCCCGTACCTTTGCGGAGGTTGCTTTTCTAACTGAGAAACAGAGCTAAATAAAGTTGCCAGCAGCTTTATGTCAGTGCATCCTAATGAAAGTTTCTGTCTTTTCAAATAAAAGCTGACTTGCATACAGATGCGAACACCTTTATGACGATGCACTCTTTCCATGAAAGGACTTCAGTTACTCTCAAGTGTAAGTGGATATTTAGAAAAGTCCCCATTTAATCTATTAATATTAGAAGTTTTATGTACCATATTCAAATTGTTGGTCGTAAATATCAGCAGTTTCTTTTCAGAATGATTTATCCCAAAATTTCTCACTGAAAAACTTTTTACCATGATTTTTAACAATACGAGAAAGTTTTCAAGAAGAAAGTGTGTACTAAAAACTTTTATTGTTTGACTTCCAAGTAAACAACTGTAAAAAGGATTTGCATTACTAAATATTTTAACTTGCAAATGAAAGGACTCGCATTGATTTCTGTAATGATTATTTTAAAAGCAATTATCTGCATGCTTTTACGGCTTAATATTTTTATTCGAAAATACCTTTTAGTTGATACACGAAACGAATCTAAATGGAGAAATTATTCAAAAACTTCGTCTCGAAACAATGACTAATGATAAAAATAACAATTCAACAATACAATACGCTACACTTCCCATAATTTCCAATTTTATTGTTTTCAGGTTCCTTATTACCCTAAAAGAGGTTAATAGGAGTACGGAAAGAATAATAGGGTAAGGTGAATGATGCATACCCTTTTCCCTCCTCCTGTCAGAATTCTAACAACTTTCTTTCCTGGAAAATTTTTGGGATCGACGATTTGAAAACTTAGAGTTTGTCAGAAATAAGCAGAGCAATGAAACTGACGTGAGTGAATCTTTTATTCACGCAGATTCTGTCTTCTATTCATGTAGAGTGAATCTTCTTTTCACGCAACAGCATGGGAATGAAAGTTAAGCATTTTGGAACGTGTGCTCCACTTGCTCATATCAGAAATTACTGTTTTCACATGTTTATGCGATGAAACCTCGATTTTACGATTATCTTGGGAACCGAACTTTAAAAGTACTAAATACTGGAAATGTAAAACATAGATATGTTTTTCAACATAGGGCATATTTACGTGCCTTTTTATTATAAAGGCAAATGATGCAGTTGCACGTTATCAAAGTTGGCTTCTGAGTTTGCCATAAAAGGTCATTCAAGAAGTACTTTCTTAAGCGTATAGCTCTTGTGCCTTTTGTGTTATTTAATAAGTAATTTAGCACAAAATTTATTGCTCGAAAACTTTTTTGGTAGGGATTCTAACAACGCGACAAAATTCTCAGGAAGGAAGAGGGTACTCAGAACAAATTTTTTATACTAAATTTCTATGTGAGCATCTGCAAAAAGAGATTGCATCATTATTATTTTTAATTTGCATATAAAAAGATTTCCATTAATTTTTAATAATTTTTTTAAAAGCAATTTAAAATAAAAATTAAGTATATAGAAGTAAAAATTAAGTATACAGAAACGTTAGTACCTAGAGAACAAGTTCAGCAAAAATGTTTATATCTGGTAAGTTTGCATGTTAAGTGTTTCGTAAATCGAGGTGCCTCTACATATAAGTTACGTTTCTTCGTAATACAATTTCTCTGTCATTGCTGTACATGTTATTTCACTTCGTAATGTGACATATCATGTACGTGCGAAGTTAAGAATACTCTAAGAAAGTAAATATATTTAGAATATACTGGTGTGCAAAAATTAAGGACGAAATTGTTTTTTCAATATAACTTTGTACAAAAGCTTTCCAAATCAGCACATTTAATACCGTAAGATCCCCAATACGTAAGGACATGAGTAATGTAAGCAACACTTACTAAAAGAGAAATCAGAGGGATAAAAAGAAGCTTTATTGAAAAAGTAGCATGGAGCGCAATGCGACTGAAGGCCGAAACATCCCTGTGATGGGTGTCCAGCAAGAAACATCCGGTCTTTAACAGGGGATATGATCTCCCCTGACTGCTAGGCAGGTTTCACAGTGTCTGCCCATGCTGAGAATGAGGGTGTCAATGAGTTGTTGAGGCATTGCTGCCCATTCGTCTTGCAGCGCCAATCGAAGCTCCGGAATCGTTACTGGTGGTAAGGTTCGAGCTGCTAAGTGTCTGCCTAGAAAATCCCATACATGCTCGATGGGATTGAGATCCGGAGATCGTGCCGGCCAATCCATACGTTCAATATCCTCACTCTCTAAGAGCTGTTCGGCAGCTACTGTGCGATGACATGGTGCATTATCGTCCGTGAAAAGGAACTGCGGACCCATAGCGCCTCTAAAAAGACGCACATATGGAAGAAGAATCTCGTTACAATAACGGGTCCGGTTGACTGAACCTGCGTCGAAGATGTGAAGGCCTGTACGACTATCAAGCATGATGCCTCCCCAAACGAGAACACCGCCACCTGCATACCTGTCCCTTTCAATGACGTTCGAGGGAGGATTGCGGCTTCCCCGCTCTCTCCAGATGAGTATGCGATGAGAATCGCTACTCAGACTGAATCTACTCTCATCTGTAAAGAGTACTCGTGCCCATTCATTGTCTCTCCAATTCCGGTGTTCCCGGCACCACAGAGAACGCCTTCTCCGATGGGCAGGCGTTAGAGGTACACACCGTACAGGGCGTTGTGCAAACAGACCACCACCGTGCAGTCTTCTGGCCACGGTAAAACGCGACATCGGTCGTCCAGTCGCCTGTGTCGTGTGTCTAGCGATTTCTCCCGCTGTCTGCCGCCTGTTTCTTCTGGCCTGTAAGGCAATATACCGGTCATCTGCGGGTGTCGTTCCTCGTGGACGACCACTACTAAACCCCCGGATAGCTGTTCCTGTAGTTTTAAATTGTCTCCTAAGTCGTGAAACGATGCTGTGAGCAATTCCGAACTCTGCAGCCACTCTTGTCACACTGCGGCCTTCCTCCAACTTCCCAATGATTCGACCTCGGGTAAAAGCATCCAGATGTCGTCTAACAGATTGATTATTCGCCATTTCTCGCTGAGGCAGCAACTCGGTGTGATTTTAACTGCTATACGGCGTACAATCTCTTTGCCAGAAATACTGATCTTACACCGACAACATTCTTTATACTACTCAGACACTCCCCCATTACGTCTACCTGCATATCTGCGCATGTGCTACCGTACATCACCTTACGTAATCTCCTGATTGGTCTTTCTGTCCGCTCTGCCTCTTCGTTCAGCTGATATGCTAATTTTTCAACTTCGTCCTTAATTTTTGCACACCAGTGTATATACAGTATGCAGAAAGTACAATTTACAGAAAGGTCAGAATACAGTGTATACAGAAAATATAGTATAAAAAGCTTATCCGAATGTGCACAGAAAATGTACATACATAACATTCGTCTGTACAAAAACATAGTACATTCTCTGATGTTTCTGCAAAAAACAAAAGCCTGAAAACCATAATATAAAAACAGCGAATTTATCTGGTACGTTATTCATAAGATAACACATAATTGATTAGAAAACTACAGGGTGTACGTCCATCAAAAGACAAGAAAATTAGCATTGAGGCATCATAATCCATAAAGTTATGTTGCTTGAAATTTTTATTACATTAATAAGGCGGCAACCTCTTTTTCTCTCATCTTTTTATTATAACTTAGGGCTAGTAAACAAATTCTCCTTTTCCCATTTTCTCCGAGAAAGAAGAAGACAGAAGCAAGAAATAAATAAATAAAGCAAATAAATAAAGAAGCAAGAAAGAAAAACGAAACATTACCCTATTTTTTGAAGCGAATAATTCGCATTCTGTATTCAATCATATCTGGAAGGCATCATAAAAAAATGTCATTTCAAGACCACTCCTTGGCAGAACTGTCCAACTTACTGTCCTTGATATGCTTAGAGTGCTTCAAAGATAACCTTTTCCTTCTTTCATATTTCGTCAAATCGTAATTTTTTATTTAATACAAAAAGGATAGGCATGGTGTGTTTTAGATTTTCTGTGCATTAAGCCTGTAGGGTTTATATTTATTTTAACTAACATTTATTTTAAGTTTAAACTACCTTTCCTGTCAAGCCTTACTTTCCCCTGGAACTGCCAATGCCAGAGTATGTAAATTTTAGTAGAACGCGCAAGGATTCAAATTATCAGCGGAAGTATCCTGAGTTAAATAGAAAGGTGTTTGGTGTATTTAATTATGGCAAAGCACACGAGGGCTATCTGCCTAAAGGGAGGGATGCCTTTCGTGGAGGACTTTCTAAGGGAAACTGGCTCGTATACACGTTACACATGGGGAAAACCACGAAAACGCCCATGCAGCCAGCCCGTTCGCGGGATTCGAACCTCAGACCGAACTACCAGTGTTCAGCGTCTTTACCGCTCGGCCGCTGGTGGGCTAAATAGAAAGGAAACGAGTTCGAGGTGTGCTGTTCTTACTTCACGAGCGCGGAAGTAGTTAGCCAGAAATTGAAGAACCCCGCGTTTCGGCCTGTGTGCTTGCCTGGAAGAATTGTTAATCGTTCAAGTGATCTTCAAGTTTGCTGAATTAGCAGCGGTATTGTAAAACGCGGTGAGGTTAGTTACTTTTAGAAAGCCTCGTAGTTAGAGTCTTGTCTTTCTTTAGTTTCTTTCTTTAGTTTCTTTAGTTCTTCTTTAGTTTCTTTTCAGGTTATTATTTTTATTTTACCGCCGAGTTGGCGTAGTTTGTGAGCGTCAAGAGCACGCACTTGTAATTTATTACGTTGAATAAAAAGGGACTTAAACCCTTAACAAGACTCTGTCATTCATCCAGTTTCAACAGTCACTTCTTGGTTGCGTGCAAGTTGGAGGCACGCAACGCTACAAGCCAAAATGCTTAATATGCAGAACGATTGAGTTAAAATATTTGATTTAAAGTATATTTTCGTGCATAAACCGATATATATTTACAAATATTTTATTACAGAATCTCGGAGTCGATTATATACGAGTAAAGACCACATATCTTAAGTTAATTATTGTAGGTTAAATTACCGAAAACATATAGTTATTGATTTAGAAATCAAACAACAAAAATCAGCGTTATATTTGCAAATTTTTTAGGACGAGTTTTCGATGGTTTTATCGAATCATCCTTCTCTGGCTGCTCCTGGAGTTTAGTTTTCTAACTGTTGTAATTTATAAGCTTTTAATCAGTTTCTCCCATTTCTTCAAAAATTTTCGGCTCTATGAAATATAAGCAATCGTTAAGCGTGATTTCTTCAGCAAAAATCTAGTCAGCTTCCACTAACTGTAGAGTCCAGGTGCAAAGCAAAAAGTCATGGAAATTAAATCACGTATAATAAAGTTTTAAAGCCATCGAAGCTTTACTACAATTCGTGCTATATTACATCAAAAGCTTTTACTCTGAGCCTCTTTAGCCATTACTGTTACTCATTTAGCAACATCCAGGAGGCATGTGGGAATTAAGGATATCACGGACGTGAGTAACATTGCCTCACCAACGTGCAAATCCTGGGCTAACATTCAAGGCACATGGAAAAAGTTTTTTGTCAAAAATCCCGTAAAGACGCTGTGGTAAACTTCAGACTGCAGACACGTCACGATTGCATGACACATCATCTTAATAAAATTGGCATCCTTCCATCTAATGCATGCCAAATTTGCAATTCGGGCAATAAAGAGTTTCAAAAACGTGGTAAGATATGCAAACTATATTGGAATGTCAGAGCTTTCACGAACTCCTTGTAAAGACTACATCTCTTGTGTTCCTTTCTCTGTTGCTTAAATTTTTAACTTTTTACTTTTGTTCTCATGTTCATTTATTCTGATTCTTACTTTATAAATGTTTATTCTTTTTTATTATTTATCATTGTTCTTGTGTGATATTTGAGCTGTTTTATTTATTTGGATTGATTTATCCAATAAAGCTATATGTAACAATAACATCAAAAGAGGTTTGGGTGTCTGTAGTTCCTAGCTCCAGTCCTGTCGCTTTTTTCAGTATTATTCAATTATCCAGTTTTAAGAGTTTAGCGTGGATCGGAGGCCGCATTTTGTCCTGTTAAAGGGCCGTTCCCATTAAGGTTTAGCTGAGCTAACGGAGTCAGTTCCATTTGTGGACTAGCTTCGCTATGCCTGCAGTTAAGATTTTTCAACTTGCTGCCCCCTATAAGAAAAAAAAAAAAAAAAAAAAAAAAAAAAAAAAAAAACTGGTTTTGGAAATGGGTCTGCTGCGTCAGTTGTCTCCGTTAGCTCAGATAAGCCCCAGTGGGAACGGATACTTTCCAAGGTTGGTAAGTGATACTCGTACAGCTTAGAATTAGCTTAAATTAAAACTAAGCTTTTGTTTTAAAAGTTTTGATTTTTGTGTTTGTATATTTCAAAGTAAATCGACCTATTATCGATACAAAATTAAGCTATTCCGTAACTTATTTTTTCCATGGTCTCTCAATATAAAGATGTCGATAAGTGCACCGTCTTTATACCTTTCACGATTAAAAACCACTATTTTCCTTGCGCTGAACCGATGTATCCGAAATCCTGGGTTGAATTTCTCTGTCTCTGGTACTGATTCACTTAAATAAATTTTAGTGATAAGTAAAAAGCGTATTATATGTACTGATTTACTTTCGGTTATGTGGTCAATCCGAATAAATTGAGTCACAGATAATTAATTTCTACTGTATATATTTTAAATTATTTTAGTCAGTTTAGAATAAAAAGCAAAATAAGAACTGCGTCTTGGAGGCGCCGGGTATCGATCCCGGTACCTCTCGCATGTAAGCGAGCGCTCTACCATCTGAGCTACGCCCCCGCATCTCTTTTATATTACATATGCTTGATATTCGAAAACGAATAAACGTCATGCATAGTCGTAGATATGTATATCAATCCTTACGTCATTTGACAGCTGTGTTTGCACTGCGCCCAGCGAAGAAAAACGGCAATAAAGTTCAATGATACTTGCATGAGTTCTGGATTCGTTGTCCACCAGGAAAAGTTTTGCTTACTTTGTAATGATATAAATTGTCTTAATGAGATAACTATAACAAACTATAAAAACACAATAACTAAAACAAACTGTAAAAACACAATGACTATAAAATACTATAACTAACAGTAGCTATTAAAGTAAATATAATATTGTTACGAATTTGGTATTTAAAAAGCTAATGTTAGTTCAATTATAAATTAAATGGTTTTATTTCTCGCGCAGTGCAGCGCGTGACGAATATTAAAAGAAAGCTAAGCCGGAAAAATTAAAAATACAAGAGCGCGTGCGTTAAATAAATAAATATCTCTTTTTGATTTCGAGAAAGTGCTGGAAAATTCTAGCGCGTGATTTTAAAATCTTATAAAAGGAGGAAAACATCTCAGTTTGTAGTAGTTGCTTAGTTTGTTGTTGTTTAGAAAACTGCTCTTGTTGATTGTAGCGAATTCGCGGATTAGCGTTCTTTAGCTGTTTTGAATGACGTTCTATTGGACATTTGAGTAGTTAAAAGATAACTACTGTGAGATATTGTAATACTGCATGATAATTTGAGAAAATTTAAGCATTTTTGTTGTGATAATAATAAATTTTTCTTCATTTTTTATCGGACTTGTGCATTCATTTCATAACGAACCCGTACGCACGCAACAATTTTTGGTGTCAGGAGTGGGGTTTGAATGCCAATAACAAGAGCGATGGAAGAACAATTCAGGCAAATGATGACTGCATTTGCTGCTTTCCAAGAAAAGATAGAAGGAGCCGTCAACTCCGTTAAAGAAGAAATTAAAGGCGAGATGAATTGGGCCAAGAATCCGTTAAGGAAGAGATGAAGGCCATTCAAGCTGGTCAATTAACTTTTAAAGACGAAATAAAAGCCGTACAAGTAAAGATTGAAGAAAGTCAATACGAAATGAAAAGAGAAATTGCCTGCATAATAGAAACCAAATTCGATGCTATGGAAGGTAGAATAGATGTGGTTGAAAATAAAGTTGGGCAAATTGAAGAAAAGGTTTCTTCTGTCAAAGATGAAATAGAAGATAGAGTGTCGCCTGTGGAGCGACAAGTCGAAGGAAGAGTTTCGGCCTTCCAACAACAAATTGAAGAAAGAGTTTCTGCCGTCCAAGGACATATTGAACAACAAATCGAAGACAGAATTTCTGCTGTCGTCGCCAAAGAAGTTGACACTTTAAAGAAATTCGTAGCTACGGCAGGGAGGACTTTGGATGGTTTAAAATTTCTACCCATGCCTGCTCGTCCCTCTCTGAAGCTATCGACATATGATGGGAAGACCTCCTGGCAGGTGTATAAGACCCAGTTTTCTATCGTTGCGGATGCGAATAGATGGGATTCCCAAGCTAAGGCCTGTCATCTCGCCGCTTCTCTGAGAGCAGGCGCAGCGGATATCCTGCAGACGCTTCCCGAAAACAAAAGGTTAGATTTCGAAGCTCTGTCCCGCGCCTTGGAGCTGCGCTTCGGGGAGAAATGTTTAAAAGACTACAGCAGGCTCCAATTAAAATCCCGTCAACAGAAGCTCACCGAAACACTTCAGGAACTCGCCACGGATGTTGAAAGGCTGTCACATCACGCCTTTTCGGAGTGCCCGACAGAAACAAGGGAAATCCTGTCCCTGCAATATTTCATCGATGGCATCCGGGACCCTGAAATACAGAAAGCACTGCGAATGGCGGATGTTAAAGATCTGAAAAGCGCTTTAGTGTATGCCATGAAATTTGAGGCAGCCCAGCAAGCCACCCGTCGAGACCGCCATCCAGTCAGAGCTGCTCAAGTCCAGGAGCCAGGGAATCAAGTCACTGCTCGTCTAGACGATTTAACTAGACAACTGAACGCCTTGAGACAGAATATTGGTGACAAGAAACCGACCGTAAAGTGCTGGAACTGCGGTGCTGAAGGACACATCCGACGAAACTGCAGAACACCCCAGGGCACGGATGCTAAGACCGCTCCTAACAAACAGCAGGGAAACTAATTAGTGGCCATCTCGCGGGGCGGAGGTTGCCAGATCATGAAAAGCCCCAGTTTAAAGCGCTTCAGATTTCTGCAGTGAGAGGCGGCAGTAAGGGACTTTTCATAATAGGACATATTAATGGAGTTCCCTGCAATATGACGATAGATGCAGGAGCCAACGTTACCATCATCCGAAAAGATTTGGCTCAACAACTGGGAAGCAAACTTATCTGGACGCCGCCCTGCGTTACCCTACAGACTGTGTCCGGTGAGAAGATCAACATCGATGGAAAAGTAAATGTTAACATCACGTTTGGAACTGCCGCTACCATCACACGGCATATGTAGCAGAGATCACTGATTCTTGCATACTCGGATTGGACTTTCTAAGGAAATACAATATTTACTTGGACTTTAAAATAACGAATTGCATTCTACATCTGAGGACATAGCGTTATTTGGAGTCAATGATGAAGTTAAATCTGTCCATAAAATCATAGCACAAGACAATATCACAATACCGGCAAGAACAGAAATTTTACTTCCTGGATCCATAGCCGAAAACAGAAATTTCCGCTACGGCATCATAGAATATCCCAATAACTGTAATAGCCCAAAAGGAGTACTAGTAGCCTCAACACTCGTCGACCTATCCAGAACGGTTATCCCGGTGAGAGTCGCCAATGTAACTGAGAAGGGGAGAATTATTAAGAAAGGTGAGGTGGTTGCAGCATGTACTCCAGTAACCACCGTTGAAAGAAAGAGTAACATCCAAGAATCCGTGTCCTCAGAGAGAATTACATCGGAGTTATTGCAGAATGCGCAATTAAACGATAAAGAGAGGAATGCTGCCGATCGCGTCATTAAAGATTTTCAAGTTGTTTTCTCCCGCTCGTCTTCTGACGTGGGTCGAACTAGTTTGACACAACATAGAATAGATACCGGCGATCATCCCCCGATCAAGCAACATCCAAGACGTCTACCGTTTGCTAAACAGGAAGAGGTGCGAACACTGTTAAAAGATATGGAAGAAAGCGATGTCATCGAGCCTTCAGTAAGTCCATGGGCATCTCCCATCGTCCTAGTCAGAAAGAAAGACGGCTCAAAAAGATTTTGCGTTGACTATCGCCGGTTGAATGAGGTTACGAAGAAAGATAGTTACCCTCTTCCTAGAATTGACGACATTCTAGACACTCTTTCTGGCAGCAAGTGGTTCTCAACACTTGATTTAAAGAGTGGGTATTGACAGGTAGAAATACAGCCTGAAGACCGAGAAAAGACGGCATTTACTACGGGACAAGGGCTTTGGCAATTCAAGGTGATGCCGTTTGGACTGTGTAATGCGCCGGCAACATTCGAACGTCTTATGGAAACTGTTTTGAAAGGCCTTTCCTACGAAGCCTGCCTCATATACCTGGACGACATCATCATCGTCGGAAAGAGTTTTGAAGAACATTTAGAAAATCTTAGGAAGGTGCTTCAGAAACTGAAAGAAGCCAATCTGAAGCTGAGTCCCGCTAATTGCAAATTGTTCCGAAAGGAAGTGACTTACCTGGGACATGTCATCTCTGCAGAAGGTGTGCGGACGGATCCTGAAAAGGTATCAGCCGTTAAATCCTGGAAACGTCCCGAAAATGTCCATCAGCTGAGAAGCTTCCTAGGGCTTTGCACCTACTATAGGAGATTCGTGAAGGACTTTTCTTCCATCGCAAGACCCCTACACAAGCTGACAGAGAGCAACCAAAAGTTCTTGTGGACAAAAGAATGCGAGGATGCATTTAACAACTTAAAGGAGGCTTTAACATCTGCTCCAATCCTGACGTATCCTCAGCTTGACCGACCATTTATTCTCGACACCGACGCGAGTAATGAAAGTGTTGGTGCTGTTTTGTCCCAAGAAATAGACGGCCAAGAACGTGTAGTGGCATATTGGAACAAGTGCCTGTCTAAACCGGAGAGGAATTATTGTGTAACCAGGAAAGAGTTGCTCGCCATAGTCAAAGCTGTAGAACAGTTCCATCACTATCTATACGGCAGAAAATTCCTGCTCCGCACCGATCATGCATCATTGACCTGGCTTTTAAATTTCAAGAATCCTGAGGGTCAAATAACCAGGTGGATACAGAGACTCCAAGAATATGACATCACTATCCGTCATCGTAAGGGATCATCACACGGAAACGCCGACGCCCTGTCTTTAAGACCTTGCCAAGAAAGCTGCCGATATTGTTCCAGGGTGGAAGCGAAATACGAGCTGCTGACTCCGGTCGCAAGACAAATTACAACATCAACATCGGCTGATCGAGAACCGTGGAGTGATGATGAAGTCAGGAAAGACCAGCTGGAAGACCGCGACATTAAACCCATAATTGATTTAATGGAGTCATCAAACAGAAAACCTACCTGGCAGGACATTTCTATCTGTAGTCCTACAACCAAACAATATTGGGCACTCTGGGATTCACTTCACATTCGAAACGGCGTCTTATACCGGAAATTCGAATCGGATGATGGGAAGACGTTCCGATGGCAACTTATACTTCCAAGATCCCGCATTCCTGATGTCCTTAAAGAGTTACATAGCACCCCTACTGGAGGTCACTTTGGAATAATGAAGACCTTGCAGAGAGTTCGTGAGCGCTTTTACTGTAATAATGCAAAGGATGACGTGCAAAAGTGGTGCCGATCTTGCGATGCCTGTGCAGGTCGGAAAGGACCGAGGAGACGCAGCCGAAGCAAGCTGCAACGTTACAACGTAGGGGCGCCTTTTGAACGTATCGCCTTTGACATCCTGGGACCTCTGCCACGAACTGCTGATGGCAACAAATACATACTCGTTGTCATTGATTACTTCACCAAGTGGCCTGAAGCTTATCCTATTCCTGATCAAGAGGCTGTCACAGTAACTGAGGTAATGATACAGCACTGGATTTCCAGGTTCGGAGTGCCTCTTCAGTTACATTCCGATCAGGGAAGGAATTTTGCCTCGGCAGTAATCAAAGAACTATGCAAACTACTCGGCATTGACAAAACTCAAACGACGCCATTGCATCCCCAGTCGGACGGCATGGTAGAGAGGTTCAATCGAACCATCCTTAATAACCTCTCATTAGTGGTTTCCAGAAACCAACAGGACTGGGACAAGAAATTACCACTCTTTTTACTGGCTTACCGCAGTGCTGTCCACGAGACTACCGGCTATTCTCCATCACAGATGCTCTTCGGTCGTGACCTTCGTCTGCCTTGTAATCTATTGTTTGGCCGCCCTCCGGATGCTCCTTCATCGTCTGAGGAATATATTCAAGATCTCCAGGCCCGGTTTGAAGTGATGCACAACTTTGCACGAGAGCGAGTCAACTTGGCGACGGAGAAGATGAAGACCCGCTACGACACAAGAGCTACTGAACATCAGTTCCACGAAGGAGACAAGGTGTGGTTGTGGAATCCGACTCGACGGAAAGGACTTTGTCCGAAATTACAGTCACCTTGGGATGGCCCGTATACAGCCCTAAAAAGGCTGAATGACGTCGTGGTTCGGATTCGTAAGTCTTCGAAATCTAAACCTAAAGTCGTTCATTACGACAGGTTAGCTCATTACTATGGCCATAGTACGTAATGTAAATAATTGTAAATAGTATCAGACCATGGTCCTTTTTGTTTATAAATGTGTATTTAGTATTTGATTTGCATTTAGTATTTGATTTGTATTTAGTATTTGATTTGCATTTAGTATTTGATTTGTATTTAGTATTTGTTTTGTATTTAGTATTTGATAGCATTTGATTTGTTTAAGTTAGTTATTGCATTTATTGTTTATATTGTTTGATATTGTAATGTAATGTTTATGCCACAGTTGTAAGTTTAGCTTCCTGTCCAGGGATTGTACTGCCCGGGACGTGCAGTCCTTGGGAAGGGGGCAGTGTTACGAATTTGGTATTTAAAAAAAGCTAATGTTAATTCAATTATAAATTAAATGGTTTTATTTCTCGCGCAGTGCAGCGCGTGACGAATATTAAAAGAAAGCTAAGCCGGAAAAATTAAAAATACAAGAGCGCGTGCGTTAAATAAATAAATATCTCTTTTTGATTTCGAGAAAGTGCTGGAAAATTCTAGCGCGTGATTTTAAAATCTTATAAAAGGAGGAAAACATCTCAGTTTGTAGTTGGTTGCTTGTTTAGTTTGTTGTTGTTTAGAAAACTGCTCTTGTTGATTGTAGCGAATTCGCGGATTAGCGTTCTTTAGCTGTTTTGAATTACGTTCTATTGGATATTTGAGTAGTTAAAAGATAACTACTGTGAGATATTGTGATACTGCATGATAATGTGAGAAAATTTAAGCATTTTTGTTGTGATAATAATAAATTTTTGTTCATTTTTCATCGGACTTGTGCATTCATTTCATAACGAACCCGTACGCACGCAACAATATCTTATAGTAATAAAAGCATTTCAAGAATTTATTCTTCAGAGGGCTTCGCAATTTTATTTTAAAGGATGTGAATCTAAATAATAATGCAAATCTCTCTGAAAGTATAACCGAAAAATGCGTCAGTTTCCCAAATAGTTAGACAAACACACTTCTATTTCTTTGGTAAAAGAAAAATTACTTCTTGAAATTCCAAATTACTTCAAGAAAAGTGAAATGCTAGAATCATATATAAATGAATAGATTCATATATAAATGAATGCAGTGTTATTTGAAATCAGTTAGATATAATAGATATAAATCACTCTGTATAAACCTGCAGCATAATTCCACGCTTCTTCTTCAAAATTGATCTGAAATTAATCTAAGAAGCATGGAATACCAAAATTTAAAGTTATTAACATGCAACTGAAAACTGCATAATAATTTCACGCTTCTTCAAACTAAATCAGCTCACCAGCGGCCGAGCGGTAAAGTTGCTGAACACTGGTAGTTCGGTCTGAGGTTCGAATTCAGCGAACGGGCTGGCCGCATGGGTGTTTTCGTGGTTTTCCCCATGTGTAAAGTGTATACAAGCCAGTTTCCCTTAGAAAGTCCTCCACGAAGGCATCCCTCCCCTTAGGCAGATAGCCCTAGTGTGCTTTGCCATAATTAAATACACCACACCATCAAACTAAATCACTTTCTGAAACCGATACAAATTAGTCTGAAGAAGCATGGAATGTCTAAATCAAATAAATTGTTTGTTTGTAACTAAATGCAATATTAGTTGGAATCGATTGCATATTGCAGAGTTCAATAAATGCTGTAGTCCTATAGAAGATCGTCAGGAAAGACTAACAAAAATAAAGAAATAAAATAAACATTAAAATAATTCATAATTAAAGTAATTAGATCATTAAAATTTAATAAAATGTACACATCAATAAACATTTTACAAATCATTAAGTTAATGATAGAAAACTTAATAAAATAAAATACCAGACATCGTCATATTTGAGGCTCCAACTGTTATGTAATAATTCTGGTCTCAAGATTTTTTCTAACTGTAAATCCCTTGACAAGAAATTCGCCGGCAAAATAGAGGCTTAAATAGGAGTCAAGAGATAAAGAATATCACCCTTTCGCTTTCCGTGTGTGCTCGAGTGGCAATGCAATCGTTTTCCTTTCTCTAATAAGATCTTGGCCACTGGATGGTCTGTACAAAAGGTGTTTCTGTAAAACCTCTTACGGCGGTTATACGTATGTTTTTTACATTAAATTGTTTATTGTGCAGGCAGCTACTTTTGTTAAATAAGAGTTCAATGAAAATAGGCGCCAGTCTTTGTTATGCATCGCTTGATTTGTGATGCAAACAGAATATGTAGACAAAAGTATTGTTCATGTTAGGAAATGTATTGTTGATGGATGTGGTATTTTGATTTTTTTCCCAGGAAGAGGAAAGTACCCTGAGGTTTTAAAGGTTAATAAAAAAGGACGTGCAACACCTACTCAAGTTTTTATGGAATTATTATTGCCTGGGATAAGGTTATGACAGACTTGGATTCACCAGTCAATTTGAAATAAAGTGTGGTTGCACCGGTCGTTATTGTATAATTTCTAATTTGACAAGAGGTTAAAAGCGGGAGATTGGTTGAATTTCTTCCTTCCGCTAGCTGTTTTTGAGCTGGATTGTGATGTGTTTCGAGTTGCTAGTTTTGTTGGCTAAAATGAAGAATAAGTGGGGGAAAGAAAGATTTGGTTGCAAGCGAGGGTTTTTTTTTTTTTTTTTTTGTCTTTAGCAAAGAGTTTTTGCTTCTGCTACTTGTTTTGAATAGAATCTGCAGTTTTAGACGAAAGAGAAGTGTTCCAGTTTCAAGATTCTCACAAGTTACGAATAGCAAGAGAGCATTGGCTGAAAGACGTGGTCAGGGCGTGAAGGAGAAAAAAGTGTGTTTTATCAAATATGTCTTGGAAAGACGGGAGAAGTATTCCAGTTTCCAGATTTTAAGAACGGATTCCTGCAAGTCACGAATAGCAAGACAGCACTGGCTGTGTTATGTGCTAGAGTCACGGCACCAAAAATGTTATGGTGTTTTTTTTTTTTAATTTTGAATTTTTTTCTTTCTAAATTTTCCTTCTTTACCAAAGGTATCCTACGATTGAACATAACACCAGAATACTCTTACCACAGAAAAATACTAGTAACAATAAAGTTGAAAATTTTGCGTTGTGTTTATTCCGGATTAACCCTTAAAATTCATTTGAGTAAAGACTGGTAAAAATAATGAACACACAAAATAAATTTAACCTTTGAATGATCTAGAAAAAACTTATTTATTTAACTATTAATGCAAATTATACATGTCCATTAGTTGAAAAAAAAATCAAAATATTGTTGTGTGCGTACGGGTTCGTTATGAAATGAATGCACAAGTCCGATGAAAAATGAACAAAAATTTATTATTATCACAACAGAAATGCTTAAATTTTCTCAAATTATCATGCAGTATCACAATATCTCACAGTAGTTATCTTTTAACTACTTAAATGTACAATAGAACGTAATTCAAAACAGCTAAAGAACGCTAATCCGCGAATTCGCTATAATCAACAACGGCAGTTTTCTAAACAACAACAAACTAAGCAACTACTACAAACTGAGATGTTTTCCTCCTTTTATAAGATTTTAAAATCACGCGCTAGAATTTTCCAGTACTTTCTCGAAATCAAAAAGAGATATTTATTTATTTAACGCACGCGCTCTTGTATTTTTAATTTTTCCGGCTTAGCTTTCTTTTAATATTCGTCACGCGCTGCACTGCGCGAGAAATAAAACCATTTAATTTATAATTGAACTAACATTAGCTTTTTTTAAATACCAAATTCGTAACACTGCCCCCTTCCCAAGGACTGCACGTCCCGGGCAGTACAATCCCTGGACAGGAAGCCAAACTTACAACTGTGGCATAAATGCAACTGAGGCATAAACATTACATTACAATATCAAACAATATAAACAATAAATGCAATAACTAACTTAAACAAATCAAATGCTATCAAATACTAAATACAAAACAAATACTAAATACAAATCAAATACTAAATGCAAATCAATTACTAAATACAAATCAAATACTAAATACACATTTATAAACAAAAAGGACCATGGTCTGATACTATTTACAATTATTTACATTACGTACTATGGCCATAGTAATACGCTAACCTGTCGTAAGAGTTCGAAGACTCACGGATCCGAACCACGACGTCATTCGTGTTCAGCACTGTATATGGACCATCCGAAGATGACTGTAATTTAGGACTCAGTCCTTTTCGTTGAATCGGGTTCCACAACCACACCTTGTCTCTTTTGTTGAATCTATGTCCAGTAGCTCTCGCGTTGTATCTGGTCTTCACTTTCTCCGTCGCCAAGTTCACTCGCTTTCGTGCGGAACGGTGCATCACTTCAAAACGGGCCTTGACATCTTGGATGTGTTCCTCAGGCGATGAAGGCGCATCCGTACGGCGATGAAACAGGCGGTCACAAGGCAGACGAAGGTCTCGACCGAAGAGCATATGAGATGGAGAATAGCTGGTAGTCTGGTGTTTCTTTTCGACCCTAGCATGATTTCGGCTGTTTCTCGAGCTGGTTCTTTCGGACAAAGCGTTGGCATTTCCAGGTGAGGACCCCTTCTTAGGATGGATAGTCATGTCTTCAGATCCTGAAAGCAGTTTGTTGTTTTTCAAGTCTAAGGAAAAATTGTATTTCCTCAAAAAGTCCAATCCGAGTATGCATGGATCTGTAATATCCGCCACATATGTCGTGTGATGGTAGGCGGCACTTCCAAACGTGATGTTTACGTTTAACTTCCCAGTTATGTCGATCTTGTCACCAGACGCAGTCTGAAGGGTAACACAGGATGGCGTCCAAATAAGTTTATCTTTAAACTGTTCAGCTAAATCTTTCCTAATGATGGTAACATTAGCTCCTGTGTCAATGATCATATTGCAAGGAACTCCATCGATATTCCCATTGATGGACAGTCCGTTATTGTTGCCACTCACTATAGAGATCTTAAGCGCTTTAAAACAGGGTTTTTCATTATCTGGCAACCTCCGTTCCTTGATATGGTCATTAATTTGTTTCCTGCGTCATTGCTCAGAAATTGTCTCAATTTTCGTACCCTGGGGTGTTCTGCAATTCTTTCGTACGTGGCCTTCAGCTCCACAGTTCCAGCACTTTGGTTTCTTGTCAGTCCTTTTCCTTCCCGTGGCATTTAATTGTCTGTTTAAATCGTATGCCTTATTTTCCGTGCTCTGGGGAGTTCTGCAGTTCCTTCGTAGGTGGCCTTCAACACCGCAATTCCAGCACTTTAGGGTCGGTTTTGTTTCACCACTATTCCGTCTTAAAGCATTCAATGGTTGTGTCAACTCATCCGTTTTATTATCCGTGCCCTGGGGTGTTCTGCAATGACGTCGTAGGTGACCTTCAGAACCACATCTCCAACATCTTACAGCCACTTTGTTCTCACTGCTACTCCGTATCAAAGCTTCGACTTGTCTGGATAAATCATCTAAACGAGCCATCAATTGGTCCCCTGGGTCGTGGACTCGCACAGCTCTGACTGGGTAGCGATCTCTAAGAGTTGCTTGCTGGGCTGCCTCCAATTTCATGGCGTATAACAGAGCGCTTTTTATGTCCTTTACATTTGCCATTTGAAGAGCTTTTTGTATTTCAGGATCCCGGATGCCGTCGATGAAATATTGCAGCGACAGGATTTCTCTTGTTTCTGTCGGGCACTCCGAAAAGGCGTGATGTGACAGCCTTTCAACATCCGTGGCGAGCTCCTGAAGTGTTTCGGTGGGCCTCTGCTGACGGGATTTTAGTTGAAGCCTGCTGTAGTCTTTCAAACACTTTTCACCAAAGCGCAGCTCCAATGCGCCAGATAGAGCTTCAAAGTCTAGTCTCTGGTTTTCGGGAAGAGTCTGCAGGATATCCGCTGCATCTGCTCTCAGAGAAGCGACGAGATGACAGGCCTTAGCTTGGGAATCCCATCCATTCGCATCCGCAACGATAGAAAATTGTGTCCTATACACCTGCCAGGAGGTCTTCCCATCATATGTAGATAGTTTCAGAACGGAACGAGCAGGCATCGATAAAAATTTGAAACCTTCAGAATTGTTTCCTACCGTCGCTATGCACTTCTTTAGGCTGTCAACTTCTTTGGCGACGGCAGCAGAAACCCTATCATCAATTTGTTGTTCGACGGCAGAAACTCTCTCTTCTATATGTTCTTTTACAGAAGAAATTCTTTCTTCTACTTGTTCTTTTACCGAAGAAACTCTCTCTTCTATTTGTCCAACTTTAGTTTCAACCGCGTCTATTCTGCCTTCCATAGCCTCAAATTTATTTTCTATTACGCAGGTAATTTCTCTTTTCATTTCGTCCTGACCTGCTTTCATCTCATTTTTAAGAGATTTCATCTCTTCCTTAACGGATTCCTGGCCCAATTTCATTTCTTCTTTAAATGAGGCAAAGGCTGATATTAAATGCCTTAATTGCTCTTCCATCGCTCTTGTTATTGGCATTCAAATCCCACACCTGACACCAAAAATTGTTGTGTGCGTACGGGTTCGTTATGAAATGAATGCACAAGTCCGATGAAAAATGAACAAAAATTTATTATTATCACAACAGAAATGCTTAAATTTTCTCAAATTATCATGCAGTATCACAATATCTCACAGTAGTTATCTTTTAACTACTTAAATGTACAATAGAACATAATTCAAAACAGCTAAAGAACGCTAATCCGCGAATTCGCTATAATCAACAACGGCAGTTTTCTAAACAACAACAAACTAAGCAACTACTACAAACTGAGATGTTTTCCTCCTTTTATAAGATTTTAAAATCACGCTCTAGAATTTTCCAGTACTTTCTCGAAATCAAAAAGAGATATTTATTTATTTAATGCACGCGCTCTTGTATTTTTAATTTTTCCGGCTTAGCTTTCTTTTAATATTCGTCACGCGCTGCACTGCGCGAGAAATAAAACCATTTAATTTATAATTGAACTAACATTAGCTTTTTTTAAATACCAAATTCGTAACAAGATATTCAACAAAATTTGTACTATTGTTTTACACATCCAACATTTCTGAGTAATTATTTTTTAACATCCTTGTAATTACTATTAAATTTAATATTGCAAATCTGGTAAAACATACCAAAATAAACTATAAATTTAAGAACACTACCCTCCCCGGGGAGAAAAATAATAAAAAAAATAAATTTAACAAGTTACACTTGTCACTTCACACAGAATTCATCAATAGAAAAAAAAATATTGCTTAATATTGCACTCAATACCATCATTTAAACGCTATTATTGCACATAATAATTTTTATTATTTAATTTTTTTTTCTTTTCATTAATTAAATATGGTTTAACCGGATAAAAATAAGTACTGACACATTTACACTTCTACAAGCAAGTTCGTCCTGAGAGAAGCAAGAATGCTCTAATACAAGCACTATTACAAATCATCCTCACCAATGAGTAATTCAAAAAAAAATTCAATTAAATAATTTCCTGAAGAACTTAATTTTCTTAACCATTAAGTTACAATAATTTTAATAAGGTTATAAATCTTTATTCAATTTAATGCTTTTACTTAATTGATACACCAAAGAAAAATGATTTCTATAGAGTTAGGATAAATTTATCAACTACAAAAAATTTAAGGTTCAACAAATTAAGTTAATTCAATCATTTTAACTGCAGAAATCTATAATATTTAACTAACCAAGAATTAACCAAAAAAAAGAAAAGAACTAATCTATTCGCTGAGCAGCAGGAAGTCAAACAAAAAAAAATCCATTGAAGCTCATGAGGAATGCTGGCAGCCTGTTGAATGGAAAAAAAATGTTCGTCGAATGTATGGAGTCATTACGGTAGCCTAGAAGTTCTAGTAGATTTTAGGATGAACAAATGAGGTTCTAATACGGTAAGATAAGTGAAATATAGTTCCGGATGTGGAGATACGAGAAGATTATGATGAACAAATGAGGATCTAAAGAGGCCAAATAATTGAATACAGTCCCGGATTTGGAGATACGAGGAGATTAACAGGAACTAATTTTCAAACCAATTCCCGGACATCTTCAGCGGGAAATGACGAATCAAATTCTAACAGGTTCCAAAAGCAACGGTTGTAAATTAACGCTCCATTTCAAAGTATAGCGACATTCAAATGGTTGAGCTGGGAGCACGCATCATTTTTCTAGAAATTTACTTCTGTATATTTTTCTTGAGATACACAAACACACACAAGAAAAAAAACTGATAAAAGAATTTCGAATTTTTGCGAAGACATAGATGCCCATACCTACGGCCGCGCTCAAAGCGCTTAGCCAAGAGGCCCGTAGGTCTATAGGGGCGAAGCTCCATTTTCTTCGTCGGAGTCAGCTGTCGCCTCGGGCAGCATCAGAAAGCAATTCAAAGGGCAAAAGAAGTGTCAAAAAGTGACCCCGTCCCACAAAACAACCCGTTAAAAGGGAGAGCGCCGGACTGCTAAGTTGGCACAACCCACTATTCGCCGAAAGTTAAAATAGTTGCAACAACAGCATACCCTCATGTTATCAAACTCGCCAAATCTATTACTTTGAAACCTCAACGGAAAATCTATGTCGCCAAACCCTCGCCAAATAAACACCACCTGTGACAGGGGAAAATTAGGAATTTCAACAACCCTACAAGGGGTCCCAACGAAAGAACGCTGAAACTCGGAAAAAGTGACTTTTCAACCGGAAGGAAGGCATTTCATCCCCCTTTAACTAAATCACAAGCAAACGAAGAAAAATCTACTAATTAAAGCTCATAACTGAAATGCAATTAAAGTTAGAAAAACGAAAGTTATGCCAAATTAAAGAGCTAATTTTTCTGCAACTAATGATATTAAATACGAAGAAATCAAATTAATTTTTGACATGAAAATCTGAGTTTATTACGTGAAAAAAAATCACTTATCCATTGTTTGCGTGTACAAGATTGAAGACGCAGTTCGCGTAAACTCGGAAAGCCAAAAATTATTACACTAGAATTAATAGGCCCAAAAAGAATATAACCAAACTTGTGTAGCTCAAATTTTGAATAATTACAAATTAAAATTTTGATTTTTATGAATCACTGAAATTAAATTCGCTACACAACATCCCTCCGATGATCGGGAAAAAAATTTTAGGACCCACAGACAATGGAAAAGGTGACATAAGTTACTAAATACGAAGAGAAAAAAAAAAGAGTACATAATGGTACCACATGTTAATTGCCAAACTAATAATCAACTCAAAACTAGTTGTCACGGAGAGCAGTGATAAAAAAAAATTAAAATTCAATTAAAAAGCACAAAGTTTAAATCAATTAAATTCAAAATCTAATTCCAACTCGAATAACCAATTAAACAGCAGCAGGAGTGAAGTGCCACAAAAAAAAATCCATTTGCAAAGCAAGTTAACAAAAGTACAGAAACCACAAAAAACAATCACAAGTGAATGAGAATTACACCTTAACAAATCAGTCAACCAACAGTGACACAAAAAAAAATCCTAAAAATTACACAGTGAACTGAACCAGAAGTTGAAACAAACGGAGAACACCCCTAGGAACGGAAAAGGGAACTTGACCAAAAAAAATTAAGCCGAAAAAAACTAAAACGCATCTAGAAGCAAAAGGGGAAAAAAAATTTACACAAACTTACTTGGAAGCAAGGAAATTAAAATTTGGACCAGCCGAAAAAATCCTTAAAATCAAAACACTATTGTGTCAAGAACTCGAAACCGAAACTAAAAGAAATTCACCAAATGCAGACAACTCCTAGAGCAAACCAGCAGTAAAATGTGGAAGAAAAACCTTTAACTATTCTTTCAAGAAAACAAAACTAACACTCTTAAAAAAAATCAAATTCATAACCAATTCAAGCTCAAACCCAAAAAAAAAAAAAATAAAATTCTGAAAATAGCCAAAATGAATTCAACAGACAGAACTGAAGCAGGTTACAAACAGAATTTACACGTAAACAAGAAAGTGTCCAACAAAAGGGTTTGCCACAATTTTTAAAGAAGACAATGCTGCACCAATGTTCTCAAAGTCTAGATCCTGGAGAGTAATTAAAGAAGATGAAGAGTATGCATTGCACTCTAAGTAGCAATCGTAAGCATGACAACTTCACATCAAAACTACAAAACTGCAGGCACAAAAATGCAAAAGCAGACAAGAGGGAAGTGTTTACACAGAAAAATCTCAAATCTCAAATCTCAAAATCTCAAAATCCATAATCCCACAAAACTCAATTCTATACTTCTCCTTAAACTGTAAGGATCTTAAGTTTTACTAACGTTTATTTTATTTTGAATCTTTACTATCACTTCTTATTTTCTACTTCCGGCCAGAATTATAAGCGTTAAGGATTTTATGCAAAGTTTGTCTGGCGAACGCCAAGTACTTAAGTTGTGGCTTTTTGCCAAGCGAAAGAGAGAGGAAGCAGTGAGTTCGAAGCAGGCCGCTTACCTTAGAAGTTACGCAGTTGCTATTTGCCTTCCAGGCCAGAGGTTTTAATCCTCTTGATAAATTAAACGTATTGTAGTGTTCACAGTCTCTGTGCTACATACGCTTCCTGTTATTATAAGGCCAATCTTCCACGTGTATTATAGTTTAGTTTTATTTTGATATCTTTTACGTTAGACCCCGAGTGGAGGGTCATTGTATTCCGAAGTACGGAAGTCATTCTATATAAAGAAAAATAAAGGGTTTTGTATACCCTTCGTCTGTATCCTGTCTACTTACTACAATTAGTGAACATAGCTTTAGTAAGCTCTCTGTTCCTAGTCAGGTCCTTGTATGTTCCCGAAAAAGGTTAGAAGAAACATTGAACCTGATAGTGGCGCCCAACGTAGAAGAATAACCATGGCCGAGTTTCAAGAAGAACCTGTGCTGCCTGCAGAAACGGCTCAGAATCCAGAAATGCCAGCTGCCGCCCTGGAAGGATTTGGGTACATCGTCCATACCATGCGCGCTTCGATGAAACCAGAAGCAACATTTAATGGAAACTCACCGGTAACCAGTTTTTTGGAAAAATTGGATGACCACTTCATGCTCTACCCCGTGCACGAGTTTCAAAAAGTTACCTTAGCTACCAGCGCTTTGAGGGGCCAAGCGCTTAACTGGTTCAAATGTATCGGCAGAAGTCTCTTGGGTCAAGCAGGAAGTCCCACCTATACTTATGAAAATTTCAAGACTGCCCTACTAAAAGCCTTACCTGTTGTAAGGGATCGTGCGAAATTAGAAACGGAACTTTTTAGTATATATCAACAAAGAATCGAAAACCTCTCGAGCTTTATTTTAAGAAAAATTCACGTCTTCAAACTCTTGTATGGAAACCGTCCGGATCCTGAAATAATTCAAGTGATTTTGCCGAGGTTACTGCCCCAAGTGCAAGACTTTATTGAATTAAGAAATCCGACTACACTGGAAAAGTTATTTCAGCTAGCAATCCAGTTTGAAAGTAGAAGAACGGCGGACATTGAAAGAAGACGCCAGTATCAACAGCGAAACCAATTTGGTACGCCAAGACTACAGCAAACTCAAGCATACGGCTACGGAGAAAAAGCGAATCAGTGGGCAAGGAAATCCGAGCATTCAAAAACAGCCGGCGAACGTCGACAGTTCAATAACAACCCAGGAAAAAAGTCTCAAGGCCAGTGGAGAAAGAAGGAAAGCACGGAAAGGAAAAATAATTTAAACTAAAACGGATTTCTGCTGACGAGAGGGTGCGGAAATCCGAAGGCCACGAAAAGCCCTCTTCCTACAAGTTAAATACAGTAATGGTGAAAAATTTGACTCTTCCGAAGATTGAAGTCTTGGTGAATAATATCCCGGCCACCACACTCCTGGATACCGGCGCGCAGTGTTCCTGTGTGGCAGAAGTCTTTTTTAGAAAGTATTTTCGCAAATACCGCATATATAATGCAGATAATACGACAGTATTAGCGGCGCAAGGAAAAGAATGTAAGTGCGTAGGTAAAGTACCTTTATATATCCGTATCAATGACGAACAAGTAAAGGTGATGTTTTTATAGTAAAGAATTTGCAAACACATTTAATCCTAGGAATAGACTTTCTTTCAGACGCACAAGCTACACTGGATTTTAATGAAGCGACCCTTATGCTGACAATGAAACCAGTGCGTGTAGAAAAGGTTGAACCGCCAAGGTTAAATCTTGACCACCTGCCTAATGACGAGCAAGATAGAATCCAACAAGTGGTAAGTGAATTTGTTTCCTTATTTAGTGATATTCCAGGATTTACTCAGGTTACTAACCATAGTATTGACACCGGAGATGCATTGCCGGTTCGTCAAAAACCATACCGGTATGATAAGAATAAGGAAAAAATTATAGAATGGCATATTACCGATATGCTACGTGAAAAGATCATAACGCCCATCTCAAGTAGTTATGCTAGCCCGGTGGTTTTATGTAAGAAAAATAATGATTATCCTTTGGAGCATCCAAAAAGGTGGAGATTCGCTATTGATTACCGTAAATTAAATTCCATAACGAAATATCCGGTATATCCGTTACCGATCATAGAAGAAATTTTAAGGAACATAAAATCAACCAAATTTATGACGACTTTAGACTTAACGAATGGTTATTTTCAAATAGGGGTCAGGCCTGAGGACGTGCCTAAGACTACTTTTATAACCAAGTCTGGCACTTATGCATTTTTGCGTATGCCGTTTGGCCTTTCTGGGGCCCCAGCAACATTTCAGCGATGCATGGACATTGTGTTAAGACCTGTTCTTGGAAAGTCCACATTTATCTATTTAGATGATATCATTATTACTAGTGATAATCTCGACCAACATATACAGGATTTAAGACAGGTGTTTTCTTTATTAAATGAGGCCGGTCTAAAAGTTAATGTCGAAAAGTGCAAATTTGCAGCCCCTGAATTAAAATATTAAGGTTACAAAATATCGCAAAAAGGGATCGAGACAGATGAATCAAAAATAATCGCTGTACAAAAGTATCCGACTCCAAACACGGCAAAGAAGCTCTCTTCTTTTCTAGGACTTTGTTCATATTATAGGTCCTTTATAAAAGATTTTGCGGCTATCGCTGAGCCATTGTTAAAATTAAAAAGGAAAAAGGCAAGATTCTCGTGGACGGCCGAAGCCAATAGTGCTTTCGAAAAATTAAAACAAGCATTAACGCAAGCCCCTGTGTTGAAATTTCCTGAAAAGGATGAGAATTTAGAAATTTCAGCGGATGCTTCGGATTATGGGGTAGGAGCGGTACTTTCGCAAAATCAGCAGCCCGTGGCATTTTTTAGCCGAACTTTAAATCAAACACAAAGAAACTATTCCGCGACCGAGAGAGAGGCACTTGCAGTTCTGTTAGCAGTGCAAAAGTTCCGAGTCTATTTTGGAAAGGCGCCGATAACAGTATATTCTGATCATGCGGCGGTAACTAGATTGTACTCAGGGAAAAATTTATCCCCAAGGTTAATAAGATGGGCCTCAAGCTGCAAGAATATAATCTGGTAATCAAGCATACCCCTGGAAAGGAAAATATCGTAGCAGATGCCCTATCACGAATTAAATTAGACGAACAGGATAATACCGTAAAAGTTGCAGTGCTTACAGCGTGTACAATAAATTCCCGAGAAACTGTAATAACCGAACTGGGTAAGGATCCTGAGTTTGGAAGTATTTATGTGAATTTGAAGGATCCTGAAAATTTTAGCCACCAAGATATTGTGGCGATAAGAAATAGGGCGGCCCATTACGAACTAATAGATGGTCTATTATTCTACACAAAAACTACGAATTCCAACAACGAATTTCGACCTGTTATCCCAGCTAGTCTTAGATTAAATATCCTGCATGAGCTCCATGACAGCCCTTTAGCTTCTCATGCTGGTATTCGAAAAACTATCCAACGCGTACGCGAGGCAGTCTACTTTCCTGAACTGCAAAAGTTAACAAGGGCGTATGTCCAGTCTTGCTCAACATGTCAAGCCGTTAATTATATTAATTTCCGCCCGGCCGGGTTTCTAAATAGTATTAAATCCGAATTTCCAAATCAAATAATTGGCATCGATTTATTGGGCCCTTTCCCAAAAAGTCAGTTAAATAAAAGTCGCTATCTCCTTGTTATGGTTGATCATTTTAGTAAATGGACCGAAATTGTTCCCTTAAAACGAGCCTCCGCGAAATTAGTTACTGATTCTATTTTAAATAAATATATTTTAAAATACGGGGCGCCCCTAAAAGTTATATCGGATAATGGTCCTCAATTTGTAAGTAATATATTTGAAGACATGTGCCAAAAACTGGGCATACGTCATTTAAAAATGGACCCGTATCGGCCGCAATCAAATATAGCGGAACGGGTCAACAGAAATATAGTGAAAATTATCCGTAGTTATGTTAAAAATTTTCATAAAAGCTGGGATAACTATGTCAATGAATTTGCTTTCGCCCTTAGGACCGCAAAACATGATACAACGGGAAAAACTCCTGCTGAGTTATTTCTAGGCAGGAAGATTATAACACCGTTAGATAAATTATTTTATGTGCAACAAAGAGCCCCAGAATTTAAAATGGGTGATATAGAAAAACTAATTAAGGAAGCAAAGGAGAATACTGAAGTAGCACAGAGAAAACAAAAATTATATTATGACTTGAAACGACGGGGAGTAACTTATAAAGTAGGGGATGAAGTTTTAAAAATTAAGCATTCACTTTCTTCAGCACCAGAAGATAAAACTGCCAAATTTTTTCCACGATTTGAAGGACCATATGTTATAGAAAAAATAACTCACGCTGTTGTAGTGTTAAAGGCCAGAAATGGTGAAACCTGTTCCGCAAATATTGATCAAATTAAGCCCTACTTCGATCGTAATAAAATGCAAATCTTTTCAGATCTTTTGCAGGATCCGTCACGGCAGACACCGCAAGTACAAGGGCAAGCCAATGAGAGACAGAAGCAAGTGAAAAGAAAATTGCCCCGCGGAAAAATTGAAGGTAAAAAGAAAAAGAAGCCGTTCCACCGTCCAGAAAACAGAGTTCACGAACACCCCCAGAATGAAGAAGGGAGAAGGACGACGTATGTGAAGAGGACCAGGAGAAAGGACGGCAACTATAACCCGGCTTTAAAACGGAGGATCGACTCATCCGACAGAACTCTCCGCAGCAAAAGTCGCCGAACTGCGGAAGGGCCATCAGCGGCGGAGGAAAAAGTACAAGAAAAATTTGAACGGCCAACAACGAGGTCCAAGCAGGATCACGACAGAAGTTTCCCGGTTCCGCCAAGACCAGCTGCCTTCAAACGGCCAAGACCACAAGCAGAGGAGAAAAGGAAGGTGTTCAAGGGTGGCCGTACTGGTGAAAAACGGAAGCTTCCAGAGGAAAGCACTGAAGGGCGAGCCCGTACAAGAAGGAGGATAAACCAGGCTACTGTCTGCAGCACCTTTAAAGTTTTACCTCATGCGAGGTCTACCTTTATCGCCAAAAGGGCGAGAAATGAGTTATGACCGATTTTCTTATTATGTTTTTCAATTACTCGCGCGTAAAACTAAAGTTGATGTATAATAGCGTTGTGTAAAGACTTAAATATTGTAAAAAGTTATTGTATAAATTTTATTTAAAACATTCTAGCAAGAAAGAAGTTTTAGTCTGAAAGACTTTTTGAAATGTAGTATTATTTCAATGTAGAAAGAATTGGCACTTGCTTTGAAAAGAATAGAAGTTAACAATGTACTACTAATGTATGTTTTCAAATGTGTAAAATTAACGCCATGTTGATATGTTCTGTTATTTTAAATGTTAAGAAATACCGTGATATGGTAAAAGTGAAAGAAATGTTAAAAATTTGTTATTCGTGTGACTGTAAAGATTAAATCATGGCAAATATGTGGTAAAGGTTGAATGATGTAGTTAGGCTCTCTGACGCCACACTTTAGAGTTAGCCACTTTTAGAATAGTACCTCAGGGTTTAGAGTTGAAAGTAGGGTGTGTTAAGAGGTCTCGTTATGTTGAATTTTAACACGTGAGTGTTTTGATTGTAGGAGGAAGTGTGGCACACGTAGACAGAAACACATTCGTGTTTGGTGTTCTTTTACAACACATGTCAGCGAGCACGGGGAGAGATAATTAAAATGGTCATGAATGAAATAAGAATGTTAAGAGAAGTATATTGTATATGTTACTTGCCATGTCATTGTGTAACATTTCATTAAACTAGTTTTCTTTCCAGATCTCTGGAAGGAACCAGAATTGAATAAAGCTCCTGTTTAGATGCAGTACAGATGAAAAAAAAAAAAAAGATTGTTGTATATCCTGGGAGCTGCTATTGTAACAAATTTCTTTCTTTTAATTTTTCTAGTTTCTAGCTAAGTTGTGTTTGTAAAAGGTTGGCCTCGCGTTAGATTCTAGAGCTAAAAGTTTTCAACAAGGTCGTTTTAGACCTCAGTTTCAAACTAATTAACTCTGGCGGGAAGTATGTAAGGATCTTAAGTTTTACTAACGTTTATTTTATTTTAAATCTTTACTATCACTTCTTATTTTCTACTTCCGGCCAGAATTATAAGCGTTAAGGATTTTATGCAAAGTTTTTCTGGCGAACGCCAAGTACTTAAGTTGTGGCTTTTTGCCAAGCGAAAGAGAGAGGAAGCAGTGAGTTCGAAGCAGGCCGCTTACCTTAGAAGTTACGCAGTTGCTATTTGCCTTCCAGGCCAGAGGTTTTAATCCTCTTGATAAATTAAACGTATTGTAGTGTTCACAGTCTCTGTGCTACATACGCTTCCTGTTATTATAAGGCCAATCTTCCACGTGTATTATTCTAAAGTTAAATTAGAGTTTAGTTTTATTTTGATATCTTTTACGTTAGACCCCGAGTGGAGGGTCATTGTATTCCGAAGTACGGAAGTCATTGTATATAAAGAAAAATAAAGGGTTTTGTATACCCTTCGTCTGTATCCTGTCTACTTACTACAATTAGTGAACATAGCTTTAGTAAGCTCTCTGTTCCTAGTCAGGTCCTTGTATGTTCCCGAAAAAGGTTAGAAGAAACATTGAACCTGATAAAACCACTTCAGAACCAAAACTCTTTGAAATACACTAAGCCTCAAGAGCAATCACAAATTTTTCAGTAACCACACAGTATAACCAAAAACCAGAAAAGAAAACGTTTTTGAAAGACAACCACCTTGAAAACAGAAACTCAGTACAAACTCAGTGGAGTTAATCTCTTTTAAAATCTTAAAATCAAATCCCAATACTTCTCAAAATAAACTTTCACTTTCACTAGTATCAAAGTTTAAATTTCCAAACACATTTCACATCCACTTTTAAAGTTACCACATTACTGCAACAAGTTCAGCCAAAGAAAAAAAATTTTAATTAAAAAATCAAAACAATAAGCTATTAAGCTCAAAAATTGACAAACCAAAAAAGAAATACTGTTAAAACAAATGTCACACCACTTACTAGTAACCTCACTATGAAACTACCATTAAAACCACTTGAAAAGCCAACAGTTAAGAGTAAGAATAATACCTTTTAACCACATTTTCAAAACTTCAAACAAAATCACTCTACCTTTCCAAAAAAAAATCTTTGTTTTTCCAAAATTCCAAAATTCAAAATTGGCTGTAAAATGCAAAACTCTCTATTTTACTGTTTTCACCCATTTCTCAGACAGCAATAAATGTTCATAAAATTCACAAACCAAGGTAGAAAATTCAATTACTCAAATTCAGAAAGCTAAACAAGAAACTTCACTCCGGCTGAAAATTAACTTCCAAAAAAATTCAATCAATCCCTAAATAAACAATCACTGGTCCCGCGCAACTTTACAAATTTCACCAAAATTAACTTTAAGAAACAAACATTTCAGATTTTTCAACATTTCAAAAATCCAAATTTTTAACTCAATTGAATTAGGTACTGATTCCATGGAAAACAAATCCAATAACACATCTCAAGGGGTTTTAAAACAAAAATTACTAAATCCTGAACACAAAAATACTGCTCTGACACTAATTCAATTAATTAAAATTAAAATTCTTCAAAATAACTCAAAAAGCAATAAGCAAAAAAAAAAAAAAAAAAAAAAAAAAAATCAATTCATTAACACAAATGCAATTCTCACCAAAACTTAAAAGTGATGATAAATGGATATCAGTAATTGCAAGCACATAAATAGAGATGTATCCCAATGTGTGATTAACACGCGTGCCTTATAACCTTATGTTGCAAACATACAGTTGCAAAAGTGTGAATCAGTAATCCTCAAAATCACTATGTAAAAGTGCAATACAAAATTTTGCACAAAAGAAAATACTTAACTAAACAGGTACTGCGTGAAAATGTTTGTGTTGGATACAATAGTTTTAAAGTCCAAATGTGTATCAGTAGTACATATCTGGTATGCAATCTCAAACAATAAGTATAAAATAAGCACAGTAATACGACCACTGTATAGGCCTGTCACTGTAACTAACTAACGAGTAGGGTTTCAGTAAAATGCCTAGACATGTGGAAGAAAACTTTCACATAAATATGCAATAGTACACATGACAATCACCAGTCTCAAGTCAAAATTAAGTTCAACTATAAGAGCAAGCCAAAGGTGGTGCAAAAATAAACAGCACAACAAAAATTGTTAAGTGGTAAGTTGGTTCGAAGGGTCACGGCACCAAAAATGTTATGTGCTAGAGTCACGGCACCAAAAATGTTATGGTGTTTTTTTTTTAATTTTGAATTTTTTCTTTCTAAATTTTCCTTCTTTACCAAAGGTATCCTACGATTGAACATAACACCAGAATACTCTTACCACAGAAAAATACTAGTAACAATAAAGTTGAAAATTTTGCGTTGTGTTTATTCCGGATTAACCCTTAAAATTCATTTGAGTAAAGACTGGTAAAAATCATGAACACACAAAATAAATTTAACCTTTGAATGATCTAGAAAAAACTTATTTATTTAACTATTAATGCAAATTATATATATCCATTAGTTGAAAAAAAATCAAAATATATTCAACAAAATTTGTACTATTGTTTTACACATCCAACATTTCTGAGTAATTATTTTTTAACATCCTTGTAATTACTATTAAATTTAATATTGCAAATCTGGTAAAACATACCAAAATAAACTATAAATTTAAGAACACTACCCTCCCCGGGGAGAAAAATAATAAAAAAAAAAATTTAACAAGTTACACTTTCCACTTCACACAGAATTCATCAATACAAAAAAAAAAAAAAAAAAAAAAAAAAATAAAATATTGCTTAATATTGCACTCAATACCATGATTTAAATACTATTATTGCACATAATAATTTTTATTATTTAATTTTTTTTTCTTTTCATTAATTAAATATGGTTTAACCGGATAAAGATAAGTACTGACACATTTACACTTCTACAAACAAGTTCGTCCTGAGAGAAGCAAGATTGCTCTAATACAAGCACTATTACAAATCATCCTCACCAATGAGTAATTCAAAAAAAAATTCAATTAAATAATTTCCTGAAGAACTTAATTTTCTTAACCATTAAGTTAAGTTACAATAATTTTAATAAGGTTATAAATCTTTATTCAATTTAATGCTTTTACTTAATTGATACACCAAAGAAAAATGATTTCTATAGAGTTAGGATAAATTTATCAACTACAAAAAAATTAAGGTTCAACAAATTAAGTTAATTCAATCATTTTAACTGCAGAAATCTATAATATTTAACTAACCAAGAATTAACCAAAAAAAAGAAAAGAACTTATCTGTTCGCTGAGCAGCAGGAAGTCAAACAAAAAAAAATCCATTGAAGCTCATGAGGAATGCTGGCAGCCTGTTGAATGGAAAAAAAAAATGTTCGTCGAATGTATGGAGTCATTACGGTAGCCTAGAAGTTCTAGTAGATTTTAGAATGAACAAATGAGGTTCCAATACGGTAAGATAAGTGAAATACAGTTCCGGATGTGGAGATACGAGAAGATTATGATGAACAAATGAGGATCTAAACAGGCCAAATAATTGAATACAGTCCCGCATTTGGAGATACGAGGAGATTAACAGGAACTAATTTTCAAACCAATTCCCGGACATCTTCAGCGGGAAATGACGAATCAAATTCTAACAGGTTCCAAAAGCAACGGTTGTAAATTAACGCTCCATTTCAGAGTATAGCGACATTCAAATGGTTGAGCTGGGGGCACGCATCATTTTTCTAGAAATTTACTTCTGTATATTTTTCTTGAGATACACAAACACACACACACACAAAAAAAAAAAAAAAAAAAAAAAAAAAAAAAAAAAAAAAAAAACTGATGAAAGAATTTCGAATTTTTGCGAAGACATAGATGCCCATACCTACGGCCCGCGCTCAAAGCATTTAGCCAAGAGGCCCGTAGGTCTATAGGGGCGAAGCTCCATTTTCTTCGTCGGAGTCAGCTGTCGCCTCGGGTGTTCGCGCCTTATGTAAATTTTGATTTTGTTCCCTGCAAGAGGGCGCCTGCGAGCGCCGAACTACTTGTATATCTATTGTACGAACTTGTTCTTCACACAGTCTAATAAACGCAGTAACGAACGTTGGTGTCAAGACAATTTTTAACGTTCTGGTATAGAAGGACATTTCGTGCAGGGAAAACGGATTTATATTTTGTCTGGATTGTGAAAACAGAGACAGGAACATGGAGTTGATTTTAAAGCAAAGGCGAATCATTAACGGTAAGTTGACTCGTTTAATTTCACAAGTAAATAGTTTACAGAATCGAGAAAATTCTTTTTCTGCCATTGAAGTGTACGAAAATGATGTTGGTGCATTAAGTGTTGAAGTGAACTGTTTAAACGATAACATTCTTGGTACTTGTTCTGATGCAGAGTTTAGTAAATATGAAATAGAAATGAATGAACTATTTTCCAAATTAGATGTATTAAAAATTACTTTAAAGGAAGAATCAAGAAAACTTAGAAATTCAGGCAAAGATATTATAAATCCTAATGCAAACGGCTTGAAACTTCCTCGCGTGGAATTGCCAGTGTTTACTTCTAATTATGTTGACTGGATATCATTTAGGGATTTATTTCTTGCCAGTGTTGGAAATAATAGTACATTAAGTGACAGTCAAAAATTGCAATATCTTAAGCTTTCTGTGAAAGGTGAAGCTGCTGTTTTACTACAGTCAGTTCAAATTTCAAACGCGAATTATGAAAAGGCATGGGAAGCGCTTACTGAACGTTATGAAAACGAAATAGAAATAATAAATGCAGCATTAAATAAATTAACTTCACAGCCTGTTCTAAAACATGAATCAGCTTCAGGTTTGCGGAGATTAATTGATACAACACAACAG
The DNA here is from genome assembly GCF_044657685.1 of Stegodyphus dumicola. NCBI lineage: Eukaryota > Metazoa > Arthropoda > Arachnida > Araneae > Eresidae > Stegodyphus > Stegodyphus dumicola. The sequence goes on along the minus strand of NC_140770.1, from coordinate 118,662,699 downwards.
TGTATTGATACATTAAAAATCCTTAAACAGCCGGTAGAGCATTGGGATACTATGATTATTTTTCTGTTAAAAGGGAAACTTGATCATGAAACACTAAAAGAGTGGACGATAGAGCATTCGAACAAGAACATTTCTGCTTTCGCTGAATTCAAGCGTTTTGTTTTAAACAGAGCGAATGCTATTGCCTCTTTGGCGAGGTGCCAGAGGGAGAAGTCAATTTTGCCTTCTGAAATTAAAACTCGCGGTTCAGGTAGCAGATACGCTTTTTCGTCCCAACTTGTGGCTAATGTGTGCGTTCATTGTAAGAGTAATTCTCATTCTCAGTTATTTAAATGTGATAGTTTTTTAGAACTCCCTATCAAAGAAAAATGGGATATTATTAAAAGGAATAAATTATGTGCTAATTGTTTGAAAGATAGTAAAACGCATCCCATTTTTAAATGTCGTGCAGGAATGTGTAAATATTGTTCAAAGCCACATACAGTGTTATGTTCGAAAAATTCAAATGATGAAAAATGTCATATACCCATGCAACACGGAACTTCTGCTATTAGTAGCAATAACGCCACGGTGCCTGTTGCGCAAGCAGTTTTATTGCCTACTGCGGTTGTTTATGTTAAAGATATTAATGGCGATTTACAAAAATGCAGGATGCTAATTGATTCAGGTAGCCAGGGCTCATTTATTCGAGAGCACTGTGTAAATTTACTGCAGCTAAAGCGCACTAGTGCAAACGTAAGTGTAAATGGCCTGAGCTCTCAAAAAATTGGAAAGGTTTCAGGTTCAGTTCAATTACAAGTAACATCTCCATTTTATAAAAACGCAAGCATTTCAGTTAATGCATTAATTATACCCAAGATCACGTGTGACCTTCCTCAATATCAAGTTGATAGATCTGTTTTGACATCTTTCAAACATTTGTGGTTGGCAGATACAAATTGTTTCCAGCCTGGCCCAATAGATATTCTTTTGGGCGCAGATGTATTTGGCGAAATAATGCTTCATGGACGTTTAACTGTTCCGGGTCATTCGTTAACAGCCTTGGAATCAATATTCGGCTGGGTCATTATCGGAAAGACTAAAAGTGTATCGCAGACAATTGTATCGAATCATGCTAGTTGTACCAATGTTCAGCTCCAGCTTGAAAAATTTTGGAAATTGGAAGAAATTTCGGAGATAAAGCATTACACAGAAGAGGAAATTGAATGTGAAAATCATTTCAAGCGGAATTTTTCTCGTGATTCAACAGGTAGATTTGTTGTTAAGTTTCCATTTCGTAGATCGGGAAATGAACTTGGGTCATCAAGGGATGTTGCTGTACATCGTTTACAAAGCATTGAACGTCAATTTATTAAGAATAAATCTCTTTCCAGTCAATATCACAAATTTATGGAGGACTATCAACAACTTGGTCATATGGAATTGATTCCAGAAAATGAAATTGATGTTCCAGCTAATTCTAGTTTTTACCTTCCGCACCATTCAGTTCCAGATAAAAATGGTGATAAATTTCGAGTCGTATTTGATGGTTCTGCAAAATCTTCTAGCGGTATTTCTCTTAATGAGAAATTGATGGTTGGTCCACAGTTGCAGACTGATCTGACAACATTAATTATTCGTTTCAGAATTCACAGAATAGCTATAACTGCAGATATAGAGAAAATGTACAGACAAATTATACTAAAAGATGCAGACTTTCAGAGAATAGTCTGGCGCGATTCACTTTATAAACCAATTCAGGATTTTCGATTAACTAGGATTGCTTACGGTACTGCATCAGCTTCGTACCTTGCGGTAAGATGTTTACAGCAGTTAGCCATAGATGAAGCAACTAATTTTCCTTTGGCTTCCAAGACATGTCTTAGGGACTTCTACGTTGATGATTTGATGTCCGGAGCCAATTCAGTTACTGAAGCTATAGAATTACAAATGCAATTGAATCAGATGTTGTCACGTGCAGGATTTATTCTAAGAAAATTTGCTTCTAACAGCAAAGAAGTCTTGAATTCAATTAATCCAGATTTGTGCTTATCAAATGTTTCTTTGAACATAGACAATGATGATACTGTAAAAACGTTAGGTATCCTGTGGCATCCAGCTTCAGATATGTTTTTATTCAAAGTCAATTCATCATATCCTGAAGTCTTAACCAAACGAACATTACTTTCAATAATCGCAAAGACCTTTGACCCTCTTGGATGGTTGGCACCGATCACGGTTCGGTATAAATTGACTATGCAAATATTGTGGAAACATCAGTTTCAGTGGGATGAAAAGGTTCCTCCAGATATTGAATGTGAGTGGAAACAACTTACAGAAGATTTGATATTTATTAAAAGTATCAAAATTTCACGATTCTTGTTGGTTGAATCAGATAACCAGTTTCAACTGCACGGGTTTTGTGACGCCTCAGAGAAGGCTGCAATTTATTATCGTTCTGTGTTAGATGCTGGACAAATTAATGTTCAGTTAGTGATAGCCAAAACAAGAGTTGCACCACTAAAAACCATATCACTTCCCCGATTGGAACTTTGTGGAGCATTACTGTTGACTAAATTAATGGATTTCACCTGTAGGGCTTTAAATACTCCTAATCGCAAGTTTATTTTCATACTGATTCCACTATTGTATTAGCCTGGATAAGATCTCATGCAAGCCGATGGAAGACCTTCGTCGCCAACAGAGTAGCAAAAATCCAGACTTTATCCTCTCCTGTCCAGTGGCATCATGTGAGTGGAAATGCTAATCCTGCTGATCTTGCAACCCGTGGTGTGTCATCATCTGCACTGGTTACTTCATTGTGGTTACGTGGTCCAGATTTATTGTATAATTTATTTCCTTCTCAGCAAGCATTATCTGCACCACTACTGGATGATTCTGTGCCAGAGCAAAGATGTGCTTTACAGTCTACAACTGCTGCCAGTCACTTGACAGACGCTCATGATTTATTTTATAAATATTCCTCTCTCACTAAACTTAAACGTGTTGTAGCATTATGTCTGAGGTTTGTAAATAACTGTAAAAATTCAGAAGATCAGGTAAGTGGATTTCTAAAAACAAGTGAATTAACTAAAGCTATGCATGTGTTAATTAAATTAATGCAATATGTTGAATTTAAGAATGAAATTAACACTTTAGGCAGAAATCAATCATTATCTGGTACAAGCAAAATTTTATCTTTGAATCCATTTTTAGATAATTTAGGTATTCTCAGGGTGGGCGGTCGCTTGCGACATGCAAACCTTGCATATGGTTTTAGGCATCCAATTTTGCTTCCAAAGAAGCACATTTTAACTCATCTCATTGTTAGACATTACCATGAAAGACTTTTGCATGCAGGTCCACAACTTATGCAATCTTGCATTCAAGAACAATATTGGATCATAAATGGTAGAGCTGTTATCAGAGATTTAGTTAGGAAATGTATAAAGTGTTGCAAAATTAGAGCATCTGTCACTAATCAATTGATGAGCGATTTGCCGTCTAGTCGCGTTTCGCCTGCTCCTGCGTTTTTGCCCTGTGGAGTGGATTACGCAGGTCCTTTTCAAATTAAAGCAAATAAGGGTCGAGGCTCTAGGTCATTCAAGGCATATATAGCTCTATTTGTTTGTTTTACGACAAGAGCTATTCACCTAGAATTAGTGACTGATCTTTCAGCAGATGCTTTTATTGCAGCTCTTAAGAGGTTCATTTCCCGCAGAGGCAAAAGCAGTGATATATATAGCGATTGTGGTTCCAATTTTGTTGGAGCAAAACGCAAACTGATGGAATTTGAAAGGCTTGCTAGGTCTGCAACTTATAACCAAAATGTTAGCAGATATTTGGTTGATAATGGCATTAAATGGCATCTAAACGTTCCAGGTGCGCCACATATGGGTGGACTCTGGGAAGCTGGCATAAAATCAACAAAATACCATTTAAAACGAGTAGTTGGTGAGGCGAGATTGACATATGAAGAATTTGAAACATTTCTCACACAAATAGAAGCTTGTCTTAATTCGCGACCTTTAACAAGTTTGTCTAATGATCCAAATGACTTGTCAGCATTAACGCCTGGTCATTTTCTTATTGGTAGATCATTAACAAGCATTCCTGAACCAAATTACATTGAAGTTTCCCATCTCACTAGATGGCAACATATTCAAAAAATGGTTCAACAATTTTGGAAACGTTGGCACAAAGAATATTTGTGTCGATTACAACAAAGACCAAAATGGCTTTTGCCAACTAAAAATCTTCAAGTTAATGATCTGTGTCTCATAAAGGAGGATAACATACCTCCAACTAAATGGAAAATAGGTAGAATTACTTAGTTACATCCTGGTCTTGATAGTGTTGTTAGGGTTGTGACTATTAAGACTTCAGATGGCATGGTTAAAAGAAATATTACAAAATTGTGTCCATTACCAATTTGAGTTTTAATTCATGTATTATAAATTAAGTATTGTATCATAATTTTAATATTGTATTGTGTTTTAAATTTACTGAATTTTAACCACTAAATGTTGAAATAGTATTTCAAGGTGGGCGGCATGTTCGCGCCTTATGTAAATTTTGATTTTGTTCCCTGCAAGAGGGCGCCTACGAGCGCCGAACTACTTGTATATCTATTGTACGAACTTGTTCTTCACACAGTCTAATAAACGCAGTAACGAACGTTGGTGTCTACTTTCCATCCGCTAACATCGGCCAGCATCAGAAAGCAATTCAAAGGGCAAAAGAAGTGTCAAAAAGTGACCTCGTCCCACAAAACAACCCGTTAAAAGGGAGAGCGCCGGACTGCCAAGTTGGCACAACCCACTATTCGCCGAAAGTTAAAATAGTTGCAACAACAGCATACCCTCATGTTATCAAACTCGCCAAATCCACTACTTTGAAACCTCAACGGAAAATCTATGTCGCCAAACCCTCGCCAAATAAACACCACCTGTGACAGGGGAAAATTAGGAATTTCAACAACCGTGCAAGGGGTCCCAACGAAAGAACGCTGAAACTCGCAAAAAGTGACTTTTCAAACGGAAGGAAGGCATTTCATCCCCCTTTAAGTAAATCACAAGCAAACGAAGAAAAATCTACTAATTAAAGCTCATAACTGAAATGCAATTAAAGTTAGAAAAACGAAAGTTATGCCAAATTAAAGAGCTAATTTTTCTGCAACTAATGATATTAAATACTAAGAAATCAAATTAATTTTGACATGAAAAACTGAGAACGTGAAAAAAAATCACTTATCCATTGTTTGCGTGTACAAGATTGAAGACGCAGTTCGCGTAAACTCGGAAAGTCAAAATATATTACACTAGAATTAATAGGCCCAAAAAGAATATAACCATACTTGTGTAGCTCAAATTTTGAATAATTACAAATGAAAATTTTGATTTTTATGAATCACTTAAATTAAATTCGCTACACAACAGCTGTTTCGAGAGTGTGAAGGAGAAAGAACGTATTTTAACGAATGTGTCTTGGAAAGGCGATAGAAATGTTACAGTTTCCAGATTTTAAGAAATGATTCCTACTAGTTACGAAGAGCAAGAGTTCACTGGCTGAAGGATGTGCATGGTGTTGGTGGAGAATGAACTTTTTATTGGAGATATCTAGAAATAGAAGAGGAAGCAGAGTAATGGAGTGATGAATCGCCAATGTATGTGAGATAGAAGTAAACTTGCGAAACAGTCTCGACCTCAAGGAAGATGACCAGCGGTATGGAAGGAATAAGTGTGTAATATAAGTGAAACACAGGAACTCATAAAACACCAGAGAAGAAGATGAATAGAGCTCTGCAATGTTCTCAGCAGGTGTTCCAGTTGCCAAAGCCTAAAGAGAAGGTCCCGAATACAAGAAAATATCGAACTGCGTTAATCAATCCGTGTGAACAATCGAGTGGACAATCGTAAATAATCATGAAAGTATCAAAACGTATTATATACTGTAAGTGACTATGTTAAGGACAGGTTTCGTGTGTTCATTGGACTGCATCGCTAAATTTGTTTTGTTGCCTGACTGTGAAAAATCCTGAAATCAGCAGTCATAAGTACCCTTTACCTTCTCTTAGTTGTAGAGTGATTATGTAAATCTGAATTTTATTTGAACGCTAAATATTTATTAAGGAGTTTAGGATAAAGCTTTTATTTGTATGTTTATGGTGACTTTGATATGTTATTGGGAACGTAGGAAAGTGAATTAAAATACGAATAATTTTGTAACTTTGATATGTGTTTATTTAGGAATATGTTTTCGTTCACCCAACAACTTGGCCCTAAAACTCTACTCAACACATCTGGAATTACAGTTTCACTCAAAAACAAGAAATCGTCTAGCCGATCTCCGGCTAAATTTAAGCCATGAATATAATGTACTATTTCTACGGATGATATCAATAAACATAATTCTTTCTTCATAAGGCCAACGAAAACATAAATAAATGAATAAAAGGGTTAACTAACAAGAGTAAAGAGAACGCTAAGAAGTAGAGTATGGAAGGAAATTTTAACTGGGATCTGTAAGCCTGAAAACAAAGAGAGAAGAGCCCAACACAATCTGGCTACGTTCCCCTGTCAGTATCATTCCAGCTGTCAAGCAGAATATGATAGGAGAAAAACAATTTTCTCAAATCCAAAGGGATTCATCTGTAAGCTGAGAACAAACTTAAAGTTCTGCTTATCTGAACATTTTCCCCTGTTGGTTTATATTGTTCTAAAAAGTCTGCAGGCGCTGTTTGTCATGGGAAGTCACTGACATTGTACGGGTATGACACGGTGATCACTTATAATATTTTGGGGAACGAAAGATAAATTCACTTTGTTGCGTTTAAGTGTAAAACATGTAGAAATGGGAAATAAATTCAAACATTAATAAAACAAATGAGCGAATATCTTATTTAGATCTTGTGTTCAAATCAAATCAAAATAATATCTGCGTACGAGCTGTATTAAAATTTTTGAACTACCTAGTTAGTAGTCCAATGAAAATACAGGTATGATAAAACTCCTAATAGAACAAACAGGTGTTTGTTTACAATAATCACATTTTATTATTTGAAACTACTAGTTACAAATACAGTAAAAACCCTAGGCGAAGGTTCACGGGTAATATGTGGCAGGTCTTGTGCAAACAAAAAGTAATAATACTGATAAACCTGTAAGGTTACACTGAGAGGTAGCCATCCAAATTAACCCGTTTACATTAATACTTCACACAATACTATATGTACTAATTAGACAAATTTGGGCCTCTGGAAAAAGATAATATCAAGTTATTTCAAAATAAATTTATCAAAACGAAGGATACCGGTTATCACAGGTTAGACACATTAAATTACAACTATCCATTGAACAAAATTCTAAAATCCATAATTTCACAACTTTACATAAATTCCAAATCTAAAACAAAGCCGATTTTGAGAAAAATATGCTTTACGCAAAATTTTCCTAAAATTCTTACAACAGTTTTACTTACAAGTCCAAAATTAATCTTGAACCTGGTATCACCCGTTTTGGAAAGTACACAATATTTTGGAAAATACATCAAAGATTTACTTTAAATGATTGATCCTACCTATCCAAAGGTACCTGAACTCAAGAAACAGTAAAACTCGTATCTAAAAAGAGACGGAAAGATTTTGGTAAGCAATAAATTTGTAAGACTTAATTAAGTGTTAAGAACTGGAGGTTCATTTTTCCCCTGAAAGTAGGCAGCAGAAGCGAGTCGGACCTCAGTGACTTCACCATGGGTCGCACAGGTAATATCCCAACATCATGGGCTAGTAGTACATTGTTGAGTTTGAACTGAAGAGGTGATGGGCTATTGTTGCGGGAATGAGATTTCTTTATTCCCACAAATGAGTATTTGCTATACGATGTGTTCCGTAGTACAAGTTCATCTGGGCAAACTCCTGTTTTACTGAATCGTATAGTTATACAGCTCATTGTTTTATTCAGTACATTGTGGATGCTGATAAGATTGGACTTGTCTTGCCCTATTCTGTGTGGCAGATGTCAATCCCGTTATAGCCAATTTTTCCATATTCTTTTTTAAGTTTCGACAGAATGTGTTGCTGTTCTATTATTAGACGTGTGTAGTAACTAATTCCATTACCATTAAGAGAGCATTAATTCCAGAGGTAAGTAATTATTCCGTTTCGTTATTAATACATAAAATTTTATATACATCGGTTACAAGCATTATTATTAGGCACACGCCTTCATCATTGTTAGGCTTAACACCTTCGCTCTTAAAATTAAAATTAAGTTAAAAAATATCAACAGAGACAAGATGCTCGGACCGCCATATAACGGCGCGAGCTATCAATTTATAAGAACGTGTAAATGGCATGTCAGTGTTGGAGGGTCCTTTCAAGTAGAGTTTTTTGTGAGCGGGCGTTTGGAAACGCAATGATCTGCATCCATTTCTCCGCATGAGAATTTGTTAGTTTTTGGCAGTGTCTTCTTGCAGAAATAACCCGGGAGTGGGTCATGACCTAACAAACATTGCGTTAGGAAACCTTGTGTACTTGTAATTTTGTTGTCCAGTTTTGGAAAGAATTCGAGAGTACGATGATCCGTTGTTGCTTTCCCATTCTTGTTGCAAGACCTTCTGTGTAGCATATTCCCCATTTAGGTCTTAGGAAACGACACATCAAGGAATTCTCTTGTTTGCTTTTATGCTACCTCTTTTGCAAACACATCTGCAGCGTCGTTACTTGAGTTTCTACTCTGGCCTTTTATCTACTTTGCGTGTTATTTGAGTACTGATTAATTTCTTATCTAAAATGCAATTTTAGAGTCTCTAAAATGCAATATCTAAGCGCAAGTTTCGAAATCTCTAAAATGCAATTTAGAGTTGCTGATAGGGTTATTAAGTGACATCATTGCCGCACCGGCTGTCTGAATTATGGTAAGCAATAAATTTTATACCAATAAAATTTTATACCCTATACCAATAAAATGGTATAGGGAATTCTCTGGTCATTTGCTATTTTCAATGCTGCTTTTATTGACGGAAGTTCTACCTAATGAATGCTCTTATTAGTTTTTAGGTATCTTTGCCATTTTCTACAATTATTGAGGTACTTTTGCATATTCGATGGCGTTCCTCAATCTGTTATTCTTTTTTCATCGGCTCTCAATCTCCAACCCTATTAAAAACTCATTTCTTCTTTTAGCTTCTCCGCTTCAAATCAAATTTCTCTTGAGAATAATCCACCACTTTCTTTCAGATTTCTAGCAAACCTCCAAGGCGTCGCTATCCTCTTACATGGAAAACAGTAGGGCTTAAGAAGGGCGTCTAAAAGGTGTGTTTCACCTTGGCAGAAATCGCTTCTTCTCCTTTCAACACTAATTCCTTGGACAAGCCAATCAGCGGCGAACGCCAAGCCCATATAACTCTTCGCTTCAGCAGCCTAAATTGTGAACACATTCCTTTCTCTAGCTTTGCAATCAGCCACCTCTTCAACAGTCACAGATAGTACCAACATTCCTTTCTTTAGCTTCGCAAGGTAACCCAGAAGAGAGGACCCCCGAACTCCAAGCCAAGAATCCCGAAAATAGATAAGGAAATAGTTTTCGATGGGTAGATTTTAATACGAATAGTTTTGGAGTACCAACCGTTAGAGTACCAACAGACACAGCTTTTTAATATAACACGTGCATTCTTTTCTAAAGACTTAATTCTTTACCAATTACATAAAACTTTTATCGTAGTTACAAGATGCTGAGACATTAGACTTAGTCAGAAACCAAAGACTCGTACTTTAAGGAAAGGAGAGGAAAAAAATTAAATGTTAAAATTAGCAAAATAATTAAGTGAAAACACCAACTAATGTAAATAGAAGAGGGCGGATTAAATATTCAGTAAACCTCGAGTACAAAAACCCTCTTACCTAAAAAAGTAAAACAAAGCAAAATTTAAAATATGAATTAAGTTTTCCTTAATAAAAAAGGAAATGTAATTAAATTTTACCTGGAAAGTTTATTAAAAGAATAAGCATTATAAATTACAAGTTGAAGCAAATTACAATTACAACTCAAATCAATAAAATTTTAAAATCAAAACAATCTTTAAAAACAACCAATAATTTCAAATTAAAAAAATAATAGTACTTTAAATTAGAAGCAAACAAGTTACACAACAATCTCCTAAATTCATTGCACTTTTCTGGAAAATAAACCTTTGACATATGTGTGTTTTCTTCAAAAGCCTTAAGCTCCATCAAAGCTTTATTTCTCAAAGAGAGACAGATATGCATTCATTAGTTAGGATTGATATTAAAATAAAATTTTCAAGATCAAAAGAATTTTCTGTTAAAGCTTTGGCGCAATTACATATAAGAAATGACGAAGACCTCTTATTTTGAGCTCCGGATAAAATTACAATTTTATCTCGGCCTTCTCAAAAATTGAGATTTTGCAATCCAGCGCAATTTAAAATCTCCATATAATACTGTAACCGAATTCCACACTTATTCAAACTAAATGGTTTTCTGGAACTGATCTCGAGTTAATCTGGAGAAGTGTGGAAAATCAAAATGCTTGGGGATTTAAATGAATCGAAGAAACATTAGATTAAGTTACATACAAACCTCTTCCTATCACATCAACAATGAACAGCCAGAATTTGTTGAGAATTTCTGAAATCTTACCATTTCGCATATTTAATACGCATCAAGTGTGCATTACATCACGTTCTGGAAGTGATATTGCGCTTGAGCTGGCGCAAGCATAAGCTAGAAACGACAAAACTTTTAGGAGCATCGAACAGAAAAATTGGGCAAAATATTTAGATGTTAAGGAAACACTAAGTAGCATAAATTAAAATCTTGGAAAACTTGGCATGGGCTACAAATAGCCTAACTCCGGCCCTGGTCCTTCAACAGGCACTATTTATGTGGGCTAGAAATTTTAAAAACAGGCAGAGTGATTTTTCACAAATTTTATGGAATAACCACCGAAAATACTTATTTAGAACAGGGATACTTCTAGCAAGGTATGTTAATATGCGGCAAGCTGATATCAAGAGCAGAGCTATTTAACAGTAGTATAGTTTCGAAGAGTTCTTTTAATAAATTATTTTACATTAAGAAGTAGCTTTTCCCGTTGTTCTCCTTCATTGCGCGGAGCTTACTTTTTATGTTATTTTTAAGGTTTGGCATCTTTGCTGTTTTGGAAAGTTAATTTTGGCCTTGAGCTAGAATATTTTAACATTTTATTGACATTTTATACAAGGTACATGGATTAATAACTCCATTTTGAATACGAAAAATCGCTTACGGTTTTTCGAAATTCAGTCTTCGTGACAGAAGTAATAAAGCAAATATTTTCCTTCCTTACATTTTTTAGTTTTAGGATTGTAAAAAGGGAAAAAAAACTTCATATCGACGATAATGATTTTTGGCTGGAGTGTTTTTTGGAGAGAACAGGGAGATTCAATAATGGTCAAAGATGATGCAAAAAACATTTACGTTAAGCAAATGTTTTATTTATTAAATTGTATTGTTTTTGTTACTTTTGAAAGCAATAACTTATAACTTGTGTGGTATGAAATTACGTTTAAACTGAATGTTTAGCTTAACGTCAGAGTTAGTTTAATGTTTTGGCAAGTTATTGTTCTTAAAACTATTTAAATTCTAATACAAACACAAATCAAATTTAAAAACTCTAAATAAAAATTTATGTAGTCTATCCTGCTGGATTAAATTAAATTTTAACACAAACTAAACCGATTGATTTATCAATGTACGCAGTAATACAAATGAGGCTATATATTCAGAAACCAAAGATACAATTACTTACAAACAAAGCTCCAGCTACAAAACTAAACATCTGTTTGACAATATTGTTTCTAAATGTAAAGCGCTTAGTAACGGCACAGCTTCTAACGCAAATTTAGTCAGTCACGAACCCGGCAGAAACAAATTCTTATTACTTAATAATGGCACAACAACAACGTGACGAACAATTCCAAAAGGATGTTGTGAGTAACTTCCAGTTGTGATTAACCGGTGTGAATAACTTACGGTTGTGATTAACCTCCTATGTTAAATTTGCATTACTTTCTGGTCTGAGTGAATAGCGTGAGATGAATTAAGAAAGAACAAGACGGAATAATTTAATAATAATTGTCACAAATTTATTTTTATTGTGGTTTGGTTTAGTTTTTGTTTGATTATGGCAAAGTACGCTGGGGCTATTTGCCTGTACTATTACAATTGCTCCTAAATTATGCACTGTAGTACCTTGGGCTGTCTTGAATGCATTTTAGGCACAAGACGAAATATTCCAGTGACTTCAATACATAAAGTATTAGACTTAAAACAATTTTTTTCTGATTGATGATATGACTTTTCATTTCAACTTGCGTTCGTGCAAATATACAAGAACAGAGTGAAGTTTTGAGATAACTTGTGTTTCTCTTTATTGATACTAGGCAGGGCAATTCTGGCAACTCAGGTTAATATCGTGAAGGTTATAACACCAACGGTTTTGAACTCGCTGTTAGACAGCCATGCGTTTTAGCGTTAGGCAAAGTGAGTGGAAGTGCCTAATAGATTTCGTCATTGAAGGTCAGGACGATATCTCTTTGAGTTAAAATTTATGTTAAATTTGAGAACACCTATAACGAAACTCTTGAAAGGTGTTGTATGAATATGGTCATGAAATACTTATTTTTGTAACAGAGGCTCTTCAAGACGATAATCGCGAAGGACGGAACAAAGGCTGTTCTGTAAGATTATCCACTGTAGTTACCGATGTCAACCACAGTGGATAATACATTGATAATACATATATCAATATTGCATACACTGATAAATAAAGAAAAGAAATCATTACATAAATGTCTTAAAAACCATTTGCGTGGAAAGAAGGACTGAGTTTTCTAAAGAAAAAACGCTTTTTTTTGAGGAAGGCTTAGATACCTTATGCTGAGTTATTGTTAGCACTGATTAAAACGATTTGTCAACACTAAAATATCGTGTATATAGCCTAGACCAGTGGTCGGCAAACTTATTAGCCAAGGAGCCAAATATGAACATTACAATAATTAAAAAAAAATTGGGAGCCAAATCTGCTTGTTTAGTAAACCTTTATTACACTAAATAAAACTAAATTTAATACTTAATAAATATTTATTAATGCGAACAATGTACTTGCATCTCATTGGAAAGTTTGAGTAAGTCAGGTTTGTATGTTGTTGTTTTTAATTTTAGGCATGATTCCAAGTTCTCATCAATAAGACGACTTCTCAGTTTACTCTTGATAATGTTCATGCTGGAAAAAGATTGTTCGCATATATATGTAGAACCGAAAAGGGAAAGAACAGCAAACGCGAGCTTTTTCAGCTGATCGTAGGAGTCAGGAATACTATTCCAAGTGTTGAAAATGATCATGTCTTCCTTCTCCAGGTCATTCAAAGCAGACCACTTGTGTTGTGAACTAAGATCACATTTTTTCTTCTCCAATATTTCCAATTCAACACAAAGACGTTCGAATTTAGAGCGCCATATCTTCTTGTTTTTTAAATCCAGCAATTATATTTCAAAGCTATTAATGTTAATTTCAAAAGGAGAAAATTTCAACTCGGTTATCGTAGCATTAAGAGGATTTTTGACAAATGCTAAAGTTCCTATGCTGTTTTTAAATTCCTGAAACATGCTGAGAAATGCTTCCCTCATAAAAATACAACAACTTTTTAATAAGACACTAACAATGGCAGACACGGCAGATAAGACAAAACTGTTCACACTTGCAACTGCTCTTCTGTGATGCCAATTCGTACTTTCACTACTTTATAAAAAGCATGCACGCGCATGCCGGTAGCTTGTACATGATTTATGTTTACGTTTACGAAAACTAATAAAATTAAACTCGATGTTCGTTACGTATTTTTACAACAATACAACAATTTTAATTACCTATCTATCTTTTTACTGAAACAAAAAATTATACATATTCACAATTTATAGAAGAATTTTAATTTATCAAAATAAGATGTAATTTTTTTCTTACCAAGTTTTTTAAATGATAAATATTATTGTGCCTTCCGTGGATATTTGTACCAGAGCTGCACTTAAGGATCCAAAGAGCCACATGCGGCTCTGGAGCCGCACTCTGCCGACCACTGGCCTAGACTTAGTAGCTTCTGAAACCTGGGCATTCTTGAACATTGAAAAAGGCAGCTACGGAGAAAGAGGTTTTCTTGGGTTGAGGAAGTAAAAGATACCACACACACCGTACTAAAGAGGATGTCACAAAACAATTATAAAACTCTGTATAAAAGTTTAATTTAATTATGAAGGACTCCGAAATGAATAGGAAGAGAATATATAAGACCAATAGAATCATCTGATTCTGAATAAGAAAATCAATCTCAAAGTGGTTCAGTAAATACGTGAATGTCGGAATTATCTAGGTGATGTGATAACTCATATTTAGGAAAGTTCAATATTTTGCTATAGTAATATGATAAAATAAAACTTGATCTCGCCTGTTATTTCTTTAATGTTAGAACGCTTATTAAGGCTCTCATAGGTAAATAAAATTAATCCTAGCTAATCTCCTTATATAGTAATTCTTATAATGGTTATGTATATAGACTAGTAGATAAGCTATTGAAGTTAACGCTTCCATAAGAGCTATAGCTACCAGCGATTAATTAAACAGTAGTTTTCAGCCTCAATCGAATTAGAAAGAAATACTTGGAAGACAGTTACTGCATCAATGCAATTGCTTGGCCTTGATTAATCATTTTGAAGTGTTCATCATTTAATCATTTCTGAACAATTAGAAAATGTTATTCGCCTCACAGGCTAGCAGTTGTTATCCATGCTTGTTCAACAATGCTAAAAAGAAGGTATAATTGTTTAATTAAATCATAGGTCCCATTAGGATTATGCACTTCATTTTGTAACACTTTTGTACTTGCCTTCATTCTTGATCTGCATAATTTTCCCTCAAGGTTTCAAAGATCCGTTGACCTCTTCTGTTCGGGCAACAACCCGAACGGAATTAGCAAGTGTTGGAAGCAAAATCTTTCAAAAGCGATTTAGTATAATTTTGATATCTGAGAAGAGATGTCCGCAACTACTGAAAGGTGATGCCTAACATTTTGTCTCAAGATACGCTGTGAAAAAAAAATTAAACAGTTCCCAGCATATTCCGCTGTGCTTCTACTAAAAAATACGTTGGAAGTATTTGTAGTTCATTTAATATATTTCGAAATCAGGTTTGCTTGTAAATGTTCGAAATTTTAAAGCTAAATTTTTCGTTTCAAATTCTAAGAGTAACTAGGGGTATCCATCTCTTTACTTAACGCAATTCAATTAGAAGAATCTCAGATGTAAAATTTAGATTTTGTTTACGTTTATATCAAATGCAAACTTGTAACAATTCCACCATCTTTTTGTTAAATTCATCCATTGCAAGCGTGTAACTAAAGCGAACTTCATGTCTGTTTCCTATTAAATTGATATGCCAATTAATCGGATTTAATAAATTCTGCTTGAATAAGTAAACTCTAAAACATTATTAGCTTATTTATATTTAATTTATCATTACAATAGTTTTAGTTAAAACCTAATACTTTTATTCGATCAAACGACATATTGTTGAGATTTGTAACACAACTGCAGAAGTTGACAACTCATATAAAAATACTTCCACCAGCAGAAAAGTGTCAACGTTTTGGGTAATTAATCAATTAAGTAATTGAGTAAGAAACTGTTTATGGGAAGAGAATATGGGAAATTCTTTATAGAAAATGGGAAGGATTTTTAGTATGTATCAAAAATGACAAATTAAATATTAAACAATAAAGATATAGTATTTTTATATTGCATGAAGCCTTTCCATTAAAAAAATTCTAATTAGCTAATTGATTCTTATTCGTAGAAGCTGTTAGGCTTTCCGAAGCCGAAAAACTTGAAAAATCAATTGTGTTCTTGCTAGGATTTGAACTACAGATGTCCCAACGCTAGTTGATAGCGCTACGGGCTTTATACCGTTAAATCATGATGGGAAATGTGGTAATTCCTTATAATCTGCCTTTTAAGATCTTACAATGAGGGTGGCTACTGTAATATGTAAAATTTCTTTTGAAAAACTTGTTAACATCGGATTGTGGCATTTACGGTTAAATTTACTAACGAAATTGTAATTTACGTTTTTTCTTTCTGCCCCCTTTCAAAACGAGGTTCGCCCATTCCTGAATTTATGCAGATTTGAATAACAAGCAAATTTATTATAACGTTTAGAATTTTAAGAATAGGAGTGCGAGAGTTGGGCCTGCTCTCCGCTGCCTTGGCAATTCTAAAAACGTCTGTTAATGCTGGTTTACATTTGAATGTAGACTGAGGTTAGATCCTGTTTTCGTAAGTATGTGTTGGAATCTCTGCCACGGTCTAGGTGAGCTAGTAATCTCTGCCCGTGTCTGATTAAAACTGTTGATTACGGATAAAATCTGTGGTGATCATAACTGACCGCACAGATCAAGCATAACACCTTATTTTTATGATTTGACATAGCTAAGTTATTTGTAACGCACAATAGATGTTACAGTATGAGTTAAAAACGCTTTTATACAATGCAGATACCGCTTTGGGGGAAGGGCTGATGAGCTGCAGGGATAGACACTGTAGTTTTAACGACTATCATCAAATTATATTCAAATATCCATTTTCACAAAACTGCTCCTTGAAAAGATATTCTGTCTGAAGAATATAAGATACGTTATCATTAATTCATTGCCTTTAATTTACTGGCTTCAATAACTCACTTTATTTCAGTGATGCTCTTAACAAAGAAACATTACTCAATTAGAATAACTGACTTTTTTGGGGGGGGTGGAGACTAGATTTATTTACTTATATTTTTTTTTCTTTTACCGCATGCAAAGGCTATCTGCCTAAAGGAAAGGATGTATTCTATTTTTTTTTTTTTTTTGTTAAAGGTTAATTTCAAACATTTACGTTTCGAGAAATGCAGTAATATAAATAAATAGAATTGACTATATTTATTCCTGTTTTCCCTCATTATTATTAATATATGTTTACTACTGCATTAACTAATTATTATTGTTATGATTATTATTATTTATTTTAATTAAACTATTTGCCATTTTTATATATGTAGGATTTACTTTCAAAAGAACAGGGTAGAGCACAAGTTAGGCATAATTACTGCTTTATTTTTACTAATATTAAATAAATGATTAAAAAGTAATAAGATAAAAAAGAGTTAATAGTTCAGATGGCAATCTCACGATGAAAGAAAGTCCAACAGTTCTACGGGATTCATGTAATAAAGGATGACTAACACAGTCCTCAATAAATACATTCAAAGGGCCCGTCTGCTCCTGTATGGCTAACTATAGACAAGCATCGTCCGCTTGTACCACAAAGAACTTGAGCCTCCAAGGAAACCGTCTGTTTCCCACCAAGTCCTTGTAGTCGTCTGCCTCTCTGCAAGCTGCGCTACGTTATGGCTTGCTGAGTTGAAGTGGAAGTGAAAGTAGTCGAAGAATCTACTTCCATATACTATATTCAAATAATTTAATAACTAAGTATTACTAATATACATTTTAAGTATTTTTATTAATTTTTACTAGTTGTTGCTCTCTTTCAGTTTCAACTTGTTACGACCACTTTCTGATAGTGGCAGAGAAAAAAACTATAACTTCCTGACGACATGAAGGCAGTTTGAATTGAATTGTTGATTATGTCACTTGTTTTCCATCTTGGAAAGCAAAAGTTGCAAACGCGGTACACAGATTTGGCTGAAAAATGCCCCAGAATGTCATGACCTGAGATCTTACCTGAGAAGGCCATTGGTGGGAGATGTTCTGCTTATTTTCCAATTATGAAATATACATTTTAATTTTAGAAATGTTCTTCTTATTAATAAGATTATGATATATTTCGCTTTAAATTTTTTTTTTTTTCGTTTTGGTTTTTAACAAATAACAATTTTTATTACTCTGACGTATTTTACAAAAAGCAAGGGATTCTGCTGTGTTGTGCTTAGCTTTATTCGCATTTAAGTGCATAATGATCTATGAACTGTAAAGGTTTTCTTTAAACAAAGTTCTTGTGTTGTAAGTTTTTTTTAACTTCTGAAGCGAATCATATGATACATAATTAACAATCGATGGTGAATATTTATATGCTTTTCATTCGATAATAAATATTTAAATGTTTATATGCCTTTTTGTTTATCCCTGATATTTCGAAAGTGCGTTACTGAACACAGCATTAATAATTTAAAAGCCTCTTTACCTCAAATTTTTAATAACATTTTGCAACATGTGTATTAAACCACGAGTGTTATAAACAATATGTTTCTGTCACTCTGGTACAGATCGACTGCAAAACTTCTAACGCTTTTCCTTGTGTACATAGCAAAGATTTCGAACTTTCGAACTCTTTTTATAGTGAATACTGCAAATATCTTATCACTTTTTTTTTGTGTGTATGCGAAAAGTTTATAATTATTTCTGGTGTGAATTGCATAAATTTCAACGCTTTTCCTTATATATAATTCAAAATTTCTAACGCCTTTTATGTGTGCGCCTGTAAACTTTCTTGCGTTTTGATCACTTTTCCTTGTGTACGTTTTGTTCTAACGCTAAAATTTGTAAAGCTTTTTCTTGTGCACGTTACAAAATTTCCTCTGCAAAATTTTTAACCCTTTTTCTTGCATCCACTGGAGAATTTTTAATCCTTCTTTGTATGTAATTTAAAATTGCTAACCCTTTTTCTTGAATGCACTGCAAACGTTCATCATATTTCCTTGTGCACGTTGCAAAATAGTTTATAATGTACTTAGTATATACGTATATTTTATTATTTATATATTTTTATAATATACTTATTTTAAAAATAATTTATACGTTTCAAAATAATATAGTTTATATTTTTTAATTAAAAATTTATTTTTAATGCTGAATTCTTCGAGGGTCAGATTTTAATGTAAAAATTTCAAACTGCGTGTCGTACTATTTTCCCTTTCCCACAAAAATCTTGCCATTCTTCTAAATAATACTAAATAATTTATTTCCACTATTATGTTTATATATTGGTAACATTACCAACTTTCATTCCCAATTCATCTATCACCCTAATTATCAAAAGTCCTGACCGAAAGTCTATAGAATCACTTCTCCCTTAGACGTTCAATTCAGCCATCATTAAGAAGTTTATATCTCATTGTTTCTCAAGGAGGTCAAAGAAGTGTTTGAAAAGCAAAACTTCTACTGCTCCAGAAGCAATTATTGCATAGATGCGGATGCTTCAATGCCCGGTCGAACGGTTTCCCCGGGAACGAAAGCACCGCAGCCTTCATGTTCACTTACCCATACATCAAGATGAAGGAACTATTCGAGTTAATCTTCTCTGCAATTAGTTCCACGCCCAGATTCGTGTACTCGATCAAAGTTCTACATTAAAAAGTTTCTGTGACGACTGAAAAAGGGAACTTATTATCCTCAGAATATGTTAATGTGAAAGGATAAAAGTGTTCTTTGAACAGATTGTCGGGAAGATAGAGGACACATAAATAGATTCATCATCTTATGTTCTCTAGTTCACGGCAGTTTTTGTCGCTGCCAAAGAAAACTGAGAAACAGATATTATTTCCTTCCATTGCATTGTAATTTATTTTATTCTGCTTTAACTGTGTTACGAATATTACACTTAAAACAGTTTGCAGCTTTATTAATGTGGGTGATGTTCCTGAAATGAAATCAAAAATATGCATCTTGAGAGCAACAAAATGCAATATTTACATTGATTGAGGACTGCCTAACGTATTTGATATTCTATTGTGAAATTCAATAAAACGTATAAAAAGACTTTTTAAATGAAATAGTTTTAGCTGAATGCACTAAAAGGTATTTTCTCCATCCTTTCTTCCTACTTTCTGGTTATAACGGTTATCACACTCAGCGTGTATTCCGTAGGTCCAGGTTCGATTCCTGGTGAGGGCATTGCTAATTTTCATGTCTACCTGATTAAAAAAAACCCTAGTGACTTTACAGCGGCAGCCGAACTAAAAAGTGATGGATGATGATTTTTCACCACCAGAATTTGGTGATTGGGTCCCCTAAGCCCCAGTCGCCCTTTAAAAGGGGAAATTTTCTCCCTTCTTTCTACATGCCTTTATGATGTAATGGTTAGCACACTCGGCATGTATTCGAGAGGTCCATGTTCGAGTCCAAGAATATAGAAGACTCAAAAAAATATTTATCACTTTTAGAACATATACTAATATTGCTTAACTTCAAAAAGTTTTTATTTTTAATCTGTTCAAAGCAGAACAGTGATAAAGGAAGAACATACGCCTTTAAATTTTAGAAAGATATTTTTTTCTAATCAGCGCGGCAACGAACTACGAATTTTGTCATATATCATATAGAAGAGGTGTTTCTGGCCATGCCCTCATATTTTTTAATTGAAGATTAGAATTCCATTTAGAACTCAAGCATTATGTTGAATTCGAAGAGGTACTATTAGCCACATTTTTATAATTTTGCTCCAAGGCTAGAATTCCAGTTAAAATTCAAATTTTATCTTTCTAAATTCTAAGAGGTACTACTGACCGTAATTTTGTTTAAAGATTCGAATTCTAATTAGTATTTAACTAATATCCTCTTGAGTTTGAAAAACGTGTTGCTAATCACATCCTCATACATTTTCTTGAAGACAGGAAATTTCACTGAGAATTTAAGTATTTTTACTTGAAGAGATGCTTCTTGCTACTACTCACAGTTTTGTTTGGGCAGTATAATTCGAATGCGGTCTTAAGAGATAATCCACATCCCCACAATTTTGTTTTAAAATTATAATTCAAATGTTATCATCTTGAATTTTAAGAGAAGTTATTATTAATATTCTCACAGTGTTGCTTGCAGATTACAGATTCTTATTAGAATTCGAATAGTGCCGTCTTAAATCTGATGCAGTGTGCTCCTAACCATATCCACAAAATTTGATTGAAGACAAGAATTTAAGTTATAATCTAAGCATTGTGTTTTACAACTTGAAAAATTAATATTCAAATATTATCCAATAATTTTGCGTGAATCAAACTGGACTTCAAGTATTGCTTCCTTGAATTTAATTCAATCATTACCTTCTTGAACTAACCACGCTTTTATAATTCTGTTTCAAGATTAGAACTTGAGCGTTGGTTTCTTGAACTTAAAGTGGTGATACCAGCCACAGCCTGACTATTTTGCTTTAAGTTTGTAACTGAAATGCCTTTTTTAATTTGAAGAATTGCTATTAACCACATTCTCATACTCTTGTTCATAGGTTCGAATTCCAATTATTCTCCAAGTATTGTGCTTCTGAATTTGAATAGGGACTAGTAAGAATATCCTCATAAATTTTCTTATAGATGGGAATTTAAATTAGAATTCAGATGTTGCCGGTTTGAATTTGGAGAGGTACTATTAGCCATACTCCCATACTTTTGTTTGAAGATTAGAATTCAAATTAGAATTCTAGTGTTATATTTGTGAATTTAAAAAGGTACTACTAAAATTAGAACACATATGTGTTATCTTCTGAATATGATAGGGCTCTCAAAACGTGAATTCTTACTAAACCCACCTTCTAGGACAATCTACATCAAGAGGAAAATCAGTTTAGAGCTCCTCTAATTCCTCTTTCTACTTGAGGGTAAAGCCATCTAGAACTGAAAAGGAGCTTCGTTGCTAAATCTCAGCCACCTTTTTTTTCTCTTTTAAATGCCAGTTCCTATGTTAAAATCTGCTCTACAGTTCTTTCGTCTGCTCCACCACAGAATGAAAAATAGAGGTCTTTTAAATAGGAGCATGGATCGAAGTGACCGAGGATTACCAACGGATTCGAAGACAACGAGGATCAGTATTAAACTGTAGTTCCTGCTGCTTCATGCGTTTTGCGTTTTGGCATTGTAGTAAAAACGAGGATGAAAACCCGTCTTCCAAGCTAAAAATATACTGTTTTAAGCAAAGTAGAGTTGAAAGAAAGAAACTAAGAAACTAAGAAAAACTGAGTTCTACTTCTTTAGAAAATCCGCGAAACTCCTCCGCCTGACTGGTTTGGGATTGGAAACTGAAATTTCTTTTGCTAGATTACCGAAAGCAGCTATCAATTTTCTCTGATTTACTACTACTTGATAATCAGAAATTTATGCTTTACTAACTTAAATCTGCATTTGCGGCTATATCTATCGTCCATTCCAATGGCCGTTCATCGTTGCCAAGGTAAGCAAAGGCGTATTAGGTGCAGATGTTGTGAATCAATTTCATTTATTAATTGATATAAAAAAGAATATCTATCAGAATATGAGAATTATATGAATTTAATAAAAGTTTCTATAAAAACATATGTAAACTTACAATACATAATAGTCTAAAAATTATTGCCAAATTTTAAAACCTTATTGTGAAAAACTGTAAACGATAGAAATATGCAAATTTTAGGAATGCCAAAATAGTAACTAAACCTTTCACTGTTCAAAAAATATCCTTGAAGAAGTCTCTCCAAAATATTTGCAATGTTACTTTGCGGTTGCGTATATTATGTTGTTACCCTGCATTTATCATACATATAACTTGATTAATATTGCTCTAGCACAAATAAAATCTTCAATTGTCTGCTACTTTTCCACTCAGATAATCAGCTCTCAGATTGATACAATTTGGCAAAGCATATAGTATCTTTTATTTATTTTTAAAATTAATCCAGTCTGTAATAGATTAAGAAAGTGAACCATTTAAAGGTAACAAGCGCATTTTTTAGAATTAATTTAAAATTAATTAACACACAGCGATCGTCAGTCGATAATTAATTAACCACTGACTAACAGCTTAGTCAGTGGTTAATTAATTATTTATTAGACGATCATCTGCAGGTTCATTGTATTTTAATAATTTCAAAAACATTTAATTTAAAAAATGTTAATTTAAAACGTATAATTTTTATAAACATTTGGAACATCATTTTAATATTTATAAAAGCTCTTTTAAGTGTTGTACGTTATGTACTTGTCGCAAAATAATTTTTTAAGCGTGAGTAAATTTCGATATGCGAAGCCTGTCAACTAGTCCTCAGTCTAAGTACTCTTAACATTTGATAAAAAGAAACAAGTCTTAAGTGCCTGATTTACATATTCCTGGTGTATATCTGCACACGCAAAAGTCTTCAAACTGTGTTCCACGGAACCTTGCGGTTCCATGCAAGTCCTCTAGGGATTTCCAGAACATAAAATCAAAATTTGAAGGATTTTTTTAATGCCATGTAGGCTGTAAATCTTGAAAATAGTTAACGTTCTTTAAAATAGTTTAAAATAGAAAACACTGAGCAAAAACATTTTTAAAAAAATTCTGAAAGCTTTCAGATTTTATATTACGCCCAAAGGGGGGCGGTTTTTTTAACGTTTTGTGTGTTACCTTTATTTATTAAATATCATGCTCTTTGCACTTACACCATAAAATTCAGTTCAACAGCAATATTGCATAATAATTTTAAAATGAACACATTTTTAGAATTTCCGTTACACAGTCTCGCGCGATGGAGATAAAAATGTTTTTTTTTTTGTACAGTGTTGCCATTACTTGCTTTGAAATAGTTGAGTTTCTTAATAAAAAATTCGTTAATGTGTTATAAAATATGAAATCAATAATAAAACAAAATCCGAATTCTAAATTAGAGCTTCCAGGTTCTCTTATTCGGTGGAGGATTATGTTATTCAAAATTCGAAGGCTCTAGGTATCGTTGTTTTATCACAGTTCGAGAAACATGCATATATTTATGCAGATTCTTCATTATTTAATTCCTTTAAATATAACTTTATGGTTTAAGTACAAGGAACATGTCCTTGTACTTAAACCATAAAATCCAGTGTGTCCAGTGACACACGGAAATAAAAAAAAATTAATTGTAGTCATTATATATCCGAACTTAGTTTTCCGTTTTTGTTTATACTCTTTCTGCAATTATATTTTTAAATATGTCAAAGATTTTTTACCACTCTGCGTCTTGAGGGATTAAAAAAACGTCATTTTTCAGTTAATTGTGTGTTTGCCGTTGTCATCTTAATCTTCTTGACTTGTATCACTTTAAAATCCGATTTCTATTTTTTATATCAAAATTTATCATTATGCTTACTACTACAGGGCGATAATATTTAGTGGCAACAATCTGAAAAGTCAAACGGACATTTAAAGTTTTCGATTCAGACTTCTGGGCTGATGCCCTTTGGGTTAAAAATAGAAATAATCTTTAAAATAGTTAATTTTTCCATTGTTATTGTTAAAGATATGCTGTTTTAAATATTTTTAGCACAATGCGGCGTTAGCCCAAATGCTTTCGAAACGTGTACGTGTCTGTAAATTAGAAAAAAAAAAAAAAAAAAAAAAAAAAAAAGAAGAAAAAAAAAAAAAGAAAAAAAGAAAAAAAAAAAGAAGCCTGTTTGTGAGTAATGTAAAATCAGAAGATTTTTAGACTTTTTCTGCTTTTTTTAGCAATTATTTATTTATTTATTTATTTTTACAGATCTGTATTTGTGAGCACGATTGTATGCTTCTTTTTTATACCACCGAAATATTTTTTTTTTCCTGCTATGGAGTTCTGTTCTGTTTCTGTATGCAGTCCAACGCTGCATTTGGTTTGCACGCAGAGCATTTGCTTTCCTTCCCTTTACAAGAAGTCAAAAATCGAAAACATGCAAAATGAACTGCTAATTAAACTATCTAAAGTAAAAATACATTACAACTAGATACGGAGAGAACCGCTGTTTTATAGAACCGTATCAGAGTCGTTCACTCATTGAAAGGAATCAGGATTTTTTAATGATTATCAGCTCGCTA
This sequence comes from Stegodyphus dumicola, assembly GCF_044657685.1. Lineage (NCBI taxonomy): Eukaryota > Metazoa > Arthropoda > Arachnida > Araneae > Eresidae > Stegodyphus > Stegodyphus dumicola. The sequence continues at coordinate 118,637,853 of NC_140770.1, read as the reverse complement.
AAAACAACCTTGATGAAAATATCGAAAATAAAGAATGAATCAAGAGCGGCTAGTGAGGAAGCTAAAAGCGGAGAGAGTCGAATGAGCAGTGGGATCGTGACCGGCTAGCGATGCTGAAGAAGAGCAAAATGCATGAGCGTGAACGTGGGATCTAAAGAATCGAGTCAATCAAACTCTAACTCCGTGAACTGATTTACTTCAACTATAGTTTTGAGATTTCCTGAAACCTCTTTTCTATAGAGAACTAACAATAAAATTTTAGAATAAAAATTTTTCGAAAATTTATCAAATGATAAAAATTAAACTCACTTTTTAAGCATTCTTTTCTCCCCGAGAATGGGAATCGAATTTTCCTGGCACGCTTTTAGAAAGAGCTCCGTTTTTTTTTTTTTTTTTTTTTTTTCGTTTTATGAAATCTGGGTAAAGTCGTTCAGTAAAGTGAATCGGTCCTTTCGATCAGTTCCGGTGCGAATCGTCCAACTCTAATTAACAGAATAAAATTAAATTCAAGTAAACATTTCTTACTGCAGTATATCAATTATAAACGAACGTTGTGATATTTATGATTAAGTTTTAGTAATACGCTGCTTTATGTGAATTGATTTTCTTTATGATTTGCCTTCTCACACTATTTGCTAAGATCAAAGGTTTATCAAGAGGCCGAAGATCAAGAGGCCGAAGTTAAAACTGCCATGTAATCTTAACACCGGCGTCTCGGTAAATCTCTAGCCGTTACATTATCGCTTATTGTAAGAAACCGTTCTACAAAGCAGTACCGACCAGTGCTATCCGAATGTGTTAAGTATTAGAAAACTGTTAGATTTTTTCCCCTTTTCGTCTGATCCAGAAGTGGTGTGACTTTGCTTAGGGTTTTGGAACTGTAATACCGTTAATAATTGTAATACCGTTACCGAAAAGGAAACCTCTGTATTTATTTATTTGCCATTTTTAGTTGCATTTCCACAAGTAGTTGATAATAAAGTTCTGTGTTTGATTTTATCTTTATCTTTTATTTTGCATTACTTTGGAAGAATTAATAAGAGAGATGGAAACTTGCCTACCGTCAGAAATAACTTCCAGAGATCAACCATGAGTGCTCCTAACAAGCGGGTTTAGTTAGTTAAAGCCTTTAAAAGTTATAAGCCGACATCCCATTTGGAGAAATTCCCATTCGGGGAAACTCCAAATCTCGACCACGGCAAGCAATGGTGTAATCAAATCCAAGTATCCAAGTTAATTTTGTGACAGTAGATTCGATCTTAAAAAAGGGGGCATCTTTTTTGTAACACTTTAACGAATTTTTGATTAGCAAACTCAACGATTTCAAAGTGAGCAATGGCAACACTGTGAGGAAAAAGAAACACATTTTTATCTCCAATGCGCGAGACTCTCTATCAGAAGTTATAAATATATGCTCATTTAAAAATTATTTTGCGATATTGCTCTTGAAATGAACTTTATGGTTTAAGTACAAGGAACATGTCCTTGTACTTAAACCATAAAATCCAGTGTGTCCAGTGACACACGGAAATAAAAAAATTTAATTGTAGTCATTATATATCCGAACTTAGTTTTCCGTTTTTGTTTATACTCTTTCTGCAATTATATTTTTAAATATGTCAAAGATTTTTTACCACTCTGCGTCTTGAGGGATTAAAAAAACGTCATTTTTCAGTTAATTGTGTGTTTGCCGTTGTCATCTTAATCTTCTTGACTTGTATCACTTTAAAATCCGATTTCTATTTTTTATATCAAAATTTATCATTATGCTTACTCTCATTACTTCGTTTTAGATGTTATGGAAGTAAGATTGATCGTGCAACCCAGGGAAATCATTTATATTTCGGTATCGTCTCACAATTAACCTCATTCGCATTCTAGGAGCTGTGATTGAACTATCCATTCGTGTTCGCTGCTCCTCGGCTGTGCTCTCAATGAAACGCGGATGGCCTTGAGGCAACCTTTCGCTATGTACAGATGATCTTCTCTGTTACGGAACTTTATCACGATTTTATGATCTGGATCGCTGCTAGGAGGAAAAAAATACATTCCAAATTCAAATGGATGAATAATTCCCTCAAACAGTGTTCATTACTTACGCGTCCTATTTAGTTCAGAATATTTTAAAGATTGTATTTATTTTTTAAACCTCAGTGATAAAATTTGATAAACAAGTAAACGGATATGGTTTCCTTAATGATAAAACAAAATCACCATAAAAAACTTTTAATGATGTCCTATGAACCATAGGTCCACCCTGTTTAATATAAAAAGTGCCAAACTACAAAAGTTTTGCTGTCGGCCCCTAGAACGACTGGAGTCTTGTCCTTTACACAGCAAGGAGAAATAGCCGAGACCATCATCAGTTTCTTTTTAGCCCAAAGGGCCAATTTGCTCTGAAGGACTACTATTTCGCTTCGGCATTTTGCGTCGATTCACTATAAATGGCGAATCGTTTTTCAAATTGCTGCCATCAAGTATTATCGTCCTGTATTAAAGAAATTAAATAATGAAGAATCTGAATAAATGTAATCTGAATTCTCGCATTGTGATAAAGCAACTGTATCTAGAGCCATCAAATTTTGAATAACGTAACCTTCCCCCGAATATGGGCATCTGGAACCCTAATTTGAAATTTGTTTTGTTATTGATTTCATATTTTGTAACTATTTAACGAATTTTTGATTAACAAACTCAACGATTTCAAAGTGAGCAAGGGCAACACTGCGCAGAAAAAGAAACACATTTTTATCTCCAGCGCGCGAGACTCTCTATCGGAAATTCTAAATATTGAATTTTATGGGTTAAGTGCAAAGAACATGATATTGAATAAATAAAGGTAACACACAAAAAGTTAAAAAAACGCCCCTTTGGACGTAATTTAAAATCTGAAATCTTTCAGATTTTTTTTATTATTATTATTTGTTTAATTTCTTTTTTACATCGTTTTTAGCTTTATTATAGTATTTGAATAGAACTTGTGGTAATTCTTCAGATGGTATAATTTCTGTGAACTCTGAGTTATAAAATGAATGAGATGTAATCCTGTTAAGTGAATATAGCTCCGAAGTGTCGCTATGGTAAATAAATATAGTGAACTTTAAAGAGTGCGTTTATTCTATTGCGGTTTATGCGCTATCCACGAAGTAGATTTAATTCAAAATTAGTTAACTGTTAATTCAATATGTTTAAATGAAATGCAGGAAAAATGCATATAATTTAATATTCCGTAAAAGGAAGTCATGTCGTGTACGCATCAGATTTCTTTAGTGAAACAAAACTGATGCTAACTGATGCTGGTGCAGAATGTTAAATTTTGCATGAATTGTTTATACGCCTTTTTTTTCAATTTGATTTTATTGTTTTAAGAAATAATAAAAGAAAGTGTTCAAAGAATGAAAACCTAAGCATTCTGATATTTTCGTTTAATTGTTCGGCATTTTATAATTTTGTTGGTGCATTTTGTTTTATATTTTTTGCTAGAGTAGGGTTAAATTTTTTCAAAGCTATAAATTAATTAATGTTATTTGGAAATTTAAACACGTAATACTGCTTTCTCTTATATTAGAGGAAAAGCACAGCATAGGTTTATGAAAGTGAAAATTTTATGATAATAGGAATATAAATTTAAACAACTATGTTGCAATTAATTAAGGAAAGACTTTTAATATTTTTTCAGGGAAAAAATACTAAATTGTAATGTCATTAATCATTATATTTTTGAATTATTTTAAAAATGTCTGAATTAATATTAAGAATTTTATGATTGCTCTGAGAATGAAGTGAATGTCAAAAAATCTGATGTGAACATCACATGACTTCCTTGTGCGGTATATTAAATTATATACATTCTTTGCTGCACTTCATTTAAACTTATTTCCTCGAATTTCACCAAAAACATATTTCTCATTCAATCAAGTTCTCATTTCGCGGCAAAAAAAAAAAATATATATATATATATATATATATATATACAAAAACTCAAACCATCCTTCATTAAAAATTGCAAAATAAAAAAAAAATAATAAAAAACTTAAAACACCAAATACAGCTAAAAATATTTCAGTTAAGAGTTTGTAAGCATAAGAAAAATCCATTAGGCAACGGGAAGAAAGGTAACATTTTTGGTGCACAAAAATTTAAAGTTAACTTCTCTTGCCACTGGGCTAAAAGACAGTGATGCTTGTGCAACAACTGATTAATTCACAATACTACTATGAGTTTCATGCATAAAAAAGTAGACGTCACGTTAGATTTAACGCCATTTGCACTTTTAAACTGTTGATAAGTCAGCAACTATTGCACGCAGATTAACTAAAGGGATCAAACTCTTAACCAGAACATAAGACCAATTTGATTCAATCACTTTTAAAGCAAAACATGCACGATTTACCAACGTAAAAGAACAAAAAATAGAACTCACCGTGCCGGGTAAAAAGGGTGGATATATATACATATATATGTATAATTTGATATTAGATGAGTGCTTGACTATGGAAAGCACTAATTATTCCGCAGTCGCCAATGGATTAAAATTAGATCACTGAAATTTCGATTGCATATGCCGGGAACCTTTAAAAGATTACAAAATCATTTGATAACCTAAACATATCGTTATCACTTGCTGGTTACTTACATCATAATGAGGACAATCTGCACATCGGCGAGATGAAATTACCCTCCCAAGAGCTCCAGACATGCTCTATAGGGTTAAGATCAGCATGGGGCTTTAGGGTTTAGGTCTATAAGGTCTGTCTGACCAATCCTTACAGCGATATTTTCACTTTCCAGATAATGTTCGACCAGCTGAGCCTCATATGAACCAGCATTGTCGTCCATTGACAGGAATCCAGGACTAACTGCGCCCCAGAAGAGTCAAGCATTGGGTTTAAGATATCCTCTCTATTCATAACAGCAGTCAGGAATCCTTTTTCAAGCACACGCATCGTTCCAGCATAACGCCTGGGCAAACCATTATACCTCCACCATCGTAAGGATCTTTTTTCCTGATGAGAATGGATGGTATCGTGTTCCAAGTTCTCTCCAGATGCAGGTACTCTGAGAATCAGTGTCCAGGCTGAACCTCATTCATCTGTAAAAGCATGGTTCTCCACTGAAGTCAAGTCCGAGGCGCATATTGTCTGCAACCTGTTAAATGCGCCGCTTTGAAGGGACGCAAAAAGCGGGTCTTTTGGCATACAGCACTATATCATGAAGCCTTCTTGGAACTGTAGATCAAGAAACTCGGGTTCCAGTGGCAGAATACAGCTCACATGAGAGCTGTGAAGCTGTAGCAGTCCTGTGTCGCCAGGCTGAAAGTGCCAAATAACGATCCTCTTTCGTCGTTGTGTATCTTGGTCAACATTGTCCAGGTCTTCTCGATATGAATCCACTGTCCTGAAACTGTTTCCACAAACTGCAGATAAAACTGGGCGTTACAAAAACATGAAACTGCGCTTATAGTTGGTCTGCCTCCAATCTACCGACAATTCTCCATCTCATTCCATCGTCCATACATTCGCGACTACTCTTTTACCGTTCGTGGCTACTCATATCTTATCGAATTTATCCAACTCTTGCAGGAAACACGATGAATGTCGTGAAGGAGTGCGAGAACACACATGACCGAAATTTTCTTTAGCGCTTAAATACCCTCCACAATCGCAGCTCCTCAGGAATGCACGTGCGCGCTTACGTATTCGACTCTGAATATTTGCATAATTAGGTTCAATACAGTTCGTAAAAATAGACATGATTTGCCAATTCGGATGGATTTTGTGGATGCAACGGATTTTACATACATGTATATTTCTCAAGGTAACCGACCTCGTTCAAAAGCCCGATTCTGCTCCTTTCGGTCCTAATGGGCCCATACGTCCCAGAGATTTGATTTCTTACCCTAATGGGTAAATAAAACCCACTTTTAAATGGGATTTTAAGTCTGCGGTGTTTTTAAGAAACTAGGGAACAAATTATGTGACTGCCTGGCAACACTTTTAGACTGCAAATGGTGCACTTATGTTTTTCAGCACATCGGTTACTCAAGTTTCTATTTGTCTATTTTTTATTTTACAGTAAGTATAATTATATTTAAAGCATACTTAATATGAAATAGTTCTTATTGTTGTTATTAAGTAGTAATTTAATATTTTAATGCCAGATTTAAGAAATTTTGAATAAATTCTTTTTGTGGGATATATTGTCCCAATCGTATTTAACAGTGGGTTAATATGTCCCACCAGTGATCAAATTACTACATGCTGATACATTATGTTTGTGTTTACGAAATATATATGAAAATTTCTGTTGCATATGAACTAGTGCTTGTGACAGAGTTTATGTTTTGTAATATTCACATTATATATTACCGTAAATTTTAGTTTTGTTTTCTAAGAAAGGGTAATATTCTAGACGATTAGGACAAACAGTCCCAGTTGACAATATGTATGTGATATATTTTTACAGGAGATTTCCAGGAAACGGGAAAAGTTAAAAACTTTAAACTCTTATTACACTTCTTTTAGTATGTCAATATTAAATTAAATTACTTTTCATAGTTAAATTTTAATCATACAAGAGTCGGGTCGAAAGGGTTAAAATCTCATTTTTTTATCTAACATTTTTAAACACAGCAATTATAGCTCTAAAAAACAACTTTTTTTTCTTGATATGTTGATTAGAAGTGGACATATACCATTTTCTTCTGAGAGACTACAAAACGGAAGTTAAGTTAAGGAAGTTAAGTTAAGTTAAGGAAGTTAAGTTAAGGAAGTCAAAGATTTAAAGACAAATTAAGACTGCAGTAATCCCCCCCTTTTTTATGTTATTTTTACTTCCTTCTATGAAGTATAGGAAGTATAGTAATCACAAAATATTCCGGGTCCCATATTTCAACGAAAATATCCATTTTGACAGCAATCGAATGCAATTTAACGACGTTTTTGCGGGATTTCTATGTAAGGATAGAATGAAAAATTCTTTTTCCAAAAACAAATTATAAAACTGATTTAAAATGGATTCAGAAGAGATGTTTTCGCGGAGTCTGTATGTACGTACGTTATAATGTATTTTGCAGTAATTGACAAAACAGGCAATCTTCTTAGTAGAACATAAATTTATTTCTAATTCACGGAGATAAATAATCTGACAAAAGTCTTTAGTGGCAAAACTTTCATACTACTACTAGCTGGTAAAAAACTTCATAATCTAATTTTAAAACAATTTCTCACGTTGCTGAGCAACGGTTACGTAATACAAATATGGCGTTGCCACTTCAACAATAAATATAGTTATTTATTAAATAAGAAGATATTACAAACTCTCCCCCTCCATATAAACTTTAATTTATATTTTTATAAATTAAAGTTTACAGTTTTTTTAACAACAATATTAGCACAATACAGAATTGAAATACAAAAAATAACATAATAACATATACTGAGGAAGAGAGGAAGGAAGAAAATATTTTTTTTATCTATATAGAGTAACAAATTATTTAATCAGTTAATTAACAAATTTTAACAAATATTTAATCAATTAATTAACAAATTACTTAACTTCCGTTTTGTAGTCTCTCAGAAGAAAATGGTCAGGGAGTACGACTTAATGCGTCTACAATTTTATGGTTTTTACCACTTCGATGAACGACCGTGTAATGTAGTACTAGTGCCCATCTCATAAGTCGTGGATTTAGACTCACATTATTTTTGAGCCAAACTAGGGGATTATGATCGGTCATGATGAGGAATTTAGTATGCCCGTCTAAATAACATTCAAGTTTCTTTACAAGAAATATTATGGCGGCGCATTCCTTTTCTGTGGTAGAGTATTTTTTTTTTTTTTCAGTTTCTGTAAACTTCATACTGAGGTATAATACTGGATGTTCATTGTCTCGTTCATCATTTTGAGCTACAAGGACACCCATATCAGAGTTTGAAGCATCAGTTTGCAAAAGAAATGCCTTATTGAAATCAAGTGAGTGTAATAGAGGCTTTTGTGGCAGTTTTACTACTTCAACTACTCGCTCTTGTCTGTTTGAAAATTTCTCCTTGACTTGTATATCAACTCCAGAACTTGACAATTCATCTAAAGCTTTTAACTGAGAATCGTTTAATTTTGCCAGTTCTTTCTTTTCAGATAGTTTTTGCTCGTTGCGAGATGAACCTTTGTTCTTATCTGTTACTTGCATTCTCATTGAATATGGCAACTTGGAGTATCCTTTACCATGTTTATGCCTTTCTGCTAAGTTTTCTGACGCGAGCTTAGATTCTGAATGTATTTTTAATTTCTCAGCTTTAGCACCTTCATGAGTTCTTTTATAAGAAGTTCTTTGATATGAAGCTAAAAAACTGTCAAACACATCTTTACTTTTTGGGGAAGAAGGAACTAATGAACTTGTAACACACACTATCCATGCAAGGTGAATCACCAGGTGAACAAGGTGAGTCAGCTTTCATATTAATAACTTCAGTTTTCCAATTAGTAGATGAACGCTTAGATTGTTTGTCTGATTTCTGTGAAACATTGACAGAGGCTTTACTCTTAGGAGGGTGAGTATTAACCAAATTACCCTGAGTTTTAGCACTATTATTTGTTTATTTCTTCATCAAAGTTGTGCAGTTCTGCATTTGATCCCTATATTTTTCAGGAATAACAATTAATTCCCTTTCATTTCCATTTCTATCTAATTTCTTTTTCATCAACAGCCCGTTCTCCTTTACTTTGAAATCATTTTCAAAATTTTCACTTTTAGCTTCGCTAAGCAAGGAGGCTAGATCTCTGCTTTGATGCTGAGATTCAATTAATTCCTTTGAATTAACATCAATTATTTTCTTAAATTCTTTGTCTTCCTCATCAGCTTGCGATAAAATATCTTCATCAGTCTCAATAACAGACAGTTCTTCTTTGTTCCCCATTTCGGTGTCTCTACTTCGATCTCCTTCGCGAGACCGTTTTACTTGAGATCGTGTCAAAACCGCATTCATCCTTTCTAAATTTAAGAATTGTTTATCTTTGAACAACTGAGCAGTTTTGTTACCCATATATATATCTGCCGGGACCATTTGTAACAACAGCTGCCTTTGTCTTTATATGACCAAGTTCACAATTAATTTCAACTTCAGCTAACGGTAGACATACTAAATGGTCATTTAAAAGATATTGTACCCAGACATGTTCTCCAGTCATTTTCGCTTTATCTATGTATTTTCGAGAAATAACAACTGCTGTGGCTTCTGTGTCTCGAAGAATAGACATTTCATAACCATTAACTAAACCGTTCATTGTATATGTCTTTAACAAATCATCATTCAAAAATACGCAATTTACCTTTTCTTTTGGTTTTAAGCTAGGGCACTGAGGCTTAAAATGTTCGTATGACCCACACTCGAAACAACGTGGTCGATATCTTTTATCATATAAATTTTCTTGGTTTTTGTTTTGGAACTGATTCCTTTGTCGATGCTCCTTCTGGTATTTTGAATCATCCCATTGATCAGAATGCTTAAAATGAGGCGGATGTTATATTTTTTTTTCACAAAATTATCATAACACTGTTTAAATGATCCTTTATTAATTTTCTCAGTCTGTTTGGCAGAAAATTTCTGTTGTATTGTTTTTCTCACATGTTCAAAATCTTCAATTTTCTTAACCATTTCAATAGGTGAAATGATGGTTGTCCATTGATCCATAAAATGTTCTTTGAAATTAGGAGAAGTACGCTTTTTAATTTGATCAACCAGCATGAGATCTTTTAGCTGTTCAAAAGTTTTAATGTTTAATCTCTTAAGCCATCCTTCTAAATAATTCTTTAATTCCTAGTAGAAATCATACCAAATACTTTAAGTAGATTTTTGGTGTTTATTAAATAGTTGTCGAAATTTTTCCGCACTCAATTTAAACCGTCGTAACAGTAAAGTTTTTACATATTCATACTTTTTCGCGTCCTCTTCTGGTTCTCTAGCAATAAGCAATAAGCTGAACAATGTCAGGAGGCAGCAATGAAATAAGTTGAGTCACTTGATTTTCAGCAGGTATATTCATTATTTTAGCTTGACGCTCAAATAACACCAGAAATAAACTTATTTCATCTTCTTTAGGGTTGAAACGTGGCATGACATCGTGAATTCTGATTTTTGAAGGCTGCTCAGGTAACTACGCAGTTTCTACCGGCTGTGCTGTTGCAGCCATTGCTTCCAACTGAAGTTTCTGTAGCTCAAAGGCTCTAATTCGCTCTTCTCTTTCACGCTCTTCTTTTTTTTTCTCTTTCTTCTTCCCTTTCGCGTTCCTTTTTTCTTTCTTCTCTTTCGCGTTCTTCTCTTCTTTCTCTTTCTTCTCTAATAGCAGCCAATATTTCTCGAGTAAACTCCTCATCATAACCGGGACTTTCAGTAATCCGTTTATGCAACTGAGCAATCTTAAATTCAGGTTTCACGGTTAAACCTAACTCTTCTGCTAGTACTTTTAAATCCTGTTTTTTACTCCTAGCTAAGAATGACATGTTGACACAAGTTACCTTTATTAGGCTTCCTTTTGTAATTGAATCTAAAAGATCGTACTTGTATTAAAAAATGTATAATTTCTGGATAGACTTAATTTCTCAAATACGAAATTCACACTAACCAACTGGAGAGAATTATTTAAACAACTTTTCCAGGTTGGCATAGAATAATATAATACTGCGTCGGGTTGACGTTTTAACTCACTATTCACAAGTCTGGTTAGCTATAACTATATAAACACCTTTGCCAGTTAGGCAATACAATTACCCACGTCAGTTTGACGATTTTTCTATCTATCTCCACGCCTGGCTGGCAATAACAAAAACAATTTTTGCCGGTTTGGCAATACAATTTTTACAATATAAAATCTGGAATACGTCGGGATGACGTTACTATCTACCACACGCCTGGATGGCGAGAACTCAGACTTTTGCCAATTCTGCAGTATAATCAAATCACTCTACGTCAGTTTGACATTATTGCTTATTTTCATGCGCCTGCTTGGCAACAAATTCAAAAACTCAGCTACCAGTTCTTTTTTTTTTTTTTTTATAAATGCCGGGATGGCTTAATATCAAATATAAACAAAAAAATTTAAAGCAAATAACAGTAAAGCCTAAATAAAAATTTTTTTAAATACTTCATTACCACAAATATCAATTATAAATTACTCCTACTATTTTTAGTACGAGTTATTTTACACAGAAATTACACTTTTAAATATATTTTCTGAAATTAAATACTTAAATTCAATAAATACTTTTTTATGAAAACCAAAAGTTAATCTTATCTTGAGAGATCAGCAGTATCCTGTTTTGACAATTCTTTGCTCGGACGCAAGTTACAGAAGCACAAAAGATAACCTTTGAATGATTCTTTTCAAAATCTGGCTTTAAAATCACAGACTTCTGACATACGTTTCTCCTTGAAATGAATAAACTCGGCAATTGATACTAGCAAACTTGTTCTCAAAATTTCAACAACTTCCTGGGATTAGGAGACCAGCACCATCGAAATTGATAATTGCACTCCTAATTTCCAGTATCTCGGTGTGTAAGGATCTTAAGTTTTACTAACGTTTATTTTATTTTAAATCTTTACTATCACTTCTTATGTTCTACTTCCGGCCAGAATTAAAAGCTTTAACTTATTTATGCAAATTTGTTGGCGAACGCCAAGTACTTAAGTTGTGGCTTTTTGCCAAGCAAAAGGGAGGAAGGAGTTAGTAGAAGCAGGCCTCTTGCCTTAGCAGTTTTACTCGGTTGCAGGTTGCCTTCCAGGCCAGAGGTTTAATCCTCTTAATAATTTTAAACGTATTGTAGTGTTAACAGTTCTCTGTACTACATACGGCTTCCTGTTAATATACGACCAATCTTCCACGTAGGCCCTTGTTTATTATTCCAAAGTTAAGTTAGAGTTTAGTTAATATTTTTATATTCTTACGTTCAGACCACAAGTGGTTGTCTCTGTATTCCGAAGTCCGGAAATCATTGTAAAGAGTGAAAAATAAAGGGTTTCGTATACCCTTCCTGTGTATCTTGTCTACTTTCCACATTTATTGAACATAGCTTTAGTAAGCTCCCTGTTCCGAGTCAGGTTCTTGAATGTTCCCAAAGCAAGTAAGGAGAAACACTGAACCTGATAGATGGAACCTCCAATTAATTAAGACGATAATGTATTTTGCAGTAATTGGCAAAACAGGCACTCTTCTTAGTAGAACATAAATTTTATTTCTAGTTCACGGAGATAGATAATTTGACGAAATTCTTTAGTGGCAAAACTTTCATACTACTACTAGCTGGTAAAAAATTTCATAATCTAATTTTAAAACAATTTCTCACGTTGCTGAGCAACGGTTACGTATTACAAATATGGCGTTGCCACTTCAACAATAAATATAGTTATTTATTAAATAACAAGATATTACAACGTGTATATCTCGCATAACTCAAAAACGAGTAACCGCAGAACGTTGAAATTTTGTATATAGGACTGCTATAACTTCTAGTTGTGCACCTCTGTTTTTGTTGCAACCGGCCTCACCGAATGTATATAAATATATGTAAAATAAAAAAAATACTATGGCTTTGCTCTACGCGAACAGGCAACCACTAATTAACTTTCCGCAATTTCAGGATCTTCTCCCTTGACACCAGTACTTTCGAAAACATTCTGGCATGTTACGTAGTCGCTACTCTAAATGAAGAGTTTGCGAAACCCTTTGTCGCACCATCCTGCCTCACCAAATCTTTCGGACATCCTGGATATCATCCTTACCAATACTTCTATCCCTATTTCCTTGGAAGTCAAGGCAGAACTTACATCTGATCTTACCTGTCATTGCTTCTCTTGGTGTTTCTAAAGAAGACCCTCCTATTAGCAGAAATAATACTGACTGGATTACTTTTCACAATATCTTAAACATCCTCCTATTTTCAATTTTCACTTCGCTTTCTACCAAACAGGATATTGATTTTGCTATTCAAATCTTCACTGACAGTATAATGAAAACTTTCAGAGATGCTACAATTACCATTCAATTAACTAACAAAAATATTCGACTCCCTCCGCAGTATCAGAGACATTATCAAAAAAAGAAATCGATTGCTGAAGCTTTGGTACCGTAACTGGGACCCTGCCCTTAAAAGAGAAATCAATGTTTTTAATAGAAGAATCAAGAAGCTTATCACTGATTTTAAAAAGGAAACAAGAGAAGATTTTATATCTAAATATTAATGACGGTTCTTTGTGGAAGTATCTTCAAAATCTTAAAAGAAGTAGTATTAACAATAGATCTATTCATACGGATACTAAAATAGCCTTACTCACTTAAAGATAAAGTTGATATTTTCGCTGAATACCTGGAAAAGTAGTTTACTCCTAATATGGAGCCCATGAATCAGACCTTTGAAGATGTTCTGGAAAGCTATGTGTATTCCTGGTTTCATTCTTCTTCGGCTCATAACATCCCAAGGCTTACTTCTCCTATGGAAATTGCTAATATTATTAGATATCTCAACATCATAAAAGCTCCTGGAAGTGTTCAAATTACTAATAAAATGCTTCGTAACTTAACTAAAACTCTTATCAGTAAATTCGCCATATTCTCAGCGCTAGTCTTACTCTCAACTATTTCGCTGATCCTTGGAACCAGGTCAAGATCTTTCTTCTTCCCAAACCGGGTAAGGATGTGACCAAACCTGATGGCTATCATCCAATCAGTTTGTTATCAAGCCTTGGCAAAATTTATGAAAGACTTATAAGAGTGGAACCTTTTCTTCACCTTCTACCTAATGATCAGTACGGATTCAGGAAAAAAACTCAGTACTACTCGACAACTTGTAAGAATTGTAGAATTTGTGGAATCTGCATTCCATAACAAGCAAAGTGTTGCGCTCCTTATGCTGGACGTGGCAAAAGCCTTTGACCGCGTCTAGCATGAGGAGCTCATCTTCAAGCTTATCAATTTGGGACTTCCCAGAGAACTCATTTCTCTGATCTTCTCCTTTTAGCAGAACCGCACTTTCTTCGTTGCTCAAGGAAATGAAAAATCCAATTCAAGACCTATAAGATCCAGCATCCCACAAGGAAGTATTCTCGGTTCAGTGCTGTACTTTTCTACATATCAGACTTTCCATGCCCTGGTTTGGACAATTACTGTTTGTTAGCATGTTATGCCGATGATACGGCGATTGCAATTAAATCTATCCAAGCTAATCATGCAATAGACAAAATGCAAAATTACTTTATGCTGTAGAAGATTATTGCACAAATTGGGGTGTAAAAATCAATGCTAGTAAGTCACAACTTTTAATTCTCAGCAAAACTAAGAAAAGCATTGCTTTTAAAGATCTCTACCCTTTTCAAGAAGCTGTTCCTTTGGACACAAAGGCCAAATATTAGGGCTCACATGGTTCAACCACATTAAAAGTGTCAAAAGCAAAGCCATGGGCATAATATGCAGATTTTTGCCGGTCATTGGAAAATATTCAAAGCTTAGCTTGCGCACCAAAAGACATATTTATATCACTTGCATTCGACCGATACTTTGTTATGCTGCTCCTGCTTGGAACACGGTCACTCAAACTCAACTGCATCAATTACAAGTAGGGCAAAACAAATTTCTGCGCATTATTTACTGATTCACACTTTCTTATCCGTAATGAACTTTTACATAGAGACTTAAAACTCGAGACGATTCCAGATTATATCATAAAATCTAATGAAAAATTCTTCAACAAAGCTGTGCAATGTGACTTTGTTAATTACTCCCAAGTCTTTAATTATGAAATTATCTTCGAAGATAGAAGCCTCGAACCACTTTCGGCTCACACCTTCATGGGAGGCGACGACTACTTTATTTATTTTTAGCTCCTCAATTGGTAGCTGTTTATACTTCCAATGTATCTGATTTTCATTGAAGTTCTTCTGTAGTTTGAATATTGTTCCTGGAGATTGATAAAACTAGTGCTGTAAGATTTTTCGCATTGTTGTAATGAAATAGTAGTGTTGTAACTAGGTAGCCTAGGTTGTTGTTGAATTGCTGTAGTAAATTGCGTTGTATAGATTATATCAGAAAATCTAATGAAAAATTCTTCAACAAAGCTGTGCAATGTGACTTTGTTAATTACTCCCAAGTCTTTAATTATGAAATTATCTTCGAAGATAGAAGCCTCGAACCACTTTCGGCTCACACCTTCATGGGAGGCGACGACTACTTTATTTATTTTTAGCTCCTCAATTGGTAGCTGTTTATACTTCCAATGTATCTGATTTTCATTGAAGTTCTTCTGTAGTTTGAATATTGTTCCTGGAGATTGATAAAACTAGTGCTGTAAGATTTTTCGCATTGTTGTAATGAAATAGTAGTGTTGTAACTAGGTAGCCTAGGTTGTTGTTGAATTGCTGTAGTAAATTGCGTTGTATAGATTATATCAGAAAATCTAATGAAAAATTCTTCAACAAAGCTGTGCAATGTGACTTTGTTAATTACTCCCAAGTCTTTAATTATGAAATTATCTTCGAAGATAGAAGCCTCGAACCACTTTCGGCTCACACCTTCATGGGAGGCGACGACTACTTTATTTATTTTTAGCTCCTCAATTAGTAGCTGTTTATACTTCCAATGTATCTGATTTTCATTGAAGTTCTTCTGTAGTTTGAATATTGTTCCTGGAGATTGATAAAACTAGTGCTGTAAGATTTTTCGCATTGTTGTAATGAAATAGTAGTGTTGTAACTAGGTAGCCTAGGTTGTTGTTGAATTGCTGTAGTAAATTGCGTTGTATAGTTGTATTGAATTGAGTTGTATTTAGTAGTATTGATTGAGGTTGTTTCGCTGTATTTGAATTTGTCATTGGAACCATTGCTGTAGAGTATGTTTCTCATATTATTGTCACTGATTTGCATTGTCTTGGGTTCTTCTTGAAAGCTCCGATCGCTCATCACGTTTTGCGAACTAGTCTGATTGAATTGTCTTGCTTCTTTTGGTATTTCTTATCTTCCCCTTTTCTCCGTTTTCTCATCTGAGATTTTCTCCATGTCCGGATTTCTTTATGTCAAGTGCCCTTGGGCTTTAATTCTGGAACCGGCCACGTTGCTCTTCGCAATAGCTCGATCAATTATAAAGTCTAAGTCTAGTCTTTGTCGCCGCTCTTCCCTTCTGTCTTTCTTTGTTTGAATAGTATGACGCAGTAAATTTAAATTTAGTCTAAATTACTATCGCTCAAGTAATCATGAAGAATCTAACAAAATAATGATTTAACATTTGAATTTAATAAAGATGTGGAACCAAAACAGCTAACCTCTTCTGTGTCATCATTTCATGCCAAGCTTTATGAGTGTGCCCGACTGCCAAACTATGACAAATTAAAAAAAAAAAAAAAAAAAAAAAAAGTCGAACAAGATAATAATGAGGCGAAGATTCTCTTCAGTGTAGAGGCTGTTTTTCAAGTGATTAGTGGTGTTGTGCGAATGTTTATGTTTTTGGATATCAACAAATTCCAATGACTGCGCAAGAAAAAACAAAAATGGAAAATAATCATTAATGCATGTTAATTTTCACAAAATAATGAATATTTTTATCACTTTATACGTGTGAGTGCAATCCTATAAAAAATCTAAAAAATTCAAAAATATAATAATTATTTCAAAAAAAAGCCCATCGAACGAGATCGCGTACCTTTAGTTCGCATTTTGCCAAGATCAGAAATTTACGAAGCAATAAACACCTCAAAGAGTTTTCTTTCGAAGGTTTTTAATAAGGAAACTTATCAAAAAGAATAAAGTTTTTATTGATCTGTAAAAACAGTTTTAAACAAACGCAGTTGTTGTACACAAAATATTACATTGTCGGCATAATGCACTTGGGGTTCTTCATGAATGTTACCTGCAAAATGAGAAAATGGCAAAATTATTTCATGCATACAGTTCATTCCAGCAACACTAAAATGTAAATAAAGCCGCTAAAATCCCACGTAAATTAATTCAGCTATAAGCGTCCAATAAAAGATAGTCTAAATGGTTAGTTTTCTGTTTCGAGTTCTGTGACGTACATGCTGTGCAACACTTAGAACATAAGAGTTCCTAAATAATTAGATACGTAATTGACACATTAGCCAAACGGCTAATCTGATTGGGTCGCCATTAGATTCTTTCGTGTCATTCGGCAGCAACGGACTAAACTTCCGAAAACTCCAAAATTTTATATGTTTAATAAATTTTAAAAATCGAAAATTTGATGTGCATTCCAGAGCAATCTAAAAGTTCACCGTCACTTAAAACGTTATCTAAACATATCAAGTACTCTTCTTTCCTCCAGAATACTTGAATTCAGTTGGAATATTGGATATATCTCCAATGCATTCATTTTTTGAAAAATTGTTTCACAAGAATATAGTAAAAATAAATTTAAATAATCCTCTTGCGCCATTGCTGCAACGAATGAAATTTGAATTTAACAAATATTCTCTATTCTTAGAAAGCTAATATAAATTAAAAATTTAATTATGAAATTTGAATTGCGAATATAAAAATTAATTATTGCTGTGAACTAATTTACAATATCATTTAAATTCTAAGAGCATATCTAAATTAAGCGCAAAGATGACACGATTTAAAGCGATGAAAGAAATATATAATATTCCAAAAAATTAACTCCCCAAATTTTTTTAAAGAATGTTTAAGACCAAATTAATTTGCATACGTGAATAATTGTTAAGTAGGCAGGAGACAGATGTTAAAATGTTTATTCGAACTTTTAATTTTATTTCAAAAAAATGTTTTTCGAACTTTTTTTCGGAAACGTTTTTCCGAATTTTTACAATCCTTAGCACTTTGCAATATATATTTTCACAAACAGTAACAGTTAGCAATTTTTACAATTTTTACACATTTTTATAATGCCTCACAGTTAGCAACATTTTTGCACACAAAACAAACATTTTACATTTTACATTACTTAAAAGTTTACAGCATAGGTTTTTACAATAGCTCACACAGGTAGCAGCTTAACACGCAATTTTACAATGTATTAACGCCCTAGCTATTACAGTGTACTAACGCCCTAGCCCTACCTATTAGTTAGCAGTAACAAACTACTCAACCTCACTTAGTTTAGCAAATGCTAATCCACTCTCAGGAATACAAATGTGTAGTTACTAGGTAAGTTAAATTAAAACTTGTTATTTACTAGCCTTTTTAGTATTACTTTTGTATTTTTGTGTTTTGATAGAGTGTATATAGTTTATTTTAGGTTTACATGCATAATTCGTGTAGGGGAAGTTTCCAACAGGCAAGGGTTTCTAAATTCTTTTATTTTCTAAAAAATTTGGTTTTCGACTCATAATTATATTGGCAATTTACTAATGAATATTTTAATTCCTAGTCAGTTTACTTGATAATTTTCTCAAAATTCCCCACTAGTTTAAATTTCGTTTTTAGTAATTCATAACATTTGGTTTTACTTTTGGTTTTGAATATTACTATATCCCTGCCTATATAGATGACGAAATACGAATTGAGTAATTGAAGAGTAAGCTTTGGAGACAACTTCCCCTTGATAAGATCTGTCTCCTGCTCAACAATTATTCACTCATGCAAATTAATTTGGTCTTAAAAATACTTGAAAAATTCTTGGGATTAATTTTTTGGAATATTATATATTTCTTTCATGGTTTTAGATAGTGCACTTAATTTACATATACTCTTAGAATTTAAATTATATTGTAAATTAGTTCACAACAATAATTAATCTTTTATATTTATAACTTACCTAGTAACTACACATTTGTATTCCTGAGAATGTATAAGCATTTGCTAAACTAAATGAGGTTGAGTAGTTTTTTACTGCTAACTCTATAAATAGAGGGCGCTAATACAATGTAAAGTTGAATGTTAAGCTGCTACATGTGTGAGCTATTGTAAAAAACCTATGCTGTAAACATTTAAGTAATGTAAAATGTAAATTATTTTTTATGTGCAAAAATGTTGCTAACTGTGAGGCATTGTAAAAATGTGTAAAAATTGTAAAAATTGTTAACTGCTACTGTTTGTGAAAATAGATGTTGCAAACTGCTAAGGACTGTAAAAATTCGAAAATATGTTTTTGAAAAAAAGTTCGAAAAACATTTTTTGAAGTAATATTAAAAGTTCGAATAAACATTTTAACATCTGTCTCCTGCTTGCTCAACAATTATTCACTTATGCAAATTAATTTGGTCTTAAAAATTCTTCAAAAAATTTTTGGGGATTAATATTTTGGAATATTATATATTCCTTTCATGGTTTTAGATGGTGCACTTAATTTAGATATGCTCTTAGAATTTAAATGATATTGTAAATTAGTTCACAGCAATAACTAATCTTTTACATTCGCAATTAAAATTTCATAATGAAATTTTAAATTTATATTAGCTTTCTATGAATAGAGAATATTTGTTAAATTCATTTAAAAAAAAAATATTTTTTCTTCTTGCTTTGTCGTTATCACGGAGTTTGATCTCATTCGTTAAATTATTTACTGTAATTAGAAATTGAAAATTTTGATATATAGACCGCGTGCTACCAGTTTGTACACGACACCTAAGTTTGATGGACATGAGACCTACCAGGTAACTTCGGCATTCCGCCGCTTCGCACACAACGGCAGTCTGGTGGACGGTGTATATTTGCTCGTTTGGCACACTATACGAGTACAATAAAAGCCGCCTTTAAGCACTAACTTTACACATGACGCCTACCGAAATTTGGTGTCTTGTGCAATTTTGAGTATTTCAGAAGTATTTAAAATGGCCCTAAAACACAGCCAACTGTTAATGTTTAAAAAAATGAGATAGTATTTAAGCTTTTCTTTTTCAAATTTATAAATAAAATTTTATATTATTACGAATATGTTTAATATAATTAGCAATACAAAGAAGACAAAGAACACTTTTTGAATTTACCCCGTTCTCTGTTACGCCTTTGCCCAGACATTCATACATTTTTTCGCAAGGACAAGCGAAGTAGAACATATCCTTTTCTGGTTTGTAAAGAGAAGTGGCTACGCAACGTTGTCCTGGAAAAATATAATTCATTAAAAAATGCTAAAAAAATTAAAAATTTATATTAATAAATAATAATATATTATATTAATATATATTATATATATATATATTAATATTATAATAATAATATATTTATATTAATTAAAATTAAAAATTTATATTAATAAAGGTTCAGACGATAAAATCTATACAGGGTCATCTTAAGCAATAATTGTACAGAATATTACAAGAGGAACAACAGCCGCGATGCTACCTCGCCATTTTTCCAGACTGCGGTGGTGATCTGTCAGCAATGGGGACGAATTTTTAACCGTGCTACGCAATATTTATGTTAATGAAAAATAATGGCAAAATTGTTTTTTATCTGATTATAATAATAGAATGATGATTATTGACGAATAGAAAATAGTAGTGCTTCAGTAGACAGATATCGAATACAATCGCTTGAATTGCCTTTTTAATGTGTTCAAAGTACACTGACGATCATTGAGGATGTGATACGTCCTCTTCAGGACTATATCAGTGCATTCTTTTAGTAATGTTACATACCATAATAATATCGTAACGCAATAAATCTTCTGATAATGCAATAAAAGTAAGTACATATAATTTCATTTATCTACTATTTATGGTAAGCTGCTTTTCGTTTTAGTATGGTAGTGTTATCAGTTTCCTTGGCTTTGATCATGGTTCACGAGTGGCAGATTATCTGTTGCGAGAATAACTTATGTGCAGGTTTACACTGATCAACAACTTGCTTTCTTACACTACAGCATTTTAGTAATCCGTATGTATTTTCGCTGCTTATTCCGATTATGAAATCAAAATATCTTCATCGGACTGTATGGTTTGTAACTGAAAGGATCATTAATAGTATAATTAATGTCAATTTATGCTTATTGCTAACAGTCCGATACGCAGTGTCTGTTATGCAGAGGGTGTTTGCAAACTTTCAAAATGATTTCGATAAAGAATTTTTAAGCAGATGGAATAAAATTTTCTGGCAGCTTCCAAATGAGAAATATCATACGCTACCTTATTATTCTTTCAAAATGTCTTAAGTAAACAAACTGTGGTTGAAGGATATGTTTTCGCTCTTTAAAAAGAGAAATATATCTATTCCATAATTCAAAAACATTGTGAAGTGCATGATATTGTTGCGTAGATGAGGGGATCCTACAAATGAACATGCAAGTGCAAGTCTAAACTCAAGACTTTTTATTAACTAGAACTGAATGAAGAGCTACATATATACAGATGGTGAACATGCTTAAACATTCCAGACTAGGAATGTTCTGGAAGAATAAGAAGGAAATTTACATAAATAAGACAACATTAACAACAAGGAAATTTACATAAAAACCAATTATCAGGTATCTTGCCGTTGATGGGTTTCGAACCCAGTACTTTCGGGTTTCGAGTCCTGCGCCTTCTCCGCTTCTCCTATGAGGAGCTCGGTCGAAACGAGCGATTTTCGCTACATTTTCCCCTTCTTAGGAAGAAGCAGCGTCCCGCTGCGATCTGGTCTGGCTTCTTGTAACAGGTCTCCTGGATATATTGTGCTTTCTTTCATCGTCTAGTTGTACTTTCGGATCAAGATAGGGCTTCAACCTCAATACGTGAACGATGTCTTTTGAATTCCGTCGTTTCTTATTTTGTTCCATACTTTCTACTTCGTACGTCACGTCAGAGAACTGTCGTGTTATTCGATACGGTCCAAAGTAACGTCTTAGGAGCTTTTCGGATAACCCAACCTTTCGTACTGGAGTGAAGACCCAGACAAAGTCTCCGATGTTGTAGCTGACAGGTCGATGTCTCTCGTCATATCGGCGCTTGTCTGTGGTTTGCGCTTTAAGAATATGGAGTTCTGCAAGCTATCTAGCTTCTTCAGCTCTAGTGATCAGATGTTGCACATAACTATCTTTGGAATTTTCGATACTGTATGGGAAAATTACGTCGAGAGGAGTCTGGATATCTCTGCTATAAATGAGAAAGAATGGGCTGAATCCCGTTGTGTCTTGTTTGGCTGAATTATAGGCATAGGTTACAAATGGTAGAATAGTATCCCAATTTTTCTGTTTAACGTCTACGTACATGGACAACATGTCTGCCAATGTTTTATTGAATCTTTCAGTTAAGCCATTGATCTGAGGGTGATAAGCAGTCGTCAGCAGATGAGACGTCTTGCATAGATGAATTACTTCTTTAACAACACTGGATAGGAAGTTGCGTCCTCGGTACTTATCATTTCTTTGGGGGCACCATGCTTCAGTACAATTTCTTCAACTATAAACTTGGCAATTTCGGTGCCCTCAGCTATCGGTATTGCCTTTGTGACTGCAAATCTGGTAAGGTAATCTGTGCAAACTATAATCCACCGGTTCCCATTTCGAGTAATAGGAAAGCGTCCAAGTAGATCTATTCCAATTTTTGTAAACGATGTGTCAGCAGGTTTTATCGGATGAAGCTGTCCTGGTGGACGTTGCGGCGGTGATTTCCGTCTTTGGCATTCTCGGCAGTGTGATACGTACCGCCGTGTGCTTCCATATAGCCCTGGCCAATGGTACTTCCTCCTTATTCGGTCGTACGTTTTGGCAAATCCGAGATGGCCAGCGGTTGCAGCATCATGAAGACTTCTTAGAACCTCGCTACGAAGTTGCTTTGGTACCACCAAGATCCACTGCTGTCCCATAGGATCATAGCTTCTTTTGTACAGTATACCATTCCTTATTTGTTAATTTTGATATGCGTCACCTCTCTTGAGAGTTGTAATGATGGATTTTAATCGTTTGTCCTTCTGCTGCTCTTTTCCGTTATCTACGATCGCTGCAAAGAAAGGATGTCTTCATTGTTCTCAATTATTAGTTCTATAAGAGGCTTCCTTGATAGTGAATCTGCATCGGAGTGTTTCCGACCGCTCTTGTACACGATATTTATGTCGTACTCCTGCAACCTGAGAGCCCACCGCGCAAGTCTTCCGGATGGATCCTTAACATTGGCCAGCCAACATAAGAGTGGTGACCTGTGACTACCGTGAAGGGTTTTCCGTAGAGGTATGGCCTGAATTTACTAATTGCCCGGATGACGGCAAGGCATTCTTTTTCGGTAGTAGAATAGTTCCTTTCAGCTGCAGTAAGGGACCTGGATGCATAGGCTATTGTTCTTTCTTTGCCATCCTGGATCTGAACCAGTACTGCACCGATACCATAGCCACTAGCGTCAGAATCTATCTTGGTTTCTGCGTCTGGAATAAGATGTCCCAAAACAGTGCCACTGGTCAGCAGCCTTTTAAGCGTTGCGAAAGATTCAATCTGTAACGCGTTTCAAGAAAATTTTGCATCTTTCTTCAACAAGTCATGTAGGGGCTTTGCGATATCTGCGAAATTTTGGATAAATCGTCGGTAGTAGGAGCACAAGCCCAGAAAACTTCGGACATCGGCGATATTTTTCGGAGTAGGGAACTTTGCTACAGCCTCTACCTTTTGTGGATCGGGATATATCCCATGTTGATCGACTAAGTGTCCCAATATAGTCAGCTTCTTTCTGCCAAATGAACATTTCTTGGAATTTAGCGTCAGTCCTGCTCTTTGGATACATTCCAGCATTTCCCTCAAACGCTTTTGATGTTCTTCGAAATTAGGTGCGTACACAATTATGTCATCGAGGTAGCAAAGACAAATATTACATTTGAGACCTCTTAGTACCGTGTCCATCATCCGTTCAAATGTGGCTGGAGCATTGCATAATCCGAACGGCATGACTTTAAATTCATAGAGACCATCTGGAGTCACAAAAGCTGTCTTTTCTCTGTTTGTATCATCAACCTCTATTTCCCAGTAGCCTGACTTCAGATCCATCATAGAGAAAAGTTTTGCACCAGCCAGGCAGTCCAAAGCATCATCGATGCGAGGTAACGGATAGACATCCTTTTTAGTTACCTTGTTCAAATTTCTGTAATCGACACCAAAACGCCATTCACCATTTTTCTTCTTCACAAGCACGATTCGAGATGACCATGGACTATCTGATGGTTGTATCACATCTTCTTTTAGCATTCGTTGCACTTCGTCTGCAATCACACGCCTCTCAGTGGCTGACACACGGTATGGCCTTTGTTTGATTGGTGCACTGTCACTCGTATCAATCTTGTGCTTCACCGCATTGCATCGGGATTTTTTCGAAATACTGTTAAAGTCAAAAATATCACCAAATTCATCTAGTAGACTCAATAGCTCGTTTTCCTCAGCATTGGTCAAATCAGTACCGAAAATCTCTTTTAAGTTTTCTTGAGATAACCTTTTCCTGGACCTATGTCTCTTGGAACCTGCTGGAGCCTGATAACTTAGGGAGCAAATAGCCTCGTTTTTTATGGTCGTTAAATAGCCTACATTCATCCCTTTCGGTATCAGTTGGGTTCGTCGAGAACAATTAGTTACCCATAATTTACCACAACCATCCTCTATAGTGACAATTGAGGCTGGTATCAATAGTTCTTTTTCGCACATCAGAAATCTGTTTCCAACAATCATAGCTTCATCTGTTTCCCATAGCTCTGAATTCAGGGCATACATTCGCTTTGTGGTGTTTGCTTCAATTACATAATCGGTTGCGGCAAACAAGGAGAGCTCTGACTTATTTAAATATTCATTGTCTGGAAGGATTTCTGCAAGTATAAGTTCTTGATTTCCACAATCGACAACGGCATCGGTGTGAAGGAAAAAGTTCCATCCAAGTATCATTTGATGACTACATTCAGGAAACACAAGGAATTCAAACGGTTTCTTAGTCCCATTCAAATCAACTTTCAATACAAAGCGTCCCGAGGCAGCTACAGTTTTACCACAGGCAGTTTTCAATACAGGTCCATTCTCAGCAAACATAGCTGTCGACGTAACTGTTCGGATATGACAGAATAATAGGCCCCCGAATCAACAAGGGCTTTCACACACTGTCCGTTAACGGTGATAAAAGTGTTATTCTTTCCAACTGGGCTGTGGTGTACGTCAGAGGATTTTCTTCAACTGAGGCCTCACCTCCTGTACTGGTCGCTTGAGCTAGATTTCCTCGTTGGTTCGGCGTGGGGAACGGCTGGAACGGCGTACTGGTGACTGCGATTGTCGGCGGTTGAGAGAGCGTCGCGGATAAGGTGAACTGCTCCTTATTCGGGAAGAACTAGGTTGTGCATAGTCGTCGTCTAAGCTGTATGTAGATTCAGTATCCCTGTCCAGTCGAGGGTTGGACGTCTTTTGCGGCTCTTGCATTTTCAAATATTTGGCGTCTTTCCCTACAGTACCTCAGAACATGATGGCCTTCCTTGCCGATCAACATGAATCAGTTCTGAGGAGCCATGTCCGAGATGCTGGTAGTATTTAACTATGGCTTGTCATGACAATGCCTTTACTGCATCGCTCTAATTTCTCAATAAATCACTAAAACAAATCATCGCATTTCAACCTTAGAATCCATTCTACTTTCCTTCTACGATGCACTTACTACCACTACTACAATGACATTATTTCTATCGTAAAACATCGGTACGAGATTTATTCTATACACATAGTAGATAGCGTTTATTATAATTATTTTTTGGATCCCCTTCTTTCCCTCGTTTTCAAAAGAGAATTTCTTGAAAAGAATTCTCTTCTGAATTGCGTGTACTATCAACTTAGCTATTAATTTAAAAATTTTTACTTTTAGCGAAAATTATTCTTGACTATAAATTTTTATAAAGCATATCGAATACAGTTTGTAGATCAATGCTTCTTTGATCATGTGGCTTTATATTCTTGTTACTGTTCTTATAAGAGTTATCAGATCAAAATATCCATTCATCATATCAAGTCAAATGGATTTACCTAAAAATAAATAGTTATCTTGATGGAAGGAAGGAAATTATGCAATACTCTTAGCCATTAAATAATTTGATTCATCAAGACTGATATTACAGAAATGATAATTTAGTAAAAATTTACTGACCAGCTTTGTATCGCTTTTCACAGAACGGGCTCTTGAAGAACATCGTGTCCAAACAACATTCATCTTCCCCGCAGTCAGACTGTTTCGTACATCTTGTAGCAGCCAAACTGACCTATAAACGTACGCGAAAAGTTTCAGTGAAAAGTCATTGGAAGTTAGTAATCGAAACATACTTTAATGACATATTTTATATGTACATACATTTTTGAAAATAATTAGAGGATATTATGATTTTGGATATAAACTTCGCATGAGGAAATATTTTGGTGATTGATATACAATGTATAGGAGATGTAAGGTATGAGAAAAGAAACCATAAACAAGGAATAATTAATATTTTTATTGGTGATATTTGTTGGTAAACAAAAACTGCACAATTTGTGCATATTATACATACAACAAAAATGTGATTTCTCGTATAGGAATGAGTTTCAATAAGGGGTGTGGTTTGCCCTGACCGAAAGAAATGTTGCACTTCTACGACGCATGGAATCAATGTCATTATCAATTAGGGACTGGGTTGTTCTCTCCCACTCCTATAGAAGCAAACTTTCAAACTGACGAATTGTTCCTTATAAGGGTGACAAGCAATTAGCAACTCTTCTACCTAGAATGTCCCAAACATGTGCTATAGGGTTCATATTTGGGGAATATGCTGGTCAATCCAAAGGATTCCTTTGTCGAAAAGGAAATTGTTCTGTAGAGAGCACGATGTAGCCGGGCGTTATTATCCATGAGAATGAATTCACCCCTGATTGCTGCAGTGTAAAAGAACGCAAGTATGTATGAGGATCTCATCCCTATATCGTTGAGCCGTTAGTGCTCCATTTCTGATAATGCGCTGATCAGTGCAGCCACTAAAAGAAATAGCTGCCCAGACCATCACTCCACCTCCGCCAAATCGGGAACGTTCATGCACAAATGCAGGAATATCCCGTGTACCAGGTTCTATGCAGATGAGAATCCTCCTATTTTCAAGTTATACATCAAAGCGGGGTTCGCCCGTGAAGAGCACGTTGCTCCACTCATCTTGTCCCCATCTGAGATGTTCCTGTGCTCGTCTTTTGCGGGCAGCACGGTGGTCCTGTGTCAACGAAACACAAATCATAGGTCTACGAGCATACAAACGTATATGCTGGAGTCGATTTAGAGCAATCTGAATCGAAACTCTAGCATCGGTAACCCTCTGAAGGTGACGTATAAGAAAGTGGCATGCATTCATAGTGTGGTTTCTTCTGGCCGTCAGTGTTCAATATCGATACTCATTTTGTGTTGTTGCAGGCGAACGACCTTGTTCGAATCTTTGGTGAATATTTTCAGTTTCTAAAAACTTCTAACGCTTTCGCTAAAACGGATTACATTTGACCCAAAATGAGCGATGATCCTCCAGGTTACTGATTTAGCTATGACATCTCGCTGAGACATTACACTGTTATTCACTGTTACTGTGTATTCATTGTTATAAAACATTCAACACACGTGAATTGTTTTTAATCTCTTACAGAAGGAATGCTGCAAGTTGCTTTTCACTGCTTATCTGAAACTCGTGATTTTCGATATTATAGACGAAAATTTAAACTCTGTAACTTTCCTTTCTTATCCTCTTCTCTTTCATTTTTATTAAAAAAGTTGTCGATAATATGGTTATTTTTATACCCGAACTCACAATATCCTATAATTGTTTTGAGCAGTGTATACAAAGTGTGTGCAGTGTATATTTACGTTCTTTTCAAGTAAAGTTTTTGAGTGAATTTAATGACAAATGCCAGTGCTTACCTTTGTGAAAAATATTTTGAAAGATAATGTGCTATAAGCATATAGCAGAATGAATGTCATTCGTAATCAGATGTGTATGAATCCAACTATATTTCTGTCATAAACGTGTATTTACTGTGTAATCATTTTATCTAATTTTTTTTTTAAAGAGAGATAAGGATAGACCCAACTATTGCATTTATTTTTCTGGGAAATTTATGCTGCACTTGGTGCTGCGTTAGGAAAGACTGACCTGGATATTGTTCAAAGGGAATCAGGAATTTGAATAACGTAGACGTACATACTAGTTAATTTATTGTGATAAGCTATCTGTTCCAAAAACCCCGTGTCGTAAATGACCGTTGATAATCATACTTGTCTTATTTTTTAAGTATGGTCCATTGTGAATATCGTTTGAAATTTCGCGCGTGCATGAGAATGAATGCGCCGGCAAGCTCCCGACTTACTTTTTGAAGAATCCAACACCTTTTTGATTGACGGTGAGTGAATCTAAGTGGTATAGATTCACTCATTGTGATTCATTTCGTAGTGTGACATTAAAATGTTTAACTTAATCACCTTCTTGTGAATATTCATTGCAAGATATGTGAAGTATAGCGTGACAGCGCAATGTGTGACAGTAAAGCGCGAAAATGGGTGAGATTGCTTTCAAGAAAGGTCGGAACTCTGATGGAAAAGTGAACATGACATTTAATGTAATTGACTGTCATCACATAGACGGTTAGAATTCTATGAGAAAAGCATGCAAATACTCATTGTTCCTTCTGATGAATGTATAAACTCACGCGATCATTATGTAAAAAGATAGAGAATCGCATGTAAATTCAAAAATAACTGTTTTTTGAAAATTTTTATTTGCCTGGTTTTTATTGCAAAAAGGACATTATTTCTCAATGAATAGCATTCTCTTAAACGATACTTCTTTTACCCGACCGAGACCATCAAGCACACGGAATGGCGATTACCAAAGTGTCTAATTTCGCTATCAAACAATTATTTTACTATCTGCTACTTCAGTCAGAGAATTGTATTTCCAGTTCTTATTGTATCAACAAACTTATTTTTGTGAAAAAATAATAAGTCATTCATTCATTGTAATTTGTTAACTGAAGTAAATTGTTAACTTTTTGTTTAACTGAAGAAAAATAAGGTAAAATATACCAGGGCTACCTATCCAGTGCTGTGTAATTTATCAAGTAGACTTATTTCGGATTATGACGCCGAAATGACTTATTAC
Organism: Stegodyphus dumicola; assembly: GCF_044657685.1. Classification (NCBI taxonomy): domain Eukaryota; kingdom Metazoa; phylum Arthropoda; class Arachnida; order Araneae; family Eresidae; genus Stegodyphus; species Stegodyphus dumicola. The sequence goes on along the minus strand of NC_140770.1, from coordinate 118,608,820 downwards.
ATTTTTCTGTACCTTTACGTTTTCATGGTGTATCTGAATAAATGACACTGGCAAATAAGTACTCAAAGAGTGCTAAAAGCAATTAATTTCTGTTTTTCATGTTATTGCAATTGATCACCTTCCTAATTTTGAAAGTGAAAGTTCAATGCGTACAGGTAGATCCAAGATATCCTGCCTTTATATGCGTCTAAAAGAAATGCAGAAAATCTTCATAGTTTATTTTTCATGATGATTTTTTGTACTTCGATACACTTTTCACATCGTTTAAGTAGCGACTTCACGGTTCCTGGAAAAGTAATCTGAAGATCTATCTTGAAAATTTCCCGTAAGTGCGCTTTTCACGCCATCACCATCAGTAACGAACGCGTGCGATATCTCTAACAAAACTTGAAAGTGTTTTCATTTAGTATTGCTACTATCTGTCTGCATGAATTTATTGCCAAATAATTTTGTATATGTAAGGCCTAAAACTTTTAGAGTCACCTACCTTACCTACCTCTAAAGTACCTTCTTTTTTTCTCTCTAAAATTTCGACAGTCTTAAGGGATTAAACTTAGATTAAAATTTTTGGAAACCAAAAATCGAAAGTTTTAAATTTTAGAAAAGATAAATAGAAGTTTGTAGTATTCCTCACTCTGTACTACTGAAGTAAATGTTTAGAAACCTAGTGAACTGTCGAGAAACTTATCACTTAATTCAAATAACAGAAATCGTAAACTCAAGAAGGGTTAACTACCCTTTATTTCACTCAAAATATGATAAACAGTCGGCCCCTTTCTTCGGGCTTATAACAAAGCCTCTACTTGGGTTTAGATTCAAAAATAAGAAATAAGAACTAACTATATTTAAGAGACTTAACTAAAACAAACACAAATCTAACGTAGTTGGCCTTTAATCTAAACTATTCGGCGAACATCAAAAGGCACGTAATTACGCGGCCGAGCTTCTAGAGAGACTTAGCCCGAAGGCAAACAAGCGCTACTGAGGATTCCTAGCTGTCTCTCTCTAAGTAAAGAAACGTTGGGGAGTTCGTTTCCGGTTTGTCGGCCGCCTTTGTTTGGCTCTGTGTTTTCGCGTTTTACTCTGTGCTCCCGGACTATAAGAAGGAATCTAATGATTAAAAGTGTATGCTTCAAGTGTTCCGGTTTCTGAGGATACAAATTTTGTGAAATTTGTGCCATTTTTGGCGAAGATGTGATGTTTTTCGTCTAAGCCACAGCGACATAACATTGCGGTATAGTGGTGTGCGTTTGCCATTCTTTTGTGCTAAGTGGTGTGAATTTTGTGATTTGTAGTTGAGAAATTCGTAATCGGATTGCCTGTACGGATTGCAGCAATATGCGACTTGTGAAGGTCAGATAAGTACTAATATCACTTTTCGATGTTCTTTTAGGTATGTTTGCATCGTATGTTGGCATCCATTGACAATGCATTGTATTCGTTCTGCTTATTTTATATAATTACAGTGTTTATTGCTTTATATAAGTGTAATTTTCTTATTGTTCCTCGTACTATGTCTAAATATAAGTACGTTTTAATAAGCTTGAACAATTTTTCAATCCTATTATAACTTTTATACTTATTTTTGTACATTGAATTGTAAGAGACGCTAACTTACACCACTGTTCCTGGTACTGATTTTTAAACTATTACCGGAAGTTGCCATAGGTTTTCTACTTTATTTTACAGTAGTATCTTTTAATATAATAATAATACGCTGATTATTATGTCTAGAGTTTTCACTTTTAAATTAATCTCAACAAGTTGCCTTTACGACCTGGTTCTTTCTTATATAACTACACAGACCTAATGTTGAATTTAGGGTCATAGTGCTACTTGATATCTTTTCTTGATTGTTTTAATTTTGTTGCCATTATGTTCCTTAGGGTTCCTTCTCTTGTAATAAATAGCCTTTCAAATTGTTAATTTTTTAAAATTAGACTATTGCTAATTAGTGTTTTTTATTTTGATGGTTCTTTTCTGCATAACGTACTCATTTGCCATTGTATTTCAGTAGTAATGCTATATCTTGACTTCAACTAACAGGTTCTTCTTTACTTGTAAAGCGATTGCCTTGCATAGTGACTTTGTATACAGAAATACCTGTTCTACATTTTTTCCCTCAATTATTGTTAATATAATGTCTGTTTCAAAAACACCAATTTCACCTGCACAATCTATGGTTTCATTATGTGAATCATCCCCCAGCTTAGTGAAAGGTTCAGCTGTGGATATTATTTCGGGTAATCACACGGTTTTCATTAATGAGGCCTGTGACGGCATCTTTAATCTTCTGGTTGACTCTAATTCTAAGCACAGATTAAATAATAAGGAAACTACTAAGCTCAAGAAATTTGTTAGTAACATACGGCAGCATTCAACAAAACGAGAACTCTATATTGCACATCTAGAGAGTTTTCAGGGGCTAGTTTAAAAGAAAGAGTAACCTCCTTGGAGGAACGTAACATGTCACTAGAAAAGAATCACTAGAAAAGAAACTCTTTGAATTAGAAGTGAAACTCGATTCCTTCTTAAAGTCACCTCCACTCTCTGGCTTACAACGCGTTGATTTAGCACGGCAACTGCTCCCGCAGTGTAGCTCCGCACTGATAATTCTAAGGAGTTCCATACTTACGCAGAGGCTGCGGGACGATCACGAGAACTTGGAGTACCAACAGTAAATACTCCTGATACGAAGGAGGGTTCTAAGAAACCCAAAAGAAATCTTTCGGATAACGTTCTCCTTATTTCAGCCAAAGATTCTTCCCGAACACTTAATAGCATTCAGTTTCAACTGGCAACCGATTTGGACATTAAACATTTAGCTCTCCCCATAGAGATCAGACCTACTCGTTCAAATAATATTTTAATACGTTGTAAAACAAGGGAACATCTGACAACATTGAAACAGGCAATTCAAGAAAAGGATTCCCTGAATACAGACTTACAAATAAAGGAGCCTAAGCCTTTGACAACGAAGATTTTGATCTTTGGAGTTTCCACGAAGTTTCAAGCAGAAACAATAGTCCAGGCCTTCCGAAACTTAAAAGAGTCTCATTCGACTAATATTCATCCCATTTCCCCACAACCCGTCGTGACGGTAAAAATAATTGGCTTGTAGAATTGGACTCAACATACGCTGAGGGGATTATTGGTTTTGGTTTCTTACATTTAGGCTTTGTCAGGTGCTACTTTCGCAGACACGTACGAATTCATCGGTGTTTTAATTGCCAAGGTCTGGGACACTCTAGTCGCAATTGTCAGGCTGCTCCTGTTTGTGCTCGTTGTGCTGGTGCACATGCAAATAGGGATTGTAAAGAGCGGGAACAGTGTGTGAATTGTAAACTCTCAAATCAACATAGCGGCTCCGCTCTTGATATAGGTCATCCTGCAAGTTCTAGTACCTGCCCCACATATCGAGAGGTACTAAAAAAGAAAATTCAGCAAGAAGCTTAAAGAATTCAATATGTTACAGCTTATTTCAACTGACGCTTCTAATACTATTCTGTGCACTGAGAGTACTATTAATTTTCTAAAATGTAACTTACAACGTTCTCGAGTTGCAACTTCTCTAATTTATCAGACTCTTAAAGAACTCAATCGTTACGTTTTTACAAGAACCTTACATAGCTCATGATTCAATTCCGAGTCCACCATCCTGCTTTCAAGCTCATTATTCTCGTTCTAGGTCTTCAGTACTTGTTACAACGGGTACAATTCAATTGACTTCTTTTGTGGTTTCACAGCATGTGGTCTCTGCGTTTATCTGCTTTGCAAGTGAATCACTACTCGTCTCCTCGACTTATTGTCCACCATCTGAAGACTTGGAAAGTAATCTACATGAACTTGACTTCATATGATCAACTTCCTTTCAACATATATTTGTTGCAGGAGATTTTAATGCTAGTAATACTTTATGGGGTTCGCTCAACGACAATGTGAGAGGAACAGCTGTTATCGAATTTTCGTATTCTCATCATTTACATATTCTTAATAATTCTGACAGTCCACCCACTTTTCGTACTACAAGAGCGCAGGGTTGGATTGACCTGACCTTATGCAACAACTCTTCGGCTCAGTACTTTCAAAATTGGTGTGTTCCGAGATGATTTAGTCAGCTCTAGTGATCATCAAATAATAACATTTACGTTTAATAAACAAGTCTCTTGCTTTTCAAAGTGTAGATTCAAGACAATTTCAGGCAATATTAACAAATTTATAAATTAATTGGCTCCTTCGGTTGAAACTCTTTGCCATTAATTCGACTCAGCTTTCACTAAAGGTGACTTGAATAAAGTGTAAAATAGTCTCATAGCTTATATTACCACTGCTTGTAAGCGCAGTTTTAAATTCAAACACCTCAAACCACATCAACAGGTCTCATGGTGGACACCAGAGCTACAACAACTTCGACGAAATTTAAGACGCCTAAGACGACAAGCTCAGGGGGAGAGAACTTCACCTCTGCGGCAACAGCTTTTTACTTGATTGTACGAAGTATTGTAATCGCGAAAAGTTTCAGGCAGCATATTTCAACGAAAATATCCATTTTGACCGCTATCGAATGCAATTTAACGATGTTTTTGCGTGATATCTGTACGTAAGGACAGAATAAAATACTCTTTTCCTTCAAAAAAATTATAAAACTGCTTTAAAATTAATTCTGAAGAGAAATTTTCGTGGCGTCTGTACGAACGTATGTACGTACGTATCTCGCATAACTCAAAAACGAGTAGCCTCAGAACGTTGGAATTTTGTATATAGGACTGCTATAACATGTAGATGTGCACCTCGTATTTTGGTTGCAATCGGCCGCACCAAACGTATATAAATATATTTATATATATATCCACTCTGTTACCCGGCTCAGTGATCTCAGTTTCTTTACTCTTATATGTTTGTAAATTGTACATTTTTTGCTTTAAAAATGATTGTATTATGTTGTTTTTATCTTCCGGTTAAGGTTTTTATGCCTTTAGTAAATCTGTATGCAATATTTTTAGAATTATCAACAATTTTAAAGTTGTCTAAGTGCGCTAAGCCTTTTTTTTTTATGGCGGCCATTGATGTCTACATTTGAAACAGGAGACTAGTGGATTTGTTGCCAATCTAGAGAAACTTAACTTCGCAACAGCAAAGATAACGCTTCATTTATTATTGCCAATTAAATCATGCTTAATTCTTTCTGGAATTTTTTCGAGGAAATAAGTGTTTAAGATTTACTTCGTAATTTTTAATATAGATATTTTGAGTTTTTATGTATTTTTGCTTTCTCGCGAAGTGAGAACTGAATTAATTAAATGAGAAATACTCAATCGTCTGTGAAAAACTGTTTCTTTTTTGTTTTGTTTGCTTAATTTCTTTTATATATCATTCTAGCTTTATTATAGTATTTGAATAGAACATGTGGCAACGATTAGATAATTCTGTTCATTAAATGATATAAATTTTGTGCATTATGAGTTATAATATGAACGAAATATATAAGTTAACTGTTATATAATTATTGGATTATATAATAGTTAACTTAGTTTCCGTTATATAATTATTACATAAGTTAACTGTTATATAATTATTTATACTGTTAAGTAAATCTAGCGCCAGAGTGTCGCTATGGTAAACAAATACTAGAGTGAATTTTAAAGAATGCATTTATTCTATTGTGGTTCATTCGCTTTCGGAGAAGTAGATTTAATTCAGTCCAATAAGTTTAAATGAAATGCAAGAAAAAATGCGTATAATTTAATATTCCGTACAAGGAAGTCATGTGGTCTACACATCAGATTTTTGTTAAATATAAAAAAGAACAAGCTCACTTTAAACGTAAAGTACTGCAGTCAAAACTAGACTCTTGGAAGAAATGTTGCCTCAACCTATCAGTGCGTTTTGAAACAATCTATAAAATTGAGACTGATACAGTTTTTCATCCTCACTTAATTCCAGCTTCAGTTTTACCAGCAGCCTCCACTCAACAAGAAATTACAAAATACCTCTTTGCCAAAATTTTTGAATAGGATTCTATAGACGATGATACATCACAGCAAGTAGACATCCGACATAATTTTGAGAATTATACTTTTACATCAAAGCAGACAGATTCACCTGTGCCAACAGAAAGTGAAATTAGTCTCATAGTTAAAAATCTGAACATTCGCAAAGCACCTGGACCTGATGGTGTGGATAATCAAATCATTAGAATCATCTTCAATAATTTTCCAGCTCTGTTAATAGCTTTTTTTCATGCCTGTTGGCGTCTCAAGTATTTTCTTCAAGGTACTAAGATAGCTGAGGTAGTACTGTTTTTGAAAAAAGAAAAAGATCCTGCATTACCATCATCTTATAGACCTATTTGTCTGTTACCAGCTCTTGGAAAAGTACTAGAGAAGGCAATTTTAATACGGCTACAGTACTTCCTCGCTAAACATAACCTACTATCTAAGAAACAATATGGCTTCACCAAGAATAAATCTACGGAACATGCCTTAAATGATCTTCTAACAACAATTCAAACAAACAGGCAATATAATAACCATAGTTTAATCATTTCGCTTGACATACAGGCTGCCTTTGATAGACTTTGGTGGCTTGATGTTATTCAGGCACTAAAGAACTTAAATTGTCCAGTTTACTTGATTGACTTTCTTCGGGACTATCTCTCTGACAGAGCAGCTCAAATTACAGATGCAGCAGGTATTACAACCCATAGGGTTACTAAGGGATGCCCGCAAGGCTCCTGTTTGGGCTGCTGTGGCTGCTTGTAGCCGACTCACTCTTCACAGATTTTATGGATCATACAGATATAAAGCTTATTGCCTATGCTGATGACTTCTTAATCATTGTTAACGGTAGACACAATATTGAAAAAAGAGCACAAATTGGACTAAATATTTTCCAGGAGTGGGCGAGAAGACACAAGATTACCATTTCTCCAACCAAAACCAAGGCAATTTTAATTGGAAGACGACATCGACTTCGGCGTAATCCTAGTCTAAAATTGAATGGTTATTCTGTTACCTTCGTGGAGAAACTGCCTTTTCTGGGCGTTATCATTAATAATCGACTATCTTGGATTCCCCACATTAAATATTTAAGGGGTAAAGTAATGCGGATTCTTAATTCTATGAATAAAGTAACAGGACCAACATGGGGAGTACCACCCCATTTCCTTAAACTTTGGTATCAAGTAGTTACGCAACGCATTATATTGTATGCAGCATCAGCATGGGGCACGAATCTTAATAAAGGAGCCAAGCGGCAGTTGGATGCCTTACAGTGATCACATTTTCTTCAGATAAGCAAAGCTTATCGTACAACATCAATTGCGGCACTTCAGATTTTGACAGGCATTCCTCCCCTCTCTCTACAAGTAGAGAAAAAGGCACTTATAGCCTCTTTCTTACGTCTTTACGTCTCCGTACACAGCAAAATCTCTGGGGCTTTACATTTTACCCGGACAATTTTGAAGTGCGGGTTACAAACTTCATTCGCAAGCCCCCTGACTTTAACTTACGGCATTCAATTCATATTAAAAATACTCCTCAAAGTCAAGCATAAATTTCTATATTCACAGATGGTTCACGGATGGCCTCTAGCACTGGCAGGGGTCTTTGTGTTCTAAAGAGTCAGCAGTTGACTTTTCACTGGAACAGGCGATTGTCTAAATTTAACACGATCTACCAAGCTGAACTTTTGGCTATTCGAAAAGCGCTTCAACTTGCACACCAAATGGTCCTAATTACAAGTCAAAAGATTGCTATTTATTCTGACTCAGCTTCCAGCTTAGAGGCTATCTTAGACTACACCAGCAAAACTTCTCTTTTTAAAGATATACAACACTTATTGTTACAATTTCCGTCCTCTCTTCGACCCAATCTCATATGGGTCAAATCACACCAAGGTCTCTTCGGAAATGAATTTGCAGACCGTTTGGCAAAAGAGGCTGCTCTTGCACAGGAGCGCATAGAACAAGCTCTACCATTACCACAATCATACCTGAAATCTTTAACATGGAATTTACTGCAGAGTAAATGGCAAGAGCAATGGTCTGCTGGTTTGACTGGAAGACGAGTTTTTAAATTCATACCTAAAGTTTCGACAAAACTGCATGCTGTTAATTCGTCTTTAACATGGTTTCTCTCGGGACATGGTCCCTTTAAGAGCTATCTTCGAAGATTTAGACTTAGCGCAGACGATTGCTGTAACTGCGGTGGATTAGCTGATCCTGAACATTATGTCTTTCATTGTCCAGTATTCAAGCAAACTCTTTTACGCAGACCGCTGGGGCAATACTGGCCTCAGTGACTAGAAAAACTTTTGACTAACCGCGCAGGTATGCTTCAGCTACAGAGAGTACTGACACAATGCAGTGTACAGGTACAGACTTCTTCGTCAGTAGAAGAATAATACTTTAGTATAAGAGCTGGGGTGAGGTTCCTAGTTTCTTAGAAGTTATTGTCAGTTGTTTTTTGAGAATTGTTTACAGCTTTAGTTGTTCTCCAATTATAAGTAATTGCTATAATGTGTAATTAGTAATCATTTTGTCACACGTTTAATTAATAATCCTCATTTCTAACATGTAATATTATCAAGTAATATGTTTTACTGTGTTGTTTGATTTAATAATAAGTCTTGATATGGTTTAATATGTAATTTTTTTAGTAATTATAAGTAATTTTTTTATGTTACAAGTAATAATGTGTTGTTTTATCTTGTGTTGAAAGCTGTTTTTCTTTTATCTTGGAAATTGTTACAGCATTTACTATGACATGAGTTAGTTTTGTTTATATTTTTGGTATGACTCTTTATTTAAAATAGAATAACTGTTTTCCCATTGCTCATGGTGACTGCTTCTTCTAACATGTCAAATGCTTAGTTTCACTTTTTATTTACTTATTTGTAACTGTACTTTGTGATTGGTACATGCTTTGATTTGTAGACAAATTCATCTGTAATCGGTTTGCCTCTCTTACAATCTGTCTTGACATGGTCGTACCTTTTTCTTAATGGTGGAAAATTATTATAGCACATTTATGGTACTACTGAATGTTGTTTATGTACAAGTTAAGTTTAACAAAATGCATACATGTTCTAGCTCTTATTTAGCTCTTATTTAGTTTTATTTGACTTCACCAGAGTTTCTGTGCATAACCTAATTGTTCGAATCTTTTCTTATATATTGTTTATTTCAATGATTTTAACATTGTTTGACTAGAATTATACTTATCCATGAATATCTGGTGTACTCCTGGTGTTTGATACTGCAACTTTTTATAATGTGTATTGATTTGTAACAAGTATTGTGTTTTTAAAATGTATTAGGTTATGATCTGTCTTTTGTATTTACAATGATAATATGTAACATGTAAATATATTAAGCATTATGTAACAATATGTAATATGTTTTGTGTAATTTAATATATTTAGTAAGTTTTATATGAAATAAGTAATATTGTATATATTTGAACCAGTATAGTATATCTTTGTGTATATCTCTTATTTGCATTAATAACTAGGTTTTGAATACAAATGTAATAATGTGTAATAATATGAAGTGTTGACTATTGCGCTTAGAATTACTTTAATTTAGCGATCGACTTTCTTCGTTTATCTCTTCACATATCTGGTGCGAACTTTTCCATATTTACACTATGTTCTATCTTACTGCTAAATATTCTTGTTTGAATCTGTACATAATCAAACTTTGTTTTGGCTTATATGAACCAGTGAATATCTGGAATGACTTACCTACGAAATAATACAATTGTACTTTTATTAATTGTAACATCTGATTTCTTATAAACATTATGACACTTTTTCTTCATTCAAAAGCAACAGCATAAAGTGTACATCACGTGCTTAGTTGTATCTGAAGTAATCTTTTGTTCACCGTTATGAATGCATGTCTCTCAATATTATGCTATCTGTTCTTGTGTAGATTAACATATAATTGTACTCATAGTTTTTCTCCTGGCACATTTATGGCCAAGTATGGAAACATAATGTTTGTTCTATATTGTGTATATCTGGTATGATCTTCTTTAACTCATTGTTACAATTATATGACAACTGTTAATTGTACTGGAATCAACAAACATTTTGATTGAACTTTTGGATTTTATTACTATGATTTAGTACAAATTCCAGTATATCTGAGTTATATGACTTGAATGTTGCATGAACTGCACAATACTTTGCTTTGGACGAAACATTTAGTACTGGATTATGGAACATAAAATATGTTCATTTACACTTAAATTTGGACTCTAGAGATCAGACTTGATTCTTTCATGACTATATACTTCATTTCAATAGCGTGCAGATTCTGAACGGGGTGTTGATCCTTACTGCTCATTTACTTGTGTTTTCTATTATATATGACTGACATTTATCTATGATCTTCTACTTTAAACGTTTTGCATTTATTGTTACCATGTTTGTTACTGTAGGCCCGCTGTCAATTCCTGTCTTAACTGTTCTGGAAAATCTTAATATAATAACTTCAGATGTATTTCTTCAACGTACGCAATATATACAAATAACTCTGTATATTGTATAAATGTGAACTTTGAAATTTGACTTTGACATTTTAGTGCCCGACTGATCTATTTTGGCCCCGACCTAAGGTTGTGGCCAGTAGATAGTAGATGGTTTTACCTCTGAGTAACATATTCCGTTTGTTGCCTTTAGGATAACTTAGCTCGGAAGTTGCTCAGTAGGTCAGTGTTGTCTCTCTCTAAGTAAGTTGAACCTTCCTTAAATACTACTTCTTACTCATATGCATTCAACGCGATTCTAAAAACCCATTCTGGAGAGTTGTAAGTTGAAAGAAGGAACGATAAAAAAGGTTAACTAAAGGTTAACTATAATGAAATCTGCCTGAAAAATCGATTAGCGTATTCCATTGGATGACTAAATTCATTCTATAAAGCCTGGTTTGGAATTAATGAATAAAACTTACGTATGAAGTTTTATTTTTTATTTTCATTTATTATTTCATTTGTTTTAGTTTTTACGACATATATGTTGTTTACATTTTAAAATATCGTTTACTTGTACAAATAATCATTCTTATAGAAGTCCCTAACATTGCAGACCAAGCTCCAAAAATTAAATATAACGTCCCAATATCCTTATGATTAGTTCAATAAATTTATCGCAGTAACTTAGTTTAATAAAAACATTTAATTGCAAATTTAATCAAAACATTAAATTGCAATAATTTGAAAAATTGGGACTCAAGTAACTTTTCATTTATTAATCGATTAGCCGCTGGTGTTGCGTTGACGCAACGGTCAAAATAAATGCGTATATAAATATAACTACCTAAGATATTTTATACCAGCAGATGATTTTGTGTAGGAAATATTATGAAGATTATTTCTATAAAAAATATTTGCCTTCAACAATCATTTTGTTTATAATAATTAATCTCATACTTTAAGCAAAATTTAAGTAAAATTTTCAGGGTATTTCGACCGGTAAAATTTCGACCGGGTATTTTTGCTGAAAATATTTAACGAAAGAATCGCCGTCTTTATGAGTAATCTATTTTTAGTCCAGGTCACCGTTTATCAGAACATTACATCAGTCAGATGTTTATATTTGTTTTGGGAAGGAAGGGAAAACAGGTGTTGCGCTGACGCAACGTCAGCAGGAAACGGTAGTCAATCTCCTTTTACACTCATTCCTTTCGATGTTCTGCTTCATGTTCTGGTTGTTTAAAAATGCCTAGAACGAGGTATCTTACATTAGAAGAAGCCATTCAAAGATTTTTTGATGAAGAAACAGATGATGATAATTTTAATAATGACCAGAATGAAACTGATATTGTTGTTGTTCCCCCAGAAATTGCAGAATCTAGTGACGAATAAGAAAGGAATGGCAATGTCTTAAATAATGATAATGATATTTTACCAAATGATACTGCTGGGGAAGTTGAAATTCACGTAAGAAGTACGTTTCAGCCTTCTAAAAGCAGTTATAGTCATACTAAAAAGTTTAAAAAGCAGAAGACTGAAATCTTGTAGTGGATAAAAAAAGGAACTGTTAGTTATGTTTCAGGAAAGACATGAAGAAAGAGATAGAACATAAATTATAAAAGACAAGGTGAAACTAGTGCACAGATTTTCGATTTTTGTTTTGGTTTAGACGTTTAGTCTCTTCTCGTTGAACAGAGAAATATATACGCTCAGCGGGGGAAAAAAAAAGCGCCCGGAAGTTTTTGCATCTGAAGCCTATATAAGAAGATTTATTGGAATATTATTGCTTACAGCAGTGGTCGGTAAAGTGAGGCTCCGCATGTGGCCCTTTGGTTCTTTAAGTGCGGCTCTGGCACAAGGGCCCACGGAAGAGGCAATAATATTTTCATTAAAAAAAGAAAAACTTATTAAGAAAAAAATTACATCCTATTTTGATAAATTAAAATTCTTCTATAAATGGAGAACATGTATAATTTTTTGTTTGAGTAAAAAGATAGATAGGTAATTAAAATTTTTATTGTTGTAAAAATACGTAACGAACATCGAGTTTAATTTTATTAGTTTTCGTAAACGTAAACATAAACCATGTACAAGCTACCGGCATGCACGTGCATGCTTTTTATAAAGTTGTGAAGGTACAAATTGGCATTACAGAGCAGTAGTTGCAGTGTGAACAGTTTTGTCTTATCTACCGTGTCTGTCGTTGTCCTGTCTTATTAAAAAGTTGTATTTTTTAATCTAGCTGCACATCTTACAGGTATTTCTATACAATTTTATTAAATCTGTTATGTATGTTTATGTATGTATCTGTTATGTATGGTACAAAATTTGTATTCGATTTTTCGATAATTTCTATTTGTCCAAATGTTGGAAGTTTTCTTCCATTTTTGGTCATATTAAAAGTTTTGTTATTCTGATGATGGAAAAAAAATATTTTTTTCTTTTTAGTGCAGTTACATATATTAATAAAATTGTATTTTTTAAAAAGATTTATTTTTATTTTTATTTTCCTCAATTTAATAATGATAAATAATTTTGTACTGGTGGCTTTAGAAAAATATATATTTGGAATAGTTTTATAGGCACCCCAATTAACATGGCTACCAAAAAAAAAAAAAAAAAAAAAAAAAAAAAAAAACGGTAGATGAAAATCGCGAATTTAAAGTTGAGTTGACCGAGAATTTTGCGTTTATTCAACACTTGAATGGACTTACGACATGTCTTATTTTTAATTAGAAATTCGCGCATAACAAGAAGTCAAATTTAGAGAGACACTTTGCAAGAAAGCACGCGTCATTTAGCACTAAGTATCCTACCGATGATGCAAGGAAGAAACCAGTTGAGGAACTCCCGAAAGAAGAGTCAAGAGTCGTCAACTTCTGTGTTTAATAACTGGATGCAATCTTCCAGCAGTATTAATATGGCAAGTTTTGTTTGTAGCCAAGAGATTGCTAAGAGAGGAAAACCGTACACAGACGGCGAATACATAAAAATTGTTTCATAAATGCATCCGAAGAGCTATTTCGAGATTTTAAGAACAAAGCAGGTATTCTGAAAAGAATTAATGAGTTACCATTGTCTGCCAAAATCATTAAAGATAGAGCAATTAAAATGTGTTCGAATATAACCACCCAGCATATCGGAGATCTGAAATTGGTTTCGGCTTTATCAATAGCAGTTGACGAGTCTTGTGACATAAATGATACAGCGCAAGTTTCACTTTTTGTAAGATTTATGTCTCATTCAGGCCCTAAAGAAGAACTTTAGGATTATTGCCACTCAAAGGTCAGACGCGCGGAGAAGATATCGCCAATGCTATAATTTAGTGTATGGATAAACATCATATTCCCCTCGATAAAATTGTGTCGATTTCAACAGATGGGGCCAAAAGTATGACCGGCGTAAGAAAAGAGGTTGTTCTATTTTGAAAGAAAAAATTAATCTCGAGATACTTGTTCACCATTGTATCATTCACCAAGAAGCGCTTTGTGCGCAAACATTTCCGGAAGAAATTTATAAAGTTATGGAATTAGTGATTACCATTATCAACTCCATTTTAGCTATAGCTCTTAATCATCACCAATTCAAAGAATTTTTATTTGAAATGAAGAGTGAGTACGCTGATCTGCTTCATAACAAGGTACGTTGGTAATCAAGAGGGAACGTTATAAAACGTTTCGCGTCCCTTTTTCCGGAAATTAAAGCATTTCTCCTTGAGAAGAACTAACTATTCAGAACTAACAGACGATCAGTGGATCCAAAACTTTTATTTCATGGTAGACGTTACGTCTCATCTAAATCAGCTTAATCGTAAACTACAAGAAAAAGGAAACTTAATTTTTTCGATGGTAGAAGAAGTAATAACATTCGAAAACAAATTATCCATTTTTGCACAGGATTTTGAAAGGGAAACATTTCAAAATCCTGTGCATTTCAAATTCCTGAAACCTTTCAAAACAGGTTTCAGGAATTTAAGAACAGCAGAGCAACTTTAGCATTTGTCAAAAATCCTCGTAATGCTACGATAACCAAGTTGAAATTTTCTCATTTTGAAATTGACATTGGTAGCTTTGAAATACAATTGCTGGATTTAAAAAACAAGGAGATATGGCGCTCTAAATTCGAACGTCTTTGTGTTGAATTGGAAATATTGGAGAAGAAAAATGTGATCTTAGTTCACTACACAAGTGGTCTACCTGTGTTGTGAACTAAGATCACATTTTTTCTTCTCCAATATTTCCAATTCAACCTGTGTTGTGAACTAAGATCACATTTACGATCAGCTGAAAAAGCTCGCGTTTGCTGTTCTTTCCCATTTCGGTTCTACATATATTTGCGAAAAATCTTTTTCAAGCATGAACATTATCAAGAGTAAACTGAGAAGTCATCTTATTGATGAGAACTTGGAATAATGCCTAAAATTAAAAACAACAACATACAAACCTGACTTACTCAAACTTTCCAAGGAGATGCAAGCACATTGTTCGCATTATAAATATTTATTAAGTATTAAACTTAGTTTTATTTAGTGTAATAAAAGTTTACTAAGCAAGCAGATTTGGCTCCCAATTTTTTTAAAATTTTTGTAATGTTCATATTTGGCTCTTTGGCTAATAAGTTTGCCGACCACTGGCTTACAGGATATTATTCTATACCTCAAGAAAAAATGTAATGGTCTTTTGATAAGGACATTTCTGTTCCTGTTGTACGAAAATCGATATCACGTTTGCAGTACGGGAATATGAAGCAGAATTTGCATTAGACAATAGTCAAATTGACAATACTGATAAATTATATGAGGTGAGACCGTATTTAAAGTTACTAAATATCACCACTTTTTACTACTGGAAATATAAAGTCTCTTTTAGATTTTAGACGCGAGAATGCATTATTCCTTTTGCAAACTCTTATTGAGAGTGTAGAATCAGCCAGAAATAGATCAGCAACAGGAAGACCTAGTAAATTCAGCATTCAAAAACCATTGCATGGAGATGGTAGACATTTTATCGTAAAGTTCGTTGATAACAAAGGACTTTGTTGTAAAGAGTACCATAGCCAGACTGTTTATAGATGCAAAGTATGTAATGTACCTTTACATCATGATTGTAATGAAGCTTTTCATGTTTGAATCTTTCAATTGAAATAATCTGTATTTGTAAAAGAAATACAATGTATATTTTAATAATAAATTAATTACAAGTAAAGTAATTTGCAGATTTATAAAACGTTATACAGCTAAAAAGTAATCCTGCGCTCCACTCAAAAGAAACATCATACGAGTACAATCCTACTCACTAAACATCCGTAGTCTTATTTCGCTGACGTTGCGCGAACGCGACACTCGCGTTTTCCACAGGTAAGAGCATTTTTCTTATTTTCAATGTAAATTTATGTTATAAATGCTTATTTTAATATTTGTTATTATTTTCATGAGAAAAGAAACATTCCTTGTAGTTTTGGCGGTTAATGTATTAATTCATTTATTTGATTTATATTTACAACTAATTCCTGATTTATTAATATAACGATATTAATAAACCGCTATACCGCATTTCTATTCTATTCTAATATTTTCTTTAGAAGATTCCAGAAATTTCGAATAGTGCAAATACGTTATGGAAATCGAAGATGACCATCATATCGTTTCTCTTCGATCATTTCCACAGAAGACTGAAATTGACCGAAACTTTGAGTAATCATTATTTCCTTGTACGGAGTAAAGGAAGTATTGTAATCGCGAAAAATTTCGGATATCATATTTCAACAAAAACATCAATTTCAACCGCTCTCAAAACTATTTGAACGATGTTTTTACGTGACATCTAAACGTACGGACAGAGTAAACGACTGTTTTTTCCAAAAAGGATTGCAAAATGGATTTTAAATGGATTCAGAAGAGATTTTTCTTGACTTCTGTATGTACATTCCTACGTATGTATGTATATATCTCAGATAACTCAAGAAGCCGTGCAACTTTGAAATTTTGTATATGGGACTTCTATAACATGCAGTTGTGCACCTCCCTTTTTCATTGCAATCGGCTACACCAATCGTATATAGATGCATGCAATCGTTGCATAGATTTTCTCACTCTGTTACTTGTCTTGGTGAGCTTAGTATTTTTATTCTTATATAATGGTAAATTGTGCATTTTTTTCTTTAAAGGTGATTGAATTATGTAGTTTTTATGTTCCGGTTAAGATTTTTACACCTTTAGTTAATCTGCATGCAATTATTGTAGAATTATCAACAATTTCGAAGTGGTGAGTTAAGCTTAACGAACCGCCATTTGTTTATTTTTGAAACTCAGTAGAACAGTGAATTAAGTCAGTTTCTGCTCCTTCAATGTCTTTTTGCCGATTGAGACCAAAAGTAAACTTGCAGTTTGGTGCATCGAAAGATCTGCCTCTATGCCCACTGGCCGAATTGCTTGTTTTTGAATAAAATCTCTAATTTGAATTGCAATTTTTTTTTAAAAATTCTTTTAACTGTATTTGATGTTTTATGTGTTTTTGCATTTTACAGTTTTTAATGAAGATGATTTGAGTTTTTATGTATTTTTGCTTTGCCGCGAAATGAGAACTGAATTCATTGAATGAGAAATACATATCTAATGAAATTCGAGGAAATAAGTTTAAATGAAATACAGCAAAGCATTTAATAGGCCATACAAGGAAGACATGTGGTGTCCACATAAGCTTTTGTAAAAGGTTAAGATGGGTTCCCTGTAGTTGAAAAAAAATAGCTTTAATATGCAGTAGCTCCTTAACTCTCCTTTTAAATCTGATTATTTCCTATTTCTGTCAGTAGTAATGTGTCTAATAATGTGCTTATAATAAATCTTTCTCGCATGCGTTACTTCGAAATTAATCTATGTCACATGATTTTTATATAATGCTTCTCTCGCAAACTTACGTAATGCAAAAGTGAAGCTGAAATTTTTCAGCCAATAGTAATATGAAAATTTTAAATCTAAAATTTAATCAACAAATAGAAATAAAATAGATTTTTAACTTTCTTAATCTTCCTTAATCTCCTTAATCTAGCATTCGTATCCTAGTGTTCGTACATTACTCTCACTTGCATCTGTTCTAAAACGTCATGTTTACAATTTCTATTCTCTTATCAAATACATTTCTTTGAATACAGTTTCTATTCTCTTATCAAATACATTTCTTTGAACATGTGAACTCTGTAACTTATTTGCTTTACTATGTTATTATTCCACTAAATAATCTTCAATAAAGATAATCTATGAAAACGCTATGCAACATTTATATCACTATCGAAATTATTTGTTACATATATTTATAATAAACAATTCTATATTTTATATATTAGTATTTAAAGAACTTAGGACATTAGTAAACCAAGTAACTAACTTACTATATTGGAATGCTGTAATTAAAGAGTTAATTTACCGCTATCAAGCAAGCGGAAGAATTAGTTCTGTTTTCAGAATGTGGTCGTCTTACAGAGGGTATTAATTAATATATATTTTTCAGTAATAATTTTATATAAAGTTCTTGAAAATGCACTGTGCGTCTGCTAAGTTTAAGACTAATTGTTTTAGCAAATTCCAGTAAACTTGCCAAACGAAAATTGGCAGCATTTATTATCCTGACACCTCGACTGGTTTTTCCTAAAATATCGTCTGCTGATAGATTGAATTTTCTATGCATTTAATCGTTTGTTTTGATCCAAGGAAAAAGGAACATCTGCTGAATAGAATTCCAACAAACAAACAATATAAACAAACAATAGCAATGATTTTATCCAAATAGCAAACATTAATACTGGTATTTTCAGCAAACTATGACACGAAGGTAATTTATTTATGATCCTCAGATAAATTAATGGTTATTTGCTTGGTCCGAAATCGATTCACAACACAGTATCTTCAGTTATAAATGTCGGTGAACTGCTTTTATTAAAATACTATAATTTGCAATGAAATTACTTCTGAGGAACACACGTAAATGAAATTCATATAGGTTTGGCGTAGCTGAAGAATAATTACTGCATGACCAAAAGAATTCTGCCACACAATGGTATGAAACCTTTCATTAAAGGTTTATTATTTTTATAGCATTAAGTTACTCGGAAAACCTTAAGCAGAGATTTAAGAATTATTTCAAAAGATGAGTTCAACTACAGAGGGTGCCAAACATTGTATAAACTTAAAAGAATGCATATACAAGAGTAAAAGGGAAAAATATCGTTTCGCCCCCCCCGCAACTTAGGATTTCTATAAATTTAATCTTAAAACTTTATTGTCGTACTGTGCGCTTTAGGAATAACGTGAGAAATTGGTAAACCAACTGACATCGAATGATGCGGGTCTACAGTAACTAAAAAGGAACTTACCGCTATCAAGCAACCTAAAAGAGCAAGAATTAGTACTGCTTTCATGATATCGTAAGAGACTGAAGCTTTCTTCTATTCTGCCGCGCGTATAAGCTGAAAGATTTGCTTCCATGATTAAGTACAATAACGATTATAGGATGCATTTCCCGTTTCTCTGGGGATGCAGCAGATGGAAGAAACAGATACTTTATCATTCTTCCGCTAAATTTTAAGATATTTCAGATTCTCAGACGGATATTTCCCCCCCCCCATTTCTTAAAGCGTAATGGATAAAGTCGGAAAACAGTAGGAAAAAAGTCCAATACTGTGATGGGAACTTAGATAAAAGCTTAATCATTTAAAATTTTTGCATTAAATGGTATTATTTTTTAAATGATTAATTTTTCTTAAAAATGCCTTATTTAAGTATTTGGAACAGTTTCTTTCTTACCTAAACCAAGATAATTGTGGCCTATTAAAATGGAACATGTTGCCTGCTTCCAGCGGTAATATGTATGAATATAATCATATATAAGTATTATATAAATATTATATAAATAAAATTTTTATTATATAAATAAAAAGTATTTCACCTGAACTATTATCAACTGAAATAATAGTTTCCGAAATATGGTGAGTAATGTTTGTGAATAGTATATGTTGCCATCCTATGTGACAAAATTTTAGTTCCCCCCCCCCAATAAAACCTCTATGCAATTAAATAAGACGCTTTAGCCAATCGACGAAGAAAAAGATCTTTCATTTGCTTTTAATTGTATAAAAGTTAATTTTTTATCATAGCTTAATTTTAAAAAAAATCATTTATCTGGATTTCTTAACAATATTTTAACATATTTTAACAATAATTTAGTACATATATGTATAGATATATATAATAATTTATTTCCTAAACAGTATTGATTAATTGATTATATTATCTCCTAAGTTTAATTAAAGTAGAATTATTTTAAAAGTGTGCATCCATACTGGTAAGTTATATTTTGAAAGATGTTTTGAAGTAATTTGAAATCAAAATGTTAATAATGTTTTAACGGGGACTGGAGTTAAATCATCACGAAGAATAATATTTCAATTGTAAAAGGAAAAATTAAAACATGTAATCATTGTCATTGATCGGAAATTAGTTGACTTTTCAAGGGGAACAAACCAACTCCCGTTCAATGAACAATAATTGATAAAAATACGTAAATACGAAAGTGTTTCGTCTTTACTCGAGTTAAAAGTTAAAGCCAAACCGGCAATTCTAGTCAGGCCAAATATTTCCGCGAATAGTAGGAATTATGAACCAATGCTGATACTCAAAGAACTTATTCTCATGAAGCATTTTAGTCAATTCAATTTGGAGTAAAAATCAATTACTGTAGAGAAATCCTGTAAAACTCGAGTAACCGTCCCCGACACTTTCATCTTTATGCACTTGAGTACTATATTATTTGCAGATATTAAACATTGGAAATTGTCATTATGAAATCGAATTCAAAGTAAAGTTGAAATAAACATTCTATATATATATATACACTCGTAAATGGAATATGTTTCTAATAACTTGTAACTAGTTGACTGCAAAATTTTTTACTCTTCTTGTATATTCTGTCGTCTGTACCCAGAATGAAGTATAGTGGTTATAATGAAATTTTGTAGTGACACATTAATTGCAAAGCCTTTTTATATATTTCTATTCTTAGTTTTATTTAAACGGTAAGTATATTACCGTTTCAATAAAACTAAATCTTTGATATTTTTTTAATTATCTCATCTTGCGTTCATATAAGAAATTTGGTGGCAAACGTAGTCTTGCGTCACCAGAACAAGTGCACTTTGAAGCTCGAATTTTGAATTTTATTATTATTATAATTACTTACTATATGTTTACTGCGAACTTAAGGAACTGATTAACAAACTCGCTGCCACTATCAGGAATACAATACTTATATCTTCCATTTCCACCTGCCATTTCACAAAGAATAAGATACTTAATTTGTTTTTTCTGTTAATGATTAAGAAACTAGGCGATTTAAAAGCAGTAAATGTAGTTTATAGTAATATTCTTTACTCTCTAATCTGAATTATTTAAATAAAAATGCATTTAATTCATGATATACCTATGTACGTATCCAAATGATCAGAAGGTTGTTGATGCGTGTTCCTTGATCTATTGCACCAAGATATTTTACTGTACATTTATTTACAATTTATTTACAAGTCGTATGCCACCTGGCATGTTTACAAGCGTTATGCCTCCTGGCATGTACATGATAGACATATTCTGCCACCTGGCATGTGAATTGATACATCATATTAGTTTTCTGCCACCTGGCAGATACGATGCAATTACCTCAATTAGCGGTAATACGCCCGACATTTTGGCGTGTCCGCTTCCCTTACGTTCTGTAACGCAACTAACTTTTTGTGCGGTGCGCCCTCTGGGCACAAATCACCGCAATCACCGAGGAGGCCAAAAAATCCTCCCCCCCTCGATGAATTACATTCATCTTAATACAATCTTCAATATATGCAAACAAGTAAATGAAAAATATAGAAAATGAAAACATACAAGAACCTTCAAAAAGTATAAAATTACATATTACACTTACCAATCTTCTAGCAAAACATCTTATATCTTACTATATTGAAACGTTAACTATGAGGGTTAAACTAGAACAAACAAATAAAATTATTAGTGCAATAAGAAATAAAAAAATAATAAAACATATTGAATATGAAACAAACACTTAAGTTAATGTTCTTCAAGTGGTAAAAGACACAGTTTGGTAATAGGACGTTTAATGTCCCCGTGCACAGTTTTTAGTCTAACCACTCGGACATTATTGTCTCTTCCAGGAAACACTTCTATTACTCGCCCGAGTTTCCAACGTAACGAAGGCATATTATCTTCTTTAATGAGAACCAAGTCATTTAGACGAATATTTCTGCTAGGCTGTCTCCATTTGCTACGCTGCTGTAGTTGGCACAGGTACTCTTTAGACCACCGCTTCCAAAACCCTTGGAACATCTGCTGTGTTAGTTGCCATCTTTGCAATGGAGACACTCGTACTTCGGTTAAATCTTGTTCCGGAACAGCTGTTAAAGAAGTCCCTATAATAAAGTGTCCAGGAGTCAAAGCTGTCAAATCATTGGGATCATTGGAGACCGGTGTTATTGGCCTCGAATTTAAGCATGCTTCAATTTGTGCAATTAGAGTTAGAAACTCTTCATAAGTCAAAATTTGAGTTCCAACACATTTCTTTAGATGCAGCTTCATAGATCTAACAGCTGCCTCCCATATACCGCCATGATGTGGAGCAGCTGGCGGGTTGAATATCCACCTTATGTTTTCATTTGCTAACCACCTTTGAAATTCTGAAGCCTTCCGTAACTCATAGGCGGTAAGCATACCAGATTGCTTTTCACGAGCGGATTTACAGTTGTTCACGAAGCGCAGAACATAAGCCGTTATTCCCAGTACTTTGGTTAAATTTCCGTACAGTTTAAGATTTAGTAACGGTTCTGTAGACTCCACAAGTGTTTTCAAAGTAACACATTTTCGTTCTTCACTAACATTTTGCAAGTCAGCTTCGGTATTCATTTCGTTTATGTGATGTCGAATATCTACTTCTGAAAGCCAGGGTAGCCCAGAAAACCAATCACTATCATTAATTAGAGCTTCAGCATCCATGCCCCTCGTAAGTTTATCAGCAGGGTTTGTCTTCCCACTGCAAAAGTACCAGTTGTTTAAAATTGTTTTCTCCTTGAATTCTACCACACGATTTCTAACAAATTGTTTCCACTCGTTGGCAGATCCCTTGATCCAGTGAATGCAAATTTGGGAATCAGTCCAGTAAAATATATTTCCCTTATCCAACTGCGGAAATATCGATTGCAAATACGAACCTAATCTTGCAGAAATTAATGTTCCCAAAAGTTCAAGCCTAGGGAGTGTTACCCTTTTTAATGGAGCTAAACGGGATTTCGACACTATGAAACTTGTTTTACATTTATTTTTCTTCTTAAATCTAAAATATGCTACGGCACCATAACACTTGGGACTGGCATCAGAAAATATGTGAACTTCTATTAACTTCCAACACATATCACTGAAATACTGCCTGGGAATTTCGAAAAACTTTATTTTTTCAACTTCTTTTAACCATTCCTGAAATATGAATTCTGTATCAAGGGGAACACTTTCGTCCCATTGAATACCCTTTTCCCACATAGTTTGCATTAAGAGTTTAATTCGAACAGTAAATGGATTCATAATTCCTAAGGGATCAAAGAGCATACATGCTGCTAAAATGATGCGTTTAGTTACTTTGAGATTTTGTAACTTCTCAAACTGAGATACATCTATTTTCAAATTATCATTGACATTGTCCCAGATAAGACCTAAAACTTTCAACGGTACCAAAGAGTCTTCAGATGTTTCACGAGAGTCAATTCCATTAAGTTTCCATAGTTCATTCAGCTCAGGTGAGTTTGAAACCCATCTACGTAAATTCATACTGGCCTCGCTAAGAATGAAAATCATGTCCTTGCTTAAATGTAAGGCCTTTGCTACATTAACTGTCCCAGAAATTAAATCCTCTACGTAAAGCTCTTTTAACATACTGCATGCCTCTTCGTAGGCATCTTCATACTTTTTTAGATGCAGTCTTACTGTAGCTGTTAATAAATAAGGTGAGCACTTGACCCCGAAAGGAACTCGATTGTGTTGGAGAACTTGTAAGTTGGGATTACTGTGATCGAGATTTGACCTTTCTTCATTTATCCACAAAAACTTTAAAAAATCCCTATCTTCTTTAGCTAAGCCTACCTCTAAAAATGCACGCTGAATGTCGGCACAAAACGCAATTGAATGTACCCTGAGTTTAATGATAATCTTTAGCAAATCAGGATTTAAATTAGGTCCGCTTTCCAAACAATCATTAAGTGATAAATTTCCCTTACTTTTAGAAGAAGCGTCAAAAACTATTCGAACCTTTGTAGAATCCTTCTGCTCGTGCACTACCGCGTGATGAGGCATGTAATACCCCGTTTTCAAACTACTATTTAAATACGTATCTACCAGTTCCACTATACCATCTCTCAAGTGTTCATTAATTATCTCATTATATTTTAAATATAGCTCGCTATTTTTCTGAAACTTATTATTTAAAGATTGTAAACGCTGTTTCGCGATTTCATAATTGTTATTTAAACCTTCAACACCCTCTTTCCACAATAATCGAGTTTCATACCTTTTATTCTTGTAAGTTGTATTTCGTTCAAATGACTCTAAAATTTCTTTATCTGATAGAGATATTTCTTTATCCGCACTTATCCCGATAGTTTCTAATTCCCATAATTTTTTAACTCTTTCATAATCTAAGTCCTCATTTACAACGGTTATATGATTAACTCTTGCGTCCTTACACTTTGATCCTTCGTCCTTGCCTTGAATCACAAAACCGAAAGTGCTTTCTGTTGCGACTAATTTTTTACAAATCTTCACGTTTCGTTCTCCTAAAATTTCCCAAATATAATCCTAACCTATTAATACTTGAATTTCGTCACTCGTACCAGCATCTGCTAATTCTATTCCCTTCTCAAACGCCATCTTTCGTATCCACCGAGAAGGAACTTTTACTTGCCCTAGTGTTATAGAATCAATGACTATTGCGTTAATTTTTATCTTTTTATTGGGATGGTTTACATTTTGCAGTACGATTTCTACGATGTCATACAAGCGCTCTTTTGCATCTTTGCATCCAAATGTGAAAATGATAAGCGCTTCTTTATTAATAATTTTCAACCCCAGTGAATCAACCACTTCTCGTAAGATGAATGACTTTGTTGACCCTGAATCTAGCATACAACGTAATACCTTTTCGTTCCCCCCTTTACACCTAACTGCTGCCGAAAACGTCTGTAAAAGAACGGAAGTCGGTAGTTTAATTTTGTTATTATTTTCATTACATAAGAGCGAAAGAGAAGCTTCAGGGATTGGCGTTTGTTTTGTCTGATTGGAAGTATCCGTCTCTAAATCTTTCGATGCGGCGTCACATATTAACGAATTATGTAAACCTTTGACATTGCACAGTCTGCATTTTTCATCTTTATGAGCACAGAAACGCCTTGGATGCCCTTTCGAAAAGCAAATAAAACATAAACCTCGATCCATTAATGCCTTTCGGCGAGTCTTTAAATCAAGTGCGCAATCATGATTCATATGACAAGCAGATAAACAAAATATGCAGACATTTTGATTCTCTTTCTTAGGCGGGGTAGAGAACTTTCGATTTGGATTAAAATGTGATTTTTGAAAGTATTTAGAGGGAGTTTCGCTTTGACTAGTTAATACCGAAGCACCTTGCTTATTCGTACTGTAATCATTTCTTTTAGAATGCATGTAAGATTTATTTTGATAACCTTGATGGGAACTTTTGTTTCGTATTGATGTTTCATTTACATCAAAATTCTTAGAACGCACTAACATCATTGATGTTTCCCTACATTCCACTTCCGTTTTCAAGAACGTTAGTAGTTCATTAACATCGAAGTTTTGTTTATCACTTTTTTTCCTAGTGAATTCTAGAGTTAAATTCTCGGGTATTAACTTTAACAAAATAGGGGATAATAAATGTCCATAAGAACCACTAGTAACATTTAAAGAATTTAAATTCCTTATTTGTATTTCTATATCGTCATAAAGCTTCCTCAAAGAAGCCGTATTTCCGGAATATTTTACAGGTTCTAAACTCAACAATTTATTCATATGCGCATTAATTAGCAGGTCATCTCTGCCGAAACGGTTTTTTAGTATATCAACAGCCACCGTATAGTTTTCACTAGTAAATGTTAATCCACTAATAGCATTTAAAGCTAAACCTCCCAAAAGGATTTTAAATAACAAAACTTGTCAACCGAACTGAGACTTTCGTTTTGGTGAATGGAATTACTAAACTGATTCCAGAATTCAAGCCAAGAACAAGGATCACCGTAATATTTTATAATCGTTAATTTTGGCAATTTTAAAGTATTAACTTCACAAGTTTTCAACTTCGGGGATATAGTTTCCTCACTAGAATTTCTAGATTCAACTTTACACGCGTTTTTTCTTAATTTTTCCTGAATTTTACATTTAAAACTTATAATTCTTTCCTGATATTCCTGCGCGGAAATTACTTCTGTTTCCAACTCCTGTTCCGTAATTATAAGTTTTTCAATCTCAGAATCGTATTGTTTCAACAATTGCGATTTTTCAAGTAACATTTCGAGTAATTCTTTTAATTTCTCATCCGCGGTTTCACCCTCTTCTAACAATGCAGAATCTATTTTACTCATCAACTTGGTAGTTAAGTTACGCGTCACCGTACGCAACTTCTTTGCCTTATTCATAGCCTCCATTTTACCATTAGAGTCTATCAACTATAGTAATCACCAAGATTTTTATTCAACAATTCTATTCAAAACTGGAAAAATGAAAAAGGGCCTACCTCGAATTTCTTCGCGTTAAATCCTGGCTTTTCAGTCATGAACTCACTAATTTTCTTCGTCCATTCTTCATCTCCACAAATCACGTCCGGGTCACCAGAAAAATGTACGTATCCAAATGATCAGAAGGTTGTTGATGCGTGTTCCTTGATCTATTGCACCAAGATATTTTACTGTACATTTATTTACAATTTATTTACAAGTCGTATGCCACCTGGCATGTTTACAAGCGTTATGCCTCCTGGCATGTACATGATAGACATATTCTGCCACCTGGCATGTGAATTGATACATCATATTAGTTTTCTGCCACCTGACAGATACGATGCAATTACCTCAATTAGCGGTAATACGCCCGACATTTTGGCGTGTCCGCTTCCCTTACGTTCTGTAACGCAACTAACTTTTTGTGCGGTGCGCCCTCTGGGCACAAATCACCGCAATCACCGAGGAGGCCAAAACAACCTATGTATATCATGAAGCATATACATAGTACATACTATGTATATCAGGTGCTTTCAAATAGCCTTTAAAAATAAAACAGCTAAGAAGAAAAATAGAACTCTCAGTTACATTCCTCGCTAGTAGAGGAGACGAATTATGTAACACAAGGTAAGCAAAAAATAACACACTGGAACTTTCAAAAAATTTAAATTAGAATTGACAAATTACCTACTTGACAAAATATTGAAGGACAAAATTGACAAAAGTACAGACTAGAATTAACATAAAGACTAGAGGACGATACAACACTATGCATCCAATAAAATAAAAAAAAAGTCAAAAATATTCTGAAAAAAAATCATATGCAAAATAATTTCTGCCTGACTCAGTATATACTCTCTTAGATATACAGACAAAAAAGTGTTCTTTGTATTTATGTATATAATAATGCTGCTCCTAAATGTATTGTTATATGTATGTCATTATGTCTCAATATGTTATATATTTACCTTTATGTTATATATTTGCCTTTATGTTCTGTACTTATCATTATGTTGTATATTTTCCGTTATATATTCGAGTATGAAAGGCACTATATGTCATATGAAAAAACGTAAATATTTCAAAATTCTTTCAAAAAAATTACAATGTTCAAATACAAAGATAGTGCAGTTGGACAATACCCACATTACCTATGGTTAAACATTGGGTTTCCGCTGCACTACAACCTGAACCTGAACCTGATATACCTATGTATAAATAAAGAGTATAAATTTGTGTGTCAAGATCACTGATCTCTGGGCTGAAAAAACTGTTCTTTAGAAACTCAGAATAGTCATTAAATTGTATGAATTCAAAGATATTAATAATCAATATTTTGCATTTTGATGCATATGCTCAGTTGCCTTTAACTAGGGCAAATAGTATCTGTCAACTCTCAGCAACTTTTCAGCATCTGCTGATCAATGTTCAAAAGCCATTTATTGATATCGTAAAAGATAACTGAAATCGAAAAAGGGTTTCTGTAGGTGGTAGCAAAGTTAAAAACCTGTTATCATGGGTTAGCAATATAATTCACATATCTTTTATTGGGTGTTCTTTTCAATTACATTTTCCATTAAAATTCGCATTCGAAAGATGTTCATTCTGAAATAAGGTCTTTGGGGCTTTTTCTCCCAAATTGCCTAATCAGGATATCTGAAACTTATAAAATATTCAATTCCACAGCTCTCATCTTGGAACTATTTAACACCTTGAAGGAAGTCTTGGTCAAGGTGTTATTATCATTTTTTTTTAGTTTCGATTTTAAAAAATGAATATAAAATTAAATGATTTCCAAAACTGGTTCTAAAACTTATCAATTTTCTACTACTTTAGTAAATTAATTTGGTGAAAAACGACAAGACTCATTAGTTTAAGATGCCGCATAAAATAGATTCTGCCTTTAAAAATTTAAAACATTTTTGAATTATAAAAAAAGGAAATTTAAAACACTTATATATTTGTCTGCAGTTAAGGGTATCGAAACAAATTTTTTTGGCACAAACAAACGTTTTGGCACAGCTATCGTAAAAAATATTTTCACTACTTTCAAAATTTTAATTAATTATACTTCAGGTAATTTTGTTCTAATAATTTCAGATATTTTTGAGTGATTCATCTGTAAAAAGCTAATTTCTCATAAAATTTTTAAGGGGGATCAGATAAATCTGCTCATATATATTTTTTACAATCTGTTTCGCGAGCAAGATTTCTACATAAAACTTACTTTGATTCATTTTTTAAACTTGAACCAGGTATTTGTGACAATAGTTCATTTGATATTTAGTCATGCAATCTTGTTGCAACTCCCTGTTTACGGCCTCTGAATGAATAAAATAATATTTTTTAATTGTATCCTATCACTTATGTCACATAAAACCGTTTTTGTAACTGGGAGCGTTTGTCCGCGACCTACAGTTACTAAATAAAAGTTTGGTAAGAACGCATTGATGAACGCGATCTCTCTCTCACACACACACATACATATATATATATATATATATATATATATATATATATTCGCACTAAGTGAATTTAAGATCATACAATATTATATATATATATATATATATATATTATACATAAACAAAAGTTGAGAAATTTAAAATTAAGATGATATTTATGATTAAAATTATCAGTATGCTGCAAAATTAGTTAATTAGTGAAGAGTTTGTTTTTTGTTCTAATTTTGATATGAATATTTTCTGTTATAGTCTAGCCCACCTTTCATGATATAATTTCGCTTTAATTATTATCTCTTGATTATATATATATATATATATATATATATGCACGATAGTTTTGTTTATTTAAATCTCATTATTGCTTTAGGTTGATACATGTGTAGTTATAACAATATGAAATATTAACAAAATATCAAAATTTT
The DNA here is from genome assembly GCF_044657685.1 of Stegodyphus dumicola. Lineage (NCBI taxonomy): Eukaryota > Metazoa > Arthropoda > Arachnida > Araneae > Eresidae > Stegodyphus > Stegodyphus dumicola. Next base: position 118,579,630 of record NC_140770.1, on the reverse strand, counting down.
CACTCAAAATAACATGATAAATTGAAATAACATAATAAATAATTTTTATAAAATATCAAAATTTACATATGTTTCACGAGGCATTTGGAAATATCCTATGCAAAACATGAGGGGAAGGAACACATGCTGTCATAAAGCTGTTTCAAGGCTTCCTAATTTTTTTGTCTTTTAAGCTTTTTTTTTTCATATGTTTTGAATGAAGTTATTGAACCAACCTTGAATGAAGTTATTGAAGTAATAAGTTACTGAAGTTACTGAATGCAAATTTTTGTACAGAATGAAATTTCTTAAGTATACAGACATGATAGTATCACATGACTCTTTCAATGTTTGTCTATATATGTTAGATTTTAATCCTTTAGAATTATTTCATCTGTTATTTTTAATCATCTATATGGAATATTTCGTGCTTTTTCCTACAGTGTGCAAAAGTTTCAAACTGTCAAATGCATTTTTTCCAGAAATAAATTTTTTGGAGTTTTAATTGGGTTTAACAAATCAGTTATTAGTTATAACGATATTCTCATGTGCTACAGAGAAAATGTTATACTCGCAATATCTGTGAAAAAATTTAAGTAAGTGGAAAGATTTGAACTCCTTTTATATTGATTTATTTTTTATATTTATTTTCTGGAGAAAATAAATACCAAACTTCATTCTTGTTTAGTATTTTACTTAATACTGCGTATATGAGTGCGAAATATCGTTTGTCAATTGAAACATGGGTTGTATTCACGTAAGTAATATTTTAAAAGTAAATTTGGACTGATTTGATATGAAAGTTTAGTGTTCTTTAGTCACTTACTTTCCTTCTCGCTCAATAATTTCAAGAGAAATGTACATTAAAGAAAGACATGAGGATGAGACTATAAGATGCTGTAAATGTTTAGAATAAATTGTGAGATACTTAAAGGGCTTCAAATGATAAATTGTAGTTATAATAGCTTCTACGCAGGAAGATTTTGCCTAAACCTTTATCCATTTACACCTCTTTTGATTCACCAAGTTCAGATTTTACTTTAATAAATATACATTCAAAAACACATACTACTGCATTCATAATTTGACTTCTAATAAATAAATAAAATCATTCAAATTATATCTATAAAGTTGACTTCTGCCGCAGTGTTGGATATTTTTGAAGAATGGTTTCGTATGTTGTTAATCACAGATCATACAGTACTATTGGAAGAAAGATATAAATAAAGATATTTTCTTCTTAATTTCAATTGTATTTCTTGATTTCATTCTTATTCTTTATACCTCCATTTCGTTAATTAAATGCAATCTTATCTTGCCCATCTCCAAAGCTTCAATTCAGCTCCGGTACGTTCTAGCTTGAATAAAATCGTTATTCGAGACGAAGGCACAAATAAGATGAGCCTCGAAATTTGAATTTATTATTTAACTATTTGCCATTGATTTAATTTCATTTATTAACTTTTTTTTAGTTTCTTTACATTTTGTTAGTTTATTCATGTAATTTTTTTTTTTTTTTTTTTTTTTTTTTTTTTTTTTACCTTTCCTGACAGTCTTTATTTCCCTCCGCTCATTCTAAGCTCAAAAATTAAACTCTATCTTTTCCTAAAAATAAGGACCAATTAGATTTAGGCAACCACAAACAAGAGCAAATAAGGAACATACAAAATATCCGCACAAAAGAAGCACAGCAATATACATCACTGCCTGAGGTTGAGACCGAAATCCCAGATTTTTTACTTAAAAATCTTTCTTACAAAGATAAGCGCAGAAATATGACAAAAAGAATGGGAACAAGACAGCCAAAGACGAATAATTTTTCAGTATATTCCCTAACGTTGAAAAACAAAAACATAATCAACAGTTACTTTTAAATCTTTTCATTAACAAACATGTCTCTTTCCAGCGTACCTGTAAGAAAATCTAGCTTCCATCCAATTCTGCGTTTATCGTGAAAGGGCGATCCTGAGCATCTTTGAATGCCTAATAGAAGCAAACTTGCATTGCAGAACTTCTATTCTACATGAAAATTATAATTTACTACTCGACTCGTGCTGAGCAAAAGACGAAATTTGTCACCATATCATTTAAGTTATGCAAAAATTATTTAAAGTGAATGAGATAGACTTATATCTTCCATAAAATGTAATCATATCCTACAGTTATTACATTTTATGTATAGTTAAAAATACTTTACTCGTGGTATTACATAATAATACTCTTATAGAAAGACTAGTTAGATTCTTAATGTTTTTATGCTATCATATCAATGCAAAATTTCTTTATGTAATGTTATGTTAGGTCTATAACTTTCCTACTCAAAAATAATTTATCTGGTAAATAATTTATCACTGCGACAAGGACAACCGAACAATGAAATTGTATATCCAGCCCTATGATTCGGGATGTTTCTAAACGCAGTACAATCCTAAATTATGGCAATCCTCAATTCTGACAGCTATGATAAAGTAAATTAGGCTCTGACATAAACTGTAAAAAAAATTCTGGATATCTGATAATCAAAAACAACTGAATATAAATTTTGAATTAATAACAAAACTTACGCTTTTAAACTATATTCAGAAGGAATAAATATTATTTGATATCCTACTGATAAACGGAATTTACAGAGAAAACAGTTATCAGGAAGCCGAAAATATTAGATTTTTCAAATTATGGAATCTCTTCGTACTACCCAAGTCAGTAGTGACACTTTTATAATTCAAATCACAAGAATTCAAAATTCAAAAAATTAAAATTTATGCAATTTTTAGAAGTCAGTCTGCGTTTACGTTTATTGTATTCAATATATGTAACTCCAACAATTCCAAGAACTTCTTACCTATTTAATTATTACAATAAAAAAGAAACGGATGTGTAAATGAATGGTATTAGTGAAAGAAATTTTTATTAAAGTGCTTGAAATTTGTATTTTTCTTTCATTCAAAATGCCTCAATAAACTTTTATGATTAAACTAGTAGTCGTAATATGTTAAAATCATGTATATAAAAGGTTTTCAGATTAACCTTTCAAGTAATTTCGATTAAGCAGTTTTAAAAAACTAGCTAACAAAAAAAGATCACAGCTAGAAAAGAAAATCAGAATGCAACAGTATCAAATTGAAACCTTCTAAGAAAATAATGAATTTAGTTCATAGGGAATACTCCACTGTCAAATAAATTGCTGCTTATCATTCACAGACGAATTACAAGCTGAAAATGAATATTTTACTTAGAATTTAAAACGAAACAGAAGTCTTAGTTTTTCATGATTATGAATTTATATTTAACATATATAATATAAAATGTGTACATAATTAAAAATAAAGTCTCATAGAGTTACAATTCGAAATAAAAATTGCTCCAAAGATTAAATTATCATGCCAACACTTAAATTAATTTCCGATTTTAATCAGTTTTCTAGCTCTGTATTTTCAGTTAAAAGAAATCTTTAAAGTACATGAAGAGCTAATTCTTTAAAACCATGGCAAACAGTTATATCATAAGAAATTAATAATTTAACAGAATTTCTCATCTAAGAATGATAAATTGTAGTTTGAGATCGTTAACATATCATGAAACATTCGACAAGTTTTTTACCATCTGTTGTTAAGTAAAATATCTACATACCTGCTTCTGTTTTTCATATCGTACCTAAATTCCATTCACATTGACGATATGTATTAAACATTAGGAAACATAACTTGGTAAAATATATAACAGTGCAAAAATACAGTTTTTATTAAAATATTTTGTAAGATGTATATGAACCATTTCCATTTCTCAACCATTGTCAACAAGTAAATCTTCGAATAGATTAGCTCATCACAACTATAGAACCTTATTTGCTGTAACAAGTACTCTAAATTAGTTTGCACTGGTTAAAAAAAAAATACTTTTGAGTGTCTGAATACCTCTGGAACGTAAATAAAACATCAGGAACTTCATCGCAATTTGAAATATGTTATTATGGTCTGTCGTTCTTTTTGCTCAAGGTATCACGCAGTTTTAATCTTTAAACTGTCTCACACCGTGGTGATTTCGGGCGCATCTGTGGAACAAGGGCAAGGCCTAGGTGGAGGGCATCGATGGCGATGATGGTGACCATGAGGATGATCAGGTCCATGTTCATGACCTTCTCCATGTTCATGTCCAGGTCCATGCTCATGTCCATGTTCGTGTCCTTCTCCATGCTCGTGTCCAGGTCCATGGTGCTCATCGCTCTCCTCACTGCTGCTATCATCATGAGGTGCAGATTCAGCAACTTCATTGATTATAGTTTCCGTGACGGGTGGCTCAATCCCCGTCGTGCAGTTGCAAGGGGGATCGGGAGGGCAATGCCTGTGTCTGTGATGATGTCCATGTCTGTTGCCACGGTCCCTTCTGCGGGCATCTGTGACGATCGTGAATGCGACTAGCACCGCTAAGCAGAATACAAGGGAAAATCGTGGCATTTTGGAATCCTCTAACTACTTAAAATCTACTTTTCGAAAGAAATTCGCTGCATTTATAGGTTGTTAACGTAAACAATATTTGAGGGCAATGTTGCGGAGTAATAAAAATTTCTGAATAATGAACAGCATAGGAAAGAAAAGAAGATAATATCTGTCATTACCAGAGGTTATCAATGAATGTTCTTTCAAGCGATTTTACCCTAATAGGTCAAGAGTTCCTTTGGTTTGGTCTATTAAGAATATCAGTATTTTTGTCTATAAATCTGTCGTCTAGTTAATACAAACATAGATAACATGATAATCCTTTATCAGAAAAAGACCTAAGACGCAAATGGTTTTCACAGAAAAGCTTGGTTACTTTGGGTATTTTAAGAAATAACTGTCCTATTAAATGATCACGCGTAAACAAAATGAACTTAATTTTTGAGTCATATCGATATTATGCATCTTCATTCAGTAAATAAGATAATAAACCTAATAAAACTAGGAAAATGACCTCTATCGTTAGTTATCACAGATTTTATATTTATATGCATGGAGAAAAAAGGAATTGCAATTACGATATCATATTATAATTTGAAATACTTTGGAAAGAAAGTTTCATTCAAGCGAGCAAGAATGCAGTATACAAATCTCACTTAATGAACCGTGGTTAAAAACACAGATTAGAGATATTTATTATTTTAAAGATCCTGGAAATCTGAGAAACAGAAATAAATCATACCATCAAACGTAGCTAAACACATGATCTCAATATAACAGGTTTGGGCAGCTAACTTTTGCTGTTATGTCGCACTACATGCTTTGCTAGATGAGGTTTTGAATACTTCCTTTTCAGTCTCTCAGTATGTGATAGGTAAGAAGATTTCCCATTACAACTTTTACATCCAGGGTTCATGTTAAGCCGAAGACGCGATGAGACGTGACTGGAACGTATTTCAACATTTTTTGCTTCTGAAAAAGAGGGACCTAGATTTGATTGCCCTCGAAATGGATGAATTTAATTCAAAATCTACACGAAAAACTGGTTGTAGTTTTGGCTAATTTTAAATGTTGACGTAAAAATGTGTATAAAAGAATGTCATAATAGTACTTCGTCCTTTATATTTTGAGTTCAGATTAGACATGTTACCGGTAAAGTATAAAATGCCGGCATTCTATAGTATGATTAAGCATTGTATATAATGCCGGGCGATTTTTGGTAAAATATGAAATATGGGAATTATTACATATTTTCCCTAGGCATTGTATATAACACTTAGGCATTCTATATAATGGCAAATGCTCTTTAAGGAAAGTATGAAAAAAATGCAATGATAAGGCTTTTATTTAAAAGACGTTTATTCCTAAAAAATACAAATATTATTTTTAAAAATTATTGAAACAGTGCCATTAAAAACTGTTATTCTAAATATGTAAAAAAATAGTGAGATGATTTGGATACAACATAATAAATTTGCACTTTCTATTTGGCTGAGATTGGGAATCAATAAGATCTACCTGACAGCAGAAATTAAATTCAGAAACAGTCATAAGTTTCATAACAATGGCCTTTTTAATACTTTTTAGTGGTGGTTATACAGTTCAATATCATTACGTGTAACATTTTTGTCTTTGGTTTAAAGTTCTTTCAACATTCTGTCACGTCATCCGTATCCAGCACTAAAATGAGTTTTCATGAAGTACGAGAAATAACTCAACGTCCGTGGCGTAATACTGTATATTAATGACATTTTCTTTAACTGGATAAATGAATGTACTTTTTTTCCCACAAACATCACATCCTAGCGATTCAGCAGCCACTAGTCCCGTAGTTCCTTCTTAGTAGTCATTTTGGCTTTATTACATCGTTTATTAACTTCTGGTTAGTAGTCTGGTTCTTCGAAACGAACCAGAAATGTATTTCATACTTTGCCGGTTTGTCATTTGTCATTCTGTAGTTAGGAATAGAATGTCTATGTCTACAAAATTGTGTGAAATATTAATCGTTTCATACATTGCCGGCTACTTTTAGACATTATATACAATGCATAGGCCTTCTATAGAATGCCTATGCATTGTATATGCCGGATTTCAAACTTGAACAGACGCAATATTAAAGCCTGTGGCGTTGATACCTAATACAGTCGGGTGAACACCCTTTTTACAAAACAGTAACACGTGATAAAACACATGTCATTATATTGTCGAGCCTCTTTCTTCTAACACCTGCCCTCTCCAAACATATTCCTACCAAATATAGTAAAGGGAGAAAATAGAGGGAAAGGCAGAAATGGCATGATTTTTGATGTCCTCATCTCACATGAAGAAGGAAGTGGCACAGAAATCTTCAGAAAGAAAAAAGAATCTAAAGCAGCACGACATTTTTTTGCCACCTCGAGAAATTCGGAAATGGGAAAAGCTTAAATAGAATATTAAAAACTCTTGCGTCGCAACGTATCGCAAATGCCTTTATTGCTGTTATTGTTTTGCCTATATTACATGCAACAATGGTTGCAGAGCCTACTCCGAAGAGAGGTTGGACTTCTATTTTCCACCCATAGTTTTGAGGGAGAGCACTCAGGGGTTCCGGGCATGGAGGTAGGAAGTAAGATGGAGTCCCCTAAACAAGTTTCTCCGTACCCTGCTCTGAAGCACCGGCGATCCCTACGTGGTGACCAAAACATTGGATCATTTACCATTGCGTTCTATGGGATTTGACGCGTTCGGGTGTAAATATTTTGTAATTACGTCGCAAATATACATATAAATGTATATATTTTCTTTTTCTACAACACTTCAGAGTCCTAAGTATGTGAAAACAACATATTTTTAAACAACATTTCATTCTGAACGAAATTAAATGCTATACTTTTCACAGGACAGTTTTCTCAGAATGGTTTAATTTGAATGAAATATTTTCACGAGTTTTCGTTAATTACATTAGAAAAAAAAAAATTAAGGTAATTCGATTTTATTCGGTTAAGGTACAAAAATTAAGATCAAAGTTTATTGTATTATTAATATTAAAATTATGCATTATTTCTTTTCTATTTATAGAGCTTCTTCCTAAAATACTTTCTTAAATATGACATGATTTTTTGGCTTCTTTTAAATCGAAAAATGTAAGTCAATTTATAATTAATGCTCTATTCGGTTCATTTTAAATTAGAGAATTATTAGGAATTAGCGAAATACTTTAAATAAGTATTTCGCTAATTCCTAATAATTAAATGGGTATTAAATAGTATTTGACTTTCTCTGAACATTTCTGAAAGGGAATAAAATAAGTTTTTTTTTTTTTAGTATTATTTAAAACTTGTAACTGAGTTATTATAAAATGTAAAGGGAATAATTCTTTTAATTATACTTATCAGATTTTTTTTTTACCCTTCATTTCAACAATACATATTCCTAAACTCTTTATTACGTTCTTAAGTGCGCATCTCATAGCATTTGCTTTACAATACCTTTTAACAGATTGCTTTCCAATACGAACAATTCTTGCTTAAATAGTTTTATAACGTATTTGTCAACAAGATTTCAATTTATGTTTACAGTTCAATATTAAGGTTATTATATATTTAGATAACATTTATAATCATTATAAATTAGATACATTTAATCATTAGATTTCTTCACAGTACTTTCACAGTTGTTTATAAGTGAATAAATTCTTCATTTCAAATACATTTATAAATAATTTAATGAATATTTAAGTATTTTGTCAAAGGCAGATACATGCTTTTTGCAAGCACATGCATAAATACCCATACATATTTCCTATTTATCATTTCCGGCATGTGCAAATCTTTAATTTCTGTGCATTTACTATATTTTTCGTGTAAAGTAATTTACACTAATTTAGCATACACCCGAAAGTTTTACATAAAAAATATATATGAATATAATTTGAATGAAAATTATAAGTATTATTTTTAATACCCACTCAAAGGTCAGTTTTTCTTCAAAATTCCTCCACGATGACATCTCTCTCTTTAGGCAGATAGCCCTTGCATGCGTTACTCTATTTAATAAAAACTTAATCTGACCTATGTGCCTAATTACAAATATTTTAACATACATAATTTTATATTTACATTTAGCCATCAAGTTTCAAACTTTTCAAATCTTCTAGAAAATAAATTTTGGCAGATCTCTTTTAGCAATTTTCTTAAAATCTATATTTTTGTAGTGCAACTGCTTAGAATTTTATAAAACAAATTCATAATCAAAATCGCTGTTGTTAGTTATCGAAAAATAACCAAGATGTGATTTTTGCGTAAATGTCAGTAAACTATACAAATTGCTATTATCCATCACACTATGAATGTTTCTTTCATGCGAGAGGGTCCCTTTTCGATTTCTATGGAACTGTCGTGTGTCGAAATACTATCAGAATCTTGTCAAGCGAGCTTCTGAATGTAAACAAAGGACACCCCGTCTGGTGACCCAAGCTTCAAAACAGTGCTTCACTTCTAGCGCGGAATGGCCCCTCCTCCCTTTCCTACCTCCATGGTTCCGGGTGTCTCCTACCCCTCTCCCCTTCCCTCAATCCACACATATTTAAAGTGCGCTATGCCGCACCTACACTATACATTTACAAACATCCATGTCTTCTCAGGGGTTCGAACCGGGGCTCTTTGGTACCGTAGTATGCTTACCTAACCACTATACTGTCTGGGTGACAATGCCTTTAATTCCTTACATTAGAAAAGAAAACTCTTCTAAGTACACAGTATCTAATTTTGCCACTTAAAATGTCGCTGTTGGTGGATGTATCAGTCTGATCGTGCCATAACATAAAGATCTGCCAAGACTTTCATAATCATATCTATTTATTATTCATGGCTGCAAGTTAATTAACATAAATAATTATTGAATTACACTATAAACTTTGCTGAGGGTTCTGTTTAAAGATACTTCTGGAAGTCCAAGTACAGTATTGTTTCTGAGTCTCTAACATTAAATAACAGTATTGTTACTGAGTTTCTAAAATTAGCAAATTTAATTTTATGAGAAAAAATAAAACAAAAAAATATTGCATATTCATTATAATTCTAAAATGAAGTGGGGTTTGGTCGTTAAAATTTGGTCGACTGGTGGCTTAAATGATCATGAAAGCCTACTTCTGCTGTTGTTCACTCTCCACATTTGAAATAGTGATAAAATTTTATAACAGTCCCGCTTGCTCATAGAATGGACGTATTTGGCGTCCAGATTTTAAATGGGATTTTAATCCAATAATTGAAAATTTTGTCTACAAACGAAACGGTTCGAGATTCGATATTAGCTAAAGCAGCAGAAATTATTCGTTTTCCAACTTTCATCAATAGATGGCACCACCGCCGTAAATATCAACAAAACGTCCATATAGAGTTGCTACAGTTTCATCCGTTTAAAATGAATATTATCAATAGAGCAATAATTTTATAGCGGGAAAGAATGGGAAAATCCGTGAAATTTTTGTGGCTTGGGATCACTTAACGGTGGAATTTTTATTAATGTTTAAACGCGGTGGAATTTTATTAATGTTTGCAAGAATATAAACGCCTTTCATTACGTACACATGTGAATCATTAAAATGCGATTTGTAAATTGATGTTTTCATTTTCAGCGAAATAGTAAATAGTGGGTGTTTTTGCTTCGAAAACTACTTAACTAACGATCAATACCAATTTCCTAATGGTCGCCGCTTTTTCAGATGGCCCAGACTTTCCTTTCCCCATCGATGACGAATAGCTAATAGCTTTGCACTTCGTAATCGATTACGAAGTCTTAATACTTTGTGTACGTTTTATGCGGAATTGTGGTAAGGTTGAATGTGGAAAATCTTACGGAATTGATAAGGGCTGCTTTCATATTTAATTTTTTTTCCTTGCTGTATACGAGAGTGGACGCAATATGAATAAATCTCTGTGCTACAGTCAATTATTTCCATTATTCGATTTAATTCATCGTGAGAACTTAAAAGTCTTAATAAACAGAAACTTAACTCATATTGCTGATACAAAAGTATTGATATGCTTTGTTCAGTTCCCTTGTTAATAAAAAACAGCAATTGTGCATGTAATGACAGTAAAAAATAGTGAAAATTTGTATATGTCTGTATTGTCGCCTAAGAAGTAATAATGCATGATTATAAAATAAATATTAGAATCTACTGAAGTAATAATTACATATGTTATAACACAAGAAAATAATCTGAATTTTTATTCATTTTAGTAACCCGTATTTTTTTTTAATTATGTTCACGGAGCTCTTTTTTTAAGTTTTCTACAAACAGCAGAGATGCGTGTCCTACATTTTGTACTGAACAACACAAAATTATGTTCAAAGAAAATAAATTCATAAATTCTGCATTGCCTACGATTGCCAGTTAAAAAAATCATGTTTTCCATTTCTCCACATCGAAAAATTATACTGGGGGGGGAGATACTACTTCATTTGGCATTTGATGTTTTATATCAATAAAAATCCCATGGTTTTAACCATTGATTCTTATGTTAATCCCTCTTCATTGTTGGCTTTTAAGGAAATTTGCTTCTTATTTACATTTTGGTCCTTTCTGTCAATAGTGGTATTAAGGATTTGTTTTTTATCATTTAACCATACTCTCCAGTTTGTTTCTGTTGTTTCTCTTTCCTTACATCCAGTGTGCATGCCGTGTTGAATGTATTATTTCAGATTCAAAATGTATAGACAGAAAACAAACAGTACCAGGACGACAAAAGTGGTAATTTAACAACATAAATAACATTGGAATCAATTATCCCCTCCCTAAGAGGCTGTCTTACAGACGGTTCACTGTATTTTGTGATTTAAAATTTATTTTAACTCGTTATAATACTGATGCAATTTGAAGTTTTTTTCTTAGTTAGTTCAAACAACCCATGTTACAGATCAAAAAGTAGTATCTTAAGATTATTAGTCATACTATTAAGAATTTCAAAATGGCTTTTGGAAATTTTCCTCCTTACACAATAATTTGCAGTTTGGCAAAAAATCTTTCACAAATTGATCTTTTATGGGCAACTATTGAATTTTGTTTCCGAAATGATAACCGATAATTTTGTTTAGAGTTAAAAATCATTTCTATGGTATATGTACATCTTTTTAGTTTTTAATATTCTTCAGAAGTTCCTTTTCTTATGCCATAAGGCATGTGTAAAATAGGCTTATTTCCTTGTATTATTATTAAGTCATCCAGAAGAAGCCTTTCTGACAATTGATCACTGAAACTTATGTCTTACGCCGTACCTTTCTGTTAATTAGAAAATAATTTTGGATAATAAAGTAAATATATCAGAAAAGTATTATATTTAAAATATTTTTTAAAATATATTAAATTAATGTATTAGAAATCTCTGTAATTGAAAGCAAGCTTTCATTCTTCAACTACATATCCATTTCCGATACCCAAAGGCTAATTCCATCATAATAACTTATCTTTTACCCGGTCATTATTCAGCGAAACCTTTCTATCTGAAAATTCTGTGATCATCCTTTGTAATAAAGGCCCAAGATACAACCTCCACCACCTGCGAAATGCATAGCTCTCTTTTTACAGGATCTCTGTGGCTGTTACTGGAAGGCGCTAAATAGGCTTCCTTATTCTCTGTTTGTTATTTAGTGTGTGATATATTTTTGTGTATGTGTATTTGATAGTGTGTACATATATATATATATACTTTTGTCTACCATTGGAAATAAAAATATATGCATTACAAATATGAGTTATTAAGCATATTAAGTCTGTTTTCACCTTTCGTTGCAAAACAGATATTCAAATTAAATACATTAGGCAATTTGTGTTTATCTACATTTGTTTCAATAATAATGTTTTTGTTGGCATTAATTTCTCTAAGTAATTTAAACATGAAGTTGTTTCAGGAAATTTTTTATCCATTCATTTATTGAAATATTTACATTTATTACTTCTTATATATTAATATTTACATTTATTACTTTTTTCTATTAGATAATCCAAGAATTTTATATTATGTTACAATTTATGTTATAGGCTTGTATATATGCAATATGATTTTTTTTAATTTTCCAGAAGAAAAAAAATTTTGTCTTCTATTTGTGGTCTTATTATCGTATTGTGTTATAAGGTATTTCTCCTGCTTTCGTAGCATGCCTCGGCACATATTCGAGAGGTCCATGGTTCGAGTCTCGGGGAGGGCATTGCTCGTTTTTCACGTCTCTCAGCTTCTAAAAAAATTCTAATGTCTCTACAGTGTCTTCTTCAAAATAAACAAATAATATGATGGAATGAAAATATTTTGGTCATTAAAACTTTTTAATCACTGCTGTTTACATCTACATTTTTTTTCACATAATTTGAAGTTTTCAAGTAGTTTGAAGGTTTTCAAACTATGTTTCAGAGAAATTTTAGATCTCATGCAACTCCTCTGGGGCATCTGCAAGTCAAAATCAAAATTTGAAACTATTTTTAATATCACTGGACATACTTAAAATAAAGAAATATTTTTCATTCTATTGTTATTGTTACAAAAAATAATATTAAGCAGATCTGTTTTTATGATTAAAATTATAATAAAATAATGATTTTCTTTTCACTTTCTGCATAAAATGCACAAATTTTGTATTTCAATTCTTTTTTAACATTTATTTTTCTGAGGATGGAAATGCTTCTCTCTAAAAAATTACAATTTTAGAGTTTTTTCTGAATTCACAGATTTGAAGACAGTTGGATAGAAAAGCCACAATTTTTGAAATGGATGAATAAATGCAGCCCTGACTTTTACTATGTTTTATGCATTTAATAAATTTCTGCCCGACTGTTTCTTCTTTAATTCTACCTAACACAATTAATCGATACTTTTTTCTAACATAGAATTTTAGCATCAGTTAGTTCTACATAAGAACATGAGTAATCTTTTTTTAATTGAATTTTATCATTATTAACAAAATACTTGGCACTTTGAATTGAGAATTTTTCCCTTGACTTTTATCTTTCAATACGTTAGGAACTGGTCATTGATTTACATCTATAATAAAAGAAATAAATGCTTGTATGAGTTTTAACATATTGTTAAAAATGCAATAAACCTCAGCTCCTTTGTTGCATGAATAATGTTAAACTCCCTGTTAAGTATTTTTTTAGCATCTTCTATGTAACAGTATAGACTCCATGATTATTCCTTAAAATTGGAAGTATCAGAAATAGATGTAAATATGTATTATCTTCTGCATTAACTTACAAAAATTACAGTGTGAATATCTGAATGGAATTATATAGAAAGAGCTACAGGACAGTATGTTTTCATGATGGTCATTCCACTATACTGGAAATATTAAATCAAACAATAAGTGCAGGAAAAGATTCAGTAAGAGGATATACTCTCTTCTGAAACAATACATTTGACTGTAGTTGTTCCATATGATATTTCTATACAACATCCCAAAATCTTGGTAAATAACTTTTTATACCAAGTTTACAGTGTAAAAAAAGCAGTGGAAAAATGTAGTCATGTAAGTGGGCTATGCATAAAAATTAAGCAGTGTTACAAGTGTTTTTATCTTAACTGCCTGTTACAACCAAATAACTAGATATGAGAAAGAACATGCAGTGTCAGAACAGCTGGATGATCCCTTTTACAGAAATGCTAATTTGAAAACAAGTTAACCTGTAAAACTACCCTTCATACTGGTTTGCTTTAGATTCATTTCGTAACAAATATGCCATTAAAGTCTGTACCAATCAATCAATAAACCTTGTTACAAGCAAGTTTTTGTTTGCAGGATGCTGTTCATAATTGGTTTTCTTTTGGTGGTATAGCAACAGCGAAGGGAAAAAGATTCTGAGTAATTTAAATTCAACTAGCATAGCAAATTCCATTCTTCTGTAACTTTATAATTTACAGCTTTATTTTTCACAATTTTATTCATACTATTATTTCATTTATTGCAGAAAAATTCCACAAGTGCATATTTTAAAACTAATTTCACATTTAAAAAAGTATGATTTGTTTATAAATGATTTGTTACAGAAATAAAAATGAGTTATAAAAATCATTGTAACTTGGACAAATACACACAAAAAAGGTAAAAAAAACATACAAAAATGGTGCTGCTGCTGATTAAAAACTGAACAATTGTTATATGCACATACACATGGTTGACACAGTTTGGTGCATCCTGCAAAATTTGTTGTGGTAATATAGTAGCAAAAAAAAAAAATTTTTTTTTTGTCATTTTGTATTAAAATTATTAAGGTGTTAATGGCTATGCTAAGTTACACAAAACAAGGTAACGGTACAGTAAGAGCTATGTACCTTAGGTAAAGGGATGCCTTTGAGAAGGTATTTCTATGAGAAATTGAATTGTATTCACATACATGAGGAGATATAATACATGATACATCCTCATAATACATGAGGAGAAACAGGAAAATTCCCATGCATTTATCCCATTCACCAGTATTTGTACCTAGATCAAACATCCAGTGTTCAGCTATCTTATCTGCTAGTCTAACTGGTGTCAGCCAAAATAGACAATAATGTAATATATTACCAGCTAAGTAGCATTGACTTATATATCACTAAAGAAATAAATACACTTCAGAAAACTTTCCTGTTTTCCGAAAGTGTCAATATCTTCATTATTATAACTTCCTGATATTTCAATGCATGTAATTTTATGGTGAACTAAAAATAAAACACAATATTTTTTTAATTGGTTGTGTTTAATTATAAGATTATTTTGAAAAATGTTGTTCGTGATAAAACTAAAGAATGAATTTTCTTTACACTCTGACTGTTAAATTATTATATTTCAAATCAACAGATTGCATTTATACAATAAGACAAGATGAAAAATGCAGTAGTTATTGAAGCAATCGTTGAGTTTCTGAAGAAACAATAAAAATTTTGAAATCTAACGCAGTATACCCTGTTTAATGTAGTATGGAAGGTTTTGTAAAGCATCAGCTATTAAAAAAAAAGCATGCAATAGCTGACAATGAAACCAAATAAAAATCAAACAGAACTCTATTACACGTTATGCAACAAAATTAATAAATATGAACGCCTATAAATTTTTTTTTAATTTTTATTTATTTATTTATTTTTTACTTGTACCAGATCTCGAAACATCAACTAGATCTTAGGCAATAAAATTATTAAAATTTATGTTGATAAGTACTTAAGAACAAATAGAACAAAATGGCCAATACTTTCAACTAGATAACATAACCAAATAAAGCGTTTGCCTTCTAGAGGATTTTATTTACTTCACATACATTACATTTACTTTCATAACTCGTATCATACATAACGTACTTCATAACATACTCTTATCATCGAATGATTATGATTTTCTATAGTAGTAAACACATTTTTTTAACAGTTTCTACTTCGTGTCTGCTAAATATTCCTTTAAATTGCAAGGTTTTGCGATATTAATTTACTATCTGACAAAGTTCATACACGAATCCAAAACATTAAAACCTTCGTAATCGATAAACAACGGCCATTTCATTATCGATAACAAAAGTCTGCCTATCGATAGTAAAAGGAAAGTCTGGGCCATCTGAAAAAGCGGCGACCTTTCCTAATTATTAATATTATTAAGGATTACACCTTAAGATAAAGCTTTGTTTACACTTATAAAGACTTTTTTACAGTGTCTTTATATTAAATAAATATAAATGCCAATTTCCTAATTATCAATATTATTAAGGATTACACCTTAAGATAAACCTTGGTTTATATTTATAAAGACTTTTTTACAGTGTCTTAACATTAAATAAATATCATATATTTATAAAATTAGTAATGCAACAACCTTGAGTTTGGCTTAGATTTATGTCAAGATCTCAATCGATTTCGAAGGCAAGCAGGTACATATCTCTTTTCGTCAGGAGCAAAGAAATCTGCAGATTGCGTAAATTTAGTGATTCCTTCATTCTTACATTCGTATCTATTTATTTTACCGGATACTTTATAAAATTTACTTAATTTCTGCATGAAACGCGGCGAATGTCGTGAAGGAATACGAGCACACAAATCACCGAAAACCCCTCATGCGATCTCCTTCACAATCATAGTTCAGCAGACATATACACATGTAAGTTTACGTATTCGACTCTGAATAGTTACACAATTCTTCGGCATCATAATTAGTACCTCAGGTTCAATACATTTTGTAGAAATACACATAATTTGTAAATTTATTCTCCTATCAATAAAATTCCCACTTTCATATTTACCGACCCCATTCCGTGTATGAATTCGTGAGGTATTTACAGGATTCCAAACCAGTATGGTTTAATTTACATTGATCAAACTAAGAGAGCCATATAATTTCTCGTAAAAGAACTTGAGGCATTTGTTAGGAAAAAGAAAACACAGAAGTCTTCAGCAATGTTGTTCCGAAAATAACACTATAAGGTATCTCTCCCGCTTTCCTAGCGTGCCTTCGTGGTGTAGTGGTTCTGCATGCTGGGCCGATATTCCAGAGGTGCGCGGTTCGATTCCCGGTGAAGGCGTTTGCTAATTCTTCATCTCTGCTTCCTCCAAAAAAATCATAATGTCTCTACAGTGGCGCCCGAACTAAAAGAGTGTTGAATGAAGATTCTACACACCCAGGATTTGGCGATTGGTTCCCCTAAAATCCCCAGTCGCCCTTTAAAAAGGGGAGTATATAAGGTATTTCTCCCGCTTTCCTAGCCTGCCTTCGTGGTGTAGTGGTCAGCACACCACGAAGGCAGAGACGGTATTTCAGAGATCCGTGGTTCGATTCCCGGCGAAGGCGTTGCTAATTTTTCAATCTCTCTTGTTTCAAAAAAAAAAAAAAAAAACCTATGTCTCTACAGTGACGCCCGAACTAAAAGGGTTGGGGATGATGACTCTCCACACCCACGATTTGGGGATTGGGTCTCCTAAAAACCCCAGTCGCCCTTTAAATGAAGGAGTATATAAGGTATCTCTCCCGCTTTCCTAGCGTGCCTTCGTGGTGTAGTGGTTCCGCACGCTGGGCCGGTATTCCAGAGGTCCGTGATTCGATTCCCGCTGAAGGCGGTTGCTAATTTTTCATCTTTCCTGCTTCCAAAAAATACCTAATGTCTCTACAACACTTTCCAATTTTCTGCAGCCAAAATTATTCAAAAACATCTCAATTGTTGAATTAGATTTTCTAGAAGTGTTTCACATTCAAACTGTCCTGGTTAACGACCCTAATTCCAATCCATCTTTACCTTCAGCCTCTAAGGAAGTTATGTTTTAGGATTTTTGTTTCATTAATAGATGGAGTCAATAGCTTAACTCCTGTCCAGCCATTCTTATCTCATCTTTTCATATCTCATTCATTTGCACTTTGGCAGCTGAGGTAATCGGTTCGGTACTTAAACCATCGACACTAGTCCTGGAAAATTTGCAAAATAATACTGATTTTTGTTGTTTGACTTCTGAAATAACTTGAATTGTGTTTTTTGCAAGCAACGTATCTTCTTCGTTTATTTTCCCTCGCTTATATACACGGAGTAGAATAGTGGTTCCAGATAAGTCTTTATTCATTATTATTACCACGGTTTTTATAATATCTCATCTGATATTTTGTTAATACTTTCTCGATTCACTGTAGATGAATTGTGCTATACAGATGCACCGTCTTTCAGTTTCAATGACAATAAGCATTTCATAGGTACATATCTATCATATGGAAAATTCCGCGTGTGTTTCGCATTCTTCTAACAGTGCTTGAACAAGGCGGATATAATTAACGTGTAATATGGATGTCGGATATAATCGACTTTTATATAAACGGATATAACTTTGAAGCATTTTATAGATGCCGGGTAATCATGAAAGTGTTACTAATGGAAGAGTTAATCTTTAAAGGAATAATTTCTTCAAATGTGAGGAAATCACTCTGCACAGAAATCTGCAGTAAGCTAGAGAAAAAGAACACCCAGACCTAGACCGTCGAGCAGCCCATACAAAGTTAAAACGTCCAACTCTTCAGCAAGTACCTGAAAAAAATCATCTAGCATTCACACATCCCGAGTCAGACTTGACAGTAAATACCCTTAAAAGTCTCTACTGCGCCTGAAAGGTGGTCCTGGTCCTATGAAGGAAGCTTAATTCCCCCATATAGTCCTCTGACACCATATAGAAAGAGAAGAAATGTACGGCTCACAAACCTTTATGCATACACAATAACTAATAATTTTAATGATATAAACCATAATATTTTTCACCCTATTTGCTCGACTTTATGTCCTACTTAATAAGCAGAAGTTCAAAGAATAAAAAATCGTACCTTATATGAAGAACGGTAATACTGAATTTAAATATGCCATCTTTTATATTAATTAATCACAGAATTTAAATATGCCATCTTTTATATTAATTAACCACAGAATTTAAATACGCCATCTTTTATATTAATTAACCACAGAATTTAAATATGCCATCTTTTATATTAATCAATCTGACTGCAGCGTTACATAAAATATTCTACATGAGGCGATAAAAATTACGAGTATTTCCAGCGAGCTGCATTCAAATAAATTTACAGAAAGCTAGAATTGCTTCTGCTCAACTATTTCAATATACCACTGAAAATATCATTGACTCGTACTTTATGCATAAAGCTTATTGCAAAAATAGATTAGTCGCAGGCTTCCCATTATCATGGAAAATTTTCAAACCGAATTCCAATCAGTGTTACGCTAAGGATAAGTGTTACGCTAAACACCTAGAGACGACTGATGCCTTGAAACACGAAGTCGAAGTTGCCATTCACGCGATTGAAGGCCAAATAATTGAAAATGTGCTGAAAAATTGAATTGATCGGATGGGGTACTGTCAAAATGTGGCAGTCATTTAAATGATGCTGTATTTCATTCTTAAATGATAATGTCCAATCTTTCTAATAAACTCATAATTTTGAAAAATATTCATTAGTGTTTTTTTCCTTATATATATAGCCGATTCAAATTCCAAAAGTTAGATAGCCCACTCTTTATTTGAGGTTATCATGAACTACTTGGAAGACCGTGAAATGCTTATGATTCATAATGATGGAATAATAAAAGGAAACAAACAAAAGGCTGTTCTCAAGGATCTTGAGCTTCCAGTACTATGGAGTATCATTTTTCCCAAAATTTTATCAATTGAATGGCCACTGTATGTTACGGTAATAGCTTACGCAAATGATATAGTGGTCATTGTTAACAGTAACACTAGAGAGCAATTGGAAAATCATTGCAATGGTATTCTTAATTTGTTCGATTCACTCTGTTCCAAATACAAATTAGCATTCTCAGAAAATACATCTTCAGTTTTTATTATCATTCAACTTCAGAAAAGAAGTAAAGGTTATCCTAATTTCAGACTCAATAAAAAGAGAATTAAATGTGCTAAAAAAATTAAATTTTGAAGTTAACTATGAGATGAAAAGTTCACTTGGAGAGAACAAAATTTATCGCAGGTCACATAAAAAATTTCAGGTCGTAAATTGGAATTTGAATCCGTATGTACAAAAGCAATTATGTAGCACTATGATAGAAAAGACTGTTACTTACGCAGTTGCTATCTAGGCATTTCCAATACAAAAGACAAAAATTAAACAACATCTGATTACTCAACGCTCTTTGTCTTTCCAGTTACCAAGACTTACTATACTACTTCAATTACTACAGCTATTCTGCTTGCGGATTTAACTCCTTTGCATATGTGAGAGCAGCATAAAGTAGTTCTCATGACTATACCACAACTAAAAAAAAAAAAAAAGAAAAGAAAAAATCATGTAAATCTTCGGCATAACATGTAAGTTATGCCGAAGAAGTATTTAACCCATTCAGTAATGAAAGAGCAACAACTTCAGTTAACATACATTCTGCACGTAAGCGAATACCTAAAAATATATTCATTAATAAAAATAGTAAAAGCACACAACTTGAATACTTGTCATATCGCAATATAACGTCTAAAATCTACACCAGTGCTCTAAAATTAATGATAATGATGTGGAATGCGCATTTGTTCTGCTGGAGGGTGATTTTATTAAGTTTCAGTGGAAAGGACATCTTGACAAGGAAAATCCAAGCAGAAACATTAGCTATCATTTAAGCACCTGAATATGCTCTAAACAAAAATATTGTTCATTCAAAAACCTGTATTGATAGCATGTCAGTGTTTGTTGCAGTTTCTAATTATTCACAGACATCGCCATTAATTTTACACGATTCAGCAATTAACTACGAAACAGGAAAAGAATTCGTGTCAATATTTGTTAGATAAAATATCATGCTGGATCACATGGCAGTGTGTCGCATAGTTAGCAAGAGGAGCCGCTAAAAATTATAATTCGGAATATCTTCTCTTTCCTTGGAATACATGGCTTAAAAAGTATCTCTTCGCAATCTCAGTAAAAAATATTAAGAAGACTGGAATTTTTGTGAACAAGGCAGAAGCACTGTCTTCTAAATCAAAATACAAAACAAAACAAAGTCTCTTTATAGCATTTTATTATAAACATGAATTTAAAAATGCTGATCATTGTGTCTCTGGACACATCTAGATGTCCAGATCATTATATAATATTTCATTATATAGGGTGTTTATAAAGTCCCGGACCCATTTTGATGTTTAATAATTCATAAAATAATAAAGATAAATTAAAATTAATGGCATAAATGGTTAGATAGACTCAAAAAGTTTCATGACCCTTGTCAATGAACTTCCAAGTGTGCCCCTTTCGTTGCACGGAGAATATCAAGTCGATATTCAATTTCACGGCAGGTACCGGCAAGCATGTCGGCATCCACAGAGGCTATTGCGGTTGTAATTCTGGCTTTTAGGTCATCAATGTTCGACACTCTCCTCCTGTAAACGTTGTCCTTCCAAAGGAAAAAGTCCAGCGGCGTTATATCAGGTGATCTGGGTAGCCAAGGAATTGGGCCTCCTCGCCCAATCCATCTTCTTGTAAAATGGTCATTCAAAGAACTACGAACGATGGTACCCCAATGAAGGTGGTGCACCATCTTGTTGCAAAAAGACACGTGGCTGAAGCTCTTCTTAGTTGTGCAAATACGAAGTTTTCCAACATGTCTAAGTATACGACTGATGAGACCGTCTTTTCTGTAAAAAAAGAAAGGCCCAATGACTCGGTCGTGCATTAGTCCACACCACACATTAACCTTTGGGGAATCCCTTTGTGCCTCACGGTATTCAAGGGTGTTTTCAGATCCCCATAACATTGCAATAGTTGCCAAAAACAAAAGAGAGAAAAATGCAATTAATAAGCAAACGATATTTAGAGAAGTACAGATATTTAGAATGGAAAAAGAAATTGTCTGAAATTAACCACATGCGCAGACGATATTTACAAAAGTAAAGATATTCAAACCTGAAAAGGAAAATATATAAGTTATTCCATCAATAAATGCCATAAGTTTGTTTATATCTTCATTATTTTATGAGTTATTAAACATCAAAATGGGTCCGGGACTTTATAAACACCCCGTATAATGGAAACAATACTAAAAATTAAATATTAAATTTCTTGCGAAAAGTTTCCTCCATTTCTTTCCACAGATTTCTTAATAAGAAAAGACATCTTATTCTTAATATTTGTAAAATTATGAATCTGCTTCCTGCACTGGGAAAAGATATTTGCCATCCCACTTAAAAATGTGAATGTATAAAGATTTCTCCCGCCTTCGTGGTGTGGTGGTCTGTACGCTGAGCGCGTGTTCCAGAGGTCCGTGGCTCGATTCCCGGCGAAGGCGTTTGCTCGTTTCTCATTTCTCCTGCTTCCAAAATAAACCTAATGACTTTACAAATGGCGCCCGAACTAAAAGGATGTTTGGATGATGATTCTTCATACCCAGGATTTGGCGACTGGGTCCCCTAAGACCCCAGTTGCCCTTTAAAAGGGGAGTATATAAGGTATTTGTCCCACCTTCTTGGTATGCCTTCGTGGTGTGATGGTCTGCACGCTTGGCGCGTATTCCAGAGGTCCGTGGTTTGATTCCCGAAGGCGTTTGCTCTTTAATGCTTCTAAAAATTACGTAATGTCTCTACAAATGTACTAATAGCATTTTTACTTCTTTAAAATTTTATTATTTCATTTATAAGCTCAAACAGTCACTTTATTTTATGAGCATAAGGTTTGAAAGCTTAAATAAAACACTATGGTTACTTGTACGATCTATTTTATGAATGTTTGTTCGAACTTCATAGACTCCACGATCTGTAGACTTTATAAGCATTATTTTATTATCATTCTTCATGTAAATATGTCTCAAAATTTATACTTTTAAACTATGAAATGTAATATAAAAATATAATTAATTTTATTATCATTTAAAATAAAAATAAATCTAGTTAAGAATGAATGTAGGACAAAACCACTTAACTATTTATAAAGACGAGTTGTCCCATTTATAATCAACTGAAATGAAATGAATCATATTGATTTTAAACAATTGTGACAGAGACCCGCATCGGAAATGACTTACTTAAAAATTTCATCTGTGAGCGAAACATTTAAATTAGAATAAAATATTCTGAAATTATCTCTTAAGTGTGATCTGCATTGATTTAATGAACTAAAATCCGGTTAATGTGTATGGCATTATTTAAATTGATGAATCAGATATAGCTTCAGGCCGCCGGATTCTTTTACGAGCTTAAAAGATAAAATGAAAACACAAAATGGCGGATAAAGCAGTGTTTAGTTATTTAAACTTTTCAAACCTCATTTGAATGTTAGGCAATGTATTAGCCAACGTTGAACTTTCTAGAATTTTCATGTGATAAGATGTTATTTTTATAAATCTTGCGGATATTACACATATCCCTGCTTTCAAATTGTTTATAAAAAGAAATAAAACCGTTGTTGATATTAAAGCTATGTATGTATGTATGGCAGTGACAGCACAAACGGATAGATAATAAAGCCACACTTTAAACTTTTTTAGGAGTAATTATTTTATATCCAATCATAACGTTCTTGTTTCGCGAAATTTCTATATACCCGAATGTCATTGTCGTTTTAAACAAGTTTTACATGCACCTAAACTGAAGAAATTTTGTGCAGTTAAAAACTTGTTTATACAGAATTAGTTACATGACCTGAATTTGATATGTTGAAAGCGTTATTTTCTGTGTATCTAAAATCAAATAAATGAGAAAAGATAGCAAAATATTTATTTTACAGTGTTGATGTCATTGGAAAAAGAATGTGTTATTCCATACCAAACGATTTTCTTCAATGTTTACGTAGTTCCATTGCTCAACCAATATAAAGCATAAGCGCAGCCCATCCAGATATTCGGAAATTTCGGTTAAGAGGACTTCCCCCCCCCCTTTTTTTTTTTTTTAATTTTCCAATTAAAAAAAATATACTCTTAAAAATAAACTTATTAAAAATAAAAAAAAAATTTTTTTAATTCTTTAAAATAAACATTTACGCATAAAAAAGCGATGTACGTTAGAAGTGTTATAGAAAACAAATGTAACCCTCAAACTGCAAGATAAATATATTTTTGCAGGGAAAAGGAAATTGACATAATATTTCAAGATTTGTTTAACACATTTTTAGGAGGGGGAGGAGTAGTTTTTTTGATCAAGCAAATGGCTAGCAGATTCAATAAAGAACAATAGGATTACAAACAATGTATAATTATTGTCTTCTGTTAATATTTATAGATTACATATTTGTCAAATTTTCTGGTTTCATCTTGTAAGACACTAAAAAAATAACATACCAGTAACAATATTCTCCTGTTACAAACTTGAGAATCAAATGTATTATACTAATATAGACTGCATAACGTATTATTCTATTAATACACAGTGTACATATAAATTAAAAGAATAAGTAGAACATGTCTATTGGTCTACACAATAACACTATGTTACACTACTGCGTAGATCAGGCTCACCAGCGGCTGAGCGATATAGTCGCAGAACTCTAATAATTTGATCTGACTTACCGTATATATACTTGACTACCGTATAAGTATATATAATAACTTATATATACTTATACGATTTCACTGGCTCCATGGGTGGTTTCGTGGTTTTCCCCGGTTGTGTAGCGCGGATGCGAGTTAGTTTCTCTTAGAAAGTCCTCCATGAAAGCTTCCTTCCTTAGGCTGGTAGCCCTTGCGTACTTTGTCGTAATCAAATAAAACCAAGCTCTACTACATATCAATACACATATTTTATACATTTATCGTAAAATAATGTAGCAGTTTCTTAAAATATAGTGGCTCACATTAGATAGTTGTGTTTGTGAAGATTATTTGCAAAACGTTCATTCAGTATTAAAGAAAAGACTTCGAATTTTTTTTTTCACAAATACTGTTATTCATATCTTTTAAAACTTGTTTAAAAAATGCGTTTAAAATTCTAAAAATGAAATAATTTATTAAAAAGAATGCTAGACATTAACTCGCCTAATTATTTGACACATAGAACATGAACTTAAACTTTAAGTTACGAATACGTAAATTACAGAATATTTAATTTTTAATTGGATGTCTTTTGACTAAAATCTTCAATTCATTGTGTATGTTTTCGAGAGACTAGGAAGAGTTTTGATGATTTCAGGGTGGTCGTACAATATATAAGAGAACGTTAAGAATATAAATTTAAGATCACTGTTCTGATAGACCTTAAATGTGTTTTGGGTTCCATGTTTTTGCACAGATGTTAGTTCCTCTACCGCATACTAATATATTAAATTTTAATTGGTCCTCAAGTATCCTTACACTGGGCCAATATTATTAAGAATTTTGTATTCAGATAGGTAATTTTGGTAGAATTATAATTTAAAATGCTGTCTTTCTCCGTGCAATGCAGCGCGAGACAAATTTTAAGAGAAGGCTATGCCGGAAAAGTAAGAATACAGGGCACGTGCATTTTATAAATGGGTATCACTTTAATTGGTATTGAAATTGAAGAAATGTAGTTGCCCACTATGTTAGCTGTACCACTATGTAGCCCACATGTTAACCGTAACTCATACTCTTACTACTTTCCAGTAATTTCGAGATACAGAAAATACTCGAAATACCTCACGACCGGTTAAAAGTATAAAAAGCCAGAGAAAGAGAGCATCTCAGCTGGAGTAGCTTAGTTACTGTTGTTGCGAGTTGTTTAGTTCCGCGTGAAATGAGATATCAGAGTTCACTTTCTCTTTACACGTGCTTTGCATTGCGTTGTATGTAACGTTTTTAGTAGTTTGAAGTGTAACTACTAATTATACTGTGTGATACTGTGAACACTTGTACGAATATTTCAGTGGAACATTCTAGAGCTCTGAAATATTTCTTTTGATAAAAATAAATTTTTATTAACTTATTATTGGACTTGTGCATTTAACCTATTACGAACCTGCAGGCACGCAATAATATGATTAATCTGTGCTTACCATGGACTTCGCAAATTTCAGATGTGACTTCCTGTTTATCTTGTTTATCGGTTGTTCTATCTATCTATTTTGATGACTTCTGTGACAGTCTCAGGATTTGCTTTCATTATAATATGTTCTTCTAATTATCTTGCACATTTTATAGCACCAAAGCCTTGAGCTTATTAGCCTCTTCGGTTAAAATTCCAGAATCGGGGTGAACGCCGAGCTTGGCGAGAGTTTTTTATTTGGGGCGATTTTTATTTGGTTGTGGTTTCCAGCTGTGTTATCTTGTAGCAAACCTAGAGTTTTATTTCGTTAACTGTAAGAGCGCAAATTTAGTGTAGCCAGATTTTTTTTAAATTTAATTTTGAAATACTGTGTTTGTTTTTAAAAGTTTTACTGTTTAATATTATTGTTATATATATGTTTAATATTATATTTATATAAATATTTGCAGAAGGTTAAGCTGTTGTTGGTGGGAGAATGTTGGATTTCATATGACATGAAGTTTATAATTTATAAATGTTTTTATTTAATTTTATTTAGTTATTTTCTTGCATTTGGTAATCGAAAGATGTGGAATATTTAAAGCTTTGAACGAAAGTTGTTTAGTGTGTTGAATTCCACGACGATAGTAATTTGAATATTTTAGTTAGTTTTATGATGCTGAATACGCATAATTTGCTATTCTGTTTACGTTTAAAACTGACTTCGAAGTGCTCTGATCTGATAAGTGTATACATTTATTTACAAGAATTGTTCATTCTACTATTTTATGATGAATTACAAATATATAGGACTATGCTTTTACTTGCAAAGCTGTTGGACTTTGTTTTATTCTAGTATTTTATCATCTCATTTTACTATTCTGTTTACATAAAATAACGTCGTTTCACTACTGTAAAACTTAAAAGTTACTATTCTGTTTACGTTTAAAAATCACATTTTAGTGCTTTCATTTAGTGCACCTAAAAATTGGCGCCAACAAAATAGTTTGGCGCCAACTTACCCCGCTTACGGAATTTTAGCCGATTCTTCACTAAAAAAAAAACCTCAGTCTTTGGTGCTAGTTTGAAATGCAGTCCTGATTTTAAGTCTGTTTTATCTGTTTCATTCAATTTCTTCAGCTTTATAATATTAAAAACAATTTAACGCTTTGTATTAAAGTGTTTGCTATACTTTTAAAATGTTTACCACTTTTAAAATGTTTTATAATTAAATTTTTAATAGAACTTACTGTTTTTAGCATCTTGTCATGCTCGCTTCGAGCTTGAAATTATTAAAATATTTTGGTGAAGAAGTAAACTGCTGACAACAATTCTTATAATATATTTCCATTAAAAATAGAGAACTATAGCGGAAAGGTAATACCTGCAAAAAATTTTAACGAAAATTTTGAGCGTGCGAATGATTATGTAGGCTCGTTTTTAGCACATTCTAAATGAATTATTTTATTTTTATGAACGTCATGAACATATATTTTTATACAAACAGGTTTTCAAAATAGGTAAGCAACACAACATATGAAAGAAAAATCTGAAATCCTTTCTTTAATATTTAATACCATCAGAAGTACCGGTGCCAGTTAAGTTAGATTGAGAGGAATGTATCTAACAGCAGAGAGAAGATACCGCTGTAATACTCCTCTAATAATGATGCAAAACATACGATTCATAGTAACACATTTTTCAGTCTGATGCGATATGCAACCCACATAAAGAAATTTTTCGATAGAAAAAAAAATTATTTCTGTCTCATATCAGTACCAATCGCTAATAGTTTTTAATAACTTTTGTTTTTCTAATCAAATGGTCGTAAAATCAATGGTTCTATCCAATATTTCACCTATATTCAATTTTAGTCGATTAAATGTGGCCAAAAAAATTATCATAGTTGATCAGAAATCAGTAATGCGAACAAAAAAACGCACAAACAGACATTCTTCTTTATATATATATAGAGAGAGAGAGAGAGAGAGATTTTTTATTAACAAATTCGACGATTTGAAAGCGAGCAGAAGGAATACTTTTCGAAATAAAGCATTTTTATCTCCAATGCGAGAGGCTGTTACCAATTGGAAAAATAAATGCGGACATTAGTGTTTTCAGAGTTTTTAATTAATATCTCGGCTGATTAAAGTCGTACGAAGATGGGAACACTCAAAAGGGCTTCCCACGAATTTTTGGAATCGGGAATAATGTATTTAATGTTTGGCAATGCTATTTTTATTTTGTTGTAAAACTTGGAAATTTTTTATTAACAAACTCTACGATTTGAAAGCGAACACTAGCTACACTACTCGCAGTAAATCAGATTTTTATCTCCAGCGTGCAAGACTGTTGCCACTCGGAAAAATGAGGGCGAAAATTAGCGTTTTCAGATTTTTTTATTAATATCTCCGATTTTAGTTTTTTTTTTTGGGGGGGAGGGAAAACGTTGGATGTTGACCTTTTTCAAGACCCAGAAAAGAATTATAGAAAGTTTAGTGACGATAGCTATAGTGGTGACTGAGTTAATCGCGAACAAACACACAAACAGACATTCTTCTCTATATAGAGAGATATAGTATCAAAAAAAACAAATGCGAACTGTTGGATATACTGAGTTAACGTGAAATGGGCGAATGAAAGTACAATGGAAACAGATTCCAGGCCACAAGCACTGGTTGACTAAAATTATTTGTGCTATGTCGCAGCATCACACTACAAGACGTCACGGTATAAGGTATTTCTCCCGCATTCTTAACATGCCTTCATGGTCTAATGGTGAACAAATTCGGTGCGATTTCAAGAGGTCCGTGGTTCGAATCCGTGGTCCGTGGTTCGAGACATTCTTATTCTTCACTTCTCCAGGTTAAAAAAAAAAAACCTGGTGTCTCTACAGTGAACTAAAAAATGTGGTGGATGATGATTTTCCACCACCATTTGGCGATTGAATCCCCTAATCCCCAGTCGCTTTTTTAAAGGAGAAGTATATAAAGTATTTCTCCCACCTTCTTAGCATGCCCTCGTGGTGTAGTGGTCAGCACATTCGGCGCGTATTCGAGAGGTCAGTGGTTCGAGTCCCGGCGAGGGCATTCCTCTTTTTTCACATCTCCTGCTTCCAAATAACCTAATGTCTCTACAAAGGCAGCTGTGGGTAGAAAGCCATTAGTAGATATAACGTTGTTGAAGAGGTTTCGTCAAACAGTTTCGAAAACACACAATTTGAATACTTTTGCTGCACAAAACATAAGTAACGCGATGATATACTCATTCGGCACAGGTACAACGCATTTGGCATTCGTGAGGCAATTGGCTAATGAACGGTACATACATTTCAGATACACTAATGGTACCTAAAATTTAACCTTGGTGATAAAAACCAATTTCAGGTAAGGTTCTGAAGAATACCGAAGATGATTCACAGCACAGTGTTTATATTAATGCAGACAAGTTTGGTATATAGCAAACCATTTATTGTTTGACGAGGTTAACGTCATCAGCAAAGTGAAAACATTTGCTTAAGTTAAGTTAGGTTAAGTTAGGTTAGATTATTTGAATATCGAAAAGCTCACAATAGCTTTATGCCTAAGGGAAGGGATGCTATCGTGGAAGACTTTTTGAGAGGAAATTGGCTCGTATACATGCTGCCCATGGAGGAAGGCAACCCTGAAGCCATCCCCTTCGCCTGAGATCGAACCTGGGTCGAATTAATTTTCTATATTCAGCGGTCTCGGTCAGTGGTTCACTCGGCCACTAATGAGGCTGGAAACATTGGACTAATGAATGCGGCTAGGAAGGCATGGCGTCTTGAAGCGTGCAATGAACTTTGTCTGAGAAATCTATAAGAAAGAATTTTACATTGGTTTGTTACATTTGATAAAAATTAGAACTATTGCGACTCTTATAAATTTTTTTTTAAATGGACGGGTCATGAACAGCGACTAAACAATCCTCCCCACAAAACATGTGTCTGCTTTTACGGTGCTCTAACTGTTGGAGTGATTCATCGCACCTTCCTCTGTCGGGGTTGAGCTATCACAGCGGATTGTTACGATACGACAGCGGGATATTCAAACGTAGTAACAGATAGGGTGCTCTCATGTTGCATAATAATGCCTGCTCAAGCTTGGTACAAAGGATTGTCATCACACTTATACTATTTCAAATCATCACATTATTCAAAATACTTATTCAAAATTTCACTTTATTTGAAATTAACATTCAAACTGTTTCATATTACAAAAGCTTGCAGTATAGATTCTTATTCATTTGCCACGTTCACAGAACTCATCTTCCACCATTTGACAACTTCTTATTAGCCACTGCCTCCCCCCCCCAAAAAAAAATTGTTCATAACAAATGTTGTAGCCCATTTAATTGACGAAGATAATAAGAGCAAGCAGCCTCAGTAGTAACCGGAGGTACTCAGTAGGCGGAAGTGACGTCACAAAAAAGGGCGTGGCCAGTATCCAGAGGAGTCTGGAACCGGAAGTGACGACACCAGCGCCATTTGAATCACGTGATGGAATGACGTAATCATGTTGAGTTTCGTTTTTAAGGTATGGCAACGATCTTTTCAAGGTTTTTATTTCTTGTGGTAACAACCCTATTTTTCTCAAAGTTTTATTTTTTATGGCAACGACAATATTTTTTTATGCTTGTGGCAACGATCGCTTAAACCACTTGACGTCAACTTTAAATCTTTCCTTATTTACCAATTATTATCCTTTATTATTTTAGTTATTTAATCATAATATTCGTTATGTTTCATTATTTAATTATGAATCATCCTTTTTAATTATTTTAATCTGTCATTATTTTTAATTGCTTTAATTATATTTTAATCCATTTTTAATGAATTTATTATCATTTTCCCTGAATTTTAAAAATAACTCCACGAGCAGGATTCGAACCCTCCATCTCTGAGATGAAAGACCTGAACGGTACCACACGGCTACCCGGTTATTTGAAACCTTCTTTATTTCTCTGACTTATTTGCACCACTGATGTCAGAAGGCTGAAAGTCTGCGCATGCGCTTTGACATGAAAACCGCGTCACACATTTGTTTTCACACGACGGCTAGGATTTTCTTTACTTTATTCATTGCTGTTTTAAATGTAAGATTTTCCCACAGTTTATTTTTTTTTATTATTGAGATATTTTTAATTGTTTTTATTTCTCATCTCATTCTTACTATTTTTTAAGATATTAGTTCATTTATTAATTTTTGATTTAATATGTTTTTCCTTTCCCCAAAATAAATTTTATTTTTAACTTTCGCAAATTGACGTTTATTTCTACAAAAGTGAATTTACATTTTCTTTTTACTTTCTTACTTTGCAAAAGTTTTTTTTTTCCCAGATTTATTCCTTTTCGTATTTTTACTTTATTTTTTTTTTATATTTAACTTTCTTTTTGGTTTTACAAAAGTAATATTTATTTTTACGAACTGAATTTTTTCCTTTTCACTTTTTTATTTTGAAAAAAAAAATTTTTTTTTCCAAAATTTATTCCTTTTTGTATTTTTACTTTACTTTATTTTAATCTTTTGTTTAAACTTTATTTGGTTTTACAAAAGTAATATTTATTTTTACAAATTTAATTTTTCCTTTCCGCTTTTTATTTTAAAAAAAAGGTGTTAATACATTTTTAACTTTTTTTTTACAAAAGTAATATTTAGTTTCATAATTTTAATTTTATTTTTTTGAGTTTTTTGTTTACACAAATGCAGTTTTTTATTTTTTCCCTTATGCATTTTATTTCCAAAAGTAAATTTCATTTTTTTCCCTTTTCTTTAAATTTTTTTTTGTTACGTTTTTATTTTACCCTTAACATTTTCCCCTTGTTTTAAATGCAATATGATGTTACATTTCCATTTCTCCAAAAGTAAACTTACCTACATTTCTCTGTCTTTGAAATTTTCAGCTGGAATTTACATGCATATAACTTCACTAGATAATATTTTCTGTAACTTTAAACCAATATACACAATGTTCATTCTATATAGTTTAACTATATACTCTATATAGTTTAATTGGAATACTACATTTCTTACTTTTTTACTACTAAGTTGGAGATACTCAAAACTTTTCCTTCTAAAGTATTGTACTAACTATTAATGACTGTATTAACTTTTTAGCCAACTATACAAAATTCGCTGATTTTCTTTTACACGTCTTGCTTTTATTCAAAAGATTCTCCAAACTATGTCTGACAAAAATTTTTACACTTTCCATTTACACATTTACCCTTATATTTAACTTTTAAAACAAATTCATGCTGTATTTCTGATTCCTTTTCCCAAAAAAATTAAATATAGTCTTATACAAATTTCGTTATTCCAATACCTACTGACTTTATATAAATCTTATAAGGAGCAATAAATTTTCATGGTATGAAGTCCACTCAAAACAAGGCATAGGGCATTTCTACCCAGTTAAGCTTAGATACATACCAATAGTACTTCATTTCTTCTTATTTTACTCTACAGACATTTATACATATATATATATTCAAAACACTCCTTTTTATTTAGTAATATTCATTTATACTACAAACCCAAATTTTGCTAACTCTTTGAAATATTTTACAAAAATATCTTGTATTTTCTTGCACACATCCTACTTAAATCACCAAACATACACTAAACCTTGATTTTTTCCTTCATATGAAAACGACACTCGGATTTTTAATATGATTCCACCACTTACCGCAGAACTTTACAAACACTACTCTATTTGAACTTATCACAGCCTTACTCTCTTAACAAGGTACAGAAGATTGAATTATTTTTAACTACAGAGAAGAATATCCACATTGTAAAGTATTATTTTAAATTTGAATTATAGTCACATTTTGTGAAGGAGAAATTAAAGTCTATAATACACATGGAATTAATATTCAACCGTGGAAATGAAACTTTATCGCCTTTTTCCCAACTTGGAATATAAAAATTTGTTAACTTGATATATTTTTAACGTATTCATCGTAACTTAACTGAAAGATACCCATATTTTACATTCTCATAAATTTATTTAGCAAACTTACTGAACTCTTGAGCCTTTTGAGAACGAAATTTAATTTATCATACCTGACAAATAACTCCTACACAGTTATGATACATTACACGAAATATTGAGCAGACTTCCAAATAATGATCCAACATAGTAATTAACTTAAA
Source organism: Stegodyphus dumicola (assembly GCF_044657685.1). Lineage (NCBI taxonomy): Eukaryota > Metazoa > Arthropoda > Arachnida > Araneae > Eresidae > Stegodyphus > Stegodyphus dumicola. The sequence continues at coordinate 118,546,654 of NC_140770.1, read as the reverse complement.
CAATTAACACAAATAATTTTAAGATAGAAATTTCAAACTGACATTGCATAATAATGAACATTTACAGCTTTTTTGACATTTAACTTCTCATAGATAGTAAATAAAATTACACAAAAATAATTATACAAATTAGGTAATAATGACAGAAACTCCATATAATGATCTACTATAGTCAGCAATTTTAAAAATTTTAACGCATTTTAATATGTCATAAGAAAGATCACACTTTCAAAAAGCATTATTTTAATTAAACATTGGAGCCACACAATCCTGCTCACATGTATAACATTTTTATTTATCATGAACATTGCACATAATAAGTAATTAAAATACATTTCACAAAGCATGAAACGCATTTTCTCTTTTAACCGGCTGTACTCTTAAGAAAAGATGCAGTATGGAATGCTTAGAACCACTCGGTGCCACAGTTCCTCATTTCCCCACGCATTGATCAAAATATACGTGTACTTTAAAAAACAGTAAAACAAATTCAAATGCAAGTATTCAAACAGGAATACTTCACAAATTTGATAAAAGATAGGTACACAATGAACTTAAGTGATAAACACAGAAAAGCATGTAAGGACCAAGAAACAAAAATGTATTCGTGCAGAACTTTTTGAGATAAAGTTGCTCTATTTTTTGCACATGGGTTGCATTTTTCGTTTCAGATTAAGCAAACATTCAAGATAATTACTGTATAGATAGGGATTTTATTCACATTTGATAGTAACGTAATTTATTAGAACAGTGACAGACATATAGGAGAAGTATGCCATATCCATGGAAAAAAAAGATTCCCAATCCAGACTGTAATAGTGAAATATCAAAGGGAATAAGAAAATACCATATTTCCAACAAAATTAGTATCTGAGTATGCAAAACATAAACAAGAAATGAATATTTTTTTCTGAAAATGTTCCGAATGTGATAAGTCAGGAATAAGAATCTTGACTAGTTTCATGAACAGAGCATGAAAAATAATGAAGAATTTTTAATTTTATTTTGTCTGTAGTACATTTACTTATACTAAATTCTTCCACTTGGTTGACTCTACTTTACATTTAGACGCAAGTTGGTAAATCAGACTGATTTTGTGTTTTCAAGCTTCAAATTCAGAAATAATACAACTCAAAAGCAAAAAGATTAAAACGACAAGAGAATATACTGTAAACAAGCGAACGTGATAAATGACTTTTGGGGACTGATTTTCATGAATTCATAGATAGATAGCAAAATTTTAATGCATTGTATATGAACTACTTTTTCAAATGTATTAAGATCACTGTTTTACAACTTTACATAGACTTTAAGTAAACATTTAATATAAATTTATCGTTTTTCCTGAGATTTTTCTACGTATTTACTTAATTTTTGCATTTTGTTTCCAATTATAATACCAAAAGGACATAAGAGAACATTTGTTTCTTGAGAACGTCCATATTTTTACCCAACTGTTATTTCTTTCATATCTTTGAAGAAACCTATTAAATACATAGTTATATTGTATTACCCAGACAACCGTTGGTCTTGCCAATGTCTGAGTCACAAAGCTAGAGAATTTAAGTGATATTTTATCATTTCGGAGAACTTCTTATTGCTTTTTTGATGGAAATTGGACGAATTTAGTAGTTCATTACCGATCTAGGAGCCTTTAAGTATTTCTATTAAAAACAAACACACTCAGAAATTATCACCAAGATTTTCCATTCAGATATATTTGTCTAATTTTCATGCCGTTGCATTTCCAATAAAATATGATTCATTGCCAGATAATTAAATTTTTGTTATTTTTCTCGCATCCGAATACTCATTACATATTATTTAACAAAATTGCAAGCAAGTTAAATGAATATTTCCTGAAATACTGAACATTTCATTTCGGAAAGTTTGCATGAGTATTTTCATTTTGAATCGTTTAATATTTCCTTTCCTGCATCCCAAATAAATTTTGAACATAAAATTTTCAGTTTTGACGAAAGTTAATTACGGATGGCTGTGATGTTATCGTGGTTTCATAAAGAGTTTTTTTGTGAAGTAACTTTTCGATAACCTTTTGAACACTTTGAGGATTACCACTTTTACATTACTGCCACTGAAAATCATTGAGGTTTCAAACCTCATTTGCGGTTTTACAGCGGTTTTACAGCTTTTACAGGATGGTGGTTCGGTAAAACCATCGAAACTAGTCCTGTAAGAATTTTGTAAATGTGACGCTGGTTTTTGTTGTTTGACTTCTGAATTAGTATTTGTTCGGCGTGTTATTGTGTCTTAATTATTATTTATGGCTTTTGAATATTAAAATACAAATTAATTTTGCATTTGTTTTAAAAATAATTTTATTATGAATGATTATTTAAATAATTTTAATTCTATGCGTAATGTAATCTGCTCCCTTATTGGTTACTGAATATTTGTGCATTACCGCGCCATTTTAAAATTTTATTATTCATCTCTTTGAACTCCTCAGATTTCAAATGGAATGGATATGTCCGTTTCGAAGATGAATGTTGTTATTGGTAATTACCAAGAATTATTGGTATCGGAATAAAAAAATTGCCCCTTGAGACCTTATTTTGGCCAACCTGCCTTTCCTAATCAAAGATTATTTCTAAATTGTTAATAGCGTCAGAGGAAATTTATTTTAAATTTTTGGAGAAAACCTCGTTAATTGCTTCTCCAATGAAGTGCGAGAGATGTGGATCACAGATGAAGATCTTTTTTTTTTCTGGTACTTATCAATATACGACAGGCAAAATACTTTAAAAAAATGTAAGTACATACTTTACTTACTTTCTTTTACTTTATAATTGTATACTTCAACTTTTATTAAAAAATTAATACAATGTTTTCAAAAAAATCCTGAGATATTTATTGCCACATATGTTTTAATGTTAAATAATTAAATCCTATAAAACTTATTTTAAAGTATTTAAGTAATATTTTATTTCTCTTAAACGTTGGTATGATGTTTTTAATTTGATATCCAATTTAAGCAATATTTTAATCCAATTAAATGTTGGCGCAATGTTTTTATAGCGGTATTCTTATTCTATTGTATGAAAGAAATAATTTAACCTTACTTTAGCATTTTATACTCTTAGTAAATGTATTTATTTACATTTGCCAGCCATCTTAAAAGACAACGTTTTCAACAAAAAATTAATTCATTATTTTTAACGATATTTATTTTTTTAAAGTTTCTAATACTTTACTATATGCATAAAATGCGTAAAAACAGCATTTTTCAAGATGGCTGATGACTATAAAAACCGCGCCAACAATTCCGCCAATGTAAATCGCGAAACATCCGTGCAACCGTCTACCAAAGTAGCACCTAATTTTTTTCTCTTGAAAATATAAGATAAAATATCATTAATTATACTTTGCTTTTCAGAATTTATTTTTGTATTTTTTTATGTTATTTCTTGCTCATTTCACTGTTTTTAAGATATTGAAAAGTTTTGAGTGATTTTTTTAGGAAACAAAGTTCTTAACCTCCTTTATACCATTTGAGTTCTTAAGATTTTGCAAAGGGAAGTTGGTTAATTTATTTATTAGGATAATTAATATTTGTATTAAGGGATATTACTTATTTCATTGTAATTTTGTTATACGTAATAACTTTTTTTTATGAAGTTGTTCTGCAGAGTAAAATTCTATGCAGTTTTTAAATTTAACGTTTGGTGTTCCCTTCAGCCATTTTCCGGTACATTTAAAAGCCAGACGAAGGCTGGCAGCGAAGCTGCTAGTATGTAATAATAATGAAAGCATGGCTCCGGTTCAGCAATGCAATACAAGTTGTTAAATAAAAAATTTTTTAAACTGAGTTTTTTTGTCACGTACGAAATGTATTGAAAGAGAGAAAATTAGTAATATATTAGCAGTGGACTAAGAAATAAATTTTCAAATATGATACTGTGGTATGAAAATTAATCAAAAAGTATAACACGTAAACATTTTTCTTCGCAATAAGTTATGAATGTTTTCGTTTCAGTAGAATGAAGTTGGAAAGTACAAATTTGGTAATGAAACACTGATTTCGGCCTTTAAGATTTTATTAAAAGATGCAATAAACACATTCACTTGAAATGTAATGCAGTAAGTTAAAATATAACTCATCAATGCAATATATTAGGTATACACGGTTAATTGTTTATTTCGAATATGACAGAGCAGAAACTTTTGAGTCAGAGAGAAACCATGTTTGCAAAACAATGGTTCTTGTTTTCCTAGAAATTCAAATCAAAGTGTTGATGTTTCTTATGAAGATGAGATATTTTTTAGACATGTTTCTAAGGAAATTAGTATATAAACTTCTTTTAAGAAATAGTCTTTACGAGAAAAATCTATGACAATGCAAGTCAGTGATTGTGGTGACTTCGAGAATATATTCGAAGTCTGTATGAGCTGAGTTAAAAGTCTCCATTATCTATATTCGAATATATCTAAGTCAGAGAAAGTTAATCTATTCCTATAGTATGCTAAGATAAAAATTTCATTTCTTTTCTAAATTTCTGGCTCAGCGTAGTATTGTTGTTAAATCTTCTAAATGTGTAACACAATTATTAAATCAAATAATACAACTATTTAGTAAAAATTTGTTCTCAAGTCTTTACGAAGCGTTGTAAACAGCATGAAGCAATAAATAGGAAAATATTTGAAAACTCAATGATTTTCAGTGGCAGTAATGTAAAAGTGGTAATCTTCAAAGTGTTCAAAAGGTTATCGAAAAGGTACTTCACAAAAAAACTCTTTATGAAACCACGATAACATCACAGCCATCCGTAATTATTTTTCGTCAAAACTGAAAATTTTATGTTCAAAATTTATTTGGGATGCAGGAAAGGAAATATTAAACGATTCAAAATGAAAATACTCATGCAAACTTTCCGAAATGAAATGTTCAGTATTTCAGGAAATATTCATTTAACTTGCTTGCAATTTTGTTAAATAATATGTAATGAGCATTCGGATGCGAGAAAAATAACAAAAATTTAATTATCTGGCAATGAATCATATTTTATTGGAAATGCAACGGCATGAAAATTAGACAAATATATCTGAATGGAAAATCTTGGTGATAATTTCTGAGTGTGTTTGTTTTTAATAGAAATACTTAAAGGCTCCTAGATCGGTAATGAACTACTAAATTCGTCCAATTTCCATCAAAAAAGCAATAAGAAGTTCTCCGAAATGATAAAATATCACTTAAATTCTCTAGCTTTGTGACTCAGACATTGGCAAGACCAACGGTTGTCTGGGTAATACAATATAACTATGTATTTAATAGGTTTCTTCAAAGATATGAAAGAAATAACAGTTGGGTAAAAATATGGACGTTCTCAAGAAACAAATGTTCTCTTATGTCCTTTTGGTATTATAATTGGAAACAAAATGCAAAAATTAAGTAAATACGTAGAAAAATCTCAGGAAAAACGATAAATTTATATTAAATGTTTACTTAAAGTCTATGTAAAGTTGTAAAACAGTGATCTTAATACATTTGAAAAAGTAGTTCATATACAATGCATTAAAATTTTGCTATCTATCTATGAATTCATGAAAATCAGCCCCCAAAAGTCATTTATCACGTTCGCTTGTTTACAGTATATTCTCTTGTCGTTTTAATCTTTTTGCTTTTGAGTTGTATTATTTCTGAATTTGAAGCTTGAAAACACAAAATCAGTCTGATTTACCAACTTGCGTCTAAATGTAAAGTAGAGTCAACCAAGTGGAAGAATTTAGTATAAGTAAATGTACTACAGACAAAATAAAATTAAAAATTCTTCATTATTTTTCATGCTCTGTTCATGAAACTAGTCAAGATTCTTATTCCTGACTTATCACATTCGGAACATTTTCAGAAAAAAATATTCATTTCTTGTTTATGTTTTGCATACTCAGATACTAATTTTGTTGGAAATATGGTATTTTCTTATTCCCTTTGATATTTCACTATTACAGTCTGGATTGGGAATCTTTTTTTTCCATGGATATGGCATACTTCTCCTATATGTCTGTCACTGTTCTAATAAATTACGTTACTATCAAATGTGAATAAAATCCCTATCTATACAGTAATTATCTTGAATGTTTGCTTAATCTGAAACGAAAAATGCAACCCATGTGCAAAAAATAGAGCAACTTTATCTCAAAAAGTTCTGCACGAATACATTTTTGTTTCTTGGTCCTTACATGCTTTTCTGTGTTTATCACTTAAGTTCATTGTGTACCTATCTTTTATCAAATTTGTGAAGTATTCCTGTTTGAATACTTGCATTTGAATTTGTTTTACTGTTTTTTAAAGTACACGTATATTTTGATCAATGCGTGGGGAAATGAGGAACTGTGGCACCGAGTGGTTCTAAGCATTCCATACTGCATCTTTTCTTAAGAGTACAGCCGGTTAAAAGAGAAAATGCGTTTCATGCTTTGTGAAATGTATTTTAATTACTTATTATGTGCAATGTTCATGATAAATAAAAATGTTATACATGTGAGCAGGATTGTGTGGCTCCAATGTTTAATTAAAATAATGCTTTTTGAAAGTGTGATCTTTCTTATGACATATTAAAATGCGTTAAAATTTTTAAAATTGCTGACTATAGTAGATCATTATATGGAGTTTCTGTCATTATTACCTAGTTTGTATAATTATTTTTGTGTAATTTTATTTACTATCTATGAGAAGTTAAATGTCAAAAAAGCTGTAAATGTTCATTATTATGCAATGTCAGTTTGAAATTTCTATCTTAAAATTATTTGTGTTAATTGTTTAAGTTAATTACTATGTTGGATCATTATTTGGAAGTCTGCTCAATATTTCGTGTAATGTATCATAACTGTGTAGGAGTTATTTGTCAGGTATGATAAATTAAATTTCGTTCTCAAAAGGCTCAAGAGTTCAGTAAGTTTGCTAAATAAATTTATGAGAATGTAAAATATGGGTATCTTTCAGTTAAGTTACGATGAATACGTTAAAAATATATCAAGTTAACAAATTTTTATATTCCAAGTTGGGAAAAAGGCGATAAAGTTTCATTTCCACGGTTGAATATTAATTCCATGTGTATTATAGACTTTAATTTCTCCTTCACAAAATGTGACTATAATTCAAATTTAAAATAATACTTTACAATGTGGATATTCTTCTCTGTAGTTAAAAATAATTCAATCTTCTGTACCTTGTTAAGAGAGTAAGGCTGTGATAAGTTCAAATAGAGTAGTGTTTGTAAAGTTCTGCGGTAAGTGGTGGAATCATATTAAAAATCCGAGTGTCGTTTTCATATGAAGGAAAAAATCAAGGTTTAGTGTATGTTTGGTGATTTAAGTAGGATGTGTGCAAGAAAATACAAGATATTTTTGTAAAATATTTCAAAGAGTTAGCAAAATTTGGGTTTGTAGTATAAATGAATATTACTAAATAAAAAGGAGTGTTTTGAATATATATATATGTATAAATGTCTGTAGAGTAAAATAAGAAGAAATGAAGTACTATTGGTATGTATCTAAGCTTAACTGGGTAGAAATGCCCTATGCCTTGTTTTGAGTGGACTTCATACCATGAAAATTTATTGCTCCTTATAAGATTTATATAAAGTCAGTAGGTATTGGAATAACGAAATTTGTATAAGACTATATTTAATTTTTTTGGGAAAAGGAATCAGAAATACAGCATGAATTTGTTTTAAAAGTTAAATATAAGGGTAAATGTGTAAATGGAAAGTGTAAAAATTTTTGTCAGACATAGTTTGGAGAATCTTTTGAATAAAAGCAAGACGTGTAAAAGAAAATCAGCGAATTTTGTATAGTTGGCTAAAAAGTTAATACAGTCATTAATAGTTAGTACAATACTTTAGAAGGAAAAGTTTTGAGTATCTCCAACTTAGTAGTAAAAAAGTAAGAAATGTAGTATTCCAATTAAACTATATAGAGTATATAGTTAAACTATATAGAATGAACATTGTGTATATTGGTTTAAAGTTACAGAAAATATTATCTAGTGAAGTTATATGCATGTAAATTCCAGCTGAAAATTTCAAAGACAGAGAAATGTAGGTAAGTTTACTTTTGGAGAAATGGAAATGTAACATCATATTGCATTTAAAACAAGGGGAAAATGTTAAGGGTAAAATAAAAACGTAACAAAAAAAAATTTAAAGAAAAGGGGAAAAAATGAAATTTACTTTTGGAAATAAAATGCATAAGGGAAAAAATAAAAAACTGCATTTGTGTAAACAAAAAACTCAAAAAAATAAAATTAAAATTATGAAACTAAATATTACTTTTGTAAAAAAAAAGTTAAAAATGTATTAACACCTTTTTTTTAAAATAAAAAGCGGAAAGGAAAAATTAAATTTGTAAAAATAAATATTACTTTTGTAAAACCAAATAAAGTTTAAACAAAAGATTAAAATAAAGTAAAGTAAAAATACAAAAAGGAATAAATTTTGGAAAAAAAATTTTTTTTTTTCAAAATAAAAAAGTGAAAAGGAAAAAATTCAGTTCGTAAAAATAAATATTACTTTTGTAAAACCAAAAAGAAAGTTAAATATAAAAAAAAAATAAAGTAAAAATACGAAAAGGAATAAATCTGGGAAAAAAAAAACTTTTGCAAATTAAGAAAGTAAAAAGAAAATGTAAATTCACTTTTGTAGAAATAAACGTCAATTTGCGAAAGTTAAAAAATAAAATTTATTTTTGGGAAAGGAAAAACATATTAAATCAAAAATTAATAAATGAACTAATATCTTAAAAAATAGTAAGAATGAGATGAGAAATAAAAACAATTAAAAATATCTCAATAATAAAAAAATTAAACTGTGGGAAAATCTTACATTTAAAACAGCAATGAATAAAGTAAAGAAAATCCTAGCCGTCGTGTGAAAACAAATGTGTGACGCGGTTTTCATGTCAAAGCGCATGCGCAGACTTTCAGCCTTCTGACATCAGTGGTGCAAATAAGTCAGAGAAATAAAGAAGGTTTCAAATAACCGGGTAGCCGCGTGGTACCGTTCGGGTCTTTCATCTCAGAGATGGCGGGTTCGAATCCTGCTCGTGGAGTTATTTTTAAAATTCAGGGAAAATGATAATAAATTCATTAAAAATGGATTAAAATATAATTAAAGCAATTAAAAATAATGACGGATTAAAATAATTAAAAAGGATGATTCATAATTAAATAATGAAACATAACGAATATTATGATTAAATAACTAAAATAATAAAGGATAATAATTGGTAAATAAGGAAAGATTTAAAGTTGACGTCAAGTGGTTTAAGCGATCGTTGCCACAAGCATAAAAAATATTGTCGTTGCCATAAAAAATAAAACTGAGAAAAATAGGGTTGTTATCACAAAAAATAAAAACCTTGAAAAGATCGTTGCCACATCATAAAAACCAAACTCAACATGATTACGTCATTCCATCACGTGATACAAGATGGCGCTAGTTTCGTCCCTTCCTGTTCCAGCCCCTCCTAATACTGGCCACGTACCTTTCCTGTGACGTCACTTCCGCCTACTGAGTACCTCCGGTTACGACTAGCCTCATCTTTGTAAGGGTTTTATATAACAAAACATCCTTGGAGTTAAAATTTAAATTGTAACCTACCATTAGTGGCTTTTTGATATTAATTTGACTTGCTGTTGTATTTGCGGTCATGTACTTATCAAGAGCAATGGCTTGTTAGCAGTGAAAGGTAACTACTCTACTTGAATATTATTTTTACAGTTCTCACATTAAGTGAATATTACACCGCAGATGTTATAAGGTTAATGGCAATTGATTTGGAAGAACAGAGTTACTGACTACTTAACGATAGCTAATGCAGACTAGGCTACCTCGAGAGACATCAGAAAAAAAATTTAGACAACTATGTTTATGCAGCGTGAAAGAGTTTACATTCTTTTAGAGTGAAAGAAAAAACTTTCATAATTGATGCAATATAAACAAAATGTCTCTCGCAGTTATACTACAGCATGTTTATCAACATAATATTGAATTTCTTTCTTTACAAACTGATCTGAGAGATAGAACAGAGGTCAACCTTCAATAGCACTTTAAACTGATGGTAGATAAGATACAGCCCCACTTTTTCTAGGCAACATTGAGTAATTTTCAGAAAAATTTGAATATCAGTTTGCCAAAGAGTTTAATTTAAAAAAGGAAGCTTTTTAAACCACTCAGAAAACATTTTACAACACCAGCTGAAAGAATTCATTCGCATTTTTGAAAGATATTTATATAAATACTGTATTAAGAAATTATATTTCTTACAGGATTGATTATACTATTTACTCTATAGCCAACAGCATAACAAAGCATTTTATTTACATCTGTTTAAGAAGAAAAAATGTTTGTTTCATGTACCAATTTTATGAGTAGAAATATTAACTAATCTTCTTTTTCCATATTACACTGAACAGCTAGGAATATTTGACATATATTTTTAACATAATACCGGATTTCCTTCTAAGCTCTTTTAGTTAACTGAAAACTAATAAAAAAATTAACTAATCTCTTTCGATTTCATTAATTCTTTCAGCTGAAAAAAGCAAAGCAAAAGCAAAAGTGAACTGTAGACTTACTGTTAGACTATGTAAAATATGGTAAGCTCAAATATGGGAATATTGTCAATAATGTCAAATATGGGAATATCAAGGTTAATTTTTTAGCTTGATTATTCTCAGTTGAAATGAAAGCTACAGTGGCGAGCCTTTCCTGTCATTCGAATAATAGCTGTTAAGTTTAATATCGGTAAAAATATTCCTCACAAAAATGTTGTGGATAATCTTGAGAAAAAGAAACTTTATTCTTGTTTGTCCCTCATAGGTGGACAGAGGAATAGAAAAAAAAATATCTAATTTCAGCTTGTCATTCTTTGATCCAAATAGCGCATTTTAATCCTCATTCTTTCAAACAAACTATGCATAGAAATCAAACTTGATATTTTGCTTGTGGTCCTGAGGAGTACAAAAAAAAAAAAAAAAAAAAAAAAAAAAAAAAAAAAAAAAAGCCCACTCACATAAACTTCGGTTTCAGAAATCTCGAGTAAAGTCTTTGTTGATGAAAGTTTTTGATTGAAAAAAGATAATTCACAAAGAATTTGTTCTTAAGGGATAAGCGGTAAACGGCATATTTTATAAAGATGTGAAGGACAGATTCTTTAGCGCGTGTTTAGCCAGAAAACAAAAATCGAATAACTAGTTTCTACTACAAGACAATACGCCGTCACACAATTTTATTCTCATCAAGCAATTTTTAACAAAGAAAAGTTCCATAATTCTAAACCGCCACCCCATTATTCATCAGATTTGTGTCTTGCAGACACATTTCTCATCTCTAATGTCTCAGTCAGTAATTGTTTCAATAGCACTAAAGAAATCTCTAATTTAGAGAGACTTAAACAGTATTCCAAAAAGGCGAGTTTTGCAACGAATCGTGCCAGATGCTATATAAACTTGTAAAGATTTTACACTGAAGGCTAAGAAATAAGAATATTGTTTTCGTAAACTTTCAATTTTGACGGAAAAAAGTATTTTCTGTAAAAAACTTGGAACCTTACACGTTACTAAAGTAATTAATGTTTATAAAAGGCGTTATTTAATTTTATCACGCCCCTAGTTAAGTAAATGGAAAAATAAAAATTATGCTAGTTGATTTATAAATTTATGAAAACCACCCGTTGAATTGGTTTATGAGTGCGCTTACAACCGATATTTGATGCTCAAGACTCATGCATAGTGAAATGTTTCTATTTTTTGAGTTAATTATAAATGGTCACATTTTCAAATTTCTGTTGACAACTGACAAATCGAGACATTCTTCAAAGCGCCATCTCAATCTTATATTATTAGTCTTCTTTAGTTGCCTTCAGATGTTTTCAAGAGTTTTACTGTTAAGAAATCAAATTTGTTGTAATGAGCTGCTCGGTTTTTAAGAGAAATTAAAAACTACATCCGGAAGCATGAATGTCCTGATTTGGTTATTCAATATATTAAAAATCAAAGTAAGAGGTAATTTTGTTTGACAGCGAAAAATGCTGTTCAATGCATTGATTTATTTTTCATTGTTACCATGTGTCCATTGGATAACCACGGGACTACTGGCTGCTGAATTACTAGGATATGATGTTTGTGGAAAACAAAAGTACATTCATTTATCCTGTTAAAGAAAGCGTGAGTACTACACAAATTATGTCGCGAGCTCTGAGTTATGTCCCGTACTTCATGAAAACTCATTTGAGTATTGGACACGGACGTGACAGAATGTTGAAAGAGCTTTCACCCAAATACAAAAACGTTAGATGTAATGATATTGAACTGTACCTTTGTGAGAATTGCCAGAAAAAACAAAAAAGTATTAAAAAGAGCATGGCTATGAAATTTATGATTGTTTCTGAATTTAATTTCCGTTGTCAGGTAGATTCTACCGATTCCCAGTCTCAGCCAGACAGAAAATATAAATTTATTATGTTGTATCAAGATCATGTCACCATTTTTTTACGTATTTTGAATAAAAGTTCTTTAATGGCACTCTTTCATTAATTTAAAAAAGAAATTTGCATTTTTGAGGAATGATCGTGTTGTAAATAATAGGCTTATCATAACTTTTTTCTCATACTTTGCATAAAAGAGCACGTGTCATTCTATAGAATGCCTAGGCAAAGTGTGTAATAATTCTCATATTTCACACCTTGCCTTAAAAACGTACGGCATTATATACAATGCCTAGGCCTGTTTACATATATTTTAATTTAATTATTTAGACGTTATTAGATTATTATTTAGACTGTTTACATATATTTTAATTAATTATTTATTTTAATTAATTATTTATTTTAATTAATTATTTTACATATATTTTAATTAATTATTTTTAAAAGACGTTCACTTCTCAAAAATGCAAATGTTTTTTTGAAAAATTAATAAAAGAATGCCATTAAAGAACTGTTATTCAAAATACGTAAAAAAAAATGGTGACGTGATCTTGATACAACATAATAAATTTATATTTTCTGTCTGGCTGAGACTGAAAATCGGTAAGATCTACCTGACAACGGAAATTAAATTTAGAAACAGTCATAGCTTTCACAAAACAATGCTCTTTTTAATATCTTTTTGTTTTTTCTAGCAATTCTCACAAAGGTACAGTTCAATATCATACGCCTAACGTTTTTGTATTTGGTTGAAAGTTCTTTCAACATTCTGTCGCGTCCGTGTCCAATACTCAAATAAGTTTTCATGAAGTACGGGAAATAACTAAGAGCCCGCGACATAATTTGTATTTTCTTTAACAGGATAAATCAATGTACTTTTATTTTCCAAACATCATATCCTAGTAATTCAGCAGCCAGTAGTCCCCTGGTAGTCATTTTGGCTTTTTTACATCATTTATTAACTTCTGATAGTATCATTAATGCAAATTATGTCATTACTAGTTTATTTATCTCTTCATATTTTATTTAATTTCAGTTACTTGTACTTATTTCTTTATTTAAGTTTTTTCGTAGCCTTCCATTAGTGCTCAGTCAGTTCTAAGTTTGGAATTTAAATTCTGGGGTTAAGAAAAAAGTTCTTTTTCATAACCGAACGAAATTAATCCAAAAGTATTGCACATTTAAATGTCAAATCTTTCTGCGAACAGTGGATTGTATTCTTTATGGCTAGAGTTTTTTTGAGAGATCTAAGCGTAGTCTGCATAAAGATTTAATGCTCAAGAGCGCCATTTTAAAATTAGTGATCTCCAAATAGTGATGTATATCAGTCGTTGAATATTTCTAATATCATCTTAGAAAGGAATTACGTAACATAGAATGTTTGAAACATCTTTTACTAGTGATAATACTGATGGAAAAATATTAATAATATTAGTAAAAATCATGTATGATGTTTTTAAATCATTCACTTTTCTATTAGAAAATGTACTGTTATAAATTAGATAAAGTATTAAAAATCATGTATTTTATGGCAGCGGTCTCAAACTCAAATTCCCGGTGGCTGCTGAAGAATCTGAAACCATCTGACGGGCCAGAATTTTTTTAACTAACTTTAAATATTTAGTTTAGAAAATATTTAAATTTTTTTTTTTAAATAGAATAAAAAATTAAAAAATAAATTTTTTTAAATTAAACATTTTTTTTAAATAAAATAAATTTTTAAAAAATATTTTTTAAACTAAATTTAAATATTTATTAGCAAAATAATATTTATTTTTAATAAATAAATTTTATTAACAAAATAAATAACGAATATAAACCTATTAACAAAATAAAAAATATTTTTAATAAATTTTAAATTTCGCTTGTTAAGTATTTTTCAAAGTATACGTAAAAAATTATTAATATCGCAAAGAAAAAATTTCAAAAACATGTTTATTATCTATCTGTAATTGAAAGTTTGATACCTGAAAGACAGTTTTGTTAGTTACACTAAATATTGAATTATCAGACTGACATTTATTTAAAATAGTTCAAATAAGTTTAATCAATTATTAAATAACTTACTTTAGTTTAAACTGGAAGGAATTATGAAAACTTTCTTAACTTTTCAGAGAAAATTCCCGAGTAAGACAAAATTTGAGAACAAATAATAACAACTTAGTCTCTCTCTTATTTTTTAAATTTTTTCGACATATAAACAAAAATATATAAACTTGTATATTAAACAGTTATAAACATCTTTAATTTCTTATTACAGCTTTAAATTTGAACGCGTTTCGATTTTGATAAAAATTATACCTTTGGAAAGATATTGTTTGAAATTATCTTCGTTAGGAATTGTAGATGCTCATCGTTCAGTCGGGTTTTTTCTCTTATTAATTTTTTACCATGAGAAAAAGCAGGTCAGGCATTCCTGAACAAAACGATTATTCTTAGTGGAAAAATTCGTAACTGAACTTCCATTTACTTTTTGTAAGTGTGAATAAAAGTTAATAAAAATCGGTATCTTTAAATTTTTGAATAAGATTTATATCACACTATTAGTTAGGTCCATTTTCTAAATTTGATTCGTTATTTACGTTAGTTTTAACAGTTCGTTTATTTTTATACTTTTTAATTTATACATCCACTCATACTTTTTTGCTTGCAGTTTTATTTATGATTAAATATTTGTTTTTACTTCCTTGTACGAAGTAAAAAGGAAGTATTGTAATCGCGAAAAGTTTCAGGCAGCATATTTCAACGAAAATATCCATTTTGACCGCTATCGAATGCAATTTAACGATGTTTTTGCGTGATGTCTGTACGTAAGGACAGAATAAAAGACTCGTTTCCTCCAAAAGAAATTATAAAACTGCTTTAAAATGAATTCTGAAGAGAATTTTTCGTGTCGTCTGTACGTACGTATCTCGCATAACTCAAAAACGAGTAGCCTCAGAACGTTGAAATTTCGTGTATAGGACTGCTATAACATGTAGATGTGCACCTCGTATTTTGGTTGCAGTCGGCCGCACCAAACGTATATAAATATATTTATATATATATCCACTCTGTTACCCGGCTCAGTGATCTCAGTTTCTTTACTCTTAAATGTTTGTAAATTGTACATTTTTTGCTTTAAAAATGATTGAATTGTGTTGTTTTTATCTTCCGGTTAAGGATTTTATGCCTTTAGTAAATCTGCAATATTTTTAGAATTATCAGCAATTTTAAAGTTGTTTAATTGCCGCTAAGCCTGTTTATAATGGCGGCCATTGATGTTTACATTTAAAACAGGAGACTAGTGGATTTGTTGCCAATCTAGAGAAACTTAGCTTCGCAACAACAAAGATAACGCCTTCATTTATTATTGCCAGTTAAATCATGCTTAATCCTTTCTGGAATTTTTTCGAGGAAATAAGATTTACTTCGTAATTTAAAAGTTTAAGATTTACTTCGTAATTTTTAATATAGATATTTTGAGTTTTTATGTATTTTTGCCTTCTCGCGAAGTGAGAACTGAATTAATTGAATGACAAATACTCAATCGTCTGTGAAAAACTGTTTCTTTTTTGTTTTTTTGCTTAATTTCTTTTATACATCATTCTAGCTTTATTATAGTATATTATATATAATAGAACATGTGGTAACGATTAGATAATTCTATTCTTTAAATGATATAAATTTTGTGCATTATGAGTTATAATATGAACGAAATATAATACTGTTAAGTGAATCTAGCGCCAGAGCGTCGCTATGGTAAACAAGTACTAGAGTGAGTTTTAAAGAATGCATTTATTCTATTGTGGTTTATGCGCTGTCGGCGAAGTAGATTTAATTCAATCCAATAAGTTTAAATGAAATGCAAGAAAAAATGTGTATAATTTAATATTCCATACAAGGAAGTCATGTGGTGTACACATCAGATTTTTTATTAGTTATGAAGTATGTCATATTTAATAATAAAAAACAGGTTTAGTATAAAACATCTCCAGATTTGCTTTGTTATCGGAGCTTGGTGACTTTGATTTCCTGATCCGTAGAGTTTGTCATAATACCATCGTTCACAAACGATTTTGGTATTCAAATAATTCTTCCTGATATATTATTAATTATAAATGAAATACATACAGTGGGTCCCAAAAGTATTCGTACACTTAAGAGTTTCAGTGAAATATTGCTTTATTCATTAATAAAAATTAATATTTTGGAATTAAAATCTTTTAATAATATCTATAAATTTCTCTTAACAAAACTACATTAATTATTTTATAAACATAATAAAACTTTCTTTTGGAAAATCAATAATAAAAAAAGTCACAGAAAAGTCTTCGTATGCTTTAAAGAAATCTGCACATATTTGTAAATATTGTAGTATTTCTGTCAGTTAGTATTTTGTAGTATATCCTGCAGTATTTATGACAGCTTACAAATGTAGTTAGTATTTTATAGTATATCCTGCAGCATTTATGACAGGTTTTAAACCTCAAGACAATAATAGAGTTCACCAGATTTCTTTTCTTTTCTTTTTTTTTTTTTTTTGGATAATATCTACTTCATTGTTTATTCATGCTTCCATCATTATTGGTTTTAGTTCGTTTTCTGTTTTAATGTTGTGTGTTCGTATTCTAATCTCTAATTATCTCCTAACGTGTTGTGTTGGTCTAAATCTGGTTACTCAGGTGGGGGTTTCAGAACTTATAGACAATTATAGACAACCAAAAGGCGAACGTTGAAGGCCATGTGCTTAAAAAAAATAAAGTTGTATCCAAATTTTGAGCCGATAATTTAAAATTATTAAAAAAAATATTTGAATAAAGAGCATGGTTCATTGTGCAATCAATAAATACTAAATTATTTAATCCTGATGCTGACATGCACCCTCACACAAGAAAACCTCTACCGCCATGCTTTTCTGTTCCAACCACGGTCTTGGGGTTAAGCTCCTCATTTCTTTTCCTCCATATAATTATAAGCTCAACGTAACCGAAAACGTTAAATTTGCTTTCATCTGCAAATAAGGCATGATTCCAATACGCTTCGGAGTTATTTATCACTGATTTTGAGAAGAAAAGCTTTCTATTTTTCGCACTTCCAAAAAATTTTCTTCGAGCAGAACGGTTATGTAATCCAGCTGATCTGAGCATTCGTCGAATAGTTTTAAGTAAACTTGAAGTAGAAACATTTTCAGTAAATTCTGTAGAAATCTTTACAGCACTCTAACGTGGATTTTTCACAGATTTTTCAAACTATAAATCTCTGATCACGTTGAATCGCGTAGAATCCTCTTTGCCAGATAACATCTTCTTACTTTATTTTGGATCCGGTTTCCTTGCTTAGAACATTTTATCACATACTGCACGGTAGAATTAGATAAATTTACTAATTTAGCAATATCTCGAATCCAATTTCTATCCTCCTGTTAAAAAAATTATCAATTTTCGAATGCTATTCGTCGTTTTCTTATGACTACAAGGCATTTTTAAACATAAAATAAAATATAACGAAGTAAGCTAGCAAAAAAATAAAGCCAAACATTTTTTTTTAAAGTCATCAAAATAGAATAATAAAAAAAGGGTAGACGATAATTTTATTTATAAAATTTTGCAAAAATGTTTTGGTATACGATTACTTTTGTGGAGTGTTTTATCTATGCTTCCTTATATTTTCAATTTTAGAAAAAGAAAATAAGTTAGTATTAAAAATTAAAAAGTTTGGTTTTATTCAAACCCACATGGAGATAATATGAAAAAATATTGGGCTTTATATTCGAACTCAGTTCCGGGTTACAGCGCTTATTCTGAAATTTCGTAATGCGTGCAAACACTTGTGGGAGACACTGTAAATATCTTAATTCTATACCATGCTATTTATTTGAATGTATTTATTCTAGGAACGTAGAAATAGGAATGTGAGAATTCTAGGAACGTATTTATTCTAAAAATTCTATTATTTTGATTATAAATATGTTGTTTTCAAATGTATTTATGATCTATGATGTCGTCTTGAAACCATTCTTTTAATTTTTTAGTGATACTTGAAGAGTTTTTAATTTTTTTTTTCTATTTATTTATTTATTTTTCTTTTAGTCAATAACATTACATTTTCAGATATAAATGTCGATATTATTAGACCAAAGGGGCGTTAGCCCAGATGGGCTATTAGTCTCGAAACGGCATTTTGTATCGAATTACTAAGAGCATTAAATCACTTTTCAAATTGTTGCCACCAAATGTTATCATCCTGCATTATATTAAAGAAAGTAAATAATGGAGAATCTGCATGAATGCATGTACGTTTCTCGTACTGTAAAAAAAACAACGGTACCTAGAGCCATCCAATTTTGAATAACGCAGTCTCCCCCCCCCCGAATATGGGCACTTGGAAACCCGAATTTTCCATTTCGAATTTGTTTTATTACATGTTTGGTACTTTGCAAAACTTATCGAATTTTTGAGTAAGAAACTCGACTATTTCAAAGTTATCAGCGGCAACACTGTACGGAATAAAGCATTTTTATCACCAGCGTGCGATACTATCTACCGGAAATTCTAAAGCTATACTGTTTTCAAATATTTTTAGCCCAAATGCTCTCGAAACGTGTATGTGTGTGTTGGGCGTAATATAAAATCTGAAAGACATGAAATTTTTTAAAATTTTGTTTCATTTGAGGAAATAACACAGCTACAACATATTGAAAAACAACATACCTTTCACAGTGTTTCTGAGGAAAAAGAAAGGGGCCATAGGTCTTCATACGTAAAACGGCACATGAAATGTTCAGTTTCGGTGAATCTCATTTCTTTCAATGACAGCATAATAATTTCCCATGCCAAATGTACAAACATACCCAGTTAATATTTATCACTTCATACTTTTTGCATGTGAATATAAAATGTAATGTAGCAGTACCTGCAAACAGTATGGCTTCAGTTGCAAACTCTTCCACATGTTTGATCATGTTTGCTACTGGTGCACTTTGTTGACTTTTGGGGTTTTATGCTGCAGTGAGCTGTGAAAGTTTTAACAAACAACTCGCATTTTATTCTATAAAATATGCAGATCCTCCAAGATGCTTATATCGAGTTAACCATATGAAGGCAAGACGTGCCCTTTGAATGTATTTGTTGAAGACTGATAGTGTGTGAGAAATATTAGTCATCGTTACATGAATCCTGTAGACTGTTTGGACTTACTTACATTTAGAGATTACCAGCTGAACTATAACTTTTACTTATTCTTTATTTTATTTTAGTTCATATTAGTAAAATAAAGTAGTTAGTTATGCTAAGTCGTGCTCTACGATGTTCTTATTGAAAGATAATCCCACACATGAATATATATATATATGTGTGTGTGTGTGTGTGTGTTTGTGTGTGTGTGTAAGAGAGAGAGAGAGATAAAAAAAACCTGTAAATCAGTTTTGTAATTTAATTTGTAAGTAGCTTCTTAATTCCTCTTTTTTTTTTATTTGGTTATTTCCTTTTTATTCTAAAAGAATTAATAACATTTCTGGACTACGTCATTTCTAAATTAATCCAGCTTGCGTAACGCTGATGAACTAGTTAATTCGAAACCTAAAGTATAAATTATGAGAACTGAAACCTTTCTAACCTAAACCAAAATTTCTCTTGGAGAGCTTCCATATTGGATAATTGTGCAGTTCTGCGTCTGCTGCCGCTTGGACACTAGTTCGCTGTGCTCGTTTCTTGCACAGCGAAAATGTAAATGTTCTAGAAATAGGTATGATTTAAGTGCCAAGATAACTGTGGCCACGGATGTTAATATAAACGGAAATTAATCCGCTTCGACTACCAAGTTTCTTAGTTATTACGAATTCAACATTTTAGCATTCTACACAATCAGAATTATTTTTGTTTTTGTTTAGTACTTTGTATACTAACGTTTTCCTCTGTACTCTCGCAAATTATTGTAACTTTCACAAAAGATATTAAGCTGATCATTGACTAATACATGTCTAAACAATAATATGCCAAATTTTAAATTAAAGTATGAGCTGAAATATATTTAACAAATGTAAAATAAATTTTAATCAACGTATTGAAAATCGTTTGATTTCCAGAAATAAACCAAAATATTGGGGAAAAACAGCATCTCCAACTTATATTTACTTCGAAAACATGGCACGCGAACGTAAAGCTTTCTAAGATGTAAATACGTTCAAAAATTTCTAGATGATTAAAAATTAAAAAATTTCCATCTGACAGAATATATAACAACATATGAATTCTTACAGCGTAATGAATAATTAATTTCAAGTAGATAATAAAATAAACTCAACTGGAAAAAATCGTCCGCAAAGCATCATCAAATACCACTGATGCATTCATCCTAATTTTCGTCAAAGGTGCTTATGATGTATATTTATACTCTGTTAGTATAATATAAAATACTTATAAATATTACCTCTTCATAATAAAATGATTACTCCAGAGACTAGATGAATTGTTCGCAGTACAATTTTGTCTGTATATAGAAATTTCCGGACTCACATACGTGCAGGATCTCTGAGAAAATATAACACGTATATCTTAGATAGCAAATTAGTTTTTGCTCTTATTGTACAATATACAGTGACACAACACTGACTAGATTTCCTTTCATTAATTTTTCTGTTTTTAGGAGAACGAAACAAAACATTAAACACGTCCAGTAAATGCAATAAGAGGAGAAGCTGAATCTTCCGGGTGACCGCGATCTATTCTTTGAGCCTTGCCGAAAGCTTCGTCAATGCCTACAACAAAAACAGCAGGATGGACGCCAACGAGGTTGGACGTGTCGCAGACACGCTTCCGCCGACGCAGCCAAATTCGCCGGAATTTTGTGATCTGAACGAAGATTCAATGGATATTTCAGTCAAAAATGATGTCATTAATGATCCAAAACAGGATGAAATCTCCCCTGTGTGCAGTGTTACGACAGATCTGGATTAATTTTGACGTTCTAGGAACAACATGAGGCGATACAACGACAAAAGTGATAGATGAAGGGGCCCTCAACGCCGTTGGACACTGCTGGCTTCGAGCAACTCGACACTGCTGCTAGAACTCTTTTCTTTAAGATAAATGAAATTGCAAATAACCTTGATGTTCAGATATTCCACCTTACTTCGACCAGGGATGATTGTCTAAATATCGAGAAAGAAAAAGATTAGCTAAAGAGCTGGAATTGAAATAGAAAGAAGAAACGAGACTTGAGAGTTTTAAAAAGAGTATTTCCGTTGGTAAGCCAAATTCCGCGCAAAGGCCAGAAAATTGACAACAAGAGATTTATTACTTCAACTTCCAAGAAACAAGGTAAATTTCTGATAATTGATTTAAGCAAAGATATTGAAATTGTAAATGATTGTGAAAATGTAACTTCAAATATTAGTAATGCAAATGTATCCAATATGGCACCTAAATATACTCTTTCAAAAGCATCTAGTGAAAGGTCAAAGCTGAATCCTGCTACTGGCCAAAGGTGAAACCTAGTAGAAACAAGTTCGAGGAAAAAAAATAGTTTTTGTTGAACTCTGACAAAGAGCCAAATTCCAATGCTGAGGTGTCGGTTTCCTCTGGCAACCAAGAGGTAAACAGAGGAGAAACGAGTAATACACACACACAGATCGTATTTTATTCTCGAGTGTCAAGATGTAGAAACATCTCTTTACTCGACTTCTGATAAGGATCGGGTGGGGGGAGAAAGAGTAGGGTGAAAGGAGTGTGGGAGGCGGAAAAAAGAGAGTGAGGTCCGCACTAGCGGCGGCAAAAAAAGGGGGTGGCAAGTTCAGTATAAGATGTAGCCGCGGGTGGTAAACCGCAGAGTCAGTTTAGCGTGAATGAGTCAATTAAAGTTGTGATTCTTATGTGGGAAGGATGTGAATGGGTAACGATGTTTTTCTCTGGAATGCGAAAAGTGTCTGAGAGTGCTAATAAGGCTATTACTGTGGGTTTGTACTGAATAAAAGAAGTTGATCGCTAATCGTTTAATATACTCTTGAATAAGTTCGATTCGAAGGTCTCTGTGAATATAGATGTTTGGAATATACCAAGGAGCATTGATAATTTCTCGTAGAATTTTATTTTGTAGAATTTGTAATTGTTTAATATTGGTTTTAGCTGCATGTCCTCAGATCGGTGCTGCATAAAGGAGGGCTGGGCGCAGTATGGAGCGATATAGAATTAATTTGTTCGTAGTAGATAAGTTGCTTTTTCTACCAAGAGGTCGCATAGTAGCTGTGGTGATTTTAAATTTTTGTACTACGGACCGGAAGTGGGTTCAGAAGGTAAGTTTTTGGTCAAGGGTGACTCCAAGGTATTTGGTTTCATTAATCCAGTCTATTTCTTCGTCAAATATTTCAGGGGGTGGAGGATAGTATTTCATGTTTCCTTTGCGGAAAATGATTGCCTTAGTTTTATGTGTTAATTTTAATCCTCCAAAGGGTAAGCCATTTTTCCAGTTTTATGAGATAGTTTTGGAGCTGCTTTCTTACGGCGATAACTGTGCAGACTTCAGTAAGTATGGCGGTTTCATCGGCAAAGAGTGCAAGATGAACAGAAGGGTCTTTAGGGATGTCTTGTGTATGGTGAATTTTTTGGATGTGGAAAAGTAGGATTTTTTCAGTAACTTTAGACAGATGGCTAAGTAAACTGATAGGGCGATAGTTCTGTGGCAGAGTTGGATTTTGTTGCTGTTTAGCAAAAACAATTATTATAGCTTGCTTCCATGCGTTAGGAAAATGAGCGAATTTGATAATGTTGTCGATTATCTTAGTTAGGCAGGTAAGAGCGTTGATTGGAAGATGCTTCAGTGCTTTGGTCGAGATGCCATCGTGCCCTGGGGCTTTCTTCGTTTCTAAGGCGCTGATGGTGTTGGCAACGATTGTTGAGGTAGTCAGGAAAGTGAAGTTGTACGGAGCAGGGGTATTAAGGAAGTTATTGACCACCTGGTTGACCCGTTCAATATGGTTGCTGTCGTACGGAGTGGGATTAAGAGTGAATGTATCTTTCATATAGTCCGCAAAAGATTTAGCTTTATCTTCCTCTGTATATGAAATTCCACTAGGTCCATGGATAGGTGGAATAGGTTTATAAGGTTTCTTGAATTTGCGGGAAATGTCAAATAGGGAATTGTCCTCTATACCTAGGTTATTTAGGAAATTGGTCCATTTTTGGTTTTTGAAGTTCTTGATTCTTCTGTTGATTTCTTTTTCCATAGAATTTAGTTCGTGTTTGAGTTGTGGATCCCTGGTGGTTTGCCATCTTTTGCGGATCCAGTTTTTCTCTTTAATAGTATTTCTTATATCGGCAGGCAGGGGGAGGAAAGGCTTGTTCACATAAAATGTATTGGTGGCTTCCTTTAAAGCAGAATTGATGCTGTTGGTAAATTTTGAGACTTCGTGTTCTAAATCTTCTTTGTTGTTGATGCATGGGTTACCTTGTATGGAGTTATTCAGAATTTCAGAGTATTTGATTCAGAATTTCAGAGTATTTGTAACTCCTAAACTATTTGTACTCCTATAATAATGGGGATTTCAAATACAATGGGGTTGTGGTCGGAAGACAGGGCTGAAATTACAGAGATATTGCATCTGTTAGTAATGTTATTTGAGATGAAGAAGTCAATTGTAGTGGCGCTATTGTACCCGTAATTGGTGGGCTCATCTGGAGCATGAATGCTATAATTATTTGATTGAATGAATTTAAATATGTCATTTCCTTTTTTGTTAGCAGGTCCTCGGTTCCAGCAGGGGTGTTTGGCGTTGAAGTCCCCTCCAACAATGGTAGAAGTACTAGAATAAAGGAGGTGAATCAATTCTTGTGCGGTGGGATTATTATTTGGTGGGATTTATATATTCGAAATTTTGAATTTTTTATGTTGTATTACAATTTCTATTGTATTACTTTCGAAAGTGGTGCTGGGATTAGGAATTTGAGATTATTTTATGCTCCTTTTAACAAATGTGATGATGCCACCGCCTCTTCCTGTCTCACGATCCGTACGGTAGGTGTTATAATTAGCATAAAGTACATTGAGTGCTCGTTTAAGGTGAGTCTCTCGTATGAGTATTACATCAGGTTCAATTTCGATAATGAGGTTGGATAATTCATCTTTTTTATGGTAAAGACCGTTTGCGTTCCAAGAGAGGATTTTTTGTTGCACCTATTCTTGAATTTATTAGAATTAAAGATGATTTCCTATTTTTTCAATGATTTCGACTACTGCGATTATTTTATCAAGAGGTGATTTCTTGGTTTTAATGTTTTTGAGTCCTTGTATCACTATTGTCCAGATTGTTTTTAGCGAAGAGAAGTCAAAGAGGTCTGACAGGGAGGATTCTGCTGTGCTGGTAGTTTCTTCTGTTGGATTTTCGTTTTGAATGGAGGTTTGTGCGAGATTTGATGTCAGCGGAGGAAAGTCTTGTCTTCTGTTAGTCCAGGGATTGGTTGCTGGTGGAGGACTGGGTTGGAACTGAACTTGTTTGTTTTTTGGTCTGGCCGGGCAATTTGAGAAGTTGGCTAGGTGAGGACCTTTGCAGTGATAACATATGGCTAGCTGGTCGCGACTACGGGTGCATTCTATAGGTTTATGATTGCCTCCTCAACGGACGCATACCCAGTCTCTGGTGCAGAGCAGGGAACTGTGAAAAAAATCTCTGGCATTGTGGAAGGCCGCGTATTTCCGAACCCTACCCCACTTTTCGAATTTTTGACGTCACGGAAATATCGACTAGTTTCACCTGGCAAGACGGCGTATCCCACTTTTGACTACTACGGCACGCTTTCGAAAGAATTGTGGTGCCAAATTATTATGAGTGGAAATTTACGCAAAATCTTTAGTGAATGGTTATTGTTTATCGCCGTAGTATATCTGAGGAAAGAGGAGAATAATTCACTGTTAATGTATACATTAAGAGTATGAAAAATCTGGAAGGTGATACTCGGCAATAAATGTGATGCATTCATCGCAAAATTCAGCGACGCCAGTAAAACAAACGAGAGTGTTCGAAAAACTTATCCACATCTGGAGTCACTATACAAAAATTGTATGTGTGCCAACACAGATATTTTAATAAAAAAAAACACTTGCAGAAAACTTCAAATAAAGGAATAAGAAAGAATTGCAGTGCCTCTGTGTGCTTAAAAACTACGAAGCATTCTGCAGACTTTTATGTAAAAATCAAGGTTGACAAATATATTAATTTGATAAAATTTATAAAGATATACAAGGAACATCATAATTATCAAAATATTTCATTGCTTTGGTGAAAAACTGAAATTTACTAACTTTTATAACATTAAATTTGTTCGTAACTGTAGTATTATGCTCTGTTTTAAAAAAGCTTAAATACTTTATTCGTTTGTTATACATTAAAATATTTTCTGATTTATTTACTAAATGTGTAATCAATTATCAGGATTACTAAATGTGTTAAGAATTTCCATACATGCTTGTGCAGTGTGATTGCATGTTTGTGTAATGAACTTTGATTTTCATGAACGAAAAAGAAATACAATCTCCGAATAAGTACTTTTTTGTTTTCCAGTTCCTGTGTTTAGCTGTAAAAGTAAATTCACTTCAAGTATGCGTCTGTGCAATTTTGACGATGTAAATACTGAAATGATTGTACAATAAAAACTTAACTAAAAAAATATCCGGAAAGCTCTTGAAATTTTGGATAGTCGAGCATATAAAAAATGAAATACTGTAATAAGTGAATACAAGAATAAACTACTAGTCTAAACTCATAAAAACAGTTTATCTTATTTGTATCAACTTGACTATTTAATATTATGCACGAATTTGAAAAAAAAATGTAGGCTGCTGATCTTTGGAATATGATAACGGGTGATTTTTACAATGGTTGTTATGTGAATTAAGACTCCAAGTTGAGACTTTAAATATGAACAATTTTAAATTTTATACTACTTTTTTAAGATTTCATAGTTGTTAATTAAACTTCCTTTACAATTTAATTAGTTATTTTATACATACATTTATATTTTATTTAAGAAAGGGATTTATGTGCAGTAGATATACAGTGAAAGTCATTTAACACAAAACTGAGGGGACTGAAATATTTTTTCGTGTTAAAAAATATTAATATATAAGAATTTTCGGACACCCTACACTTCTGAGTCAGACACGAAGAGAACACTTTGCCAACTCCCCCACTAGAAAGAATGTAAGTTACTTAATACCTTTCTGGCCTTTATATCTTCATGTACATTCACTGATCTTATTTATATTATATTATTTTTATATTATTTTTATACTTTCTTTGATTTGTTTTTACAAAGTTTGCATTATTTATCTTTTTTATAATCTTCTATGTTTACTTCAACTTTACTTTCAATTCAATTTCATAATGACAATTTCCAATGTTTAATTTCTACAAATAATATAGTACTCAAATGCGTAACGATGAAAGTGTCGGGGACGGTTACTCGAGTTTTACAGGATTTCTCTACAGTAATTGGTTTTTACTCCAAATTGAATTGACTAAAATGCTTCATGAGAATAAGTTCTTTGAGTATCAGCATTAGTTCATAATTCCTACTATTCGCGGAAATATTTGACCTGACTAGAATTGCCGGTTTGGCTTTAACATATAACTCGAGTAAAGACAAAACACTTTCGTATTTACGTATTTTTATCAATTATTGTTCATTGAACGGGAGTTGGTTTGTTCCCCTTGAAAAGTCAACTAATTTCCGATCAATGACAATGATTACATGTTTTAATTTTTCCTTTTACAATTGAAATATTATTCTTCGTGATGATTTAACTCCAGTCCCCGTTAAAACATTATTAAAATTTTGCTTTCAAATTACTTCAAAACATCTTTCAAAATATAACTTACCAGTATGGATGCACACTTTTAAAATAATTCTACTTTAATTAAACTTAGAAGATAATATTATCAATTAATCAATACTGTATAGGAAATAAATTATTATTAACTAACTTTGCAGCAATTGCGCAAGTAATAATAACTTGTATTCGCACTAAATGGATTTAAGATCATACAACATTTGATATGCTAAATAGCAGCTATTAGCGCTATTTATCTCTTTCCTAATGTACCCACTTTATATATTATCTCCATCCTTTTTAAGTTTTAATGTTCTTATACAAAAACTTTACTGTATTGAAGGCTAGCAACCTCCTTACTTTTATATCTTGCTAGTTTAAATCATATTGAAATCACTAAATGTCATTCCACTAGATGACAAACTTGAAAATTTAACGCCATGCCTGCTACAGGTAAACCCAAAAAACAATTCCTATGAAAATATTTAACTGTATTTACATGATTACATGCGGTACTTGACATATTAAATATATAGGACAGACTAAAAACAATCTTAACTTTCGAATCAATAACCATAGAGCTCAAATCAAAAAATTCAACGCACAAAAAATAGCATTAAAATAAGTACACCATCACAACTTAATACAGCAGAATTAGAACGCTTTAAACACCATGACTTCAACTCTATTCAACTTCAGATACTAGATATAATACCCAATCACAAAACACGAATTTTTCAGAAATCTCTCTATATACTAAAACAACGTTCACTTTATCCTTATGGTGTGTGTGTGTGTGATTATGCAAAGCCTCGAGGGCTATCTGCCTAAGAGGAGAGATGCCTTCGTGGAGGACTTTCTAAGGGAAACTGGCTCGTATACACGTTACACATGGGGAAAACCACGAAAACGCCCATGCAGCCAGCCCGTTCGCGGGATTCGAAACTCGGACCGAACTACCAGTGTTCAGCGTCTTCACCGCTCGGCCGCTGGTGGGCCCTTTATCCTTATGGACTTAACACTTATATACATAGTCATAGGGATACTTCTAAGAAGTCTATTTTCAGCCAATTGAAACTCTACAGCATCAAAACGCAGAGAGGAAAAAGAGGAAGCAAAATAAAAAATAATGCGAGATTTTTATCCACTTTGGATACACTTGCATTGAAAAAACCATTGAAATATTTTTTTGACTCAGACTGCTTTCCCACAAAACTTCTCAACTGGTTACACTCCTGTACTAATAAATTCCTTATCAAACTAAAAAAATTCATTCAAGAAAGCTACGACGACATACAAATCATTAAAGACATGATTCTTGATTTTATTCTTTTCAGACTCTCTAATAGTCTCACTCAACGCAAAATTTATTTTAAAGTCAATTTTCTGCATCCGCAGTTTGACAATATTCATTTCTCAAGAATCATCAGAGATTGTAAAGATTACTTCCCCGCAGTTGACACAATACCAATGATTGCATTTAAATATCAAAGGACCTTAAGCAACTTGCTTACTAACCACCATGAAATAGATGAAACTGCAGAATGACATTGTAAGATACCAATTTACAGCAATTACGTAGATTCCCATCACCAGCACATAATTACTGGCAAACTGAATATCATACAAAACCATCAACTAAAAACACTAATGAGTTATGGTACAAAATTTAGACCAGTCAGAAACATGACTACAAATTACTGTTACAAGACTTTCGAAAACAACATCAACGAATTTATAGTTAAAGCAAGCTATCAACTGAATTTACCCATAGATACCTTCTTAAAATGGAAAGCTAAAATTCTTCAACGCATATCCACAGAAATCAGTCACCTCAAATTTAAAAGTACACTGAATTGGTCGCAACTTACATCAGATATTAATAAATTAAAACAGCTTCTTACTATTACAAAAATAGATAAAGCACCTAATAACTTTAGCATTATATGAAAACAATTCTACACTGAGATTATTCATAAAGAACTTCTCAACGCAACTACTTATCTATTAGCCAACCTTACAGAAACATCTATAATAAACAGGGTTAAAACTTTTCATAAGAAATTCAATATTACTTTCAATGCAAACTACAACAGATTTACTAATCTTTATGCGATTCCCAAATTCCATAAAACACCATTAAAATTTAGATTTATAGCTAATGGAACTAATAATTACAAGAAAAATATAGACTATTATTTTTCAATTCAACTTAATAAAATCTGTAAATTTATTTTCAATGATTGTAACACTAATCATAACTATTGCTGGATCATTCATAATAACACTATCAGGGTCAATGTTCCTTCTTACCTTCTTCGGGAACATACAAGGTCCTGACTCGGAACAGAGAGCTTACTAAAGCTATGTTCACTAATTGTGGTAAGTAGACAGGATACACATGAAGGGTATACAAAACCCTTTTTTTTTCTCTATATACAATAACTTCCGTACTTCGGAATACACTGACCCGCTACTTGGGGTCTAACGTAAAAGTATAAAAATAAAACTAAACTCTAATTTAACTTTAAACTAATAAACGTGGAAGGTTGGCCTTATATTAACAGGAAGGCGTATGTAGTACAGATAACTGAGAACACTACAATACGTTTTAAATTTATCAAGAGGATTAAAACCTCTGGCCTGGAAGGCAAACAGCAACTGCGTAACTTCTAAGGTAAGCGGCCTGCTTTGACTCAACTGCTTCCTCTCTCTCGCTTGGCAAAAAGCCACAACTTAAATACTTGGCGTTCGCCAGACAAACTTTGCATAAAAACCTTAACGCTTATAATTCTGGCCGGAAGTAGAAAATAAGAAGTGATAGTAAAGATTTAAAATAAAATAAACGTTAGGAAAACTTAAGATACTTACATACTTCCCGCCAGAGTTAATTAGTTTGAAACTGAGGTCTAAAACGACCTTGTTGAAAACTTTTAGCTCTAGAATCTAACGCGAGGCCAATCTTTTACAAACATACTTCGCTAGAAACTAGAAATTTAAAAAAAAGAATTTTTTTTTTTTTTTTTTTTTTTTACAATAGCAGCTCCCCGGATATACAACAATTTTTTTTCATCTGTACTGCATCTAAACAGGAGCTTTTATTCAATTCTGGTTCCTTCCAGAGATCTGGAAGGAAAACTAGTTTAATGAAATGTTACACAATGAAATGGCAAGTAACATATACAATTATACTTCTCTTAACATTCTTATTTCATTCATGACTATTTTAATTATCTCTCCCCGTGCTCTCTGACATGTGTTGTAAAAGAACACCAAACACGAATGTGTTTCTGTCTACGTGTTCCACACTTCCTCCTACAATCAAAACACTAACGTGTTAAAATTCAACATGCCAAGACCTCTTAACACACCCTAATTTCAACTCTAAACCCTGAGGTACTATTCTGAAAGTGTCTAACTCTAAAGTGTAGCGTCAGAGAGCCTAACTACATCATTCAACCTTTAACACATATTCGCCATGCTTTAGTCTTTTTACAGTCACACGAATAAAAAAAATTTTAACATTCACTTTTACCATATCACGGTATTTCTTAACATTTAAAATAACAGTTCACATTGTATATAAGAACATATCAACATGCCGTTAATTTTACACATTTGAAAACATACATTAGTAGTACATTGTTAACTTCTATTCTTTTCAAAGCAAGTGCCAATTCTTTCTTCATTGAAATACTGCATTTCAAAAAGTCTTTCAGACTAAAACTTCTCTCTTGCTAGAATGTTTTAAATAAAATTTATACAATAACTTTTTTTTCAATATTTAAGTCTTTACACAACGCTATTATACATCAACTTTAGTTTTACGCGCGAGTAATTTAAAAACATAATACGAAAATCGGTAACAACTCATTTCTCGCCCTTTTGGCGATAAAGGTAGACCTCGCATGAGGTAAAACTTCTTGAAATCTGCCACTTGCAGTAAGAATGAAAGATTAACTTAAGTTTGCAAAGTAACATAAAATTTTACTTATCTTTGTGATATTCGGACATCCTTTTCTGGCCCCAGTCTTTAAAGGTATTGCAGATAGTTGTGTGATTTATCCTCCTTCTTGTACGGGCTCGCCCTTCAGTGCTTTCCTCTGGAAGCTACCTTTTTTCACCAGTTCGGCCACCCTTGAATATCTTCTTTTTCTCCTCTGCTTGTGGTCTTGGCCGTTTGATGGCAGCTGGTCTTGGCGGAACCGGGAAACTTCTTTTGTGTTCCTGCTTGGACCTCGTTGTTGGCCGTTCAAATTTTCCTTGTAACTTTTCCTCCGCCGCTGATGGCCCTTCCGCAGTTTGGCTACATTTACTGCGGAGAGTCCTGTCGGATGAGTCGATCTTCCGTTTTAGAGCCGGGTTATAGTTGCCGTCATTTCTCCTGGTTCTCTTCACATACGTCGTCCTTCTCCCTTCTTCATTCTGGGGGTGTTCGTGAACTCTCTTTTCTGGACGGTGGAACGGCTTCTTTTTCTTGCTACCTTCAATTTTTCCGCGGGGCAATTTTCTTTTCACTTGCTCCTGCCTCTTATTGGCTTGCCCTTGTACTTGTTTTTCCACCTCTGGAGCTTGTGCCTGCGGTGTCTGCCGTGCCGGATCCTTCAAAAGATCTGAAAATATTTGCATTTTATTACGATCGAAGTAGGGCTTGATTTGATCAATGTTTGCGGAACAGGTTTCACCATTTCTGGCTTTTAACACTACTACAGCGTGAGTTATTTTTTCTATAACATATGGTCCTTCAAATCGTGGAAAAAATTTGGCAGTTTTATCTTCTGGTGCTGAAGAAAGTGAAGGCTTAATTTTTAAAACTTCATCCCCTACTTTATAAGTTACTCCCCGTCGTTTCAAATCATAATAGAGCTTCTGTTTTCTTTGTGCTACTTCCGTATTCTTCTTTGCTTCCTTAATTAGTTTTTCTATATCACCCATTTTAAATTCTGGGGCTCTTTGTTGCACATAAAATAATTTATCTAACGGTGTTATAATCTTTCTGCCTAGAAATAACTCAGCAGGAGTTTTGCCCGTTGTATCATGTTTTGCGGTCCTAAGGGCGAAGGCAAATTCATTGACATAGTTATCCCAGCTTTTATGAAAATTTTTAACATAACTACGGATAATTTTCACTATATTTCTAATGACCCGTTCCGCTATATTTGATTGCGGCCGATACGGGACCATTTTTAAATGACGTATGCCCAGTTTTTGGCACATGTCTTCAAATATATTACTTACAAATTGAGGACCATTATCCGATATAACTTTTAGGGGCGCCCCGTATTTTAAAATATATTTATTTAAAATAGAATCAGTAACTAATTTCGCGGAGGCTCGTTTTAAGGGAACAATTTCGGTCCATTTACTAAAATGATCAACCATAACAAGGAGATAGCGACTTTTATTTAACTGACTTTTTGGGAAAGGGCCCAATAAATCGATGCCAATTATTTGATTTGGAAATTCGGATTTAATACTATTTAGAAACCCGGCCGGGCGGAAATTAATATAATTAACTGCTTGACATGTTGGGCAGGACTGGACATACGCCCTTGTTAACTTTTGCAGTTCAGGAAAGTAGACTGCCTCGCGTACGCGTTGGATAGTTTTTCGAATACCAGCATGAGAAGCTAAAGGGCTGTCATGGAGCTCCTGCAGGATATTTAATCTAAGACTAGCTGGGATAACAGGTCGAAATTCGTTGTTGGAATTCGTAGTTTTTGTATAAAATAATAGACCATCTGTTAGTTCGTAATGGGCCGCCCTATTTCTTATCGCCACAATATCTTGGTGGCTAAAATTTTCAGGATCCTTCAAATACTCATAAATGCTTCCAAACTCAGGATCCTTACCCAGTTCAGTTATTACGGTTTCTCGGGAATTTATTGTACATGCTGTGAGCATTGCCACCTTTACGGTATTCCCTTGTTCATCTATTTTAATTCTTGATAGGGCATCTGCTACGATATTTTCCTTTCCGGGGGTATGCTTGATTACCAGATTATATTCTTGCAGCTTGAGTGCCCATCTTATTAACCTTGGGGATAAATTTTTTCCTGAGTACAATCTAGTACCCGCCGCATGATCAGAGTACACTGTTATCGGCGCCTTTCCAAAATAGACTCGGATCTTTTGCACTGCTAACAGAACTGCAAGTGCCTCTCTCTCGGTCGCGGAATAGTTTCTTTGTGTTTGATTTAAAGTTCGGCTAAAAAATGCCACGGGCTGCTGATTTTGCGAAAGTACCGCTCCTACCCCATAATCCGAAGCATCCGCTGAAATTTCTAAATTCTCATCCTTTTCAGGAAATTTCAACACAGGGGCTTGCGTTAATGCTTGTTTTAATTTTTCGAAAGCACTATTGGCTTCGGCCGTCCACGAGAATCTTGCCTTTTTCCTTTTTAATTTTAACAATGGCTCAGCGATAGCCGCAAAATCTTTTATAAAGGACCTATAATATGAACAAAGTCCTAGAAAAGAAGAGAGCTTCTTTGCCGTGTTTGGAGTCGGATACTTTTGTACAGCGATTATTTTTGATTCATCTGTCTCGATCCCTTTTTGAGATATTTTGTAACCTAAATATTTAAATTCAGGGGCTGCAAATTTGCTTTTTTCGACATTAACTTTTAGACCGGCCTCATTTAATAAAGAAAACACCTGTCTTAAATCCTGTATATGTTGGTCGAGATTATCACTAGTAATAATGATATCGTCTAAATAGATAAATGTGGACTTTCCAAGAACAGGTCTTAACACAATGTCCATGCATCGCTGAAATGTTGCCGGGGCCCCTGAAAGGCCAAACGGCATACGCAAAAATGCATAAGTGCCAGACTTGGTTATAAAAGCAGTCTTAGGCACGTCCTCAGGCCTCACCCCTATTTGAAAATAACCAGTCGTTAAGTCTAAAGTCGTCATAAATTTGGTTGATTTTATGTTCCTTAAAATTTCTTCTATAATCGGTAACGGATATACCGGATATTTAGTTATGGAGTTTAATTTACGGTAATCAATAGCGAATCTCCATCTTTTTGGATGCGTCAAAGGATAGTCATTATTTTTCTTACATAAAACCACCGGGCTAGCATAACTACTTGAGATGGGCGTTATGATCTTTTTACGTAGCATATCGGTAATATGCCATTCTATAATTTTTTCCTTATTCTTATCATACCGGTATGGTTTTTGACGAACTGGCATTGCATCTCCGGTGTCAATACTATGGTTAGTAACCTGAGTAAATCCTGGAATATCACTAAATAACGAAGCAAATTCACTTAACCACTTGTCGGATTCTTCCTTGCTCGTCATTAGGGAGGTGGTCAAGTTTTAACATCGGCGGTTCAGCGTTTTCTGTACGAACTGGTTTCATTGTCAGCTTAAGGGACGCTTCATTAAAATCCAGCGTAGCTTGTGCTTCTGAAAGAAAATCTATTCCTAAAATTAAATGTGCTTGCAGATTCTTTACTATAAAAAACATCACCTTTACTTGTTCGTCCTTGATACGGATATACAAAGGTACTTTACCTACGCACTTACATTTTTCTCCTTGCGCCGCTAACACTGTCGTATTATCCGCATTATATATGCGGTATTTGCGAAAATACTTCCTAAAAAAAAACTTCTGCCACACAGAAACACTGCGCGCCGGTATCCAGGAGCGCGGTGGCTGGGATATTATTCACCAAGACTTCTATCTTCGGAAGAGTGAAATTTTTCACCATTACTGTATTTAACTTGTAGGAAGAGGGGTTTTCGTGGCCTTCGGATTTCCGCACCCTCTCGTCAGCAGAAATCCGTTTTAGTTTAAATTATTTTTCCTTTCCGTGCTTTCCTTCTTTTTCCACTGGCCTTGAGACTTTTTTCCTGGGTTGCTATTGAACTGTCGACGTTCGGCGGCTGTTTTTGAATGCTGGGGTTTCCTTGCCCACTGATTCGCTTTTTCTCCGTAGCCATGTGCTTGAGTTTGCTGTAGTCTTGGCGTACCAAATTGGTTTCGCTGTTGATACTGGCGTCTTCTTTCGACGTCCGCCGTTCTTCTACTTTCAAACTGGATTGCTAGCTCAAATAACTTTTCCAGTGTAGTCGGATTTCTTAATTCAATAAAGTCTTGCACTTGGGGCAGTAACCTCGGCAAAATCACTTGAATTATTTCAGGATCCGGACGGTTTCCATACAAGAGTTTGAAAACGTGAATTTTTCTTAAAATAAAGCTCGAGAGGTTTTCGATTCTTTGTTGATATATACTGAAATGTTCCGTTTCTAATTTCGCACGATCCCTTACAACAGGGAAGGCTTTTAGTAGGGCAGTCTTGAAATTTTCGTAAGTATAGGTGGGACTTCCTGCTTGACCCAAGAGACTTCTGCCTATACATTTGAGCCAGTTAAGCGCTTGGCCCCTCAAAGCGCTGGTAGCTAAGGTAACTTTTTGAAACTCGTGCACGGGGTAGAGCATGAAGTGGTCATCCAATTTTTCCAAAAAACTGGTTACCGGTGAGTTTCCCTTAAATGTTGCATCTGGTTTCATCGAAGCGCGCATGGTCTGGACGATGTAACCAAATCCTTCCAGGGCGGCAGCTGGCATTTCTGGATTCTGAGCCGTTTCTGCAGGCAGCACAGGTTCTTCTTGAAACTCGGCCATGGTTATTCTTCTTCCTCGGGCGCCACTATCAGGGTCAATGTTCCTTCTTACCTTCTTCGGGAACATACAAGGACCTGACTCAGAACAGAGAGCTTACTAAAGCTATGTTCACTAATTGTGGTAAGTAGACAGGATACACATGAAGGGTATACAAAACCCTTTATTTTTCTCTATATACAATAACTTCCGTACTTCGCAATACACTGACCCGCTACTTGGGGTCTAACGTAAAAGTATAAAAATATAACTAAACTCTAATTTAACTTTAAACTAATAAACGTGGAAGATTGGCCTTATATTAACAGGAAGGCGTATGTAGTACAGATAACTGAGAACACTACAATACGTTTTAAATTTATCAAGAGGATTAAAACCTCTGGCCTGGAAATCAAACAGCAACTGCGTCACTTCTGAAGTAAGCGGCCTGCTTTGACTCAACTGCTTCCTCTCTCTCGCTTGGCAAAATGCCACAACTTAAATACTTGGCGTTCGCCAGACAAACTTTGCATAAAAACCTTAACGCTTATAATTCTGGCCGGAAGTAGAAAATAAGAAGTGATAGTAAAGATTTAAAATAAAATAAACGTTAGTAAAACTTAAGATCCTTACAACACTCCTGTCATTAATACCATTCATACCATTAACATCCAAAACATTAACTGCTATGATTTTGAAAACTTATATACTTCACTTCCTCTAGAAGAAATCTCTACCAGTCTACTTGAGCTACCAATACTTTTCCCTAATATACTCAATATCATGACTCTTGACAAATGGAAAACCTACCTAAAATGCACACTTTTTCATAACTACATCAAGTTTCAAAATCAACATTTTAAACAAGTCAGAGGATTGCCAATGGGCTTACATTCCAGCACCTCGATCTGTAATATCTTTTTATTTGTCAAAGAATTTAACTTCCAAAAAAATCTACAACCACAAGAGTTAAATTACTACAAACACACCTACAGATATATTGATGACCTTATTACAATTAATAATTTTGGTAAAATTGAAAACTCCGACATTTATCCGAATTGTCTTAAACTTAATAAAACTAATAATTCACAAAATAGCATAGACTTTCTAGATCTTCAAATCAATAACTACAAAAACATTTTACTTTTTGACAAAACAAGAAACTTCAATTTCAATACTAACAAATTAATAAATTGGAACTCCAACATATCCAAAAAAGTAATTAACAATACTATAATTAATCAAATACAACGAATTAAAACTCTATGCACAGATACAATAGATTTACAACGCGAAATTTTGATGATCCTTATCAAAATTCTCAAAAATAATCTAATTCCCTTTCAATTTATCAACCATTGCCTTAAAAGAGCAGGCGTTAAATACTCACTCTAAATCATTTAACTGATAGGGATATGATAATTTATTCCTAAACCTGAGAAGGCGGTATAAGTTGGATGACTGTCAGTTGAAAGATTTGTATATAGTGTAATTACTCAATTGTATATATTGTAAAAAGCTAATTGTCTTCAGACATATACTGTTACTATACTGTTACTAAAAAAATGGGCCTATTTCCTGTCTTGAGACTGTCTATTAGCTCTTGGACAGCGAAAATACTTTTTCCTTTCTTAAATTCTTAATCATTGCGACACGACAATTAGCCAGAAATTAATTAATTTCCATTCACTAGTTTTTTCAAAAAATCTTAACAGACGGTCTTTCTCAGATAAGAACTCCGCAAAATACATCCCTCAAGAATTCCAAGTCCCACCCACTACCATAAATTACTTCACCCAAGTCTTACCGACTGATATTATTCAAAGCCCCTACTGCCGCTAAGAATTTTCGGACACCCTACACTTCTGAGTCAGACACGAAGAGAACACTTTGCCAACTCCCCCACTAGAAAGAAAGTAAGTTACTTAATACCTTTCTGGCCTTTATATCTTCATGTACATTCACTTATCTTATTTATATTATATTATTTTTATATTATTTTTATATTTTCTTTGATTTGTTTTTACAAAGTTTGCATTATTTATCTTTTTATAATCTTCTATGTTTATTTCAACTTTACTTTGAATTCGATTTCATAATGACAATTTCCAATGTTTAATTTCTACAAATAATATAGTACTCAAATGCGTAACGATGAAAGTGTCGGGGACGGTTACTCGAGTTTTACAGGATTTCTCTACAGTAATTGATTTTTACTCCAAATTGAATTGACTAAAATGCTTCATGAGAATAAGTTCTTTGAGTATCAGCATTAGTTCATAATTACTAATATTCGCGGAAATATTTGACCTGACTAGAATTACCGGTTTGGCTTTAACTTATAACTCGAGTAAAGATGAAACACTTTCGTCTTTACGTATTTTTATCAATTATTGTTCATTGAACGGGAGTTGGTTTGTTCCCCTTGAAAAGTCAACTAATTTCCGATCAATGACAATGATTACATGTTTTAATTTTTCCTTTTACAATTGAAATATTATTCTTCGTGATGATTTAACTCCAGTCCCCGTTAAAACATTATTAACATTTTGCTTTCAAATTACTTCAAAACATCTTTCAAAATATAACTTACCAGTATGGATGCACACTTTTAAAATAATTCTACTTTAATTAAACTTAGGAGATAATATGATCAATTAATCAATACTGTTTAGGAAATAAATTATTATTAACTAACTTTGCAGCAATTGCGCAAGTAATAATAACTTGTATTCGCACTAAATGGATTTAATGATCATACAACATTTGATATGCTAAATAGCAGCTATTAGCGCTATTTATCTCTTACCTAATGTACCCACTTTATATATTATCTCCATCCTTTTTAAGTTTTAAAGTTCTTATACAAAACCTTTACTGTATTGAAGGTTAGCAACCTCCTTACTTTTATATCTTGCTAGTTTAAATCATATTGAAATCACTAAATGTCATTCCACTAGATGACAAACTTGAAAATTTAACGCCATGCCTGCTACAGATAAACCCAAAAAACAAATTCTATGAAAAACATTTAACTGTATTTACATGATTACATGCGATACTTGAGATATTAAATATATAGGACAGACTAAAAACAATCTTAACTTTCGAATCAATAACCATAGAGCTCAAATCAAAAAATTCAAGGCACAAAAAAAATAGCATTAAAATAAGTACACCATCACAACTTAATACAGCAGAATTAGAACACTTTAAACACCATGAATTCAACTCTATTCAACTTCAGATACTAGATATAATACCCAATCACAAAACACGAATTTTTCAGAAATCTCTCTATACACTAAAACAACGTTCACTTTATCCTTATGGACTTAACACTTATATACATAGTCATAG
Source organism: Stegodyphus dumicola (assembly GCF_044657685.1). Classification (NCBI taxonomy): domain Eukaryota; kingdom Metazoa; phylum Arthropoda; class Arachnida; order Araneae; family Eresidae; genus Stegodyphus; species Stegodyphus dumicola. The sequence continues at coordinate 118,507,431 of NC_140770.1, read as the reverse complement.
GGATACTTCTAAGAAGACTATTTTCAGCCAATTGAAACTCTACAGCATCAAAACGCAGAGAGGAAAAAGAGGAAGCAAAATAAAAAATAATGCGAGATTTTTATCCACTTTGGATACACTTGCATTGAAAAAACAATTGAAATATTTTTTTGACTCAGACTGCTTTCCCAAGAAACTTCTCAACTGGTTACACTCCTGTACTAATAAATTCCTTATCAAACTAAAAAATTTCATTCAAGAAAGCTACGACGACATACAAATCATTAAAGACATGATTCTTGATTTTATTCTTTTCAGACTCTCTAATAGTCTCTCTCAACGCAAAATTTATTTTAAAGTCAATTTTCTGCATCCGCAGTTTGACAATATTCATTTCTCAAGAATCATCAGAGATTGTAAAGATTACTTCCCCGCAGTTGACACAATACCAATGATTGCATTTAAATATCAAAGGACCTTAAGCAACTTGCTTACTAACCACCATGAAATAGATGAAACTGCAGAATGACATTGTAAGATACCAATTTACAGCAATTACGTAGATTCTCATCACCAGCACATAATTACTGGCAACCTGAATATCATAGAAAACCATCAACTAAAAACACTAATGAGTTATGGTACAAAATTTAGACCAGTCAGAAACATGACTACAAATTACTGTTACAAGACTTTCGAACACAACATCAACGAATTTATAGTTAAAGCAAGCTATCAACTGAATTTACCCAAAGATACCTTCTTAAAATGGAAAGCTAAAATTCTTCAACGCATATCCACAGAAATCAGTCACCTCAAATTTAAAAGTACAGTCGGTCACAAAAGTATTCGAACACCGGTACCCTATCAGAAAATGACAAGATGGCGTTTTTTTTCCCTCTTTCTCTCTGTGTGTCGTGTTATTCCATCCTAGGTTTTCTTCTCCCCCCATCTTGGAAAAAACTGGAAAAAATTGGTTACGATCTCTTTTTGAATTTGGAGATGCCATTTTGAGAAAAAGCTGACGACCCTATCTTGGAGAATGAACATGACCGCTCTACACACCCTTTCACTCTCTCTCTCTTTGAATTGGGAAGCCATTTTGGGAAAAAAGCAGACGACCCTATCTTGGAGAATGGAAATGAACGCCTCTCCCTCTCTCTTTGGAATGGAAAGCCATTTTGGGACCCTCTATTCTTGGGAAGTGAGAAAACTGAAGTCTGCACTTCGCTGTCTCTGAATGCGGAAAGCCATTTTGGGAAAAGTGGACCCTCTTCTTCTGATCTTGGAGAACTGGAAATGAACGCTCTACACGATCTCTCTTTGAATTCATAAGGTATTTTGGGACCTTCTAATGTTGGAAAACTGAAATGGACGCTCTACGCATTTTCTCTCTCTCTCTCTTTAACATGAGTAGCCATTTTGGAGGATTCTCCACCACCATCCTAACATTGGAAAACTGAAATGAACGCTCTACACCTTCTCTCTCTCTCTCTTTCTCTGAAATGGGTAGTCATTTGAAAACTCCCTAACTTTGGAAAAAAACAGAAATGAACGCTGTACACCATCTCTCTTTGAAAATGGGGGGGTGTCATTTTGAGACCTCCCTCCCCTAAACTTGGAAAGAAAAACTGAAATGAACGCTCTACACTTTCTCTCTTTGGACATGGGTAGCCCTTTGGGGACCCTCTCCTCTTGGTAGGAAAAAGAAAAGAACTGAAGTGAAGGCTCTACACAATCTCTCTTGGAATGGGATCCATATTTCGGGAAACGTGGATCACCTCATGCTGCAAAACTGAAGTGAACCACCAAGATTGGACTCTATATAATATTTTTTTTAAATTGACGTCATGACCCTCCTCCAATTTGTTATTAAAAAATTGTTCTTTTTGTTTTGGTTTTTATCCCATTTCCGATGTGATTTCAGAAATGCAATTCCATAACAGTTCAATTTCATTCGAGGTTAAATGATCTAAACAGTCTTTGACCCACCCATCCGTATGATTATTTTCTTCTCCTTCCTGTTGCACCAAATTTTGTAAGTCCATATAATCATTCCATACGGGAAGGGCTGGATCCTCACAAGGCTGTCTTGAAACACTTGGAGTCTCTTTGGGATGAGTGGAGGGATCTAGGATGTCTGGACCCGGCTGCGATTCTACCTCCATGATTTCTGGACCCGTTGGAACTTGTTTACCCGGCTGCGATTCTACCTCCATGATTTCTGGACCTGTTGGAACTTGTGGACCCGGCTGACATTCTACCTCTACGATGTCGGGACTTTTTGAAGCTTGTGGACCCGTCTGACATTCTACCTCTACGATGTCGGGACAGGTTAGAGAAGAAGAAGAAGAGGATACTGGAAGAGGTTCTGTCTGTGAGGAGTCCAAAAGAGGCTGCCTGTTTGAACAAGTCGGGGAAGAAGAAGAAGAAGCTTCTGGGTTCTGAAGCGGATCTTGCACGCCAGGTAGGTTCCGGTAAGTCGACCGTTTTCTAAGAGGTAATTTTTTTTCTTCCTCCTCATCTTCAAGTGTGATGACTTCAATTTCATTCCGTTGCCGGGTCGATTTTGTTTCGGGCCATGACGACGGTTTGGTCCAGCTCCTCTTATCATCTAAGGAAGGGATGGGTAAAGGTGGCGGAGGGTTTTCTTCTTCTTTTTCTTGAAACATCATCGGCGATTGGAAAGAAATCTCCTCTTTCAATTGTTTCCAAAGCGAGTACGAGCACCGATCGACGAGAAAGAGACTCTTCTGGGTTGTGACGATGAGATATTGCGTTTTCGGGGGAACGACATAGTTTTGAAAAGGTCTTAGAATATATTTCTTATATTTCATCCTGTCGCTGACTTTAAAACTTCTTTCCTTCAGATTGGGGGACGATGATTCGTAATAGGCGAGAGGAGCGGCTGTGGTTTGAACAATATGAACTTCGTCCTCAGCCGTCGTTCTCACTCCAAACGTAAAATATCGTTTCGTGAGAAAAATATTCTTCCACCGAAAACTCGTGCGCGGATCCGTATATCGCCGGTCTGTTTGAATGGGCCGTCTCAAAGCTCGATCCATCCGATTCCAAGAGAAGGGAGATTCCTCTTTCGTTTGTTGCGATTAGAATAAATTTCTGTATATATTCTGAACGAGCAGGTTGGAGGATTCGACATCTTGGTTGAAAGAAACGATCGCTTGATGAGGTGGTAAATGCGGAATAAATGTCGCGCAATGACACGCCAAAAAAATTTTCAAGTTGGAGATTTGCTTTAGCGTCTTCAAATCCTTCCCGTTCGAAATCCGTTGAGTTGGAAAAACGTCTAATAGCGACATGGCTCCCAATGGAAAAGAAATGATCTCGCCCAGTACTCTCGTCTTTTTATATATCTATATAGACACACACAGACACACATAGAGGCTCTATGACGTCCGTTTTATTTGTTTTTTTTGTTTTTTTTGTTTCTCTCTCTCTTCTTTCCAAGAAATCTTATCTCCATGACCTCTTTTTCTTTTCTTAAAAAGATGAATGTGTGTGGGAATGAGGAAGTGAAAGTAATAATTTAATAAAGAAAAAATTATCCAACCATGACCTTCTTTTTTTTCAAAGTCAACCTTTCCAATCCAAGGACGTCCAGAGATAGAGGAAGCAGGGAGAGAGGAGGAGGAGGGAAGGGAAGGTCACACTCTTTTTCTCTCTATAAATAAAAGGGGAGAGCCCCAAAGTCGTATTTTTGTCCAAGTGGATCATGAGGAGGCATCCCCAGCTCACTACGTGTATTCCTTTCAAATATAAATATGTTGATCTTTCCTTTTATATCATCCAAGAAGTCGTTTACCTGAAAGCCTCCGATTTTTCAAAATGTGCGGGTTATTATACCGTGGGGAGTTATCAAAAGATGCGGGACGAATTTTTGTCCGACGAAAACGTGTTGATGGCTCGTGACATTCCACCTTTGGGTGCACAAATTTTGTTAATGAAACGAGCCAAATATTTTTACACGTCCCACCTTCTAACCGTCTCGCAAATGAATAGGATTATGGATCGTCTTGAGAAGACAAAAGGGATTCTCGTTCATTTTAGTGAATGGTTGCACAAATGTTTGCACGAACCTCTCTCGATCGAGAAGACTGGGAAGAATACCTATTATATTCTTCTCGAGGACTCTCCTCGTTCGTCTCATCATAGAGAGGCCACGACTTTTGAAAAAATCCTCGAGCAAGAAAAAATAGAATGGTGGAACAACTACCCCATCCCTCTCCCCGAGCATCAAGAGGAGCCTGTTCAGAAGAAAAAGAAAAAACCTTTCCAAAAGCCTATCCTCATCCTCCTCGATAATGATGGGGATGAGGAGAAGCCTGTTCAGATTCCTCTCCGTTTGTCAAAACCCGTCGAGGATGAAAAACCTCTCCCTTCCTCAAAACCCCTTGAGGAAGAGAGACCCCTCGAGAAGGAGAGATCTCTCCCATTGTCAAACCTCCTCGAAGATGACAAACCTCTCCCTTTCTCAAGACCCCTCGAAAATGAAAAACCTCTCCATTTATCAAGACCCCTCGAAAATGAGGACCTCTCGATTTGTCAAAACCCCTCGAGGATAAGGGAACCAAAACTTCTCTCTCTTTCGAAGAGGAGGGACGTCTCAATTTGTCAAGACCCCTCGAGAATAAGGGAACCGAAAATCCTCTCCCTTTCTCAAGACTTCTCGAGGAGGAGGAGGAGGAGAGACCGCTTCATATCTCAAGACAGGACCCCCCTCTATCTCTTGAGGATCCGAGGGAAACGATTCCTATTGAAAAACCATCTATCGACGATCCCCAGAAAAGGTCTTCGGAGGAGATTAGACTTCCATGTAGAAAACGAATCTGCCACAATCATCATCATCATAATAATAATAATAATAATATACCCCCTTCTCAACAACAGAATCCTACAACATTTGCAGATAAATGCATTCAAACCAATCCCTTTATAGTAACCCTTTTGATTGGAGAACCCGTGCATTAGCCTCGAAAAAAAATGAGATTCTAGACTGTTTCTATGACCAGAATGTTAAGCCAATAGATAGGTCTAGCTCAGAATTTTTCTTTTAAAAGAAAATAAATAAATAATCCAAAGACTATTCGTAAATATAAATGGTAAAGTTTCGAGTCGGCTGGAAAAAAATTTTCAGAGCTGAGAAAAATTCTCCAAATCAAAAAAAAAAAAAAAAAAAACTTTTTGTTAATTTTTATCATGTCTTAGACATGATAAAAATTAACGACCCTCTTCCCTTTTCGTCTGGGAATGTTGTCTCACTCTTTTGAAAAACAAATCGTGATTCATTCATGGAATGATTGCCATTAGAGAAAGGATGAGTCATGATCTCTTTTTAGAAAGGGTGAGACATCCTTCCCAGACAAAATAATTTTTATCATGTCTTTAGACATGATAAAAATTAACCAAAAGTTTTTTTTTTTTTTTTTTTTTTTTCCAGCTCTGAGAAATTTTTTTTCTCCCAGCCGATTCGAGACTTTACCATTTTTTTTAAGAATGATTTCTCCCTGATCTATTATTTCAAAATTCCAAGTTTCGCTTCAGAACCATCTATGCTGTTGAAGAAGTAACGTGATATATGTATTTTTTTTTAATGAGTTCTGTCAAGATTGAATTGTGCAGGATCGACCTTGCGAATTTCTTCTCTGTGTCTTTAAATAATAATGATACCGAACTGCTTTTTGTAGAGCGCAATGGAAAAAACCTTTTGTATGGTTAGGACAATTCATGTGTTCGATCCCATTGTATTTGAGAATCTCTTGCGTCGATCCCGAAATGCAATAAATGGATCTTTGCAGCCATTTTTCTAAAAACCGCCGTTTCATTTCTCCTCGCACCCAAATCATGGAAAAAGGTTCCGTCAACATCGTTAACACCCATGGAAAATAACTGTACGGAATTTCTCCTTCGTACCACGACAAGCCGTGATAATAATCACTTGCCCACACAGCGGTTCGTTTTTCTTTCTCGGTGAGCATTTGCCATGGAAACGGGGGTTTAAAAACAAATACCCCTCGAGAAGTACCGTCCAATGTGACGTAAGCCAATTCTTTCACAATAAAGGCTCCTTGAGAATCGTAGAAACCTTCAAAGTCGAGCACGAGTTCCATGTTTTTTATTTCTTTTTCTTTCCAAGGTGACCTTTATTATTATGATGATGGATGTGTATTGAGATACGCACGATATTATTCAAAAAACAAATATATATACGAATGTGACCTTTCCCAGAATTCATACGACCTGTCACGTGCAACCTTCTCTCTCTATATATATAAAAGTGGAGACGGCGAGAGAACGCTATCCATTTTTTCCTTCAGGACACACAGCGAGAGAGAGAGAGAGAATTTTGTTTTCTTTTTTTCCTCAATTGAAGAAGATGGACATTTTGAGTACCAAACCTCTCAAAGATTCCTACATTGTTCTGGACATGGGATACTTTCACTGTTATGATCCAAAGACGGGAGATATATGTTTCATCTTGAAAGAACTGGGCTACATCACTTGCGATTTAACCTTATGCGGATCCATGATTTTTCTCCCTCCTGTCTATTACGATGACTTATCGTCCCGCAATCAAGCTGTGGTGAACCAGACTACAAATAACCGACACGGCCTGCAATGGACCGAGGGTCGTCTTTCCTACGAGCATCTTCCTACGATCCTGAAAATGCTGACCGAAAATGTCGAGGTGATCTACGTCAATGGATACGATAAAGCCGAATTTTTCAGCAAGCTCTGCCAGCGATCCGTTTACGAGTTTTACATCCCAGGGAAAACCGAGTGGCGGAACAAGTCGAAATGCACGCGACACCAATATTTCCAAAAGATGATTCATTGTGCCGAGAACAAGGTGAGAAATTTTCGATACCATTTGATGGAGGGTAGTTACGTTTTCCGGAAATTACATTGTTACCCCTCCGAAAGCAAAGCTGTCGAAGAGGAGGCGGAAGAATCTCCCCAGGAGAACTCGTGCGACGATGAGGAGGAGGAGGAGGAGGAGGATGAACTTTCTAATAATAATAATAAATGTCTAAGTTGGGATGCTTTAGAGACCCAAGAATATTGGTCTCAACCCTTATGTCACCTAGACCTGAAAGAGGATCCTCAAGTGTACTCTTTGTGGTCCTCTTCTAAAATTTCGTCTTGGAGAGAACCCTTGAATGTTCATGAATGAAATGGTATGTAAATCCCTAGAGAAAAAAAAATAGAAAAAAAAGTTCCTTTTTTTGTAATATGTTGATTTCTTTCCAATCCCATTTCTTTTCTATAACTCCAGCCCAATCGACGAGAAGAAGACGAATTTTCCAAGTTACACAAGACGAATCTTCCAAGTTACACAAGACGTAGAAAGATTTCACAAGGATTTATAAATCACACGCTCCCACATGATATATGTATAGAGAGAAAAAGACCCTCTGTTCTCTAGCCAATACGTCAAGACTTCCCTAAATTAAGAGAGATCATGAGTACCGAGGAAACCTTATCAGAGCAAGTGGAAAGACTTTCAAAGAGATTAGAAGAGTTAAGACGGGATAGATTTACAGTTCCGCCGACTAAAGAGGAAACTATCATCGATTTCAACAAACCGCTGTACTTTCATCCCCTACCCCAAAGAATGAGACGAGTGGACTCGCCGTTGAACAGTTCCAATGAGAAACAAAATGTCACTTATTTGAATAGTCAATTTCAACACATGAATATTTCATAAGTATTTTTTTCCCTAAAGCGTAGGGAGATCGGATCAGTAGTTTTTCCCTTTTCATCGTCGAAAAAGATTGGGAGGAAAAATCTTTCTCAGCTCTCTCAGAAAAATTTTTCAGCCTTAAAAAAAAAAAAAAAAAAAAAAAAATTTGTTAATTTTTATCATGTCTTAGACATGATAAAAATTAACTCTACCCCCCCTTTTGTCTGGGAATGTTGTCTCACACTTTCTAAAAATAGACCATCACTCCTCCTTTCCTAAAGAATAGAATTCCAAGAATGGGATCTGGTCTATTTTTAGAAACGGTGAGACACTATTCCCAGACAAAAGGCGGGTAGAGTTAATTTTTATCACGTCTAAAGTTCAGGGTCCATCCATCTTCTTATGTGAAACGGTGACCCTGACAAGATCGAGATAAACAAGTCCTGTGAGTTGTTTTGTAATCTTGACGCGATCCAAGAAAGACTTTTTATTATTTTTTTTTGAAATAGGCGGGGGGTGGGGAGAGAAAATGTTCTCACGACCCTCAGATATCTTTTCATAAATATATTTTTTATCAAAGTGTTTCTTTCATTCCGATCCTTTTAAGAGGTTGGTATGACCCTGACATTTAGATGGGGTCGCGATCCCGACATTTGTCGCGCGAGTATAAAAGTGTGTATCCTCCGCGAGATTTCTTCAGAGAACAGAAGACGTGAACTGAGCTGGTAAGTCCCTTTGGTCCTATGAATATGGTTTAATCATAACTTCATTTAAAAAGACCTTTGAAACTTTGAAACTTCTTAACCCTTTGAAAAGAAAAATGTCTCTTTCAAGACGACGACTCTAAAACGTTTTATTGTTTTTTTTCCCTTTCTAGATCTTCCCTGTTATACATATATACCTTTTCGATTCTCTTTTTTGCTCCTGTTTGTGGAAGACATCACCGTATTCATCGCCATGGCGTGTTCAGAAAACTTTATCGTGCTCGATCTAGAGGGTTTCCAGTCCTACAACCACAAGAAGGGTGAATTTACCTACGTTTTAAAAGAATTGGGCTATGCGACAAAAGATTTTTTGACCGTGGGATCGTTGACGTTTGCTCCTCCTCACCCCTTCCACCAACTGAGTGAAAAAAACCAAAAGACAAATGCCTGGCTGACGAGAAACCGGCACGGACTTCGTTGGAACGAGGGTCATATTCCCTACAACCATTTAGGACGCATTCTCCAATCGCTCACTCACAGCTTCTCCACGATTTATGTGGTGGGATGCCAGAAAGCTAAATTCTTTGCTAAAGCCTTGGATTATCAAAAACCCGTGACGGAAATTTATGTGCCAGATGGAATCATTTGGAAGTATCGGGAAAAATGTGCCCGACATCATCAAAGGATGAAATATTTCCATTGTGCCGAAAACAAAGTGCGCAACTATCGATGGCATATTACGGAAGGAGATTTTCATATCAATCACGTCTATCCAGACGGAACGGAGAAAGAGGAGAGGATTCAGGAGGAAGCAGACAATCCTCTGCAAGCTTTTGATAAGGCCTACGATCAGTCAGAGAAGGATCCGTCCCCAAAAGCGTACGATAACCTCATCCAGAAATGGGATAATCTGTCCTGTTTCCAAGTGATGGAACATCCGGATGAGCATACGCCTTTAAACTTGATGGGCTCTTTTACTTCGTCAACTTCCTCCAATAACTCGAGGAAGACGAAGGGTTGGGGAGACATACCTGAAAATATTCCCCATTACGATCCAGCAGCCTGTTGGGACGAACCTCCCAAAGAATCTCATGAGACCCCCAAAATATCTTCAGAGGATCCAAAGACAAAATCCACTGAGTGTTGGGACAATGAACGGACGACTCATGATCCAAAATCCACTAAGACTATGTCCACTGAGTGTTGGGATAATGAACACACGACTCATGCTCCAAAATCTATTGAGACTATCTCCACTGAATGTTGGGACAATGAACGGACGACCCATGCTCCAAAATCGACTGACACTATGTCCACTGAGTGTTGGGACGATGAAACCGGAAAGACGACAGAGAATTGGGATGACCGTTCTCAAAAGTATTTGAATTGATATATACATAAACTCAGGAGAAAAAAAATTAAAGAAAAGATTTTTAGAAATAAGTAGAGAAAGGTTCTCCGCTTTCCCTATATTTATGGAAATGGACTGAGGAGACAGAAAGAGAGACGAATCAGGAGATCAAAAAAAATGGGTCTTGGAAGGAATGAGTGCAAATGCATTCGATTCCTTCCGAGACCCATTTTTTTTCGGTCCCTCTCTCATCCAATCTTGGAAAAGAACTTTGTCCTATTTTTCTAGGTCCATTCAAAAAGAAATGAATCTATCCATAAATTTTCTTAAAAGGAAAAAAAAACAAAAAGATCCATTACCTCTTGACGGTCCAAAGTCGAGAATCTTGGAAAAAGTTATCCACTCTCTCCATCCAGTCAAGCTTCTCTGTAGAAAATCTAGTAGGTGCATCTGCATTCTTGAACACCCGGCAGTTATTATTGGACGCGAAACGTCGAATGCTGAAATAGTTAACAGTGAGCCCATTCTTAAAGAAACGGGGATGTTTTATTCATCCAGTCGCGTGCGGAAAAATTTCTGAGAGCCGGAGAAAAATTTCTCTGGCTGAAAAAGTATATTTCAGTATATTTCAATACAAATGGAGCTCCATCCAAGAAAAAAATGATGTCTTTTTTTTATGTTGTGGACTGCCCTATTTTGTATTGGAATATACTGAAAACGGGCGTTCGAGTCGGTTTTCAGTATATTCCAATACAAATGGAGCTCGATCCAAGAAAAAAATTGATGTCTTTTTTTTATTTTGTGGACTGCCAATTTTGTATTGGAATATACTGAAAACGGGCGTTCACATTGGTTTTCAGTATATTTCAATACAAATGGAGCTCCATCCAAGAAAAAAATGATGTCTTTTTTTATGTTGTGGACTGCCCTATTTTGTATTAGAATATACTGAAAACGGGCGTTCACGTTGGTTTTCAGTATATTCTAATACAAGTGGACCTCCATCCAAGAAAAAAATGATGTCTTTTTTTATGTTGTGGACTGCCCTATTTTGTATTGGAATATACTGAAAACGGGCGTTCGAGTCGGTTTTCAGTATATTCAAATACAAATGGAGCTCTATCCAAGAAAAAAATGATGTCTTTTTTTATGTTGTGGACAATCGATTTTGTATTGGAATATACTGAAAACGGGCGTTCGAGTCCTTTTTCCGACTATTTCTACACACATTCCACTATATTAAAATGACGTCATGGTTGAGTCCAAACAGAGTCGTCCCCGGACAGCGTCGTCCCCGGACAATTTTATACCGAATTTGTATAGAGATATACTTAAAATGGGCTTGGAGGGGAGGGCGCTTTCTAGTATATTCCTATATACATTCGGTTGCATTCAGAAACAAAAAGAATGTCTTTTTGATGGACAAAAAACTTTTTGTTAATTTTTATCATGTCTTCTAGACATGATAAAAATTAACTCATCCCCCTTTTGTCTGGGTATGTTGTCTCACCGTTTCTAAAAATAGACCAGAACCCAGTCTTTTCTTGGAATTCTATTCTTTAAAAGGATGAGTCATGGTCTATTTTTAGAAAGTGGGAGACAACATTCCCAGACAAAAGGGGGTGAGTTAATTTTTATCATGTCTAGAAGACATGATAAAAATTAACAAAAAGTTTTTTTTTTTTTTTTTTACATCTCAGAATTTTTTTCTGAGCTCTGAGAAATTTTTCCTAGCCGATCCCATTTCGTTTTTCGACTTTCACTTTCAACTCTTCACTTTTCCTATCCACTGTCGTTGGAATTGTGTTCACTGGAGGCTATTTCTTTTTTTGCAATCTCGCTTTTAGTTTTCTCTGAGATTCTTTAGAAATGGCTATACAAATTTCACCATCTATATAGAGATGATGTCCAAACAAAGTCGTCCCCGGACCATCTTGATGACCGAATATGTATAGAAATAGTCTGAAAATGGGCTTGAGGGCCGGTTTCTGGACGATTCCTCTACAAATTCGGCCGCATCCAGAAAAACAAAAATACATAGTTTCTTTTTTGGGTGGACAGGAGATGATAAATTTCTTTTCTCTCTCTCTCTCCCAATATTGGAGGAGAGAGTGGCCCAAAAAAATGGGTCTCGGAAGGAATCGAATGCATTTTGAAATGCACTCATTCCTTCCAAGACCCATTTTTTTGGTCTCCTGATTCAACTCTCCAGTCTATGGAATAGGGAAAGCGGAGAACGTTTCCCTTCTTTAAGCGACTGGAGACCACATCGCATCATCATCATCATCATCACCATCATCCTCTTTCTGATACTTTTCAAAGAAGGCTTGATGTCTCTGGATGATTTTGGGGAGATGATGGATCCCGAATTGAGTGATGAAAAAGAGAGGACTCTTTTTCCTTTCTTGTTCGTCTTCCACAGTCTCGCGGAGGGTGATATACGTTTCCCCGTCCTCCTCAATTTTCGTCAGAGGTCTCATGAATATTTTACACATCCAAGGAAAGAGCGACTTGTTATGCAGGGATTTCGAAGCGACGAAGGCCGCTTCATTCGAAGTGAGGACAATCTGGTTCGGTTGACCCCATTCTTTGGAGTAGTTGTCCAAATCGCCTAGTCGAAGAAAATGGTGTCGATTAGGAAAAAAGACTTGGAGAACACTCGTCGTATGCGAGACGTTCGTAGGCAAGAGAGTCAAGATATCTTTGGCATTCCAGTACAGGAATCCTAGATCCACATACGCGTTCACGTAATAGTCATCGTTATATTCCAGTTTGAGCAGCATGGCTTTTGTATTTTTTTTTCGTTCTCAAGGCGAAACACTCGTCTGATATGAACAAGAGCTCGCTGGCGATCCGTTTATATAGACTCCTCAGAGAGAGAGAGAGAGAGAGGGAGAGGGGAGGAGGAACAAGGTTGATGAATTCTAAAATAAAAAAAATGATAACGAAATGAGATCGGCTGGCAAAATATTTTCAGAGCTCAGAAAAAAATTCTGAGATGTAAAAAAAAAAAAAAAAAAAAAAAAAAAAAAAAAAAAAACTTTTTGTTAATTTTTATCATGTCTTCTAGACATGATAAAAATTAACTCATCCCCCCTTTTGTCTGGGTATGTTGTCTCACTGTTTCTAAAAATAGACCAGAACCCAGTCTTTTCTTGGAATTCTATTCTTTAAAAGGATGAGTCATGGTCTGTTTTTAGAAAGTGGGAGACAACATTCCCAGACAAAAGGGGGGGTGAGTTAATTTTTATCATGTCTGGAAGACATGATAAAAATTAACAAATTTTTTTTTTTTTTTTTTTTTACATCTTGGAATTTTTTTCTGAGCTCTGAGAAATTTTTCCTAGCCGATCCCATTTCGTTTTTCGACTTTCACTTTCAACTCTTCACTTTTCTATAAAAGCTAAAAGCATTCCACGTTTCTGTTCAGAACAGTGTCTCTCTCTACCCAAATCTGAAACCCTAGTCACGAGAGAATATGAGACTAGAAAAATAGTTTAGCTTATTGATCTAAAAAATGTCCCATGCTAGAACTCAGAATTATAATCAGAGCGGGGCTTTCCAGTATCCACTTCCAAGATTTTAGATTTGCCATGGGTGACATGTTCCCAAATTCATAAATTCTTCAATTATAGTCCCCTTCTTTGACAAATGGCTAAGAAATTCTTAAAGAATATCATGATAAAGATTTAGCTATCTACATATAACATTATGTTTTCTTTTCAAAAACAAAATCCAGTCTTGATCGAAATGGACTTTACACACAATTTATTGTATCCCCACCTTTCCAAGATTGGCTTGAAGAAGTGATAAAAAAAAATGGGTCTGGAAGGAAAAGAGTGCATTTCGAGAAAAGAAAAGAGGACCCTCTTTTTCTCGCAATGCACCCGTTTCCTTCCAGACCCATTTCTTTTGCCTCCTCAGAACTCTCTTTCTTTTCTCCTCCCTCTCTCTCTTAAGAGGGATTGAAAGAAAGAGGCTAGATGGAAAAGTTTCTTTTTTTTTCTTTCGAGAAGATAAAAAAAAAATTTGGAGGAGGAGCAAATTTTTTTTGGGTGGTGGTGGTGGTTTTTTTTAGAAGGTGATAACTTTAGTGACATTTAAAGAGACCACCAGAGGATCCGTTTGAGTCTCGACGACCTTTTCTTGATGGGGGTCTGTCTGGCAATAAGCGCTGGCATATTGTTTAGGGTAAGTAGAAGAGTCCATCATGCCTGGATGAGGCGGTATGTAGCGCACTCCCAGATTAAAGAGGGTGATGAAGGGAAATCTCTCCCCCGGATAGAGCAGTCGGTAAACGGGTTGATTGGGTACAACTCGAACCAGCGGCTGAGTTAAAATGCTATACACCCAGGCCAGAAGCTGATTATTTTTAGGATTATTTTCGGCCAGATGTAACATTTCTTCGCTGGAGAGGACATATCCCTCTTGAGAACTCCCGAGACTTTCGAGATCTTTTATTTTCCTGAAGACGTGGTGTTCGTCGAAAAACACGGAGAGAATGTCCCAGGTTCTTTTACTGGAAGTATGAATCAGAGGCAAAATGTCCGTAGCGTTCCAAAACAATCTTCCGTCATCCACATAACAGCGAATGCTCACAAACTCATTATATAAGACGCGGATCATCATCTTGAGTAGAAATATGGATACGCACAGCAGTCTCTCTCTCTGGGAAATAGAGTCTATCTTCCACTCGCCTCTCTATATATACGAGAAGACCACGTGATGGGCGACGTGACGGTTGACTTCTAGAAAAAAAATCAACTTTGTCTATCTCTCTCTCTCTATGACCTTCTATTTTTTTCCTAAAGGGCACCCCGTCACCTTTTCAAAGGTCATGGGATTGAGAGGAACGAAAAAAACAACCATCCTTTGTATACTACCTATGACCTTCTCCTAGAGACCCCTGTCATTTTCTTCTCGAGAGCTACGTGATGAAAGCTTTTTTTTTATTCTAGAGTTTATCAACTTTGTAGACACATGACCCCGTCACCTTCTCAAAGGCCTTGTCGTATGGAATGGGACCCTTTTGGTTTTTTCTTTTGAGAAAAGAAAAAATAAAACAACTTTATATTCATCTCTCTATGACCTTCACAAACACTCATTTCGTTATCATTTTTTTTATTTTAGAATTCATCAACCTTGTTCCTCCTCCCCTCTCCCTCTCTCTCTCTCTCTCTCTGAGGAGTCTATATAAACGGATCGCCAGCGAGCTCTTGTTCATATCAGACGAGTGTTTCGCCTTGAGAACGGAAAAAAAAATACAAAAGCCATGCTGCTCAAACTGGAATATAACGATGACTATTACGTGCACGCGTATGTGGATCTAGGATTCCTGTACTGGAATGCCAAAGATATCTTGACTCTCTTGCCTACGAACGTCTCGCATACGACGAGTGTTCTCCAAGTCTTTTTTCCTAATCGACACCATTTTCTTCGACTAGGCGATTTGGACAACTACTCCAAAGAATGGGGTCAACCGAACCAGATTGTCCTCACTTCGAATGAAGCGGCCTTCGTCGCTTCGAAATCACCGCATAACAAGTCGCTCTTTCCTTGGATGTGTAAAATATTCATGC
Source organism: Stegodyphus dumicola (assembly GCF_044657685.1). Lineage (NCBI taxonomy): Eukaryota > Metazoa > Arthropoda > Arachnida > Araneae > Eresidae > Stegodyphus > Stegodyphus dumicola. The sequence continues at coordinate 118,492,116 of NC_140770.1, read as the reverse complement.
GACCTCTGACGAAAATTGAGGAGGACGGGGAAACCTATATCACCCTCCGAGAGACTGTGCAAGACGAACAAGAAAGGAAAAAGAGTCCTCTCTTTTTCATCACTCAATTCGGGATCCATCATCTCCCCAAAATCATCCAGAGACATCAAGCCTTCGTTGAAAAGTATCAGAAAGAGGATGATGGTGATGATGATGATGATGATGCGATATGGTCTCCAGTCGCTTAAAGAAGGGGAAACATTCTCCGCTTTCCCTATTCCATAGACTGGAGAGTTGAATCAGGAGACCAAAAAAATGGGTCTTGGAAGGAATGAGTGCATTTCAAAATGCATTCGATTCCTTCCGAGACCCATTTTTTTGGGCCACTCTCTCCTCCAATATTGGGAGAGACAGAGAGAAAAAAAATTATCATCTCCTGTCCACCCAAAAAAGAAACTATGTATTTTTGTTTTTCTGGATGCGGGAGAATTTGTAGAGGAATCGTCCAGAAACCGGCCCTCAAGCCCATTTTCAGACTATTTCTATACATATTCGGTCATCAAGATGGTCCGGGGACGACTTTGTTTGGACATCATCTCTATATAGATGGTGAAATTTGTATAGCCATTTCTAAAGAATCTCAGAGAAAACTAAAAGCGAGATTGCAAAAAAAGAAATAGCCTCCAGTGAACACAATTCCAACGACAGTGGATAGGAAAAGTGAAGAGTTAAAAGTGAAAGTCGAAAAACGAAATGGGATCGGCTAGGAAAAATTTCTCAGAGCTCAGAAAAATATTCTGAGAAGTAAAAAAAAAAAAAAAAAAAAAAAAACTTTTTGTTAATTTTTATCATGTCTTCTAGACATGATAAAAATTAACTCACCCCCCTTTTGTCTGGGAATGTTGTCTCCCACTTTCTAAAAGTAGACCATGACTCATCCTTTTAAAGAATAGAATTCCAAGAAAAGACTGGGTTCTGGTCTATTTTTAGAAACGGTGAGACAACATACCCAGACAAAAGGGGGATGAGTTAATTTTTATCATGTCTAGAAGACATGATAAAAATTAACAAAAAGTTTTTTGTCCATCAAAAAGACATTCTTTTTGTTTCTGAATGCAACCGAATGTATATAGGAATATACTAGAAAGCGCCCTCCCCTCCAAGCCCATTTTAAGTATATCTCTATAGAAATTCGGTATAAAATTGTCCGGGGACGACTCTGTTTGGACTCAACCATGACGTCATTTTAATATAGTGGAATGTGTGTAGAAATACTCGGAAAAAGGACTCGAACGCCCGTTTTCAGTATATTCCAATACAAAATTGATTGTCCACAACATAAAAAAAGACATCATTTTTTTCTTGGATAGAGCTGCATTTGTATTTGAATATACTGAAAACCGACTCGAACGCCCGTTTTCAGTATATTCCAATACAAAATAGGGCAGTCCACAACATAAAAAAAAGACATCATTTTTTTCTTGGATGGAGGTCCACTTGTATTAGAATATACTGAAAACCAACGTGAACGCCCGTTTTCAGTATATTCCAATACAAAATTGGCAGTCCACAAAATAAAAAAAAGACATCATTTTTTCTTGGATGGAGCTCCACTTGTATTGTAATATACTGAAAACCGACGTGAACGCCCGTTTTCAGTATATTCCAATACAAAATTGGCTGTCCACAAAATAAAAAAAAGACATCATTTTTTTCTTGGATCGAGCTCCACTTGTATTGTAATATACTGAAAACCGACATGAACGCCCGTTTTCAGTATATTCCAATACAAAATAGGGCAGTCCACAACATAAAAAAAAGACATCAATTTTTTTCTTCGATCGAGCTCCATTTGTATTGGAATATACTGAAAACCGACTCAAACACCCGTTTTCAGTATATTCCAATACAAATTGGCAGTCCACAAAATAAAAAAAAAAAAGACATCATTTCTTTCTTGGATCGAGCTCTATTTGTATTGAAATATACTGAAAACCGACTCAAACACCCGTTTTCAGTATATTCCAATACAAATTGGCAGTTCACAAAATAAAAAAAAAGACATCATTTCTTTCTTGGACCGAGCTCTATTTGTATTGAAATATACTGAAAATCGACTCAAACACCCGTTTTCAGTATATTCCAATACAAATTGGCAGTCCACAAAATAAAAAAAAAGACATCATTTCTTTCTTGGATCGAGCTCCATTTGTATAGAAATAGCCTAGAAATCAGTTGGAACGCCCGTTTTCAGTATATTGTAATACAAATGAAATGAGATGAAAAATGCAAAAAGAGGAAAAGTAGCCTACCTTGACGGAAATTCTATTCCAAAATGGGAAAACGTGTATCCAGGTTTGCCCACAGCACGGCCGGAACTCAGGCGAAACTCGATAGGTTGAAATCGATCCATTAAATAACATTCTTAAAAAACAGTAAAGTTTTATTCTATTCCAAAAGGGGAAAAATTGTATCCAGGTGGGCCCACAGCACGGGCGGAACTCAAGCGAAACTCGATAGGTTGAAATCGATCCATTAAATAACATTCTTAACAAACAGTAAAGTTTTATTCACATCGAGTCGGCTGGGAAAAGTTTCTGAAAAATAAATTACCCCCCTTTTTAGTCTGAAAATTTGAAAATTGATGTCTTCAATTTTCGAAAAATTGAAGACATCAATTTTCAGACTAAAAGGGGGGGTATTTTTTTTTTTTTTTTTTTTTTTTTTTTTTTTTTTTTTCCAGCCAGAGAAATTTTTCTCCGGGTCTCAGAAATTTTTCCGCACTCGACTGGATGAATAAAACATCCCCGTTTCTTTAACAATGGGCTCACTGTTAACTATTTCAGCATTCGACGTTTCGCGTCCAATAATAACTGCCGGGTGTTCAAGAATGCAGATGCACCTACTAGATTTTCTACAGAGAAGCTTGACTGGATGGAGAGAGTGGATAACTTTTTCCAAGATTCTCGACTTTGGACCGTCAAGAGGTAATGGATCTTTTTGTTTTTTTTTTCTTTTAAGAAAATTTATGGATAGATTCATTTCTTTTTGAATGGACCTAGAAAAATAGGACAAAGTTCTTTTCCAAGATTGGATGAGAGCCAAAAAAAATGGGTCTCGGAAGAAATCGAATGCATTTGCACTCATTCCTTCCAAGACCCATTTTTTTTGGTCTCCTGATTCGTCTCTCTTTCTCTCTCCTCAGTCCATTTCCATAAATATAGGGAAAGCGGAGAACCTTTCTCTACTTATTTCTAAAAATCTTTTCTTTATTTTTTTTTCTCCTGAGTTTATATCAATTCAAATACTTTTGAGAACGGTCATCCCAATTCTCTGTCGTCTTTTCGGTTTCATCGTCCCAACACTCAGTGGACATAGTCTCAGTCGATTTTGGAGCATGGGTCGTCCGTTCATTGTCCCAACATTCAGTGGACATAGTCTCAATAGATTTTGGAGCATGAGTCGTCTGTTCATTGTCCCAACACTCAGTGGACATAGTCTTAGTGGATTTTGGATCATGAGTCGTCCGTTCATTGTCCCAACACTCAGTGGATTTTGTCTGGATCCTCTGAAGATATTTTGGGGGTCTCATGAGATTCTTTGGAAGGTTCGTCCCAACAGGCTGCTGGATCGTAATGGGGAATATTTTCAGGTATGTCTCCCCAACCCTCCGTCTTCCTCGAGTTACTGGATGAAGTTGACGAAGTAGAAGAACCCATCAAGTTTAAAGGCGTATGCTCATCCGGATGTTCCATCACTTGGAAACAGGACAGATTATCCCATTTCTGGATGAGGTTATCGTACGCTTTTGGGGACGGATCCTTCTCTGACTGATCGTAGGCCTTATCAAAAGCTTGCAGAGGATTGTCTGCTTCCTCCTGAATCCTCTCCTCTTTCTCCGTTCCGTCTGGATAGACGTGATTGATATGAAAATCTCCTTCCGTAATATGCCATCGATAGTTGCGCACTTTGTTTTCGGCACAATGGAAATATTTCATCCTTTGATGATGTCGGGCACATTTTTCCCGATACTTCCAAATGATTCCATCTGGCACATAAATTTCCGTCACGGGTTTTTGATAATCCAAGGCTTTAGCAAAAAATTTAGCTTTCTGGCATCCCACCACATAAATCGTGGAGAAGCTGTGAGTGAGCGATTGGAGAATGCGTCCTAAATGGTTGTAGGGAATATGACCCTCGTTCCAACGAAGTCCGTGCCGATTTCTCGTCAGCCAGGCATTTGTCTTTTGGTTTTTTTCACTCAGTTGGTGGAAGGGGTGAGGAGGAGCAAACGTCAACGATCCCACGGTCAAAAAATCTTTTGTCGCATAGCCCAATTCTTTTAAAACGTAGGTAAATTCACCCTTCTTGTGGTTGTAGGACTGGAAACCCTCTAGATCGAGCACGATAAAGTTTTCTGAACACGCCATGGCGATGAATACGGTGATGTCTTCCACAAACAGGAGCAAAAAAGAGAATCGAAAAGGTATATATGTATAACAGGGAAGATCTAGAAAGGAAAAAAAACAATAAAACGTTTTAGAGTCGTCGTCTTGAAAGAGACATTTTTCTTTTCAAAGGGTTAAGAAATTTCAAAGTTTCAAAGGTCTTTTTAAATGAAGTTATGATTAAACCATATTCATAGGACCAAAGGGACTTACCAGCTCAGTTCACGTCTTCTTCTGTTCTCTGAAGAAATCTCGCGGAGGATACACAGTTTTATACTCGCGCGACATCTGTCGGGATCGCGACCCCATCTAAATGTCAGGGTCATTCCAACCTCTTAAAAGGATCGGAATGAAAGAAACACTTTGATAAAAAATATATTTATGAAAAGATATCTGAGGGTCGCGAGAACATTTTCTCTCCCCACCCCCCGCCTATTTCAAAAAAAAATAATAAAAAGTCTTTCTTGGATCGCGTCAAGATTACAAAACAACTCACAGGACTTGCTTATCTCGATCTTGTCAGGGTCACCGTTTCACATAAGAAGATGGATGGACCCTGAACTTTAGACATGATAAAAATTAACTCTACCCGCCTTTTGTCTGGGAATAGGGTCTCACCGTTTCTAAAAATAGACCAGATCCCATTCTTGGAATTCTATTCTTTAGGAAAGGAGGAGTGATGGTCTATTTTTAGAAAGTGTGAGACAACATTCCCAGACAAAAGGGGGGGTAGAGTTAATTTTTATCATGTCTAAGACATGATAAAAATTAACAAATTTTTTTTTTTTTTTTTTTTTTTTTTTTTTTTTAAGGCTGAAAAATTTTTCTGAGAGAGCTGAGAAAGATTTTTCCTCCCAATCTTTTTCGACGATGAAAAGGGAAAAACTACTGATCCGATCTCCCTACGCTTTAGGGAAAAAAATACTTATGAAATATTCATGTGTTGAAATTGACTATTCAAATAAGTGACATTTTGTTTCTCATTGGAACTGTTCAACGGCGAGTCCACTCGTCTCATTCTTTGGGGTAGGGGATGAAAGTACAGCGGTTTGTTGAAATCGATGATAGTTTCCTCTTTAGTCGGCGGAACTGTAAATCTATCCCGTCTTAACTTTTCTAATCTCTTTGAAAGTCTTTCCACTTGCTCTGCTAAGGTTTCCTCGGTACTCATGATCTCTCTTAGTTTAGGGAAGTCTTGACGTATTGGCTAGAGAACAGAGGGTCTTTTTCTCTCTATACATATATCATGTGGGAGCGTGTGATTTATAAATCCTTGTGAAATCTTTCTACGTCTTGTGTAACTTGGAAGATTCGTCTTGTGTAACTTGGAAAATTCGTCTTTCTTCTCGTCGATTGGGCTGGAGTTATAGAAAAGAAATGGGATTGGAAAGAAATCAACATATTACAAAAAAAAGGAACTTTTTTTTTCTATTTTTTTTTTCTCTAGGGATTTACATACCATTTCATTCATGAACATTCAAGGGTTCTCTCCAAGACCAAATTTTAGAAGAGGACCACAAAGAGTACACTTGAGGATCCTCTTTCAGGTCTAGGTGACATAAGGGTTGAGACCAATATTCTTGGGTCTCTAAAGCATCCCAACTTAGACATTTATTTATTATTATTAGAAAGTTCATCCTCCTCCTCCTCCTCCTCCTCATCGTCGCACGAGTTCTCCTGGGGAGATTCTTCCGCCTCCTCTTCGACAGCTTTGCTTTCGGAGGGGTAACAATGTAATTTCCGGAAAACGTAACTACCCTCCATCAAATGGTATCGAAAATTTCTCACCTTGTTCTCGGCACAATGAATCATCTTTTGGAAATATTGGTGTCGCGTGCATTTCGACTTGTTCCGCCACTCGGTTTTCCCTGGGATGTAAAACTCGTAAACGGATCGCTGGCAGAGCTTGCTGAAAAATTCGGCTTTATCGTATCCATTGACGTAGATCACCTCGACATTTTCGGTCAGCATTTTCAGGATCGTAGGAAGATGCTCGTAGGAAAGACGACCCTCGGTCCATTGCAGGCCGTGTCGGTTATTTGTAGTCTGGTTGACCACAGCTTGATTGCGGGACGATAAGTCATCGTAATAGACAGGAGGGAGAAAAATCATGGATCCGCATAAGGTTAAATCGCAAGTGATGTAGCCCAGTTCTTTCAAGATGAAACATATATCTCCCGTCTTTGGATCATAACAGTGAAAGTATTCCATGTCCAGAACAATGTAGGAATCTTTGAGAGGTTTGGTACTCAAAATGTCCATCTTCTTCAATTGAGGAAAAAAAGAAAACAAAATTCTCTCTCTCTCTCTCTCTCGCTGTGTGTCCTGAAGGAAAAAATGGATAGCGTTCTCTCGCCGTCTCCTCTTTTATATATATAGAGAGAGAAGGTTGCACGTGACAGGTCGTATGAATTCTGGGAAAGGTCACATTCGTATATATATTTGTTTTTTGAATAATATCGTGCGTATCTCAATACACATCCATCATCATAATAATAAAGGTCACCTTGGAAAGAAAAAGAAATAAAAAACATGGAACTCGTGCTCGACTTTGAAGGTTTCTACGATTCTCAAGGAGCCTTTATTGTGAAAGAATTGGCTTACGTCACATTGGACGGTACTTCTCGAGGGGTATTTGTTTTTAAACCCCCGTTTCCATGGCAAATGCTCACCGAGAAAGAAAAACGAACCGCTGTGTGGGCAAGTGATTATTATCACGGCTTGTCGTGGTACGAAGGAGAAATTCCGTACAGTTATTATCCATGGGTGTTAACGATGTTGACGGAACCTTTTTCCATGATTTGGGTGCGAGGAGAAATGAAACGGCGGTTTTTAGAGAAATGGCTGCAAAGATCCATTTATTGCATTTCGGGATCGACGCAAGAGATTCTCAAATACAATGGGATCGAACACATGAATTGTCCTAACCATACAAAAGGTTTTTTCCATTGCGCTCTACAAAAAGCAGTTCGGTATCATTATTATTTAAAGACACAGAGAAGAAATTCGCAAGGTCGATCCTGCACAATTCAATCTTGACAGAACTCATTAAAAAAAAATACATATATCACGTTACTTCTTCAACAGCATAGATGGTTCTGAAGCGAAACTTGGAATTTTGAAATAATAGATCAGGGAGAAATCATTCTTAAAAAAAATGGTAAAGTCTCGAATCGGCTGGGAGAAAAAAAATTTCTCAGAGCTGGAAAAAAAAACTTTTCGTTAATTTTTATCATGTCTTTAGACATGATAAAAATTAATGACCCTCCCTTTTTGTCTGGGAAGGATGTCTCACCCTTTCTAAAAAGAGATCATGACTCATCCTTTCTCTAATGGCAATCATTCCATGAATGAATCACGATTTGTTTTTCAAAAGAGTGAGACAACATTCCCAGACGAAAAGGGAAGAGGGTCGTTAATTTTTATCATGTCTAAGACATGATAAAAATTAACATGATTAAAATTAGACATGATTAAAATTTTTCTTTTGAGTTGGAGAATTTTTCTCAGCTCTGAAAATTTTTTTCCAGCCGACTCGAAACTTTACCATTTATATTTACGAATAGTCTTTGGATTATTTATTTATTTTCTTTTAAAAGAAAAATTCTGAGCTAGACCTATCTATTGGCTTAACATTCTGGTCATAGAAACATTCTGGTCATTTTTTTTCGAGGCTAATGCACGGGTTCTCCAATCAAAAGGGTTACTATAAAGGGATTGGTTTGAATGCATTTATCTGCAAATGTTGTAGGATTCTGTTGTTGAGAAGGGGGTATATTATTATTATTATTATTATGATGATGATGATGATTGTGGCAGATTCCTTTTCTACATGGAAGTCTAATCTCCTCCGAAGACCTTTTCTGGGGATCGTCGAAAGATGGTTTTTCAATAGGAATCGTTTCCCTCGGATCCTCAAGAGATAGAGGGGGGTCCTGTCTTGAGACATGAAGCGGTCTCTCCTCCTCCTCCTCCTCGAGAAGTCTTGAGAAAGGGAGAGGATTTTCGGTTCCCTTATTCTCGAGGGGTCTTGACAAATTGAGAGGTCCCTCCTCTTCGAAAGAGAGAGAAGTTTTGGTTCCCTTATCCTCGAGGGGTTTTGACAAATCGAGAGGTCCCTCATTTTCGAGGGGTCTTGATAAATGGAGAGGTTTTTCATCTTCGAGGGGTCTTGAGAAAGGGAGAGGTTTTTCATCTTCGAGGAGGTTTGACAATGGGAGAGATCTCTCCTTCTCGAGGGGTCTCTCTTCCTCAAGGGGTTTTGAGGAAGGGAGAGGTTTTTCATCCTCGACGGGTTTTGACAAACGGAGAGGAATCTGAACAGGCTTCTCCTCATCCCCATCATTATCGAGGAGGATGAGGATAGGCTTTTGGAAAGGTTTTTTCTTTTTCTTCTGAACAGGCTCCTCTTGATGCTCGGGGAGAGGGATGGGGTAGTTGTTCCACCATTCTATTTTTTCTTGCTCGAGGATTTTTTCAAAAGTCGTGGCCTCTCTATGATGAGACGAACGAGGAGAGTCCTCGAGAAGAATATAATAGGTATTCTTCCCAGTCTTCTCGATCGAGAGAGGTTCGTGCAAACATTTGTGCAACCATTCACTAAAATGAACGAGAATCCCTTTTGTCTTCTCAAGACGATCCATAATCCTATTCATTTGCGAGACGGTTAGAAAGTGGGACGTGTAAAAATATTTGGCTCGTTTCATTAACAAAATTTGTGCATCCAAAGGTGGAATGTCACGAGCCATCAACACGTTTTCGTCGGACAAAAATTCGTCTCGCATCTTTTGATAACTCCCCACGGTATAATAACCCGTACATTTTGAAAAATCGGAGGCTTTCAGGTAAACGACTCCTTGGATGATATAAAAGGAAAGATCAACATATTTATATTTGAAAGGAATACACGTAGTGAGCTGGGGATGCCTCCTCATGATCCACTTGGAAAAAAATACGACTTTGGGGCTCTCCCATTTTATTTATAGAGAGAAAGAGTGTGACCTTCCCTTCCCTCCTCCTCCTCTCTCCCTGCTTCCTCTATCTCTGGACGTCCTTGGATTGGAAAGGTTGACTTTGAAAAAAAAAGAAGGTCGTGGTTGGATAATTTTTTGTTTATTAAATTATTACTTTCACTTCCTCATTCCCACACACATTCATCTTTTTAAGAAAAGAAAAAGAGGTCATGGAGATAAGATTTCTTGGAAAGAAGAGAGAGAGAAACAAAAAAAAAAGAAAAAAAACAAATAAAACGGACGTCATAGAGCCTCTATGTGTGTCTGTGTGTGTCTATATAGATATATAAAAAGACGAGAGTACTGGGCGAGATCATTTCTTTTCCATTGGGAGCCATGTCGCTATTAGACGTTTTTCCAACTCAACGGATTTCGAACGGGGAAGATTTGAAGACGCTAAAGCAAATCTCCAACTTGAAAATTTTTTTGGCGTGTCATTGTGCGACATTTATTCCGCATTTACTACCTCATCAAGCGATCGTTTCTTTCAACCAAGATGTCGAATCCTCCAACCTGCTCGTTCAGAATATATACAGAAATTTATTCGAATCGCAACAAACGAAAGAGGAATCTCCCTTCTCTTGAAATCGGATGGATCGAGCTTTGAGACGGCCCATTCAAACAGACCGGCGACATACGGATCCGCGCACGAGTTTTCGGTGGAAGAATATTTTTCTCACGAAACGATATTTTACGTTTGGAGTGAGAACGACGGCTGAGGACGAAGTTCATATTGTTCAAACCACAGCCGCTCCTCTCGCCTATTACGAATCATCGTCCCCCAATCTGAAGGAAAGAAGTTTTAAAGTCAGCGACAGGATGAAATATAAAAAATATATTCTAAGACCTTTTCAAAACTATGTCGTTCCCCCGAAAACGCAATATCTCATCGTCACAACCCAGAAGAGTCTCTTTCTCGTCGATCGGTGCTCGTACTCGCTTTGGAAACAATTGAAAGAGGAGATTTCTTTCCAATCGCCGATGATGTTTCAAGAAAAAGAAGAAGAAAACCCTCCGCCACCTTTACCCATCCCTTCCTTAGATGATAAGAGGAGCTGGACCAAACCGTCGTCATGGCCCGAAACAAAATCGACCCGGTAACGGAATGAAATTGAAGTCATTACAATTGAAGATGAGGAGGAAGAAAAAAATTACCTCTTAAAAACGGTCGACTTACCGGAACCTACCTGGCGTGCAAGATCCGCTTCAGAACCCAGAAGCTTCTTCTTCTTCTTCCCCGACTTGTTCAAACAGGCAGCGTCTTTTGGACTCCTCACAGACAGAACCTCTTCCAGTATCCTCTTCTTCTTCTTCTCTAACCTGTCCCGACATCGTAGAGGTAGAATGTCAGACGGGTCCACAAGCTTCAAAAAGTCCCGACATCGTAGAGGTAGAATGTCAGCCGGGTCCACAAGTTCCAACAGGTCCAGAAATCATGGAGGTAGAATCGCAGCCGGGTAAACAAGTTCCAACGGGTCCAGAAATCATGGAGGTAGAATCGCAGCCGGGTCCAGACATCCTAGATCCCTCCACTCATCCCAAAGAGACTCCAAGTGTTTCAAGACAGCCTTGTGAGGATTCAGCCCTTCCCGTATGGAATGATTATATGGACTTACAAAATTTGGTGCAACAGGAAGGAGAAGAAAATAATCATACGGATGGGTGGGTCAAAGACTGTTTAGATCATTTAACCTCGAATGAAATTGAACTGTTATGGAATTGCATTTCTGAAATCACATCGGAAATGGGATAAAAACCAAAACAAAAAGAACAATTTTTTTAATAACAAATTGGAGGAGGGTCATGATGTCAATTTAAAAAAAATATTATATAGAGTCCAATCTTGGTGGTTCACTTCAGTTTTCCAGCATGAGGTGATCCACGTTTCCCGAAATATGGATCCGATTCCAAGAGAGATTGTGTAGAGCCTTCACTTCAGTTCTTTTTTTTTCCTACCAAGAGGAGAGGGTCCTCAAAGGGCTACCCATGTCCAAAGAGAGAAAGTGTAGAGCGTTCATTTCAGTTTTTCTTTCCAAGTTTAGGGGAGGGAGGTCTCAAAATGACACCCCCCCATTTTCAAAGAGAGATGGTGTAGAGCGTTCATTTCTGTTTTTTTCCAAAGTTAGGGAGTTTTCAAATGACTACCCATTTCAGAGAAAGAGAGAGAGAGAGAAGGTGTAGAGCGTTCATTTCAGTTTTCCAAGGTTAGGATGGTGGTGGAGAATCCTCCAAAATGGCTACTCATGTTAAAGAGAGAGAGAGAGAAAATGCGTAGAGCGTCCATTTCAGTTTTCCAACATTAGAAGGTCCCAAAATACCTTCTGAATTCAAAGAGAGATCGTGTAGAGCGTTCATTTCCAGTTCTCCAAGATCAGAAGAGGAGGGTCCACTTTTCCCAAAATGGCTTTCCGCATTCAGAGACAGCGAAGTGCAGACTTCAGTTTTCTCCCTTCCCAAGAATAGAGGGTCCCAAAATTGCTTTCCATTTCAAAGAGAGAGGGAGAGGCGTTTCCATTCTCCAAGATAGGGTCGTCTGCTTTTTCCCCAAAATGGCTTCCCAATTCAAAGAGAGAGAGAGTGAAAGGGTGTGTAGAGCGGTCATGTTCATTCTCCAAGATAGGGTCGTCAGCATTTTCTCAAAATGGCATCTCCCCATTCAAAAAGAGATCGTAACCAATTTTTTCCAGTTTTTTCCAAGATGGGGGGAGAAGAAAACCTAGGATGGAATAACACGACACACAGAGAGAAAGAGGGGAAAAAACGCCATCTTGTCATTTTCTGATAGGGTACCGGTGTTCGAATACTTTTGTGACCGACTGTCTGATTATACTGGGAGAACCATAAAATCGGAAAAGCGATGGGTTTCACAGTTAACGAGGCAATCGAAGACAGACTGGGAAAGAGAGATCCTTTTTTTTAGCTGAGAAGCAGATTACCCTGGAAATCCGTGACTCTGACCATATAATTTCTCCATAGACTCTTTGAACGGTATTCAGGAGACATCCTCCATGAGGGAAGAAAAGATCTCCCCTTCCCCTTCTAAATCGACTGGAAAGAGAATGAGGTGGAAGAGATCCATCCACGAGACATCATACTCTTGAACGTCAGACAAATATGAAGTCGAATAGCTTAAACAAAAAGTGCTTGAAAAGTCATCGAGTCTCAAAAATCTAGGTCTCTCTCTCTCTCTGAAGGAAATGAGAAAATGGGAATCTGCGTTTTTCTTCCTAAACGGCTAACATTCATCTGAAGTGACACTCGAAATGCTTAAATAGATAAACGAGAGTCCATTCTTAAAAAAAATGGCGCTATGTCGTCAATTGCAGAATCGAGTCGGCTGGGAAAATATTTTGAGAGCCAGGGAAAAAAATTTTCTAACTTAAAAAAAAAAAAACTTTTTGTTAATTTTTATCATGTATTTAGACATGATAAAAAAAAAAACTTTTTGTTAATTTTTATCATGTCTTTAGACATGATAAAAATTAAGTACCTTCCCCTTTTGTCTGGGAATGGGAATGTTGTCTCACCGTTTCTAAAAATAGACCATCACTCATCCTTTCTAACAAGAATAAAATTCCAAGAATGGGTTCTGGTCTATTTTTAGAAACGGAGAGACAACATTCCCAGACAAAAGAAGGGTAGAGTTAATTTTTATCATGTCTAGAAGACATGATAAAAATTAACCAAAAGTTTTTTTTTTTTTTCAGAGTTATAAATTTTTTTTTCAGGCTCTCAAAATTTTTTCCCAGCCGACTCGATTCTCCATTGACAAGACAGCGCCATTTTTTTTTTAAGAATAAACTCTCGCTTATCTATTTAAGCATTCCCAGTTTGGCTTTAGATGAGTGTCAGCCATTGAAGAAAAAGCATCCTGTCACTTGGGAGAGACATATTTTGAGGAGTCAACATGTTGTGTGGACCGTTGAGATCGATTTTTCTCTTCCCATTGTGTGGACATTGTTGAGCGTTTTGTGAAGCTTTGAAAGAATGGAGGGGTTTTGATGGAGAATATTTCTTTTTATTGAATTTTTAAAAAAAGATTTAAGAGTGACATTTTATAACAGGTTTTACACGGAAAGAAGGTTTTTCTTCTAGTTTGACGACTTCTTTTTCTTGGGAGATGTTTCTATTGGAAAGATGGAAGGAAAGACGATTCCCACATTGAAGAAGGTTCATGAGAAACTCGTACGGATCTTGATTCTCTTCTCGAGCCGATATATCATACGGAATCCGGGACATGTTTTGCAATCGCTCCAGTTCCTCCTCGTATTTTTGCTTGCTCGCCAATTTCATGCGGGGACGAAACTGGTCCAGAATATACAATCCCTGGGGTTGAGTCACTCGAGAAAAAGCGACATATTGCTGAAATCGATTAAAAGGTCCGTGCATGTAAATTGCGATCGACGGAAAGGTGGCTCCTTGGGCTTTATGAGCCGTGATCGCTTCGGCTAACATCAAAGGAAACTGTTCGCGATAAAATGCGAGTGTTTTTGTCGAACAGGTGTCAATACGAATGGAGACGCGATCGATAGGAGCTAGACTATTCGAAAATTGCAGCCAGACACGCGTCACAACTCCGTCTTCGTCCTGGTCTATTTGGTGTAGTGTCCAATCGCTCCATTCATCCATCATTTGGATCTGTCGAGCGTTTTAGTTAATTGATATCGCGCTCCTCTTTGTAAATGGAGGACGGATTCGAGATTCGCCATCTGAGATCGATGTAAATGTCGACTCCGTTTCATCATCCTCTTCTGCAATTTTTCTCTCTCGGAATAAATCACGTCTCGAGCCAGACACGAACAGTACGTCCCTCGGGATTGGAGACGTTTCATATTATATTTCTCTGCATCCTTGCTCGAAAAACAGAGAATAATAGCTTCGCGAGGAATTTCGTCGAAACTGCGAACGCGGGACTGGAAAAATGCCACATCGTCCGGTTCTAAAAAGTGATTTCTCGTTAAACGATCGAGTCTCTCCTCGTAATCCAGAGAGAATCGCATACATTCGACTAGTTCATAGTAGAGCGTGGATTGAGGCGTCCACCACTCTTCAGAATAAAAAATGGGCGTTTCGCGAATCGGTTGGAGCTGCTGCAAATCTCCAAATTTAATCATATGCACATTCCCAAACGGTTTATCCGGCACATGACACAATTGTCGAAGTTGCTGGTCGAGGCGCGAAAATAAATTGGATCCGATCATGGAAACGTCATCCAAAATCACCATCCGTAAAGGAGCATACAGGGGTCTGTAATAGTCTAAAGTCTCTTGGGTCAGAAGTCGAACAAAAGTCCCGTTCATTTGAAGACGCAGGGCATGATGCAAAGTATCTCCCGTAATGTAGACCGCTCCTTGAGCACTGAGTGCGAGTTTGAGAACCGAGCACGCTTCGCTAAAAAGAGGCGTTCGAATCAGAGTTTGGTATAAAGCTTGGATCAGGAAAGATTTACCCGTTCCGGCAGATCCTTCACAATAATATCCAGAGGAGGGGGACGTTTCGATTCAGGTAACGCGTAATAAGTGTACAAACGGACGAGAACGTAGATCAGGAAATTGTATTGCTCTTTATTACATTGTCGAATACATTTTTGATAGGCTTCCTCGGACCACATATCCATATACTGCAAATTCGTATAGCTTTACCACTGCTTGGGAGGAAGATGTTTCTTTCGCGGTCGGGAGTTCTTTTTAAGAACAGCATAACGTTCCCGTTGAAGTATTCGTTCTCGCTCTCGATTAGCTGAATTGCTTCGCCAGCGTCGTTTCTGTTCACGCATTCTTTCCCTAAGACGTTCTCTACTGGATAGGCTCATCGTGACACCACTCAAAAAGGTGAAGTGTGTGTATGAAAATCACTTCCTTTAATTTTTATATATATATACTTTTTGAGGAGGAGGGGGGTGTGTGTGAAATGACCTCGTCTCGAAACGAACCAATAGCACTTTGAGAAGACTTGGAACGAGATAGGTTTCTTAGAGAGAGAGAGACACAAAAAAATATATAAAAAATCAGAATGATTTATCCGTCAACCTCTAGGCTAAAAGTAAACAAACAAAATTTGAAAAGGTCAAGGTGAACTCACTGAATTCATCTTAGAAATCAGATAGGAAAAAAAATGAGGGTACCCATGTTTCCTCTTCAACAACATAGACTCATCTAAAACGAAACTCGGAATGCTTACACATATAAACAAGAATCCATTCTTAAATAAAAATGGGGACGTCTTGTCGATCGAGTCGGGTGGAAGAAATTTCTGTAACTCTGAAAAAAAAAAAAAAAAAAAAAACTTTTGGTTAATTTTTATCATG
Source organism: Stegodyphus dumicola (assembly GCF_044657685.1). Classification (NCBI taxonomy): domain Eukaryota; kingdom Metazoa; phylum Arthropoda; class Arachnida; order Araneae; family Eresidae; genus Stegodyphus; species Stegodyphus dumicola. The sequence goes on along the minus strand of NC_140770.1, from coordinate 118,476,370 downwards.
TCTTCTAGACATGATAAAAATTAATGAACCCCCTTTTTGTCTGGGAAGGATGTCTCACTCTTTCTAAAAATAGACCATCACTCACCCTTTCTAATAGCAACAATTCCAAGAATGAGTCATGGTTTGTTTTTTTCGAATGGGTGAGACATCCTTCCCAGACAAAAAGAGGGGACAGTTAATTTTTATCATGTCTATAAGACATGATAAAAATTAACCAAAAGTTGTTTTTTTTTTTTTTTATCTCAGAATTTTTTTCCCAGTCAACTTGGCTGGACAAGACATCTCCGGATTCTTTCTGGAATGGACTCTATGATCTATTTAAACATTTCGAGTTCCGAGTTTCGCTTCAGTTGAGTGTGAGCCGTTCTAGAAGAAGAAACCATCCTGTGACTGGATAGAGAGAACTATTCCTTTTTTCCATTCACCCGTTGTGTTGAACCGTTCAGATATTTGCTTTTATTAATATTTTTTTTCCTAACCCACGCGTCTTTAAACAATGGAATAGTTTGAAAGGGTCAACCCATTTTATAGATATCAACCTCATACCCTCATCTCAACGGGTCTCGAGTGGGAGGAAGGAAGGAGCAGGCGACGAGAACTAAGCATGTCTGTTTATCGAGTAGACGCATCGGGGAAAGAACGATACCCGACCGACCCCCAACATCCTCATTACGAATTATACGTTACGGATCCTGAAGGAAATCCTATCTTGGCTCGAGACAAAAACGGTCATGAGTATTACGCGGTAGATTTAAACGGAAACCAATACATTTTAGCTCCTCGACGGTATGCCCGAACGGCTTTTGGACGAGAATACTACCCGAAATTTCAAAATGGGGACGAGTATTCGCTTTATACGTCTGTTTTATTCCCTTATGCCAAAGACGAATCGGGGCATGAAATGAATCCTAAAAAGGCGGATGGAGTCGAATATTGTTTAATGGCCGGCGATCGAATTCGTTATGCTCGCGATGCTTGGGGAAACGAGTTTTATCCTCGAAGAGCGGATCAGCAAACGGAATACCTCTGTGAAGAAGTGGGGTATGCGAAAAGAGCCGACGGATCCGAAACGTATCCTAAATTTTATATCTACACTTCTGGTTAAGATCTCTCTCTCTCTCTCTATCGAAAGAGAAGAAAATAATAAAGAGTGTGTTACTGCAATGGAGCATTCTGACGCGGAACCTGTTTCGTATTCCATTTGGTGTGTGAAATGCCGAGCCAAGACCGATACGGTCGACGTCCACTATCGCATGTCGAAAAATCGACGGCCGATGGTCACGGGAAAATGTCAAGCGTGTGGAACCAAGAAACAACAGTTTATTACAAATGCTTCTGTTCCACCTGGAATTCAGTTCCTGGATGAGGAGGAAGAAAAAGGAAAATGTTCCGAGTAAGAAGAAACAAGTATATTCAAATCAAAAATTGGAAAAAGATGGATCTTACTATTATATGCTCTCCTAAAGCGGGTGGTTCACCTTTACAGTTTGGCATACAGACGGATTCGCATAATCCGGTTCCAAGACTCGTGAATTTTCCTCAACCGGCAACTCCACCCTTAGATACTTCTCTCTTTGAATGAGTTTTCTAGCATTCTGAAAGAATATCTAAACGTCGTCAAAGAATTGATTCTTCCCCTGCATCGAAATGTTGAAGAAAAGAGCTCTGAATGTGGAAGCAAGGACACGGATCCAAAGCCAAATTCGGAGGGTTGAAAGGGATAGGTGAAAGTCCATTATTAAAAAAAAAGAAACAATGGTCATGTCATGTCTTGTCGATCGAGTCGGCTAGAAAAAATTCTCTAGATGAGATTGAAAAAAAAAAAAAAAAAAACTTTTGGTTAATTTTTATCATGTCTTAAGACATGATAAAAATTAACTCTCTCTTCTTTTTGTCTGGGAAGGATGTCTCACCCTTTCTAAAAATAGACCATCACTCACCCTTTCTCAAGGCAATTATTCCAAGAATGAGTCATGATCTATTTTTAGAAATGGTGAGACAACCTTCCTAGACAAAAAGGAGGGACAGTTAATTTTTATCATGTCTAGAAGACATGATAAAAATTAACCAAAAGTTTTTTTTTTTTTTTTTTTTTTTTTTGATCACTTAGAAAATATTTTCCAGAGCTCTGAGAATTTTTTTTCCCAGTCGACTCGATGATCCAAACAACAAGACATCCAAAATTGTTTCTAGAAGAAACTCTCGCTTCTCTATTTAAACCCCTCGCGTTTCCAACTTCAGATCCGTGTGTGCTGTGCACTCAACCTAGATATGCGCTTCTCCTCCCTCCTGGAAAGAGCCTTTTTTTTCTGAGCTCTTAGCATTTTTTTCAGCTTCATTTCCATTCTCCAGGTTTCTGTCTCCTCCTTTCCGTTAACACTGCAAAATTTCTAAATTTCTCATCACTCGGAGCTTGGAAATCTGTCATCAAAAAAACATGACATAGCTCTGCTTTCAAGGAGTCGGTTTAGATTCGTCAGGATCATGGCTGATTTTCCATGACGGCTCTCCAACCTCAATATTAGAGTTTGAAAGGAATAAGGTAAAAAATTCGTCCTAGATATCCAACGAAACGTAAAAAGAGCGACGAGGATCTAAAAAAGTTACGACCCTTTCCAGAAGGGGAGGGAGCAATGGATATTCAGGTGAGTCCACAGCATGGACTGCACGAAAATGAAACGACTTCCGCAGATAACAGAATGTTCGAGATGTCTGTCGTCGATCAAGTCAGCTGGTAAAATTTTCTAAGAGCTGAGAAAAATGTTCGCATACCTTCACAGAAATTCTTTCCAAGAGGGAGAAGTGTGTATCCAGGTCGAATTCACAGCACAGACTGAACTGAAGTTGGAAACACGAGTGGTTTAAATAGAGAAGGGAGAGTTCCTTCTAGAAACAATTTGGATCTGTCTTGTTTGGATCATTGAGTCGGCTGGGAAAAAATTCTCAGAGCTTTGGAAAAAATTTCTGAGTGATAAAAAAAAAAAAAAAAGTTTTTGTTAATTTTTATCATGTCTTCTAGACATGATAAAAATTAACTCTCTCTTCTTTTTGTCTGGGAAGGATGTCTCACCGTTTCGAAAAACAAACCGTGACTCATTCTTGGAATAATTGCCATGAGAAGGATGAGTTTTGGTTTCGATTTCGAAACGGTGAGACATCCTTCCTTGACAAAAAGAGGGGACAGTTAATTTTTATCATGTCTATAAGACATGATAAAAATTAACAAAAAGTTTTTTTTTTTTTTACTCAGAAAATTTTTCCCCCCAACCAACTCAATGGACTAGACGATAAGTTTTTAAGAATGGACGTTTTGTTATTTATGCAGATATTCCGAGTTTCGCGTCAGGTAAATGCGCGCTCACCTTAGATTGAATTCCCTTCAGACAGGTCTAGAGATTGGATAACCCATCAAGAATTCTTCGACAGGTTTTTGGAAAAAGAAATCGTCAAGAAGTGAGTATTGATTTTGATATTTTCTTTTCAACCTTGGGTCAGTTTCTAGTACATTCCTATACTAATTCCATTGTATTTAAAAAAAAATAATGTCAGCACGGACTGATCTGACCCGAAACGCTTGCCCATCCAGTTGGCTGCTGGAGGGAGGGGAAAAAAAAGAAATTTGTTGTGAAGGATATGTCAGTTTTTTTCTAAAAATAGATTTCTAAGAAAAGAATGAACCTTTGTTGGAAATCTATTTTTAGAAACATGTCTACACAACATGTTGACAAGAAAAAAAATTCTTTTTTTTTCCTGAGAGCGAAATGATTTTTTTCTTTCCACCCACTTTTCTTATTCTTTGGGAGGAAGGAAGAACTTCCCTTCCCCCCGCCTTTTTTCCTCTAGTATTTATATAGATCCGAGTTTTTCTACCTACAGGGTTCATTCTCGTTCTTCCTTCTCAACCGAGCAAAACTAAAATGTCGACCGATGCTGTTGCAGTTCTACCTACCCTGGTGGAAATCACGCCCGTCTGTCATCTCGAAGTAGCTGATCAATGGGAACCTCTCTCCCGTTTCGAAGAATGGTTTCGGGACCCGGAGCGTATGGAACAAATCGTCCAAGAAACCATGTGCTATTTATCCTCTTACGATGGAAAAATCCTGCATTATTTTTCGTCCATCGAAGTTTTCAAGCACTTTGCTTTCCAATCGATGATGGAGGCAGGAACCTTTCGCTTACACGCTTATCTGCGATGGGAAAATGTGATCGCCGTCGATGCTGGAACCTTTATAAAACTGTTTTACGTTTCACCCGAGTGGGTTCATATTCTTCAAACCGGAGAAGCTTCTATCCGTCTTTATGGATGGGAAATGGAATCAGAAGCCGACGGGTATCGTATGATTCCCTATCGACTGCGAGCTCGCTCCGTGTATATTATTCATGGACCTCTTTACTACCAACTCCAATTTCATGACAAGACGGTGTTTGCCGTAGACGCCCTCTCCAGGAAGAAAATGGAGTCTTTACGAGCGTTGCATCCTGAACAGCATTTTCAATTCCCTGCTCGCGAGGAAGAGAGGAGAAGGAAAAGATCCAGAAGGAGGAGACACCTAAAGAGGTACTAAAAAGAAGTCGGAAGGTAGAAGCATATTTGTTTTTTCATTAACGGAAAAAAAACTGTGGATCATTCTTTGTATATTTCTTGAAAAAAAAAAGACTAATAGTCATAATAGAGGGAGTTAGGAGGGACCCTATCTATATATAACTCTCTATATAAATCGGAAGCGTCAACAGGACGGTCCACTGAAAACAATCTACCTTATCTTTCTCAGAGCAGAGTGGAAGAAAGGCCAAGATGCGTGGACTCATTGGAAGCAAAAAAATTCGAGTGGTTTAAATAGATAAGTGAGAAAAGATTTTGAGAGGTGTTGTTTTATGGATGGAGCTGGCTGGGAAAAAAAATTGGCAAAGCTCAGAGAAAAAATTTCTGAATTGAAAAAAAAAAAAAAAAAAACTTTTTGTTAATTTTTATCATGTCTTATAGACATGATAAAAATTAACTCTCTCTTCTTTTTGTCTGGGAATGATGTCTCACCGTTTCGAAAAATAGACCATCACTCATCATCCTTTCTAAAATAATAGAATTTCAAGAATGGGATATGTTCTATTTTTCGAAATGGTGAGACATCATTCCCAGACAAAAAGAAGAGAGAGTTAATTTTTATCATGTCTATAAGACATGATAAAAATTAACCAAAAGTTTTTTTTTTTTTTTTTTTTTTTTTTAACTCAAAATTTTTTTCCACAGTGCTGAGAAATTTTTCCCAGTCGACTCACTCATCCAAACAAGACATCTAAAATTGTGTCTAGAAGGAGCTCTCATTTTTTTCTATTTAAGGAACTTGAGTTTCGGCTTCCCATCAGTCTGTACTCTGCATTCAACCTGGATACCCATTCTTTGGAGATAGGGGGGAAACTTTCGCAGTTTTTTTTCCTGAAACCCTCTATGGATCAGAGAATCTCACACATATCCTCCTCCGTGGATCGAAATGGACTGACCGCCATATCTGTTTTAGATAATAGTTTTGAATTTTCCACCTCCTCCACAAGATTGGACTATCTCAATATTTTTTTTAAAGAAAAACAAAATTATTTTTTTATGATTATTCTACAATTTTTAGGTTTTCTTTTCCCCCCACTCATCTTTAAGAAGAATAAAAACATAAAGCACATTGAAACAGTTCCGATAAATTTTGAAACTGAAAATCCATCACCTTGTTCTCCACGGGACTAAAATAAGTTTCCCCGGTCTGAGAATCTTCTTGGATTTGAAGAGGTTCTCTCATCACACTCTGAAGCCAGGTCGAAAAGAGGAGAGCGTCTGGACCCAAATCGTTGAGGAGTCTTTCCAGGGAATCGAAGGTGGTAAAAGGGGTATAGCGGAGAATCCGGCTAGGGCGGTCCGACGTATCAATCCAGAGATCCGTCGTTAAGGATCGGTAAGGGCGAAAAGGGGCTCGAGAGATCCATTGCTGAATAGTCCGTTGACTTTTCGAACTCATCCAAGTCCCTTGCTGGGAAAGGCAAGTCACGAGTTCCGATCCTCGAAAATAGAGCGTGCCCGACCCCAAGTAAAACGTGAGGGGAATTGTCTTGGCGAAACGGAAACGAATCGCGAGGGAAAAAGACTCTCGCCGTAACCACTCCATGGCATTTGGTTTTCTCTCTCTCTCTTTCTTCTGAGGACGAGATGGAAAAAAAAGAAAAGACAACTTTTCTCTCGGTTTCTTTTATATATAGGAAGAGAGAGGGGGGAGGGTTCTCGAAAAGACTCATGGGAAATTTCCTCTTCTTCTTTTTGGGGTAGGTGGGAGGAACTTGTTTTTTTTTTGGCGGAGAGAATGCGTCGGATGACATCCCGAGACATTTAAAAAAAAGAATAGATAGGATGGATTCTTCAAGTGGGAAATGCGGGGTGGTTAAGGGATCTTATTTTAAAGAATATTATTACCATTCTTCGAGGGTGAGTCGTCTTACCATTAAGTCAGGTAATCCGAGATGATGAGCATTCCTTTTGACATGCCTCATATGTTTTCTAATAGTTATGTAACATAAATTTTCCAGGCTAAGAATACGTGGTTCAACAGCATAATTGAGTAACCGCATATTTTCCTCTTCCAATTTTCCATTTTTTCGCCAGCGTTCTAAAACGGTTTTGGGATCGCAACACCGGACATTTGCACCAGCAAGCAACAACATATCCACGATGAGTTTGCATCGTAATTGACAGGCATAGTGTAAAGGGGTAAAACCAAAAATATCATGTTTGTTCATGTCGCATCCAAGAAGAATCAGTTGCCGAACGATATCATCCATTGAGAACAAAATAGCGAAATGTAAAGCATTTCTTTTCGTTAATCTGTGTTCATAAAAAACGGGTGGTTCCGCGTTTATTATTAATTTTGTGAATATCCATTGATGAAAAATGTTAGAAAAACTCATATTGAATTCAACTCTATTAAATTTACGCGTAGCTTCTTTGATAGATAGGTAGGAGATATCCTTAAATTCTTCACTGGACGGGGTTCTTGAGAAGAGAGGGTAGAACCATGTTGGAGAGCACACACTCATTCTAAAAGGAAACACGGATTGAACTAAAGCGAAACTCGGAATGCTTAAATAGATGAGCGATAGTCCGTTCTTAAAAAATTGGATAGTTTTGTCCATCGAGTTCGCTGGGAAAAATTTCTGAAAGCCAAATAAAAAATTTCTAAGCCTTGAAAAAAAAAAAAAAAACTTTTGGTTAATTTTTATCATGTCTTAAGACATGATAAAAATTAACTGTCTCTTCTTTTTGTCTGAGAATGATGTCTCATTCTTTCGAATATGTTTCTAAAAATAAATTTCCAAGAAAGAAATGAGTCATGTTCTATTTTTAGAAGCATATCGAGACAACAGGTTAACATCATTTGAAAAAGAGGGTATAGTTAATTTTTATCATGTCTAAAGACATGATAAAAATTAACAAAAAGTTTTTTTTTTTTTTTTTTTTTTTTTAAGGTTGAAAATTTTTCTGAGAGAAATATTTTTCCCAACGACTTATCTTTTTTACTCCTACCTACTTTCATTCTCCCCCTCTCACTCTTTCTCTATATAAACGATTGTAGAAGGAATCGCGGCTCATTTTCTTGAGCAGATAGGTCGAAAACAGATGGCTACGGGAGACTTAATCATGACGTGTGAAGACGATGATGAACCCTGTTTGGACTTGCAACCTTCTTCGCCTTTATATGAATGTGTTTCTTCGGAGAATGAGTATATCACGTCGTGGTCTGATATATCGCCAACTCCTTCTCCTCCACCTGTCCGCCGTAGGATCAAAAAGAAGAAACCTAATCCAATTCGTGATACTCCTTCTCTGAATTTTAATCCGCCGTTATCGCCCATTTCGTCTTCTCCCTCTCATTATTCAGAAATAATGGACCAATCCTCTCCACCACACATGCGTTCTACAATCGAAGAAGATCTTCCCTCCTCATCTCATTCTACTTCTTCTACTAAAAAAAAGAAATATCGAACTGAAATTCATCAGAGTGTCATAGGTGTGCTGGCCATCACGTCTGATGGATACACTCTGACAAACAGTGTCCGGTTTGCCTCTAGAGACATGAAAACGTATCGACCGCATACCAAATGGATTCAGCAATTGAATGAGGATCTGCGAAAACTTCATATTCAAAGACTGTATGTCGCGAATGAACATTGTCGAAAAAAAATTTATCAATTGCTCCGTGTTGAATCTGTATGGACAGTAAGCTATAAACCTTCTCGTCGTCCACAGCAATGTGAGTATTGTGGAACGAAATATTGTCATCGATTTATGGCTATGATTGCCCTGCAACAAATAGTGAAATATGGTGTCAATAAATATATTCATTGAAAAACCAAATGAAGTGTCTTTTTTTTCTTTTTTTTTTTTTTTTTTTTTTTTATAGATGATGATTAGTATTTTGTCCAACCTCCTCTGTGTTCTATGACAGATGCAATTCGTCGAGGCATGGACGCGATTAATGTTTCAAAATAAGTTTCTTCCAAACTATAAAAAGCATCGCGGACCAAGTCCCATAATTCCAATCGGTTTCGAGCTACCCGATTCGCTAATCGACGTTCTAATTCCGCCCAAACATTTTCGACGGGATTCAAATCAGCTCCTTTAGGAGGCCAGTCTTCGACCATAGGAATTTCATGTTCTCGAATCCATTGTGTGACGCGTAAACTCGTATGGATCGGAGAGAGATCGTGCATGAACAAGAGACGGTGTTCGGTGATCAAAGGGTTTAAAGAAACATCGGGAGGTTGACTATGATCGAGAAGCACCGGCTCTAAAATATTAGAGAGGTAATAGTCGGCATTTAAATGCTGGATCCCGATTCGACGGATTTGGTTGGGAAATTTTCCGCTCATGCATATCCAGACACTGAGATTAAAACGACCGGAACGTTGACGGCCTTCTAACGCAGAAGAAAAATAACATTCGTCTTGATAACGCAGGACCTGTCGAGGCCGCCATACGCGAATAGGACCGTACCCGATCGAACTGAATACTTTCTCGTCGGAAAATATAATCCGGGACCAATCATCGACCGTCCATTCCGCACGCTGAGAAGCAAAGTCGTAGCGTCGTTGACGATGAATCTCCCGCAAATAATCTTTTCGGACGGGGATGCGCGACACTAATCCTTTTTCTTTTAATCGTCGACGAACCGTTTGAGCGGTGCAAGGCACTTGTAATCGACGACCAATATCCGTCGCGGGTAAAAAAGGATGACCCGTCGACATTTCAAAAATACGTTGATCGATTTCTTGGGTCGTGGCTCGAGGTCGGCCGGATTTGTGTTTGGTTTGATAGTTCTCCTTATTTTCCGAGGAGCGGGAGATCCAATATTGAACTGTGGAAGGAGCGACATTCAAGTGTCGAGCAATTTGACGAACCGTTTGCCCTCGTTCATAATACGAACGACGAATTTCCCGTCTTATTTCAATAGGTGTATACGGCATGATAAGAATAAGAATAATACAAGTAGGATCTTGGTTACCATGTTCCTTGATTTCATTTCAACGTGTCACGGTCCCGATAAAATCGTAGCAGCTGTCAATGGTCAATTGCAGTGCACGGAATGTGATCAAATTCAAGATGCGTATGCTTTTATTTTACAAGCGTCCTTTCCTGATGACAGTGATCCGTTCTTATCAGCTCGTCTAGCTCGAGAATATGCGAATTGGACGGGAGATTTGAACGTACCCTGCACATTTCCTCTCATAGGGATTCCTGGTATTTTACCGATCCGTAATGTTTCCGTCACGTTACGTATTTTATTAAACGGGATTCGATTATTACAATGCGTGAATGCCCCTTTTCGATCCCAGGCCGAACCTTTTGAATCGTATGAATCGCTCGAACGGTTCATGATCGAATACATGGACGAATACGCCCAGCATATTGAAAAAATCGCCAATGAAGAGAATCACTCCCAAGTCGATAAAGCGGCTCTGCACGCTCTTTTCACCAACATGAAATCACTCATGGAAAATGTCCATCAAGACGAGGACCAACCTTTCAATTTCTTAAGTTATTATCACAAAGTCCTAGCTCCCTACGTAAAAATATGTGATGGCGACGATGCTTCGTTCCTTCTACCTCTTACTTCCAAGGATGTTGAAAAGGATCCCGCTTATCAATTATGTTTGGAAATGAAAGCCTCGAATCAAATTCGGGCTCGTTATTCTCCTTACACGACCCCATTTGATCTTGTGCACGTCATGATTTATTGCAATTTATGCCGGAACGAACTCAACGTGGTGGCGAATTTCGTGTTTGAGTTTGGAGTTCGCATTTGTCGTCGCCCCTTCTTCTTCAAAGAATCGTTCTTGACCCAGCAATTGCGAAAACTGGTCACTTCTCAAATTACGTACCATCGGAATACAGAATTCTACTACCTCCTTCGAGAGATTCAACAAGGCGGCACGTGCGATGCCTTATCACTAGAATTTATTGAAAAAATGAGTCGAATCGAAACCTTTTTAGCGAAAGTGTTCCTAGGAAAAGTGGATGATCGAATAAAGCAGTTTGCGTTCAAACAAAATTTCCCCTACGTCCTGTTTGTTCCGAAAGAAGACGAAGAGACGACGAAAAAAGCCACCCAAATTGATGAGTACCTCGGATATCTTTTCGGGACCGGGTTTATTATTTCCAAGCTCAAAGGTAAAGGATTAGTGAAAGGTTCGATCGCGACGGGTAAGAAATTATACCGTCTTGTACAGAAAGTGGCCTTGAAAATACGCGAATGTGAAAAATCCGACGAAGAAATTTTCTGGACGATGGAAATGGTGAAACTGTTCTTATGTTCCGACGGGTATATGGAAAAAGAATTGAGAATGTTACTCAGTGTAGCGACGAAGGAATCTCAAGTTCCCTCTCGTCAAGAAATATGTCAAGGAGGAGGAGGAAGAAGAAACGAAGATGGCGAAGAGATGGATATATCATAATCAAGTAAATCATTGGGAAAAATGGCAGACGCAGAGGAAGAAATCTGTGGAATTTGCCTGAAGGCCTTCAAAGAAACGAAACGCCATAAAGTCTACAATCTCGATTGTGAGCATTCCTTTCATATTAAATGTATAAAGAAATGGATTCGAGAGTATGGTAAAAAGAAATGCCCGACCTGTCGGACTCGTATCAGCCAGGATGATATGCTCTATTTTACCAGCGGAACATTGCAAATGGAACATTTAAGAATAGATTCGGATGAAGAGGAGGAGGAGGAAGAACCAGAGGTGGAAGAACCGCCAAGGCAACGACGAAGACGAAGACCCGAAGAAGAATTAGTCGATCTGGGAGGCCATGGTCTCATTTTTTCAGGGCCTAGTACCAGTCAAATGAGACCCAGAAGACAGAGAAGAGAAGATTTAGTGGGAGATTATGCTTATATGGATACACCTAGACAAAGTTCACCTACCTCAGATGATGAAGAACGGGAAGTCAATCCTTATTTTGGTCGACCGAATGCATTTTGGAGAGAAATGAGACGACAAAGACGAAGTAGAAGGAATTAGATGATTCTTAAAATAAAAATAAAAACAGTAAACAAAAATGGAAAAGTAAGACTGATGACTGGTGTATAATATTTCGTTATCAACAGATCCATCTCCTATATATCGTTATATCAACAGATCTATTTCCAAATGGAAAAGTAAAACCGACCGACTGTTGAAAAATATTTCTCAAAAAATCTGATAGTAAAAAAAAAAAAAAAAAAAAAAAAAAAAAAAAAAAAAAAAAAAAACTTTTTGTTAATTTTTATCATGTCTTTTAGACATGATAAAAATTAACTATACCTTCTTTTTTATTTTGAATGATGTCACCTTTTCTAAAAATAGATTTCTAAGAATGAATCATGCTTTTCTTGGAAATTTATACTTAGAAACATGTCTAGACAACATGTTGACATCATTCCAAACAAAAAGGAGGGTAGAGTTAATTTTTATCATGTCTAAGACATGATAAAAATTAACAAAAAGTTTTTTTTTTTTTTTTTTTTTTTAATACCACATTAGATTTTTTTTTAGAAATATTTTCCACCAGTCGGTCGGTTTTACTTTCTTTTTTTGGTGATGTTGATAACGATATATAAGTCGATATATAAGTTTCACTCACTGGGTTCTGATTCATTCGTTTTCGCCTTTGCTTTCACGAGATATCGAGACCGCTTCAGCATTTCGAAGGAAGCCCCTTTGATGTTATACTGTTTCTTCAATCGTCGCTTTAGATTAAATAAATACTGGTAATGATTTTTTCCAAATAGTTTGGATGGAGGAGCATTGAAAAGAAACTGGAATAACTTTATCTGATTTGGATCCTTATAGACTTCTAAAGATTTAGACGCAAACGCTTTTCGTTTCTCTGGATCATCGTTTAGATATCCCAAGATGTGAATCATCCTCAATTCCGTTTCTAAAAGTAATAAGACTATCAGCGACAGTTCATCTGTTTCATAATTGGAGAGACAGTGATTACGGATTTGATTCATCTGCTCTGCTGTAAAAAGTTGGTGTTTTCGACGACGAGGTTTCTTGACCACCACCTCATCTGCAGAAGGTAAGAACCATTTTCGTCGAATAGCATTTAAAGCATTTGAAATATATTTCGCGGAACGTTGTTTCTGATCGATAAGATATTGGTGATATTCTTGAAGTGTTTCGGTATGATTTAGATCTTTATGCATTTGTAAACACCAAGTTTCATATTGATTTTCATAAATAGAGTAGACTAATTTACTAGTTTTTGAGGGAGACATAATGCTTCTTTTATTTATGGTATAATGAAGAACTCTTACTTATTTATAATTTTTAATAGGTTTTTGAATTAAAAAAAATATTTATAATAATAAGAAGAAACAGTAGAAACAAAATGGCCGAATGTTGTCCAATTTGCTTAGACGAACTCATTGCCGAAGATGTAGAAACCATTTCTACTTTAACGTGTCAACATCAGTTCCACACGAAATGTATTGACATTTGGAGAGAAAAAGCATTGACGTGTCCTGTCTGCCGAGAACCGTTTGAAGATGTCCTGCAGAAATTAACTTCTATGTTTCTCCCTTTGCGACGTTCTTTTTTATATGATGTAACTTACGATTACGAAAACCGCATCAGGTTTTCAGACGATGAGGCTGATTTACATGATTTACTCATGTATGAATTATTGGGACCTTGGGAAACTTCTGAGGAGGAAGAGGAGGAGGAAACAGAATCAATCGAACCTGAGGAAGAAAACCAGAGTGAGGAAACTAATTGAGACTGGAAAAAGGAATCGAGACCATAGATGGGTTTGAGTAAATTAGCCGATGACGGATGTAAGGATCGGACTCGAACTGATGGAATGGATTGGGACTGATATTCATCCCATTTCTTTAATCCCATCCGAAGATTTAAAGCCAATGACTTTTTCATATATTCGGAAAGAAGGAATCGCCAGGTTTTGGGACGATACTTTCCAACAATCTCGAGAGCGTTTAACATGCTGAGATAGCATTCTTGAGCTGTCCGACACAGTTTCAAATGAAAGACAACATCCATTTCATTCTCGACTTGCTTCCACCATCTCCCAGTTTGATATTTCCTTGGGTACAGCACTTCATTGTGTGGATATATTTCAGCCTCATCTTCGATCCACGGTTTCATGGTACTGGAAGGAAGGTCGTAGGGATCGCCTAAATGATAATTCAGTAACTGACAATTAGATAAATTGAGATGAAGATGGCTCGTGAAAACAATGAGACGATCGGCATAGGCTGGTTTGACCACCGAGTCTCCAAAATTCGGTTCGATCCAGATGAGAAGATCGCAATGCGTGCCGTCGCATTCGTAAGACGGATCTAACCCGCTGACGAACCAATCGTTGGAATCGTCGAGAAGAATATGGACCGTTTTATGATGTCGAACAAAAAGGGTTTCCAAATGATAGGATAAGAGGGAAGGATGCCTTCCTAAATTACCTAATACAACGGTCACGGGTGCGTCTTGACATTTCTTGAAAAGATCTTGAATGGAACCCATGCTGGTTGTTCCACATACTTGATTCCCGAGACGAGTCAGAAAAGATCCCATGCTTCTTTATTTTTTTAAGGCAGCTCGCATATATTCTTGATCTTTCTGGAATTCCGATTCAGGATAAGGTGGCTTTTGAAGACTGGCATTCACTTCATTATGAAATTGAAACCAGACGTGGGCAAAGTGTTCGCCTAAAAACCGTTCTTTATACGTTTTGAGTTTGGATAAGTAATGATACACACAAATCCCGCATCGGAGAGTTCGATATAAAGATTCTGTCACAAAGTCTCTCCAAAGAGTTTTCGCGAGACGAATATCCTCGTCCTGCTCGTCCTGAACTGAAAACGCTTCGGCCATCCAATGTAAAAGCCGCCAGTAATAAGGACCAAAGACCAACGTGTTATGGTAATTGATGTGATGAAAATAATCTTCGGCTGAAAAAGGTTGCGGGGATACGGAAATGCCGATCCGGGTCATCAAGTCTCGAATCGCCTGACTTTCCCCCTGGAGTAATTCAATCACCGCTTCGTCTAAAAAGAAAAAGTATTCGCTCTTCCATCGAATACGGTACAGGAGCGTTAAGACGCAGTACGTAGTCAATTTAAAGAGTTGAATCCAACTGTATTCGCCTACCCAAGCTCCAGGTCGTAGAAACGTCCGTCCCCATTTATCTTGGTTCATTAAATTGGCCATGAATAATAAATAGGTGACGACGACTTCATCTAATCGTTGTTGGGGCTCTTCTTCTCGGAAAGCGGTCGTAAAGTGGGTGACGTCAATACTCGGAGGAGGAGGTGGAGAAGAAGGGGTTTTGAAGTGTAAAAGTTCATGAATTTTATGAGCCACGAACGGTGAAACACGAGCCTGGCTTTCTTGGAGTTCGTTCGAAACGATCGGTTCATCTTCTAAATAAGTTCGTTTTAAACGTTTAAAGGTTTGAGCATCCATTCTCTTTACTTAAACCACCATTGACGAAAACGGCAATACCAATCTCCCACGTCTTTATTTTGCACCAAACTGCCGAGCAATTCGCCGAAAGTTGTAAAAATCGTCAGCTTGCGAATGTATCCAAAAGCCAGAAAGAGAAAAGTGAGTCCGTTGATGAGGAGGAAAAGGAGAAAGAACCAGCTTTGTGTTAAAATGAGACAAAACAGGATCACGAAGGACGTATACGCTCCAGCGACTAAAAGCATTCCTAATGTTAAGGAATCCATTTGTTTTTTTACTTCTTCTTCTCTATTCTTGACCTAATGTCTCGTAATAAAGGGTCCGATACGTAATATTCTGGTAAGCATTATAAACGGGATGGTGGATAAAGAGAAATAATAAAATCCATAAGAGGATCAATACCATATTTTTGTTTTCTTTGTTCTGAGTCAGAAGAGAAGAGATAATAATAAAGTAACTCATATTAATTTTAAAAAAAATGGTTCGAAGGGATAAATCCAAATCTGATAAAGCGGAACGAAAATTGCTTCGAATGGAAGCAGCTCCTCCTAATCATGTAGGAGACCCAGTTGTTGACAACCCCCTTAACAATCACCCTCCAAGCAATCCATCTAACCATCCTCCTCCAATCCATGACAATCCTCCTAATAATGATAATGTAGGCAATATTCCCATGGACGTGGATGAGGAAATAATTCGTCGGCATAGGCGAGATCTCCTGAATTACGAAGAATACTACCCCGATCGAATGAAATCAGATAAGCGCTATGCCAAATTGGCTGACGGAAATGAGATTTATGCTAAGAATCGACAAGGAGATGAATTTTATATGCTGGATCCCGATGGAAATATTGTGTTTGCAAAACAAATCTCTCCCATCACCGGTAAAATAACCCCTGTCTATGCCGTCGATCATCTGAACCGTTCTATTTTACCCGTCGACGCCCAAAACCGTCCCGTGTATGGATTTGATAGTGATGGGGAACCCATGTTTCCCATGGAAAACGGAAAAATGGTGTATCTGTTCTACGGAGGAAAAGAATGGTATCCGGAAAATCCTCAGACCAAAGAACAGATCTATGCTTTAGACGAGCACCATCGACCCTATTTTGCTAAAGACGAACATCAAAAGCCTTACTATGCTCGAAAACTCGATGTCAATCTATTCCCTATCGAATATGCCCCTCTCGATTCCAACGGTCAACGGATCTATATTCCCTTAGACAACAATAAATTCCAATACCCGTTTAATCTCGTCACAAAACGACCGCTGTTTGAACTCTCTCCGGATCAGGACGAAATGTATTTCCGAAACAATACGCTAGGTGAATATTATCCCGTCAACGAATTCAACGATGAAATTTACGCTCGAGATCGTTTGCACAATGAAATGCTGGCTAGGAACATCGATGGAACCCCTTATTACGCTAAGAGAGCGAGTGGGGACGAATACTATCCCAAGCAACTCAACGGTCTCGAAACGTATATTCGAATTGGAAATAGGGACGAACCGGCCTTAGATGCTTTAGGAGGAGGCATTTATGCGAAAGATGAAAACTTGGACGAATATTATCCGAGAATTTACCACAACGACAATGACGAATAAAGCAAAACGATTACCAAAGGATCTTCGATGGCAAAAGATGAGTATTATGCAGTCGACAATCTTGGAAATCAACGATATAGAAAGGATCGAAGGGAATTTGAAACATATATTACCACTGACGATCCCAGTCTACTGTATGCCCTAGACAAATATAAAGTTCCCCATTATGCTAAAAAACCCGTGTATATCGGTGGAGAAAAAAAATTTGAGGAGTATTATGGAAAAATCAATAACTTGCCCGTCTTTCTAAAGTACCAGGGTCGAGAAATTTATGCCAAAGAGCATTCCGGGGCCGAGATGTATCCCAAAGATTTGTTTGGGAACGACATGATTGCTCGAGATGCCGACGGGCGGTATTATTATGCTAAAGATGAGACAGGAAATGAAAAATATCCCTTGTTCGCCGACGATACGGAACACAAGCCCGAATACATGTCTTACGCCCTCGATAAAAACGGTATTCCGTTCTATCCTATCAATTCTCAGGGTAAACCCATTTATCCTAAAAATGCTACAGGCGATGAATTTTATCAAATCCTTCACCCTTTCACTCAGCAAGTCATCTTTGGAAGAGATACCGATCAGAACCAAGTGTATGCGCGGAAAGCGGATGGAGGCGAAATTTACCCGGACAGCGGTCAATTCGCCATGACGAGGTTGAAAGAATTCTTTTATGCTCATGATAAGAACGGGGTCATTATTTACCCGGTCGATCAACACGGCAACGAACGATATTTAGTGACGGACAAAGGATCGTACGATCAATTGATGAAAGATCCGGCAGTGAAACGATACGCCAAAGATGCAGACAATAATGAAATCTATCCGGAAATTATTCATGCCGATAAGCGCATTACCCAAAAACCTTTAGGAAACCGGTACGCTCAAAATAAATTGGGTGAATATTACTACCCGGTCGATCGATACAATAACGAGTACATTGTCCAGTTCAAGAAAGTGAGTGAGGAACAAATCTTTGCGAGTGGATACCCCATCACGTGTGATCAAATCATCATTGTTCCCAATTTAAATGACAAGCCCTGGACGCCTGCGTTTATACGAGACCCTAGAATTGAACCCGAAAATTTGATAGGCTACTTGTACCGATCGCATTCGAAACCGATGGATTATTTGACGAATTTGAGATCTAAACGCGCTTCTCGACACGGGTTCCAACCCTATAAAGTTATATATAACAACTCGGAGGGTAAAGTGGTCGAGAAAGTGGAAAGCGGTCTTCCAGGACAGGAAGATCCAGTGGAAGAGGAAGAGAAAAAGAAGAAAAGAAAGAAGAAAATATATGGCAACCCGATACAGTCTGACGAAAATAATCATCAATCCACCACCAACTGGACTAAAATCATTCTTTCTATGATAGGTATCTTGGTCATACTTGCGTTCCTAATCTGCATTAATATACTGTTTAAAAACTAAAGTCGTGAGAGAAAGAAAAATATCTGAAACAATCCATTCTTAAAAAGATTGGGATGTCTTTTCAATCCAGTCGGTTGGAAAAAATTTTTCAGAGCTAAAAAAAAAAAAAAAAAAAAAAAAAAAAAAAAAAAACTTTTTGTTAATTTTTATCATGTCTTCTAGACATGATAAAAATTAACTATCTACTCTTTTTGTCTAGGAATGATGTCTCACCCTTTCGAAAATTAGACCATGACTCACCCTTTCTAAAAATAAAATTCCAAGAAATAAATGAGTCATGGTGTATTTTTAGAAACATGGTGACACATCATTGAAAACAAAAGGGGTTAGTTAATTTTTATCATGTCTAGAAGACATGATAAAAATTAACAAAAAGTTTTTTTTTTTTTTTTTTTTTTTTCATTACAGAATTTTTTCTTAGCTCTGAGAAATTTTTTACAGCCGACTGGATTAACAAGTCATCACCATTTTTTTAGGAATGAACTCTTTCTTATCTATTTAAGCATTTCGAGTTTCGCTTCAAATGTGTACGTGCTGTTGAAGAGGGACCCACCTAGATCCTAGTTGACTCATTCATGGGGAAGGAAAAAAAAAGTATTCTATAACGTGTTGGATAATGTTGGAGGTAAGTCTCTTTCTTTTTCATTTTTTTCTAAAGATTTATGAATGACAAACGGAAAGGTTTCTTTCTTGTACTCTTGAAGGCGATGAAAATAAAACAAAGCTTCTTGGAAAGCACAATATTTGGTCCGACCTATATGTTTCGGACAAAACGATGAATATTCATAGTTCATTGGTATGGGCGCGGTATGAAACGCCTCCTTGTTCTTGGAGACGAAATTGAAATAAATAGGACGGGCCAGTATCTGGTACAAAACATTAATTTTCCAATAATGAGGGCAGTAAATGTTTTTATATCCTGCCGTTAGAGCTACGAGAAACGGTTTTAATTGATCGTACGGCAAATGACCCTCATTCCATGAAAAGCCATGCGTTATATCCGCTAACGGTAAATGAACACTCGATACACTTTGTTTGGCGGAATAGGATAATTCAGACCACGGTATGGGTGGTTCCACGTAGATAATGCCTTGGGAACGATCATGGGTGATATAAGCCACTTCTTTAATAATATAGTCGGAAAAGTCATCATTATAAGAAAGATTGATTTCTTTCGCGAGAGGATCACCATTCAATTCGAAACCTTCGAAATTGAGAACGATATAGGATTCCATGTTTTATTTTTATCGGTCATCTTGTTTCAGGAGAACATTGAATCTAAAATCCTCTACAGTTATCACATGAAAATCTCTCAATTTGCCTTTTAGATAGGTGGCTCCAACTAAGTGGATGGATTGAGTTCCATATTTTTTCTTTAATTGTTGGAAACAAATCCGCTCTGATACTTGTACTGCAATAGGTCCTAGACGTATCTTATCCTTGCGAGTGAACAGAGTTATATATTCTATACCCACTCGATGTTGACGAAACTTTTGTAGAAATTGTATTAAGGACCAAGATTGAAGACCCAAGGTCGATTTTAAATCTCTTTCCAAATTAAACGTGGCAGTATGGGAAATAAGAACAATATATCGAAAGGAGGGACCTATTTGTCGATTGAACCGTTCGGTGATTCGCCATGGAAGAAAGGTTGAATGATTCATTTTTTTTCAATTTAATTTATTTTTTTTTCTTCTTCTTCGGTTCGAAGGATTAAACAAGCATGGCAGAGTATTACGATATTTCTGTTTTGAAAACTATTCAATTACCAATTGATCGACTCATCCGATTCGTGATTGGGCAAAATCCTCAACTTGAAAACTATCAAGCGACGTACCGGTTTCTGAATTTATTTTTTGAGATTACGCCTCGACTCGTTCGAGATTTTCAATCACAGGCCGTTGCTCATATCCGTCACGTGTTAGATAATACGTCGCAATATGGACACCTATATCTTTTAATCGATCAGCAGCCCCTGTTTAATGCCCTGGAATGGAATGATGAAGAATTTATTTTATCGAATGAAGAAATCTTAGACCCTATTCGCAAAATGGCCAGTCAGTTTTTTCCTAAAGATTCTGCTCATTACCATATCACTTGCATCTATCTCTTATATTTTTACGCACTACTCGCGAATCCGAAATATACTTGGATCACAATGGATTATTTAATGCACGGCAATAAATATCATCAATATTTATTAGCTAAACATGCTCATGAAGAAAAGTAAAAATAAAATCATTAGACGAGAAATTTATTTTTGAAAAGATAAAGCAATATAATGGAATTTTATCCGAATCGATATGGTAGCGAATATTACAAATATCGAAAAAAAGATCCAGTCTTTGTGAAAAGTGAATATGGTCATGAAAGGTATGCCATTCACTCCCAAAAGGGGGAAATCTATCCCGACAAAGGTGATCCTTTCGCTAAAACTCGAGACGGCCTTCCATATTATGCCAAAGATCGGAAAGGAAATGAAAAATATCCTCTACAACGTAAAAAATCCCTCGTTATTCAAATTCAAAACGAATTCGTTCTGGCCAAATACGCGGACGGAAAAGAACGATACCCGGTGGATTTCCGAGGGAACGAATATTATTTAGTGAAAAATGAAGAACCTTACGTCCTGAAAGATGCCCAAGGTGAAATCTACTTTGCTAAAACATGTAGTGGAAAAGTCCTCATTCCCTGGAATTATTTTGAACAGTACAAGTATCTTCTCTCAGAACATTATAAACGCACATGCGATGCTGCAGGAAACTGCGTTTATCAATCCACGGTACCCGTTGAAGAAATTCTTAAAAAGTTGTTTCCATGCCTCTGTTTGTGCTTAGCTGAAATACCTACAATGGCTTTTATTCTAGCAGCTACGTTAATGTCAATACCAGGACTGTAAGAACAACGTTCTTATATATAGTCAGTGAGAAGAGAAAGAATGACTCGAAGCTGGCTGAGAAAAAATTCTATTAAAAAAAAAAAAAAAAAAAAAAAAAAAAAAAACTTAATTTTTATCATGTCTTTAGACATAATAAAAATTAACTCTACCCCCCTTTTTTCTTTTTGTTCTGAATGATGTCTCACCCTTTCTAAAACTAGATTTCTAAACAAAAGAATGAGTCATATCGTTCTTGGAAATTTATTTTAGAAACATGTTGACACCTGATTCAAACCAAAATAGGGGTGAGGGGTGGTAAAGTTAATTTTTATCATGTCTAAAGACATGATAAAAATTAACAAAAAGTTTTTTTTTTTTTTTTAATCTTTAGAATTTTTTCTCAGCTGTTAAGAAATTTTTCCAACCCGACTCGATCGACCGGACATCACCCTTTTTTAAGAATGGACTCTCACTTATATATTTCAGCATTGCGAGTTTCACTTCACATGATTCTGTGTTTTTGAAGAAGAAACATCTTGAAATCTGGCTTTCTTCAGTCAACTTTTGTTTTTTCCAAGTCATTACACAATGAAATGTTGGGAACCTACCTCATGCATATGTAAAAAGGTTAGTAATTCTTGTCTTTTTTCAGATTTTTGATGATAACATTATCGTAATAAATAACTTGTCTTTTATGCTGAGGCAGATCAATGGGTTCATCGTCCACTTTTAAATGTTTCGTGGTTGAGTGTTCTCCCTCTTCGTCGTCATGCTTTCGTTTGAGAGACGAATTCAATTCGGCATTTTCAAAGTGAAGGGGTTCTACTATATCCAAAGAAGAGGAAATATTATTTTCGGCTGAAAAGGAACTGAAATCCATTTCGGTCCGTTTCAAATGTCCAAATTCATCATTGAAACGCATAATGAGTTCCGTTTCGTGGATGGAGGTGTCGCGCATCGTTTTCAAAAATTGTCGAATGGCCGATTTCAGTTCGTTAAAGGTCGTAACAGAACCGGGAATGATTTGTACATCGGCATACTGTTTGAATTGTGTAAAAATATCGGTCGAAGATAAAAATTCTTTTTTGAATTCTACTAATATTTCAGGTTCGGAACGGTAACGGATCATGCGGTCCTCCATGTTAATATTGTGGGCCAGATGCAGATAAATCATTAAAAAGAAACCTTTATAGGAATCTTCGACGATAGAATCTTTGGTTTCGAGTAAATATTGATCCTGCATCACTTGTTCTGAGGTGAGGGATGGAGCATTTTTCGTAAACACGGCGTCAAAAGGAATCGCTACCACGCGATCATTAAATGCCTCTGTGGCCGTACACACTGGGAACGTATTGGTAGAAGCCATGAGTTTGGCACTGGGAATCGCTCCTACATTTTGCTCGTACAAATTCCGAAAACTGGTGGTCGAATTACCCGTGATTTCTTTCACGAGGTTTTCGTTTAATTTTCCCGACATTTCTTCAACAGTCACTACCCGACAACAAAATAACGAAGAGGCCAGTTCGGGTTGGGCTGATAGTCCTTGACCACTCGTCGTTTGTAAATTGACGGTTCGAATACCATGACTATAGCCTCCAAAGACCTTCGAGATCATTTGAAAGAATTTACTTTTTCCATTGCGCGTGTTGCCTTTCAAAATAAAAAATTTGCGACCGTAATTGGTCGCAATGAGAAGACTGGCCAGGACATCTAAAAGGTACATGAACAAATCGTATTCGAAACACGTATATTTACACATGTGCACATAAAAATGAAGCATGCTTTGAATGAGCGGGTTGGTTTCTAGTTTGTCATGAAACTCGCGCACTTTTTCCCGCAGCGTATCCAGTAAATCGTCCGTGAGGTCGAGAAAACAGCTTTTCAGGTATTGTAGAAAAAATTTCCGGTCGGTTAATAAACGATAGATGGCTATCAAATCCGGATCGTGACGAAATTGCATCAACTCGTGTCGACTAAAATTGATGCCCAGACGTCGATCCGATAGGTAAAATTCCGGAACCGTCCCTCCTACATGACCCGTCAAGAGATTCAGAACCCCATCGTGGGTTCGAATATGCCATTTATGTCGATCCATTTGAATGATTTTACGATCAATGTTGGTTCGAATCAGAATGGACGAGACCACATAATTAATGTTGACCTGTTTCATAATGTCTGTGAAAGGACACATGTTTTTAGTTTTATCGGCAAACTGATTCCGAGCATAGGCCTGAATGGAGGACCAGATGGCATTCATCAGGTTTAGAATTTCTATCTGGTGGGGCACTTCTTGCCAGTACTCGTGGATGTTATTCCACATATAGCGTTGAGGTTTCTTACAGGAATTGTGCATGGTAATGACGAGAATCGGAAAATATCGCTCTTGAATTCGATGAATTTGTTCCACGAGCTGATCTCCAGACACCGAATATAAAATAACGCCTTTCATGGTTTTGATAATAGCTTCCAGTTTATCTTTAAATTTGTAAATTTTAGGATTGAGATTCGAACCACAAAAGAAGATCGTGTCGAGAGTAAAATCTTGGGAAATGATATCTATAATTTTACTGTTGATTTTTTCTACAGAATCTATGAGTTCGTGAGATTCTAATATCGTACGCAAATGGGATGCGAGTGTATGGGAGGACATTCGTAAATGTTGACACAAGGCACAAAAGACAGGTAAAAAATAGTAACCTTGATTGTACTGCATAATCGTACGAAGGGGATTGGGATCGGAATGCAAACTAGGATTGTCTAACTTGAGAGCTTGATTCACCGTCTGGAATACATCGTTTTCGATGACGATAGAATTTTGACTTTCCCGGTACCATCGTTTTAGAGCCCGGTTATTCGATTCAAAGTCTGAAATCACAAACCCGTTAAACTTGATAAAGTAAAACGTTTTTAACCAATGATGACCTTCGGTTCCAAAATCCTTCCCTTTGTAAATATACATCGGGGTTTTTAGTTTATACACAAATGTAGCCACTTTTTCATCGTCGGGTCCAGCTTCCTCATCTTTGCTAATAAGCGTGGGATACGATACTCGATACAAAGGATCGTACAGTGTCACCACAGGCATCATATATTCATAAAGTTTTTTTTGAATATCCATTGGCTGGAGGTGGAGCAGTTTACGAAAAAAGGAATTGGTATTATCCTTGCGACGTTTAAATTATGATTGAATGCCTAACAATCGCATGCTGAAAGCATTAGGATTGGTCAAATCTAAACGCCAGGTGGTTTGTTCGTCTACATAAATAATCAGCATGGGTTCGTATTTATTCGTATAGGGCTTGGAGGAATTCACAAGCGTCGCATTCGCTAAAACGTCCAACTGGAAAATAAATTCAGATGTTTCGTGATAGAACCGGGGTTGAAGTTGGTTGCAGAATTGAATATAATCATCATGAGCGATCGAGATTTCCGGCAAATGGACATGAATACCACCTCCTGGACGAACAGCCACAATAAAAGTAAAATGCTTAAGGGATAAAAAGTAAAATTTTAAGGTTGAGAGAATAACAGAATCTACATAATCGTAGAGCATAGATGAAGGAAGGGATGCATCGCATTCAGTTTTAATATCAGTATCTAGGATAAGGGAATGATGGGTCGTCGAGCAAAGATCCATCGTTAAAAAAAGATTTTCGGCAGACGTTCGAGTATAAAATCGAGAAAATTGTGCGTAGTCTTTTCGGTTACAGTAAAAGATTCCTCCCGACATCTGGTAGAAAATGTAAGCATCGTTGGGCGCATCTCCAACCGAATTAATCCTTGTTAAATAATGGAGGCTCTGTGACATGATTATATATCTTTAACTTGATTAATATTTCTTAAAAAAATACAAGCAATTCTTTGTAAGTAAATATCCTATAAAATCTCCACGTGCTCCTCTAAAGAATAAATAATCTGAGCACTTTTACCTTCATAAAGTCTGTTCCTATATAATGTTGAATTCACGGCACAGAATGATTTAAAGTGAAATTCGTTTCGCACGTCTTAAATAGATAAACCAGAGTTCTTTCTAGCCAGAGCTCAGAAAAAATTCCAAAGTAGATATTAAAAAAAAAAAAAAAAAAAAAAAAAAAAACTTTTTGTTAATTTTTATCATGTCTTTAGACATGATAAAAATTAACTACCTTCTCCTTTTGTCTGGGAATGTTGTCTCACACTTTCGGAAAATAGAACATGACTTATCCTTTCTAAAAATAGAACTCCAATAAAAGAATGGGTCAAGGTATATTTTTTAGAGAGTGAGACATCCTTCCCTGACAAAAAGAGGGGACAGTTAATTTTTATCATGTCTAAAAGACATGATAAAAATTAACAAAAAGTTTTTTTTTTTTTTTTTTTTTTTTTTTTTTTAATATACATTTCAGATTATCTGAGAAATTTTTCCCAGCCAGCTTTTACTTTTCTAGACATAAACGTCCTTGTTTTTGTCCTTGAATGACGTCATCTCTCATGTATATATAAAGCGTGTAATTTGGCTCTGTAGACTTATTCCTTTCGAGGAAGAAGGCGAGATAAAGTAAGCTCTGTCATGGATAATGAAAAGTATTACAATGTTTCGGATTATGTGGAAGTGTATGGAAATGTTTATAGACAATATTATTTTATAGCTGTTCGTTTCAAACTACCCATCTTCCATGTCGATACTTTGAAACATTTTAGCCCGGGTCTCGTTCGAGCACCTTGCATTCTCGTGGTCAGTGAAAATCGACTCATTTTCCAAGGAGAAAATTTAGACAAAGACTATCCGTTTCCTCGTGGGTCTTTAGTCTTTTGCGTGCATGGAACAAAAGAGGATCCTCGTTGGATTAACGTCTCTAGAGATACGACCGATCAGTTTTTACAAAGTTTATTTCCCTCTCGAGATTTTATCAAGGTCTCCTATGAAAATAATACCTTATTTGTTTGTTCGACCATCAATCCGTTTTCCTTGTTCTGGAAAGTACTTCCTCGCAATATGGCTTTTCGCGCCTTAAGCGATCTGACGATGACCTACATAAAAAGAGAACCTTTCCAGTTAGAGCATTGCATGCGCCTCCGATTTTTCAAACGAAATACGCACGTCTGGGAATCGTGGTCCAACTGGTATCACTATTTACATCCCATGCTCATCCTCCACTTCATACATTTAACGGGACAAGCTGCGAGTGCTCAATTGGCTGCCAAACTTCATAAATTGTGGAAACGCTCCCTTCC
Organism: Stegodyphus dumicola; assembly: GCF_044657685.1. Lineage (NCBI taxonomy): Eukaryota > Metazoa > Arthropoda > Arachnida > Araneae > Eresidae > Stegodyphus > Stegodyphus dumicola. The sequence goes on along the minus strand of NC_140770.1, from coordinate 118,450,241 downwards.
ACCTTACCTGCATACGGATTCTATTCCATCGGACTTTTATACTTGTGAAATTACTTTTGACGACACGAAATTAACCGGTGTTTGGTTTGTCGTTTTGAATATGTCTTTAGTGATGTATGTTTCACCCATGATTGCGTCATTCCATCATGAAACGTTCCTCGACGTGAATCGTGAACAATGTAATTATTGGCTACCGTTTTACCGAAATAATGAATTATGGACCCGAGAAGGATTTAAAATATACGTTTCCCACTTTAGAAAGAATCGTCGCTACTTGAAAGAAGTCATGATTTGGTTATCGTCCCGCTCCGAAGAAAAATATCAATATATGTTGCTCGATTTGAACAAAGTAGCCTACCTTTTAATGATTTAAAAAAAGCAAAAAGAAAAGAATGTTACGAGAACTGGTTCGATGTCTTATTCAATACCAGTCCGACCCCACTTTTATATCTTTAAATGTTGTTGATGGTCTCAAACAAAATCTTGGAGACGACGTGATCGATGCTTTTCTCCTGAGTCGACCTTTACTCCATCTCTATCCTCAACTGTATAAAAAGAGTTCGAGCATCATCGATTTCTTGTTTCGCATTTCGGGCTTGCATTTGGAAGAGATTGTTCCGATGGAATCGCAGGACCTGGAAAACAAAATCGCTTCTTTGGAAACTCAATTGGAGGCAGATCGGAAAGCTTTTGAGAAACAAATCGAGACGCTCCAACAAGAGCACCGGAACGAAATGCGTTATTTTCTAGCAGAAAAAGAACAATATGTGAATACCGCTCGATTCGGAAAAGAGCATTCAGTCGTGGATTTGCAACGACAATTGGAACGCCTTACATGGGAGAAAGAAACCCTGCAGACTGAGTTGGAGCAGCTGAAACGGAATCACGAAACCTTACAAACTCAGTGGGAGCAATTGAAACGAGATCACGAAACCTTACAGACACAAATTCGAACGCACGAGTCTGAAAAAATACAATGGCAGAGGCAAATAGTAGAACAACAACAACAACAACAACAATTGAATAATAATAATAATAATAATAATATCGAGTTTCCAAACCGTTTGATGAACGAATGGCAAATGCTCCACCAACGCTACGAAACGGGACTTGAAGAATGGATGCAACGAACGGAAAGTTTAATCCGCCCTTTGCAAATGGCTTTACAAGAAACGATCGAGCAACTGAAACTTCCTCCTTCTTCTACAACTACGGTCATTGAAACTTTACCGCTCGAATCGCCTCCTTCTCAGCAGCTCATGATCGAGTCGTCGCGATCTAAATTAGAGCAATTACAAGAAACCCTCGACCAGTTTTTAACATCATATCAATCGGAACAAAAACAGCACGTCCAGCAATTGAACGAGGAACTGAAAGGACAATTGACCCTTTGTCAAAACGAAAAACGGATATTGGAAAAGCAGTTGGAGCAGGGTCAGAAAGAACGAACCGACCTCCTGCAAAAATGGAAAATCGAGTCCGAAACACATTTCCAGGAAGGTATTCAACGCGTTCTTGACACGCTGCAAAAGAAAAATCCTCATATCGAGACGATTCTTCGAGACGAAATGGCTAAACAAATGAAGGAGTTCCACGAAACGCAGTTTATGACGTTTTTACAGACGATCCTTCCCCCCTCATTTTGGAAACCTTTAGGTGCGAACCAAGATTGGAAAACGTTTTTCTTCCAGCAAATTCAAACGTATATCCAGTATTTACAAAATTGGCAAACCCAGCTTTTGAACCAATTAACACTTCTCGGGAATGCTTTAAATCAATCGCTAACGCCCGACAATTTAGCTCATACCATTCTTCACAGTCTCCCTTCTTCCTCTAAAAGCATGATGGAAGACACGACCCTCTTGCAACGATTGCACAATCTTCAACAATCGATTGAGAACCAGAACGAAGCGAAGGAGGTCCTACAACAAATCCAAGCTCAACTCCATCGGGATCGTAGCCAAGAACATAAAAAATTACAGCAGAGTCTAGAACATGAAAAACGGCAACGTGTCGCTTTGGAAAAGAAACTGGAGGTCCTGAAAACGATTTGGTAACTCTGATACGGACTAAATGGAATGCGTATTTTGGGGCCACGGATTACGATCAGATTCTCTCGGAACTCGAAAAAGTATTCCATTTCAAAGAAAATCTAGAGAGGACCCTCGAAACGCAATTGGCGCAACTGAAAGGTCATTTTCCCGAAATACCGGTCGTTCAATTCGATAATTTGGCGTCGAGCATGATCGAATGGGCTCGACAGGTCGAGAATCTTAACGATTGTGAAGTCGAGCTCCGTAAAACCAAAGAACAACTTTTCGAATTGAAACAGAAACTCGATGAAGTCGAAAGTAATTATACGAAATGTAATGAGTACCTCCTCTACGCCAAAACGAAATTGACCACGTTCCTAAAAACGATCCTTCAGAATGATCCTAGTGATCAAAGAGAAGATTGGCCGCAAGCCGTTGTCCATCAACTCCAAAACGTGATTCACGAGCATCGACAATTTCAAGATCTCGTTTATAAACAAATTGTCACGCTTCGAGCCCAGTTTCCGAACATACCGGATCCCATTGAAGAATTGGCAAATTCGGTGATTTTATATTTCGAGCAGGAACGAGACCTATATCGACGGCAGTTGGAGGAACGTCCTCACATTACCGAAGTGAAAGAACCCACTACTGTACCTGCCATTACGTATCCTACGGATCAAGTGGAGGAATTACAGCGGGAAGTGAAAGATTTACAAAACCAACTGGAAGTGTCTCGGTCTCGAAACCAAACTTTAGAAAACCAACTGGCTAAAGCTCTCGTAGCTCCGCAGGATGTAGAAATGTCCAATACTTCGAAATATAAACGAAAGCACGTATCGACGGTCGACGAAGACTATGTAAGAGGTCTGTCATTGGATTTACAAGATGCCAAACACGCTTTAGATCGATGTCTGGACGAAAAAGCCCACTTGCAAAAGGAATTGGAACACATTAAAACCGAACCAACCCCTTCTCCCTCCGTATCGTCCGATTTCAAAATGCTCAGCGACCTGTTTTATCAATTATACGTGTCCTATTTTCGATTACGATTTGATGTCGTGTACGGAAAAACCGTTTTTTCGTCGGAGGAATATATTAGATCCGTGCTGAATAAATTGGATTTCGTGGATCGAAGCATTCGATCCAATATGACTGTGAAAGAATGGACCGATGTTTTATTGCAATACATCAAATGGGACGTACAAACTCTGACAGGAGGGTTAGATTGGCAGGGGTCGCATACAGCCTACATTAAAGATGAATTCTTAACCTATTGCATGAATCAAACGATTGAAATCATTGACCGGTACGCGAAAGAATTGAGGAAACAGACCGAGATGTTTAGAAGTCCATAAAATAATAATAAAAGGGAACTATGGAGTATTCAGAGTTAATCGATCGTATTCTTGCGCACCCGATTTTAAAAGCGGGGATTGACGAAATCGTTGAAAATAACCCGAGAACGTTAAACCTCGTGAGCCGGGAATGGAAAAATATATTAGCCAACAATCCTCAGTTTCAAGATTTTCAAGCTAAAGCGATCCCGTTACAGCATCCCGTAGAAAAAGGTTATATTCAGATTGAAAATATTAAAGATTTCAATCATCATTATAATATTCTCGTAGCGGGGTATTGGGTTCTCTGCGCTACTAATTATAAGAGGAATCTGAATGCCCATTCTTTCATATGTAAACTCTGTCCTCCTCTGGTGGACATTACCAAAGCCGTGGCTGCCGATCATTCCCAAATGCTGATTTCAGAACAATGTCGGTTCTTCATTGAAAAATGTAGACCTTCTCTCTGTAAAGCGTGTCGGCAAATGAGTCAACGAAATGATCTGAATTCTCAGATGTCTCAAAATCAATGGTGTTTACGCAAAACCAAAGTGTTTGATGGAACGACCCTTTTAAACGTGTTTCAAGAAACCCTGGACCAAGAATTTGTGAATAACGATATGTTTATTGGTATTTTAAATATTAAAATTAATTCGCGGTACTTTTACGAAACGGACGCTTTGTATTGTAGAGTAGGAGGCATTTGTAGAGATATGATTCTCTTTCAAGAAGATGCTCTGAATATGATCGAAAAACCCGTGTTTCAGTTAAATATTTTAGAACCTTCTTCGAGAAATATTATTAACGAAACCATTTCCACTACCTTCGATAAAGAGAAAATCAAAACTGAAAGGGTGGATCCAGACCAGGTTCCCATCAAAAGCAAGATCAATCCAGATCTGTGCAAACCATTCAAGAAAGAGAAGCCTAAGAAGGAGGCTGAGGATGTAAAAGGCAATGAGGATCCAGTCTATTTAGGTGAGGTTTTTGCCAGTTCTATGAAGAACAAGTTTAGTAAATTTGCGTATAAACCGTACGCTCTCAGGTCTCGTCGTGATCTGGATGATCAGGATTAATAGTTAAAAAAAAAATTGTTAATTTTTATCATGTCTTTAGACATGATAAAAATTAACTACCCTCCCCTTTCTCTCTGGGAATGTTGTCTCACTCTTTCAAAACACAAACCGTGACTCATTCTTGGAATGATTGCCATTAGAAAGGATGAGTTATGGTCTATTTTTAGAAAGTGTGAGACAACATTCCCAGACAAAAAGGGAAGGGGATTGTTAATTTTTATCATGTCTAAAGACATGATAAAAATTAACAAAAAGTTTTTTTTTTTTTTTTCAGCTTTTAAAAATTTTTTCCAGGCGACTCGATCAACAAGACCATCATTTTTTTTCAAGAATGTGTTCTCACTTATCTATTTAAGCCATTCGAGTTTCATTTCAGATCGTTTGATGCTGTGGCCTGTGTACAAGCTTCTACATGATGAAAACAGATTCTTTGTCAAGGTATATTACCATTTTGTTTTTTTTTTCCTTTTTACATAATAGAAATTTTTCTGTACTGACTTTTTAACCCCCAACCAAATCAATTTTTTTCTCCAAACCTTTTCGCATTTAGCAAGTTAGGAACCGCGTATCAGAAAACTGCATGGCATTTTTCATAATGAGATTATCGGGCAAATCCTTTCTCGTCAATTGTTTATTTAAAGCCGTTTCTTTGGGATACGTGATGCATTTGGATTGATAGAGATACGAAGATCCTGTTTCTTCTCCCATCACAACAATCGGTTCAGGGTGACAAATATCTTCTAACGTATAAAACCCAACCCCTTTCTTTTACGCGACATTCGAAATGACGGTTTCGGGAACGAGGTCTAAATTGGGTAGTTTATGAAAATCGAATAAACAATGCGCCAGCAGGAAATTGTAAAAAGGAGAGAATTCCGTTTTAGGGTCGACAAAAAGACCTCCATTCGCCATGTCGCATACCTTTATCTTGTCGAAGAGCGTCGCTACATTTGAATTATTAATATAGTGATATAAACCGCAAAGACGTTGCTGAAGCGTGCTCTTGAAATGCACCATCATTTCTTCTTGCATCTTCGTGGTATTGTTCACGCCTACACCAATTTCGTTCGTGTTGCCAACACTTAAATTCCGTAGCAGTTCGTAATGGAAACGCCGATCAAACACATCCATGGCGTTATTGCGTTTCAAGTCGGTCGGGTCTTGAGAATACAGGTGGTTGATATAGTGCTCGATGCACGGGTTGAGTTTAAACGTGAGATCGTCCAACTGGACGTCGTGTAAATCGGGTCGGAAATGTTTATCCAGGAACTCGCGTGTCGGTAAAATGACAGTATTTTTCGGAAACGAGAAATTTTCCTTCACAATCAGGAAAGGTCCAACGACCTTGGTATGCGATTCCGATTCCATTCGATGATAATAAATTTGCAATCCATAAGGATTTCGAAGATGGTTCAGGCAGAGAATATTCCGAAACGCCGAAATATTGTCCGACCCACAAGGAATTTTTCGATTACTAAAAATACAATTGGATTCGTTCATTGTCTTGGTTTCTGAAAATCCGGCAAGGGTCAAGAGACATGCGACTTTTTAACAAGTCTGGAGGCAAAGTCGCTAAGCAATTTAAACAATTCGACATTCCTGTCAAACGAGCAGGGGAGGTCGCTAAAGTCGTCGCGAAGAATAAACCCCTTCAAAAAGCTTTTGATAAAGTGTTTAGTAAGAAAGCTCTTCTGACCGCAGGAGGGGTGACGGCCGTCGCGCTCGGTTCTCAATATGTCAACCAATACATTCGGGACAATTCGGGCTGTTTTCTCTACAACGGAGGGGACATGGTTTGTAAACTTAAAGAATTGAGTTGTTGTCAACCCGAACCTGTTCACGGGATCGAATCGTGCACGGGATTTCCTATTCAGCAATGGAATGCGTGTGAAGGGTACGACAACGAGAAAGAGGATACGTATTGTCGATTATGTGATTGTCAATATCACGATTGTACACCGACGCAAGAATTGAAATGCCGTCAACCCACGATCGGAGAAGCTTTAACGCATTTCAGTCAAGACGTGACGGGTTCCATCACGAGTGGTATTTTAGATGTTTTGGGTAATATACCGTACCTAAAACCAATCTTTTTGGGAATCGTTCTTGTCATCATCGGCCTTATTATTTGGAAATTCGTATAAGAAAAGATGGATATCGTTACACTTCAATCCTTAAAGACTCCTATCGATCACCTTCTTCATCATAAATATCGTCCTCGACTGAATACCGTGGTACCTCAATATATCAAATTTCATAAATTTCCGCCCTTCACGAGCCTCGTCACGCTCGAACTGGTGCGCGATCCAGAAGTACGGGAAGCGGTGCGAGACTATATTCAAACGCTGTTTCGAGAAAAAGAGAAATACGGCTATTTGTATTTTTTGAGTGAACAAAACCTCGTACTTCCATTTACAATTCAATGGAATACAGAATTGGTCGTGGATCCACTGAACTTTTTTACTATCATTACGGAAATAGATCAGATAGCCGACCAGTTCGCTCAACGGGGAGATATGACGTACGAAATAACTCGCGTTGAAATACTCTATTTTTTAGTGTTGATTGTGAATATTCAACTCAATTGGATCACGGTCGATTATTTGCTACGATGTAATCAGATGTATGATTACTTGATTGCTGCTGCTCCTAATCGAATCTTGACCAATTCCGAAATGGAAAAGAATACAATATGATCTCCAAGTTACGAAATGCTTCTTCTTCAACCCTCCTGAGCGATCTGAAGTAAAACTTGAAATGTTTAAATAGATAAGCGAGAGTCCATTCTAGAAAGAATTTTGAGATGTCTTGCCAATCGAGTCGGCTAGGAAAAATTTCTGAGAGCCCAGAAAAATTTCTGTAGATAAAAAAAAAAAAAAAAAAAAAAAAACTTTTTGTTAATTTTTATCATGTCTTAAGACATGATACTTAAGACTGCTTAAGTTTAATAGTTTAAGCAGTCTTAAGACTGCTTAAACTATTCCACTTCGAACAAGATGCTAGTAGATCAAAACAGGGGCACGATCAATATGAACACCTATTATGCTAATCAGGTCAATGTAGATCAAACTCGATTTTATTGTAATGAAACGACATGGCAATTATTATTCATTTTTACTTTACATGCCTTGGCTCATTTAGATGTGTTTGATTTATACGATCACGCTTACTATGATACACACCAGCACGTTCGAGATTCAGTTTTCTTCCGATTATATTTCTATGGACAAGTCATTTGGGGAATATAAAGCAAAAAAAAATGTCTTATCCTTCCAAAGTTCCTATTGAGTATGTTCAAAAAGTGTTAGAAGAGAAATTAAATCGAAACATGCGTCGTTCCGAATTGACAGGGACATGTTCGTTGGGGCACGTTTTATTCGACTTGTCTCATTTACAAAAATTTTTTCCCCGCTATAGTCCAGAAGAGTTTATAAAGTTTCGAGACGATAAATTTATAATCATTCCGGGAAATTACTGGTATGACGCTATGAGTGAAGAACCTCGTGTCCAAGACTATGTAAAACGTCTCTTAAACCGTAATAAAGTAGAAATAAATCCAAATATGCGGCGTCGATCTCAACGTCAACGTTCTAGAAGTCGATCGAGAAGTCGATCTCAAAGTCCAACGAGAGTCCGAACACGATCTCAAAGTCCAACAAGAGTCCGAAGTCAATCTCCAAGTCCAACAAGAGTCCGAAATCGATCCCGAAGTCGCTCTTCGAGTATAGATATACCCATTCGGCATTACTTGGCTCCTCTACCCAAGAGGGAGAAAGAGAAAGTCCAAACTCAAAGCTCGTGTTGGCTACGATCAAAAGTTTATAAAAGCCCTCGAGACAAACGAATCGGGTCTGATTCTAAAATCGACTCGAGGAATGGATCGAGATTTAAATTTGCCGGGATCTATTTGTCGGGGTACTCGCCAAGTCTGTCGCTACAAGGATCCTCAAACGAAACGTTACATCAATTTTGTTCGTGACGGGAGTGAAGACGATGAGTACGTGCTGCAACTGGAATATTAACAAATGATGGGATTTTCTAACGGATTAAAAGCCAGCGGGACAAGAGCCTTCCAGTGATCCGAATAATATAAATTATAAGGATCGTAATCATATACATAAGACGGTAAAATGGCTTTATCGGTATGATTCTTCCAAGCATAATCATCTCGAAGGGACAATAATACTGATTTAGAAGTGCACGGTGACAATAAACCTTGAATCATGCGTGTTTCCAGTAAAAGAGATGAACGAGGTCCAAAATATTCGGGATCCATAATTTGATGAGTGATCTTGGCCGTTTTATAGTTATACACCCATAGTCGTATGGACTGGGGTAAATATCGAGTACTTTCGTCGTGAGTTAAGTTCAAAAATTCTCGAATGGCAGGAATGTTACTATTCAGATACATTATGAAATTATAAATTTGTTCTTCGAACATCTTGTATTTAAACATATCAAATTCAGCAAGATGGTGACTGGACAGTTTAACACGAAAACATTTTTCCGGATATTGATTTATATTAAAATCTTTAGGATCGATTTGTCGTCGAATAACCAATTTACTACTCTCGTCCGAAGTGATAAATTCCAATTTATATGGATTGGGTTCTTCTAAATATCTTTGATTCAACTCGAAACATGGGGAGTCAAATCGTTTTACTTTCCCGTCTGATTTATAAACCTCTTTGTAATAAATATCCATGACCACATAACCCAATAAAATGGGACATTTTTTCTGTTTCAATAAATCGAGGACGAGTTGTTTATAATCCATCTTCTTGTTTATCTCGCAGAAAGCCACGTTCGAATGAGTTGACGAATAGGCTCATGGGGCATGAGTTCTTGAAAAGTATCTAAAACCTCGGCCAGACTGCGTTGTCGACTTTTACAAATCAGTTGATGCGTTACATCGTTGAAGACGACTTTCTCGGAGAGAATGCATTGACCACGACATTTCTTCTTAAAATAATCTGGATGCATGAGTTTCACGTACCGAATAATGTCTCGAGTCGTTCGTCGTTTCAAGAACCGATGCCATTTCTTCTCGTTTAAAAATTCTCGATGACCGATGCGTTCTCTCTTTTCCACATTCAGAGCTCCAATATCCACGAGCACGGGATGATGGTCCGTGTACACAAAAGAACATAATTTTAAAACGGGAGCCGTTCCTCCGAGTCGATAACAAATACTACACAAGAAAACAATGAACGTGTAAAACGTTTCTGCTAAATATTCCGGTTGAAGAATGCGAGCACTATAAAGTCCAGGATTCATTTCAAAGAGACCTATTGTATATCCCGAACGTTCTCGGAAATGCGTCGCAAAAGGCAACACATACTCCGAACTCGATTGTCGATGAAGAAGGATCAAATCGAAAAAATGTTCGGGCAAGTCACAAGAGCTGCTGGCACTGTAAGATCTCCATTGCATCGAGTGGGAAGTAAACAGGCAGTGGAATCGTCTTTGATTGAAATTATTTAAAATGAGGAAACAGGCATAATCAAAATGCCAAGGACATTTGGAAGGAGCATAATAAACAATTTCTTTCACGTGTTCAATAATAGTATGAGTGGTGGATCGACTCATCTTCTTCTTTCTTTAAAAAAGAAAGATGGTGGTGGTCTGTGTCTTAGATATGGATGAGACGCTTGGATACTTTGAAGGAGAAACATTTCAAATTCGACCCAAAACCAATTTCCTGATCCAGTTTTTACGTCTTTGCAATATCGATATCATTTTGTGGAGTAAAGGTTCGGATGATTATGTCGAGCGAGTGATCAACAGTTCATTGCACGATATTGCACGATATGCGTATCGGATATTTGGCCGCACGCAATGTGAAAAGTCGTGCCGAAAGTATAATATTTCAAAATGTTCGGAACATATCAGAGTCTTGTACGATTACGACATTCTTTTAATTGGGGTCGATGATAACGTCAATGAAAATATGGACGAGCGCTATGATTTAAGAATTCACGTGAAGCCGTACAAGCAGATAGATCCCCGTGATCAAGAACTGTATAAAGTCGTGGAAAAAATTACCCAATTTTGTATAGATCATCAACGAGATTTGTAGATGAAGCGAGACAGGGTTTTTGCTATGTCAGCTGGGAACCCCATTCCGTATAGAGAAGTGAGTACGAGAAAGTTATGTGTATATAGTTCTTGAAGCAATGACGTCATTTTTAAACAAACCAATAGTAAGCCAGTTTTAAAAAATGATGATTGGGAAAAGGTCGGTTGAAAATCTGGCTGGAAAAAATATGTCAGGAAAATTTACAACCATTAAAAAAAAAAAAAAAAAAAAAAAAAAAAAAAAAAAAAAAAAGAGTTTGAGCAAACGATAAAATACAGTCTTTGGGGTTATTTATCGGCGTATGAACTAACCATTCGCGTAACCGGTTCCACGTCTCGGGCCAACATTGAATTTCTTGGTTGAACCGATCGGCAATCGAGGGACCGAACGTTTCATTCAAAAACCAAGAAATGCAAGCTACAGTTTGTTTCATAATCGTTTCTGAATTCATGGTTCCTTATTTTTAAATATTTTTTTTCATTTATTTCAGAAAAAGAAAAAGAAGAGCAAAGAATGAATCATTTAGACGAATTGTTTCAGTACCTTCTCCAACACAAGAAAACAATTGTGTTTGGGAACCTGAGTCGATTACCCTATGTGATCAACGATTACATTTCCAAACATTTATCCCACCTCACCATTTTTGTCATTTGTCCCTTTTATACGTACCCGTCTTCCCCTCATGTGCGTGTGATTAAACCGGAAGAATTGAGCACGAACACGTGCGATTTATTATTCTACATTGAACCTTTTCCGCATGCCGTTTTACACCACGACATTAAAACGGCTCAACACCTCGTCATTTTAACGAGCCACATGATTTTTATCGATCGATACCATACGTGTTCCTATTTATCCTATTTTCATTTCCCGGGAAGTTTACAAAGGTATATGGAAAAAACCAAACAGCTGATGGATTTGGAACAGACGTTCCTTTACAAAACGGATCTACCCGAAGTTAAAGAGTCCAAGAAAGCTCTTTCGATCGGTCCTAGTCCTACCCTGGATCGATGGATCAGTCCCGAGAATCCCGATCCGACTCCCTTAGAAAACATGTCATGGATTTTAATCGATCTCACGTCCTTCCGGAATACGTCGTCACTGTTATTTCATTTTTGGACAGCTTTTGATTACATGCTGAATCATATCGATCGCATTGAAGGCTGGCAATTGTGTTTTAAAACGTCCGCAGAAGCTCGTGCTTATAAGAAACTCGTTCAGAAATGGATCGATTATCTCTGTTGTAGGGAATTCCAGCACGGGAACATGTTACAATTGAATGAAATTCTCTCCCTCACGCCTTTTTATCGAGCAGGGACGGTCGATCTTCCCATTATTTTAGAAAAGAAACGATTCGGACCTTTGGAATATATTCTTTGCACATCGGTTCAAGATGCGTATCGAGCTTCTATGCGATATAACTTAGATCCTGTCGTCGGATCCGTGTTTCGATTGAAATAAAGTCAGAATGAATGATCCTAACGAGGATGATGTTTCGAAGGAAATTCCACCTCTTGGAACACCCGAAGTTATTTATTATGACGATATTCTACCTTCACAAATTCAAAACCAAGTCGACCTTCCCGACGATTTCGAACTTCAATTTCCTCTCCACACGTATGCCAAATCCGATGTAACCACTAGCCCTTACATTATTCGACCGTCCGTTTCTCCTTCTTCTCGAAGTTCGAGTCCAAGTTCAAGAAGAAGTCCAAGAAAACGCAGTCCGAGTCCAAGAAGGAGCAGAAGTCCAAGTCTAAGCAGGAGCAGAAGTCCAAGTCCAAGAAGAAGAAAAAGTCAGAGAAATCGTAGTCGTAGTTTAGAAATACGTCATTCTAGAAGAAGAAGTCCTGTAAGAAGAAGTCGTTCGGCTTCCTTTTCATCGTCTGCATCTTCTTCTTCCTCTCCTTCCAATATCAATCGTAGAGGAACACAAAGACCCATTCGTAGAAGACTTATGAGAAAACGTCGAGGATACGTTCTTGGATCTCGAACCGTTCGTGTGGGTCCTAATCGATTGCTTCATAAATATGGTAACCATTCCATTACGTTTGTGACCGAAGGTGGGGCCCACATACGAAATAAGAAAATTCCCAATAAAGCTTGTCGATATCTATTAAGTCATTGCTCACGACGGCATCCAACAGCTCGAGATCGATTGCCACGACAAGCTCGTATTGTTTTGAGAAATAAAAGAGCTTAAACACAACGAGTTGAAAAAGAAACAATATCCAAGCAATTCACAAAAGCCAAAAAACAATTCAACAAAATAATAAAGTTCACTTACCAAAATGTGTATATAATAGACTTTAACTGAAGATCTTTCGAGGCTGGTATCCAAAGCACAGACTGATCTGAAACCAAAACTCGAGTAATTTAAATAGTTAAGTGGAAATCCTTTTTCTGGTTTTATCGATCGAACCAACTCGGAAAAATTTCCAAAGCTGTATTAAAAAAAAAAAAAAAAAAAAAAAAAAAACTTTTTGTTAATTTTAATCATGTCTTCAGACATGATTAAAATTAACTATCCCCCCCTTTTGTTCAAATGATGTTGTCTGTCTAATCTTGTCTAATGTTGATGTCATAATCTGTTGTCTCGATATGTTTCTAAAAATAGAACATGACTCATTTCTTTCTTGGAAATTTATTTTTAGAAATATGTTCGAAAAGATGAGACATCATTCCCAGACAAAAAGAAGAGAGAGTTAATTTTTATCATGTCTAAAGACATGATAAAAATTAAAAAAAAGTGTTTTTTTTTTTTTTTTTTTTTACTACCCAACTTTTGCTTCTCCTTTCTACCTCCCCCCCTTTCGTTTCACAGTATATAAACAGCTGGAGCTGAGACGATTTTCTCATTTCATACTGAGGACAAGATGGATCAGGAAAACACTGTAACCCTGGAGCCTTTGACATTACCCTTGAAGGATCGTCTCAAGTACGTGTTGGATGAAGTCGTGCTGGAAGAATTTAATCAATCTAATTTGTTTACGACTAAAACCACCGTTCAGTTGAGAGTTTTAAAAAGAATAGCTAATATGATGATGTTTCCGTGGACCTTGATTCAAGATTTGAAACCTCTTGTACCCGTCCATCGATACTGTTTAAATACCATTTGGCGTTTATTGATGGATGTGCAACAGCAGTTGGTACAAAATAAAACCATCTCCACGCCAGATGAATGGAATATGATCGAGAAAGTTTTATCTAAAGACTATTCTAGATCGACCGATCTGATAAGACTTTCCAACATCTTATTCAAACGACAGGAAATACCTAAGATAGAAGTGTATAAATTATTTGCCGTAGACGGATTGCTGGGCGAGGATCTGCAAAAGTATGTTTTTAATCTACAGTACGGAGGAGATGAAAAAACACCTTTAAACGAACAAGAAGCTCTAGATTTTAAAGCAGTTCATGCTCGAATCGTCCGTTGTTTATATCACGAAGTTTCCAAACAATCGGAATCTCTTCTCTACGTGGATGTGATTCGACGTGCTATAGAAGAAATAATAAACACTACACCTTCTACCAGTGATGAAGTAAGCGAATGGGGTGCATTGTATTTAAAGTATCTTGGAGAGGATCTATTTTCAAATATATTTTACGAAATTAAAGTCTGGAAGACAAAAGAATTGGAACAATACCAGGCGAAAAAGAATCAACAAGAAAATAATTCTCAAAAGAGAAAGAATGTGAGAGAGGATCCTAGAATCAAGAAGAAAAACAGAAATAATATGTCAGACCCTACTTTAGCTTCAAGTGATTATTTCGACCCTTCGATTGTCGATTTGCAACCTGTTCGTTATCCTTCTCCCAAGAGTCCACCTCCATCGGAAAAGGGGGAAGAAGATCCTATTTCTCCCGAGAGTCCACCTCCATCGGAAAGGGGAGGAGAAGATCCTGTAGAAGCTTCCTTCGAAAGACTAGAGTGTGAAGACGAAAATGTAGAAACTACAAGTAGTGAACAAGGCAAAATGAAACCCTAGAGACTCGGAACATTTTTTCCATGGCTCTTTAATGGAATATAAAGAGTGAACAGTCCAATAATACATTGAAGGTATGTGGGAGACTATATATATATTTTTTTTGGAATAGATTTAAATACTTTAGATGCACAAATATTAGACGAAATGAACTTGTTTTTGTCCTTTACAAGAAGAACTACTAACCATGATAAAATGTTTTTCGAATAGCATCCTTTCCAAAATATTTTTTCATCAGGTTCCATCCTCAACTGTAAAAACTGATTTTGACAAGATTTTATAGATAAGATAGTTCATTAAAAAAAATTTTTGAGAACTGGTTTTTATCGCTATTCCATACGCAACTGTAAAAACTAAAATTTATAGGATTTTATAGTTGAGACAATTTATTTTTTAATTAAAAAAAATTTTTTTTCGAACTGGTTTTTGTATATGTTCCATACGCAACTGTAAATACTGAATTGAATCTCATTTTATACTTGTTACTATATAAAAAAAAGAATCCTTTTATTTTTGTTGTTAAAAAAGCAACAACATCGAACATTTTTTCGATATATAGGAACAAAGCCCTCCTCCAAGATGAAATGGGATTCGTTTCAAAATAGAAATGAATATACTGTCACTTCTTACGATCTCGATCACGCTATTCGGTATGCTCAAGAAGCGACTCAACTCTATATTTACGAACAAGCTCTTCAAAGTCGGTACGCTTTTATTTTTAAACATACCACCTTCCAAATAAGAAAAGCCGACTCCAAACGGGATTACTACATTCCTAAAACCCTCGATCCGGAACAATGTCACGTCGTCGAAAAATTTGTTTTTACGCAAACGGGATGTGACATGATTGCCTGCTTCCCTTTCCAAGAAAATTTAGAATCGTGTTCCCTGGAAGATGAACCGCGATGGATTCGACTCGGAACGGGTTTCAGTTTAGCTTGCCAACCCGTCTGCGATCGTTTATATTCCAACACGCAGCAGAGTATGGACACGGAATATCGAAATGGAAAATGTGTAGCCGTAAATCTCGCCAAGAAATTATTAGCTCTCTTGCCCGAACAAGTTTTCTTTCAATCAAATCATCCTTCTCTTCCTCGTCATCATGCCGGCCTCAATCTCGTCGAGGGTCATTTACGACTCAACCAGCCTTATTGTGAAGCGTACGGTCTTGTTTTCAACGGGTCTGATTGTGTGACGACGACGGGGCAAGATATTGGCGAATTTTTCTTGGGAAGCAGTATCTATCGATCTATTTCCACTCTGCAAAAAAATCATACGTTACCACCATATCCTCCTCATCTTCCCGACTTTGTACAAAACTGGCCCAAGAAACATGTGAAACGGTCCTTGGTTCATGAATTGGCGATTGATGTAGGGATCGATATCGGATTAGAAGCCGCGCAAAAAATCCTTGAAAAACGGATGCCTAAACTCTTAACCAAATTGAGTATGCAGTCTCTTCCCATTCAATCGGCCATCCTTCAAGCCGTCGTTCGGACACAATTAAGTACGCTCGCAACACTTTCCAGAATCGCCGCGACAGGATTCTCGATTACTTCCAATGTGCTGACGGGTATAAGTATTCTGTCCGCCGTACTCGATATATTGGATCCGTTTAAATTCAATAAAGTGCTGACCGCTCGAACTCTTTACGATATCGACTGGCGATTAGACGTTCAGTTTTATCAATCGGAAACGGACCATGTTCTAGAAATCACACCCGATCTTCTATGGGACGTGTTAGAAGAAGATGCGAGCGATCGATACCTCTTCTTTGCCGAGAAAGTGCAAGAATATTTAGATGCTATCCATAAAGTGCCCATGACCGATCGACCCCAAACGCGAATGTCATTTCTCCAAAAATCACGAACAGACGAAAGAACCCCGAAAAATTGGATTTATTTCACGATAATTGTTTATTTGTTAACAGGATTCACCTTCCTATTTCAACCCTACATGCATTACTTATGCGTGACCATCTTTTTCCTATTTGTGTTTTATTTTTATCGTCATTCTAAATGAAAGCTGAAGATTTTTGGAGGGGTAAAAAAACGAATGACTTGGAGGGGGAGTAACTAACCAGTGAATAAACTAAAAATCAGTTAGTACTTACAAATTATAAGAAGATGTTTCTTCTTTCACAGCACAGAGTGATCTGAAGTGAAACTTGGAGTTTAAATAGATAAGAAAGAGTCTCTTCCAGAAACAATTTTAACATGTCTGGTTTTCTGGATCAACTCGGCTGGGAAAAAACTGTAAGAGCTGAGAAAAATTTATAGATAAAAAAAAACTTTTGGTTTATTTTTATCATGTCTTTAGACATGATAAAAATTAACTACCTCCCCCTTTTGTCTGGGAATGTTGTCTCACACTTTCTAAAAATAGACCATCACTCCTTTCTAAAGAATAGAATTCCAAGAATGAGTCCTGGTTTGTTTTTTCGAATGGGTGAGACATCTTTCCCAGACAAACAGAGGGGACAGTTAATTTTTATCATGTCTATAAGACATGATAAAAATTAAGTTAAGATCGTTCGTTAAGATTTTTATCATGTCTATAAGACATGATAAAAATTAACCAAAAGTTTTTTTTTTTTTTTTTTTTTTTTTTTTTTCAGCTGTGAAAAATTTTTTCCCAGCCGACTCGATGGACAAGATACCATTTTTTAAGAATGGACTCTCGTTTACCTATTTAAGTTTTCCAAGTTTCGTTTCAGATGAGTCCGTGCTGCGAATACTGTTCTCCTGAAGATCTTTCAATAATACCACTTTCTCGGATAAAATTCATCACCTTTCGCTTTTTTAGCATAACTTAGATAGATATAGAGAAATTCCTCGTTTTTATGATCTTTCGGGTAATACTCATTTCCATTTTCGTCTCGTGCATATCGGATGTAATTCGTCTCTGGCTTTTCCCGAATTCTATCCTGTATATAATATTCTTTTCCAATGCTGGATTTAGGATAAATCTCTCCTCCCCTCGCATTGACAGCATACGTTTTTACATTTACATCCAATGAATTTAACGGGTATTCTCCTCCATTGTTTAATTTAGGATAAAATTCGTCTCCGGAATTGGATTTGGCGTACCGACGAGGAAGCGCTATATATTCATGACCCCGATATTCCACAGCGTAATATTCATTTTCATGCTCGTCTTTGGCAAAAATAGGTCGATTGTCATTATCGAAATAATACAGCTCCTGTTTAGGTTTTTTAGGATCTTTTGGATATCGTTCTTTTCCAAATTCATCTATGGTGTAAACCGAAACCATGTTTTTTTCCTTTACCGATCTTGATATTTACATGAGTCACCTCCGATTATCCAGTTATCTTTTGATACATCTTTCGAATCCAGTCTTCAATCGATTGGCCCGTCGTTTTGAGATGTTCGGAATTATGAACGGTCAAATAAGCCATGTAAGCGGCTAGACCAAACGTGAGGACTAATAAAAATAAAAAGATGAGCCGGTTCGTTAAGGGGGTGACTGCGACTAGGATGATGCTGATATAAACCGTAGAGTAAAACAATATGCCTTGACCTAAATAACGATCCATTTTTTTTTCTACTTTATTCCATTTGAATCAACGAGTCAGCCGAGACCGGATAGTCATCGGTCGTGACGGGCTTTTCGGTCATTTCACCTGTGTACAACAACGTCATGTCAGGATCGGGGAGGGCTTTTAATTTTCGGTCTTCCCAGTAAGCTGAACGAGGATGCGTGACGAGAATTCTAAAAAACAATTTCATGTCGCGCTCGGTCCAAATTTCATAGACTGAGGTAAGGAGGGGGATACCTTCGGGATGCTGCGTCGCATCAAAAACAGCTTCTCGTCCATCTATTTTATATCGCGCTCCATGTTCCGGTACAATACGACTCAGCTCTTGAACTTCAAGTCGAAGGGTTAATCCAGCCGGTAAAATCCCTTCATAGGCTTCTTCTTTGGGTACGCATACGTGATACCCGTACAGAGTGGCTCGAATTCCTTCTGTGGAGGAAGAAGGACAAAAGACAAAAGGTTGACGCCAATTACAAGTGGCGTATAATACGGAATCGGGAATAAATCGTCCCGATCGTATGCGATGGCCTTCACGACACGTTTCGGGAACGCTATAAGTCGAAGCCTGTTTCACAAATCGCTGCGACCAAAATTTCAAACCTTGCCGTCGAACGCGTTTCTTTCGAATTTTTCTCTTTTCGAAAAGACACATGTGAGGAGAAGTGGGTAAATAAATAGCCGTTTTCAATTGTTTGAGGAATGGGTACGGCGTGCAGTCGGGACGAGAACAAATATTATAGCCGGGAATATAAACTTCTTCGTTGGTTTCGTCACAAGAGGTACGAGGTTCATGATCAAGAGTCGTCCAGGGCCGAATCCAATTCGCAACGATCGATAAATGATCGAATTTAAACACATCGAGATGCCGATACTGAAACGCGCCGGGGATGCACGGTCGACATACATTTCCGTCAAAAAATGTTTGAGGAGGACACGTTTGAATTTCCCTCCGAGCGCAATCAAAATATTGATCGCTCGTATCGCCTATCGCGAGTTTCGACGACTTATCCTCACAAGCCCATTCAACCGTATATTGATCCGACACTCGATAGCCTGGTTCTAGAACCGTACGTTTTCGGGTTGGATCACACGTGTAAGCTACAGCTCAATCCAAGGATGTTGAAAATTGATAGGACGGGAGATGTTTCGTATACTCGTGAGCGGGAACGATAGTTTCTTTTGAGCTCGGTTGAACATTTTCACAGAAAAGAGGCGGTTGACATGTTTGAGACGTTTCGTCGTACACCATCGGTAAATGAAATAAGGCATCGCCGGTCCATGTATCCCAGGAAAGAGGACAGGATATAGTGTCGCGAACCATTCCGTTTTCACAAATCGCGTAACCCGGAGAGTACAGAAAAGATCCTTTTTGGACGATGGGGAGAGGCCGTTGCGTATTATCTGGAAATCCGTCGCAGAGATCAGACACGCATCGCCGATAATGTGTCGAATATTTTTCTCCGGGCGAACATCGAATCATTTTCGGTCGATGGCCACGACACTCGATATACGTCACCTCGTCAATCGGAAAATGTTGACCGTCTTCACAGTAAGATACGAAATGTTTTCGCGAAGTGCAAGCGTCGTAGTAGAAAAATGTCTTGGGCGGACAGGCGATTCGAATCGGTTGTTCGTTCTGGCATTCGTAATAAAAACGTCGATTGGTTGGATCAGGTAAAACCGATCCGTCATGCTGATCGATGCAGGGATTGACAGGAATGCAGGTAGAAGGAGAATGTTCTTCTTGACACATGAGCACATCTAGAATACGACCGTGCCGACATCGATAATAATAATACATCATGGACTTTTCGCGGGGTACAAAACTCTGCGATCGTAATAAAAACAGGTAGAGGTTTTTCCCCGTTGCGGGGAGCTGAGTATCATCGGGCTGTCCAAAACATTCATCTTTTTCCCAAATCCGTCCTTCCGCGAAATAATATTCGAGTGGGAGAGGAAACGTCCATGTTTTTCCCGTGGAGGTGTGAAACGAAACCTCGTTGTCGTTTGAGGTCTCGATCTGATATTGGAAACGCGTCGTTGTCGTCCGAGGAGAAGAAGGAACTTTCGGGGACGGGACCGAAAAATTATAGAAATACAAGTAGCAGTAGTATAAACCCAAAACGAATAAAAGTATGGCGAGCACCCAGCCTTTATTCATAAACGAGATGTGCCAATTATGGAAAGAGCAAAAAATTCCGAAAAAGGACGCAGCAGCGTGTTGTTCCAAACCGAATTATCGACATTTTTTAAAACAAGATCGCGCGTTGGATGAAATGCCGGCTCTGTATCGTGAATGTTTATCCTGTCAACAAAAAAGAAAGATCTTGGCGCGATAAAAAAGTAAGTCAGAATGGATTCGTATCGTCTAACCCGACGTCATTTTCGTCAATTGCAACGGCTTCACTTCCTCTCGCAAATGCGGCAACGCGATTGGTATCATCATATCGTCATCCAATACGTGATGGATCCCCAAAAAGGACGCCATTTCACACTTTTTCATCCGGCTATGGATACCCATACAGAAGAGTCGCTGGTTTTCTTTGGAAAACGTCGCTTGTTTCTTACGTTTATGTTGAAACGGATCGTTCACCAAGGTTTGAATGCCGAACAACGGTTACAACCGAACGCGTTATTACCTCTCAAATCGCTCGACGATCCCGTCTATGAAACACAACGCAAGGCTATTCAAAATATTTGGGAGGTCGATGCTCATTGGTATACTACGGAGAATAAAAACGATATTGCCGTGAAGAATACGGCTCCTTTCATCAAAACCGAACCTCAAGCTCTGTAATTTAAAATATCCAACGGATGAGTGAGATGATTCGGATACGACACGATTTCAATCGTATGAGGCCATTTTAGCATGTATTTATAATGTAAAAGATCGTGCCGTCTCAGCGTATCGAGCCGGATAGCTGAAATATAGGTTTTTTCTTCTTTGGTTTTCTCATACAAATAACAAATACCTTGATCGACGAACACGTAAACGTCTTGAGGAAACAGTTGCAGAAGCGACTTGTCCTTGGAAAAGTGTCGAATCACAGTATAATGAGAACTCGTAGGGATCGGAACCGGTTCTAATTTATAAAGGAGGAAAGAAAGAAAAATGATACACCCGAGCGCGATCATTCTATGCATTGTATTTCTAGTGACTCTCTTGAATCTTTTTTATAAACCCGATCTCCGGATGCCTTCTATTCCTCCCTCATCATCATTAGCCTTACGAGAAATTTCAACCGAGACGTATTGCCCTTTCCAAATCTTTCAGTGTCCCGATAGCCATTGCGATTGTTCTCAGCTCTGTGAAACAAATCCCACGTTTTACGAAAAACTCACTCTTTCTGATAAAACATGGAATCATCTCGAACCGGGTACTTATTGTATTCCCCAAGGAATTCGGACCGCTTGTCTTTCTTCCTCTGAAATTCCTATTTTTTCGGCCTCGGGATGGCTCTGTGCTCCTCGTTCCTCTTTCACCCATCCCTGTCAACATCCAGAAGCCCGTGATCCTTCTCTCAATGTTTTAATAGATCGTCGAACCCAACAACCCGCTCAAGAAGTAGCCGATTATTACGAAACGTTAGAAGATGGATCGTTCCGATACCAGTGTCAATGCCATTCTTTAGATCGACGAGGTAATCGAATGATTCAAACATCTCCGTGGGTCTGTTCTGTCGATTACTGCGTTCGAGATTTGTGGAACGTGCCCGGACTAGGATGGGACGCCGAACGACACGTCTGTGAATGTGGACCCTACGTGCATCGAGTTCTGGGCGATCTATCTTCCCCCTGTGTTTTGGAATATACACACATAGACGAAAAGCATAGGTTAACGGGAAAACGAGAATGTATGACCGATCAATCTGTTGAATTCCGACCGATTTATTGTCCAGAGAATCAGTCGGTTTTACGGTTCACAAAACGGGTCTTGCGAGGCAACACAGCGTACGATTATGTCATTGTACATGGAACAAGTGTTCCTAAAATTTCGAGAGGTCAAGAATGACATCTCATTTCAAACGAATCGAGAAAAATTTTCAAACGGACCAAGAATTGAGTCGGTTTGAATAGGAAGACGAAAGCCCCAAAGAGGAAGGATGGTCGAAGAGACAAACGTTCGCCATTCATTTACTACTGGTAACGGCGGGTCCTACGATTCTTTTTGCTTTACTGGGCAACGTATTGAAGATTCATTATTATGTCATCTGTTTAATTCTATTATTTTACTTTGGAGCTCTGGCCTACTTGATACGATACCGATTTCAGTGGCTATTGCAAGCTTTTAAAGAAAGCCAGAAATATATTCATTGAATATGGGACTTGAAGAGTGGATTATATAAGAAAAACTTTGAAAAAAAATGAAGAGGGAGAAGAGTAATAAAAAAGGAAGAAGCAATAATTTAACCATGGCGATGGATCCTGTACTTATTCATCTATCTCCCAAAAATTCTGAAGGTAAAGAGTTAGATTTGGAAATATGGATAAACCCCGATGATACGGATGACAAGATTATAGAAATACATCGTCATAATCGCAAAGACAAAACGAAAGAATTTGAACCCTGTTGTCAAAATCCTTTTTTAACTCCCGCTATCCTCCAACGTAGAGAAAATGAAAAGAATAAAACGATAGATAAAACATTAGAATTGACCAAAGAAGCCATCCACATGTTGAAAGAAGTCTTTTCGGGAAATGGAGAATTCAGTACAATGGAATTTGATGCATCGTCCACTGAGGTAAGAGCTGATTTTAGACAGCCGACCAAAAAACCTGAAGTTGAGAAAGCAACAAGTTGTCAAGGTCGTAAACATAAGAAAAGAGTTAATAAAAAGAAATAATACATTTAAAAAGACCTCCCCATCCTTCTATGAATTTCTTGAACAATGAACTGTTTTCACGAGATTCAATCCACATCTTTGCTGGATCTAAAGAGAATCTTGAGAGAAGACATGGCTTAAACTGTTTCCAGAAGAGTTGAAGTGCAGGCTTTTTCAACAGCACAGAGGGGTCTGAATCAAAAATTGAAATGCAGAAATATATAGAAGAGAAATTCCATTCTTAAAAAAAAAACTGGGATTTCTTGTCAATCGAATCGGGTGAAAAAAAAAAAAAAAAAACTTTTTGTTAATTTTTATCATGTTTTTAGACATGATAAAAATTAACTCTACCCTCCTTTTTGTTTTGAATGATGTCTCACCTTTCCTAAAAATAGATTTCTAAGAATGATCATGTTTTTCTTGGAAGTCTATTGTTTACAAACATGTCTAGACAACATGTTGACATCATTCAAAACGAAAAGGAGGGTAGAGTTAATTTTTATCATGTCTAAAAGACATGATAAAAATTAACAAAAAGTTTTTTTTTTTTTTTTTTTTTTTTTACTGAAGAATTTTTTCTCCTAGTTCTTAAAAATATTTTTCAACGATATCTCGATATCTCTACCTATTTTATTCCCCCCTCTCTTAGTATATAAATGGTTGAAAAAGAAATCGGGGTTCATTCTGTTTCGTAAAAAGATAGCGAACACATGGCAACGGATAACTTAGTCATTTCATGTGAAGAAGATCCCTTTGAGGATATTCCAGATACGGAACCCACTTTTTATGGACCATTTTCACCCGTTTTTAGAGTACCGAAAAAGTCTTCTCCTTCTCCAACTCATTCTTTGGAAATACTGTCTTCTCCTCCCTCGTCATCCACTCATCAGTGCTCTAGAAAGAAGAAGTCCTCACAGACCAAGCTCCACCAAAAAATTGTTGGTGTGTTGGCTGTCACCTCTGATGGATATACTCTTACGAACTGCGTCCGGTTTATAGCCAGAGACCTGAAAACACATACGAAGGAATTTATTCAGCAATTGAATGCGGATCTGGAACGACTTCATATTGAAAAACTGTACGTGGCGAATGAACCCACTCGAGAAAAAATTCATCAAAAGGTACATCTCAAGTTTTTATGGACTGTTATTTACAAACCTCAACATCGTCAGCCACAGCAATGTCCATCTTGTCGATCGAAATCTTGTCATCGATTTATGGCGCTCCAACAATTAGTGAAATTTGCTGTTCATAAATGTATTCATTGAGTGGATAGGTAATCAAGGAATTTTTATCTCTTTTTCCTTTTTTCAGATGATCCAGAGAAACAAATACTCTACTTCATATGGTTTAGTGGTAAAGACCTCATCAGGACAGGTGGTGATGATTCATCGAAAAATGCCATACTGTTTTCAAAATTATTTAATTCAGCTTTTAGAAAATAAACGTATCGAACCACCCTTCGATTTGGAAAAAATATCGGTGCTTCAAGATGAATTTGAAAACCATATTTATCCGACTCTCCATCCCAATTTACAAGACGATTATGATCGGTACAAGGCTAAATTAGCTTATGAAGATGAATGGGATTTCCCGCATGGACAAATGGATAAAAGACGCTTCAAGAAAGACGACGACCCTCGATTCAAATGGTTCAGAGTCGCGTATCAGGAATTTGAAGAAGAGTCCGGCTACCGATTCGCCTACCAACCCTCGGACGTGGCTCAGTATCCCTTAATCAAACTAGAATTTACGAGATTAGATCAATGCATTTATACACAATATTTTTTTATAGTCGAACATCCTAAACATTTACGCCGTAATACCTACTTTGATAATTATTCTCCTTTCCAATCTCAAGCTGCTTATAGAATGGCTCTCGAACGCAATATCGGGAGTATTGATGATTGGATGGTCTATCGGGGTTACTTAATTAAAATCGAAGAGGCTCTAAAGTATCTAACACGTCAACAGGAAATGAAAAAGGACGGGAAGGATCAAGTGTTGCTATATTTTTTAGAAGGAGATAAATGGAATCCACCCGATTCTATTTGCTATTTAGAAAAGTAAAAAAAAATGGAATAAGATCCCTTAGCCACCCCGCATTTCCCATTTGAAGAATCCATCCTATCTATTCTTTTTTAAATGTCTCGGGATGTCATCCGACGCATTCTCTCCACCAAAAAAAAAACGAGTTCCTCCCACCTACCCCAAAAAGAAGAAGAAGAAATTTCCCATGAGTCTTTTCGAGAACACTCCTTCCCCTCTCTCTTCCTATATATAAAAGAAGCCGAGAGAAAAGTTGTCTTTTCTTTTTTTTTCCATCTCGTCCTCAGGAGAGAGAGAGAGAAAACCAAATGCCATGGAATGGGTACGGCGAGAGTCTTTTTCCCTCGCGATTCGTTTCCGTTTCGCCAAGACAATTCCCCTCACGTTTTACTTGGGGTCGGGCACGCTCTATTTTCGAGGATCGGAACTCGTGACTTGCCTTTCCCAGCAAGGGACTTGGATGAGTTCGAAAAGTCAACGGACTATTCAGCAATGGATCTCTCCAGCCCCTTTTCGCCCTTACCGATCCTTAACGACGGATCTCTGGATCGATACGTCGGACCGCCCCAGCCGGATTCTCCGCTATACCCCTTTTATCACCTTCGATTCCCTGGAAAGACTCCTCAACGATTTGGGTCCAGACGCTCTCCTCTTTTCGACCTGGCTTCAGAGTGTGATGAGAGAACCTCTTCAAATCCAAGAAGATTCTCAGACCGGGGAAACTAATTTTAGTCCCGTGGAGAACAAGGTGATGGACTTTCAGTTTCAAAATTTATCGGAACTGTTTCAATGTGCTTTATGTTTTTATTCTTCTTAAAGAGGAGTGGGGGGGAAAGAAAACCTAAAAATTGTAGAATAATCATAAAAAATAATTTTGTTTTTCTTTAAAAAAAATATTGAGATAGTCCAATCTTGTGGAGGAGGTGGAAAATTCAAAATTATTATCTAAAACAGATATGGCGGTCAGTCCATTTCGATCCACGGAGGAGGATATGTGTGAGATTCTCTGATCCATAGAGGGTTTCAGGAAAAAAAACTGCGAAAGTTTCCCCTTATCTCCAAAGAATGGGTATCCAGGTTGAATGCAGAGTACAGACTGATGGGAAGCCGAAACTCAAGTTCCTTAAATAGAAAAAAATGAGAGCTCCTTCTAGAAACAATTTTAGATGTCTTGTTTGGATGAGTGAGTCGACTGGGAAAAATTTCTCAGCGCTGTGGAAAAAAATTTTGAGTTAAAAAAAAAAAAAAAAAAAAAAAAACTTTTGGTTAATTTTTATCATGTCTTATAGACATGATAAAAATTAACTCTCTCTTCTTTTTGTCTGGGAATGATGTCTCACCATTTCGAAAAATAGAACATATCCCATTCTTGAAATTCTATTATTTTAGAAAGGATGATGAGTGATGGTCTATTTTTCGAAACGGTGAGACATCATTCCCAGACAAAAAGAAGAGAGAGTTAATTTTTATCATGTCTATAAGACATGATAAAAATTAACAAAAAGTTTTTTTTTTTTTTTTTTCAATTCATAAATTTTTTCTCTGAGCTTTGCCATTTTTTTCCCAGCCAGCTCCATCCATAAAACAACACCTCTCAAAATCTTTTCTCACTTATCTATTTAAACCACTCGAATGTTTTTGCTTCCAATGAGTCCACGCATCTTGGCCTTTCTTCCCCTCTGCTCTGAGAAAGATAAGGTAGATTGTTTTCGGTGGACCGTCCTGTTGACGCTTCCGATTTATATAGAGAGTTATATATAGATAGGGTCCCTCCTAACTCCCTCTATTATGACTATTAGTCTTTTTTTTTTCAAGAAATATACAAAGAATGATCCACAGTTTTTTTTCCGTTAATGAAAAAACAAATATGCTTCTACCTTCCGACTTCTTTTTAGTACCTCTTTAGGTGTCTCCTCCTTCTGGATCTTTTCCTTCTCCTCTCTTCCTCGCGAGCAGGGAATTGAAAATGCTGTTCAGGATGCAACGCTCGTAAAGACTCCATTTTCTTCCTGGAGAGGGCGTCTACGGCAAACACCGTCTTGTCATGAAATTGGAGTTGATAGTAAAGAGGTCCGTGAATAATATACACGGAGCGAGCTCGCAGTCGATAGGGAATCATACGATACCCGTCGGCTTCTGATTCCATTTCCCATCCATAAAGACGGATAGAAGCTTCTCCGGTTTGAAGAATATGAACCCACTCGGGTGAAACGTAAAACAGTTTTAAAAAGGTTCCAGCATCGACGGCGATCACATTTTCCCATCGCAGATAAGCGTGTAAGCGAAAGGTTCCTGCCTCCATCATCGATTGGAAAGCAAAGTGCTTGAAAACTTCGATGGACGAAAAATAATGAAGGATTTTTCCATCGTAACAGGATAAATAGCACATGGTTTCTTGGACGATTTGTTCCATACGCTCCGGGTCCCGAAACCATTCTTCAAAACGGGAGAGAGGTTCCCATTGATCAGCTACTTCGAGATGACAGACGGGCGTGATTTCCACCAGGGTAGGTAGAACTGCAACAGCATCGGTCGACATTTTAGTTTTGCTCGGTTGAGAAGGAAGAACGAGAATGAACCCTGTAGGTAGAAAAACTCGGATCTATATAAATACTAGAGGAAAAAAGGCGGGGGGAAGGGAAGTTCTTCCTTCCTCCCAAAGAATAAGAAAAGTGAGTGGAAAGAAAAAAATCATTTCGCTCTCAGGAAAAAAAAAAAGAATTTTTTTTCTTGTCAACATGTTGTCTAGACATGTTTCTAAAAATAGATTTCCAACAAAGGTTCATTCTTTTCTTAGAAATCTATTTTTAGAAAAAAACTGACATATCCTTCACAACAAATTTCTTTTTTTTCCCCTCCCTCCAGCAGCCAACTGGATGGGCAAGCGTTTCGGGTCAGATCAGTCCGTGCTGACATTATTTTTTTTTAAATACAATGGAATTAGTATAGGAATGTACTAGAAACTGACCCAAGGTTGAAAAGAAAATATCAAAATCAATACTCACTTCTTGACGATTTCTTTTTCCAAAAACCTGTCGAAGAATTCTTGATGGGTTATCCAATCTCTAGACCTGTCTGAAGGGAATTCAATCTAAGGTGAGCGCGCATTTACCTGACGCGAAACTCGGAATATCTGCATAAATAACAAAACGTCCATTCTTAAAAACTTATCGTCTAGTCCATTGAGTTGGTTGGGGGGGAAAAAATTTTCTGAGTAAAAAAAAAAAAAAAAAACTTTTTCTTAATTTTTATCATGTCTTATAGACATGATAAAAATTAACTGTCCCCTCTTTTTGTCAAGGAAGGATGTCTCACCGTTTCGAAAACGAAACCAAAACTCATCCTTCTCATGGCAATTATTCCAAGAATGAGTCACGGTTTGTTTTTCGAAACGGTGAGACATCCTTCCCAGACAAAAAGAAGAGAGAGTTAATTTTTATCATGTCTAGAAGACATGATAAAAATTAACAAAAAATTTTTTTTTTTTTTTTTTTTTATCACTCAGAAATTTTTTTCAAAGCTCTGAGAATTTTTTCCCAGCCGACTCAATGATCCAAACAAGACAGATCCAAATTGTTTCTAGAAGGAACTCTCCCTTCTCTATTTAAACCACTCGTGTTTCCAACTTCAGTTCAGTCTGTGCTGTGAATTCGACCTGGATACACACTTCTCCCTCTTGGAAAGAATTTCTGTGAAGGTATGCGAACATTTTTCTCAGCTCTTAGAAAATTTTACCAGCTGACTTGATCGACGACAGACATCTCGAACATTCTGTTATCTGCGGAAGTCGTTTCATTTTCGTGCAGTCCATGCTGTGGACTCACCTGAATATCCATTGCTCCCTCCCCTTCTGGAAAGGGTCGTAACTTTTTTAGATCCTCGTCGCTCTTTTTACGTTTCGTTGGATATCTAGGACGAACTTTTTTATCTTATTCCTTTCAAACTCTAATATTGAGGTTGGAGAGCCGTCATGGAAAATCAGCCATGATCCTGACGAATCTAAACCGACTCCTTGAAAGCAGAGCTATGTCATGTTTTTTTGATGACAGATTTCCAAGCTCCGAGTGATGAGAAATTTAGAAATTTTGCAGTGTTAACGGAAAGGAGGAGACAGAAACCTGGAGAATGGAAATGAAGCTGAGAAAAAATGCTAAGAGCTCAGAAAAAAAAGGCTCTTTCCAGGAGGGAGGAGAAGCGCATATCTAGGTTGAGTGCACAGCACACACGGATCTGAAGTTGGAAACGCGACGGGTTTAAATAGAGAAGCGAGAGTTTCTTCTAGAAACAATTTTGGATGTCTTGTTGTTTGGATCATCGAGTCGACTGGGAAAAAAAATTCTCAGAGCTCTGGAAAATATTTTCTAAGTGATGAAAAAAAAAAAAAAAACTTTTGGTTAATTTTTATCATGTCTTCTAGACATGATAAAAATTAACTGCCCCTCCTTTTTGTCTAGGAAGGTTGTCTCACCATTTCTAAAAATAGATCATGACTCATTCTTGGAATAATTGCCTTGAGAAAGGGTGAGTGATGGTCTATTTTTAGAAAGGGTGAGACATCCTTCCCAGACAAAAAGAAGAGAGAGTTAATTTTTATCATGTCTTAAGACATGATAAAAATTAACCAAAAGTTTTTTTTTTTTTTTCAATCTCATCTAGAGAATTTTTTCTAGCCGACTCGATCGACAAGGCATGACATGACCATTGTTTCTTTTTTTTTAATAATGGACTTTCACCTATCCCTTTCAACCCTCCGAATTTGGCTTTGGATCCGTGTCCTTGCTTCCACATTCAGAGCTCTTTTCTTCAACATTTCGATGCAGAGGAAGAATCAATTCTTTCACGACGTTTAGATATTCTTTCAGAATGCTAGAAAACTCATTCAAAGAGAGAAGTATCTAAGGGTGGAGTTGCCGGTTGAGGAAAATTCACGAGTCTTGGAACCGGATTATGCGAATCCGTCTGTATGCCAAACTGTAAAGGTGAACCACCCGCTTTAGGAGAGCATATAATAGTAAGATCCATCTTTTTCCAATTTTTGATTTGAATATACTTGTTTCTTCTTACTCGGAACATTTTCCTTTTTCTTCCTCCTCATCCAGGAACTGAATTCCAGGTGGAACAGAAGCATTTGTAATAAACTGTTGTTTCTTGGTTCCACACGCTTGACATTTTCCCGTGACCATCGGCCGTCGATTTTTCGACATGCGATAGTGGACGTCGACCGTATCGGTCTTGGCTCGGCATTTCACACACCAAATGGAATACGAAACAGGTTCCGCGTCAGAATGCTCCATTGCAGTAACACACTCTTTATTATTTTCTTCTCTTTCGATAGAGAGAGAGAGAGAGAGATCTTAACCAGAAGTGTAGATATAAAATTTAGGATACGTTTCGGATCCGTCGGCTCTTTTCGCATACCCCACTTCTTCACAGAGGTATTCCGTTTGCTGATCCGCTCTTCGAGGATAAAACTCGTTTCCCCAAGCATCGCGAGCATAACGAATTCGATCGCCGGCCGTTAAACAATATTCGACTCCATCCGCCTTTTTAGGATTCATTTCATGCCCCGATTCGTCTTTGGCATAAGGGAATAAAACAGACGTATAAAGCGAATACTCGTCCCCATTTTGAAATTTCGGGTAGTATTCTCGTCCAAAAGCCGTTCGGGCATACCGTCGAGGAGCTAAAATGTATTGGTTTCCGTTTAAATCTACCGCGTAATACTCATGACCGTTTTTGTCTCGAGCCAAGATAGGATTTCCTTCAGGATCCGTAACGTATAATTCGTAATGAGGATGTTGGGGGTCGGTCGGGTATCGTTCTTTCCCCGATGCGTCTACTCGATAAACAGACATGCTTAGTTCTCGTCGCCTGCTCCTTCCTTCCTCCCACTCGAGACCCGTTGAGATGAGGGTATGAGGTTGATATCTATAAAATGGGTTGACCCTTTCAAACTATTCCATTGCTTAAAGACGCGTGGGTTAGGAAAAAAAATATTAATAAAAGCAAATATCTGAACGGTTCAACACAACGGGTGAATGGAAAAAAGGAATAGTTCTCTCTATCCAGTCACAGGATGGTTTCTTCTTCTAGAACGGCTCACACTCAACTGAAGCGAAACTCGGAACTCGAAATGTTTAAATAGATCATAGAGTCCATTCCAGAAAGAATCCGGAGATGTCTTGTCCAGCCAAGTTGACTGGGGAAAAAAATTCTGAGATAAAAAAAAAAAACAACTTTTGGTTAATTTTTATCATGTCTTATAGACATGATAAAAATTAACTGTCCCCTCTTTTTGTCTGGGAAGGATGTCTCACCCATTCGAAAAAAACAAACCATGACTCATTCTTGGAATTGTTGCTATTAGAAAGGGTGAGTGATGGTCTATTTTTAGAAAGAGTGAGACATCCTTCCCAGACAAAAAGGGAGTTCATTAATTTTTATCATGTCTAGAAGACATGATAAAAATTAACCAAAAGTTTTTTTTTTTTTTTTTTTTTTTTTTCAGAGTTACAGAAATTTTTTCCACCCGACTCGATCGACAAGACGTCCCCATTTTTATTTAAGAATGGATTCTTGTTTATATGTGTAAGCATTCCGAGTTTCGTTTTAGATGAGTCTATGTTGTTGAAGAGGAAACATGGGTACCCTCATTTTTTTTCCTACCTGATTTCTAAGATGAATTCAGTGAGTTCACCTTGACCTTTTCAAATTTTGTTTGTTTAATTTTAGCCTACAGGTTGACGGATAAATCATTCTGATTTTTTATATATTTTTTTGTGTCCCTCTCTCTCTAAGAAACCTATCTCGTTCCAAGTCTTCTCAAAGTGCTATTGTTTCGTTTCGAGACGAGGTCATTTCACACACCCCCCCTCCTCCTCAAAAAGTATATATATATAAAAATTAAAGGAAGTGATTTTCATACACACACTTCACCTTTTTGAGTGGTGTCACGATGAGCCTATCCAGTAGAGAACGTCTTAGGGAAAGAATGCGTGAACAG
Organism: Stegodyphus dumicola; assembly: GCF_044657685.1. Taxonomy (NCBI): domain Eukaryota; kingdom Metazoa; phylum Arthropoda; class Arachnida; order Araneae; family Eresidae; genus Stegodyphus; species Stegodyphus dumicola. Next base: position 118,418,295 of record NC_140770.1, on the reverse strand, counting down.
AAACGACGCTGGCGAAGCAATTCAGCTAATCGAGAGCGAGAACGAATACTTCAAAGGGAACGTTATGCTGTTCTTAAAAAGAACTCCCGACCACGAAAGAAACATCTTCCTCCCAAGCAGTGGGAAAGCTATACGAATTTGCAGTATAAGGATATGTGGTCCGAAGAAGCCTATCAAAAATGTATTCGACAATGTAATAAAGAGCAATACAATTTCCTGATCTACGTTCTCGTCCGTTTGTACACTTATTACGCGTTACCTGAATCGAAACGTCCCCCTCCTCTGGATATTATTGTGCAAGGATCTGCCGGAACGGGTAAATCTTTCCTGATCCAAGCTTTATACCAAACTCTGATTCGAACGCCTCTTTTTAGCGAAGCGTGCTCGGTTCTCAAACTCACACTCAGTGCTCAAGGAGCGGTCTACATTACGGGAGATACTTTGCATCATGCCCTGCGTCTTCAAATGAACGGGACTTTTGTTCGACCTCTGACCCAAGAGACTTTAGACTATTACAGACCCCTGTATGCTCCTTTACGGATGGTGATTTTGGATGACGTTTCCACGATCGGATCCAATTTATTTTCGCGCCTCGACCAGCAACTTCGACAACTGTGTCATGTGCCGGATAAACCATTTGGGAATGTGCATATGATTAAATTTGGAGATTTGCAGCAGCTCCAACCGATTCGCGACACGCCCATTTTTTATTCTGAAGGGTGGTGGACGCCTCAATCCACGCTCTACTATGAACTAGTCGAATGTATGCGATTCTCTCTGGATTACGAGGAGAGACTCGATCGTTTAACGAGAAATCACTTTTTAGAACCGGACGATGTGGCATTTTTCCAGTCCTGCGTTCGCAGTTTCGACGAAATTCCTCGCGAAGCTATTATTCTCTGTTTTTCGAGCAAGGATGCAGAGAAATATAATATGAAACGTCTCCAATCCCGAGGGACGTACTGTTCGTGTCTGGCTCGAGACGTGATTTATTCCGAGAGCGAAAAATTGCGCAAGAGGATGATGAAACGGAGTCGACATTTACATCGATCTCAGATGGCGAATCTCGAATCCGTCCTCCATTTACAAAGAGGAGCGCGATATCAATTAACTAAAACGCTCGACAGATCCAAAGGATGGATGAATGGAGCGATTGGAACACTACACCAAATAGACCAGGACGAAGACGGAGTTGTGACGCGTGTCTGGCTGCAATTTTCGAATAGTCTAGCTCCTATCGATCGCGTCTCCATTCGTATTGACACCTGTTCGACAAAAACACTCGCATTTTATCGCGAACAGTTTCCTTTGATGTTAGCCGAAGCGATCACGGCTCATAAAGCCCAAGGAGCCACCTTTCCGTCGATCGCAATTTACATGAACGGACCTTTTTATCGATTTCAGCAATATGTCGCTTTTTCTCGAGTGACTCAACCCCAGGGATTGTATATTCTGGACCAGTTTCGTCCCCGCATGAAATTGGCGAGCAAGCAAAAATACGAGGAGGAACTGGAGCGATTGCAAAACATGTCCCGGATTCCGTATGATATATCGGGTCGAGAAGAGAACCAAGATCCGTACGAGTTTCTCATGAACCTTCTTCAATGTGGGAATCGTCTTTCCTTCCATCTTTCCAATAGGAACATCTCCCAAGAAAAAGAAGTCGTCAAACTAGAAGAAAAACCTTCTTTCCATGTAAAACCTGTTATAAAATGTCACTCTTAAATCTTTTTTTAAAAATTCAATAAAAAGAAATATTCTCCATCAAAACCCCTCCATTCTTTCAAAGCTTCACAAAACGCTCAACAATGTCCACACAATGGGAAGAGAAAAATCGATCTCAACGGTCCACACAACATGTTGACTCCTCAAAATATGTCTCTCCCAAGTGACAGGATGCTTTTTCTTCAATGGCTGACACTCATCTAAAGCCAAACTGGGAATGCTTAAATAGATAAGCGAGAGTTTATTCTTAAAAAAATGGCGCTGTCTTGTCAATGGAGAATCGAGTCGGCTGGGAAAAAATTTTGAGAGCCTGAAAAAAAAATTTATAACTCTGAAAAAAAAAAAAAAACTTTTGGTTAATTTTTATCATGTCTTCTAGACATGATAAAAATTAACTCTACCCTCCTTTTGTCTGGGAATGTTGTCTCTCCGTTTCTAAAAATAGACCAGAACCCATTCTTGGAATTTTATTCTTTTTAGAAAGGATGAGTGATGGTCTATTTTTAGAAACGGTGAGACAACATTCCCATTCCCAGACAAAAGGGGAAGGTAGTTAATTTTTATCATGTCTAAAGACATGATAAAAATTAACAAAAAGTTTTTTTTTTTTTTTTTTTTTAAGTTAGAAAATTTTTTTTCCTGCCTCTCAAAATATTTTCCCAGCCGACTCGATTCTCCAATTGACGACATAGCGCCATTTTTTTTTAAGAATGGACTCTCGTTTATCTATTTAAGCATTTCGAGTGTCACTTCAGATGAATGTTAGCTGTTTAGGAAGAAAAACGCAGATTCCCATTTTCTCATTTCCTTCAGAGAGAGAGAGAGACCTAGATTTTCGAGACTCGATGACTTTTCAAGCACTTTTTGTTTAAGCTATTCGACTTCATATTTGTCTGACGTTCAAGAGTATGATGACTCGTGGATGGATCTCTTCCACCTCATTCTCTTTCCAGTCGATTTAGAAGGGGAAGGGGAGATTTTTTTCCCTCATGGAGGATGTCTCCTGAATACCGTTCAAAGAGTCTATGGAGAAATTATATGGTCAGAGTCACGGATTTCCAGGGTAATCTGCTTCTCAGCTAAAAAAAAGGATCTCTCTTTCCCAGTCTGTCTTCGATTGCCTCGTTAACTGTGAAACCCATCGCTTTTCCGATTTTATGGTTCTCCCAGTATAATCAGACAGTCGGTCACAAAAGTATTCGAACACCGGTACCCTATCAGAAAATGACAAGATGGCGTTTTTTTTTTCCTCTTTCTCTCTGTGTGTCGTGTTATTCCATCCTAGGTTTTCTTCTCCCCCTATCTTGGAAAAAACTGGAAAAAATTGGTTACGATCTCTTTTTGAATAGGGAGATGCCATTTTGAGAAAAAGCTGACGACCCTATCTTGGAGAATGAACATGACCGCTCTACACACCCTTTCACTCTCTCTCTCTCTTTGAATTGGGAAGCCATTTTGGGAAAAAAGCAGACGACCCTATCTTGGAGAATGGAAATGAACGCCTCTCCCTCTCTCTTTGAAATGGAAAGCCATTTTGGGACCCTCTATTCTTGGGAAGGGAGAAAACTGAAGTCTGCACTTCGCTGTCTCTGAATGCGGAAAGCCATTTTGGGAAAAGTGGACCCTCTTCTTCTGATCTTGGAGAACTGGAAATGAACGCTCTACACGATGTCTCTTTGAATTCAGAAGGTATTTTGGGACCTTCTAATGTTGGAAAACTGAAATGGACGCTCTACGCATTTTCTCTCTCTCTCTTTAACATGAGTAGCCATTTTGGAGGATTCTCCACCACCATCCTAACCTTGGAAAACTGAAATGAACGCTCTACACCTTCTCTCTCTCTCTCTCTCTGAAATGGGTAGTCATTTGAAAACTCCCTAACTTTGGTAAAAGACAGAAATGAACGCTCTACACCATCTCTCTTTGAAAATGGGGGGGGTGTCATTTTGAGACCTCCCTCCCCTTAACTTGGAAAGAAAAACTGAAATGAACGCTCTACACTTTCTCTCTTTGGACATGGGTAGCCCTTTGGGGACCCTCTCCTCTTGGTAGGAAAAAAAAAGAACTGAAGTGAAGGCTCTACACAATCTCTCTTGGAATGGGATCCATATTTCGGGAAACGTGGATCACCTCATGCTGGAAAACTGAAGTGAACCACCAAGATTGGACTCTATACAATATTTTTTTTTAAATTGACATCATGACCCTCCTCCAATTTGTTATTAAAAAAATTGTTTTTTTTTGTTTTGGTTTTTATCTCATTTCCGATGTGATTTCAGAAATGCAATTCCATAACAGTTCAATTTCATTCGAGGTTAAATGATCTAAACAGTCTTTGACCCACCCATCCGTATGATTATTTTCTTCTCCTTCCTGTTGCACCAAATTTTGTAAGTCCATATAATCATTTCATACGGGAAGGGCTGGATCCTCACAAGGCTGTCTTGAAACACTTGGAGTCTCTTTGGGATGAGTGGAGGGATCTAGGATGTCTGGACCCGGCTGCGATTCTACCTCCATGATTTCTGGACCCGTTGGAACTTGTTTACCCGGCTGCGATTCTACCTCCATGATTTCTGGACCTGTTGGAACTTGTGGACCCGGCTGACATTCTACCTCTACGATGTCGGGACTTTTTGAAGCTTGTGGACCCGTCTGACATTCTACCTCTACGATGTCGGGACAGGTTAGAGAAGAAGAAGAAGAGGATACTGGAAGAGGTTCTGTCTGTGAGGAGTCCAAAAGAGGCTGCCTGTTTGAACAAGTCGGGGAAGAAGAAGAAGAAGCTTCTGGGTTCTGAAGCGGATCTTGCACGCCAGGTAGGTTCCGGTAAGTCGACCGTTTTTTAAGAGGTAATTTTTTTCTTCCTCCTCATCTTCAATTGTGATGACTTCAATTTCATTCCGTTGCCGGGTCGATTTTGTTTCGGGCCATGAGGACGGTTTGGTCCAGCTCCTCTTATCATCTAAGGAAGGGATGGGTAAAGGTGGCGGAGGGTTTTCTTCTTCTTTTTCTTGAAACATCATCGGCGATTGGAAAGAAATCTCCTCTTTCAATTGTTTCCAAAGCGAGTACGAGCACCGATCGACGAGAAAGAGACTCTTCTGGGTTGTGACGATGAGATATTGCGTTTTCGGGGGAACGACATAGTTTTGAAAAGGTCTTAAAATATATTTCTTATATTTCATCCTGTCGCTGACTTTAAAACTTCTTTCCTTCAGATTGGGGGACGATGATTCGTAATAGGCGAGAGGAGCGGCTGTGGTTTGAACAATATGAACTTCGTCCTCAGCCGTCGTTCTCACTCCAAACGTAAAATATCGTTTCGTGAGAAAAATATTCTTCCACCGAAAACTCGTGCGCGGATCCGTATATCGCCGGTCTGTTTGAATGGGCCGTCTCAAAGCTCGATCCATCCGATTCCAAGAGAAAGGAGATTCCTCTTTCGTTTGTTGCGATTCGAATAAATTTCTGTATATATTCTGAACGAGCAGGTTGGAGGATTCAACATCTTGGTTGAAAGAAACGATCGCTTGATGAGGTGGTAAATGAGGAATAAATGTCGCACAATGACACGCCAAAAAATTTTCAAGTTGGAGATTTGCTTTAGCGTCTTCAAATCCTCCCCGTTCGAAATCCGTTGAGTTGGAAAAACGTCTAATAGCGACATGGCTCCCAATGGAAAAGAAATGATCTCGCCCAGTACTCTCGTCTTTTTATATATCTATATAGACACACACAGACACACATAGAGGCTCTATGACGTCCGTTTTATTTGTTTTTTTTTTGTTTCTCTCTCTCTTCTTTCCAAGAAATCTTATCTCCATGACCTCTTTTTCTTTTCTTAAAAAGATGAATGTGTGTGGGAATGAGGAAGTGAAAGTAATAATTTAATAAACAAAAAATTATCCAACCATGACCTTCTTTTTTTTCAGAGTCAACCTTTCCAATCCAAGGACGTCCAGAGATAGAGGAAGCAGGGAGAGAGGAGGAGGAGGGAAGGGAAGGTCACACTCTCTTTCTCTCTATAAATAAAAGGGGAGAGCCCCAAAGTCGTATTTTTGTCCAAGTGGATCATGAGGAGGCATCCCCAGCTCACTACGTGTATTCCTTTCAAATATAAATATGTTGATCTTTCCTTTTATATCATCCAAGGAGTCGTTTACCTGAAAGCCTCCGATTTTTCAAAATGTGCGGGTTATTATACCGTGGGGAGTTATCAAAAGATGCGGGACGAATTTTTGTCCGACGAAAACGTGTTGATGGCTCGTGACATTCCACCTTTGGATGCACAAATTTTGTTAATGAAACGAGCCAAATATTTTTACACGTCCCACTTTCTAACCGTCTCGCAAATGAATAGGATTATGGATCGTCTTGAGAAGACAAAAGGGATTCTCGTTCATTTTAGTGAATGGTTGCACAAATGTTTGCACGAACCTCTCTCGATCGAGAAGACTGGGAAGAATACCTATTATATTCTTCTCGAGGACTCTCCTCGTTCGTCTCATCATAGAGAGGCCACGACTTTTGAAAAAATTCCTCGAGCAAGAAAAAATAGAATGGTGGAACAACTACCCCATCCCTCTCCCCGAGCATCAAGAGGAGCCTGTTCAGAAGAAAAAGAAAAAACCTTTCCAAAAGCCTATCCTCATCCTCCTAGATAATGACGGGGATGAGGAGAAGCCTGTTCAGATTCCTCTCCGTTTGTCAAAACCCGTCGAGGATGAAAAACCTCTCCCTTCCTCAAACCCCCTTGAGGAAGAGAGACCCCTCGAGAAGGAGAGATCTCTCCGATTGTCAAACCTCCTCGAAGATGAAAAACCTCTCCCTTTCTCAAGACCCCTCGAAGATGAAAAACCTCTCCATTTATCAAGAACCCTCGAAAATGAGGGACCTCTCGATTTGTCAAAACCCCTCGAGGATAAGGGAACCAAAACTTCTCTCTCTTTCGAAGAGGAGGGACGTCTCAATTTGTCAAGACCCCTCGAGAATAAGGGAACCGAAAATCCTCTCCCTTTCTCAAGACTTCTCGAGGAGGAGGAGGAGGAGAGACCGCTTCATGTCTCAAGACAGGACCCCCCTCTATCTCTTGAGGATCCGAGGGAAACGATTCCTATTGAAAAACCATCTTTCGACGATCCCCAGAAAAGGTCTTCGGAGGAGATTAGACTTCCATGTAGAAAAGGAATCTGCCACAATCATCATCATCATCATAATAATAATAATAATAATATACCCCCTTCTCAACAACAGAATCCTGCAACATTTGCAGATAAATGCATTCAAACCAATCCCTTTATAGTAACCCTTTTGATTGGAGAACCCGTGCATTAGCCTCGAAAAAAAATGAGATTCTAGACTGTTTCTATGACCAGAATGTTAAGCCAATAGATAGGTCTAGCTCAGAATTTTTCTTTTAAAAGAAAATAAATAAATAATCCAAAGACTATTCGTAAATATAAATGGTAAAGTTTCGAGTCGGCTGGAAAAAAATTTTCAGACCTGAGAAAAATTCTCGAACTCAAAAGAAAAAAAAAAAAAAAAAAAAAAAAAAGAACTTTTTGTTAATTTTTATCATGTCTTAGACATGATAAAAATTAACGACCCTCTTCCCTTTTCGTCTGGGAATGTTGTCTCACTCTTTTGAAAAACAAATCGTGATTCATTCATGGAATGATTGCCATTAGAGAAAGGATGAGTCATGATCTATTTTTAGAAAGGGTGAGACATCCTTCCCAGACAAAAAGGGAGGGTCATTAATTTTTATCATGTCTAAAGACATGATAAAAATTAACCAAAGGTTTTTTTTTTTTTTTTTTTTTCAGCTCTGAGAAATTTTTTTTCTCCCAGCCGATTCGAGACTCCCTGATCTATTATTTCAAAATTCCAAGTTTCGCTTCAGAACCATCTATGCTGTTGAAGAAGTAACGTGATATATGTATTTTTTTAATGAGTTCTGTCAAGATTGAATTGTGCAGGATCGACCTTGCGAATTTCTTCTCTGTGTCTTTAAATAATAATGATACCGAACTGCTTTTTGTAGAGCGCAATGGAAAAAACCTTTTGTATGGTTAGGACAATTCATGTGTTCGATCCCATTGTATTTGAGAATCTCTTGCGTCGATCCCGAAATGCAATAAATGGATCTTTGCAACCATTTCTCTAAAAACCGCCGTTTCATTTCTCCTCGCACCCAAATCATGGAAAAAGGTTCCGTCAACATCGTTAACACCCATGGAAAATAACTGTACGGAATTTCTCCTTCGTACCACGACAAGCCGTGATAATAATCACTTGCCCACACAGCGGTTCGTTTTTCTTTCTCGGTGAGCATTTGCCATGGAAACGGGGGTTTAAAAATAAATACCCCTCGAGAAGTACCGTCCAATGTGACGTAAGCCAATTCTTTCACAATAAAGGCTCCTTGAGAATCGTAGAAACCTTCAAAGTCGAGCACGAGTTCCATGTTTTTTATTTCTTTTTCTTTCCAAGGTGACCTTTATTATTATGATGATGGATGTGTATTGAGATACGCACGATATTATTCAAAAAACAAATATATATACGAATGTGACCTTTCCCAGAATTCATACGACCTGTCACGTGCAACCTTCTCTCTCTATATATATAAAAGAGGAGACGGCGAGAGAACGCTATCCATTTTTTCCTTCAGGACACACAGCGAGAGAGAGAGAGAATTTTGTTTTCTTTTCTTCCTCAATTGAAGAAGATGGACATTTTGAGTACCAAACCTCTCAAAGATTCCTACATTGTTCTGGACATGGAATACTTTCACTGTTATGATCCAAAGACGGGAGGTATATGTTTCATCTTGAAAGAACTGGGCTACATCACTTGCGATTTAACCTTATGCGGATCCATGATTTTTCTCCCTCCTGTCCATTACGAGAACTTATCGTCCCGCAATCAAGCTGTGGTCAACCAGACTACAAATAACCGACACGGCCTGCAATGGACCGAGGGTCGTCTTTCCTACGAGCATCTTCCTACGATCCTGAAAATGCTGACCGAAAATGTGGAGGTGATCTACGTCAATGGATACGATAAAGCCGAATTTTTCAGCAAGCTCTGCCAGCGATCCCTTTACGAGTTTTACATCCCAGGGAAAACCGAGTGACGGAACAAGTCGAAATGCACGCGACACCAATATTTCCAAAAGATGATTCATTGTGCCGAGAACAAGGTGAGAAATTTTCGATACCATTTGATGGAGGGTAGTTACGTTTTCCGGAAATTACATTGTTACCCCTCCGAAAGCAAAGCTGTCGAAGAGGAGGCGGAAGAATCTCCCCAGGAGAACTCGTGCGACGATGAGGAGGAGGAGGAGGAGGAGGATGAACTTTCTAATAATAATAAATAAATGTCTAAGTTGGGATGCTTTAGAGACCCAAGAATATTGGTCTCAACCCTTATGTCACCTAGACCTGAAAGAGGATCCTCAAGTGTACTCTTTGTGGTCCTCTTCTAAAATTTGGTCTTGGAGAGAACCCTTGAATGTTCATGAATGAAATGGTATGTAAATCCCTAGAGAAAAAAAAAATAGAAAAAAAAAGTTCCTTTTTTTTGTAATATGTTGATTTCTTTCCAATCCCATTTCTTTTCTATAACTCCAGCCCAATCGACGAGAAGAAAGACGAATTTTCCAAGTTACACAAGACGAATCTTCCAAGTTACACAAGACGTAGAAAGATTTCACAAGGATTTATAAATCACACGCTCCCACATGATATATGTATAGAGAGAAAAAGACCCTCTGTTCTCTAGCCAATACGTCAAGACTTCCCTAAACTAAGAGAGATCATGAGTACCGAGGAAACCTTAGCAGAGCAAGTGGAAAGACTTTCAAAGAGATTAGAAGAGTTAAGACGGGATAGATTTACAGTTCCGCCGACTAAAGAGGAAACTATCATCGATTTCAACAAACCGCTGTACTTTCATCCCCTACCCCAAAGAATGAGACGAGTGGACTCGCCGTTGAACAGTTCCAATGAGAAACAAAATGTCACTTATTTGAATAGTCAATTTCAACACATGAATATTTCATAAGTATTTTTTTCCCTAAAGCGTAGGGAGATCGGATCAGTAGTTTTTCCCTTTTCATCGTCGAAAAAGATTGGGAGGAAAAATCTTTCTCAGCTCTCTCAGAAAAATTTTTCAGCCTTAAAAAAAAAAAAAAAAAAAAAAAAAAAAAAAATTTGTTAATTTTTATCATGTCTTAGACATGATAAAAATTAACTCTACCCCCCCTTTTGTCTGGGAATGTTGTCTCACACTTTCTAAAAATAGACCATCACTCCTCCTTTCCTAAAGAATAGAATTCCAAGAATGGGATCTGGTCTATTTTTAGAAACGGTGAGACACTATTCCCAGACAAAAGGCGGGTAGAGTTAATTTTTATCACGTCTAAAGTTCAGGGTCCATCCATCTTCTTATGTGAAACGGTGACCCTGACAAGATCGAGATAAACAAGTCCTGTGAGTTGTTTTGTAATCTTGACGCGATCCAAGAAAGACTTTTTATTATTTTTTTTTGAAATAGGCGGGGGGTGGGGAGAGAAAATGTTCTCACGACCCTCAGATATCTTTTCATAAATATATTTTTTATCAAAGTGTTTCTTTCATTCCGATCCTTTTAAGAGGTTGGTATGACCCTGACATTTAGATGGGGTCGCGATCCCGACATTTGTCGCGCGAGTATAAAAGTGTGTATCCTCCGCGAGATTTCTTCAGAGAACAGAAGACGTGAACTGAGCTGGTAAGTCCCTTTGGTCCTATGAATATGGTTTAATCATAACTTCATTTAAAAAGACCTTTGAAACTTTGAAACGTCTTAACCCTTTGAAAAGAAAAATGTCTCTTTCAAGACGACGACTCTAAAACGTTTTATTGTTTTTTTTTCCCTTTCTAGATCTTCCCTGTTATACATATATACCTTTTCGATTCTCTTTTTTGCTCCTGTTTGTGGAAGACATCACCGTATTCTTCGCCATGGCGTGTTCAGAAAACTTTATCGTGCTCGATCTAGAGGATTTCCAGTCCTACAACCACAAGAAGGGTGAATTTACCTACGTTTTAAAAGAATTGGGCTATGCGACAAAAGATTTTTTGACCGTGGGATCGTTGACGTTTGCTCCTCCTCGCCCCTTCCACCAACTGAGTGTAAAAAACCAAAAGACAAATGCCTGGCTGACGAGAAACCGGCACGGACTTCGTTGGAACGAGGGTCATATTCCCTACAACCATTTAGGACGCATTCTCCAATCGCTCACTCACAGCTTCTCCACGATTTATGTGGTGGGATGCCAGAAAGCTAAATTCTTTGCTAAAGCCTTGGATTATCAAAAACCCATGACGGAAATTTATGTGCCAGATGGAATCATTTGGAAGTATCGGGAAAAATGTGCCCGACATCATCAAAGGATGAAATATTTCCATTGTGCCGAAAACAAAGTGCGCAACTATCAATGGCATATTACGGAAGGAGATTTTCATATCAATCACTTCTATCCAGACGGAACGGAGAAAGAGGAGAGGATTCAGGAGGAAGCAGACAATCCTCTGCAAGCTTTTGATAAGGCCTACGATCAGTTAGAGAAGGATCCGTCCCCAAAAGCGTACGATAACCTCATCCAGAAATGGGATAATCTGTCCTGTTTCTAAGTGATGGAACATCCGGATGAGCATACGCCTTTAAACTTGATGGGCTCTTCTACTTCGTCAACTTCCTCCAATAACTCGAGGAAGACGGAGGGTTGGGGAGACATACCTGAAAATATTCCCCATTACGATCCAGCAGCCTGTTGGGACGAACCTTCCAAAGAATCTCATGAGACCCCCAAAATATCTTCAGAGGATCCAAAGACAAAATCCACTGAGTGTTGGGACAATGAACGGACGACTCATGATCCAAAATCCACTAAGACTATGTCCACTGAGTGTTGGGACAATGAACAGACGACTCATGCTCCAAAATCTATTGAGACTATGTCCACTGAATGTTGGGACAATGAACGGACGACCCATGCTCCAAAATCGACTGAGACTATGTCCACTGAGTGTTGGGACGATGAAACCGAAAAGACGACAGAGAATTGGGATGACCGTTCTCAAAAGTATTTGAATTGATATAAACTCAGGAGAAAAAAAAATAAAGAAAAGATTTTTAGAAATAAGTAGAGAAAGGTTCTCCGCTTTCCCTATATTTATGGAAATGGACTGAGGAGAGAGAAAGAGAGACGAATCAGGAGACCAAAAAAAATGGGTCTTGGAAGGAATGAGTGCAAATGCATTCGATTTCTTCCGAGACCCATTTTTTTTGGGTCCCTCTCTCATCCAATCTTGGAAAAGAACTTTGTCCTATTTTTCTAGGTCCATTCAAAAAGAAATGAATCTATCCATAAATTTTCTTAAAAGAAAAAAAAACAAAAAGATCCATTACCTCTTGACGGTCCAAAGTCGAGAATCTTGGAAAAAGTTATCCACTCTCTCCATCCAGTCAAGCTTCTCTGTAGAAAATCTAGTAGGTGCATCTGCATTCTTGAACACCCGGCAGTTATTATTGGACGCGAAACTTCGAATGCTGAAATAGTTAACAGTGAGCCCATTCTTAAAGAAACGGGGATGTTTTATTCATCCAGTCGAGTGCGGAAAAATTTCTGAGAGCCGGAGAAAAATTTCTCTGGCTGAAAAAAAAAAAAAAAAAAAAAAAAAATACCCCGCCTTTTAGTCTGAAAATTGATGTCTTCAATTTTTCGAAAATTGAAGACATCAATTTTCAAATTTTCAGACTAAAAAGGGGGTAATTTATTTTTCAGAAACTTTTCCCAGCCGACTCGATGTGAATAAAACTTTACTGTTTGTTAAGAATGTTATTTAATGGATCGATTTCAACCTATCGATTTTCGCTTGAGTTCCGCCCGTGCTGTGGGCCCACCTGGATACAAGTTTTCCCCTTTTGGAATAGAATAAAACTTTACTGTTTTTTAAGAATGTTCTTTAATGGTTCGATTTCAACCTATCGAGTTTCGCTTGAGTTTTAGATGTGAATAAAACTTTACTGTTTTTTAAGAATGTTATTTAATGGATCGATTTCAACCTATCGAGGTTCGCTTGAGTTCCGGCCGTGCTGTGGACAAACCTGGATACAAGTTTTCCCCTTTTGGAATAGAATTTCCGTCAAGGTAGGCTACTTTTCCTCTTTTTGCATTTTTCATGTCATTTCATTTGTATTACAATATACTGAAAACGGGCGTTCGAACTGATTCCTAGGCTCTTTCTATACAAATGGAGCTCGATCCAAGAAAGAAATGATGTCTTTTTTTTTATTTTGTGGACTGCCAATTTGTATTGGAATATACTGAAAACGGGTGTTTGAGTCGATTTTCAGTATATTTCAATACAAATAGAGCTCGGTCCAAGAAAGAAATGATGTCTTTTTTTTTATTTTGTGAACTGCCAATTTGTATTGGAATATACTGAAAACGGGTGTTTGAGTCGGTTTTCAGTATATTTCAATACAAATAGAGCTCGATCCAAGAAAGAAATGATGTCTTTTTTTTTATTTTGTGGACTGCCAATTTGTATTGGAATATACTGAAAACGGCATTCACGTCGGTTTTCAGTATATTTCAATACAAATGGAGCTCGATCCAAGAATGAAATGATGTCTTTTTTTTATGTTGTGGACAGCCAATTTTGTATTGGAATATACTGAAAACGGGTGTTTGAGTCGGTTTTCAGTATATTTCAATACAAATAGAGCTCGATCCAAGAAAGTAATGATGTCTTTTTTTTATTTTGTGGACTGCCAATTTTGTATTGGAATATACTGAAAACGGGCATTCACGTCGGTTTTCAGTATATTTCAATACAAATGGAGCTCGATCCAAGAATGAAATGATGTCTTTTTTTTATGTTGTGGACAGCCAATTTTGTATTGGAATATACTGAAAACGGGCATTCACGTCGGTTTTCAGTATATTTCAATACAAATGGAGCTCGATCCAAGAATGAAATGATGTCTTTTTTTTATGTTGTGGACAGCCAATTTTGTATTGGAATATACTGAAAACGGGCGTTCACGTTGGTTTTCAGTATATTACAATACAAGTGGAGCTGGATCCAAAAAAAATATGATGTCTTTGTTTTATGCTGTGGACAGCCAATTTTGTATTGGAATATACTGAAAATGGGCGTTCACGTTGGTTTTCAGTATATTCCAATACAAGTGGAGCTGGATCCAAGAAAAAAATGATGTCTTTTTTTTATGTTGTGGACTGCCCTATTTTGTATTGGAATATACTGAAAACGGGCGTTCACGTCGGTTTTCAGTATATTACAATACAAGTGGAGCTCGATCCAAGAAAAAAATGATGTCTTTTTTTTATTTTGTGGACAGCCAATTTTGTATTGGAATATACTGAAAACGGGCGTTCACGTCGGTTTTCAGTATATTTCAATACAAATGGAGCTCCATCCAAGAAAAAAATGATGTCTTTTTTTTATGTTGTGGACTACCCTATTTTGTATTGGAATATACTGAAAACGGTCGTTCGAGTCGGTTTTCAGTATATTCCAATACAAATGGAGCTCGATCCAAGAAAAAAATTGATGTCTTTTTTTATTTTGTGGAGTGCCAATTTTGTATTGGAATATACTGAAAACGGGCGTTCACCGTGGTTTTCAGTATATTTCAATACAAATGGAGCTCCATCCAAGAAAAAAATGATGTCTTTTTTTATGTTGTGGACTGCCCTATTTTGTATTAGAATATACTGAAAACGGGCGTTCACGTTGGTTTTCAGTATATTCTAATACAAGTGGAGCTCCATCCAAGAAAAAAATGATGTCTTTTTTTTATGTTGTGGACTGCCCTATTTTCTATTGGAATATACTGAAAACGGGCGTTCACGTTGGTTTTCAGTATATTCCAATACAAATGGAGCTCTATCCAAGAAAAAAATGATGTCTTTTTTTATGTTGTGGACAATCAATTTTGTATTGGAATATACTGAAAACGGGCGTTCGAGTCCTTTTTCCGACTATTTCTACACACATTCCACTATATTAAAATGACGTCATGGTTGAGTCCAAACAGAGTCGTCCCCGGACAGAGTCGTCCCCGGACAATTTTATACCGAATTTGTATAGAGATATACTTAAAATGGGCTTGGAGGGGAGGGCGCTTTCTAGTATATTCCTATATATATTCGGTTGCATTCAGAAACAAAAGGAATGTCTTTTTGATGGAGAAAAAACTTTTTGTTAATTTTTATCATGTCTTCTAGACATGATAAAAATTAACTCATCCCCCTTTTGTCTGGGTATGTTGTCTCACCGTTTCTAAAAATAGACCAGAACCCAGTCTTTTCTTTTAATTCTATTCTTTAAAAGGATGAGTCATGGTCTATTTTTAGAAAGTGGGAGACAACATTCCCAGACAAAAGGGGGGTGAGTTAATTTTTATCATGTCTAGAAGACATAAAAATTAACAAAATTTTTTTTTTTTTTTTTTTTTTTTACATCTCGGAATTTTTTTCTGAGCTCTGAGAAAATTTTCCTAGCCGATCCCATTTCGTTTTTCGACTTTCACTTTCAACTCTTCACTTTTCCTATCCACTGTCGTTGGAATTGTGTTCACTGGAGGCTATTTCTTTTTTTGCAATCTCGCTTTTAGTTTTCTCTGAGATTCTTTAGAAATGGCTATACAAATTTCACCATCTATATAGAGATGATGTGCAAACAAAGTCGTCCCCGGACCATCTTGATGACCGAATATGTATAGAAATAGTCTGAAAATGGGCTTGAGGGCCGGTTTCTGGACGATTCCTCTACAAATTCGGCCGCATCCAGAAAAACAAAAATACATAGTTTCTTTTTTGGGTGGACGGGAGATGATAAATTTCTTTTCTCTCTCTCTCTCCCAATATTGGAGGAGAGAGTGGCCCAAAAAAATGGGTCTCGGAAGGAATCGAATGCATTTTGAAATGCACTCATTCCTTCCAAGACCCATTTTTTTGGTCTCCTGATTCAACTCTCCAGTCTATGGAATAGGGAAAGCGGAGAACGTTTCCCCTTCCTTAAGCGACTGGAGACAATATCGCATCATCATCGTCATCATCACCATCATCCTCTTTCTGATACTTTTCAACGAAGGCTTGATGTCTCTGGATGATTTTGGGGAGATGATGGATCCCGAATTGAGTGATGAAAAAGAGAGGACTCTTTTTCCTTTCTTGTTCGTCTTGCACAGTCTCTCGGAGGGTGATATACGTTTCCCCGTCCTCCTCAATTTTCGTCAGAGGTCTCATGAATATTTTACACATCCAAGGGAAGAGCGACTTGTTATGCAGGGATTTCGAAGCGACGAAGGCCGCTTCATTCGAAGTGAGGACAATCTGGTTCGGTTGACCCCATTCTTTGGAGTAGTTGTCCAAATCGCCTAGTCGAAGAAAATGGTGTCGATTAGGAAAAAAGACTTGGAGAACACTCGTCGTATGCGAGACGTACGTAGGCAAGAGAGTCAAGATATCTTTGGCATTCCAGTACAGGAATCCTAGATCCACATACGCGTGCACGTAATAGTCATCGTTATATTCCAGTTTGAGCAGCATGGCTTTTGTATTTTTTTTTTCCGTTCTCAAGGCGAAACACTCGTCTGATATGAACAAGAGCTCGCTGGCGATCCGTTTATATAGACTCCTCAGAGAGAGAGAGAGAGAGAGGGAGAGGGGAGGAGGAACAAGGTTGATGAATTCTAAAATAAAAAAAATGATAACGAAATGAGATCGGCTGGCAAAATATTTTCAGAGCTCAGAAAAAAATTCTGAGATGTAAAAAAAAAAAAAAAAAAAAAAAACTTTTTGTTAATTTTTATCATGTCTTCTAGACATGATAAAAATTAACTCATCCCCCCTTTTGTCTGGGTATGTTGTCTCACTGTTTCTAAAAATAGACCAGAACCCAGTCTTTTCTTGGAATTCTATTCTTTAAAAGGATGAGTCATGGTCTGTTTTTAGAAAGTGGGAGACAACATTCCCAGACAAAAGGAGGGTGAGTTAATTTTTATCATGTCTGGAAGACATGATAAAAATTAACAAATTTTTTTTTTTTTTTTTTTTTACATCTTGGAATTTTTTTCTGAGCTCTGAGAAATTTTTCCTAGCCGATCCCATTTCGTTTTTCGACTTTCACTTTCAACTCTTCACTTTTCTATAAAAGCTAAAAGCATTCCACGTTTCTGTTCAGAACAGTGTCTCTCTCTACCCAAATCTGAAACCCTAGTCACGAGAGAATATGAGACTTGAAAAATAGTTTAGCTTATTGATCTAAAAAATGTCCCATGCTAGAACTCAGAATTATAATCAGAGCGGGGCTTTCCAGTATCCACTTCCAAGATTTTAGATTTGCCATGGGTGACATGTTCCCAAATTCGTAAATTCTTCAATTATAGTCCCCTTCTTTGACAAATGGCTAAGAAATTCTTAAAGAATATCATGATAAAGATTTAGCTATCTATATATAACATTATGTTTTCTTTTCAAAAACAAAATCCAGTCTTGATCGAAATGGACTTTACACACAATTTATTGTATCCCCACCTTTCCAAGATTGGCTTGAAGAAGTGATCAAAAAAAATGGGTCTGGAAGGAAAAGAGTGCATTTCGAGAAAAGAAAAGAGGACCCTCTTTTTCTCGCAATGCACCCGTTTCCTTCCAGACCCATTTCTTTTGCCTCCTCAGAACTCTCTTTCTTTTCTCCTCCCTCTCTCTCTTAAGAGGGATTGAAAGAAAGAGGCTAGATGGAAAAGTTTCTTTTTTTTTCTTTCGAGAAGATAAAAAAAAAATTTGGAGGAGGAGCAAATTCTTTTTGGGTGGTGGTGGTGGTTTTTTTTAGAAGGTGATAACTTTAGTGACATTTAAAGAGACCACCAGAGGATCCGTTTGAGTCTCGACGACCTTTTCTTGATGGGGGTCTGTCTGGCAATAAGCGCTGGCATATTGTTTAGGGTAAGTAGAAGAGTCCATCATGCCTGGATGAGGCGGTATGTAGCGCACTCCCAGATTAAAGAGGGTGATGAAGGGAAATCTCTCCCCCGGATAGAGCAGTCGGTAAACGGGTTGATTGGGTACAACTCGAACCAGCGGCTGAGTTAAAATGCTATACACCCAGGCCAGAAGCTGATTATTTTTAGGATTATTTTCGGCCAGATGTAACATTTCTTCGCTGGAGAGGACATATCCCTCTTGAGAACTCCCGAGACTTTCGAGATCTTTTATTTTCCTGAAGACGTGGTGTTCGTCGAAAAACACGGAGAGAATGTCCCAGGTTCTTTTACTGGAAGTATGAATCAGAGGCAAAATGTCCGTAGCGTTCCAAAACAATCTTCCGTCATCCACATAACAGCGAATGCTCACAAACTCATTATATAAGACGCGGATCATCATCTTGAGTAGAAATATGGATACGCACAGCAGTCTCTCTCTCTCTGGGAAATAGAGTCTATCTTCCACTCGCCTCTCTATATATACGAGAAGACCACGTGATGGGCGACGTGACGGTTGACTTCTAGAAAAAAAAAATCAACTTTGTCTATCTCTCTCTCTCTATGACCTTCTATTTTTTTCCTAAAGGACACCCCGTCACCTTTTCAAAGGTCATGGGATTGAGAGGAACGAAAAAAACAACCATCCTTTGTATACTACCTATGACCTTCTCCTAGAGAACCCTGTCATTTTCTTCTCGAGAGCTACGTGATGAAAGCTTTTTTTTTTATTCTAGAGTTTATCAACTTTGTAGACACATGACCCCGTCACCTTCTCAAAGGCCATGTCGTATGGAATGGGACCCTTTTGGTTTTTTCTTTTGAGAAAATAAAAAATAAAACAACTTTATAATCATCTCTCTATGACCTTCACAAACACTCATTTCGTTATCATTTTTTTTATTTTAGAATTCATCAACCTTGTTCCTCCTCCCCTCTCCCTCTCTCTCTCTCTCTCTCTCTGAGGAGTCTATATAAACGGATCGCCAGCGAGCTCTTGTTCATATCAGACGAGTGTTTTGCCTTGTGAACGGAAAAAAAATACAAAAGCCATGCTGCTCAAACTGGAATATAACGATGACTATTACGTGCACGCGTATGTGGATCTAGGATTCCTGTACTGGAATGCCAAAGATATCTTGACTCTCTTGCCTACGAACGTCTCGCATACGACGAGTGTTCTCCAAGTCTTTTTTCCTAATCGACACCATTTTCTTCGACTAGGCGATTTGGACAACTACTCCAAAGAATGGGGTCAACCGAACCAGATTGTCCTCACTTCGAATGAAGCGGCCTTCGTCGCTTCGAAATCACCGCATAACAAGTCGCTCTTCCCTTGGATGTGTAAAATATTCATGAGACCTCTGACGAAAATTGAGGAGGACGGGGAAACCTATATCACCCTCCGAGAGACTGTGCAAGACGAACAAGAAAGGAAAAAGAGTCCTCTCTTTTTCATCACTCAATTCGGGATCCATCATCTCCCCAAAATCATCCAGAGACATCAAGCCTTCGTTGAAAAGTATCAGAAAGAGGATGATGGTGATGATGATGATGATGATGCGATATGGTCTCCAGTCGCTTAAAGAAGGGGAAACATTCTCCGCTTTCCCTATTCCATAGACTGGAGAGTTGAATCAGGAGACCAAAAAAATGGGTCTTGGAAGGAATGAGTGCATTTCAAAATGCATTCGATTCCTTCCGAGACCCATTTTTTTGGGCCACTCTCTCCTCCAATATTGGGAGAGAGAGAGAGAAAAAAATTTATCATCTCCTGTCCACCCAAAAAAGAAACTATGTATTTTTGTTTTTCTGGATGCGGCCGAATTTGTAGAGGAATCGTCCAGAAACCGGCCCTCAAGCCCATTTTCAGACTATTTCTATACATATTCGGTCATCAAGATGGTCCGGGGACGACTTTGTTTGCACATCATCTCTATATAGATGGTGAAATTTGTATAGCCATTTCTAAAGAATCTCAGAGAAAACTAAAAGCGAGATTGCAAAAAAAGAAATAGCCTCCAGTGAACACAATTCCAACGACAGTGGATAGGAAAAGTGAAGAGTTGAAAGTGAAAGTCGAAAAACGAAATGGGATCGGCTAGGAAAAATTTCTCAGAGCTCAGAAAAAAATTCTGAGATGTAAAAAAAAAAAAAAAAAAAAAAAAACTTTTTGTTAATTTTTATCATGTCTTCTAGACATGATAAAAATTAACTCACCCCCCTTTTGTCTGGGAATGTTGTCTCCCACTTTCTAAAAGTAGACCATGACTCATCCTTTTAAAGAATAGAATTCCAAGAAAAGACTGGGTTCTGGTCTATTTTTAGAAACGGTGAGACAACATACCCAGACAAAAGGGGGATGAGTTAATTTTTATCATGTCTAGAAGACATGATAAAAATTAACAAAAAGTTTTTTGTCCATCAAAAAGACATTCTTTTTGTTTCTGAATGCAACCGAATGTATATAGGAATATACTAGAAATCGCCCTCCCCTCCAAGCTCATTTTAAGTATATCTCTATGCAAATTCGGTATAAAATTGTCCGGGGACGACTCTGTCCGGGGACGACTCTGTTTGGACTCAACCATGACGTCATTTTAATATAGTGGAATGTGTGTAGAAATAGTCGGAAAAAGGACTGGAACGCCCGTTTTCAGTATATTCCAATACAAAATTGATTGTCCACAACATAAAAAAAGACATCATTTTTTTCTTGGATAGAGCTCCATTTGTATTTGAATATACTGAAAACCGACTCGAACGCCCGTTTTCAGTATATTCTAATACAAAATAGGGCAGTCCACAACATAAAAAAAAGACATCATTTTTTTCTTGGATGGAGCTCCATTTGTATTGAAATATACTGAAAACCGACGTGAACACCCGTTTTCAGTATATTCCAATACAAAATTGGCAGTCCACAAAATAAAAAAAAGACATCAATTTTTTTATTGGATCGAGCTCCATTTGTATTGGAATATACTGAAAACCGACTCGAACGCTCGTTTTCAGTATATTCCAATACAAAATAGGGCAGTCCACAACATAAAAAAAGACATCATTTTTTTCTTGGATGGAGCTCCATTTGTATTGAAATATACTGAAAACCGACGTGAACGCCCGTTTTCAGTATATTCCAATACAAAATTGGCAGTCCACAAAATAAAAAAAGACATCATTTTTTTCTTGGATCGAGCTCCACTTGTATTTTAATATACTGAAAACCGACGTGAACGCCCGTTTTCAGTATATTCCAATACAAAATACGGCAGTCCACAACATAAAAAAAAGACATCATTTTTTTCTTGGATCCAGCTCCATTTGTATTGGAATATACTGAAAACCAACGTGAACGCCCGTTTTCAGTATATTCCAATACAAAATTGGCTGTCCACAACATAAAAAAAAGACTTCATTTTTTTCTTGGATCCAGCTCCACTTGTATTGTAATATACTGAAAACCAACGTGATCGCCCGTTTTCAGTATATTCCAATACAAAATTGGCTGTCCACAACATAAAAAAAGACATCATTGTTTTCTTGGATCCAGCTCCATTTGTATTGAAATATACTGAAAACCGACGTGAATGCCCGTTTTCAGTATATTCCAATACAAAATTGGTGGTCCACAAAATAAAAACAAGACATCATTTCATTCTTGGATCGAGCTCCATTTGTATTGAAATATACTGAAAACCGACGTGAACGCCCGTTTTCAGTATATTCCAATACAAAATTGGCAGTCCACAAAATAAAAAAAAAGACATCATTTCTTTCTTGGATCGAGCCCTATTTGTATTGAAATATACTGAAAACCGACTCAAACACCCGTTTTCAGTATATTCCAATACAAATTGGCAGTCCACAAAATAAAAAAAAAGACATCATTTCTTTCTTGGATCGAGCTCCACTTGTATTGAAATATACTGAAAACCGACTCAAACACCCGTTTTCAGTATATTCCAATACAAATTGGCAGTCCTCAAAATAAAAAAAAAGACATCATTTTTTTCTTGGATCGAGCTCCATTTGTATTTGAATATACTGAAAACCGACTCGAACGCCCGTTTTCAGTATATTCTAATACAAAATAGGGCAGTCCACAACATAAAAAAAAGACATCATTTTTTTCTTGGATGGAGCTCCATTTGTATTGAAATATACTGAAAACCGACGTGAACGCCCGTTTTCGGTATATTCCAATACAAAATTGGCAGTCCACAAAATAAAAAAAAGACATCAATTTTTTTCTTGGATCGAGCTCCATTTGTATTGGAATATACTGAAAACCGACTCGAACGCTCGTTTTCAGTATATTCCAATACAAAATAGGACAGTCCACAACATAAAAAAAGACATCATTTTTTTCTTGGATGGAGCTCCATTTGTATTGAAATATACTGAAAACCGACGTGAACGCCCGTTTTCAGTATATTCCAATACAAAATTGGCAGTCCACAAAATAAAAAAAACATCAATTTTTTTCTTGGATCGAGCTCCATTTGTATTGGAATATACTGAAAACCGACTCGAACGCCCGTTTTCAGTATATTCCAATACAAAATAGAGCAGTCCACAACATAAAAAAAACATCATTTTTTTCTTGGATGGAGCTCCACTTGTATTGTAATATACTGAAAACCGACGTGAACGCCCGTTTTCAGTATATTCCAATACAAAATTGGCTGTCCACAAAATAAAAAAAGACATCATTTTTATCTTGGATCGAGCTCCACTTGTATTGTAATATACTGAAAACCGACGTGAACAACCGTTTTCAGTATATTCCAATACAAAATACGGCAGTCCACAACATAAAAAAAAGACATCATTTTTTTCTTGGATCCAGCTCCATTTGCATTGGAATATACTGAAAACCAACGTGAACGCCCGTTTTCAGTATATTCCAATACAAAATTGGCTGTCCACAACATAAAAAAAAGACTTCATTTTTTTCTTGGATCCAGCTCCACTTGTATTGTAATATACTGAAAACCAACGTGAACGCCCGTTTTCAGTATATTCCAATACAAAATTGGCTGTCCACAACATAAAAAAAAGACATCATTGTTTTCTTGGATCCAGCTCCATTTGTATTGGAATATACTAAAAACCGACGTGAATGCCCGTTTCAGTATATTCCAATACAAAATTGGCTGTCCACAACATAAAAAAAAGACATCACTTCATTCTTGGATCGAGCTCCATTTGTATTGAAATATACTGAAAACCGACGTGAATGCCCGTTTTCAGTATATTCCAATACAAAATTGGTTGTCCACAAAATAAAAACAAGACATCATTTCATTCTTGGATCGAGCTCCATTTGTATTGAAATATACTGAAAACCGACGTGAACGCCCGTTTTCAGTATATTCCAATACAAAATTGGCAGTCCACAAAATAAAAAAAAAGACATCATTTCTTTCTTGGATCGAGCCCTATTTGTATTGAAATATACTGAAAACCGACTCAAACACCCGTTTTCAGTATATTCCAATACAAATTGGCAGTCCACAAAATAAAAAAAAGACATCATTTCTTTCTTGGATCGAGCTCCACTTGTATTGAAATATACTGAAAACCGACTCAAACACCCGTTTTCAGTATATTCCAATACAAATTGGCAGTCCTCAAAATAAAAAAAAAGACATCATTTTTTTCTTGGATCGAGCTCTATTTGTATTGAAATATACTGAAAACCGACTCAAACACCCGTTTTCAGTATATTCCAATACAAATTGGCAGTCCACAAAATAAAAAAAAAGACATCATTTCTTTCTTGGATCGAGCTCTATTTGTATTGAAATATACTGAAAACCGACTCAAACACCCGTTTTCAGTATATTCCAATACAAATTGGCAGTTCACAAAATAAAAAAAAAAGACATCATTTCTTTCTTGGACCGAGCTCTATTTGTATTGAAATATACTGAAAATCGACTCAAACACCCGTTTTCAGTATATTCCAATACAAATTGGCAGTCGACAAAATAAAAAAAAAGACATCATTTCTTTCTTGGATCGAGCTCCATTTGTATAGAAATAGCCTAGAAATCAGTTCGAACGCCCGTTTTCAGTATATTGTAATACAAATGAAATGACATGAAAAATGCAAAAAGAGGAAAAGTAGCCTACCTTGACGGAAATTCTATTCCAAAAGGGGAAAACTTGTATCCAGGTTTGCCCACAGCACGGCCGGAACTCAAGCGAAACTCGATAGGTTGAAATCGATCCATTAAATAACATTCTTAAAAAACAGTAAAGTTTTATTCACATCTAAAACTCAAGCGAAACTCGATAGATTGAAATCGATCCATTAAATAACATTCTTAAAAAACAGTAAAGTTTTATTCTATTCCAAAAGGGGAAAACTTGTATCCAGGTGGGCCCACAGCACGGGCGGAACTCAAGCGAAACTCGATAGGTTGAAATCGATCCATTAAATAACATTCTTAACAAACAGTAAAGTTTTATTCACATCGAGGCGGCTGGGAAAAGTTTCTGAAAAATAAATTACCCCCCTTTTTAGTCTGAAAATTTGAAAATTGATGTCTTCAATTTTCGAAAAATTGAAGACATCAATTTTCAGACTAAAAGGGGGGGTATTTTTTTTTTTTTTTTTTTTTTTTTTTTTTTTTTTTTTCAGCCAGAGAAATTTTTCTCCGGCTCTCAGAAATTTTTCCGCACTCGACTGGATAAATAAAACATCATCGTTTCTTTAAGAATGGGCTTACTGTTAACTATTTCAGCATTCGAAGTTTCGCGTCCAATAATAACTGCCGGGTGTTCAAGAATGCAGATGCACCTACTAGATTTTCTACAGAGAAGCTTGACTGGATGGAGAGAGTGGATAACTTTTTCCAAGATTCTCGACTTTGGACCGTCAAGAGGTAATGGATCTTTTTGTTTTTTTTTTCTTTTAAGAAAATTTATGGATAGATTCATTTCTTTTTGAATGGACCTAGAAAAATAGGACAAAGTTCTTTTCCAAGATTGGATGAGAGAGGGACCCAAAAAAAATGGGTCTCGGAAGAAATCGAATGCATTTGCACTCATTCCTTCCAAGACCCATTTTTTTTTGGTCTCCTGATTCGTCTCTCTTTCTCTCTCCTCAGTCCATTTCCATAAATATAGGGAAAGCGGAGAACCTTTCTCTACTTATTTCTAAAAATCTTTTCTTTATTTTTTTTTCTCCTGAGTTTATATCAATTCAAATACTTTTGAGAACGGTCATCCCAATTCTTTCGTCTTTTCGGTTTCATCGTCCCAAAACTCAGTGGACATAGTCTCAGTCGATTTTGGAGCATGGGTCGTCCGTTCATTGTCCCAACATTCAGTGGACATAGTCTCAATAGATTTTGGAGCATGAGTCGTGTGTTCATTGTCCCAACACTCAGTGGACATAGTCTTAGTAGATTTTGGATCATGAGTCGTCCGTTCATTGTCTCAACACTCAGTGGATTTTGTCTTTGGATCCTCTGAAGATATTTTGGGGGTCTCATGAGATTCTTTGGAAGGTTCGTCCCAACAGGCTACTGGATCGTAATGGGGAATATTTTCAGGTATGTCTCCCCAACCCTCCGTCTTCCTCGAGTTATTGGAGGAAGTTGACGAAGTAGAAGAGCCTATCAAGTTTAAAGGCGTTTGCTCATCCGGATGTTCCATCACTTGGAAACAGGACAGATTATCCCATTTCTGGATGAGGTTATCGTACGCTTTTGGGGACGGATCCTTCTCTAACTGATCGTAGGCCTTATCAAAAGCTTGCAGAGGATTGTCTGCTTCCTCCTGAATCCTCTCCTCTTTCTCCGTTCCGTCTGGATAGACGTGATTGATATGAAAATCTCCTTCCGTAATATGCCATCGATAGTTGCGCACTTTGTTTTCGGCACAATGGAAATATTTCATCCTTTGATGATGTCGGGCACATTTTCCTGATACTTCCAAATGATTCCATCTGGCACATAAATTTCCGTCACGGGTTTTTGATAATCCAAGGCTTTAGCAAAGAATTTAGCTTTCTGGCATCCCACCACATAAATCGTGGAGAAGCTGTGAGTGAGCGATTGGAGAATGCGTCCTAAATGGTTGTAGGGAATATGACCCTCGTTCCAACGAAGTCCGTGCCGGTTTCTCGTCAGCCAGGCATTTGTCTTTTGGTTTTTTTCACTCAGTTGGTGGAAGGGGTGAGGAGGAGCAAACGTCAACGATCCCACGGTCAAAAAATTTTTTGTCGCATAGCCCAATTCTTTTAAAACGTAGGTAAATTCACCCTTCTTGTGGTTGTAGGACTGGAAACCCTCTAGATCGAGCACGATAAAGTTTTCTGAACACGCCATGGCGATGAATACTGTGATGTCTTCCACAAACAGGAGCAAAAAAGAGAATCGAAAAGGTATATATGTATAACAGGGAAGATCTAGAAAGGGAAAAAAAACAATAAAACGTTTTAGAGTCGTCGTCTTGAAAGAGACATTTTTCTTTTCAAAGGGTTAAGAAGTTTCAAAGTTTCAAAGGTCTTTTTAAATGAAGTTATGATTAAACCATATTCATAGGACCAAAGGGACTTACCAGCTCAGTTCACGTCTTCTTCTGTTCTCTGAAGAAATCTCGCGGAGGATACACACTTTTATACTCGCGCGACATCTGTCGGGATCGCGACCCCATCTAAATGTCAGGGTCATTCCAACCTCTTAAAAGGATCGGAATGAAAGAAACACTTTGATAAAAAATATATTTATGAAAAGATATCTGAGGGTCGTGAGAACATTTTCTCTCCCCACCCCCCGCCTATTTCAAAAAAAATAATAATAAAAAGTCTTTCTTGGATCGCGTCAAGATTACAAAACAACTCACGGGACTTGTTTATCTCGATCTTGTCAGGGTCACCGTTTCACATAAGAAGATGGATGGACCCTGAACTTTAGACGTGATAAAAATTAA
The DNA here is from genome assembly GCF_044657685.1 of Stegodyphus dumicola. Taxonomy (NCBI): domain Eukaryota; kingdom Metazoa; phylum Arthropoda; class Arachnida; order Araneae; family Eresidae; genus Stegodyphus; species Stegodyphus dumicola. The sequence goes on along the minus strand of NC_140770.1, from coordinate 118,391,556 downwards.
CTCTACCCGCCTTTTGTCTGGGAATAGGGTCTCACCGTTTCTAAAAATAGACCAGATCCCATTCTTGGAATTCTATTCTTTAGGAAAGGAGGAGTGATGGTCTATTTTTAGAAAGTGTGAGACAACATTCCCAGACAAAAGGGGGGTAGAGTTAATTTTTATCATGTCTAAGACATGATAAAAATTAACAAAAAGTTTTTTTTTTTTTTTTTTTTTTTTTTTTAAGGCTGAAAAATTTTTCTGAGAGAGCTGAGAAATATTTTTCCTCCCAATCTTTTTCGACGATGAAAAGGGAAAAACTACTGATCCGATCTCCCTACGCTTTAGGGAAAAAAATACTTATGAAATATTCATGTGTTGAAATTGACTATTCAAATAAGTGACATTTTGTTTCTCATTGGAACTGTTCAACGGCGAGTCCACTCGTCTCATTCTTTGGGGTAGGGGATGAAAGTACAGCGGTTTGTTGAAATCGATGATAGTTTCCTCTTTAGTCGGCGGAACTGTAAATCTATCCCGTCTTAACTCTTCTAATCTCTTTGAAAGTCTTTCCACTTGCTCTGATAAGGTTTCCTCGGTACTCATGATCTCTCTTAGTTTAGGAAAGTCTTGACGTATTGGCTAGAGAACAGAGGGTCTTTTTCTCTCTATACATATATCATGTGGGAGCGTGTGATTTATAAATCCTTGTGAAATCTTTCTACGTCTTGTGTAACTTGGAAGATTCGTCTTCTGTAACTTGGAAAATTCGTCTTTCTTCTCGTCGATTGGGCTGGAGTTATAGAAAAGAAATGGGATTGGAAAGAAATCAACATATTACAAAAAAAAGCAACTTTTTTTTTTCTATTTTTTTTTCTCTAGGGATTTACATACCATTTCATTCATGAACATTCAAGGGTTCTCTCCAAGACCAAATTTTAGAAGAGGACCACAAAGAGTACACTTGAGGATCCTCTTTCAGGTCTAGGTGAGATAAGGGTTGAGACCAATATTCTTGGGTCTCTAAAGCATCCCAACTTAGACATTTATTATTATTATTATTAGAAAGGTCATCCTCCTCCTCCTCCTCCTCCTCATCGTCGCACGAGTTCTCCTGGGGAGATTCTTCCGCCTCCTCTTCGACAGCTTTGCTTTCGGAGGGGTAACAATGTAATTTCCGGAAAACGTAACTACCCTCCATCAAATGGTATCGAAAATTTCTCACCTTGTTCTCGGCACAATGAATCATCTTTTGGAAATATTGGTGTCGCGTGCATTTTGACTTGTTCCGCCACTCGGTTTTCCCTGGGATGTAAAACTCGTAAACGGATCGCTGGCAGAGTTGCTGAAAAATTCGGCTTTATCGTATCCATTGACGTAGATCACCTCCACATTTTCGGTCAGCATTTTCAGGATCTTAGGAAGATGCTCGTAGGAAAGACGACCCTCGGTCCATTGCAGGCCGTGTCGGTTATTTGTAGTCTGGTTGACCACAGCTTGATTGCGGGACGATAAGTCATCGTAATGGACAGGAGGGGGAAAAATCATGGATCCGCATAAGGTTAAATCGCAAGTGATGTAGCCCAGTTCTTTCAAGATGAAACATATATCTACCGTCTTTGGATCATAACAGTGAAAGTATTCCATGTCCAGAACAATGTAGGAATCTTTGAGAGGTTTGGTACTCAAAATGTCCATCTTCTTCAATTGAGGAAAAAAAGAAAACAAAATTCTCTCTCTCTCTCTCGCTGTGTGTCCTGAAGGAAAAAATGGATAGCGTTCTCTCGCCGTCTCCACTTTTATATATATAGAGAGAGAAGGTTGCACGTGACAGGTCGTATGAATTCTGGGAAAGGTCACATTCGTATATATATTTGTTTTTTGAATAATATCGTGCGTATCTCAATACACATCCATCATCATAATAATAAAGGTCACCTTGGAAAGAAAAAGAAATAAAAAACATGGAACTCGTGCTCGACTTTGAAGGTTTCTACGATTCTCAAGGAGCCTTTATTGTGAAAGAATTGGCTTACGTCACATTGGACGGTACTTCTCGAGGGGTATTTGTTTTTAAACCCCCGTTTCCATGGCAAATGCTCACCGAGAAAGAAAAACGAACCGCTGTGTGGGCAAGTGATTATTATCACGGCTTGTCGTGGTACGAAGGAGAAATTCCGTACAGTTATTTTCCATGGGTGTTAACGATGTTGACGGAACCTTTTTCCATGATTTGGGTGCGAGGAGAAATGAAACAGCGGTTTTTACAGAAATGGTTGCAAAGATCCATTTATTGCATTTCGGGATCGACGCAAGAGATTCTCAAATACAATGGGATCGAACACATGAATTGTCCTAACCATACAAAAGGTTTTTTCCATTGCGCTCCACAAAAAGCAGTTCGGTATCATTATTATTTAAAGACACAGAGAAGAAATTCGCAAGGTCGATCCTGCACAATTCAATCTTGACAGAACTCATTAAAAAAAATACATATATCACGTTACTTCTTCAACAGCATAGATGGTTCTGAAGCGAAACTTGGAATTTTGAAATAATAGATCAGGGAGAAATCATTCTTAAAAAAAATGGTAAAGTCTCGAATCGGCTGGGAGAAAAAAAATTTCTCAGAGCTGAAAAAAAAAAAAAAAAAAAAAAAAACTTTTGGTTAATTTTTATCATGTCTTTAGACATGATAAAAATTAATGACCCTCCCTTTTTGTCTGGGAAGGATGTCTCACCCTTTCTAAAAATAGATCATGACTCATCCTTTCTCTAATTGCAATCATTCCATGAATGAATCACGATTTGTTTTTCAAAAGAGTGAGACAACATTCCCAGACGAAAAGGGAAGAGGGTCGTTAATTTTTATCATGTCTAAGACATGATAAAAATTAACAAAAAGTTTTTTTTTTTTTTTTTTTTTTTTTTTTTTTTCTTTTGAGTTGGAGAATTTTTCTCAGGTCTGAAAATTTTTTTCCAGCCGACTCGAAACTTTACCATTTATATTTACGAATAGTCTTTGGATTATTTATTTATTTTCTCTTAAAAGAAAAATTCTGAGCTAGACCTATCTATTGGCTTAACATTCTGGTCATAGAAACAGTCTAGAATCTCATTTTTTTTCGAGGCTAATGCACGGGTTCTCCAATCAAAAGGGTTACTATAAAGGGATTGGTTTGAATGCATTTATCTGCAAATGTTGTAGGATTCTGTTGTTGAGAAGGGGGTATATTATTATTATTATTATGATGATGATGATGATTGTGGCAGATTCCTTTTCTACATGGAAGTCTAATCTCCTCCGAAGACCTTTTCTGGGGATCGTCGAAAGATGGTTTTTCAATAGGAATCGTTTCCCTCGGATCCTCAAGAGATAGAGGGGGGTCCTGTCTTGAGACATGAAGCGGTCTCTCCTCCTCCTCCTCCTCGAGAAGTCTTGAGAAAGGGAGAGGATTTTCGGTTCCCTTATTCTCGAGGGGTCTTGACAAATTGAGAGGTCGCTCCTCTTCGAAAGAGAGAGAAGTTTTGGTTCCCTTATCCTCGAGGGGTTTTGACAAATCGAGAGGTCCCTCATTTTCGAGGGATCTTGAGAGAGGGACAGGTTTTTCATCTTCGAGGAGGTTTGACAATGGGAGAGATCTCTCCTTCTCGAGGGGTCTCTCTTCCTCAAGGGGTTTTGAGGAAGGGAGAGGTTTTTCATCCTCGACGGGTTTTGACAAACGGAGAGGAATCTGAACAGGCTTCTCCTCATCCCCATCATTATCGAGGAGGATGAGGATAATCTTTTGGAAAGGTTTTTTCTTTTTCTTCTGAACAGGCTCCTCTTGATGCTCGGGGAGAGGGATGGGGTAGTTGTTCCACCATTCTATTTTTTCTTGCTCGAGGATTTTTTCAAAAGTCGTGGCCTCTCTATGATGAGACGAACGAGGAGAGTCCTCGAGAAGAATATAATAGGTATTCTTCCCAGTCTTCTCGATCGAGAGAGGTTCGTGCAAACATTTGTGCAACCATTCACTAAAATGAACGAGAATCCCTTTTGTCTTCTCAAGACGATCCATAATCCTATTCATTTGCGAGACGGTTAGAAAGTGGGACGTGTAAAAATATTTGGCTCGTTTCATTAACAAAATTTGTGCATCCAAAGGTGGAATGTCACGAGCCATCAACACGTTTTCGTCGGACAAAAATTCGTCCCGCATCTTTTGATAACTCCCCACGGTATAATAACCCGCACATTTTGAAAAATCGGAGGCTTTCAGGTAAACGACTCCTTGGATGATATAAAAGGAAAGATCAACATATTTATATTTGAAAGGAATACACGTAGTGAGCTGAGGATGCCTCCTCATGATCCACTTGGACAAAAATACGACTTTGGGGCTCTCCCCTTTTATTTATAGACAGAAAGAGAGTGTGACCTTCCCTTCCCTCCTCCTCCTCTCTCCCTGCTTCCTCTATCTCTGGACGTCCTTGGATCGGAAAGGTTGACTTTGAAAAAAAAAGAAGGTCATGGTTGGATAATTTTTTCTTTATTAAATTATTACTTTCACTTCCTCATTCCCACACACATTCATCTTTTTAAGAAAAGAAAAAGAGGTCATGGAGATAAGATTTCTTGGAAAGAAGAGAGAGAGAAACAAAAAAAAACAAATAAAACGGACGTCATAGAGCCTCTATGTGTGTCTGTGTGTGTCTATATAGATATATAAAAAGACGAGAGTACTGGGCGAGATCATTTCTTTTCCATTGGGAGCCATGTCGCTATTAGACGTTTTTCCAACTCAACGGATTTCGAACGGGGAGGATTTGAAGACGCTAAAGGAAATCTCCAACTTGAAAATTTTTTGGCGTGTCATTGTGCGACATTTATTCCGCATTTACCACCTCATCAAGCGATCGTTTCTTTCAACCAAGATGTCGAATCCTCCAACCTGCTCGTTCAGAATATATACAGAAATTTATTCGAATCGCAACAAACGAAAGAGGAATCTCCCTTCTCTTGGAATCGGATGGATCGAGCTTTGAGACGGCCCATTCAAACAGACCGGCGATATACGGATCCGCGCACGAGTTTTCGGTGGAAGAATATTTTTCTCACGAAACGATATTTTACGTTTGGAGTGAAAACGACGGCTGAGGACGAAGTTCATATTGTTCAAACCACAGCCGCTCCTCTCGCCTATTACGAATCATCGTCCCCCAATCTGAAGGAAAGAAGTTTTAAAGTCAGCGACAGGATGAAATATAAGAAATATATTCTAAGACCTTTTCAAAACTATGTTGTTCCCCCGAAAACGCAATATCTCATCGTCACAACCCAGAAGAGTCTCTTTCTCGTCGATCGGTGCTCGTACTCGCTTTGGAAACAATTGAAAGAGGAGATTTCTTTCCAATCGCCGATGATGTTTCAAGAAAAAGAAGAAGAAAACCCTCCGCCACCTTTACCCATCCCTTCCTTAGATGATAAGAGGAGCTGGACCAAACCGTCGTCATGGCCCGAAACAAAATCGACCCGGCAACGGAATGAAATTGAAGTCATCACAATTGAAGATGAGGAGGAAGAAAAAAAATTACCTCTTAAAAAACATTCGACTTACCGGAACCTACCTGGCGTGCAAGATCCGCTTCAGAACCCAGAAGCTTCTTCTTCTTCTTCCCCGACTTGTTCAAACAGGCAGCCTCTTTTGGACTCCTCACAGACAGAACCTCTTCCAGTATCCTCTTCTTCTTCTTCTCTAACCTGTCCCGACATCGTAGAGGTAGAATGTCAGACGGGTCCACAAGCTTCAAAAAGTCCCGGCATCGTAGAGGTAGAATGTCAGCCGGGTCCACAAGTTCCAACAGGTCCAGAAATCATGGAGGTAGAATCGCAGCCGGGTAAACAAGTTCAAACGGGTCCAGAAATCATGGAGGTAGAATCGCAGCCGGGTCCAGACATCCTAGATCCCTCCACTCATCCCAAAGAGACTCCAAGTGTTTCAAGACAGCCTTGTGAGGATTCAGCCCTTCCCGTATGGAATGATTATATGGACTTACAAAATTTGGTGCAACAGGAAGGAGAAGAAAATAATCATACGGATGGGTGGGTCAAAGACTGTTTAGATCATTTAACCTCGAATGAAATTGAACTGTTATGGAATTGCATTTCTGAAATCACATCGGAAATGGGATAAAAACCAAAACAAAAAAAACAATTTTTTTAATAACAAATTGGAGGAGGGTCATGATGTCAATTTAAAAAAAAATATTATATAGAGTCCAATCTTGGTGGTTCACTCCAGTTTTCCAGCATGAGGTGATCCACGTTTCCCGAAATATGGATCCCATTCCAAGAGAGATTGTGTAGAGCCTTCACTTCAGTTCTTTTTTTTTTCCTACCAAGAGGAGAGGGTCCCCAAACGGCTACCCATGTCCAAAGAGAGAAAGTGTAGAGCGTTCATTTAAGTTTTTTTTCCAAGTTTAGGGGAGGGAGGTCTCAAAATGACACCCCCCCATTTTCAAAGAGAGATGGTGTAGAGCGTTCATTTCTGTTTTTTTCCAAAGTTAGGGAGTTTTCAAATGACTACCCATTTCAGAGAAAGAGAGAGAGAGAGAGAAGGTGTAGAGCGTTCATTTCAGTTTTCCAAGGTTAGGATGGTGGTGGAGAATCCTCCAAAATGGCTACTCATGTTAAAGAGAGAGAGAGAGAAAATGCGTAGAGCGTCCATTTCAGTTTTCCAACATTAGAAGGTCCCAAAATACCTTCTGAATTCAAAGAGAGATCGTGTAGAGCGTTCATTTCCAGTTCTCCAAGATCAGAAGAAGAGGGTCCACTTTTCCCAAAATGGCTTTCCGCATTCAGAGACAGCGAAGTGCAGACTTCAGTTTTCTCCCTTCCCAAGAATAGAGGGTCCCAAAATTGCTTTCCATTTCAAAGAGAGAGGGAGAGGCGTTCATTTCCATTCTCCAAGATAGGGTCGTCTGCTTTTTTCCCAAAATGGCTTCCCAATTCAAAGAGAGAGAGAGTGAAAGGGTGTGTAGAGCGGTCATGTTCATTCTCCAAGATAGGGTCGTCAGCTTTTTCTCAAAATGGCATCTCCCCATTCAAAAAGAGATCGTAACCAATTTTTTCCACTTTTTTCCAAGATGGGGGGAGAAGAAAACCTAGGATGGAATAACACGACACACAGAGAAAAAGAGGGAAAAAAAACGCCATCTTGTCATTTTCTAATAGGGTACCGGTGTTCGAATACTTTTGTGACCGACTGTACACTGAATTGGTTGCAACTTACATCAGATATTAATAAATTAAAACAGCTTTTTACTATTACAAAAATAGATAAAGCAACTAATAACTTTAGCATTATATAAAAACAATTCTACACTGAGATTATTCATACAGAACTTCTCAACGCAACTACTTATCAATTAGCCAACCTTACAGAAACAGACTTACCGACTGATATTATTCAAAGCCCCTACTGCCGCTAAGAATTTTCGGACACCCTACACTTCTGAGTCAGACACGAAGAGAACACTTTGCCAACTCCCCCACTAGAAAGAATGTAAGTTACTTAATACCTTTCTGGCCTTTATATCTTCATGTACATTCACTGATCTTATTTATATTATATTATTTTTATATTTTCTTTGATTTCTTTTTACAAAGTTTGCATTATTTATCTTTTTTATAATCTTCTATGTTTATTTCAACTTTACTTTGAATTCGATTTCATAATGACAATTTCCAATGTTTAATTTCTACAAATAATATAGTACTCAAATGCGTAACGATGAAAGTGTCGGGGACGGTTACTCGAGTTTTACAGGATTTCTCTAGAGTAACTGATTTTTACTCCAAATTGAATTGACTAAAATGCTTCATGAGAATAAGTTCTTTGAGTATCAGCATTAGTTCATAATTCCTACTATTCACGGAAATATTTGACCTGACTAGAATTACCGGTTTGGCTTTAACTTATAACTCGAGTAAAGATGAAACACTTTCGTCTTTACGTATTTTTATCAATTATTGTTCATTGAACGGGAGTTGGTTTGTTCCCCTTGAAAAGTCAACTAATTTCCGATCAATGACAATGATTACATGTTTTAATTTTTCCTTTTACGATTGAAATATTATTCTTCGTGATGATTTAACTCCAGTCCCCGTTAAAACATTATTAACATTTTGCTTTCAAATTACTTCAAAACATCTTTCAAAATATAACTTACCAGTATGGATGCACACTTTTAAAATAATTCTACTTTAATTAAACTTAGGAGATAATATGATCAATTAATCAATACTGTTTAGGAAATAAATTATTATTAACTAACTTTGCAGCAATTGCGCAAGTAATAATAACTTGTATTCGCACTAAATGGATTTAATGATCATACAACATTTGATATGCTAAATAGCAGCTATTAGCGCTATTTATCTCTTACCTAATGTACCCACTTTATATATTATCTCCATCCTTTTTAAGTTTTAAAGTTCTTATACAAAAACTTTACTGTATTGAAGGTTAGCAACCTCCTTACTTTTATATCTTGCTAGTTTAAATCATATTGAAATCACTAAATGTCATTCCACTAGATGACAAACTTGAAAATTTAACGCCATGCCTGCTACAGATAAACCCAAAAAACAATTTCTATGAAAAACATTTAACTCTATTTACATGATTACATGCGGTACTTGACATATTAAATATATAGGACAGACTAAAAGCAATCTTAACTTTCGAATCAATAACCATAGAGCTCAAATCAAAAAATTCAACGCACAAAAAATAGCATTAAAATAAGTACACCATCACAACTTAATACAGCAGAATTAGAACACTTTAAACACCATGAATTCAACTCTATTCAACTTCAGATACTAGATATAATACCCAATCACAAAACACGAATTTTTCAGAAATCTCTCTATATACTAAAACAACGTTCACTTTATCCTTATGGACTTAACACTTATATACATAGTCATAGGGATACTTCTAAGAAGTCTATTTTCAGCCAATTGAAACTCTACAGCATCAAAACGCAGAGAGGAAAAAGAGGAAGCAAAATAAAAAATAATGCGAGATTTTTATCCACTTTGGATACACTTGCATTGAAAAAACAATTGAAATATTTTTTTGACTCAGACTGCTTTCCCAAGAAACTTCTCAACTGGTTACACTCCTGTACTAATAAATTCCTTATCAAACTAAAAAAATTCATTCAAGAAAGCTACGACGACATACAAATCATTAAAGTCATGATTCTTGATTTTATTCTTTTCAGACTCTCTAATAGTCTCACTCAACGTAAAATTTATTTTAAAGTCAGTTTTCTGCATCCGCAGTTTGACAATATTCATTTCTCAAGAATCATCAGAGATTGTAAAGATTACTTCCCCGCAGTTGACACAATACCAATGATTGCTTTTAAATATCAAAGGACCTTAAGCAACTTGCTTACTAACCACCATGAAATAGATGAAACTGCAGAATGACATTGTAAGATACCAATTTACAGCAATTACGTAGATTCTCATCACCAGCACATAATTACTGGCAACCTGAATATCATACAAAACCATCAACTAAAAACACTAATGAGTTATGGTACAAAATTTAGACCAGTCAGAAACATGACTACAAATTACTGTTACAAGACTTTCGAAAACAACATCAACGAATTTATAGTTAAAGCAAGCTATCAACTGAATTTACCCATAGATACCTTCTTAAAATGGAAAGCTAAAATTCTTCAACGCATATCCACAGAAATCAGTCACCTCAAGTTTAAAAGTACACTGAATTGGTCGCAACTTACATCAGATATTAATAAATTAAAACAGCTTTTTACTATTACAAAAATAGATAAAGCAACTAATAACTTTAGCATTATATGAAAACAATTCTACACTGAGATTATTCATAAAGAACTTCTCAACGCAACTACTTATCAATTAGCCAACCTTACAGAAACATCTATAATAAACAGGATTAAAACTTTTCATAAGAAACTCAATATTACTTTCAATGCAAACTACAACAGATTTACTAATCTTTATGCGATTCCCAAATTCCATAAAACACCATTAAAATTTAGATTTATAGCTAATGGAACTAATAATTACAAGAAAAATATAGACTATTATTTTTCAATTCAACTTAATAAAATCTGTAAATTTATTTTCAATGATTGTAACACTAATCATAACTATTGCTGGATCATTCATAATAACACTATCATGGTCAATGTTCCTTCTTACCTCCTTCGGGAACATACAAGGACCTGACTCGGAACAGAGAGCTTACTAAAGCTATGTTCACTAATTGTGGTAAGTAGACAGGATACACATGAAGGGTATACAAAACCTATTATTTTTCTCTATATACAATAACTTCCGTACTTCGGAACACACTGACCCGCTACTTGGGGTCTAACGTAAAAGTATAAAAATAAAACTAAACTCTAATTTAACTTTAAACTAATAAACGTGGAAGGTTGGCCTTATATTAACAGGAAGGCGTATGTAGTACAGATAACTGAGAACACTACAATACGTTTTAAATTTATCAAGAGGATTAAAACCTCTGGCCTGGAAGGCAAATAGCAATTGCGTAACTTCTAAGGTAAGCGGCCTGCTTTGACTCAACTGCTTGCTCTCTCTCGCTTGGCAAAAAGCCACAACTTAAATACTTGGCGTTCGCCAGACAAACTTTGCATAAAAACCTTAACGCTTATAATTCTGGCCGGAAGTAGAAAATAAGAAGTGATAGTAAAGATTTAAAATAAAATAAACGTTAGTAAAACTTAAGATACTTACATACTTACCGCCAGAGTTAATTAGTTTGAAACTGAGGTCTAAAACGACCTTGTTGAAAACTTTTAGCTCTAGAATCTAACGCGAGGCCAATCTTTTACAAACATACTTCGCTAGAAACTAGAAATTTAAAAAAAAAAAGAATTTTTTTTTTTTACAATAGCAGCTCCCCGGATATACAACAATTTTTTTTCATCTGTACTGCATCTAAACAGGAGCTTTTATTCAATTCTGGTTCCTTCCAGAGATCTGGAAGGAAAACTAGTTTAATGAAATGTTACACAATGAAATGGCAAGTAACATATACAATTATACTTCTCTTAACATTCTTATTTCATTCATGACTATTTTAATTATCTCTCCCCGTGCTCTCTGACATGTGTTATAAAAGAACACCAAACACGAATGTGTTTCTGTCTACGTGTTCCACACTTCCTCCTACAATCAAAACACTAACGTGTTAAAATTCAACATGCCAAGACCTCTTAACACACCCTAATTTCAACTCTAAACCCTGAGGTACTATTCTGAAAGTGTCTAACTCTAAAGTGTAGCGTCAGAGAGCCTAACTACATCATTCAACCTTTAACACATATTCGCCATGCTTTAGTCTTTTTACAGTCACACGAATAAAAAAAAATTTAACATTCATTTTTACCATATCACGGTATTTCTTAACATTTAAAATAACAGTTCACATTGTATATAAGAACATATCAACATGCCGTTAATTTTACACATTTGAAAACATACATTAGTAGTACATTGTTAACTTCTATTCTTTTCAAAGCAAGTGCCAATTCTTTCTACATTGAAATACTACATTTCAAAAAGTCTTTCAGACTAAAACTTCTCTCTTGCTAGAATGTTTTAAATAAAATTTATACAATAACTTTTTTTTCAATATTTAAGTCTTTACACAACGCTATTATACATCAACTTTAGTTTTACGCGCGAGTAATTGAAAAACATAATACGAAAATCGGTAACAACTCATTTCTCGCCCTTTTGGCGATAAAGGTAGACCTCGCATGAGGTAAAACTTCTTGAAATCTGCCACTTGCAGTAAGAATGAAAGATTAACTTAAGTTTGCAAAGTAACATAAAATTTTACTTATCTTTGCGATATTCGGACATCCTTTTCTGGCCCCAGTCTTTAAAGGTATTGCAGATAGTTGTGTGATTTATCCTCGTTTTTGTACGGGCTCGCCCTTCAGTGCTTTCCTCTGGAAGCTACCTTTTTTCACCAGTTCGGCCACCCTTGAATACCTTCTTTTTCTCCTCTGCTTGTGGTCTTGGCCGTTTGATGGCAGCTGGTCTTGGCGGAACCGGGAAACTTCTTTTGTGTTCCTGCTTGGACCTTCTAGCTGGCCGTTCAAATTTTCCTTGTAACTTTTCCTCCGCCGCTGATGGACCTTCCGCAGTTTGGCTACATTTACTGCGGAGAGTCCTGTCGGATGAGTCGATCTTCCGTTTTAGAGCCGGGTTATAGTTGCCGTCATTTCTCCTGGTTCTCTTCACATACGTCGTCCTTCTCCCTTCTTCATTCTGGGGGTGTTCGTGAACTCTCTTTTCTGGACGGTGGAACGGCTTCTTTTTCTTGCTACCTTCAATTTTTCCGCGGGGCAATTTTCTTTTCACTTGCTCCTGCCTCTTATTGGCTTGCCCTTGTACTTGTCGTTTTTCCACCTCTGGAGCTTCTGCCTGCGGTGTCTGCCGTGCCGGATCCTTCAAAAGATCTGAAAATATTTGCATTTTATTACGATCGAAGTAGGGCTTGATTTGATCAATGTTTGCGGAACAGGTTTCACCATTTCTGGCTTTTAACACTACTACAGCGTGAGTTATTTTTTCTATAACATATGGTCCTTCAAATCGTGGAAAAAATTTGGCAGTTTTATCTTCTGGTGCTGAAGAAAGTGAAGGATTAATTTTTAAAACTTCATCCCCTACTTTATAAGTTACTCCCCGTCGTTTCAAATCATAATAGAGCTTCTGTTTTCTTTGTGCTACTTCCGTATTCTTCTTTGCTTCCTTAATTAGTTTTTCTATATCACCCATTTTAAATTCTGGGGCTCTTTGTTGCACATAAAATAATTTATCTAACGGTGTTATAATCTTTCTGCCTAGAAATAACTCAGCAGGAGTTTTGCCCGTTGTATGATGTTTTGCGGTCCTAAGGGCGAAAGCAAATTCATTGACATAGTTATCCCAGCTTTTATGAAAATTTTTAACATAACTACGGATAATTTTCACTATATTTCTAATGACCCGTTCCGCTATATTTGATTGCGGCCGATACGGGACCATTTTTAAATGACGTATGCCCAGTTTTTGGCACATGTCTTCAAATATATTACTTACAAATTGAGGACCATTATCCGATATAACTTTTAGGGGCGCCCCGTATTTTAAAATATATTTATTTAAAATAGAATCAGTAACTAATTTCGCGGAGGCTCGTTTTAAGGGAACAATTTCGGTCCATTTACTAAAATGATCAACCATAACAAGGAGATAGCGACTTTTATTTAACTGACTTTTTGGGAAAGGGCCCAATAAATCGATGCCAATTATTTGATTTGGAAATTCGGATTTAATACTATTTAGAAACCCGGCCGGGCGGAAATTAATATAATTAACTGCTTGACATGTTGGGCAGGACTGGACATACGCCCTTGTTAACTTTTGCAGTTCAGGAAAGTAGACTGCCTCGCGTACGCGTTGGATAGTTTTTCGAATACCAGCATGAGAAGCTAAAGGGCTGTCATGGAGCTCCTGCAGGATATTTAATCTAAGACTAGCTGGGATAACAGGTCGAAATTCGTTGTTGGAATTCGTAGTTTTTGTATAAAATAATAGACCATCTGTTAGTTCGTAATGGGCTGCCCTATTTCTTATCGCCACAATATCTTGGTGGCTAAAATTTTCAGGATCCTTCAAATACTCATAAATGCTTCCAAACTCAGGATCCTTACCCAGTTCAGTTATTACGGTTTCTCGGGAATTTATTGTACATGCTGTGAGCATTGCCACCTTTACGGTATTCCCTTGTTCATCTATTTTAATTCTTGATAGGGCATCTGCTACGATATTTTCCTTTCCGGGGGTATGCTTGATTACCAGATTATATTCTTGCAGCTTGAGTGCCCATCTTATTAACCTTGGGGATCAATTTTTTCCTGAGTACAATCTAGTACCCGCCGCATGATCAGAGTACACTGTTATCGGCGCCTTTCCAAAATAGACTCGGAACTTTTGCACTGCTAACAGAACTGCAAGTGCCTCTCTCTCGGTCGCGGAATAGTTTCTTTGTGTTTGATTTAAAGTTCGGCTAAAAAATGCCACGGGCTGCTGATTTTGCGAAAGTACCGCTCCTACCCCATAATCCGAAGCATCCGCTGAAATTTCTAAATTCTCATCCTTTTCAGGAAATTTCAACACAGGGGCTTGCGTTAATGCTTGTTTTAATTTTTCGAAAGCACTATTGGCTTCGGCCGTCCACAAGAATCTTGCCTTTTTCCTTTTTAATTTTAACAATGGCTCAGCGATAGCCGCAAAATCTTTTATAAAGGACCTATAATATGAACAAAGTCCTAGAAAAGAAGAGAGCTTCTTTGCCGTGTTTGGAGTCGGATACTTTTGTACAGCGATTATTTTTTATTCATCTGTCTCGATCCCTTTTTGAGATATTTTGTAACCTAAATATTTTAATTCAGGGGCTGCAAATTTGCACTTTTCGACATTAACTTTTACACCGGCCTCATTTAATAAAGAAAACACCTGTCTTAAATCCTGTACATGTTGGTCGAGATTATCACTAGTAATAATGATATCGTCTAAATAGATAAATGTGGACTTTCCAAGAACAGGTCTTAACACAATGTCCATGCATCGCTGAAATGGGCCCTGAAAGGCCAAACGGCATACGCAAAAATGCATAAGTGCCAGACTTGGTTATAAAAGCAGTCTTAGGCACGTCCTCAGGCCTCACCCCTATTTGAAAATAACCAGTCGTTAAGTCTAAAGTCGTCATAAATTTGGTTGAATTTATGTTTCTTAAAATTTCTTCTATAATCGGTAACGGATATACCGGATATTTAGTTATGGAGTTTAATTTACGGTAATCAATAGCGAATCTCCATCTTTTTGGATGCGTCAAAGGATAGTCATTATTTTTCTTACATAAAACCACCGGGCTAGCATAACTACTTGAGATGGGCGTTATGATCTTTTTACGTAGCATATCGGTAATATGCCATTCTATAATTTTTTCCTTATTCTTATCATACCGGTATGGTTTTTGACGAACTGGCATTGCATCTCCGGTGTCAATACTATGGTTAGTAACCTGAGTAAATCCTGGAATATCACTAAATAACGAAGCAAATTCACTTAACCACTTGTCGGATTCTTCCTTGCTCGTCATTAGGGAGGTGGTCAAGTTTTAACATCGGCGGTTCAGCGTTTTCTGTACGAACTGGTTTCATTGTCAGCTTAAGGGACGTTTCATTAAAATCCAGCGTAGCTTGTGCTTCTGAAAGAAAATCTATTCCTAAAATTAAATGTGCTTGCAGATTCTTTACTATAAAAAACATCACCTTTACTTGTTCGTCCTTGATACGGATATACAAAGGTACTTTACCTACGCACTTACATTTTTCTCCTTGCGTCGCTAACACTGTCGTATTATCCGCATTATATATGCGGTATTTGCGAAAATACTTCCTAAAAAAAAACTTCTGCCACACAGGAACACTGCGCGCCGGTATCCAGGAGCGCGGTGGCTGGGATATTATTCACCAAGACTTCTATCTTCGGAAGAGTGAAATTTTTCACCATTACTGTATTTAACTTGTAGGAAGAGGGGTTTTCGTGGCCTTCGGATTTCCGCACCCTCTCGTCAGCAGAAATCCGTTTTAGTTTAAATTATTTTTCCTTTCCGTGCTTTCCTTCTTTTTCCACTGGCCTTGAGACTTTTTTCCTGGGTTGCTATTGAACTGTCGACGTTCGGCGGCTGTTTTTGAATGCTCGGGTTTCCTTGCCCACTGATTCGCTTTTTCTCCGTAGCCATGTGCTTGAGTTTGCTGTAGTCTTGGCGTACCAAATTGGTTTCGCTGTTGATACTGGCGTCTTCTTTCGACGTCCGCCGTTCTTCTACTTTCAAACTGGATTGCTAGCTCAAATAACTTTTCCAGTGTAGTCGGATTTCTTAATTCAATAAAGTCTTGCACTTGGGGCAGTAACCTCGGCAAAATCACTTGAATTATTTCAGGATCCGGACGGTTTCCATACAAGAGTTTGAAAACGTGAATTTTTCTTAAAATAAAGCTCGAGAGGTTTTCGATTCTTTGTTGATATATACTGAAAAGTTCCGTTTCTAATTTCGCACGATCCCTTACAACAGGGAAGGCTTTTAGTAGGGCAGTCTTGAAATTTTCGTAAGTATAGGTGGGACTTCCTGCTTGACCCAAGAGACTTCTGCCTACACATTTGAACCAGTTAAGCGCTTGGCCCCCCAAAGCGCTGGTAGCTAAGGTAACTTTTTGAAACTCGTGCACGGGGTAGAGCATGAAGTGGTCATCCAATTTTTCCAAAAAACTGGTTACCGGTGAGTTTCCCTTAAATGTTGCTTCTGGTTTCATCGAAGCGCGCATGGTCTGGACGATGTAACCAAATCCTTCCAGGGCGGCAGCTGGCATTTCTGGATTCTGAGCCGTTTCTGCAGGCAGCACAGGTTCTTCTTGAAACTCGGCCATGGTTATTCTTCTTCCTCGGGCGCCACTATCAGGGTCAATGTTCCTTCTTACCTTCTTCGGGAACATACAAGGACCTGACACGGAACAGAGAGCTTACTAAAGCTATGTTCACTAATTGTGGTAAGTAGACAGGATACACATGAAGGGTATACAAAACCCTTTATTTTTCTCTATATACAATAACTTCCGTACTTCGTAATACACTGACCCGCTACTTGGGGTCTAACGTAAAAGTATAAAAATAAAACTAAACTCTAATTTAACTTTAAACTAATAAACGTGGAAGATTGGCCTTATATTAACAGGAAGGCGTATGTAGTACAGATAACTGAGAACACTACAATACGTTTTAAATTTATCAAGAGGATTAAAACCTCTGGCCTGGAAATCAAACAGCAACTGCGTCACTTCTGAAGTAAGCGGCCTGCTTTGACTCAACTGCTTCCTCTCTCTCGCTTGGCAAAAAGCCACAACTTAAATACTTGGCATTCGCCAGACAA
Source organism: Stegodyphus dumicola (assembly GCF_044657685.1). Classification (NCBI taxonomy): domain Eukaryota; kingdom Metazoa; phylum Arthropoda; class Arachnida; order Araneae; family Eresidae; genus Stegodyphus; species Stegodyphus dumicola. The sequence goes on along the minus strand of NC_140770.1, from coordinate 118,374,511 downwards.
ACTTTGCATAAAAACCTTAACGCTTATAATTCTGGCCGGAAGTAGAAAATAAGAAGTGATAGTAAAGATTTAAAATAAAATAAACGTTAGTAAAACTTAAGATCCTTACAACACTCCTGTCATTAATACCATTCATACCATTAACATCCAAAACATTAACTGCTATAATTTTGAAAACTTATATACCTCACTTCCTCTAGAAGAAATCTATACCAGTCTACTTGAGCTACCAATACTTTTCCCTAATATACTCAATATCATGACTCTTGACAAATGGAAAACCTACCTAAAATGCACACTTTTTCATAACCACATCAAGTTTCAAAATCAACTTTTTAAACAAGTCAGAGGATTGCCAATGGGCTTACATTCCAGCACCTCGATCTGTAATATCTTTTTATTTGTCAAAGAATTTAACTTCCAAAAAAATCTACAACCACAAGAGTTAAATTACTACAAACACACCTACAGATATATTGATGACCTTATTACAATTAATAATTTTGGTAAAATTGAAAACTCCGACATTTATCCGAATTGTCTTAAACTTAATAAAACTAATAATTCACAAAATAGCATAGACTTTCTAGACCTTCAAATCATTAACTACAAAAACATTTTACTTTTTGACAAAACAAGAAACTTCAATTTCAATACTAACAAATTAATAAATTGGAACTCCAACATATCCAAAAAAGTAATTAACAATACTATAATTAATCAAATACAACGAATTAAAACTATATGCACAGATACAATAGATTTACAACGCGAAATTTTGATCCTTATCAAAATTCTCAAAAATAATCTAATTCCCTTTCAATTTATCAACCATTGCCTTAAAAGAGCAGGTGTTAAATACTCACTCTAAATCATTTAACTGATAGGGATATGATAATTTATTCCTAAACCTGAGAAGGCGGTATAAGTTGGATGACTGTCAGTTGAAAGATTTGTATATAGTGTAATTACTCAATTGTATATATTGTAAAAAGCTAATTGTCTTCAGACATATACTGTTACTATACTGTTACTATAAAAATGGGCCTATTTCCTGCTTTTAGACTGTCTATTAGCTCTTGAACAGCGAAAAAACCTTTTCCTTTCTTAAATTCTTAATCATTGCGACACGACAATTAGCCAGAAATTAATTAATTTCCATTCACTAGTATTTTCAAAAAATCTTAACAGACGGTCTTTCTCAGATAAGAACTCTGCAAAATACATCCCTCAAGAATTCCAAGTCCCACCCACTACCATAAATTACTTCACCCAAGTCTTACCGACTGATATTATTCAAAGCCCCTACTGCCGCTAAGAATTTTCGGACACCCTACACTTCTGAGTCAGACACGAAGAGAACACTTTGCCAACTCCCCCACTAGAAAAAATGTAAGTTACTTAATACCTTTCTGGCCTTTATATCTTCATGTACATTCACTGATCTTATTTATATTATATTATTTTTATATTATTTTTATATTTTCTTTGATTTCTTTTTACAAAGTTTGCATTATTTATCTTTTTTATAATCTTCTATGTTTATTTCAACTTTACTTTGAATTCGATTTCATAATGACAATTTCCAATGTTTAATTTCTACAAATAATATAGTACTCAAATGCGTAACGATGAAAGTGTCGGGGACGGTTACTCGAGTTTTACAGGATTTCTCTACAGTAATTGATTTTTACTCCAAATTGAATTGACTAAAATGCTTCATGAGAATAAGTTCTTTGAGTATCAGCATTAGTTCATAATTCCTACTATTCACGGAAATATTTGACCTGACTAAAATTACCGGTTTGGCTTTAACTTATAACTCGAGTAAAGATGAAACACTTTCGTCTTTACGTATTTTTATCAATTATTGTTCATTGAACGGGAGTTGGTTTGTTCCCCTTGAAAAGTCAACTAATTTCCGATCAATGACAATGATTACATGTTTTAATTTTTCCTTTTACAATTGAAATATTATTCTTCGTGATGATTTAACTCCAGTCCCCGTTAAAACATTATTAACATTTTGCTTTCAAATTACTTCAAAACATCTTTCAAAATATAACTTACCAGTATGGATGCACACTTTTAAAATAATTCTACTTTAATTAAACTTAGGAGATAATATGATCAATTAATCAATACTGTTTAGGAAATAAATTATTATTAACTAACTTTGCAGCAATTGCGCAAGTAATAATAACTTGTATTCGCACTAAATGGATTTAATGATCATACAACTTTTGATATGCTAAATAGCAGCTATTAGCGCTATTTATCTCTTACCTAATGTACCCACTTTATATATTATCTCCATCCTTTTTAAGTTTTAAAGTTCTTATACAAAAACTTTACTGTATTGAAGGTTAGCAACCTCCTTACTTTTATATCTTGCTAGTTTAAATCATATTGAAATCACTAAATGTCATTCCACTAGATGACAAACTTGAAAATTTAACGCCATGCCTGCTACAGATAAACCCAAAAAACAATTTCTATGAAAAACATTTAACTGTATTTACATGATTACATGCGGTACTTGACATATTAAATATATAGGACAGACTAAAAGCAATCTTAACTTTCGAATCAATAACCATAGAGCTCAAATCAAAAAATTCAACGCACAAAAAAATAGCATTAAAATAAGTACACCATCACAACTTAATACAGCAGAATTAGAGCACTTTAAACACCATGACTTCAACTCTATTCAACTTCAGATACTAGATATAATACCCAATCACAAAACACGAATTTTTCAGAAATCTCTCTATATACTAAAACAACGTTCACTTTATCCTTATGGACTTAACACTTATATACATAGTCATAGAGATACTTCTAAGAAGTCTATTTTCAGCCAATTGAAACTCTACAGCATCAAAACGCAGAGAGGAAAAAGAGGAAGCAAAATAAAAAATAATGCGAGATTTTTATCCACTTTGGATACACTTGCATTGAAAAAACAATTGAAATATTTTTTTGACTCAGACTGCTTTCCCACAAAACTTCTCAACTGGTTACACTCCTGTACTAATAAATTCCTTATCAAACTAAAAAAATTCATTCAAGAAAGCTACGACGACATACAAATCATTAAAGACATGATTCTTGATTTTATTCTTTTCAGACTCTCTAATAGTCTCACTCAACGCAAAATTTATTTTAAAGTCAATTTTCTGCATCCGCAGTTTGACAATATTCATTTCTCAAGAATCATCAGAGATTGTAAAGATTACTTCCCCGCAGTTGACACAATACCAATGATTGCATTTAAATATCAAAGGACCTTAAGCAACTTGCTTACTAACCACCATGAAATAGATGAAACTGCAGAATGACATTGTAAGATACCAATTTACAGCAATTACGTAGATTCTCATCACCAGCACATAATTACTGGCAACCTGAATATCATACAAAACCATCAACTAAAAACACTAATGAGTTATGGTACAAAATTTAGACCAGTCAGAAACATGACTACAAATTACTGTTACAAGACTTTCGAAAACAACATCAACGAATTTATAGTTAAAGCAAGCTATCAACTGAATTTACCCATAGATACCTTCTTAAAATGGAAAGCTAAAATTCTTCAACGCCTATCCACAGAAATCAGTCACCTCAAATTTAAAAGTACACCTAATTATTCGCAACTTACATCAGATATTAATAAATTAAAACAGCTTTTTACTATTACAAAAATAGATAAAGCAACTAATAACTTTAGCATTATATGAAAACAATTCTACACTGAGATTATTCATAAAGAACTTTTCAACGCAACTACTTATCAATTAGCCAACCTTACAGAAACATCTATAATAAACAGGATTAAAACTTTTCATAAGAAACTCAATATTACTTTCAATGCAAACTACAACAGATTTACTAATCTTTATTCGGTTCCCAAATTCCATAAAACACCATTAAAATTTAGATTTATAGCTAATGGAACTAATAATTACAAGAAAAATATAGACTATTATTTTTCAATTCAACTTAATAAAATCTGTAAATTTATTTTCAATGATTGTAACACTAATCATAACTATTGCTGGATCATTCATAATAACACTCCTGTCATTAATACCATTCATACCATTAACATCCAAAACATTAACTGCTATGATTTTGAAAACTTATATACCTCACTTCCTCTAGAAGAAATCTATACCAGTCTACTTGAGCTACCAATACTTTTCCCTAATATACTCAATATCATGACTCTTGACAAATGGAAAACCTACCTAAAATGCACACTTTTTCATAACTACATCAAGTTTCAAAATCAACTTTTTAAACAAGTCAGAGGATTGCCAATGGGCTTACATTCCAGCACCACGATCTGTAATATCTTTTTTTTTGTCAAAGAATTTAACTTCCAAAAAAATCTACAACCACAAGAGTTAAATTACTACAAACACACCTACAGATATATTGATGACCTTATTACAATTAATAATTTTGGTAAAATTGAAAACTCCGACATTTATCCGAATTGTCTTAAACTTAATAAAACTAATAATTCACAAAATAGCATAGACTTTCTAGATCTTCAAATCATTAACTACAAAAACATTTTACTTTTTGACAAAACAAGAAACTTCAATTTCAATACTAACAAATTAATAAATTGGAACTCCAACATATCCAAAAAAGTAATTAACAATACTATAATTAATCAAATACAACGAATTAAAACTATATGCACAGATACAATAGATTTACAACGCGAAATTTTGATCCTTATCAAAATTCTCAAAAATAATCTAATTCCCTTTCAATTTATCAACCATTGCCTTAAAAGAGCAAACGTTAAATACTCGCTCTAAATCATTTAACTGATAGGGATATGATAATTTATTCCTAAACCTGAGAAGGCGGTATAAGTTGGATGACTGTCAGTTGAAAGATTTGTATATAGTGTAATTACTCAATTGTATATATTGTAAAAAGCTAATTGTCTTCAGACATATACTGTTACTATACTGTTACTAAAAAAACGGGCCTATTTCCTGCCTTTAGACTGTCTATTAGCTCTTGGACAGCGAAAAAACCTTTTCCTTTCTTAAATTCTTAATCATTGCGACACGACAATTAGCCAGAAATTAATTAATTTCCATTCACTAGTATTTTCAAAAAATCTTAACAGACGGTCTTTCTCAGATAAGAACTCTGCAAAATACATCCCTCAAGAATTCCAAATCCCACCCACTACCATAAATTACTTCACCCAAGTCTTACCGACTGATATTATTCAAAGCCCCTACTGCCGCTAAGAATTTTCGGACACCCTACACTTCTGAGTCAGACACGAAGAGAACACTTTGCCAACTCCCCCACTAGAAAGAATGTAAGTTACTTAATACCTTTCTGGCCTTTATATCTTCATGTACATTCACTGATCTTATTTATATTATATTATTTTTATACTTTCTTTGATTTGTTTTTACAAAGTTTGCATTATTTATCTTTTTTATAATCTTCTATGTTTATTTCAACTTTACTTTGAATTCGATTTCATAATGACAATTTCCAATGTTTAATTTCTACAAATAATATAGTACTCAAATGCGTAACGATGAAAGTGTCGGGGACGGTTACTCGAGTTTTGCAGGATTTCTCTACAGTAATTGATTTTTACTCCAAATTGAATTGACTAAAATGCTTCATGAGAATAAGTTCTTTGAGTATCAGCATTAGTTCATAATTCCTACTATTCGCGGAAATATTTGACCTGACTAGAATTACCGGTTTGGCTTTAACTTATAACTCGAGTAAAGATGAAACACTTTCGTCTTTACGTATTTTTATCAATTATTGTTCATTGAACGGGAGTTGGTTTGTTCCCCTTGAAAAGTCAACTAATTTCCGATCAATGACAATGATTACATGTTTTAATTTTTCCTTTTACAATTGAAATATTATTCTTCGTGATGATTTAACTCCAGTCCCCGTTAAAACATTATTAACATTTTGCTTTCGAATTACTTCAAAACATCTTTCAAAATATAACTTACCAGTATGGATGCACACTTTTAAAATAATTCTACTTTAATTAAACTTAGGAGATAATATGATCAATTAATCAATACTGTTTAGGAAATAAATTATTATTAACTAACTTTGCAGCAATTGCGCAAGTAATAATAACTTGTATTCGCACTAAATGGATTTAATGATCATACAACATTTGATATGCTAAATAGCAGCTATTAGCGCTATTTATCTCTTACCTAATGTACCCACTTTATATATTATCTCCATCCTTTTTAAGTTTTAAAGTTCTTATACAAAAACTTTACTGTATTGAAGGTTAGCAACCTCCTTACTTTTATATCTTGCTAGTTTAAATCATATTGAAATCACTAAATGTCATTCCACTAGATGACAAACTTGAAAATTTAACGCCATGCCTGCTACAGATAAACCCAAAAAACAATTTCTATGAAAAACATTTAACTGTATTTACATGATTACATGCGGTACTTGACATATTAAATATATAGGACAGACTAAAAGCAATCTTAACTTTCGAATCAATAACCATAGAGCTCAAATCAAAAAATTCAACGCACAAAAAAATAGCATTAAAATAAGTACACCATCACAACTTAATACAGCAGAATTAGAGCACTTTAAACACCATGACTTCAACTCTATTCAACTTCAGATACTAGATATAATACCCAATCACAAAACACGAATTTTTCAGAAATCTCTCTATATACTAAAACAACGTTCACTTTATCCTTATGGACTTAACACTTATATACATAGTCATAGAGATACTTCTAAGAAGTCTATTTTCAGCCAATTGAAACTCTACAGCATCAAAACGCAGAGAGGAAAAAGAGGAAGCAAAATAAAAAATAATGCGAGATTTTTATCCACTTTGGATACACTTGCATTGAAAAAACAATTGAAATATTTTTTTGACTCAGACTGCTTTCCCACAAAACTTCTCAACTGGTTACACTCCTGTACTAATAAATTCCTTATCAAACTAAAAAAATTCATTCAAGAAAGCTACGACGACATACAAATCATTAAAGACATGATTCTTGATTTTATTCTTTTCAGACTCTCTAATAGTCTCACTCAACGCAAAATTTATTTTAAAGTCAATTTTCTGCATCCGCAGTTTGACAATATTCATTTCTCAAGAATCATCAGAGATTGTAAAGATTACTTCCCCGCAGTTGACACAATACCAATGATTGCATTTAAATATCAAAGGACCTTAAGCAACTTGCTTACTAACCACCATGAAATAGATGAAACTGCAGAATGACATTGTAAGATACCAATTTACAGCAATTACGTAGATTCTCATCACCAGCACATAATTACTGGCAACCTGAATATCATACAAAACCATCAACTAAAAACACTAATGAGTTATGGTACAAAATTTAGACCAGTCAGAAACATGACTACAAATTACTGTTACAAGACTTTCGAAAACAACATCAACGAATTTATAGTTAAAGCAAGCTATCAACTGAATTTACCCATAGATACCTTCTTAAAATGGAAAGCTAAAATTCTTCAACGCCTATCCACAGAAATCAGTCACCTCAAATTTAAAAGTACACCTAATTATTCGCAACTTACATCAGATATTAATAAATTAAAACAGCTTTTTACTATTACAAAAATAGATAAAGCAACTAATAACTTTAGCATTATATGAAAACAATTCTACACTGAGATTATTCATAAAGAACTTTTCAACGCAACTACTTATCAATTAGCCAACCTTACAGAAACATCTATAATAAACAGGATTAAAACTTTTCATAAGAAACTCAATATTACTTTCAATGCAAACTACAACAGATTTACTAATCTTTATTCGGTTCCCAAATTCCATAAAACACCATTAAAATTTAGATTTATAGCTAATGGAACTAATAATTACAAGAAAAATATAGACTATTATTTTTCAATTCAACTTAATAAAATCTGTAAATTTATTTTCAATGATTGTAACACTAATCATAACTATTGCTGGATCATTCATAATAACACTCCTGTCATTAATACCATTCATACCATTAACATCCAAAACATTAACTGCTATGATTTTGAAAACTTATATACCTCACTTCCTCTAGAAGAAATCTATACCAGTCTACTTGAGCTACCAATACTTTTCCCTAATATACTCAATATCATGACTCTTGACAAATGGAAAACCTACCTAAAATGCACACTTTTTCATAACTACATCAAGTTTCAAAATCAACTTTTTAAACAAGTCAGAGGATTGCCAATGGGCTTACATTCCAGCACCACGATCTGTAATATCTTTTTTTTTGTCAAAGAATTTAACTTCCAAAAAAATCTACAACCACAAGAGTTAAATTACTACAAACACACCTACAGATATATTGATGACCTTATTACAATTAATAATTTTGGTAAAATTGAAAACTCCGACATTTATCCGAATTGTCTTAAACTTAATAAAACTAATAATTCACAAAATAGCATAGACTTTCTAGATCTTCAAATCATTAACTACAAAAACATTTTACTTTTTGACAAAACAAGAAACTTCAATTTCAATACTAACAAATTAATAAATTGGAACTCCAACATATCCAAAAAAGTAATTAACAATACTATAATTAATCAAATACAACGAATTAAAACTATATGCACAGATACAATAGATTTACAACGCGAAATTTTGATCCTTATCAAAATTCTCAAAAATAATCTAATTCCCTTTCAATTTATCAACCATTGCCTTAAAAGAGCAAACGTTAAATACTCGCTCTAAATCATTTAACTGATAGGGATATGATAATTTATTCCTAAACCTGAGAAGGCGGTATAAGTTGGATGACTGTCAGTTGAAAGATTTGTATATAGTGTAATTACTCAATTGTATATATTGTAAAAAGCTAATTGTCTTCAGACATATACTGTTACTATACTGTTACTAAAAAAACGGGCCTATTTCCTGCCTTTAGACTGTCTATTAGCTCTTGGACAGCGAAAAAACCTTTTCCTTTCTTAAATTCTTAATCATTGCGACACGACAATTAGCCAGAAATTAATTAATTTCCATTCACTAGTATTTTCAAAAAATCTTAACAGACGGTCTTTCTCAGATAAGAACTCTGCAAAATACATCCCTCAAGAATTCCAAATCCCACCCACTACCATAAATTACTTCACCCAAGTCTTACCGACTGATATTATTCAAAGCCCCTACTGCCGCTAAGAATTTTCGGACACCCTACACTTCTGAGTCAGACACGAAGAGAACACTTTGCCAACTCCCCCACTAGAAAGAATGTAAGTTACTTAATACCTTTCTGGCCTTTATATCTTCATGTACATTCACTGATCTTATTTATATTATATTATTTTTATACTTTCTTTGATTTGTTTTTACAAAGTTTGCATTATTTATCTTTTTTATAATCTTCTATGTTTATTTCAACTTTACTTTGAATTCGATTTCATAATGACAATTTCCAATGTTTAATTTCTACAAATAATATAGTACTCAAATGCGTAACGATGAAAGTGTCGGGGACGGTTACTCGAGTTTTGCAGGATTTCTCTACAGTAATTGATTTTTACTCCAAATTGAATTGACTAAAATGCTTCATGAGAATAAGTTCTTTGAGTATCAGCATTAGTTCATAATTCCTACTATTCGCGGAAATATTTGACCTGACTAGAATTACCGGTTTGGCTTTAACTTATAACTCGAGTAAAGATGAAACACTTTCGTCTTTACGTATTTTTATCAATTATTGTTCATTGAACGGGAGTTGGTTTGTTCCCCTTGAAAAGTCAACTAATTTCCGATCAATGACAATGATTACATGTTTTAATTTTTCCTTTTACAATTGAAATATTATTCTTCGTGATGATTTAACTCCAGTCCCCGTTAAAACATTATTAACATTTTGCTTTCGAATTACTTCAAAACATCTTTCAAAATATAACTTACCAGTATGGATGCACACTTTTAAAATAATTCTACTTTAATTAAACTTAGGAGATAATATGATCAATTAATCAATACTGTTTAGGAAATAAATTATTATTAACTAACTTTGCAGCAATTGCGCAAGTAATAATAACTTGTATTCGCACTAAATGGATTTAATGATCATACAACATTTGATATGCTAAATAGCAGCTATTAGCGCTATTTATCTCTTACCTAATGTACCCACTTTATATATTATCTCCATCCTTTTTAAGTTTTAAAGTTCTTATACAAAAACTTTACTGTATTGAAGGTTAGCAACCTCCTTACTTTTATATCTTGCTAGTTTAAATCATATTGAAATCACTAAATGTCATTCCACTAGATGACAAACTTGAAAATTTAACGCCATGCCTGCTACAGATAAACCCAAAAAACAATTTCTATGAAAAACATTTAACTGTATTTACATGATTACATGTGGTACTTGACATATTAAATATATAGGACAGACTAAAAGCAATCTTAACTTTCGAATCAATAACCATAGAGCTCAAATCAAAAAATTCAACGCACAAAAAAATAGCATTAAAATAAGTACACCATCACAACTTAATACAGCAGAATTAGAGCACTTTAAACACCATGACTTCAACTCTATTCAACTTCAGATACTAGATATAATACCCAATCACAAAACACGAATTTTTCAGAAATCTCTCTATATACTAAAACAACGTTCACTTTATCCTTATGGACTTAACACTTATATACATAGTCATAGAGATACTTCTAAGAAGTCTATTTTCAGCCAATTGAAACTCTACAGCATCAAAACGCAGAGAGGAAAAAGAGGAAGCAAAATAAAAAATAATGCGAGATTTTTATCCACTTTGGATACACTTGCATTGAAAAAACAATTGAAATATTTTTTTGACTCAGACTGCTTTCCCACAAAACTTCTCAACTGGTTACACTCCTGTACTAATAAATTCCTTATCAAACTAAAAAAATTCATTCAAGAAAGCTACGACGACATACAAATCATTAAAGACATGATTCTTGATTTTATTCTTTTCAGACTCTCTAATAGTCTTACTCAACGCAAAATTTATTTTAAAGTCAGTTTTCTGCATCCGCAGTTTGACAATATTCATTTCTCAAGAATCATCAGAGATTGTAAAGATTACTTCCCCGCAGTTGACACAATACCAATGATTGCATTTAAATATCAAAGGACCTTAAGCAACTTGCTTACTAACCACCATGAAATAGATGAAACTGCAGAATGACATTGTAAGATACCAATTTACAGCAATTACGTAGATTCTCATCACCAGCACATAATTACTGGCAACCTGAATATCATACAAAACCATCAACTAAAAACACTAATGAGTTATGGTACAAAATTTAGACCAGTCAGAAACATGACTACAAATTACTGTTACAAGACTTTCGAAAACAACATCAACGAATTTATAGTTAAAGCAAGCTATCAACTGAATTTACCCATAGATACCTTCTTAAAATGGAAAGCTAATATTCTTCAACGCCTATCCACAGAAATCAGTCACCTCAAATTTAAAAGTACACCTAATTAGTCGCAACTTACATCAGATATTAATAAATTAAAACAGCTTTTTACTATTACAAAAATAGATAAAGCAACTAATAACTTTAGCATTATATGAAAACAATTCTACACTGAGATTATTCATAAAGAACTTTTCAACGCAACTACTTATCAATTAGCCAACCTTACAGAAACATCTATAATAAACAGGATTAAAACTTTTCATAAGAAACTCAATATTACTCTCAATGCAAACTACAACAGATTTACTAATCTTTATTCGGTTCCCAAATTCCATAAAACACCATTAAAATTTAGATTTATAGCTAATGGAACTAATAATTACAAGAAAAATATAGACTATTATTTTTCAATTCAACTTAATAAAATCTGTAAATTTATTTTCAATGATTGTAACACTAATCATAACTATTGCTGGATCATTCATAATAACACTCCTGTCATTAATACCATTCATACCATTAACATCCAAAACATTAACTGCTATGATTTTGAAAACTTATATACCTCACTTCCTCTAGAAGAAATCTATACCAGTCTACTTGAGCTACCAATACTTTTCCCTAATATACTCAATATCATGACTCTTGACAAATGGAAAACCTACCTAAAATGCACACTTTTTCATAACTACATCAAGTTTCAAAATCAACTTTTTAAACAAGTCAGAGGATTGCCAATGGGCTTACATTCCAGCACCACGATCAGTAATATCTTTTTTTTTGTCAAAGAATTTAACTTCCAAAAAAATCTACAACCACAAGAGTTAAATTACTACAAACACACCTACAGATATATTGATGACCTTATTACAATTAATAATTTTGGTAAAATTGAAAACTCCGACATTTATCCGAATTGTCTTAAACTTAATAAAACTAATAATTCACAAAATAGCATAGACTTTCTAGATCTTCAAATCATTAACTACAAAAACATTTTACTTTTTGACAAAACAAGAAACTTCAATTTCAATACTAACAAATTAATAAATTGGAACTCCAACATATCCAAAAAAGTAATTAACAATACTATAATTAATCAAATACAACGAATTAAAACTATATGCACAGATACAATAGATTTACAACGCGAAATTTTGATCCTTATCAAAATTCTCAAAAATAATCTAATTCCTTTTCAATTTATCAACCATTGCCTTAAAAGAGCAAACGTTAAATACTCGCTCTAAATCATTTAACTGATAGGGATATGATAATTTATTCCTAAACCTGAGAAGGCGGTATAAGTTGGATGACTGTCAGTTGAAAGATTTGTATATAGTGTAATTACTCAATTGTATATATTGTAAAAAGCTAATTGTCTTCAGACATATACTGTTACTATACTGTTACTAAAAAAACGGGCCTATTTCCTGCCTTTAGACTGTCTATTAGCTCTTGGACAGCGAAAAAACCTTTTCCTTTCTTAAATTCTTAATCATTGCGACACGACAATTAGCCAGAAATTAATTAATTTCCATTCACTAGTATTTTCAAAAAATCTTAACAGACGGTCTTTCTCAGATAAGAACTCTGCAAAATACATCCCTCAAGAATTCCAAATCCCACCCACTACCATAAATTACTTCACCCAAGTCTTACCGACTGATATTATTCAAAGCCCCTACTGCCGCTAAGAATTTTCGGACACCCTACACTTCTGAGTCAGACACGAAGAGAACACTTTGCCAACTCCCCCACTAGAAAGAATGTAAGTTACTTAATACCTTTCTGGCCTTTATATCTTCATGTACATTCACTGATCTTATTTATATTATATTATTTTTATACTTTCTTTGATTTGTTTTTACAAAGTTTGCATTATTTATCTTTTTTATAATCTTCTATGTTTATTTCAACTTTACTTTGAATTCGATTTCATAATGACAATTTCCAATGTTTAATTTCTACAAATAATATAGTACTCAAATGCGTAACGATGAAAGTGTCGGGGACGGTTACTCGAGTTTTGCAGGATTTCTCTACAGTAATTGATTTTTACTCCAAATTGAATTGACTAAAATGCTTCATGAGAATAAGTTCTTTGAGTATCAGCATTAGTTCATAATTCCTACTATTCGCGGAAATATTTGACCTGACTAGAATTACCGGTTTGGCTTTAACTTATAACTCGAGTAAAGATGAAACACTTTCGTCTTTACGTATTTTTATCAATTATTGTTCATTGAACGGGAGTTGGTTTGTTCCCCTTGAAAAGTCAACTAATTTCCGATCAATGACAATGATTACATGTTTTAATTTTTCCTTTTACAATTGAAATATTATTCTTCGTGATGATTTAACTCCAGTCCCCGTTAAAACATTATTAACATTTTGCTTTCGAATTACTTCAAAACATCTTTCAAAATATAACTTACCAGTATGGATGCACACTTTTAAAATAATTCTACTTTAATTAAACTTAGGAGATAATATGATCAATTAATCAATACTGTTTAGGAAATAAATTATTATTAACTAACTTTGCAGCAATTGCGCAAGTAATAATAACTTGTATTCGCACTAAATGGATTTAATGATCATACAACATTTGATATGCTAAATAGCAGCTATTAGCGCTATTTATCTCTTACCTAATGTACCCACTTTATATATTATCTCCATCCTTTTTAAGTTTTAAAGTTCTTATACAAAAACTTTACTGTATTGAAGGTTAGCAACCTCCTTACTTTTATATCTTGCTAGTTTAAATCATATTGAAATCACTAAATGTCATTCCACTAGATGACAAACTTGAAAATTTAACGCCATGCCTGCTACAGATAAACCCAAAAAACAATTTCTATGAAAAACATTTAACTGTATTTACATGATTACATGTGGTACTTGACATATTAAATATATAGGACAGACTAAAAGCAATCTTAACTTTCGAATCAATAACCATAGAGCTCAAATCAAAAAATTCAACGCACAAAAAAATAGCATTAAAATAAGTAAACCATCACAACTTAATACAGCAGAATTAGAGCACTTTAAACACCATGACTTCAACTCTATTCAACTTCAGATACTAGATATAATACCCAATCACAAAACACGAATTTTTCAGAAATCTCTCTATATACTAAAACAACGTTCACTTTATCCTTATGGACTTAACACTTATATACATAGTCATAGAGATACTTCTAAGAAGTCTATTTTCAGCCAATTGAAACTCTACAGCATCAAAACGCAGAGAGGAAAAAGAGGAAGCAAAATAAAAAATAATGCGAGATTTTTATCCACTTTGGATACACTTGCATTGAAAAAACAATTGAAATATTTTTTTGACTCAGACTGCTTTCCCACAAAACTTCTCAACTGGTTACACTCCTGTACTAATAAATTCCTTATCAAACTAAAAAAATTCATTCAAGAAAGCTACGACGACATACAAATCATTAAAGACATGATTCTTGATTTTATTCTTTTCAGACTCTCTAATAGTCTTACTCAACGCAAAATTTATTTTAAAGTCAGTTTTCTGCATCCGCAGTTTGACAATATTCATTTCTCAAGAATCATCAGAGATTGTAAAGATTACTTCCCCGCAGTTGACACAATACCAATGATTGCATTTAAATATCAAAGGACCTTAAGCAACTTGCTTACTAACCACCATGAAATAGATGAAACTGCAGAATGACATTGTAAGATACCAATTTACAGCAATTACGTAGATTCTCATCACCAGCACATAATTACTGGCAACCTGAATATCATACAAAACCATCAACTAAAAACACTAATGAGTTATGGTACAAAATTTAGACCAGTCAGAAACATGACTACAAATTACTGTTACAAGACTTTCGAAAACAACATCAACGAATTTATAGTTAAAGCAAGCTATCAACTGAATTTACCCATAGATACCTTCTTAAAATGGAAAGCTAAAATTCTTCAACGCATATCCACAGAAATCAGTCACCTCAAATTTAAAAGTACACTGAATTGGTCGCAACTTACATCAGATATTAATAAATTAAAACAGCTTTTTACTATTACAAAAATAGATAAAGCAACTAATAACTTTAGCATTATATGAAAACAATTCTACACTGAGATTATTCATAAAGAACTTCTCAACGCAACTACTTATCAATTAGCCAACCTTACAGAAACATCTATAATAAACAGGATTAAAACTTTTCATAAGAAACTCAATATTACTCTCAATGCAAACTACAACAGATTTACTAATCTTTATGCGATTCCCAAATTCCATAAAACACCATTAAAATTTAGATTTATAGCTAATGGAACTAATAATTACAAGAAAAATATAGACTATTATTTTTCAATTCAACTTAATAAAATCTGTAAATTTATTTTCAATGATTGTAACACTAATCATAACTATTGCTGGATCATTCATAATAACACTATCAGGGTCAATGTTCCTTCTTACCTTCTTCGGGAACATACAAGGACCTGACTCGGAACAGAGAGCTTACTAAAGCTATGTTCACTAATTGTGGTAAGTAGACAGGATACACATGAAGGGTATACAAAACCTATTATTTTTCTCTATATACAATAACTTCCGTACTTCGGAATACACTGACCCGCTACTTGGGGTCTAACGTAAAAGTATAAAAATAAAACTAAACTCTAATTTAACTTTAAACTAATAAACGTGGAAGGTTGGCCTTATATTAACAGGAAGGCGTATGTAGTACAGATAACTGAGAACACTACAATACGTTTTAAATTTATCAAGAGGATTAAAACCTCTGGCCTGGAAGGCAAATAGCAACTGCGTAACTTCTAAGGTAAGCGGCCTGCTTTGACTCAACTGCTTGCTCTCTCTCGCTTGGCAAAAAGCCACAACTTAAATACTTGGCGTTCGCCAGACAAACTTTGCATAAAAACCTTAACGCTTATAATTCTGGCCGGAAGTAGAAAATAAGAAGTGATAGTAAAGATTTAAAATAAAATAAACGTTAGTAAAACTTAAGATACTTACATACTTACCGCCAGAGTTAATTAGTTTGAAACTGAGGTCTAAAACGACCTTGTTGAAAACTTTTAGCTCTAGAATCTAACGCGAGGCCAATCTTTTACAAACATACTTCGCTAGAAACTAGAAATTTAAAAAAAAAAAGAATTTTTTTTTTTTTACAATAGCAGCTCCCCGGATATACAACAATTTTTTTTCATCTGTACTGCATCTAAACAGGAGCTTTTATTCAATTCTGGTTCCTTCCAGAGATCTGGAAGGAAAACTAGTTTAATGAAATGTTACACAATGAAATGGCAAGTAACATATACAATGATACTTCTCTTAACATTCTTATTTCATTCATGACTATTTTAATTATCTCTCCCCGTGCTCTCTGACATGTGTTGTAAAAGAACACCAAACACGAATGTGTTTCTGTCTACGTGTTCCACACTTCCTCGTACAATCAAAACACTAACGTGTTAAAATTCAACATGCCAAGACCTCTTAACACACCCTAATTTCAACTCTAAACCCTGAGGTACTATTCTGAAAGTGTCTAACTCTAAAGTGTAGCGTCAGAGAGCCTAACTACATCATTCAACCTTTAACACATATTCGCCATGCTTTAGTCTTTTTACAGTCACACGAATAAAAAAAATTTTAACATTCACTTTTACCATATCACGGTATTTCTTAACATTTAAAATAACAGTTCACATTGTATATAAGAACATATCAACATGCCGTTAATTTTACACATTTGAAAACATACATTAGTAGTACATTGTTAACTTCTATTCTTTTCAAAGCAAGTGCCAATTCTTTCTACATTGAAATACTACATTTCAAAAAGTCTTTCAGACTAAAACTTCTCTCTTGCTAGAATGTTTTAAATAAAATTTATACAATAACGTTTTTTTCAATATTTAAGTCTTTACACAACGCTATTATACATCAACTTTAGTTTTACGCGCGAGTAATTTAAAAACATAATACGAAAATCGGTAACAACTCATTTCTCGCCCTTTTGGCGATAAAGGTAGACCTCGCATGAGGTAAAACTTCTTGAAATCTGCCACTTGCAGTAAGAATGAAAGATTAACTTAAGTTTGCAAAGTAACATAAAATTTTACTTATCTTTGTGATATTCGGACATCCTTTTCTGGCCCCAGTCTTTAAAGGTATTGCAGATAGTTGTGTGATTTATCCTCCTTCTTGTACGGGCTCGCCCTTCAGTGCTTTCCTCTGGAAGCTACCTTTTTTCACCAGTTCGGCCACCCTTGAATACCTTCTTTTTCTCCTCTGCTTGTGGTCTTGGCCGTTTGATGGCAGCTGGTCTTGGCGGAACCGGGAAACTTCTTTTGTGTTCCTGCTTGGACCTTCTAGCTGGCCGTTCAAATTTTCCTTGTAACTTTTCCTCCACCGCTGATGGCCCTTCCGCAGTTTGGCTACATTTACTGCGGAGAGTCCTGTCGGATGAGTCGATCTTCCGTTTTAGAGCCGGGTTATAGTTGCCGTCATTTCTCCTGGTTCTCTTCACATACGTCGTCCTTCTCCCTCCTTCATTCTGGGGCTGTTCGTGAACTCTCTTTTCTGGACGGTGGAACGGCTTCTTTTTCTTGCTACCTTCAATTTTTCCGCGGGGCAATTTTCTTTTCACTTGCTCCTGCCTCTTATTGGCTTGCCCTTGTACTTGTCGTTTTTCCACCTCTGGAGCTTGTGCCTGCGGTGTCTGCCGTGCCGGATCCTTCAAAAGATCTGAAAATATTTGCATTTTATTACGATCGAAGTAGGGCTTGATTTGATCAATGTTTGCGGAACAGGTTTCACCATTTCTGGCTTTTAACACTACTACAGCGTGAGTTATTTTTTCTATAACATATGGTCCTTCAAATCGTGGAAAAAATTTGGCAGTTTTATCTTCTGGTGCTGAAGAAAGTGAAGGCTTAATTTTTAAAACTTCATCCCCTACTTTATAAGTTACTCCCCGTCGTTTCAAATCATAATAGAGCTTCTGTTTTCTTTGTGCTACTTCCGTATTCTTCTTTGCTTCCTTAATTAGTTTTTCTATATCACCCATTTTAAATTCTGGGGCTCTTTGTTGCACATAAAATAATTTATCTAACGGTGTTATAATCTTTCTGCCTAGAAATAACTCAGCAGGAGTTTTGCCCGTTGTATGATGTTTTGCGGTCCTAAGGGCGAAAGCAAATTCATTGACATAGTTATCCCAGCTTTTATGAAAATTTTTAACATAACTACGGATAATTTTCACTATATTTCTAATGACCCGTTCCGCTATATTTGATTGCGGCCGATACGGGACCATTTTTAAATGACGTATGCCCAGTTTTTGGCACATGTCTTCAAATATATTACTTACAAATTGAGGACCATTATCCGATATAACTTTTAGGGGCGCCCCGTATTTTAAAATATATTTATTTAAAATAGAATCAGTAACTAATTTCGCGGAGGCTCGTTTTAAGGGAACAATTTCGGTCCATTTACTAAAATGATCAACCATAACAAGGAGATAGCGACTTTTATTTAACTGACTTTTTGGGAAAGGGCCCAATAAATCGATGCCAATTATTTGATTTGGAAATTCGGATTTAATACTATTTAGAAACCCGGCCGGGCGGAAATTAATATAATTAACTGCTTGACATGTTGGGCAGGACTGGACATACGCCCTTGTTAACTTTTGCAGTTCAGGAAAGTAGACTGCCTCGCGTACGCGTTGGATAGTTTTTCGAATACCAGCATGAGAAGCTAAAGGGCTGTCATGGAGCTCCTGCAGGATATTTAATCTAAGACTAGCTGGGATAACAGGTCGAAATTCGTTGTTGGAATTCGTAGTTTTTGTATAAAATAATAGACCATCTGTTAGTTCGTAATGGGCTGCCCTATTTCTTATCGCCACAATATCTTGGTGGCTAAAATTTTCAGGATCCTTCAAATACTCATAAATGCTTCCAAACTCAGGATCCTTACCCAGTTCAGTTATTACGGTTTCTCGGGAATTTATTGTACATGCTGTGAGCATTGCCACCTTTACGGTATTCCCTTGTTCATCTATTTTAATTCTTGATAGGGCATCTGCTACGATATTTTCCTTTCCGGGGGTATGCTTGATTACCAGATTATATTCTTGCAGCTTGAGTGCCCATCTTATTAACCTTGGGGATCAATTTTTTCCTGAGTACAATCTAGTACCCGCCGCATGATCAGAGTACACTGTTATCGGCGCCTTTCCAAAATAGACTCGGAACTTTTGCACTGCTAACAGAACTGCAAGTGCCTCTCTCTCGGTCGCGGAATAGTTTCTTTGTGTTTGATTTAAAGTTCGGCTAAAAAATGCCACGGGCTGCTGATTTTGCGAAAGTACCGCTCCTACCCCATAATCCGAAGCATCCGCTGAAATTTCTAAATTCTCATCCTTTTCAGGAAATTTCAACACAGGGGCTTGCGTTAATGCTTGTTTTAATTTTTCGAAAGCACTATTGGCTTCGGCCGTCCACAAGAATCTTGCCTTTTTCCTTTTTAATTTTAACAATGGCTCAGCGATAGCCGCAAAATCTTTTATAAAGGACCTATAATATGAACAAAGTCCTAGAAAAGAAGAGAGCTTCTTTGCCGTGTTTGGAGTCGGATACTTTTGTACAGCGATTATTTTTGATTCCTCTGTCTCGATCCCTTTTTGAGATATTTTGTAACCTAAATATTTTAATTCAGGGGCTGCAAATTTGCACTTTTCGACATTAACTTTTAGACCGGCCTCATTTAATAAAGAAAACACCTGTCTTAAATCCTGTACATGTTGGTCGAGATTATCACTAGTAATAATGATATCGTCTAAATAGATAAATGTGGACTTTCCAAGAACAGGTCTTAACACAATGTCCATGCATCGCTGAAATGGCCCCTGAAAGGCCAAACGGCATACGCAAAAATGCATAAGTGCCAGACTTGGTTATAAAAGCAGTCTTAGGCACGTCCTCAGGCCTCACCCCTATTTGAAAATAACCAGTCGTTAAGTCTAAAGTCGTCATAAATTTGGTTGATTTTATGTTCCTTAAAATTTCTTCTATAATCGGTAACGGATATACCGGATATTTAGTTATGGAGTTTAATTTACGGTAATCAATAGCGAATCTCCATCTTTTTGGATGCGTCAAAGGATAGTCATTATTTTTCTTACATAAAACCACCGGGCTAGCATAACTACTTGAGATGGGCGTTATGATCTTTTTACGTAGCATATCGGTAATATGCCATTCTATAATTTTTTCCTTATTCTTATCATACCGGTATGGTTTTTGACGAACTGGCATTGCATCTCCGGTGTCAATACTATGGTTAGTAACCTGAGTAAATCCTGGAATATCACTAAATAACGAAGCAAATTCACTTAACCACTTGTCGGATTCTTCCTTGCTCGTCATTAGGGAGGTGGTCAAGTTTTAACATCGGCGGTTCAGCGTTTTCTGTACGAACTGGTTTCATTGTCAGCTTAAGGGACGCTTCATTAAAATCCAGCGTAGCTTGTGCTTCTGAAAGAAAATCTATTCCTAAAATTAAATGTGCTTGCAGATTCTTTACTATAAAAAACATCACCTTTACTTGTTCGTCCTTGATACGGATATACAAAGGTACTTTACCTACGCACTTACATTTTTCTCCTTGCGCCGCTAACACTGTCGTATTATCCGCATTATATATGCGGTATTTGCGAAAATACTTCCTAAAAAAAAACTTCTGCCACACAGGAACACTGCGCGCCGGTATCCAGGAGCGCGGTGGCTGGGATATTATTCACCAAGACTTCTATCTTCGGAAGAGTGAAATTTTTCACCATTACTGTATTTAACTTGTAGGAAGAGGGGTTTTCGTGGCCTTCGGATTTCCGCACCCTCTCGTCAGCAGAAATCCGTTTTAGTTTAAATTATTTTTCCTTTCCGTGCTTTCCTTCTTTTTCCACTGGCCTTGAGACTTTTTTCCTGGGTTGCTATTGAACTGTCGACGTTCGGCGGCTGTTTTTGAATGCTCGGGTTTCCTTGCCCACTGATTCGCTTTTTCTCCGTAGCCATGTGCTTGAGTTTGCTGTAGTCTTGGCGTACCAAATTGGTTTCGCTGTTGATACTGGCGTCTTCTTTCGACGTCCTCCGTTCTTCTACTTTCAAACTGGATTGCTAGCTCAAATAACTTTTCCAGTGTAGTCGGATTTCTTAATTCAATAAAGTCTTGCACTTGGGGCAGTAACCTCGGCAAAATCACTTGAATTATTTCAGGATCCGGACGGTTTCCATACAAGAGTTTGAAAACGTGAATTTTTCTTAAAATAAAGCTCGAGAGGTTTTCGATTCTTTGTTGATATATACTGAAAAGTTCCGTTTCTAATTTCGCACGATCCCTTACAACAGGGAAGGCTTTTAGTAGGGCAGTCTTGAAATTTTCGTAAGTATAGGTGGGACTTCCTGCTTGACCCAAGAGACTTCTGCCAATACATTTGAACCAGTTAAGCGCTTGGCCCCCCAAACCGCTGGTAGCTAAGGTAACTTTTTGAAACTCGTGCACGGGGTAGAGCATGAAGTGGTCATCCAATTTTTCCAAAAAACTGGTTACCGGTGAGTTTCCCTTAAATGTTGCTTCTGGTTTCATCGAAGCGCGCATGGTCTGGACGATGTAACCAAATCCTTCCAGGGCGGCAGCTGGCATTTCTGGATTCTGAGCCGTTTCTACAGGCAGCACAGGTTCTTCTTGAAACTCGGCCATGGTTATTCTTCTTCCTCGGGCGCCACTATCAGGGTCAATGTTCCTTCTTACCTTCTTCGGGAACATACAAGGACCTGACTCGGAACAGAGAGCTTACTAAAGCTATGTTCACTAATTGTGGTAAGTAGACAGGATACACATGAAGGGTATACAAAACCCTTTATTTTTCTCTATATACAATAACTTCCGTACTTCGGACAACACTGACCCGCTACTTGCGGTCTAACGTAAAAGTATAAAAATAAAACTAAACTCTAATTTAACTTTAAACTAATAAACGTGGAAGATTGGCCTTATATTAACAGGAAGGCGTATGTAGTACAGATAACTGAGAACACTACAATACGTTTTAAATTTATCAAGAGGATTAAAACCTCTGGCCTGGAAATCAAACAGCAAATGCGTCACTTCTGAAGTAAGCGGCCTGCTTTGATTCAACTGCTTCCTCTCTCTCGCTTGGCAAAAAGCCACAACTTAAATACTTGGCGTTCGCCAGACAAACTTTGCATAAAAACCTTAACGCTTATAATTCTGGCCGGAAGTAGAAAATAAGAAGTGATAGTAAAGATTTAAAATAAAATAAACGTTAGTAAAACTTAAGATCCTTACAACACTCCTGTCATTAATACCATTCATACCATTAACATCCAAAACATTAACTGCTATGATTTTGAAAACTTATATACCTCACTTCCTCTAGAAGAAATCTATACCAGTCTACATGAGCTACCAATACTTTTCCCTAATATACTCAATATCATGACTCTTGACAAATGGAAAACCTACCTAAAATGCACACTTTTTCATAACTACATCAAGTTTCAAAATCAACTTTTTAAACAAGTCAGAGGATTGCCAATGGGCTTACATTCCAGCACCTCGATCTGTAATATCTTTTTATTTGTCAAAGAATTTAACTTCCAAAAAAATCTACAACCACAAGAGTTAAATTACTACAAACACACCTACAGATATATTGATGACCTTATTACAATTAATAATTTTGGTAAAATTGAAAACTCCGACATTTATCCGAATTGTCTTAAACTTAATAAAACTAATAATTCGCAAAATAGCATAGACTTTCTAGATCTTCAAATCATTAACTACAAAAAAATTTTACTTTTTGTCAAAACAAGAAACGTCAATTTCAATACTAACAAATTAATAAATTGGAACTCCAAAATGTCCAAAAAAGTAATTAACAATACTATAATTAATCAAATACAACGAATTAAAACTATATGCACAGATAAAATAGATTTACAACGCGAAATTTTGATCCTTATCAAAATTCTCAAAAATAATCTAATTCCCTTTCAATTTATCAACCATTGCCTTAAAAGAGCAGGCGTTAAATACTCACTCTAAATCATTTAACTGATAGGGATATGATAATTTATTCCTAAACCTGAGAAGGCTGTTAAGTTGGATGACTGTCAGTTGAAAGATTTGTATATAGTGTAATTACTCAATTGTATATATTGTAAAAAGCTAATTGTCTTCAGACATATACTGTGACTATACTGTTACTAAAAAAATGGGCCTATTTCCTGCCTTTAGACTGTCTATTAGCTCTTGGACAGCGAAAAAACCTTTTCCTTTCTTACATTCTTAATCATTGCGACACGACAATTAGCCAGAAATTAATCTCCATTCACTAGTATTTTCAAAAAATCTTAACAGACGGTCTTTCTCAGATAAGAACTCTGCAAAATACATCCCTCAAGAATTCCAAGTCCCACCCACTACCATAAATTACTTCACCCAAGACTTACCGACTGATATTATTCAAAGCCCCTACTGCCGCTAAGAATTTTCGGACACCCTACACTTCTGAGTCAGACACGAAGAGAACACTTTGCCAACTCCCCCACTAGAAAGAATGTAAGTTACTTAATACCTTTCTGGCCTTTATATCTTCATGTACATTCACTGATCTTATTTATATTATATTATTTTTATATTTTCTTTGATTTGTTTTTACAAAGTTTGCATTATATATCTTTTTTATAATCTTCTATGTTTATTTCAACTTTACTTTGAATTCGATTTCATAATGACAATTTCCAATGTTTAATTTCTACAAATAATATAGTACTCAAATGCGTAACGATGAAAGTGTCGGGGACGGTTACTCGAGTTTTACAGGATTTCTCTACAGTAATTGATTTTTACTCCAAATTGAATTGACTAAAATGCTTCATAAATAAGTTCTTTGAGTATCAGCATTAGTTCATAATTCCTACTATTCGCGGAAATATTTGACCTGACTAGAATTACCGGTTTGGCTTTAACTTATAACTCGAGTAAAGATGAAACACTTTCGTCTTTACGTATTTTTATCAATTATTGTTCATTGAACGGGAGTTGGTTTGTTCCCCTTGAAAAGTCAACTAATTTCCGATCAATGACAATGATTACATGTTTTAATTTTTCCTTTTACAATTGAAATATTATTCTTCGTGATGATTTAACTCCAGTCCCCGTTAAAACATTATTAACATTTTGCTTTCAAATTACTTCAAAACATCTTTCAAAATATAACTTACCAGTATGGATGCACACTTTTAAAATAATTCTACTTTAATTAAACTTAGGAGACAATATGATCAGTTAATCAATACTGTTTAGGAAATAAATTATTATTAACTAACTTTGCAGCAATTGCGCAAGTAATAATAACTTGTATTCGCACTAAATGGATTTAATGATCATACAACATTTGATATGCTAAATAGCAGCTATTAGCGCTATTTATCTCTTACCTAATGTACCCACTTTATATATTATCTCCATCCTTTTTAAGTTTTAAAGTTCTTATACAAAAACTTTACTGTATTGAAGGTTAGCAACCTCCTTACTTTTATATCTTGCTAGTTTAAATCATATTGAAATCACTAAATGTCATTCCACTAGATGACAAACTTGAAAATTTAACGCCATGCCTGCTACAGATAAACCCAAAAAACAATTTCTATGAAAAACATTTAACTGTATTTACATGATTACATGCGGTACTTGACATATTAAATATATAGGACAGACTAAAAGCAATCTTAACTTTCGAATCAATAACCATAGAGCTCAAATCAAAAAATTCAACGCACAAAAAAATAGCATTAAAATAAGTACACCATCACAACTTAATACAGCAGAATTAGAACACTTTAAACACCATGACTTCAACTCTATTCAACTTCAGATACTAGATATAATACCCAATCACAAAACACGAATTTTTCAGAAATCTCTCTATATACTAAAACAACGTTCACTTTATCCTTATGGACTTAACACTTATATACATAGTCATAGGGATACTTCTAAGAAGTCTATTTTCAGCCAACTGAAACTCTACAGCATCAAAACGCAGAGAGGAAAAAGAGGAAGCAAAATAAAAAATAATGCGAGATTTTTATCCACTTTGGATACACTTGCATTGAAAAAACAATTGAAATATTTTTTTGACTCAGACTGCTTTCCCACAAAACTTCTCAACTGGTTACACTCCTGTACTAATAAATTCCTTATCAAACTAAAAAAATTCATTCAAGAAAGCTACGACGACATACAAATCATTAAAGACATGATTCTTGATTTTATTCTTTTCAGACTCTCTAATAGTCTCACTCAACGCAAAATTTATTTTAAAGTCAATTTTCTGCATCCGCAGTTTGACAATATTCATTTCTCAAGAATCATCAGAGATTGTAAAGATTACTTCCCCGCAGTTGACACAATACCAATGATTGCATTTAAATATCAAAGGACCATAAGCAACTTGCTTTCTAACCACCATGAAATAGATGAAACTGCAGAATGACATTGTAAGATACCAATTTACAGCAATTACGTAGATTCTCATCACCAGCACATAATTACTGGCAACCTGAATATCATACAAAACCATCAACTAAAAACACTAATGAGTTATGGTACAAAATTTAGACCAGTCAGAAACATGACTACAAATTACTGTTACAAGACTTTCGAAAACAACATCAACGAATTTATAGTTAAAGCAAGCTATCAACTGAATTTACCCATAGATACCTTCTTAAAATGGAAGGCTAAAATTCTTCAACGCATATCCACAAAAATCAGTCACCTCAAATTTAAAAGTACACAGAATTGGTCGCTACTTACATCAGATATTAATAAATTAAAACAGCTTTTTACTATTACAAAAATAGATAAAGCAACTAATAACTTTAGCATAATATACTAAGAAATCTGCTTTCACTTAAAAGAAATAGGAGAATTGCAGAAATTCGCGCATAAGCAACTCTATTAATTCGCGTTGTGGAAAAAAAAAAAAAAATGTTTCTAGAAAAATTGAGCTCACTACAGGCGAATCAAGATCCTAGCTTAATTGATTTCTCAGCCGTACATTCTTGCAAATACTACCATTCGATGACTTTTTCTGACTAACTAACCAGCATGGTATCTTACATTTTTCACAGAAAACCTTATCCTTCAATAATCGACAATCCATCAAAAATTCTCTGAAAAGTTCATACTCTATTGTTAATTCATACATAAAATATCTGTTTCCAAAATTTTACTCTTGTTTGAAAACTCTCACCTTAAATTTTCCTTTATTATCTCCTGATACTTAATTACAACATCACTAACAGCAGTTTTAGAGCAAGCAATAACTAAACGCAAAAATATCACCTCAAGTAACCAAAAAAATATATACAAAATAGTATTCATGGTATCTGAGCGTTAAACAATCGCCAATAACAGTGTTACGAATTATGTATTTAGATATTAATTTTAGTAGAATTCTAATTTAAAATGTTGTATTTCCTCCTGCAACGCAGCGTGTGACAAATTTTAAGAGAAATCTATACCGGAAAAGTAAGAATACAGGGCACGTGCATTAAACTTTGAGTAAACGGATATGTCGTAATTTGTATTGAAATTGAATAAATGTAACTGACTACTAAATTAGCTGTAACCGTAATTCCATCCTCTTCTTTACATTGTGTTCGGCGAATAGTATGGGTTACCAGATCATATCCTTTATCACCGCTCTTGGCGATATTTTTTTTGTTTAAAATTCCGGGTGGGCTATACTAAAGCTGTGCCAAATTTTTTATGTGTATATTGTATGTTGTTGACAACAAAGTCTGCTTGGCGAGATTTACGTCAGTGAAACGGAAAGTACCTCAGAAACTAAACATAATGATTAAGTAAATAAATCGGAAATTTTTTTTTAAGGAATGAGATAAGAGCATGAAAATTAAAATGTATTTTTGAAAAAATATATAATAGTTCCTGAGAAGGAATTACAGGCATCTTAAAAGTTTCATATTTAATTGCAAAAAATTTAAAACCTCATACAATTGGAGAATCGCTCATTCTTCCTTCAGCAATTAAAATGACATCATTTATGCATGCAGAAAAATATAGTAATGATTTAAAAACAATAGCATTATAAAAAGATACCGTTTCTCACCAAATTTCTGTAATATCACACACTATCGAATACAAAATCCAGTCTTTACTATAAAACTTGATGAAACTACCGACATTATAAAAATGTCTCAATTCATCGTTTATCTGAGATACGTTTTTGAAGGCGACGCAGTAGAATATTTTTTATGTTGTAATATTTGGAAAGGAAAAGCAACTGGAGAGAAAATATTTGAAATTCTTAACAGACATTTTGAAACGAATAATCTTACCTCTACACAGTTGTGTCGCAGTTTGTACTAATGATGCTGCAGCATTAACAGGTAATTATAAAGGACTAAGAGGGTTAATAATGAAAATTGCTCCCCATATAATATTCCATCACTGTATGACACATAGAAAAGCTCTTGTTGCAAATTGATGAAGAATTGCGCAAGATATTGCAGGGTTATTACTGCAATTAATTACATTAAAAGGCAAGATCCTAAACAGCTGTCTCTTTTTAATACAATGTAATTAGATAAGTTCTGTATATGATACTATATTACCAAAGGCAGTTGGCTTTCACACAGAAAAATAGCGAGACATATTTTCGATTTGAGAAATGCAGTTTACATATTTTTGGAAGAAAAGAATATATCAGCAAGTTCATTCATTAATAATGATTAATTAGAAAAACTCAGTTACATAGTAGACATTTTCTAAAAACCTAAGCATTTTAATACTCAGCTTTTAAAACTAAGCTTTAAAAGCTTTTAAAACTAAGCTTTAAAAGCTTTTAAAACTAAGCTAATACTTTGGAAAGGAGAATTGAACAAAAACAACAGAAACATGGTTTTCAGAATTTACTAAAGAAAATAATACAGGTTTCTTGTTTACAACAACCTATGATAAAACTGACAGAAAATTTTTTGAAAAATTTCCAAATAAGGAATTAGGTTGGATCTGTGACCCATTTTGCCTTTGGTATTTTCAATCCCAATGTATCTCTAAATGAAAAAGAACAATTAATTGATATTTTAAGTGACAGAATACTGTGTGTTCAAGTTAAGTCTGTAACTTGCCAAAAATTTTAGTTATCTATTGGAAACGAATATGCCGATTTAAAAAGAATGAAAGTAAATTATTACGTTTCTTATATAAAATTGTACAACAAACCTTTAGCTTATATTTAAAACTTCTAAAATGCTTATGTTACATTTTTCTGTTATATAAGCAATGAAAGTGGATTTCTCACTGAAATAGAAATAATTTTTCTATTGAATTAACATGGGGAACTTTTTTATTGAAATATATTTTCCTCTGTGACATTAGTTGCATCTACTACAAACTAAAGATTAAAGAACTGTTATTAAAACATTTCGAATTCGTCGTCATATTGATCTCTGAAGCACTAGATTAGTGAGTTTTTATTACATTATTGACAAATATAGTTTTTAAACAATCAAAAATTTTCAGCGGAGATAATTATTTGTCAAATATGAATGTGTTTTCAAAGCAGAAATAAATAATAAGTAATAAAAAGAAAATTAAGTTCACATTTCTAACAAAATAATTTAATCTTTACAATACAATATATTTTAAATGATAACGCAAAATACAATGTGAAAGGTTATGCGAAGATTATGATAGTACCTAGAGTATTCAGCATTTCGTATAATCCTATAACCAGACAATAGTAATATTAAAATAAATTTTACCCGAATGAAGTTTCCTTATTACAGAAACAGTCAAATTATGCAATTACATAAACGAATGCACTTTCAGACAATATAATTAATACTGTTTACAAGTGCAAGCCAAAGTTCTGTTTATGCTACTTCTCGCCCTTCAGCGCATACTCAAGAATTACCATCCAGGCGAAACTAGTCGATTTGTCCATGATGTCAAAAATTCGAAAAGTGGGGTAGGGTTTGGAAATACGCTGGAGGGCCAGGTTTCTTGCGTAATGATTCTATTGATACGTTCATATAACCTATGCGTTTGATTTTGAATACTTCCTTACTTTCTTCTGATTTTCGTATATGTATTAAGAAAAGCGGCATTGGTTTATTTTCTTTTCTGTTTCTTAATAGTCTAATAAAGTTAACCTTGGATCCTTTGTCAAGAAGTTCTTGAGTGATGGTTTGGGGATCTGTGGTGATTGGTAAGCCTCTTATTATGACTTTTAAAACTTTATCTTCGGGCAATAAGTAGGTGTGGGCTTTAAGCTTTGTTTCTTCAACTATTTTGCGAATGAATCGATGTCAGTCAGAGTCTGCAAGCTGTATTTCAAGGCGGCGTCCTTTTAAGGTGGCAATTATATCTTTTCCGGTTTGCTTGTTTAAGTTTTTTAAGAATTCATCCACTTTTGGTACATCATCTACGACAATAATGGGCACTTTATCAATTCTGCTTGTTTTTCGGCTGGAGTTTGGTTTTCTATTTGCGGGAATGGTGTCACTTTTGTTTGGTTGGTCTTTTGGGGTGGTAATGAGCTGAGTGGAGGATTCATATTCGTTGTCCAAATGCATGTCGTCTATTTGGTTCTCTAATTTTTTATATCGATTGCTGGTTTTGAGGGAAGGCTCCTCATCGGAGTCAGAATCCGTTTGTCTATGGCGCAATTTTCTTTTTCTTTGTTCTTTGAAACCACTAGTGGATTGAAGTATGTCGCAGAAGTTTTTAATCTCTTCAAATTGTTTAGCGAGCTTTTCGCTAGAGGTTTGTAATTCGTTTATTTTTGCATTGGCCATCTCGTTTTCCTGCATACGCAGTTGATTAATGGCTTTTACAAGGAGAAAGTTTAGTTCTTTTTTATCACTATTGGACATAATCACATTTGGGTCGTTACGGATATCTTGGATATCTTCCACCAAGGATCTGGTAGTTTCCACGTCATTGGATAAAGTAATTTTATGACTTAATATTTAGAGAAGTTGAGTTCATCATTGAGATGTCTCATGTGAGGATTTTCTGAGTTTGGAGGTGAATTTTCCATGTTTGTGTTATTATTAGTTACAGTTATGTTTGTTGTTTCATAGTGATTAATAATGTGAGGCAAATAGGTTGGAAAAAAGGTCTAACTAGAGGCCGTACCCGAAGGTACCCATCAGCACGGTGAATAAAGAAAATCAGAAGAAAGAATAAAATACGACCTGTTTTATCCAGCGAAGGGTGCAGCAGTGGAGTTAAGGCGACGCTTCTGTGAGGCGAAAGCCAAAGAAAAAACAACCCAGAGCCCATGATGCGAGGTCGATGAACTCGGTATAATAGCGGGAGGGGCAGCAACGCAAGGAAACGGAGAGCGAAACGATAAGACGTCTAACGAGTAATAGCGAGCATGTGAGGAGCGTCTTCCTCCTCTGCAGCAACCAAATAATATTCTGGTTATTGACTTAAAATAAAGCAAGCAGTGGGAGACGCAAATGTCATTTTTTCGTGAGATTGCTCCGAATATTAAGAGCAGCGGCCCCTACCTAAAACTGCTCGTTCAAACCGAACTTGAGTTCCAGGAGGTTACCCGCTGGATGAAAAAGGCTAACATCCAGTATAATGCATTAGATCTACAGAAGGACCGGCTGATCAAAATCGTCATTAGAGGCCTCCCGGTTGAAACTAAAATCGAGGACATCAGGGATGAAGTGATGAGTGCATTGATGCGTTTGGCCAAGGCCAGCTAAATAGAACAAAAAACGGAATTCGTTTTTGTCGAGAGACAGAAAGACTCATAGCTGAATGCAAAACGTAACATTTGTTTATATTTATTTTTGAGTTGAAACGTGGTTGAGAGTCGTAGAATAATTTTGAATGAAATTTTTGTGCTAATGAAGCATAAAAATTAAATGGTAATTTACATATTTTATCCTTTGCTTAGAATTATCTAGTATTTACAAGATTTTTTTTTTTCTGTCTACTGTTCAACAGTTAAATTACATAACCAATAAAATGTATCTGCGCAGCATGATTTCTCTGTATAACTCATTAAAGAAAATACATAGAAATATAGAGAACGTGGAACTCAATCCAGGTTTACTTCGAGAATAAGATATTTCTATACAATGAAAACATGTTTTGGTGAATCTTTACATTATGGTAACTTGGCGAAAATTTGGCAACCAACCCAGCTACAGCAACCTGCTAGTTTTGTTTTCACAAAGTAAAGGCATGTTTTTTTTTTTTTTTTTTTTTTTTTTTTACTCAACATTTTTTCCAACAATCTGCTAGCCAAATTATGCTTATACTAGAACTTTTATGGAACAAATGTGCTTAATCATGATGAAGATTAGGTAAGAAATTGGGAGAAAGTGCAGAATCGCAAACTGCTTGCAGCGTTTTTAAGAATTGCACATACACGGTATCCATGTACATGTCGACCTATTTTCACTTAAAAAAAAATCCCAGAATTGCACAAAAATGGTATTGCGCACACTCTTGACTTTATCTATGTACACATCGACCTATTTTTCACTTAGAAAGTCAAAGAAAATTGACAAAAATCCAATTCTTCTTACTCTTGTAAAAAGCACCAAACAAATAAGTGGGTGATTCTGCACTTTAGCAGCAAAATTGTTTCTAAGTGCTTATTAGCTAAAATCACGATCGGAAATTTCCGGAAAATGTCACATTACATGTCTCATGATCTCTCATTTCTCTGAGACAAAATAATCTGTGATTCAAACTGTGTACTTCTCAGATTATTGCTAAAGTTCTAGCTAGTAACCTTTATCACCTTACCAAAATGTCGCCAAACTACCTGTTACCATATTCTAAAGATTAGCCCATGTTTTTAATGCATAGAGCACTTTAAATTTATAAGGATAACACTTTAATTGATGACAGTTTATCTATTATAAAACAAAATTTCTAATAGTTTAATTGCTGGTTAAGGGATTTGGAACATTTCCTCAGCACGTACACAGATATCAGTATCACAGTTTATACTTCATCTTTCAAAAAATGTGGTATATTCCTTATAGGTCTCAGATTCGCATAGCGTAAAGGATGAAAATTTATAAATTTATTCTTATGTGATAATAATTCAGTCATAAGTGTTAATGGTGTGCTGTGTTCACTGTCTTACTGGAAATAATACAACTCATAGCCCTAGGTCTGCAGATCTTATCTATTTAGTGCAGGTATGAATTCATATTTAATATTCAATTTCATATAATATACTCATATTTACTTTAATAAAAGAAAAATTATCTTTTTTACCCTTCTAAAATCTGAAATCTTGAAGACGTGCTCTTTTATTATCAGATTCAGAAATTCATGTATGTATGGATATATGTATTCATGTGTGCATGCATATATATGTATGTGTGTGTGTGCACTCCCATATATGTGTATATAGGCACATGCATACATTTCTAAATCCAGTCCTGATAACAGAGGAGTACCTTTTAGACTGCTATTACTCATCCGTTTGTTTCGGAAGAACAAGTTTTCTGTTTTGTCACAACAGCCAATCACCACAGATCACTTCGGCGTTAACATATAAAGGGGAAATTGGTTCTTCATTACAAATAAGCTGATAGCTGATTGGTTGAAAACGAACAACTTACATTTATTTATTTATTTATTTATTTATTTTTTAAGGAAGGTAAAAATCCTGCATCTTTTTTTTCAGTAGTAAACTAGGCAGAAAAATTGTCCAAAATAGTTGTTTGTATGAAACAAATGCATGTGTGATATTGGTCTTAAAGCTTGAGATAACACAGTGGCTTCAAACTGGTAACTCACAAGCAGCATGTAGCCTCATGGCAGTTTTACAAACCTCACAAATAGATTTCTTGTGTTAGCATTCTTCTAGATTAGCATTCTTCTAGATTAATTATTATTGATAAGAATTTGAAAGAAATTTTAAGATATTAATGTATTCAAGTCCAGTTTTACAATACTTTCATTGTCATTAAAAAGAACATGAATAACATCATCTGCAAACAAAACTAATTAAGTTACACTGTGATGTTCAGCCTTGTTCAAAGATTTGAAAATGCAGATTTCATTAATTGGTTAATCTTTGGATTATGGTAACTTGGCAATTTTTGGGCGAAAATTTGGCGACCAACTCTGTTACAGCAACCCTCTATTTTTTTTTTTCCACCGCCATTTTGTCTTCACGAAGTAAAGACATGTTTCTTTTCTTTTTATTTACTGAACACTTTTTCCAACAATCTGCTATCCGAATTACGCTTATGCTAGAAATTTTATGGAACAAAACTGCTTAATCATGACAAATATTAACTGAAAAATTGGGAAAAAGTGCAGAATCGCAAACTCCTTGCCGCGTTTTTCAAAATCGCACATACACAGTAACCATGTACACGTCGACTTATTTTTACTTAAAAAAACATCCCAGAATTGCATAAAAATGGCATTGCACACACTCTTAACTTTATCCATCTACACTGCTATTTTCTCATAAATTACAAAAATCAGCACAAAAATGCAGGAAAATTTTGTGAATCTTTAAACTCGGTAAAAGCACATATATGAAATTACCTGATCGCGAAAAAGTATATACCCTTTCCAAGGATGAACATTTCCACATATAAAATAAATAAAATATCCAAAAAGTTTTACCTCTAAATTATCTATTATATTATAAACGTCACCAACGAATTTATACCGCAAACATTAAAAATGGTTACAAATACTTAGTGTCAAATATTTAAATTATTTCCATGCACTTTTACTTCAACTGAAACGTATACCAAATTGCTACAAACATAAAATTCACAAAATAACTATAATTTAATTAAAATATAACTAAACCATGTACACGTCGACTTATTTTTACTTAAAAAAACATCCCAGAATTGCACAGAAATGGCATTGTGCACACTCTTCACTATTCCATGTACACTGCTTTTTTCTCATAAATTAGAAAAATTTCACGAAAATGCATGAAAATTTTGTGAATCTTTAAATCCGGTAAAAAGAACATATATGAAATTACCTGATCGCGAAAACGTATATACCCTTTTCAAGGATGAACATTTCCACGTATAAAATAAATAAAATATCCAAAAACTTTTACCTCTAAATTATCTATTATATTATAAACGTCACCAACGAATTTATACCGCAAACATTAAAAATGGTTACAAATACTTAGTGTCAAATATTTAAATTATTTCCATGCATGTTTACTTCAACTGAAACGTATACCAAATTGCTACAAACATAAAATTCACAAAATAACTATCATTTAATTAAAATATAATTAAATTAAAAAACACTACTTAAAATATAAATAAGCACATACATTAAATTAATGAAAATTAGCTTACAATCCTAATTACTTTAAACTAAATCATTGCTAATAACAATTTTCCAATAATACCATATTACTTTATTTACTCCTTAGATTTAGAACAATGCATAAAAATAATATCCTCAAATAATTAAAAATACTAACTTACCTAATCTTCTTCAGAATCTTGATTACGTGGTGGATAAACTTTTCTTATTTCCTCCGCTAAATAAAAAGCAATCGTATGTACGCCTGTTTCAGGATCTTTAAAATCGTACTTGTGGTTCACAGCAAGATGTTGAAAACCTTCATCCTCCAAACAGACATATGACTTCCAGCAATCAGATATTATTGTACCAGGTAGAATATACTGCTTAATAAAACTTAATAAGCAATCTTTACTTCTATCTTGCACAACCTTAAAAAAACACTTATTACTACCCCTTTCAACCCCACTAAATACCCATTTCGAATTCACTTTAGATAGGGCCGTGGGATCCAAAAATTAAGCAACACTCTTTCACACAATACAGAATGAAGCTAAATACAAAATTCTATAAAGTACTAAAGATATTTTTCCAGATTTCCCCCCTTTTCCGATTAAAGAACTGTGATTCGTCCATATATGTCACATGACATATCTCATGATTTCTCATTTCCCTGACACAAAATAATGCGTAATCGGAACTGAGTACTTCTCACATTATTACCAAAGTCCTAGGTAGTAACCTTTATCGCCTACCAAAATGTCGCCAAACTACCTGTTACCATATTCCAAAGATTAGCCCATTAATTTTTTGCATACTTGTCAAAAGATAAATACCCTTAGCTGGGAATTT
Organism: Stegodyphus dumicola; assembly: GCF_044657685.1. Classification (NCBI taxonomy): domain Eukaryota; kingdom Metazoa; phylum Arthropoda; class Arachnida; order Araneae; family Eresidae; genus Stegodyphus; species Stegodyphus dumicola. The sequence goes on along the minus strand of NC_140770.1, from coordinate 118,338,707 downwards.
TTGCAGTAGGAGTAATCTCTTTGTTTGGAAGTGTATTTATATCTGTACAGTTTTTTTTTGGGGGGGGGTTGTTGTTTCCATCTGAAACTTAATAAGAAAAGAATAAGAGTTACCAATAAGCATCTAAAATTTGTGATGAAGATAGCTTCTAGTAATTTTTCTCCAAGGTAACAAATTCTATCAAAATCAAAATGCCATGATATGTTGAAGTTAAAAGTTGTAATAAGAAATAATGAAGCTCATGAATATTTACATGCAAATATATGTATCTGATCATAATGAAAGTCTTTCGCAAAATAAAACGTTCTTAATAAAGTTAGGAAAAACAAGCGTGAAAGTAGTATCTTTAGTGCGGGTAGTAATCACCAACCATATCTATGATTTTCTGCCAACATTTTGATTGTTTTATCAAAGCCTTCATCCCAAAAACTTGGTGGCCGTGAGTCCAAAAACAGATCAACCTCATTTCAGACATCCTTTGCAGAATGGCAGATAGCACCAGCAAAATATAGCTACAGGTGTGAAAAAAGGTGAAAAAGTCCAAAGGAGTGATGTCGGAGCTATATGGTGGGTGTGGCAAAAGATCCCATTTGAGGAAAATCTTTTCATTTTGTTAGAAAATTTGCACCATTCTTATTTACGTGCAGTGCCCTCCCAAGTAAAATAGTGTCCAAAACATAAAAAAATTATAATCTAAATACACTGCACTTTAAATCAAAATAAACCAAGGAAATAGCATAAAATAAAAATACATGTTATCTGCACAGTACAAAAAGGAAATATTGATTTACCTTATTTACAAATTTCTGTGTTTTTAGTGTGTAGCGCAGAGAATTCCTTTACAGCATCCAAAAACTGTTTGTGCCTTTGTCACATAAATTCACAAAAATAAATCAGCCCCAGTTTCCAAATTCTAAAATCTTACTGCATAACTTACTGAGAGGTGAATGAAGCCATTTAAATCATTATTTACACACCAGTCAATCAATGTTTCTTTTCCCATTTGTTTCAAAGCATACAGAAACTTCAGCTTAATCATACCACCAACAGGCATTTTACATTGTAAAGCACAAAATAACCAACGTACTTCCTAACTGACATCCAACGCATAAATATGCCCTGAGAAATATTTTCCGAACAGTAAAAATCACCGCAATCATGCATTGCAACCAATCGTCATAATAAGGTTTCCATAACTTTCAACGAAAATTACTCAGGTTACCATAAATGAAACAAAAATTTGAAGACAATCCAAGGGGTACCCTAAAATATAGACTAACCCCACCCCCAAAATAAAAATAAAAATTCAGCCTGTCAACTGCTTTCAGACTGTACATATATTTTGCATTAAGTTTGAGTTTGAGACTACTGAAACAACATCTTCTGCATATAAAAATATTCGCTTTCTTGAGAGAGAAAAACTGATGTTGACTGCTGTACCGAAAGGCCCTGAATTGAATCCTGAAGGCATGGATATTTGTAAGCAGGCTGCCAAACTCCCCCAACCTCGAGATGCATGGCAAGCCAAAATCCTCATAAGAGGTTGATGGTAGGGGAAGAGGGATGGGAGACCCTCAGACTGACCCATGGGGTGTTCTCTATCAGTGTTATCCATTTATAGTGGAAACTTAGCAGTTAGCAAGGGCCAGAGATATCTTATATGCCTAGATGGATGCACAGGTGTTGTACTTCCTTCAACCTGTGCATGTACTAAAGGAATTTTATCAGCTAAGCATGTGTCACCGTATATAACACATGCTTAACTAATAAATTTATAATGTAGCCATATTTCTATTGCAGTTAAACAGGTGTAATGGTATTAAATTATTACTGTTTGATTCCAAGAGCTTAGAAATAAATGCATATTATACAAATTAGAAAATTTTTTATTAAGGTACCTCTGAAAAGCTGATTTTAAAATGGTTTCTTACGAAGAAAATGTGGAAGACATTGAAGACCTAGGTCAAACTGCTGAAGTATCTCGTTTAACAACTGCCATGTCTTCAAGTCCAGTGTTGAAAGTCAAACGGACAAATGAACCTACAGCTCCTATTATAGCTGATAGCATTATTCCTGGTAAGTATAATTTGCTATTTTCTCTCTAATATTAATACTTAGGATTCATATTGAGATTATTTATATCCAAACAGTTTGAGGTTTTCGTTAAAAATATTTGCATGAACACATGCAAAATATTAATTCATATCATAATAAAAACACTATATTAACAGTTCAAATATACGCAAAATGTATACAGTACAAAGTCCGAAATCTGGACTGGTCGGGACTTCGGTGATTCCGGATTTGAGATTTTTCCGGATAATAGATCATCAATTTAAATCTGGTAAGATGGCATGCTGAAATTATATAATAAAAAATATGAAATCACAATTTATGAAATAAAGAACCATTGTGACCTAAAGGGTATCAAAATTTACAAAAAAATACTTCATATTTATTTATTTACTTTAGTAAACATTTCTTTCAATGTAAGTTGTTTAAGGTGCTTCCACAAAAAATTCAAAAAGTTCTTTTTTCTTGTGTCATATACAGTGGACTTTCCAATGCCATAATCCTTGCATAATTTTGAGACAGATAAGCCTTTATCCATTTTTTGCAGCAATTCCAGTTTTTGCTTAATGTACATTGAAACATGGTTTTGCTTTGTAGATCATTTGGCAACTCCAGAATTGGAAACTCTTTTCGACATAATCAAAAGTTCAAGCTTAGTTTTCATAAAATTGCTGTAATAATAACAGTCTGCAAAAAATAATAAGCTGGATCAAATTAGAAGATCAGGGAGCAGCACAGTCTGCTACATTCACTGAAATGCCTTAGAATCAGTAAAGATAATTTTAGCCTAGCTAAATAGAGTCCGTTATACATTATTGACTGTGTATCACAAGATTGGCGATGAAAGCCAAGTTGTTTTGCTAAATTTTGTCTTGATCATATTGCGTATTGAATTAAGCCTTAATTATTTTAGTTTACTTATTTACTATATCTTCATTTATTTCTTGCACATGCTTCAAACTAATCCAAGTCCTGAATAAATAAATTCCCACATATACTTAAGGCTTTATCTAGGGCCGGCGCTCGATACTGCCTGGTGCAGTCTCTACGGGTCCTAAATTCTGCTACAAAGTGCTTTCCTAAGTTCTAAATTTTCACCGTGCCTAAACTTTGGATCCCAGTGCTTTCCCTAAATCATAAAAACTTCTCATCCCTTAATTTTGCTGCTTGGTGCTTCCCCAAATTCCAACAATTTTGTCTTCCCTAAATTCTGCCGCCGCTTCTGGGTTTATGGTGAATAACATATCAGTTATTCTTAATTAAAATAGCACTAAATGTAATCTTTTGGCCTATGAGTTTCATTAACAAAATCCATTTTTAGCATATGAAAAGAAATTTTTGTTGAAGTTTCCCTCGTCAACATTTCTTAGATCATTTAAAAATCTATAATCATCACCAAGTGTAACGTTAGCATAAAAGGTTGCCATACTCTTGTAATTCAATTACTAATATAAAAAATTTAAGACATCACTGCATGAGTTATTGGATGAATTCATGTAATGGACTCCAATTGTGATGCGTGTAGGCTTATGAGCTCTGAGCTCGGCAACAACGAGTGCTCGAACCCGAATGCGGCTCGGCTCCACCATCAGGCACCTCATCATCTATGATCAACTCTCAACAACCGCTGCATGTTAATACAGCTAATCTTATGGACACTTCTGCTCATGCACCACCATCTCCTTCTGTATTTACCAGAAATGCACTGCAAATCTATGTACTCAAGAATCGCCACACCAATCTCTCATTTCAAATTCAGTGTCTCAGTTGTCAGGACAACCCAAACAAGGGTATGGTGCTCAGGCAGATGACTCAAGAAGGTGAGAACATTCCTTGTCTAAGCTTTGGAGTAAATCTCTTCACCCTACCTTCCACGGAGGCTGAATTCCTTGAAACTCTTAAAAAAGCTGAAAAACCAGCAAATGAACCTTCTAAAAGTTCCAACCAACAATCTACTTTGCCACCCCCTCTTAAGCCCTGGTCAGAAAACTCCAAAATCTGACCCTAGAAAAAGAAGCAGATCTGTAGATGCCGATGGATTTCAAATCCCCCCCAAGCATTTAATTGCTAAAAAATCCACTGTAAATTCTAACAGTAATAGTTGAAGTCCTACTACTAGCACTGGTAATAAATTTGATAATGTGAAAACCAAAAAATAATGAAAACACCTTCCCGCAGCTGGCCACTAATCCCACCCCAAAGATTCAAGCTCCACCCCTAGTCTTCATTAAGCCAAGAGCTGACTGGTACTTCCTTTTAGAACAGCTCCGCAGACACACACCCTCAATACAATCCAGGCAAAGACTTTTTACGATTAACTACTAATTCAGAAAATGATTACTGAACACTTGTCAGATTTTTTAAACGAACATTCAATTCCTTTCAAATCTCACACCCTTAAGGCGGAGTTTTCCCTCAAAGTTGTTATTAGAGGTTTACCCTCCAGCAGTCCGATTAATGTTGTGCAGGATGCGATCGAGGCTTTAAGATTCAAGATCCACAAAATTTCGCAACTTAAAAGGTGAAAAACTAAATCTATTCTACCTCCAGATTCACAATAGTCTCAAAGCAGTGGAAATCTACAATGTAACTGAATCCTTGGAACTGAAGTTGCCTTCGAACACTTCAAAGGACGTAAAGGACCTTCTGAGTTGTGGAGCTGTCAAGGCTCTCTACCTCAGAAATGTGTAAGATGTGCTGGCCCACATCAAGTCTATGACTCTCCTAAACCATTTGATCAACCAAATAAGTGTGCAAACTGCATTGGAGATCATGTGGCGAACTAGCCCCAATGTCCAAGAATTCCTGGATCTAAGAATGCCTCATCAAAATTTAATACTCGTTCAAGCCCCTCTGTTAATTCTTCCCCAAACAACACTTTACAAAACAGCAAGGCTACACGACCGGCTGCAACTATCACCAGTGCAAGTCTAGCTCACCCCGGAGTTTCGTATTCCAGTGCCCTCACGGGTATGCAACAGGTTGCTCCCCCAATGTTCCAGATTATTCAGTCCCCCAAGGAACTAATTTGACGCTAAATTGTACCAATATCCTTTTGGCAATTATTCAAATCTCCAACCAACCTGGTATTGACCAGAACAAACTTCTCTTGGTGTTCAAAAAATGCTCTGCCTCAGCTCAGAGTGGCTCCATCTGGTGCTGACACTGCTTACAACATTTTTTAGAATTATGTCACTTTCCAATTCTATGATTCCTCCAGTCATTAAAATTCAATACTTTGAAGGGGTTGAATAATCTGCAACTATGCACCTGAAATGCAAATGGCATTTCCAATAAATTTCACGAGTTCAGAGATTATGTAGAAGAGAAGGGCTTTGATGTCATTTTTGTCAAAGAGACCAAACTCCAACCAGGGAGAGTTCCCAAGCTTCCAAATTATGCTATGTATAAAAATGACAGGCAAGCTATCGATATTCATGATAGATTTCATGGCGGCACTTGTATTTATATCAAAAATAGTACTTCTCATAAAAGGATTGAAACATCAACATCTAATCTGAGCAAACTTGAAGCGACGATTAGTGAAATTTTCATTATAAATTCGCCCTCTCTAGTTTTGATCTCTGCTTATCTTCCCCCAGGAGGAAAATTACTTGTGGAAGATTTTAATAAACTTCTCAGAATTTCTAATAACATGATTATTGTTGGCGACCTAAATTGTCATCACCAGTATTGGCGTTGTGAAATATCCAACCCTGCTGGGCATGGCCTTCTAAAATGGGCTTAGTGCACTCAAAATCAAAATTATTGCGCCGGATTCCCCTACATGTTATGATGCATGGATAACCCCTTCTACTATTGATTTGGCTCTTTTTCGGAACATTCCCTTTGATTTTCATGTGACTGTGGAAATTTGTTTATCCGCAGATTACAATCCCATGCTCATCGACCTTAACTGTTCTACTTTTGATCAAAATTCTCTGGCACTAGTCTCCACCAACTGGGACAATTTTAAACTTAAAAGTAAAAATTTGCCCTCCCTTGAAATTAAGTCAAGCTCCGATATTGACGAAGCACTTGATCAATTAACGAAAGCCCTTACTGATACCTTTAAAGAGGTATCCAAACCCACCCTTAGACCCAATTTTCGTAAGCTTCGTCCAGAAATTAAAAACAGAATTCGGGAAAAGAACAAAGTACGGAGACTTTGGCAAAGACAACTAAATTACAACTTTGTGCCCTCCAGAATGAAGTCAAGGTGTCTTGTGACCAATTCTTCCAAATGCAATACTCTGAATGCATTCAGTCCTTAACAACCAATGATAACAGCCTTTGGCTTGCATCTGCCAGGCTACACAAACCTAAAACTTGCATTCTGTCTTTATCAAAAGACGCGGTGATGGCTCACATAGACACGGAGAAAGCAGAACTAATTGCTGATAGTCTTCAAACCACATAATGAAGGAGTTTTCGTTAACACCGCAAATTCCTTCCAACAGGATGTTGAATGTTTCCTTTCCTCTCCCTTTCAGAGAAACATACAATACATAACCATAAGCGAAATTTAAACCTAAAAAGGCTCCAGGGTTGGATTCTATTTCTAATTGCATGATTAAATTTTTACCCATCAATTATCTATTTTTCCTAGTGATGCTTATAAATTATATGATCCTGCATTGCTATTTTCCTCAAAGCTGGAAATGCACACCTATAGTGCCTATTCCAAAACCTGGCCAGTGCCACTCAAATCCTCAAAATTATCAGACCTATCAGCCTCCTATCTTCATTATCTAAGATTTATGAATTTGTGCTACTTAAACGCCTGAATGATTTTTTTCGGAACCAAAAAGTCCTTATTGACGAACAATTTGGATTCCGAGCAAAACACTGTACTACGCACCGGCTGCTAAAGACAGTGGAGTACATTCATGAAGGGTTTCTTAGCAAAATGCTTACAGGCACACTTTTTTTTTATATTGCCAAAGCATTTAATAGGACTTGGCATATTGGTATTATTATCAAGCTCATGCGACTTGAACTTTCGCCTCATTTCATTCACATGATTAACTCATATCTCACTAATAGATCTTTCTCTGTACGCGTTGATTCTACGAGGGTTGGAACTTTAATAGTGGCAACTATTTATTTACAAGAAATACAAAAGTGATTCATGTCACCATGTTTTACAGTCCTTCAATATAGTCGCCAGCATTTTCGACAGTCGCCAGCTTCAATATAGTCGCCAGGTGTTTCCAACGATGTGGAAGTCGCAGAATACCTGTAGCAGCGCCTGTTTTGTTGATAGTTTGAATGGACCGGTCTACTGCCACAAGAATCTCAGGAACAGTTTGGAAGCGAGTGCCACGAAGTGGTGCCTTCATCTTAGGAATTAAGTCATAGTCACAAGGGCTTAGATCTGGGGAGTATGCTTGATGGTGAAGCATTTCCCAGCCCCATCGCTTGAACAAATCAGTTACAGCTTGCGCTGCACGCAGCCAACCATTGTCATGCAAAATGAGAGGAGCGTTCTGCAGAAAGTGTCGCCATTTTTTTCTCAAAGCTGGTTGGAGATTGTGCTCCAAAAATGAGCAGTAATACTGCACAGTGACGGTCTGCTGTGGGGGAATGGTATGCGCTAGGATGATACCATCACAGTTGTACACGAGAATCACCATAACTTTTACATTGCTGGGGTTCTGACGAAATTTTGAACGTCGTGGTGACCCGTGATGACACCATTCGTTTGATTGGCGTTTAAGTTCTGGCTGGTACGATTGGGCCCAAGTCTCATCCAGCGTAATGATACGGCATAAAGAAGCATCTCCTTCGCGTTCATAGCCCTCCAGGTGGGTTCAGGCAGCATCATGTTGTAGCCATTACTGCATTTCCGTCAATTGATGTGGAACCCATTGTGAAGCAATTTTTCTCATGGACAGGCGTTCCTTCAGAATGTGCAGCACAGTCGTATGCGCTAATCCTGTTTGTCCGGCCAGCTGACGAATCGTTTGTCGGCGATCACTGTCCATTAGTGCGGCAACAGCTTGCACGTCTGCATCGCTGACGCTCAGATGACCTGGCCGCAGCATGTCTGCCATATTTTGGCATCCTTCATTGAATGCTTTCACTCATCTTGCTACGGTTCTGTAAGGCAATGCAGATTCTCCGCAAGCCTCTTGAAGCTCTTGATGACACTTCCATGCTGTACGAACTCTGGCACATTCAATTTTTATCCAACGTTGTTGTTCTTGTTTTGAAAACATCCTGACAACACTTACTTTAGACCGCGAGCTAATACAAAAATCCGTTCTTCGTGTCACTCCGCATGCGCGTGACGTAGGCAGGACGAGTCTTTTTGCTGAGAGGTAAGGTAGGTATGTAGTTCACGTGTGGTATACGCGATATTCTTTGGTTTTGCTGCGTAGCGTTTTTTCAGCTGTGTTGCCACTATTAAAGTTCCAACCCTCGTATCATTTCAACTCCCTGTCCAATCTTTAGTGGTATAGCCCAAGGTAGTCTTTTAGGACCAGCTTTGTTCAATTTATTTATTAATGACATACCAAAATCACCCAGTGTTACCCTAGCTTTCTATGTGGATGCCACAGCCATCCTAGCAAGACACAAACACCTGGACAGATTGGTTCATAATATTCAGAGAATATCTCTCAAGCCTTGAGCACTGGCTCATTACTTGGAAAATAAAAATTAATGTCGCTAAATGTGCTGCTATGATTTTTAAACAAGCTCCCTTCCCATACCCTACAATTAACTTAAAATTCTTTAATGATTATGTTCCCTGGACTAATTCTTACAAGTATCTTGGTGTTATACTTGATTCCAAATTAATCTGGCACCTTCAAATCGATAATATGATCAAAAAAGTAAAGGGTGTCAGATCCCAGCTTTACCCAATTTTAGCTCGTAGCAGCCAACTCGTAACAAATCAAAAACAAAGCTCTTCTCTACACATCTATTTTAAGACCTATTATATTATTATATGCATGCACTATTTGGAGCACTGTGGCTAAGACACATATGAAAAAATTTCAATCTTTTCAAAGTAATACCCTACATATGATTCTAAATGCACCCTGGTACATCCGTTCAGATGTGATTCAATATTAAATCCATTGATGTTAAAATTAAAAAAACTTAGTCAAAATTTATTTCTCAAAATTTAACAGACTGATAATCATGTACTTTAACAACTGCCTGCCTACGATCCTGCAATTTGCAGCTCACAGAAGCGTCCTCACTCTATTATTGGCCGGGAATAAAACATCTTTCCACCAGCTAAAAGGTGAAACCACGCCCCTCCAACTTCAGTTCCAGCCTAACCTCCATGAAGGAAAGACATCTCTTGTTATGCTGCCATAATATGCCGATAGCTTATCCATCTTCTCTATAATTTGCTCACACCAACCTGAAAAGTGGCCTGTTACATAATTATCAATCTGTTATTTTAACCTTCCAGCACACGCACTTGGCAATTTTACATGAGCACGCACATGTCGTATTTTTTACGACATCCATTATTTTACCATTTTGGGCATGTGTTGATAATAAATTTGTTAAGAAATAAAATATTAATCTTATTATTGCAAAATACAAATGATAAATATAATTAAATTATTTTTAAGTTCTTATGTTAGTGAGATGGAAATGCAAAGATGTATTTCACTATAGAAAGTTTTAAATTTATTATTTAATAATTATATTTTAAAATCGAAGCTTATTTTAATATTCATCAAAGATAAGACAATAAAAAAGGAAAACACCTTGGTAGGAAAAAAAGTAAGTTTAGCATTACTTATTTCTGCAAGGAAATTTACTTCTTACTGGTTACAAAAACACACTTTAAATTAACTTTAATGTTTTCATTTGTTTTTAAAAAACAGAAATAAAAGAAAATAAAGAATGGAAATTGCTATTGTTCTCCCATCCAAAGGTTTCCTTGTCTTTCTTTTCTTCATCAGATAATTCTTTAAGATTCTGAGCAAAATCAGCTGGTTGCACATAATTTTTTGCCATGAAAAGCTATGTAAAATTTACAAAGCCAAATTTATTCAAATTAAAATAATACATGGAAATTAATAACACAAAATTACAAAATATTTGAGGAAAAAATATTTTCCGAATTTTAAAACACAACCAGGTGCGTGTCGTAACTTTTATGAAAAAGTTGCCACGTAGCACAAAAGCCCAGTTAAAAAAAGAAAAAAGTCAAATGACTTCCTGTTGGCACATTCCATGATGTGGGGAAGGGCAGAAAGGAGGAATAGAAATGACATTCAGACGTCTCAGCTTATATATGAAAAATGTGCATTAAAAACTGAATTTGTCGTTAAGTTTGCGCATACGCGCGTTCTGGAAGGTTAAAAATCACATCTTCTCACAGAATTTTTTTCTGCCTTGAATATTTTCTCGTGATTACCTTGCTATATTTGCACTATTATGTTGAGCCACATGCCAATGTTCCTATTAATTGTAAAATCTTTCCTATCCGCTTTTTGCTTTAGTGTTTGTATTGTGTATTTAAAAAAAAAAAAAAAAAATTACACTCACAACAACAACAACAACAAACTTAAAATATAAAACTACAAAAAAAGTTTAAAATTTTGAAAAATAATTATAAAAACTAAAATTTCATTTTATTAATTGTTTATATTTATCTCTATCCCTAACCTTTCTTGAGAATATATGGCTCCTTCTAGCTTGCATCAAGTAAACTAACTAATGCAATTTTCTTGTTTCTGCTCACTTTATTTAGTTCTGATGAGGAGGTAAATGGTTTTAAATCATAGGCACTCCGTAATTTGAAATCATTAGCATGAGTTATTACTGAAGCTGTCATGTATTGATAAACATAACGGTGATGAAAGCAAAATATAATAAATAATGACTCACCAGGTTGGCGTCAAGGATATCAAATAGGTGAATGTTTCGGTTTGAAATGTATGCCAAGTAGATACTCAGCTATGGAGCCAAATTATTAATCTCACAAATTTATGCTTACATGATTGTTTTTCCATAACGAGGTATTTTATTTAGTGCCTAAGTGAAATTAAGAATCTTAATTTTTAAGTGAAAATCTCCACATGTTATTTATAGAAGGAAAAATCAAATGCGCATGCGTAAAGCATTAATAAAAAAAAAATGTTTGTGGCTTTGAAGTCCGAATTTTAGATCATTCCGGATAATGGACGTCCGGATTTTGGACTTTGTACTGTATATCATATTTCAAGTGATGTCAGGATATGCTGAATATTGCTGTATTTTAATCAGAATTTTGAAAAAAGAAAAAAAAAAAAGTCTGCAGTTTTTTTTTTTTTTTTTTTTATATTGAAGTAAAGTGGTAAAGGTTTATATGGCAATGTAAAATTAAGCTTTTTAGATATTAAAAGTTATATAAATTAGCATATTAAAAATTATATAAATTATAAAATTATATATAAATTAGCTTTTTTCATTTGTAATGAAATATTATGCAGTAGTTTTTAAATCTTTCTCTTTCAAGTATTTATTAGTTAGTTGCTTTCTATAAATTTATGTTAAAATGAATTTTCTGAAGGTATTCAGAAGGTTTATGTAAAAACCTGGGGATGTGCTCATAATAGTTCTGACAGCGAGTATATGGCTGGACTTCTAAATCAATATGGATACATTATAACAGGTTTGATTTTTTTTTTTTTTTTTTTTTTTTTTTTTTTTTGTTTGTTTTTTGTATGTGTGTGTAACTGTGTGAAAACCTTGCATTTTTAGCATTTTAAAGTTAGAACTAAGATTGTTTTAGTTTTAATTTAGAGTTATTTTTGATTGATTTAATTTGGAACTAGCATAAAAATAAAACTTCTCATTCTTAGCCAATATTTTTAGATTTTTTCTGCTCATGTTGTCTTAAGCAAATTTCTTTTTTGATGGAAGTTCAAAATTATTACTTAATATTATATTAAAATTTGTTGATTATGTTTTGTGAAATGACTTTATGGGGCTAAAAGTAATGAAAAAAAATTCTTTAGATGATTCATCCATTGCTGATGTATGGCTTTTAAATAGCTGCACTGTAAAGAATCCAGCAGAAGACCATTTTCGGAATGCTATTGAAGAAGGTCAACGCAAAGGCAAATATGTTGTAGTAGCAGGTTGTGTTTCCCAGGCTGCTCCAAAGTCCCCTTATTTACAAGGCCTCAGCATCATAGGAGTGCAGCAGATTGATAGGGTTGTTGAAGTTGTAGAAGAAACTTTGAAAGGTGAGTATCATTATTTTTTATTTCACCAAAATTTCAGACTATTGATGAGAGAATCACTAATATCTTCTTAAGTACCCTTATTATTTTCGCTTGATTGTAAGCCAACATTGATTATAGGGTTCTTATGGTCTGTAAAAGCAAGTATCCTTAAGTTTTGCAAATTTTAGAGGAATATTTTTTTCAGAGCATAGACAAATATGTATTTGTGAATTATTGTTTGAATTATTTCCTATTTCTTAATATAAGCGATGGATACTTGAGTTTTTGGGCATGAGGTCCTGCCTTGATTGAAACATAAACATTTTGAGATTTTTTTTTTTTTTTTTTTTTTTTTGTGTGTGTGAATGAAGAAATCATAAAATATTACATCAGTAGAAATTTTTCGCTATTTGGGATATGAATTTCTATGCTATCAACATTTTGGTGATTTGAAGATCAGTTTGTGTACAATATTTTTTATTCAAAGATTTGCAAATTTTTAAAGCAGTAGTCTCAAACTCAAATTGTATGAGGGCTGCATGCACGATCTGAAAACAGCTGAAGGGCCAGATTTTTTTTTTGTAAAGTAAAAAATATTTTAAATAAATTTTATGTTTCATTTACTAAATATTTATCAGAGCAAAGATAAACAAAAATAATAATATTCAAAAGAAAGTTCAAATTTATGCTTATTCCCAGTCTGAAATCTGAAGTTTGATACCTGCAAGACATTTCTGTTGGTTGCACTTCAGATCAGTTGGGTCTTTTTTTGTTAATTTTCAACTTTGGAAAAGTTGTTAAGTATAAATTTATTCTCAAACAAAACAATTATGTAGACAGCTAAATATTATATTTTTAAATTGACCTTTCTTTCAAACTATTATAACTTGTTTAATTGATCTTTAAATAATTTAATTTAAACTAAAAATAAGCAAATTATGAAACCTTTCTAAACTTTTAGAGAAAATTTACAAAGTGGGACAAAACTTAATAATGAATAATAATAACCTTTTCCCCTAATTATTAAATTTTTCTTTGATACATAAATAAAAACACATATCTCTGTACATAAATAATTTTGAACTTCTTTTTTTTCTTCTTACTATAGCTTGATACTTGATAGTGTTTCAATTCTGAAAAAATGTATATTCTTGGGAAGAAATTACTAGAAATCATATTCAAGGATTAGAGCTGCTCATTAGTCAATCTGGTCCTTTTAATTTTCAGCTGTAATAAAAGCTGTTCACATATAAACATATTCCCGACAAAGTGATTATTTTTAATACAAAAGTTCACAACTGAACTTAATTAGTTTTTGACAAGTATGTATAAAAATTAATAAAATCTGTATCTTCAAATCTTTGAATAAGTTTTGTATTACACTAAACATCAATTAGCTCCATTTATAGATTTTATGATTTGTTATTCATTTTTATTTTTAATGAAAATGGTAATAATATAAACATGGACTTCAAATAACTAAAATGTTGAAATCTCAGCAGCACTGTATTTGAATAAGACCATGTCATAAAGCACAGTTTCCTAAACATTTCCTGGAAAAAACAAAAAACAAAAAAAAAAAAAAAAGTCTTCGGATTTTTTTTTGCTGTTACAAAGTTGGTAGGGATAACTTTTCTTTTAGATTTTAGAACTTCCACTTCACAAGTTTTAAAAAGATATGAAGGTGAGATTTATAGACCTATGATTCCAGAAAAATGTGACAAAATGAAAAATGTCTTCCTGGTATTTTAATGGTAATTATATAGGAAATTTGTGATGAATTTCTCATCTTTTGGAGAATTTTTGGAAAAATAGGGAAAACAAAATTATCTGAATTTTCTCTTTTTGCTCCTAGAAGTCTTTCTCTTAACGTGTTTACTTCCCTTTATTTTTCATCTTTCTACTAGATACAAGCACAGAAAAGTGCAGAAATAGTTATAATTTCGCAAATGGATTGCTATCTCTAAAAAGGAATTTTTGTGTTAGTAAAGAAATTGAAAACAGACAAGATTCATCTTATTGTCTCATTGCACCATACATAGGGCTTTTACATAACAAATTTTACATACATACATTTTGTTGCTCAGCACTTCACTTAAATTCTAAAAAATTCTGCCTTACTAACTATGAGGCTGGCCCTGACCTTGTATCATTTCATACTTATTCTCAATATTCATATTATTAAAGAAACAAAATTAGCAGCTTCGTCTTTATATTCCAAGCACAAGCAATTCTTTAGAATAACAGTGATCTTTATCTGAAATTCTAATTCTAGATTAACAGGGATCTGTATCTGAAATTCTAAAGAATTCTTTAGAATAACAGGAATCTTTATCTGAAATTCTAAATCTTTCAGATTTCTATTTTAGGAATCTGAAAATTCTAAAATAAAGAGAAAACACACTGAAGAAGGAATCAATTACATAAAGAAGGAGAAAATTATTTTTCATTGGTATATTGTTGAAACATTAACGAATTATAAGATGAAGCAGAGACTAGTAGTAACATTAATTGGTTTAGTGAAAAAAATAAGCTTGGAAAAGATGGTAAAGGGAAGGATATTTATGTAATTCAGCTAAAATATCAGGAAAATTTTTCAAATTAAAAAGATCCAAAACGTGCATAAGTTTAAGCAAGTAATTATGCATAAATTTATACTAGTGTCTTATACAATCAAATAAATTGAAACGTCTGAGGCAACTGAGGCAAACTGTAATTCTTGCAATAAATTAACATAATTTAGAACAAAAGAGGTCTATTTTTATTCTTTTTTTATGACCAATTCTATCAGTCTGTTTTCAATTAATTTATAGTTTAATGAAAGAAACATAATATTTTGGGAACAATAAGTAAGTTCTTTCAAAATGAATGCATGGTTTGTTTTCTTTCTTCTAGATGATACTTTTAAATGCTTTTGTCTGAATTTTTTTAAATATGCAGTTATTTGGTAATTATCCTTTAAAAATCTCTTGTTAAGTGACCTTAAGATAAAGTGATCACACCCCGCTTTTTGGAGGACTGTCCCGCATCCCCCTGATTTTTAAAAATGTCCCGCTTTTTAGAAAACATCTGCATTTCTTATTTTAAATGTACTGTAAAAATATATTACCTATTATTTATTAATTATTATAGCAAATATAAAGAAATAAAAAATACACAAAAAAACACATAAAATGCATGCAGAATAAACTAAATTACGCAATGTAACGAGTTAGATTTACTCGGTGGTGTTCAATCATTAACGTTACGTTTCATCTAGGACAAGGATGTCAAACTCGCGGCCCGGCCAATATATCGGCAAATAATAATATATAATAATAAAATAACATATCGACGAAGAAAAAAATGAAATGTTTTCTGCTAAGTAATTAACGATAATTTATTCAGTGTTGTTAGATTACTCACAGTGAGCTGACACACACACTACTTAAATTACAAATGCGTATGAGTAGCTTGCGTTCAGCTACCTTCGGCTTTTGGGGGACACGTGCACTCAGAACTTGTACGCATCCCCTGATAGCCGAATGTGGCCAAACTCACGGTCTCAGTTTTCCAATCATAGTTTTGTACGATATATTGGTGCATGCATGTGCATGCACTTTGCTTTATTATTAATTATTACTTCATTCATATTGTTACGGATTTCATAGTTATTTATTTAGTTAGTTTTTTTTTATTTAGAATTGTAATTAGATTTGCTTCATGTTGCCTTAGCAACGCAGACGATTTTTGAAAAGACAGCTGCGTTGGAAGGTTAAAAATAGAACAGCGCGTGCATTTAATACCTAATAAATAAATATCTCGTAATTGCTGTTGCCATCCACAAAAATCCATATATTTATAGATGTTTCCAGTATTTTTGAGAAATTAATTATAAAGCTTATGAAAGCTGAGAACAAACAACTCATCTCAGTAGTAGCTGTAGTTCTAGCGAACTGTTTGTTTACTTAATGCTGTGATTGATTTGTAGCGATTTCGCTTTGAGATAGAATTAGTTTCTCTGTTTTGAATTGATTTTTGCTAAACGTTTGACATTTTGTGATATTGTTAGAATATTTTTGAAGAAATATTTCAGTATTTTGATTTATCTCTTGTGGAAAGAATAAATTTTTGTTAACTTTTTAACGTTAACCGTGTTTTTTCCAGCCCTTTGTATTCAGTATGTCTATATCAAAACCAAGTGGTAGTAAAATTAAACGAAAAATCGCTGACGAACATAGAATATTCCAAGTAAAATGGGAATTAGAATATTTTTGCTGTGAAATAAAAGATAAAATAATCTGCTTGATATGTAATAATACTATTAATATATCAAAGTTATATAATATTAAACGTCATTACGAACAACACAAATCGAAATATCACAATTACGAAGGAATAATGAGAGAAGAAAAGTTGAAAGAGCTCAAGTTAGGAGTGAAAAAGCAACAGTCCATGTTTAGTAAAGTATTGCAAGAAAGTGAAGCGGCGGTACATGCAACTACGTCTTGTCTGAGTTGATAGCTAAATATTCGAAGCTTTTTACTGACAGTGATTTTATCAAGGAATGCCTAATGAAAGCTGGAGAAATTGTTTGTCCTGGAAATGTGAAGGCTTTTCAATCAATTTCATTGTCTCGAAATACAGTTGCGGAAAGAGTTACTGATTCAGCCGCGAATTTAAGTGATTAGATCAAAGCAAAATCCTCTAGTTTCGAAAGTTTCTCCATTGCCCGTGAGGAGAGCACGGACATTAGTGGCAAAGCTCAATTAGCAGTGTTTCTTCGTTCTTGTGACAAGAATTTTAACATTTTTGAGGAATTACTGGAACTAATACCGATGCCTGGTACTACCACAGGAGAAGATATATTTACTTGTGTTTTTGGACATCTGCAGAAATACAATCTACCTTTGGCAAAATTAAATTCTGTAGCTACAGATGGCGCTCCATCAATGACCGGGAAAAACAAGGGCTTCGTAGCATTACTAAGAAAAACACTTAGTGAAATTCACGGTTCAAACATTCATCATATGCATTGTATTATACATCAAGAAGTTGTATGCACGAAAGTAATAAATATGGAGAATGTTTTGTCATATATAAAAAAAGTTATAAATTTTATAAGATCTCGAGGTTTAAATCAGCGTCAATTCACTGCTTTCTTAAGTGAGTTAGATAGTGAATATTCGGGTTTGTCCTACTATACCAAGGTACGTTGGTTATCTTGCTCCAAGATTCTCAAACAATTCTAAGATTTGAAAGAAGAAATATGTCAGTTTTTAAAAACGAAAAATCAAGACTTAAGTTTGTTTTACGATCCAATATGGATACAAGATTTATCTTTCTTGGTTGATATAACCAAACACTTAACCGATTTAAATTTATCGTTACAAGGAAAAGATCATATCATTACGAACATGTTTGACATAATTAAAGCATTCAAATGTCAACTAGTTCTTTGGGAAAAACAACTTAAAAATGAAGATTTGATGCACTTCCCGACGTGCAGCATGAACAAATCAAGTTTAGATGATACTTGTTCATATCAAAAATACGCAGAAAAATTGCAAATTTAACAACTGAATTTGAAACGAGGTTTAATGATTTTAGTTCCCTCGAAGACAAATTTTTTTTGTTTTCTTCGATTTTCTCAATAAGTATTGACTCAGTACCCAACCATATGCAAATGGAGGTGATCGAGATTCAATGCAACTCAAATTTGAAAGCAAAATTCATTGAAGTGGGCGTGCCTGAATTTTACAAATATTTACCAGCCAGGTTTGAAAATACTCGAAAATTTGCATATGAAATTATTTCCATGTTTGGTAGCATTTATCAATGCGAGCAGTTATTTTCAGTCATGAAAGGTAATAAGTCTCCTATCAGAAACCGTATTAATGATGCTCACCTTGGGTCAGCGTTGAAAGTTATCACTGCAAACAAAATTTCTCTCGAAATAGGAAAGATAATAGCAGAGAAGAGATGTCAAGTATCAGGACGTAAACATTAAATTTTTCTTGTTCTTTTCTATATAAATATATATATGTTTATTATTGTATTATTCGAAATAAATCTACGTTTCTATGAATATTGTTTTTTTTTTTTTTTTTTTTTTTTTTTTTTTTTTTTGCGGCCCGCCTAAAGTTAAACCTTGTTTGTTTGGCCCAAGTGTACCTATGAGTTTGACTTACCTGATCTAGGAAAATGGAGGAACAGCTAGCATTAGCTTAAGGGCTATTTGCTTTCCACTCCATAAACAACAATCAAAGTTTCAGATCGATTGATTGTATGTGGCAAATGATCAAAACATTGTACGACAAAAAATTTGTATGTGCAAGGACAAAAACCGAAGCAATTATTTGTAATGTTTTTTTCTCACTATATTCGTTTTCACAGTTGCAGAAAGAATTAGATTTAAATGCACATTTATATCCATATATTATGATGCTTCCAACCACAAAGATTTAATATTATTTCTCACAATTGTTATTTTTGATCCAGAAACAGGAATTAAAATTAGAATCTTAGATTTTGTGTCATTGCCGGGTGAAACTTCACAAATAATTTTTCATTCAATAAGTACTATTTTTAAAAAAGAATAATTTGTACAATAAAATTATTGCCTATTGTGAGGATAACACTAACTCCAATTTTGGTGGAAAAGCTAGAAGAAGCATCAATAACGTTTTTACGAAACTTAACGAACATTCGAACCAATAAATTATTGGGGTAGGTTGTGCATCTCACATTCTACACAGTACTATTCAAACAGCATCTTACTTATTTCCAGTGGATCTTGAAAATATTAATGCAAAAATTTATTCGTATTTTTGTATACATATACACTGTACGTGTTGAAAGTTTGAAGGATTTTTGTGAAAGCACAGAGATCGAATATAAAAGAATTATTGGTTACAGCAAAACACGATGGCTAGCTCTTTTACCAGCTGTAGAAAATATTTTTAAAATATACGAATCATTAAAATCATACTTTTTATCACAAGATAAATGTTCAAGAATATTGCAGCTCTTTGTCGAAAATGACACATCCCAAATTTCATCCACAACCAAGCTACATTATTTCACAATGCTGTGAAAATTATTGAAGTGGATAAAATTTCAATTGTGGAAGTGTCAAATGAAATCAATAATTTAAAAACAAAATTGCTAGAAAGAATTGATAACGATTATGTTCCTTTAGTTATTCGAAGGCACATCACTAGGTTGGAAGAACAAGGTACCATTAAACGATCTGATTTTCTGAAAGAGGTCAGAAATTTTTATAACTGCTTGGAATATCTTGAAGAATGGACAGTTCAATTTGAGGATATAAAATATTTTCATTGGGTGACATTTAAAAAGGAGATTTTATGGGAATATGTGGAAAAGTCTTTTTAATATATTAGTAACCATTTTCCGAAAAATAATATTTTGCGAAAATGATCTTTTTGACGAGGTGTCGTTGGTAAAAATATACGTTACTGAAGAGAAAATTAAATGTTCGTTGTCTGCAAATGTGCAAACAGACAAAAAATGGACGGAGTTATTCCTTTATTTTAAACAGAATAATATTCTTTATGAAAATATTTTGAAAACTATAAAACATGCATTCTTTCTTCCAGGAACAAATGCAGCAATAGAACGTGTTTTTTCTAGTATCAATAAAATATGGCAATTGAAAAAAAAAAAACAGTTGAACAATAAAACTTCAAAATTTGACATTCAAAAGTCTTTAATCCGGATGTCCATAATCCAGAATGATCTATAATCCGTACCTCAAAGCTACAAACTTTCTGTGCATGCGCATAATACGTTTACGCATGCACGTTTAATGTATAACGGACAGTATAAGCTAAGCTAAAATTATCTAATTATCTATTTCAGTTAATGTTGCAAATTGTGTTGTTCCTTAATCTTCAAATTGGATCCAGCTTATTATTTTTTGCAGACTGTTAGAGCAATTTTATAAAAAGTAAGCTTGAACTTTTGATTATGTCAAAAAGAGTTTCCAATTCTGGAGCTGCCAAAGGATCTACAAAGCAAAAGCATGTTTCGATGTCCATTAAACAAACAGTGGAATTGCTGCAAAAAATGAATAAAGGCATGAAGAAAGTGTCAGTGATTTGTTTCTCTAACCATTCTGAAATCTGTTGATCAATTTCACGCTGCTGTGGGGGGGGGGGGGGCGACGTCGTGGCGTGCAATGAACTGGAAGTTGATCTGTCAGCACTATCCTCATCTTCAAGGCAGATGTTTTTATTTTATTCAGCTTATAATTCCTCAATAAATGTAGTGTTTCATCTCGATGTACTCCAATATAATTTAAATCAATTTCCTCGTCATTATGAAATATCACAAATATGCATCAAATAGTTTTCTGGTTGCAATTTTCTAATTTCGACTATGTGTAATGTATGCTTTACGCATGCGTGCATTGAAAGAAATGTTTAATAAAGTAAACAAATAAATGTTAAGCTTTTTTTTTTTTTTTTTTTTTTTTAGTAAATTTTGCTACTTTTTAGATCATAATTGCTCTTATTTCATAAATTATGGTTTCATATTTTTAATTTTATAGTTTCTGCATGCCATCTTACCAGATTTAAACTGATGATCTATAATCCGGGAAAACCGATAATCCGGAATCGACGAAGTCCCGATGAGTCCGGATTAAGGACTTTTGACTGTATTAGCGTAAAATATAATTTGACCAATTCATGTGAGAAATTTCACTACATTTTAATAAATGATCCAAATGTATTGCAAAGTATTCACTTGGATAAAAAATATGACTGCAAAAGAAAACCATAAATTTTTTTTAATTAATTAAAAACATAATATTCAAATTATAGTTTTTTATAAATATTTTTACAGTTACCAATAGTTAATTAGAAATATATTTTTGTATATTTATAGATAAGTAAATGAATGTATACAATAAAATACATTTTTTTTAATTATTGGTCTGCTTTCATAACTAAATTGTAATTCTCATTTAATTCGATTTGTCTCGCTTTGTCTCGATGAAAATGTGGTTACTTTACCTTAAGACTTCTTTGCCATTTGCATCTGTGTAAAAAATTATTAAATGCTAAAAATACAACTAAGTGTATTTATTTTCATTTGTAGCCTTTATATCTTTAAATCTCAAAATATATTTCAAAATGTGTTGATATTTTAAATTAAATTTTAGCAATCTCCATATTTAAATATCCCAATCTGATTCTCCCTTATCATTGTGATGCTTCAAGTGGATTGTTTTCTCTAAAATCAAAGGAAATAGATAATTGGCATGGAAGAATTCAGTTGCAAGCCCTGGAACATATTATCAGAAAAAAATAAGCACATGTTCTTTTAAACATTACTTTTTACTAAGACATTTAAATTCATAACACAAAAAAAGCTGTAATTTCTCCTCTTTATGAGGAGGGTGATATGGAACAGGACCACCTCAAGGAGTGCTTTAAAGTCATCAACATATTTTTGACAATTCCTAAGAAGCTAATTTTGTTTTAAAGACTTTCTATTAAGTTGCTTGTTACTTATGGCAGAGATGCTAGTTGCAGGCTTAGAATTAAAAAATATATACAGTGCAGAATCCAAATGTCTAATATCCAGAATGATCTAATTTCTGGACCACCAACATTTTTTTTTTTTTTTTTTTTTTTTAGAATTATATTCCAAAAGCAGCATCTTACTTTAGCATGTGCGTAATGCTTCACACATGCACAGTAGACATTTTTTAATAACAAAGCATGTGGATGGATTCTTAATTTCACTTCACCACTAAATAAAACATCTCTATGTTGAAGAAATATTATCATTTATCATCAATAAGACTGTATGATCAATAATTTGGCTTGGTAGCTGCCTTTTTGCTTTGCATACAACTCAAACTGAAACATTACTAAAGTTCACGGCTAATTTACTTACTGAATAACTTTTATCCTTGGTGCTAATATCGCAAAAAATTTTTTAAAAATTTTCTTTCATCAGCACATGACTTTCAATTCACAGCAGCTTGAGAAATGACTCACATAGTGATGTCTAAAACAGATTTTTTTAAAAAAACATTATTAATTGAATGCCAAACAGCATGGTAACCTTTTATGTTGACATTCCACCTGGTAATAATTACAGATTTCAGCCAGTTGCACGGAGAAGTGTTGAAAGTGTTGATGAGGAGAAATTATATAAATTTCTTTTCGTATACAAAGAATAGATTTTGAAAATATAAATAGACATTCATAGGCCAAAAGATTAGTGCTGTTTGTTGTGTGCCTTTAGTGCTATTTGAATTAAGAAAAAAGTATGTATGGGTATTTATATATTTAAGACTTAGATAAGTCATTAGCACATGTGGGAAATATACATAAATATAATAACTACTTAAACTAATATAATTCATTCTCTAGAGTCTGCAGCCAGAGACATTGGACTTATGAGTGCAAAACAAAATTTATGGCAGTAACTAGTAGAGTATATAATCCTTTCCCACTGCAAATAAAGTCTTATACTTCCCAGGGTGTTTCTCAGTTTATGTATCTCGGTACTATCATTTCTAATGATGATAAAATTAAACTTGAAATTGACAATAGATTATTTAGAGCTAATAGATGTTATCATGGTTTAAAGAATTTTTAGCATCTAAATTATTAAACTTAAAATCAATCTGTATGAACTCTTATTAGACCTATCATATTGTATGGTAGTGAATGTCTGCTATTAGCAAACACAGATGAAGAAAGACTTCTAATTTTTGAAAGGAAAATACTGCAAAAAATATATGGTCCAATTAGAGAAAATAGGTGGAGAATTTTATTTAACCATAAAATATATAGAAGATACAAACAGCGTAATATTGTCCTAGTTATCAAATCTTACCGTATCAAGTGGCTTCGACATATTGCTAGATGTGACAGCTTGAACCCTGTCAAATAGATGGATGACCTATGCAAATCTATAAGGTACCAGGAAAAGATAAAGACCTCGCACAAGATGGGTAGACTGTGTGGAGGCAGATCTCAGGACTCCAAAAATCAGTCATTGGCGGACCGTAGCGCTTAATCGGATCCATAGGAGGAAGCTTGTTGAGGTAGCCTTGGCCTGTGATAGGCCGTTGTGCAACTGAAGAAGAATAAAATAATTCGGGCTCAACTTTCTCAGTGTCCAATAGAGGCAAGATAAAATTTAACAGAATAATATGTCTGTAGTCGTCAGTCTCGGGGTATGATTGCTAATAGTGCCACTAGTATATAAGGGAAGCAAAGATTAAGAACCAGGACCTTTCACATACTTTATTGTGAAAAAAATATCTACCACACATGTGGGAAGCATTAAGCATATACTAAAGTGAGATGCTACTGTCAGAATCTCTTTTCTTTTTTCCAAAAAAAAAAAAATTTTTTTTTTTTTTTTTTTTTTTTTTTTTTTTTTTTCTAAAAAAAGAATGCTGGTGATCCGGAGGTCCAGATATTAATTAGATCATTTCAGATATTGACATCTGAATTCAGACTTGTATGGTATCTAATTAAAAACATTAAATACTTTTGTAGAATTATGTATATATTTTTTACCTTTTCAAACATACAGAAGATGTATAACATTCTTGTGTTAGTGTAACCTGAGCCATCTCTGTTGATGATCTCCATTAAATGTTAAAATAACCCTTTTGTCTGGATGCTAAAATCCAAACCCTTCTAGATTTTTTTAATTTTTATTTTTTTCTTTATTTTTTAAATTTGTTTTCCAAATCATTGCTATGTTTTCCTTTTCCATCTTTAAAAAATATATTTATTTAAAAATTTGTTTCATAACAGTTTATATCAATATTTGTAACTGTTACGCAGTTCTGAAATGTAGTTACAATTAATGTAGTTATTGAAAAGCATTTCCAATCTTATATATTACTTCAGCTATGGGATAATATTATGTTTGTATATTTGCACATATTTTATACCAATTTCATTATTGTTATTACTGTTTAATTTAGGCAATTCTGTCCAGCTTTTGGGTACAAAGAAAGTTTCCGGAAAAAAACTTGGTGGTGCTTCCCTACAACTGCCAAAAGTTAGAAGAAATGAGTTGATTGAAATTATTCCTATAAATACTGGGTAATTTACTTTGACTGTAAAATCTTTGTTTAAACTTTATGATAGTATTTGCATCATAAATAAATAATCAAATTGAAATGAATGTCATCAATAAGTTGGCATGTTAATTTTTGAATTGTTGATGGATCTTTTTTCCATCATATTTAGAGTAAATAAATGCTAAAGTATGTTTTTCTTAATCTTTCTTTTCTTTCTTTCTTTCTTTCTTTTTTCTTTTTTCTTTTTTTTTTTTTTTTTTTGTTTAAAAAATGTTTTAAGCTTATGTATTTGAAATTTGTAATTTTTTGGGATTATGAATAATTTAATGCCTAATGATTTTTTTATTATCGCTACTACATGGGTTCTCAATGGGGGTTTCATAGTTTCAAGGGCAGTATACAGTCAGCCTTTTATTTACCTGTTTAGTATGTAGTTTTAGTTTATGAATATAAAAACTATTTTTATTTAAGTTTTAGTATTTTTCAACATTTTCTAAATTTTTTCTCATTTAATTTATAAAATACATTAAAAATAGTCTAAATCAAATAAAAATAAGTGCATTTATTGAGTTTGGGGAAGAAGGGGGTAGAATGATGGTCTAGTGATGGTGAAAAAGGCTGTATGAGGCAAAAAGGTTTTAAAACCCCCACTGCATTATTTATTTACATTCTTTCCACATTTATATTAAAAGATTTATGCTTAATTTCATCTCTTATACTGTTTTTTCTAATTTTTTTCAATTATTATAGTTGTCTTAACCAATGTACTTATTGCAAAACAAAACATGCTAGAGGGAAACTGGGAAGCTATCCTGTAACAGAAATTATTCAACGTGCTGAACAAGCAATCTCAGGTAAGAAGTAAAATATTATAATTTGTTAAGTGATTTATTGCATGTGATGTTTATTCTGTAAGATAAAATTTAAATCACTACTATGTTACTTAGTCACAAAGTACAGTTTTGAGGAAAATATATATACATAGTTCTCAAATATATATAATAGTTCTCAAATATATATATTTGAGAAATATTACATTGCAGATAATACAGGATTAAGCTTCCCAATATGATACTTTGTTTGGAAACGTCAAGAAGTTATTGTACTGTTAACAGGGTGTCTCAAACATAAATACTGGCAGCATGAAATCAAACTAGATGGCAGCAACTCTAATGATACTTGAAGCTTCATGAAAAAAAAAAATAATAATAATAATCTGTAATAACTGTAATGTTACGTATAATATAATGTTTTAATATGCACAATGCTAAAGCTGTGCAAAAGTCAAATTTATGCAATCTCCAATGTTTTTTAAGGTGAAAACATCAGAGAACTGCACAATTCTTTCGTTATGCACATTAAATATTGTACCTATTCATAATACAATATAAACATTTGGAGTACATTTTCTAATTGGTGCTTCATTAACAGAAAAGTGGCAAAATTACTTATATGTTAAAAGAAAAGTGGCAAAATTACTTATATGTTAATCGACTTCTGGTTAATTTATAAGCAGCAGATTGACATAATCTGTCATGGCAGTGAATGTGTACTGAAAAAAGGCCAATTAATGATTATTCTGAAATTATATACTGTGTAATTATTTAAAGTTTATAATATTATAATTATCATTATTTTAAATTTATAGTATGTTGAATGTATTTTAAACCTCATGCATATATATTGAGTGGCAAAATGAGCTTATATGATAAATCTTTGCTACCAAAAATATTCTTTGATTATCTAGATACATACATATATATATATATATATATTTTTTTTTACACACACCTACATACATATTTTATATATATACGGAAGTTGGGGCAAAAGTCATGGCAATTATTTTTTTTCTTGATACCAGTCCGGTTGAAAAATGTGAATATACAGACGAAAGGACAGGGTCTTAACTACATGTGTGGACAATGAATAGCACTAAAATATTGTAACACATGAATTTATTATGGTAGTATACAGGGCAATATAGCCTTCACCGTGCAAAAGAATGATAACACAATACACATAAAGCTGACATGACAAACCTGGGCTTAAAGACCCTACTACTGTCACCACACGCTGCTAACAATGTGGGAGGCGCTGAATACCATCAGCCTCAGCATTTGCCGCACCATGTGTGAATTGGGTCATCTGTTGGCGCACAGCACTAGCAATGTCCTCTCGTCTTTCAAACCGCCTACCACGTATTGGTTTCTTAATCTTGGGAATGAGATCTAAGTCACAGGGTGAAAGGTATACGGTGGGTGCTCCAGTTCTTCTCATCCCCAACATCGGAGTAGCTGACGTACACACTCTGCTTTATGTGGTCGTGCAGAATTATTGCACTGTCCACAAGATCTGGACGTTTATCCCGAACGCCATGTCATACCTGTTGCACCAGAAAGTCCCTGTAGTACTGTGCGGTCACTGTTCTGCCATGAGGAACAAAGTGGCAAACAATGACACCCCTGACGTCATACACGATGATCACCATCAATTTGACTGAAGAAGGATTCTGACGCTAGCACACTATGCAATATCCTGTGGACGGAGCGTTTCTCGATACCGTTTGCCCTCTCTAACTCCAGTAATGTCCATCGTCTGTCTTCATCCATGAGGTGCTCGATGACGGCACATGCCAAGTCGGTTCGCACACTCACCGGTCATCCCGAACGTTGCTCATCACTGGTTTATACATGTCCTTGCTGAAACTTTCCTACCCACCGTGCTACTGTACGATATGGTAGGGCATTATTCCCGAGGGCTTCTACTAATTCACTGTGACATTCCATCGCATTTCTCTCTTGGAGAACGGCTATTTTGATGTAAGCACCCTGCTCAACATGGTTACTTCCATCTCACACGGCACTCACCAACTGACTGATTTCAGATCCCTTTCTACCACAGAGCCAGTTATCACAGAGCCATCTGTTATTCTGCATACACAATATGCCTGCAGAACTTCCACACGAGATATATATGTTTTGTGATCCATTCACATATCTACAAGAAAAAAATAGTTGCCATGACTTTTGCCCCAACCCTCGTATATATACATATACAGTCAAAAGTCATTAATCCGGACTCGTCGGGACTTCGGCGCTTCCAGATTATCAATTTTTCCGGATTATAGATCATCAGTTTAAATCTGGTAAGATGGCATGCAGAAATTATAAAATTAAAAATGTGAAACCGTAATTTATGAAATAAAGAACAATTATGATATAAAGGGTATCAAAATTTAAAAAAAAAAAAAAAGCTTAATATTTATTTGTTTACTTTATTAAACATGTCTTTCAATGTAAGTTGTTTAAGTTGCTTCGTTTTATGTGATAATACTTTCTCTTTAATTCTATAAACAGAAATAATTTCTTGTTTAATAACAAAGTTCCGCTGTTCAAGTCCCGTAATTGCTGTGCCGAGAATACCGACTAACTTGTCAATCGAAATTTTTTCGTTTTCACTAACCTCTCTGTCACCTTCTTCATGTCTTTATCCATTTTTTTTGCAGCAATTCCACTTTTTGTTTGATGGACATCGAAACATACTTTCGTTTTGTAGATCCTTTGGGAGCTCCAGCATCGGAAATTCTATTTGACATAATCGAAAGTTCAAGTTTACTTTTATAAAATTGCTCTTACAGTCTGCAAAAAATAATAAGCTGGATCCAATTCGAAGATTAAGGAACAGCGCAATCTGCAACATTAACTGAAATAGATAATTAGATAACTTTAGCTTATACTGTACGTTATACATAAAACGCGCACGCGAAAACGTATTCTGCGCTTGCGTACACGCATATGCACAGTCGTAAAGGTCTTACGCGCACGAGTAAACGCCTATGCGCATGTGTCAATGTGGCGCATGCGCAGAAAGTTTTTAGCTTTGAGGTCCGGATTATAGATCATTCCGGATTATGCGTGTCCGAATTAACAACTTTTGACTGTATATATGTAAAATATAAAAAATACGATGGCTTTGCTCTATGCGAACAGGCAACTTCTAATTAACTTTCTGCAATTTCAGGATCTTCCCCCTAGACCAGTACTTTCGAGAACATTCTGGCATGTTATGTAATCGCTACAGTCAATTTTACCTTACTTCATTTATCCTCATAAAAGATGAACACAACACATTAACATTTTGATTTTATACTGCATATTCTATTACCTAGAAAAACTTGATAATTCGCAATGATAAAAATTTGATCAACTATCAGAATGAAGACACAGCTTCATGGTAACATGATTTTATTTTACATACACAAATAAAAAATATAAGTAAATTTACGTAGTAGGACCTCAGCAGAATATGCCGGTTCACGCACACACTTCCACACCTCTCCTTTCTCAACCGCCCAATTTGACGAAGTTTTTTACTGCGCTTCTGTGCCAAAATCCACGTTTGGCGAAATTCACAAACTTGGCATTTCTATCAGTTTTTTTAATCTTATACGTCCCTCCTTGGGAAGCGTATACGTCTCCTTAGAGACCATACGCACAGTCAAAAATCTAAGTTCACTGTTTATGTATCTCATAGTAAAATTATATCAGTTTCACTATATCTGCTTCACTGTACATGTTTCAACGTACCTGTTTCATTTTATCTCTGCACACACTCACAAAGTCCTACCCTAAATGTGTCATTAATTTGAAGTATACAAATTAGATATACAAAGACCTTTGCATTATATATGATAATATAACAACTTTATATGTAACTTTATATGTAGCACATTTACATCAAATACAATATACTATGTAAATTATCCATACGTATGTAATTTTTTCTAATACAGTACAACTATCGTATAATACATGCATGTTTCTATAAAATGCCAGACATTAAATTAGCTTGATTTATTCTGTATACCATGCTACCCAGTTGCTGAGTCAGAAAGTAATCTGCATAGAGCATCTGCGTTTCCGTGCTGAGGTACCTTTTGGTAAGAAATCTGTACGTTGTACCTTTGTAAGGCCAGTCCCAACACACGAGCTTGTCTCCATGTGGTTGAGATTGTGCTAAATACATCAGAGGATTATGGTCGGATATGACCTGGATTTCTGCTCTAAAAATCCATGTATCAAACTTCTTTAGAGCTGCCAAAACACTAGGCTTCTCTCTCAATTGTAGACCATCCGCTCTGATATGGTGTTAGTTTTCTGCTGAAAAATGCTATTGGGTGTTCCTTCCCTTGATCATCTGTTTGAGACAGACAAGCACCAATAGCTGTTGTTGACGTGTCGGTATATAATTGGCATGGTTTATTTAGTACTGGAGTAAACAGTGATGGGATATTGGAAAGTTTTTGCTTTAAGTTCTGAAAAGCTGTTTCTTCTTCATTGCCCATAGAATTTTAATGGGTACTCTCTTCCTTGTCAAATTCGTCAAGGGTAACACTAAAAGTGGCAAAATCTGGAATGTAATCACGATAGTAGCTGGCAAGGCCTAAAAATGCAGCATACTTCCTTTTTTATAGTCGGTCTAGGCATCTTCTTCATAGCTTCCACTTTTTCTGGATCTGGTGAATGTTTCCCAGAACCTATAATATAACCAAGAAAGTTCGCTTCCCTTTTTCCAAAATCACATTTTTCTAAATTTACAGTAAGACCTACTCTTCATAAGGTTTTAAATTCCTCTTTTACATGTTTTAAATGCTCCTTCTGGTCTTTGGAAAAAAATGCCAAATCGTTGATATACAAGCGACAGTACTTTTTACGTAAGCTTAAACCTTAATGGCTTAAAGGGCTTAAAACTTTGTCCATCTCTTTTTGAAATGTGCTTCCTGCATTTTTCATTCTATATGGTAATACTTTCCATTGATAATGGCCTGAGTGTGTGACAAATGCTGTGAAATGCTTGTTTTCTTCTCTCATCGAGATCAGCCAATATCACTTCATCAAGTCTTAACACGGTGATGTATTGTACTTTTGCGATTTCGTAGAGTAGTTCTGTTGCAAATGTTTCATGGGATATGCATCTGGAACAGTAAATTTGTTTAACAATCTAAAATCCAAGGCTGTGGAGTCAGAGTCATTGAGTCGGAATCAGAGTTGGGCATATTTTGGGGTAAGAGGAGACGAAGCTGGAGTCGCTAAAAACAGGTCGACTCTAGTTTTTGTTGGACAGATTGAATTTGAAATGAAATTAAAATGAATTGAAAAAAATTTATGACAAGCTGAGTTATTATTTTTATTTATGAACTATATACATTAATAAATAGTTATTTTCTATTTTATTGACATATTAATAAATAAATATAAACGAGGAGGATGGATGTGATATGTGACATTAGTGATGAAAATGATTCATTTAGTTACAAATCTCACTGGTAAATTTAGGTCAGCAGCAACAACAGTAAGAACTTCCAAAATTTATGCCATTCTTAGGAAGCGAGCAGGAAAAGGAGCAATTATCGATCAAGCAATGCAATAGGGAAGTACATACAGTCAAAAGTCGTTAATTTGAACACCCATAATCCGGACCTCAAAGCTACAAAATTTCTGCGCATGCATCGCATTGACGCTGCGAAGACCTTTACGGCTGCGAATATGCGTGTGCGCATGCTCATAATATGCTTACGCATGCGTGTTTAATGTATAACGGACGGTATAAGCTAAGCTAAAATTGTCTAATTATTTATTTCAGTTAATGTTGCAGATTGCGTTGTTCCTTAATCTTCGAATTGGATCCGGCTTATTATTTTTTGCAGACTGTTAGAGCAATTTTATAAAAGTAAGCTTGAACTTTCAATTATGTCAAATAGAATTTCCGATATATATTTACTAATATGTAAAGGATCTACAAAGCAAAAATATGTTTCCATTAAACAAAAAGTAGAATTGCTGCAAAAAAATGGATAAAGGCATAATCCTTTGTTTATCTAACCATTCCGAAATCTTTATCAATTTCTTGCTGCTCTGTGGGGGGGGGACGCCACGGCACGCAATGAATTGGAATTTGATCTGTCAGCACTATCCTTATCTTCAGGACAGATGTTTTTATTTTATTTGGCTTATAATTCCTTACTAAATGTAGTATTTCATCTCGATGTACTCCGTCTTTGATATGATTTAAATCAAATTCCTCGTCATTATAATTCGCTTCCGATAGTGAAGAAAGTGACACAGAGGTTATTGAAAACGAAAACATTTCGACTGACAAATTAGTCAGTATTCTCGACACAGCAATTATAGGACTTCAACAGCGGAACTTTGTAACTGAAGAAGAAATTATGTCTGTTTATAGAATTAAAGAGAAAGTATTATCACATAAAATGAAGCAACTTAAACAACTTACATTGAAAGAAATGTTTAATAAAGTAAACAAATAAATATTAAGCTTTTTTTTTGTAAATTTTAATACCCTTTATATCATAATTGTTCTTTATTTCATAAATTACGGTTTCAAATTTTTAATTTTATAATTTCTGCATGCCATCTTACCAGATTCAAACTGATGGTCTATAATCCGGAAAAATCGATAATCCGGAATCGCCGAAGTCCCGACAAGTCCAGATTAACGACTTTTGACTGTATTTGATGATTAAGAGGTTTTTTAGAATTAAGAACTTTTTTTTAGAAGATGTAGATAACCCTAATGTTTCACTAACAGAAAGACTTTTTTCTGTTAGTGAAGTGTGGAATGATCATGCAGAATTGGAAACTCTCCTTTCTACACCATATATAGCCACAAAAAAGCTGCAATCTGAAGAATTGATAGGAAGCGAGAATGGAAGAATGGGGTGTTTGTTCTTTTTGTAATGGAGGGTTTATTGCAGAAGGAATCATTTCTTCAATGACAAAAAGAGAAACTAGTTTGCTAGACAATGAGATCTTGCTGGGTTCAATATATGTAGATCCGAAACACCGAATTTTCTTGAATGATGAACAAATTAAAAAGGCAAAGAAAGCCATCTATGAACTTTCATTAAGAATGAAATTATTCTCAGAACAATTGGAGAATTCAAATCAGGACAGTCAAACTGCAGACATTGCAATTGAGTCTCTATCATCCTCTTCCAGTGATGAATTAGATTTTGAGAAATATTTTTGGATAATATTGAAAAAACGAAGGCAAAGCGAATGAAAATAAAGAACCAAGAGCCTTTAGATATAAAAATGATAAAATACAAAAACAATTTCTACACAGCCTTTGAAGAAATAGAGAAATATGATTGCGCTTACAAGACACCTCTTTTAGAACTTATAAAAATCTATCCTGAAAAGTCAAAAGAAGTAGCACTAACAGTAACAGCTCTTCCTCCTACTCAAGTTAGTGTGGAAAGTTCTTCTCAGCTCTGAAGTTTATCAAATCGGATCTATGGTCCTTCAGCAAAGATCTTGCCTAGCTTCTTAGAAATAACTAATGCAGTTTTTCTATTTCCTAATAAATGCTAATTAATATAAATAATTTGCTATGCCATCAATTTTTTCCCTGTAGCATGTATTACTTCTTTTATATTAAAAAAATAAGCTGTAACCCACGTGTATATGTTTACATATATATATACGAGGGAGTCGTAGTCATTAAAATTCCAGGAGTTGGTCATTTTCCCTACTGACTCCACAGCTCTGCTAAAATAAACGTATAAACTTACGTTCCGGTTCTTTTTTGCTACGCATACCACAGGGTGAGCCCAGTCGCTATCGCGAGGCTCTATTAATTCAAGCTAGAGGCTGATCAATTTGCCGATCAACTTTTTTTTTAAGTTTAACTGGGATTCGATATGGGCATAATTTTTTGGGAGTGCACCCGGGAATTATTCTGATAGAATGCCCATCAACTTTTGCACTACCAGGATTGTTACTAAAAACATCTGTGAACTTACATAATATAATGCCAAGTTCGTGACACTTGTCCATGGCATTTTTTAATATCTTTTTGTGTCCTTTTATTTTGGTCAGTGGGAGCATAGTGTATATTTCCAAAGTCATTATCCTGTTCAAAGATTAGTCCTATTTGTTGCACTCTTGACACATATGGACATATTTTATTTACGTGGAATTCCCTCGTGTTTCCATTTTCCAAGCGAACTAAAGCAGAATGTCGTCTTTTGTGAGCTCTACAATGGTGGCTGGTCCTTGCCAGGTATTTAGTAATTTATGCGATGATGATGGCACCAAGACTAACATTTGATCACCTACTTCGAATGTTTTCTCACGTGACCTATTATACCTACGAGCGTAATCACTCTGGTTGTTATTTGCATTATCATATGCTATAGCATGAGAACTTCATAGTTTATCTTGTAAATCATCAAAATGGGATTCAATGGTATGAGAAGCTGTGATTGGTATATCTCTCTTACCAGTTCAAAAGTCTTTCATGTTAAATGTCCTCTTGAAAGATGACCATATACCATTTGGTATGGAGAAAACCCGTGGTACTGTGAGGAACTTCACGATAAGTGAATAACAAGTACGGAAGATGCAAATCCCAATCATGGGTATGGTCTTGAATATTTTTATTCAACATTTCCTTCAGTGTCCTATTCCATCGTTCTACTGCAGCCATACTTTCCGGATGACCTGGCTTAGAATACCTGGGAGCTATTCCCAAAACATCTAAAAAGGCCTTTGTTAGCTCAAAGTAAAATTAGTTCCTTGGGTAGTGCAGATTATATTGGGAAAACCTGTTTGGGTAAAAATTTTCATCAGAACATCACATGTCGTTTTTGCTTGTATGTTTCGTACTGGCATGGCTTCGGCCCACCGTGTACACAAATCTACGGCACAAATAATAAATTTGTGTCCCCTGTGCGAGGGTGGTTCTAGTGGACCAATGCAGTCTACACTCCATATTTCAAATGGGTTCTCAGGTCTTATGATTGGCTGAATAGGAATTCTACTCCATATTTCAAATGGGTTCTCAGGTCTTATGATTGGCTGAATAGGAATTCTACTCCATATTTCAAATGGGTTCTCAGGTCTTATGATTGGCTGAATAGGAATTCTACCTCTGTAGGTAATTGTTCTTCATAGCTGACACTGCCTACAGCTCTCACAGTATCTTTTTACATCACTTTTAATTGTTGGCCAGTAAAATGAATATTTGATGCATTGTTTCGTCTTCTGTTCCCCTAAGTGGCCTGCTAATGAAACATAATGTGCTATTTTCAAAATGTAATCTCATTTACATAAGGGTAACATTATTTGTATCACTCTTTCTCCACAAATCACTTCAAAATGCAACAGTAATTCACCCCCTAAAGTATATAAGTTTTGATTATTCACGGCTAAAGACTAAAGATTTTTCAATGATTCATCTTCCCGTTGCAACTTTATAAACAATTTCCTGTTTGCAGAGTATATCTCACATGTCAGTTCCTGAACAGTGTTATCTTGCATGCCTTCCATAGTCTCACTTAATTTTATATTTTCAGACAGTGCTTGATATGTGGTGCTACATATCAACATATAACTCACAAATGTTTTAGGCACTGCTTAAGTAATTGGTACCTTGTTATGATAGCCATCATTGATTTTCACAGGAACCACTCTTAACGCTGTAGTTTCAGCTTCCCCAAATGCAGAAATAATTTAAATTTTTCTCTCACCATCATCACGGTCATCAGGAACCAAGTCATTCAATCACAGATATTTGAGCACCAGAGTCGACTACTCCTTGAAAGCTTATCTTTCCAAACTCTATTTCTACCCTGTTTAATTTATCAAATTCGATAACATTCACTTCAGCCAAAGATGACATTGGAATACTGGCAGAAAGTAACCTTACATAATTTTCTTTACTCGTTGTTGTTTGTATTAATTCTCCAGGTGACTTTTCTACCTTAGATTTGGTATGGTGTTCCTTATGGGCTCTTGCAAAGTGCATTTCTTCACCACAGACAAAGCATTTCAGTTTTGAAATGAATTTCAGTTTTGTATTAACTGGAATCTCCTTTCGAATTTGTGTTTTTTTGTGGATTTTATATATTGTGATTTCGATAAGAAGAATGTTGCTGATTTGGCCTGCGCTGTTTAAAATTTGAAGGATCAACTGTATTTCGATTGATTCCACAGATTTCCTGTTCTGAAGGTTTACTAGCTCAGTTGCCATGTCGGACATTCTCCTTTAATTTACTACAAGAAGCATATCTCCTGTCATTTTCTCTTATATTCATCTAACCGATCGGTTAATTCGGATGGAGCTACGATTTTAACCCAATCGTCTATAAAATGACATTTTACTTCACTCAATACTCTACTTTTTATTTGATCCGATATTATAAGATTCTTTAATTGTTCAAAGGTCGTAACTTTCAAACCTGTAATCCATTCTTCGAAATAACTCTCTATTTCAAATGAGAAATCCTTCCACGTTTTATAATGTGATTTCTGATGCTGAAAAAAATTTTTGATTGAATTTTTCAGGACCTAACTTAAATCTTTTAAGAAGATCTTTTACATGCTTGTAATCCTCAGCTTTATCGACAGGTTCATGTGCCATTAATTGTGTTATTTCATAAGGCAATAAGCTCAAGAGATGTGAAACCCAGTCTATTTCTTTTACATGAGCTCTACTAGCCTGTCTTTCAAATAAGGTTAAATAAAGGCTTATGTCTCCCTCTTTTGGATTGAATTTTTGCATTAACTTCCGGAGTTCATAACACAATCTCATATTCTTATCAAACTGTCTGAAATTGACCGTTGCCTTTGCACTCTTACTAGCTGTTTCGATCCGTAACTTCTCAAATTTGTAATCCATTTTCCTTGCTTCTAATGCATCTCTTTCGATTCTTTCGTTCTTAATGGTGTTTAATAATTCCACTACAAAATTCTCTTCATACTCTTTGCTACCTATAATTATCCTTTTTTGATCTACCACTTTATATTCCGAAAGTACCTTCTCCCCAAGCTCCTCCACTAAGATTTTTATGTCTTTCTTTTTAACTTTACCCAGGAAAGCCATTCTTAACACTTTATAACAAGTTTCTTACTAATAACTAAAATTATAATCACTAACTTAAGGTAAAATGTATGTAACATTTCACAAACTTATACTAATAAAACACAATCATATACTAAAATGCATTTAAAAGTTTTACCTTTATCTACTGCCTTAAAAAAATTATATCTTGTACAACATTGCTATCTTTACAACCCTTTTAGTTAAAATTTCAATTTTACCATGACAATATTTCGTTTATACAAATACTATAATCCATCAACAATTCTAAATAAATAAATGGCAAATTTAAGCAATATTTCAATTCATCCAACACTGAACGAAAAATATCGGTTTTCACATTTAGAATTCATACAGTTATTACTTATTCACACCAAACTATAATAACTCATATATTTTACTTTAGAAGAAACCACTGTAAAGAATTCTCAGAAGTAATAAGAATACCTAGATTATTTTGATTGATTTCAGAAATAATCAGAAGTAGTATCTATAATTTATCACAATTTTTATGAATACAATGGCTAACTTTAACAATATGTCAAACTAATCATTTAGAACATTCTCAACTGCAATACTTGCAACTTATTACAATTCTAAAATGAGTAAAACAAAATGGCAAACCTATTGTAAAGAGAAAGTAGTTCTTTGTAATGTTATTTACATATTTGATTAATTATATGTGA
Source organism: Stegodyphus dumicola (assembly GCF_044657685.1). Lineage (NCBI taxonomy): Eukaryota > Metazoa > Arthropoda > Arachnida > Araneae > Eresidae > Stegodyphus > Stegodyphus dumicola. The sequence continues at coordinate 118,301,787 of NC_140770.1, read as the reverse complement.
TAATCCAGGTTACAGTTAGAGGTTGCTTCTTCTTTCAGAGGGAGTGAAGGAGATATGGTTAACATCAGAAGACTTAGGTGCATATGGTCGAGATATTGGAGAAACTCTACCAAATCTGTTATATAAATTAGTTGAAGTTATACCTGATGGATGCATGCTTAGGCTTGGAATGACAAATCCACCTTACATTTTTGAGCATTTAGAAGTAAGTTAATAATGTTTCATAAAGCTTTCAAGGAAATTTCAAACCAAACAAATATACAGTCACAAAATAATAATAATAATATAATCTCGCTATTCTTCTCTTACTAACATTAGCTGAAAAGTCAAAATTTTAACTATCCAGACCTATGGTAAGTTTTATTATCTGTATGGCTTTGTTTATTTCCTCCATCCTGTTGTCTTATTTTTAAAGTTTTTTCCGTTTTTGTTTAGTATTTTTATTAATTGTGTAGTATTCTGAATGTTTTAAAAATATGGTCATAAAATAAATATCCTAAACTTGCAGATTTTTGACTGTTTTCCATCATCTGATAACACCATGCAACTTAATATCTATATTTGCCACTTTTACATGTTTGAAAATTTAATTAAAAAAATCTTCGCATGATTTCTTATAGCAATCATGTCTGAAAATGTTCACTTTTTTTGAGAATATAAATAAACATTAATATTGTACATTGCACCTCCAAGATGAGCTGCTCCATAAAAGATCAAAGTACTCTGGTAGTGTAAGCAGTTGTCATAGAGAGGGCTCACTAAAGATTAATGACATATACTATAAAGACTGTAGATTTTATTACCTTTAAGAGATGCCACTGTAGATTTTAAGAAAGAAGAAGAAAATCATTCTTTTTTTCTTTAATTAGTCTCTATAAATACAAATTTTTGTAATTTCTTTCTTTTGCATTACTAATACAGGGTTATTCAGAGTAAGTGATCAACTTTCAAATTGTTTTATTTTTTAACTTCATTTTAAATAAAGTGGGACAAGTAATAATTAAATTTTAAAAATGTTCTAGGTTTCACTTGCATGCAAGTTTTTTGTGGTACTTCCTATACATATCCATGAGTACTCCTGTACATATACATGTGTGACTATCCTTCACATAAAGGGAAGATGATAATACATAGATGTAGTCAAGTATAAAATGAGTGTATGAAGTTAAAAAGGGAATAAAAAATTAATGTTCATTTATTTGTTTGGGGGCATTCAGTGTCTACTGGCTTCTGAGTTTTAATTTCTATGAAGCATTGGGATTCCATTTTGTGAAACTTTCTCTTACTGAAAAGCCATAAAATATGATTCTTAGTTCAAATTTTTTTATACTTTGTGGTAGTCAACAAATAAAGGAAGTTAATAATTGTATAATTTTCCCTAGATCAGTATTTCTCAATTTGGCATTTGTATACAGTAAAATGTTTGAGTACAAAGCATAAGTACTCAAAAGTTGCTGCAGAGTTTCTAAATGGGAACACTTAATAATTCTTTCTGTTAATAAACTTCTCAGAAATGAGTTTCATCTTGAACTGCTTTCAAAAATAATACAAGAATAGGCTGGATTTTGGGGATTACTTGCTGGTTTATGTTAATTCTTTAAATATCAAATGCTTCACTATACTCTAGTCAAAATACAGTGGGAATTTCTTGCAAGACTGAAACAAGTTCCATGTCTTTTTCAATTAATCCAACAATCTGAATCTTCCAAATTACATAATATCTAATTTTCATAAAGAAGCCTCTCAAAAGAATTTTTGGGACATCTAGCATTAAATTGCTTTGCTGCCACTGACTTATCATCTAATTTTTTCATAAACGTTGGAGTTGCAGTACCATTGCTGCTTCAGTGTTTTTGAGGTTGGGGATTGTGTCAGATAAAGATTTAAGACATTGTACTGTCAATGCAAAAAACCACTTTTGCCTCTGCTGCTGGTATTTTCATTCATTTCCTGGTACAAGTGAAGACTGGTCACCAAACTGTTCCATAGTCCCCTGGGAGCACTTTTAATATGATACTAGAGATGCTGCTGGTCATCATGATTGAGCTTGTTGTAAGGATGGTTGTGAACTTGTATATTAAAGTAGTTAATCATTATGATGGGGGCTGTAGCCCCACTGAGAAATTGTGCCTAGTTGAACCCTTTATCACATTCTGGGGCATGGGGGGAGGCACTGGGGCATTTTCTTTAGGTGTGCAGAGGCACATGTCCTTTTCATATTTATATTCATTAGTCTGGGAGACTGGCTATAGCCTGCTTTACTGTGACTGTCTCACAGCATCTTCCCTTGGTGAAGAAATCATAATTGTAATGCCACTACTGCCTCGGTGTCCTTGGGGATAGTAAATAACCTTAGGGATTAAAGTGAAGTTTGCAGAGTAGAAGCCAAGCATTGTACTGTCAATTCAAAAATGCACTTCTGCCTCTGCTGCTAATATTTGGATATGTTTCTTGGTGCAAGCAGCACTGATTGATCACTGAGCCACTTCAAATTCTTTTGCTATAAAAAGGTATATTTTCTAGAGGATAGGGAAATTGAAGCCCAACTTTTGAGATACTTACAATCTATTTCCTCGTGCATTCTTCAGAGTAGGGTAGTCTGCAGGCTGTGTCAATCTTGGTGGCTGTCTGTTTCACTGACAATGCAGCTCAGGCCTCTAAGCCATGAACAGGTTAAGTAAAAGTAATCCCAAATATTGATAAATTGTGCAAGAATAAATAAGCACTACCATTTCCTTAATTATCGAGTAGAATGTGTAAAAATTTGTTAAATTGTCTTTCTACTTTGAGTGCATTTAAATATATAATTTATGATATGTGATTTAAATTCTGTATTTGTTTTTTTTTTAGATATCATTGTATATTATAACTATAGTTTTGTTGTTCTGTACAAAGATATGTTTAGTTTTATTCTCATTTTCAGGGGGTGCATAAACATAAAAATGTAAGATGTTGCAGTATATTTTTACATAAGAAATAAGAATATTTAGTTATTGTCGACTGCTGTGACACTGTCTGTCTTTCTAAACTTGAACTGCTTTAATATATTTTAGGACATGGCTAGAATATTGTCACATCCCAGAGTATATGCTTTTTTGCATGTACCTGTTCAATCAGGAAGTGATTATGTCTTAGGTGAAATGAAGAGAGAGTATTGCATAGCTGATTTTAAATATGTTGTTGACTTTCTGCGGGAAAGGTAAGCGATGCTTAGTATAAATTGTTATTATTCTATGTTGTATATGCATCTTACACTATTTGATGAAGTTATATTAATTCTCAAAATGAGTCATAATGTAAAATCATTGTCTTCAATAAAAGTTCAATAACCTAACATGTTCATGATGAAATAATAAAGGATTATTAAATATGCTGGGTTATTGGACTAATTTTTTTTTTATATTGAATGTATTAAGGAATGAAAAAATTACATATGATCATTACTACACATACCTTATAGTTCACTATATTTAATCAGTTTTTGCTTGGTAATCTTCATTATCATGTGTACATGAAGTTTCTTAAAATTTCTTTAATGTCCACCTGCTTCATAGATTACATTCTTTTTTTTAAAAAAAATGGGTCCATAAGATATTGCAAGCTATAAGTATCCATTATTTTTCCAATATTGTATTTTTGCTACTTTCTAATTATCTGCACCCACTGAAAAGTTGTGAATTCTTCGGCGACTTTGGAGAAAAACTTTGGTTTGGTTATCTTTGTGTCTCTTTCAACAGGGCATCCAGTGGCACTTATTTCTTTTACATTATTATTACTTCCTTGTATGAAGTAAAAAGGAAGTATTGTAATCGCGAAAAGTTTCAGGCAGCATATTTCAATGAAAATATCCATTTTGACCGCTATCGAATGCAATTTAACGATGTTTTTGCGTGATATCTGTACGTAAAGACAGAATAAAAGACTCGTTTCCTACAAAAAAATTATAAAACTGCTTTAAAATGAATTCTGAAAAGAATTTTTCGTGGTGTCTGTATGTCCGTATCTCGCATAACTCAAAAACGAGTAGCCTCAGAACGTTGAAATTTTGTATATAGGACTGCTATAACATGTAGATGTGCACCTCGTATTTTGGTTGCAATCGGCCGCACCAAACTTATATAAATATAATTATATATATATCCATTCTGTTACCCGGCTCAGTGATCTCAGTTTACTCTTATATGTTTGTAAATTGTACATTTTGTGCTTTAAAAATGATTGAATTATGTTGTTTTTATCTTCCGATTAAGGTTTTTATGCCTTTAGTAAATCTGTATGCAATATGTTTAGAATTATCAACAATTTTAAAGTTGTTTAAGTGCGGCTAAGCCTTTTTTTATGGCGGCCATTGATTGTTTACATTTAAAACAGCAGACTAGTGAATTTGTTGCCAAGCTAGAGGAACTTAGCTTCGAAACGACAAAGATAACGCCTTCATTTATTATTGCCAATTAAATCATGCTTAATCCTTTCTGGAAATTTTTCGAGGAAATAAGTGTTTAAGATTTACTTTGTAATTTTTAATACAGATATTTTGAGTTTTTATTTATTTTTGCCTTCTCGCGAAGTGAGACCTGAATTAATTGAATGAGAAATACTGAATCATCTGTGGAAAAACTGTTTCTTTTTTGTTTTATTTGCTTAATTTCTTTTATAGATCATTCTAACTTTATTGTAGTATTTGAATAGAACACGTGGCAATGATTAGATAATTGTATTCTTTAAATGATATAAATTTTGTGCATTATGAGCTATAATATGAACGAAATATAATACTGTTAAGTGAATCTAGTACCAGAGTGTCGCTATGGTAAACAAATACTAGAGTGAATTTTAAAGAATGCATTTATTCTATTGTGGTTTATGCGCTGTCAGCGAAGTAGATTTAATTCAGTCTAATAAGTTTAAATGAAATGTAAGAAAAAATGTGTATAATTTAATATTCCGTACAAGGAAGTCATGTGGTGTACACATCAGATTTTTTTTTTGCATAGGAGACATGTATACTTCTCATTTCTTGTGCAGCTGTTCTTTCCATGTTTGTTTTAACTTTAAAAAAAAAAAAAAAAAATTCTGAAGAAAAGTTGAAATTTTAACAGACACTGCAAAGAAATGAAAATAAAAGAGTATGACTCCACAGTTCCATTATGATTCATTACAACAAAAACAAATTAAACAAGAAATAATAGGGGAACCAGAAAGTAATGTCACTTTCTTACATTGAATTCAAACGAGTACATTTTTAACAAGTTTTTATTTTTAATCAATAATATAATCACCCTCATTTTCAACAACCTTTTGCCATCTAATGTGCAGATTTTCAATCCCGGACTGATAAAAATCAATTGGTTATTGAGTAAAATATCTCAAAAGGACATTTTGAACATCATCCAAATTTTCAAATATTTTGCCACTAAAATAATGTTGTAGGGATCCAAATAAGTGCAAATCCAATGCTGTGATATCGGCTGAGTATGATGGGTGAGTATGGTAGTACCTCCCACCCCAGTTCATTAATTTTTTCCGGTGTTCGTCTTGCACAGTGCGGTTTTGCATTGTCGTGTTGCAGAATGATGCCTTTTCTGTTGACAATTGATATTTTTCGATTAAAGATTGGTTCACTCAATCCAATTGTTCACAATAAAGGTCTGCATTAACAGTTTGTCCAGGTTTCAGGAATTCAAAATGAACAATTCCGCGAATACTCCATCAAACACCAGAAGCGCCTTTTCGGGATGTAAACCCTTTGTAACCCCTATTAAAACTGCCTTTTGAGTTTTGGATTATCATATAGGACTTATTTTTTTTTATCTCCACTAATCAAACGATCAAAAAACGATTCTGTGTGTGTCGCTGAAGCAATACGTTGCATGTGATGGATAGGTTGGCTTTGTTCTTTTCGGACAGCTTATGGGGGACTCAAACACCTACTTTGCTTATTTTTCCATTCTGCTTTAAATGTTCGTGGATGGTTGACCAAGGTGAGTTAAAAGTGTTTGACATGGATTTGCTTCCACTTCTGCCCTTAGCATGTTGTTGTCGACATGCACAGAAATGACATTACTTTCCAGTGCCTCTATTACTTTTCAGAAAATTTATCATTGCACATAACACTCACATGCTACATGCATATCTAGGTTGCCACATAAGTACTTTTTTGTTAACTTACTGCATTGACTCATCAATACTGTATCAGAGCTTTTTATTGGGGGTTACAGATGATGAGAATTGATGATCATCTTTACCCCCACTCAGAATCAGTTTTTCAATACATTTTAAGTAAATAAAGCTTAGCAAAATAGACAGTGTTAAAAAAAAATTGGAACAGAGTAGATATTGAAAATGGTAAAAAAAAAAAAAAAAAAAAAAAAAAAACATGAAGCAACTGCCCTTACCAAATGAAATGCTATTAGTGCCACTGTATGGTAGAAGTGTCTGTGATAGGGTGTTGGATTATCAGATGTGCTTAATCATTGGGTGTCAGATTTTCAGATTGCTGTGTTATGCTTTAAGGCAGAGTTGATCCTTCATTAAAATAGATTTGAACTGTGTATCTCCATTTATGTATGATTTTTTTTAGTAAGTATGGCAGAAAATTTTTTAGGGAATTTGTAACAGCTTAAAATTTTTTTAGATGAACTGCATTGGCTAGAAGTATGTTAAAAAGATGAAGAAACCACTGGATATCTCATGAATGCATTAATATATACCAGTATTAGGATAGTATCTGCTAGTGTATATATATCCGGAATTTAAAGTTGAGCAGCATTTTAGCAGTATAGAGGAAGCTTAACATGAAGACAAATATTAGCAACTATTTGTCTCCCAATGCATATAACAAGATAATAACTGTCAGTAAAAATTCAGCCAATTCAACCACAAAAATATAAGATCTAATAACATAACATTCAAAAAATATTTGTAAGTATTTTCAGATCGATAAGGCTTTAGGAATTGGCTGGTAATATTTAATTTTAATATAAGTGAAGGGAAAAAAAAAGCATGTACTCCATCTGATTAATTTTCTTTTTATGCCTTTGGATGCATTGCCTTTACATAAGGAAGGACTAGCTACCTTTTGCCTGTTCCCATAGATGCTCTAAACATAGTATTAACTAGAGCAGTAAATTTTAAGAAACTTTACCTTTTTCATAATTCTTATGAGCAAAATGAATATGCTTTATATGTTTGTATTTTATTCCGTGTCCATGAAAGTGTTCTTCAGATACATGAAAAAAGTAAAATATATTGATACAGTAATGCTGAGTTCAAAATTTGGAAAGGGAAGCAGTATGAAACAAGTGTTAACACAAGATGTAATTATAGAACATGTACAAGTAAGCCATGAGGTCACTTTTATGAAAATATGCACAATTCTGTGATCTCAATTATCTGTCTATCATATTCCTTGAAATATATTTCCAAAAGAAACAAGAAATAATCACAAGAGATATATTTATGTCATGTGTTCTCATTTGTATAATTATAAAATATTATGCCCATCATTCCAAAATGAAATATTAAATAGTTTCAAAAAGATTAAAGATATGCAAATTCAGAAATGGTCTTTTTGCCAGTTTTGTGTTCTCTTGAAGACAGAAGAGCTTTTAATTATTTATTTATTTTTATGGCATCCATCAAATTAAAAAATTATTTATTTAGTATGGCAGCATGACTTTGGTTTTCCTTTCTTATCTGATTTTTGCAGATTTATCAGAGCATATTATGAGTTATTATGCTCATGATCTTTGTATTTAAAATACAATTAAACATTGGATCAAAAATTTTGTTCAGTTTTGAAGGCCGTTTGTTAAACAAAATGTTCATAAATTGAAACATTTTTCCCCATAGTAATTAATGTAAAATAAATTTAATTTTTTCCAGAACCACAGAAGATTATTTATTTACATTTTATAATAGTGCTTTGTGCATAAGTTCATAATTCAAAACCAATGGAAATCATTAAATATAAAACAAAAAAGATAAACACAATATTAAAGAGATAAAATAGATGAAAACCTATTTAATTCTACTTCATTTGTACAAAGGAAAGTGGTTAGTGTAAATGCAAAATGAAGAAGAAGATTTTATTATTTGAACGTGCTATCTTCATAAAAACATTAGCTAACTGCTGTCTTTAGGGGGATATCTTTTATCCTTTTGGGGGGGGGAACTATAAGTACCACTTGACTCTGCTTGACCCTTACTGGGTTTCTGTTTGAGTGAACATTTATGCACTGTGATTTGTTGTTACCATTTTGATTATATTTGTTGTTACCATGAGTTTGAAAATGTTTCTGATGTGAGGCATAACACTGTCATTGAAAATGCTTATGTAGTAGCTGCTGTTCCTTTATCAAAGTGGTATTATAACCTAAAAGCATTGCATCTTTACAAAAGTTTTGTGAATTAGAAAATTAAGATCATTGTTCTTTTTCCCTCTTCATCCGAAGACATTTATTTCTTCTAGAACCGCTTTTTATTGCTGCTCCTAAAGTTATAATTTTTCTTGTTGAGCTGACTTTAATGGTCTTTTAGTAATTTTCTGGCATCTTCATGGTTAATTCTCAATACTACAGTTTTTCATAGAGACACAATATGATAGTTAAGAAAAGAAAGCCCAAGTGTTAAATAGCTCAAAGTCTCTGCAGCCCAGTCTTGCTGTAATTACATCCAGGACAAAATCATGATCCTATAAGTTGCTTGTTGCCAGGCTTTGTTGGTGGGAGTTAAGCAATGGAAAATATTAAAATGTTTCTTGGAGCTGAAATCACAAAGGGTCTCTGATGGCAGTGATAGTTATGTGGCACAGGCTACATCAACATACCTTTGAAAATCATATGTTGTTGATTTAAGTATTCATAACTTGAGACAGGGTTCATTACCTGAGGCAATTTTTTCCCACATTGTTTGTTTGTGAAATAATCTGTTCATGATTTGAGGTTCCAATGTAGGGTAATTCTTGTCATGGTTGAGTACCTCTGTAAGGGACTAATATATTTGAAAGCATAAATAAACATTTGAATAGACCCTGATCTTTCTGAGATGACGACTTACAGTGAGAACCAAAATCATCTGAAATCATGGATGGTTATTTTACAGAAGGTTGAACATTTTGTTCACACCTAAACTGCTATAGTGAAAACCATCGCACACCTTTGGTGTAATAACTGGCAGGCCTACTCCTAGATGGTAGGCAAGGTATGCAACTACCTACAGCGGCAAAATTTGGGGGCAACAAAACCAACTGAACCACAATAAATAAATAAAAACCTCAAAAAATATATTCTGATTCCTTGAATATAGGAAAAAAAAAAAAAAAGAAGAAGAAGAAGAATAAAACAAAATTAAATACAACAAGCATTGACAGGCTTCTGGCCATTCCTATGTTTTGAGATGCACAGCAGATAAGCACATACAAGCTTCTAAAATCTGGGTAGTGGGTATACATATATGCTACTATGTGATGTGATATGAGAAATGTGCACCACCGCTGACAGGATTTAACAAGCTTTTCCTACCTTCTAATAAAAAAAGAGATTTAAAACCATACATTATTTATCTAATAATGTCCACTGGGTCAATTTGGATTGTGATAGTGATACAGTTTATGTAACATTTACAGTGTAGTGGATATGAAAGGTCCTTTTTTTTTTAGGTAAGTTAGTATTGTTTGTTGTACTTGCACCTTTAACATTCTAATTTCACTCAACAATTTTAAACACAGAATTAAAAAAAAAAAAAAAAAAAAAAAAAAAAAAAAATGAAGAACACATGTCAAAATATTGGCTGGTATATTCAGTATCAAAAGAGTCTGCTTTTGTTACAGACATTTTGGTAATTCAAAAGTGAATTAGTTTTAAAATTGAGAGTTGTAAAAATAGGAAAATTCTTGATGAAATATTAGGAACGGATGAAGACTCATAAACTCATGTAAATAATTTGAAATCATGGATAGAGTTGAAATAAAGGCTAGAAACTTGTATGGCAGTACATTCAACTGTACAAAGATTAATTAATTCTGAAATTAAATATTGGCATGAAGTAATTTTATGCGTAATGTCAGTTATTAAATTGCTTGGTAAAAGTTCTCTATTCTTTCAGGTACAAGTGACAAACTTTATGAACATGATAATGGAAATTTTCAAAAACTAATTCAATTGCTAGCTGAATTTGACTCAGTAATTGAGGAACATTTTTGTAGAATAATGAAAAAAAAAAAAAAAAAAAAAAAGACAGCAACATATTTAGGAAAAAACATTCAGAAAAAATTATTGGACTGTTACATGATAACATAAAGTCTTATGTTATAAAACAAATTTAAAGGGTGAAATATTATTTATTCTTGATTGAAAACATTCATGATGCTTTATTAAGTATTTATAAAAATGTAGAAATAGATAATATGATTCAAGATGAGATCAGTGGTTTATTGATCACTATAAAATAATTTGAAGTTTTAATGTTTGGTCGTCATTTGTTATAAAATTTTGAATCATATTAATCTGATAAGTAAGCTACTTCAATCAAAATTTGATTTATCCAAACACATTGATTTATCAAATAGTTCATTACTTTTTCAAAGAATAAGATTGGATGAATCCTCTGACAGCAAAGCTGAAAAATTGGCTAACAAAGTAAACATAGAAAAAAAACTTTGAATTGAATATAGCACTTCATTATTTTTTACATAAAAAATTAATTTTTCTTTTCATATGAATGTGTAGACAAACTTGTACAAGATTCAAAAGAGAAATTTAAAATAAATTTCTTTTCTTTACAGTAGATCAGGTGATCAGTGTACTGGAGCTGAGATTCAACCTATTGAATAGTCAGAATGACTGTTTTGAATTTTTATACGATATCCCTAAACTTAAAGACGTGTCTAAATAAATTACTGGTACACTGTAAAGTTCTCGAAAATGTCTTAATAGATAACGATTCCTCCAATCTTAATGCCTTAAAATTGGCTGACAAAATAGATCTTGTTTCTTCACTGTTAAAAAAAGAAAGAAGGTCCAGATAACATTCTTAAATTTGTAGTGATAGTGATAAGGAGGTCGCCTTGCACCCCTGCGCACCTGCTGATAAATACGGCAACCCTAGGTAGAATTACAGAGATTCCGGTTGATCGAGTAGTAGCATGCATATTCGAAGTCTCTAAATAAAGATAAATTTTTACTCTGTAATATGTCTTCTGAAAGTTCTTGATGAATACAGTGCGGACATTTAATGTAATATGGGCAACTAGAATCCTGTGGGATCTACAACCATTACTGCAAATTCATTACTTCCTGTACGATTGGGCCAAATTTAAGCATTGCTTTAAGAACCATGCCCATAATTGATGCTACGGGGAAAATATCTTTTTCTAAACTGATAATAATAATAAATTACTGAAGAACAAAGCCTACTCAAAATAATCTTAATGGGTTAGCCATATTAGCTATTGAACCTGAACTGAGTAATGAATTAGTTTTGAAAGAAGTTATTTGCAATTTTGCAGAAAAAAGCTCAAAAGAGGTTATTTTAATTTAGGTTTTAACTTAGTATATTGTACTAGTGTTCTTTATTTTTTGTTGTTTTAAAAGTAATTGTTTTAACTAGTTCCAAAGTTTGTGTTTTTAATTAAAAAAAAATTCGTAAATATTGTATGAGTGTTATTGTCTTAATTCAGCTAGATTAGACCATATTTTTTCTGGGCATAATGTTTATTTTATAAATATGTTTTGACTTTAAAGTTTTTGAAGCTGGGGGGAGGCACTTTCTGGCTTTGCCTATGGTGGCAAAAATGCTAGGGATGTCTTTGTGCGTGGTTTGCATAACATGCTTCAGAGGTCACCAGTCCTCATCAATTAGACATCACTGCATTAGATTCTTGGGCCTAATAGAGTGATGACTGAATTCAATGCACAGCATTTCTACTTGATCATTAATAATCTGTGATGCAGTATCCAAAGTTTATGAGCCAGAAAAATCATGCATTGTTGCATAAAACTTTTACTTTTTTTGTGATTGCAGAAATGTTTACAATATTCGTGTATTTGTGCCTTCATATTTGTTGCATTAGTCACATGTATTGATATCATTCTAAGCAAGTTCACTTGAAGTAACATGATGACTTTTGGATACATAGTGTTTTTAGTTTTCACACTGATGATGATTTTTTTTTTTTTTTTTTCTTTTTGTATTTTGTGTCTTCAATATTTTGTAATGATTTTGTCTTAAGTATACCTGTATTCTATATCTTAATAATTTTAACTTTATCATTATAGGGTTCCTGGAATAACCATTGCTACTGATGTAATTTGTGGCTTCCCAACTGAAACATCTGAGGTACAATAAATTGAGTTCAAGATTTATTTCTTGGGTTGACATGATGATTTCATATTTTCAGTAATGATGATATATGCAATCTATCATTTTATATATCTGGATGATGCCATCAAAATGCTGTTTTGAAATATGAAAGTAAATACAAATAATTAAGAATACATTAGTGAAAATGATGCCATTAATAGATTCAATAACCTATTAAATTTAAATTCCTTCCAATTTAAAAAACAAAGAGCAGGAGTGGCCCTTAAAAATGCTGCGTTTTTATGAGTCATTCAGCCATATATTCTCATGCTAAAAAATAAACTAACAGATAAGGTATAAATGTAAAAAGAGGAATTAAAACATACAATACACATAAGAGGTAGAGGTTGCATCGCCAAATGCAAACAGGCAACAAAATTAGTATAAATGCAATCCCCAAAACACACTAGAATGCCTTAAAAAGAAACATGCCAGATCTATCTAACTAGTTTGTAAGTACTGATAGTTCCATGTAATCCGGAATAGGCAAAGTGGAAAACATGAACTGAGGACACCATTTGCATGATGAAATGTGTTGGAGGACTGTTGGGATGTTGGAAGACAATCTGCTGTTGTGAGAGAGCTGAATGTGCATCTAGTGTCATCAGAAGGCTGTGGAATTGTTACCAGAAGGATCAAAACCCATGTAGAAAATGTGGGTCTAAATTCCGGAGGATTACTACTACAGCCAACGATCGCTTCCTGTTTCTGTGTGAAACAGGACACTGACAACACAACAGCTGGCATCACATCTCTTTGCTACTGCAGGATGTCTCTTATACTGCCCAACTGTATCATGTTGACTGCATGTAGTGGACTGTATACCTGACGACCTGTATTTTTGTATTCCTTTGTCCCCCATCACATGTCAGAGTGTGCTTGAATAGGTTCGCTGGTTGGATACCAGAGCAGTGAGGCCAAAAACTCTTTACAGACGAGTCCCAATTCAACTTGAGAATGATTCCCAAAGGGCAATGATATGGCGAGAACCAGGGACATGCTTTCGAACACCAAACATCATTGAAAGAGACCATTACAGAGAAGGAGGCATATTTGTATGGATTGGGATAACCTCTACATGATTCTATGACAGCTCTTCAATATTGCAACAAAATTTTACACTCTCTTGTGCATCCTTTTATCACTGCAATGGGTACCAATGCAGTATTTATGGATGGTAATCCCAGCCCACAATAAAGCACGAGTGGGTCGAAGTTATATGGAGAGTGAAACCATTCCACATCTGCCGGAGCCTGCTAGATCATCAGACCTGAATACCATAAAGCATTTGTGGGACATATTGGGACAACAGATGACACCCTCCAAGAGCTCTGAGATGCATTACTACAGGAATAGTCACCACTGCAGCAACAAGCGATCAAGACTTGCCTTGTCAAGCATGCATTTCAGCTAGGGAATACAATATCCCCTTTTATTAGTGTGATGTTTCCATTGCACATTCTTCTGGCCCATTTGTTCTTTCACAATGTGATGGTCATAAAACATGTGTTTTTTGTATGACTTTGCTTTATTGTTTGTTAGCTGTATGGTTTAGTAATACCATAGCAACCTCTTGGATCAGTTTCACATATATCCATTAAATAGTTTTTGTTTTATTCTGTGTTTTGCCTTTGCTGCTTATTTTGTGAGCAGGAGTGTACACTGGTGTGCAAAAATTAAGGACAAGACGTTTTTTTCAATACAACTTTGTACAAAAGCTTTCCAAATCAAAATAACGTAAGATCCCCAATACGTAAGGACATGAGTAATGTAAGCAACACTTACTAAAAGAGAAATCAGAGGGATAAAAAGAAGCTTTATTGAAAAAGTAGCATGGAGCGCAATGCGACTGAAGGCCGAAACATCCCTGTGATGGGTGTCCAGCAAGAAACATCCGGTCTTTAACAGGGGATATGATCTCCCCTGACTGCTAGGCAGGTTTCACAGTGTCTGCCTATGCTGAGAATGAGGGTGTCAATGAGTTGTTGAGGCATTGCTGCCCATTCGTCTTGCAGCGCCAATCGAAGCTCCGGAATCATTACTGGTGGTAAAGTACGAGCTGCCAAGCGTCTGCCTAGAAAATCCCATACATGCTTGAAGGGATTGAGATCTGGAGATCGTGCCGGCCAATCCATACGTTCAATAGCCTCACTCTCTAAGAGCTGTTCGGCAGCTACTGTGCGATGACATGGTGCATTGTCGTCCATGAAAAGGAACTGAGGACCCATAGCGCCTCTAAAAAGACGCACATATGGAAGAAGAATCTCGTTACAATAACTGGTCCTGTTGACTGAATCTGCGTCGAAGATGTGAAGGTCTGTACGACTACCAAGCATGATGCCTCCCCAAACGAGAACACCGCCACCTCCATACCTGTCCCTTTCAATGATGTTCGAGGGATGATTGCGGCTTCTCCGCTCTCTCCAGATGAGTATGCGATGAGAATCGCTACTCAGACTGAATCTGCTCTCGTCTGTAAAGAGTACTCGTCCCCATTCATTGTCTCTCCAATTCCGCTGTTCCCGGCACCATAGAGAACGCCTTCTCCGATGGGCAGGCGTTAGAGGTACACACCGTACAGGGCGTCGTGCAAACAGACCACCACCATGCAGTCTTCTGGCCACGGTAAAACGCGATATCGGTCGTCCAGTCGCCTGTGTCGTGTGTCTAGCGATTTCTCCCACTGTCTGCCGCCTGTTTCTTCTGGCCTGTAAGGCAATATACCGGTCATCTACGGGTGTGGTTCTCGTGGACGACCACTACTAAACCCCCGGATAGCTGTTCCTGTAGTTTGAAATTGTCTCCAAAGTCGTGAAACGATGCTGTGAGCAATTCTGAACTCTGCAGCCACACTTGTCACACTGCAGCCTTCCTCCAACTTCCCAATGATTCGACCTCGGGTAAAAGCATCCAGATGTCATCTAACAGATTGATTATTCGCCATTTCTCGCTGAGGCAGCAACTTGGTGTGATTTTAACTGCTATACAGCGTGCAATCTCTTTGCCAGAAATACTGATCTTACACCGACAACATGCTTTATACTACTCAGACACTCCCCCATTACGTCTACCTGCATATCTGCACATGTGCTACCGTACATCACCTTACTTAATCTCTTGATTGGTCTTTCTGTCCGCTCTGCCTCTTCGTTCAGCTGATATGCTAATTTTTCGACTTCGTCCTTAATTTTTGCACACCAGTGTACATTGTGAATGTCACGCAGCATGGCCAAAAATAATCAGCATTGTTAATAATATGCTCACAATGCTTCTGTGAGATAGCATGGGAACATTTTCTAATTGTATAGAAATTTTGTTGTTAAAAGTCGTATAGAAATTTTAGCTTCAAAGTGCCCTATTATAATTCAGTTGTTTGAGTATTAGTACTGTCTGCAGGATTGACAAAATTCTTTTGGGGATGATAATATCATTATTTGTTCAGTGTTTTATATGCCACCCCCCTGACAACTGAGCTGGGTATTACGTCTTGCTGAGTTATGGGTAGTAACATTGTTGTATCTTTTTGTTCAACAATGAAAAGCATAATTTTATAAAATGATTCCATTAATTTAATAACCCATGAAATTTTTAATTCCATTAATTGAAATTTCACTAGCTTCAGAATTCAATAATAATAGCATTATTAAAAAATTCATTAGTTTTCATATTAGAATGCATAAATGACTAAAACAAAATTTTAGTGGTACCATCTAAAAAATACTAATTATTTAAAAGTGATATCTTACATGCCACATCATTACTACACTTTCTTTTAAAAATATTTGGGCAAAAATGCTCATGAAATATGCACACAGCTGGAAAAAAAGTACTGACATTTACCTCTTTACAGTTCAGTTAAGTAGTCATTCTAACAAGACATCCATCAGAATATAATTAGTGCTGCCATCTGTTGGCAGAGAATTATTTAATATTCTCTTTTCCTATACTTATTAATGGTTATGTGAATTCCTTTAATAAAATATATTTATAAAGCATTATTTGTATAATTTTTAAATGAAATTTCAGTTTAATACAATGAAATAATCCTTTTTGATTATTATCCCTGAACTATGTGACAGAATTCTTAGGACTATGTGACAGAAATGTGTTACTGGTTTTTACAAAGTACAAATTGTTGTCAGCTTTAAATATATTTTAAAGATGTGCAACGTGAAGTGACTCTTATTATCTTGTTTAAAATATAATTTTAATGAAAACATTTCAAGAAATATGTTTTGATTATGTTAATGAAATGAAATTTTTTTAATTATGAAATACCAGAAGTTAAGTATTATACCAGATTTTTTATCAATGTATCAACAATTCCAAAACAGTGTGTTTTTAAACAATGTACACTGCTGGCCATTAAGTTAGGAGTTACAGCTCTTACATAACCTTGCCTATCTTCATTGTTATAGGAATAATTGGATATAATATTGAGGGATTGTTATCAGACAAATATACACCAACTAAAATCTCAGCACAGAAGAAGAAAACTTGAAAGACAGCTGAAAGAAATGGAAGATAAACTAGCTGTTGAATTATGCATGAACAGTAGGGCATGAAGACAAAATGATTAAATTTATAAGCAGTTTGGGGATTTACAGGGATGCAAAATTAGTAGAAACAGCTGCCACCCCTGGCAGCTAAAACGGCCCTTACCCGGTTTGGCATGGTGACGAACTGGGCTTGGATGACAGAAATGGGCAATTCATTCCATGCTGCTTCAAGTCTATGCTACACTTCACCAATTCGTATTAGCTGGAAAGGGGTGGCGGGCCAGTCTCTCAGCAACCCATGACCAGATGTTTTCAATGGGTAACAAATCTGGAGACCATGCAGGCCAGGGCAGCAGTCGAATACCCTGTGTATAGAGGAAGGTCAGAACACAACATGCAACATGTAGTTTTGTATTATTTTGTTGGAAGATGGTGTTTGGCAGGTCTCGAAGATAGGGCACAACCACTGGATGTAAGATGTCAGAAATGTACCAATCTCTATTCAATTTACTGTTGATCCAAACTAGAGATGTGTCATGTACCCAAAAGTTTCTCAAACCATCACACCAGGTGCAGGTGACATGCAGTCTCCTCGGAGCCTCCAGACAGTATACAGCCATCAGAATACTGCATGCAGAACCAGGACTCATCTAAAAAGACAACACTGTGCTACTTCTGTACCCAGCTCTAGTGTTCAGCACACCAGAGTCGCCGTCTCTATGTTGCATTGTCAAGGGAAGCCAAAGTAATGGTCGCTGATAATCCATGCTGCTGCAAACGTTGATGCATTGTACAAGCGGATAGTGTACATGCTGCAAACATGCTGATTTCTTGACTAATGTTCTGGGAAGCGGTTCATCAGTTTTGCAGGGCTGATCTCACAATATATCTGTCTAAGGCAATAGTCATGCTGAGATCCTGCATGCCATTCAGTATGATCATCAGCAATCCATTGATTCCCTATTTGCATGTTGGGTGGTTGGATGTCGACCAGTATGACTGGCGATATCACGGAACAATAATCTATGCTTTCGATAGACAACATTCCTGCTTCTATCGAATTTTAAAACTTGCTGGTAAACATTTCTTCTTATTATTTGAGTCATAACACAATATTCTGAACAAACTCTGACTTTACAAAGTGCTTTCCAAATGAGAAATCCACTACACAACTTTTCTTTTATGCAGCGCTTCAGATGCCATTTCTCCCTCCTGCATTGTCTAAATGCACTGAAATAGTAATCATTTGCATATTCCAATCTCTTCTTCCTGTCATGTAACTTTGATGCTCATCAGATCATTCCTGTCTGTTGTTGTAATTTTAATGGCCAGCAGTGTATTCTGATTTCTTAATTGCTTTAATTTTTTTACAAAATTTTGAAAAATTATACAACTTTTCAAAGGAATTAAAAAAGAAAAGTTGTATTTCTGGGGAGTAGAAACCATAATTATCTTTGAAATTAAAAAAAAATAGGAGAAAAGGTATTGTGTAACAAAATTTTAATATTTTTATTAATTTATAAACAAATTAAGATCCATATCACTATTAAAATGTGGATATTTAGGTAAAGGATTTAAATCTTATCATATTGTACTGTATGAGATAATCTTAACCCTATAAGCAGCCATATATATGTTTGTCCTAAGATAGTTTTCTTAACATCTTTAAGAAAGCATAAATATGTGCATTTTGAAATATGCCCAAGAAATTAAGGAAATTAAATATAAACATGAAGTACCAAAGGCATTTTTGCATTAAAATCAGGAAAATGCCTCTTTCATTGCAGTTTTGAGAAATATGTGAGTGAAACCTTTGACTAGTTGAAGGGTTAATCAGTGGGGAGCAATAAAAATTTTAATTAAATGCTTTATTTCATCTGATAAAAACAAAATATCAAATTCTAATTAAATGTTGTACTTTTCACAAAAATAGAAACTACAAATAATTATTCATGAACAAGAAGAAATTTTAAAGAAAAATGTTAAAGTATCACAGAAATTACATAAAGTAATGAGTAAATTAACTATGTGGCACTGTTTATTCCAGAAGCTGCTACACACTTTTTTCTTCTTTTTTCATGACAGTTGATCTTTTAGGAAGTTATAAGGCCAAATGATGATTTTTTAAAAAATACTTTTATGTAAGGTTTTTCTTTTATTTAAGGAGATTGTCATTAAATCTCAAATGTATTATACAGTTAGCTTGAAAGTAGAAATAGCGTGGACAGTGACAAATGGTAAAAATGGCTAAAGACTGGTAGTTCTCCTCTGGTTTGAACCCAGGTAAATGGGCTAGTTTCGTGGTTTTCCTTATATGTAACATGAATTTGAACTAATTTCTGTTAAAAAGACATCCCATATTTTAAGAAGCTAGCTCTCCTATGCTCTACCATAATCAAATAACATACATTTTGGAAATATTGTGCATTATGCTAAAAGGTCCTTCAACTTCAGCACTACTAACTTTGTTAACAGTCTCCATAGCTTTTTTAACACTATTAGATATTTCATTATGCAGTTTTTCCATTAAAAACACACAATGAAATCCTGAAAATCATTTATTATTATATCATGCTGTTGTATGAAATTTAATGTATGTATTATTTTTTTTTCTCACCACAGACATGTTACTTTTCATGTTCCATGGCTCTGGACAGCAGACATTTAAAACTGCTTTTAATTCTTTATTGTTGAGTTCTTTACCTTTTTTTATTTTATAATTATTTTGCTTCAGTAATTTATTTTTCCCTTATTTATTTATTTATTTGTTTTTTTTTTTTTCAAAACTTTTTAATAATTTTTCTAATTGTAATTTATGAAATTTAATCTTGCTTTTAGTTCTTCAGATTTCTTTGATTATAAAATAGCATTAATTTTAGATTTATATTAGTCTTGATAATGTTTTAAATTATTAAAACCATTTATTTTTATTATGATTAAAGAGTTAGCTTTTATAATGCTTATATTGTGTCTTTGTAAAGTTCTGACACATATGATATTTCAGAAAGACTAATATAAGTATGATCATGACATGCAAGACATGCATTTTTCTTGGAATAAACAAATAAACAAGAAAAAAGGGACTCCCAAATTAGAGGCTTATGGAACCTGCTGTTGTTACTGGTCTTAATCCATGGCAAAGGAGCTTGCATTTTTTATATTATTTCACAGGGGGGGGGATTAAGGAGTCTATTACAAGTTGTAAAGTTTTCAAAAAAATACTGAATAACAAATTTATTTTTCATTTTCCATAAATTATACATAGTAAATAGTGATTTTTTCATTCTTTTTCTTTATTTTTAATTTGTAAAATATTATTTTAAGTAATATAATTTTGGTATTAAAGAAGATTTATATGTCAAAGAGAATGAATGGTCTTTTAACAAAATAATTTATGAAGATGAAACCTAATTACGTGTACCCTTCATAAGCAGCACATTATATTGCTTAAAATTCTGAAATTAGAAAATCAACTTTGAGTTCGAAGTTACTTAATGAAAATTGTGACATTTTATGTTAATTCTGAAAAATGATTTAAATGACAGTTCGTCTAAGCATAACTGTTTCCAAAATTTTCTTTTTAGGATTTTGAAGAAACAATGAATTTAGTGAAAGAATATCATTTCCCAGTTTTGTACATTAATCAGTTTTACCCTCGCCCAGGAACTCCTGCTGCCCTTATGAAAAGAGTGCCAGGAAAAGAAGTAATGCATTTTTATTGTGTTTATCTACAATATATTAATATTCACTAAAGTAAATATTACACATTTTTTAGGATATAAATTTTAAAATTATTAATTTAAATTTATTATTACTTATAAAATTTTGATTTATTATTGCCTATAATAAATATCGTTATATTTTTGTTGTGTAATTTCTGTAAATTTCTGTTGTTATAACATTTATTATATGTAGTCAATAAAACCATTCCTAATCATAAATAAATTGTAAACCATAAGAATCATCTATCATTACATTAGTAATAAATAGTAAAATTTAATATTGCTTATTGTTCACATGCATAAAGTTAAATTTTTTAATGAAGAAGTCTGCTTCTGCTAAATTTATAATCTTCAAAAGTTATGTATAAGAAATAGTGATTCTGCAAAGTAAGTTCTCATAAAACTATACCTTATCCCTTATTTTTTACAGGTGAAAAAACGTACAAAAATGTTAAGTGATTATTTTCAGTCCTATACTTGTTATGATAAGAATGTTGGAAGTATTCAAGAAGTACTTGTAACAGAAATTTCACATGATAAATTGCATTTTGTAGGTCATAACAAGTTCTATGAACAAGTAAGTTACTTTTCTGAATTTATATTTATTTTCTCAGTCAAAATTCTTATATATTTATTTGATGCAAATTAAACAAATAAAATTTTTAAGCGTGTTATAGTTCTTTGTTGCCAAATAAAATATTAAATATAGTCTGTATATAAAAATATTTTTTTGTTATTATAATAAAATATAAATGTCAAATATAGCTACAAAAAATTTAACTGTACCAGTAACAAAAAAAATAATTGTTGTACTTTATATGTATGCATATTAAAATTTCTATACAGTGTGATTACAAAATATTAGGCAAAAATGTAAGGGCTGGTGAAGAAGACTGAAAAAAGTAGATTTTATAATGGAATGTATTTGCAGAAATAGCACATTGAGGTAGACAGAATGCTGTCCAGCAGTAGGTAAAAATAATCTGCTGACATAAATCATTCTTGTGTTGCTGCATTATGTTGCAAGTTGGTTAATGCTAGAGCCTGCCATTATTTTCAAGAGCATTAGTTATATAAGATTCTGTGAATAAGATCTTCGTTTTGGAAAAATTTATATTGGTCGAAACTTTTCGCAAGAATCTGTATATCAAATTTCATTGCTTAATTTATTAACATCACAAAACGTTTTCTGAATTGGAAATTTCATTTTTAGTTATACACAGATTTAAATATTTTCCTCTTTAATTTGTGTATGATCCTTGAATTTTCAGGAAGCATTATCTCAGATTTGAAAAGCAAGTATTTACTTCAGTTTTTATGTTATGGGAGTCATACTTGTGTTTTTATATTTTTTAGTATGAACTGTATGAACCTGGAATTTTTTAATATGAATTGTATAGATCTGGGAAACATGCAAAAAATTACATTTGGTAAATTTTACGGAAATTTTTTCCTTTTCTAATGATGAAACTAGCCACCAGTATGCCACTAATTATCAGCTTCTTCAGATTATCCTTGAAAGTGCTGTGTTTATGTATGATTCATCTTCATCAAAGCTTTGAGAATCAGATTTGATTTACCAACTTTTTTTTTTTTCCTTCAGATATTTGCATTCTATCACCGTTTAGCTTAAGAGAGCTCCTCCTGACTCATGCGCCATTTGTGTTTATCCACACAGTGATGACATAACTGTTTATTATGTATGTATATATATGTCTGACTTCTTACTTCTTCGCTTTTCTCTGCTGTACGAAACTAGCTAATCTCTGTCATTAAAAATGTTCATTAATATTACAATCTGTTTAGGCCCATTTATTTTTTCAATGGTCATGGAACCCAGGAACGTTTCAACTGTGCCTAAGTAGTAAAATATTTTTTTTAAAATGAACATTTTCAAGTTTTCAAGCATTTAACTCTTAAGCCTAATCCAGTGCAAGAACTGTTAAGCCTAATCAATGCTAAGAACTGATCAGCGTTCAATTAAGCCTATTTTTATATCCCTCAATCTTGTTTTTGGCTGTGAGAGACTGTATTACATTATTTCGCATTTAACGACTACAGAAAAGCTCGGGAAAGATAATTTTGACAGCTGGAAGTTACGAATAGAAGCTGTATTGATTAAAAACGACCATTGAGATTATGTAACCGGTAAAGAGCTAAAACCTGCTGAAGGAACCGAAGATGAAAAGAAATGGCTCCAAGCTGATCAAAAAGCTTGTGCAGATATAATTCTTGCTATTAATCCTAGTGAATTGTGTCATATAAAGCATTATGTGACATCCAATGCTGTGTGGAATAAACTCAAATCTGTATATGAATTGAAAGGACTGCGAAAAAAGGCTACCTTGTTAAACCAGCTTTTCTTTAGAAAAATGGCAGAAAGCAAAACGATGTCTGAATATTTGTACAATTTCTTCAAAATA
The DNA here is from genome assembly GCF_044657685.1 of Stegodyphus dumicola. NCBI lineage: Eukaryota > Metazoa > Arthropoda > Arachnida > Araneae > Eresidae > Stegodyphus > Stegodyphus dumicola. The sequence continues at coordinate 118,278,783 of NC_140770.1, read as the reverse complement.
GTTGATAAGCTTAAACAAATGGAAATTGACGTAGAAGGGAAATCAAGGTTCTATGATGGCTTCTAATTATGAAGAGCAGATTAGTTTAGCAGTAAACAATGCTTATCAGAACACTTCCTCATGGTGCTTAGATAGTGGCTGTACATCTCGCATGTGCAATGACAAAAGTTTATTTTCAGAATTTCACCCTCAAACGAATTCAACCATAAAGCTAGTAGTTGACAAAACAGCAAACATTACAGGAACTGGAACTGTCCTTATAACAGTACCTAATGGAAATAAGACAATTAAACTTACACTCAAAAATGTGTTCAATATTATAGCTACCGCAAATAATCGTTCAGTGATTTTTACAGAACAGCATGCTAGAATAATAGAACCAAGTGGATATACACTGGTGCAGGCTATTCCTTATGGTGATCTTTATTACATATATCCAAGCACTGAAATGGCTGCAATAGCACAGGTAAGTGGTTTTGTAAAGTGGCATCATTTAAATGAGTCTGATTTGAAAAGCCTTGTCTGATAATATGGTTAGAAATTTAAATTTCAATAACACTGATTCTCTAAAAAACTGCAAAGTCTGTATCCAATGTAAACAACCTGTGCAGGCTTTTAAAAAAGAATCAAAATTTCAAAGTAATGAATTACTGAACTTGATTCTCTCAGATTTGTGTGGACCTATGAGAGTCCCATCCCATGCTGGTTTGCATTATTTTTGTTACCTTTATAGATGACAAATCACATTATGTCGAAGTCAGTTTTCTTAAAATTAAACACGAAATGAAAAATCATTCATTAAATATAAAGCTGTGGTTGAAAATCGTCTAGGAAAGAAAATAAGAATTCTTCGGACTGATAACGGTCTCAAATATCATGGAAAAGAATTTTATAAATATATTCAAGAATGCGAGATTAAATGAGAATTCTCTGCACCTGTGACTTCACAACAGAATTCAAGAGCTGAACGCATGAATTGCACTTTAACTGAAATGGCGAGATGTTTGTTACTACAAAGAAGTCTTCCCCAATCCTTTTGGGCTGAAGCCTTGAATTATGCTGTTTATATTTGTAATTGTTGCCCGAATCGAAGCCTGGGAGTAAACAAAACACCATATGAGTTATTTTTTGGCATCATGGCAACGGTATCTCACTTTAAAGTATTCAGACAGAAATGTTTTGTACTTAATAAAAGGTCTAAAGGGAAATTTGATCCTAGATTAGAAGAACATATCTTTGTTGTATACTCAAATGAATCAAAAGCATACAGGGTGTGGAATAAAAGTTCCAGAAAAATTGTTATAAGCCGAGATGTTAGATTCATTGATGAATTTGAAAACTGTATTAATTATAATAAAGATTTAAAAGTTTTATTTCTCGAAAATATTCCTGATAAAAAGAAGGAAGAACCTTTGAATGTAAAGCAAATATCAACTGATGAAATAATAGAAGACCCCTCAAATATGGCAGAAGCATCTGATAATGAAGATTCTGATTCCGAAGCAATACCTTAAATGCAGATTAAAAGGGGGCCAGGTCGTTCAAAGAAAATCAAGACTGGGAAGCCAGGAAGACCGAAAAAGGACTACCGGAATATAAACATAAAAAAGGGAAGAAGCACAAATTGCTGGAGAAGGAACACAATTAAAAGAAGCATTAAATGGAAGTTATGCTGAAGAATGACATAAGGCTATGCAAAGTGAGTATGATGCACTTGTAAAAATGATGCATGGAAATTACTAAAGCGACCACAGAACAAAAAGGTAATAGGATGTCGCTGGGTTCATAGAACAAAATGTAATGCAGATGGAACAGTTCAAAAGAGAAAAGCTCGATTGGTTACTAGAGGATTTGCACAGAAACCTGGAATCGATTTCAATGAAACTACGCTCCAGTAGCCAAAGCAAGCTCTATAAGAACTGTGATTGCATACAGTGCTAAACAAGATCTTATTTTATATCAACTAGATTTTGTTATGGCTTATGTTAACAGAGATTTAAAAGAAGAAATTTTCATGGAACAAGCTAAAATAATTCTGATTATGTTTATGCCCTGCAAAAGTCTCTTTATGCTTTGAAACAAAGTGGACATTAGTGATATGAAAAATTAGACCAAAAAAAAAAAAAAAAACTTTACAATTAGACAAGTGTGTTTATAGTATGAAAACATCTCAAGGTGAGTCAATTTTAATTTTATATGTGGATGAATTAACAATAGCAACAAATAGCTGTGATTTATATTTCATGTTAAAGATTTAGGCAGACTTCATTATTGTCTTGGAATAGAATTTAATCAAGATGTAAATAATAATTCTATTAGTTTATCTCAGCAGAAATATGTTGATAACATTCTATGAAGGTTTAATATTCAAGATGCAAAACTAGTAGCAACTCCTTTAGATCCTAGTGTAAAATTAAGTAAAGAAATGTGTCCTTCTGAAACTGAAAAGGGAGAAATGAATAATGTACCTTATCACCACCTAATTGGTTCGCTTATGTATCTTTTTGTGTTTACTAGGCTGGATATTACATATGCCAGTTACCTGAGCCAATTTAATAACAATCTTGGAGAATTACACTGGTTGGCTAAAAGTGAGTTCTTCAATACTTAAAAAGAGCTAAAAATTATTGTCTAAAATTTTGAAAAACTGAAAAAGCACTTAGTGGATATACCGATGCTGAGTGGGTGTCAGATGTTAATAATAGAAAATCCTATACTTATTCAAGCTTGCTGTAAATCCAATAACACGGGAATCACAAAAGCAACAAACTGTTGCATTATCAAGCACTGAAGCAGAGTACAAGAGAGTGCCAAAGAAGCAGTTTATTTATGCCGTTTTCTTAAAGAATTAAATTTTAATGCTGATTATCCAACGATTTTATATTGTGATAATCAAGGTGTACAGAAGCTTATGAAAAATGCTGTTTACCACTTATGCACTAAACACATAGACATTAGACATAATTTCATATGCAAAATTTATGAAAGAAATGAAATAGACATTAAATATGTGGCAACAGAGAAAATGCCTGCTGATGAACTGGCAAAAACACTGATTGCTTCGAAACATTCTAAGTGCTGTAAATTAATTGGAATAACTGTGAATGATTAATGTTTATTTTTTTTAGACCACCAAATGTTGAAATGGGGATTGTTGTATCATAAATTATAATATGGCGTTTACCTTAAGAGCACTTCTCCTGATGCATGTGCCATTCGCGTTTATCCGTGTGGTGATGACGTAACTGTTTATTACGTATGTATGTATGCCTTCTTACTTCTTCGCTTCTCTCTGCTGTACGAAACTATGTTTAAGCCCATTTATTTCTTCAGAAAAGAATTTTCACACAAGTAATTTATTATTAATTTTTAAAGTCTAAAATATGTCACTAATATTCTAATAAAGTTTTATTACTTTAGAAAATCATAATCTCATAATGATACAAAAAAAATCATTCAACTATTTTTCATTTTTTTATAATTGAAATAATATTATAAGTTGACTGTATGCCAGCACTAAACCCTGCCAGTGTTTTCTAGAACACAAACTAAAGTTTTCCAAAGGAAAATGATAGATTAAAGAATAAGGTAAAACTGTGTTAACAGTTGTCAGCAAAGCATGATTAACCACCATTTTTAATTGCAGATATTAGAAGATATTATTCCGGTAAGTAATTTCTTGGTCTCTAGGCTTTTATTTGTAATTACTTGTGTTAGAGATAAATGAGAAAGAGTTAATGCCTCCTGAGGGAGTCACTTAATTTCATTTAATCATCAATAATTATTTTTATAATCTTATAAAATTATTATTAAGTTTTTATGTTATAATCTTACAAATTTTAAGCTATTTTTTCTGACATCACAATAGAGTTTTCACACTTGTTACATTTTTACACTAATTAGTCTCGGCTTAAAAATAAAATATTTTGATAAATTTAATTAATCTTAGCTGCTTTACCACTAGCTTTTAGATTTGAAAGTCCAATTTTAACTCATTATTGCATATTATGTTGCATGTATTCTTATTTCCAAATCTTACTTGATACAACTGCTTGCAGTTTTTATACTTTTATCATTGTTAAATATTTTATTTCTTATTTTGTTTTAATAAAAGGTATTGGTCCCAAAGAATGAAGAGTTCATGGGAAAATTTATTACTGTTCACATAAAGAAAGCAGGCAAACATTTCATGGTTGGTGAACCCATTTCTCAAGAAGTTTCTCACAGACTCAAAAACTGGAAAAATTCTAAATATGTCATTTTATTATGCATTTTAGTTATAATTTTAGCTGTTTTTATTGGACTATTACAAAATAAAATGTTATTTTAAGTACATGTCTGTTAATACATGAAAGCATATGCATATTGATGACATGGCAGTAACATTCAAATTGTTTTCTGCTGATTTGGGATTCCAACCAACTCTGCTAAGGGTTCCAAAAGTCAATCAAAATTCTTGAATATCATGCTTATTGTAAAACTAAGCATTTAAAATCATCTGTGATATGTGATTGCAAAGCAAAAATGCAATAATAGAAAGATTATCCTAAATCTTGTATACGAGGAAAAGAATGCAGAAACCCCCATTCAGAAGACAGAACTTGAGAAGGGTTTTAAATATTGACACGAAACAATCCATTAGGATCAAAATAGATTCTTAAAAGTAGATGTAAGCATGCCACCCAACCGGGATAGTGGTTAGCGGCGTTGACTGCCGTACCGAAGGGCCCGGTTTTGAATCTTGGAGAAGACATGGATGTTTGTAAATGTATAGTGTCTGCACGGCATGGGGGCACTCGAAATACACGGCGAGGCAAAAGTTCTCTCGAAAGGTTTGTGGTAGGAAAAGAGAGGTGGGAGACCCTCGGACCTGTTCCTCCATAATGCTCCATCAAAATTGGGGGCAAAACTTAGCTAAATCGTACTATTAATGCTCCATCAAAATTGGGGGCAAAACTTAGCTAAGTCGTACTATTACTTGTAAGGTGCTCAAGGCTGTTGCCAACGACAGGCGTATCTTGCACTCCTTGCCATGAGGAATTTCGGGAGCATGGGCTGACTGTAGGTCACATAGTGAGCATTAGTCAACAACAACAACATGTTATAAAAATGTAATACTGCAAGCAAAGTGCAATAGTATACTGAACACATTGGATACCAAATATATTGCTGAACACTACTTATTATCTTAAAATTAAAAAAATATATATATTAATTTAGATATATAATAAGTTTGCACTGAATAAACTGTTGTTTGCAGCATTGTTTACGACAAGGTTCAAACTGCGATTACAAAAGAGCACAAAAAATGCTCTAAGGTTGATAGCTAGGGATATATCCAAAATACACATTTGCATGCCACTATGTTGTTGACAAAGATATAGCTTAGAGTTTCAACCGGCAATGCTACATTTCCTCCAAAAGTTTGCAAAAACTGCAGTTCATGCATAAGATCTATTTACTGTTTATATGGCTTTGATTTTTATCAGTTAATGCTTTTTGAAGCTTTTGATATAAGTTAAGCTGATCTTGTAAATCTATGTGAACGAAAATATGTGATGCAGATGCTTATGTAAGGGTACAGGCCAGCACCGTAGACGCGCTTGACAAATTTCTTAGTCCTTGTTTTGTGTCTACTGTTGCAATGGTAGTAATTTGTGCAACGTTTATTTATTTTTTTTTTTTTTTTGTGACTGCTTCTTGTTATTGAAATTCTACATAAAAACGGTAAGTTACATATTACGTTAAACTTAGAACAGCTTTTTAATTCAGAAAAGCGACGATTTGAGCATAATTACTCGAAAAATGTTTTTTTTTTTTACATGAACCATTTGTGTATTAAACTAAAAATTATTATCTTTCCAAAAGAAAAGATTCACATGTTTATGAAGGATCCATCGAATTTAAAATATACCTATTTGAGGTTTGAAGAAGTAAAAATATACAAGGTATTCTGAAATCAAAAATTAGACATTCTCCGATTTTTAGCTATATGGAAAACTGAAAGAAAATGTTTCGTTATTTCATTATGTCTTAAATACATACTTTAAATTTGATTTATTTACTTTAATAAACAAAAGAGTAGTACCATCTCCTTGAATTATATAGTATTAATCTAATAGTTTATATATTTTCCATTCAATGGTTTTTCAGAAGTAAGGAAAAATATTTCAAACAGTGACTTTCTGAGTGTTTTTAAGAAGTGTTTTATGCAATAGCTATTTTCTACTTTTATTTTTACTTCCACTTTTCCTGTTTTCAGTTTTCTTCAGATGTCGGAAGAAAAACAGAAAAAACTGTCTGAGTATCAGAATGCAATAAAGAAAAAGTAAGTGAGAGGAAGACTTAATAAACCAGAACTTTTAAAATTATTTAGTTTTTCAAAACCCAGGGAATATCCAAGCTGATACTACTAACACTAATTGTCTATCAACATCTCAACTACCACTGAAATTACCAAAAGAACCTAATAAGAAAGTGTTTTCACGCAGGAATGACCTTTAACTTCAATGCAGCCGGTTGAAAAAACAGATGAAATATTAGTGAAATCTACACTTTCTGCAGTAGATATGCATTTGCCTGTGCCTGATGATTCCAGATTATGCCCAAGTCCATTACTGCCATCCCAAGTTCAAGCCTTAATAGAAAATGGTCCTGAATAACCTGGTTTCGAATTTTAGTTTCCCAAAAGACAAAAATAGATGTAAATTTTTTTAGATGTACTTTTGTCGAATCTTGCCAAACAACAAAAGAGTTAAAAGGGATTAGCTGCTAAATTCTGCTGAACAAAATTCTGTTTATTGTTTTTGTTGCAAAATTTTTAACAGTTTCAGCAACAAAAAACTGAGTAGTTCAGAATTTAACGAGACGGGAACCACTTAAATGAGCATTTAAAACTTCATGAAAAAAATAAAAGGTATTTCTGGAATCTAAGTCTTTGGTCCGATTTCTTAGAACGATTATGAAAGAATAAACCTGTTGATTCGGAATTTCAAAATTTATTAAAAAAAAAGACCAAGTATTGGCGCGATGTTATTGAAAGAATTATCTATGCCATTCAATTTTAAGCCAAACAAATATTAGCTTTCCGTGGTTCCAGTAACAAGTTATTCGAAAGAAATAATAATTTTTTAAAGTGTATAGAAATGATCACACAATTTGACACTATATTGTATATTAATAAAATTCAAACTCAAAAAATATGCTTCATTACCTTGAAGGTAAAATTCAAAATGAAATAATTAGCTGAGTAGGGAATAATATAAAGCAAATTTTTTAAAGTAAGGTCAAACAGGGAAAGTATTTTTCTATTTTACATGATTGTATCCCATCAAGAGCAGTTATTAATTTGTATGAGGTATCTTAATTTAGAAAATACAGACATGAGTTTGGAAGAAAGGTTTTTAGTATTTTGTGTTTCAATAGATATGATGGATGAATGACGAAACGCATTCTTAGTAAAGACTTTAGAGGAAAGTGGTTTAGATACTAGTAATTTACGTGGCCAAGAATACGAAAATGGTTCAAACATGAAAGGTAAACAGGTTTCGAGTAATTATGCTCAAATCGTTGCTTTTCCAAATTAAAAAGTTAACCTAAGTTTAACATAATATGTAATTGCACTTACCTTTTTTTTTATGTAGAAAAACAATAACAACAAGCAATCACAAAAAATATAAATATTGCACAAATTAGTACGTTTGCAACAGTAGACACAAAATAAGAATTAAGCAATTTGTCAAATGCGTTTACCATTACATACGCATCGGCATCACATATTTTAATGTTCAAATAAGACAGAAGAAAACGCCAGAGACAAAGTCCTACCCTGGTTATAACTTTCGGTCAAATAATACAGTGCGCTAGGAGGAAGGGGCACTCAGACCTGGCAAGCTTGAGGCTGCCTTAACACAGTTAAACGCCCCAAACTTTAGAGGCGATCTAAGAGGCCACTAACCTATTGGTCAAGCAGACGAGCTAAGGCTAATCTGAGTCAATAGGAATACTTAGCAACTTACATTCCACGTCCCCGCTCTGGAGAGATGGTAAAAACATCTGCCATTAACAAGAACCCCAACGCCGGACAGCAGAACGAAGTCACTTAAAAACTGTCAGACAGACCGGAACACCAATCTGGCCTGCTAACACTACATCAAGGTATGCAGATGTCGGCTTTAGGAGAAACCATGGAAGGATATGAATATGCAGTATTGAGGCTCCAGGCACCCACTGGAAACCTCAAGCAGTTTAAAGGCTCGCTGAATTCGCCAACTACACCGATGGGGGTGTTTCACCCCGAACAACCACGAATATCTGACTATATAGCTCAACCACAAACAGCCGTCGTTAGCAATGACTCCAGTTCTGTGGAGACTGATTTTAAACACACGTAGCCGAGACTGCCTAGGTACAGATCCTAATTAGTAGCTTCCTAGGTTTTACCCAAGTCGAACCCGGGAGGGGCATTCAAATAAGACAAGAATTTTCCTGTTCAGACAGGCAGTGAGACGAACTGCTTGTTTTAATGATTGCACGGCGCCTTTATGACCCTGCGCCGCACGACGTTGCACCTATTGTCGGCACGGACCTGAATAGCTTACATAGTTAAAATTTTTTCAAAAAACCTTCATTTCAGGGGGGGGGAGGGGAATTAAAATCTTTATTGTTTTTGACTTACATTTTTACTTCTAAAAACACATATTGATTAACAGATTATAAAATATCATTCTAAGTAAATAATCTATAAAGTAATGTACAAATAAATATACATGATATTTGAATTTTTATAAATATTCAAAGCTGATTATTTTTAATAGTAAGAATGCTTTTTAGAAGTAGTTTTTCCTCTTTCAAAATTATTTAATAACATTATTTTTTAATTTTTAGTTTGTGTAGTCTTACAAACTGTTTGCGTTTTGCAAGTCTCACAGAATTCAGTTTTCATAATTTTGCATTCTGTGACACAATAATTTTTTACAATAAAAGGAAAATATTTTTAAAGGAGCATTTTTTTTTTTTTTTTTTTTTTTTTGTGTGTGTGTGTGTGTGTGTGTGTGACATGAAATTTAAAGAACTGCATATCCTGGACCATACTGACTTCACAAGCAGGAAATATTGCTGAATGTTGCTGTTATAAAATGATGAATTAATAAAATATGAGACAAATCCTAAATTTGTGTTGGTATGATTCCCATATGAGACTTTTTGTTATTCCACAGGTATTGTGTTGTCTTCCTGTGATGCATGATGGCCAGTGTTTTCAGTTTCATTACCACTACATGAGTGATAAATTTCTTGCTTTAAAAAATATCCCCCAATTTTTTAAAGTGTTACCTGAAATTGTTCCGATATTTTTTATGCTTTAAATTTTAAAGAAAAGTTGTCCATCCCTTGATCCTCTCCAGTTGTATGTGTTTCTAATTAGACAAAGTAATTTTCTTCCCATACACACTCAACTGCTATTCTGAAAAATTATTTTTCTAATAGCAATCTTTTTTTATTATTATTTTAGATATATATTAAAAACTAAAAATTGCATATCATGTAGAAAATTGTGTACCTTGTTACTCATTTAGAGGATGAAATAAAGGAACATTTTTATTGTTTATGATGAATGAACAGAAATATATAGAGTAATTACAGATATATGTAATGCGCTCACAATCAAAAATATGATTAAAGTGAAAAAAAGAACAAAACAAATTATATAAAATGTTTCTTATAAAGTGGAATAAGTGGGAAACAAGATACATTAAAGTTCCTCAAATACATTTTATCCATTACAAAGAATAATATATTCATCACAATTACAAGCCACTTCACAAAAAATATATTTGTGCTTATCGTGCAATACTTTAACAATACTGAAGAAAACTTGAACGAATTAATAATTACTTTAGAGTTGAAAACAGTTTTCAGATGTAAACTTATCAAGTGAAATAATTTCAGTATTACTGTATATGTAAATATCTGCAAATAATTTATCTGTAAAATATAATTTAAAAAATAAATCAGATTTCTGAAAACACAATTCCATTTTAAAAGAGGAATTACAAAGATTTTACAGGTAGTATAAATTATGGGCTTTAATCTCAACCAGCAAGCAAAACATCCATTATAAACATAAAAATATGAATGCACGGAAATAAATTGTAAGGAAAATTATATGAAACTAATATAAAAATACACAATATAGTATAGTATCATAAATACTAGCAAGTAAAAAAAAAAAAATCTTTTCTCAGCTATTATTACTTGTAGTAAAATCTGACAATTCATAATTATTCAGAAAAGAAATATTTTACTTATTCCCCAAATGAAAACTAATACAAATAAAGGAGCAAGAACCGTCTTGATTCTTACATGATGTATAAATCTAATTGCATAGTACTTAAATATCATTTCAATTCTTATTTTGAACAGGCACTGAAATACACATATGTAGACTCAAAAAGACTGTTTTTCAACAGTTCTTTACATAATTTATGAATTATTCTTATAAACTGCATAACATTTATCACCAAATATGACAACCTAATTATTCTTAGTATAAGATATAGTTCCTACTGATACAGAATAATTTCTTAAAAATGAATCTTATGCTCAACTACCCCTTTTTATTTTAACTTATTCAGGGGCTCCATTACTTGTAAATATTGCTTCTAATTAAAGTTACACCACCATAAATATCTATTAAAATACAAGATATAAAAATCTCATGTTGAAATTGTCTTCATTTAATATTCATATGCAAATTACTAAATGATGATGTGTATTTTCAGCATAATAACTCCTTAAGATTACTGATTCAGAATGGGCATATTGAAGATATAAGCCCATAGACTGGCTAACACTTTTCTAAAAATTGTTGATTGCATTTTTAAATGATTCTCATATGCAGAACAAAAGGTCATTTATAAGTATGCATAAGCCTGATATCAGAACAAAATCTTGTATGCCAATCATTTGGCTTCTTTTTTAAAAAATTCACTGTCTTTGATTTAGATAAAAAGTATTTAAATATCAATAAACTTGATATACACTATTGCAGATATTATTTTCTATCATCATAATGCTGTTAAATTTTATTCATATTATTTTTGAAATTTATATTCACTATCTACATAAAAAACTGTCAAATTTATTACCTTAAGTATCAATATCTATTTGTAGGGTTTAAGAATCAATGTTAGCCAGCTGGCAAATTCTCATCATACCAAACTACATTAAGATAAGCTACATGGTATAAACTAATTAATAGTAATCACTTGGAGCATCTAATTAGTATTAAGGATAAGCTCAAAAGAGCTAGCTCAAGTACACCCAATAACAATCACAATAAGTTCAGAATTCTTAACTTCAACTAATAATAGAAAAATAAAATAACAATACTTAAGTAAACAATAAATGGCAATGAATTTTGATGACATATTCTACAAGAATTAAAAAATATTAATAACACGATACAACAAATAGTAAAAAATTAAAACACAGGTAATTAACATAAACAAGCAAGAATTAAAAACATTTTTTTTTATTAATAACATCGAATTGCAAATGGGATACTGGTGCTCGGGCATAGATTGTCTTTCAGTTTAATTTGCAATGTCACTTTTGCATATTAAACTTTTCGATATCATGAAAATATTGATCATGGAATGTTACTGTTTAAGAGCTTCAAATGAATTTTTTGCTTGATTATGCATTTAAAATTATTATAATCCTAATAATTATTAAAAAATATCATGCCTATTTTTAGCAATTATAATTACTAGAGGTAGGGCATTATGTTTTCCACAAGACATATGAATTAAAAAACTACCATTTTACACACTTAGAGTGCCATAATGAAAATAAAATTTCAGAGTACAGACTGCAATTTTCTGCATTAATCAGAAAAATTCTAAAAGCTGTATTTTCTTAATTCACACACTGATACTGCCAGTTTTGATTATTTCAAATATTTTTCCAAGTAATTTTATGTCACTAGGAATGTATGATAAAAATGCAGAATACCTTAATTTCACTTCATCATCAACAGTTAATGCTAAAATTCTTTGGCCCACCAGTGACCGAGCGATAAAATTGCCAAACACAGGTAGTTTGTCTGAGGTTCGAATTCCGGCAAACGGGCTGGCTGCATGGGTGTTTCCTTGGTTTTTGCAGCCAGTTTCCCTTAGAAAGTCCATGATGAAGGCATTACTCCCCTTAGGCAGATTGTCCTGGAGTGCTTTGCCATAATTAAATAAACCAAGCCAAGCCAAAACTGAAATTATTTGTTTGCTATTTTCACCTTTTCTTTTATTGCTGAATTAGGTCTAGACATATATTTTTATAGGTAACTGAATAGACAACAATTAATTCCATATAAATAAAACAATACTCAAATTTTAATCAAAGGTTATTTTTGGACTGGCCCACAAGAGACCAAACAGTAAAACTGCTGAATAATGGTAGTTTAGCCTATGTTCAAGTATATGGCAAATAGGATGGTGCTTTTCCCATGTGCAACATTTATATGAGCCAGTTTCTTAAAAAAGTGCTTCATAAAGGCATTCTTCTTTCATTTGTTTTGCCATAATTCAAATAAATGAATTCAACCTTTTTGAAAGAAACTAATAAGAAAATCTGCCAACTTTTATGTATTTTTCCTAATCTCTTAAGAAAAGAGTTCTTTATGATTTTATATGCAAAATAAATTTTTAACAGATTTTGCAATTTTCTGTAGAGATGCAAAGAATTGTGATGATTTGCTTCTCTGTATTTTATTTTGATTATGTGATTTTGAATTTCATAACAATATTTAAATGAATATAATTATATTATTAAAATAATGCTATTTTGAAGGAAATTAACTTAAAATAAAAATTAATATTTTCTCATGTTTTAAAATGTCTTCTTTGTGGCAAATTTCAGATATCTTTATTATGATATTTAAATAATTTGATAAATGTTATAAAGTGAAATTTCCAGATTATTATTTAGGAAATCCACAAAAAATTATATGCTGAAATAAATTTAATTTGTGTAACTTTTCATATTTTATAAGTGTTTATTCTCTTTATTGTTTCAAAACATTCATACATACTTGTAAATTTTCTTTAAAATTTACTTTAGGCACTCTTTTCTGATTTTTTTTTTTTCAAAAATCTTCTGAATTTTATGCTCATAAATTGGTTGCTATGCTAAATGCATCTCAGTTTGAAACACTGCAATGCTACAGGCCATAATAAACTATATTGTGGGTCATAATAGTTAAATAATTTACTTTCATAAACTTTTTAAAAGACACAGTAGAATAAACATTAAATCACAGCGACAGAGTTGTAATAGCATGTGACATGTAGTAGTATCACATTTTTATTATTGTAAAAATTTCATAAGGCAGTATTTGAATTACACTGTCCTTTAAGTGTAAATACAATCTCAGAATAATAAAATCATATTCAATTTTAACTTTTGTTATCTTACAATTTTTTCAGAAATTTCTTCTACGCTTTGCAATTTTATTGAGATTTAAAAAAAAAAAAAAAAATCAAAATTTAGATTTAGTATTTTTGCTTATATGATGGAGGTTAATAATGTTAGATTTTAAATTACTAAAAATTACAGAAACTTAAGGGGAGAATATAAATTAAAGTTCGTTTCTCTAATATATCACATTTTTGTTCAACTTATCTATTCACAAATTTTCCATTCTTTATATTGCTCCTGTAGGACGTAAAAAAATTCTACTCTACAAGCCATACTTGCTGATGCATTAATAATATATGAATTGAGTTCATAACAATCATAATCAATTACAATCTACTGAAGTAAAAATTATGAAGTTTCATTTAAATCTCTGGAATGGTTGAGTTCTACAGTACAAAGAATTAACAAAATCTACCTTTTCTTAGGCACTACCTTGAAAATCCAATCAATTATTCAAACTCTAAACTCTGTGACTAACTGATCAAAATAATAATTATAATAATAGAATTCTAGCAGCAATCAAATTTATAGTATTAGTTAGAAAATGCAATACAATAAAGGCAGTTTAATATTTGCACCAAATGATAAAAATAACAGAATTTGCTGAATATACATAAACAGGCAGTTGTAACATATTGTTTAAGATAAAGACATTTGTAATTTTTGAAAGGAACACAATGTGAATAATATGCTAATTAAAATATCACTATTTTACTTTTATCACAACCCTCTTCAATGAAAACCTATGTAAAAAATAGTTTATTGACAGCAGAATTCGTATGAAACTCATAAAACTTTATATACATTTAAAAATTAAAATAAGAAATAGAATTACTACTATCTTTCTACTCCTTAACTATTCTTACAAGCATGTAAGAAGCATTCCTTTTAATTAATTTAATATTTCATGGTGCACATTAACTCCTTAAATTAATCCAGATATGAAGACTAAAGATTGTGTAGGCGAAAAGAAAAACATAATAATAATTTATAACAGTATGTACTAAATATTCTCCAAACTATAGAGTTAGGTATTTACTTGATTTCAAAGGGAAGGGGAGGTCAATAAACATGTACTGCCATCAAATATTATGTCACATAACATAGAAATCACATGAACACAAGCTGAATACAGTATTAACTGCAAAATACAAAGACAGTATTTTGACTAGAACTAACTGCTGTGATTTTTTGGGGGAGAGGGGGTTAGAAGTTAGACTTGTCACATTATGCTATCAAAAAGTTGCCATCTGTTGTTCTAAGACATAAATTAACTAATTATGTAATCTGAAATGTTATATTGCTTCCCTTCCTTCGGTTTTCTTATTTCACCTCTATGCGATAAACAACACTAAATTTTTTAAAAATATGAAAAAATTATAAACATTTAAAATGCTGAGTCAAATTTCTATATTAAAAAAATTACAAATGTCTTCAAGATACAACCTACGAAGATTCTAAACAGAATAAGGAAATTACACAAAAAGATTTTGGCAAATAATTAGAATGCTATTGAACAAATGCAAGATAATTTTTTTTAAAGTGTTCAAACCATAATTTACAGAATGTTTTTTAAATACAAAAGTTCACCTTTTAATCAGATGAGCTACAGCATTTCTTTAAAAATGAGCCAGCTAGCACTGCACTTATCCCAATGTACAAACTTCTCAATATAAGACTTAATAACTCAATTTTAATTTTCCCATCTCATATAATATAGAGTTGAACTGCAGTAATATTACATCACTGACCATACTGAAAAAAAAAAAAAAAGTCCTGAATTTGAAATAGCAATTTTAAAAATGATGAAATATTTTTATAAAAACCACACTTGCCTCATTAATTAAATTGTATAAAATCTTTCATATACATTCTGAGCTAGCATCTAAAAAGCTATACACTTTTATTTGTCATAGAAACTATAATATATAAATTTATTTATGTGTTAACACCATGCAGCTAGATATTTAAAATGCTGTATATGACTTAAGTGCTTAAATACCACAGTAGAATCACACAATTTGAATAAATGGAAAAGAGTTTTTATTGCTTCGTTGAAAAAGTACACATTCTGTAAATTACAGTTCATATTTTACATAAAAAAATCAGCTTTATGTTGAAAAACTCAGTTCTAAAAATGCAGAATACATTCAGAAGCTCAAATTTGTACACAAAACACAAGCTGCACTTGTGGCTGCTAACAACGTTGTGCAAAGGAGCAGAAAAGTTTAAACACTTGCAATTGTGAAAACAAACACTATATAAAACACTGTGATATACAAAACATCCTTATTACATAAAACATCACAAAGTGCAATTTTCTTGGTATTAATTACATAATTCAAACAGCTTTTGACTTAATGGAATAGAAAGCATTATTTGCTTGAAATTAAAGCACAGTAAAATTTAACAAAAGGGTTTACCAAGAAAATGAAGGCTTTCATCCCATAATTCCAAAATTGTGGCGGACAGATTCCTCCAGTCTTAGAAATACTGGTATTGATCTGCAAAAGCAAATCTGAACTGCATTCTACCAGCAGCAATGCATAACAAGACTTTATCAGAGGGCACTTCCTGAAGTGAGCTCAGCCAGGCTGCAAAGAATTATGGGATGCAGAAACATGTGAAGGTCAATGTGAAGACTGGGGATCACACTGCAATAACCTGACGATAGATGGATCACTCTTGGCACCTTCAATAAATTCATCAAGTGAAAGTTTTCCATCCATATTTTTGTCCATTTGCCTGAAAATTTTATCTGTTCTCTTTTCAGGGGTTGATTCATCTTCTGGCATTTTCATGACAGAACCAACCATTTTGTATATGGCCTGCAGAAAAACATCATAACACTTTCAAGAAAAAATACTTGTATTGAAAAAAATATCAATTCATATAAAATTTTTTAAATACTTTCATCCCTACTATGTCTTCTGATCTATCATCAATGTATTTTTGTGCTTTTAGACTTTTAAAAAGGAGGTTGTCCAAACATCAATATACAATCTCCTTAAACTTTGGAAAGCTGTTTGAGAACAATAGGATAAACTACCTCTTCCGATATTGTCTTGCAAATTACAGTGTATAAAGTTAGAATACAATAAGGGTTATCAAATAGAACATTATAACATAAAAATTTTAGATAAAATATTTCTGTAATTACAATGAAAATCGTCTAAAAAATGTTTGAATAGAGGGTTGGTAAGAATACTGGTGCAAAACCAAAAATGGTTATACTGCACCGAAACCCAGTTTTATTCATTCTACTTTTCTTGAAACCATATAAATATGAATTTCACATAATGCTGAGATAAAAGCATGGATAAATTTCAACACTCAGTTGAAATATAAAACCAAGTAAAATAAAAAATTAAATAATAAAAAACATAATATTTGTTAAAATATACATTAAAACAGAATAACTGATATTAAACCAAATCATATTAAGTTAAAAATTGTTTAGATTTTTTCTACTTACATTCCTTCTAACACAGTATATTTTTTATATGTTCATAAAGTTTCTGGATGACTTTGGAGAAATAAAATGTTGGAATGCTCTTTTAGTTCCTGTAACCTTTCTCTAAACTTTTATATTGCAAAAATGATTAATGCAAAATTTTACTTTAGACAACCTGCAAGTTTACCAATTTTAATATGAAATGACCCATAAAAGTTATTTTTAATTTGCAACAACAGAAAATTTCAAAATAAACGCACTTTATGAAGATTTGGGGAGGGGGGAAATTCATGGAAGTTACATTCCCTCTCCCCCCAAAAGAAAACCGTTGAAAATATATGCACTGCATGACATAGCAACAAATATCCATTAAGTAATTAAGCTTTTTGAACAGATGTAATGAACTCTAATCTAAGCTTTTTGAACAGATGTAATGAACTCTAATCAGAGTCAAGACTTCCATACTACAGTGTTCTTTTTTATTTTACCTTGAGTTATAAGTTAAACACTTATTTTCATCACTAAAAATGATTTGTTTAATAAATTAAGATCAGCACTTCCCATTTTAATCAAATTTAGTTTCCTATCTTTTAAGCCACAACAGCAGGTATATGCAAATTTAAACTCCGTAAATTCAAACAAAAATTTCCATTTAAACTTCCTTTCATACTGAAATGATATTCTCAAGGGAAAATTAAAATATATTAGCAATCATCATCACTAATGGATTGATGTCTTTGAAAAAGATCAAGCTTTAAACTGTGTATGATACTAAAATAATTACTAATTAAGACCATATAATTATCATTTCATTAGATTTGATTCTTTTTCTTGCTGTTCAAACTGGGTACATGTATTATTGTCATCACTAAGGAAAGAAGTACAAAAATTGTATATTAAAATATGAAGCACTGCCAACCCATATAATCTAACATCTTGTATCCATACTCATCCAAGCAGGAGTATATCTCTAAACATAAACCTTTTAGCTTTTCAGTTATTAACTCATATATCGCAAATCCATATTCAGTACATACTAAGTGATAGTCAGTACTTTTTGATTATCCAAAACCCCCCAACAAAAAGTTATAAACTCATTACCAACTTTAGAGAGTATATGCAAATACATTGGCAACTAATTTTTGTTAAACCATGCATAAAAGGCAACAGCCATTTTCAAAACATTGGTGCACTAAGAATTCCTCAATATAAAAGCAAAATAACATTGGAAAAGCAAGAAACATCAGCAATAAAATGCTTACCTTTTTCAAGAAATCTCTTTTTTTGTGCTGTTGGTCTCCCTATGTTCATAGCGATATGTTTTTCCTTAAAGAAATATCAAAGATTTGTGTAAACTCAGCACTGTGCATTGGCCAGAACAGATATGTGCTACATGCATACCTATGTTACATCATAAATACCTTTCGGCAATATACTGTTTTGCCTTCAAAATACTTTTGTGGCATTTTGGTGAGGAGTGCAGATAATCAAAAAAGTACTGGATATTCTTAAACACTACTATAATGGCAGTTTGAAGCAGCTTCATTAAAACGTTATTAAAAGAGTTCTCTTCCAATAAAACGGTTTTTATTCCATTCATAAAAAAAAAAAGCAGCCTGAAAAGGTAGGTGATTGAACTGGAGGTGGATTTTGAAGCTGTCTCAAAAACAGGGTGAAAATGAAAACTTATAGGTCCTGCAGTTTCATGTTAATTTTGAAGTCATTTTAAAGACACGGCTCATAACCATTAACTACTCAAACCAGAAATCCACTAACTAAATTTACCTTTTAGTCATAAATACTTATAGGTAAAAATATAATAAACCAGAGGTTCTTTATTCAGGTATGCATTACACATTGATTTGTCTTGGTCTTTAGAGTGGAATTGTTTTTACATCTCAATTAGCAGTAAACTGGTTGAAGAAATGCTTGAAAGGTGATGAAAGATTATAAAACTAAAGACCAAGAAACCCTTAAACCAGACTACCTCAAATCCTTAACATTTCTGTTGATGGTATTTGAAAAAAAGTTTTTCAGACTACAAGAAATTTTTTATTGCTTAATTACAATTTCTTGACAGTTAATTAATGTATTTAAGGTGAATTTTGACCAAATGGATTTGCTTTACTATTTAATCAAATATGATGTATTTCATATTACATGTGCCAATGATATCATATATTCAAATTATGATGTCATTTATTTGTATATTATGTATTCAAATATATGCATGATAAAAATTCTTGGTAAATTTGCCAGTGTATCAAGCAACTAGATTTTCCATTACGGGGGGGGGGGGATTCCTTAAATAAATCAGTAATTCAAATAGTAAATAATTGATTATATTCTTCAAGATTTAGTTCATTAAACTACACTTGCACTATTGTTTACTTGCTTCAAATAGGTAAACTAATTAATTGCTTCAGACCTTGGGGTGCAATTTAATATAATTAAAAAAATTAATTTATTTGAAAAATATTTTACTTGTTTTAATAATATAATTATTACGTCAACTCCAATAAATAAGTATTCAAAAGTATTTTAATTTGTATATTGCATAAATACACATTAGACACACTTCACTTTTAAGCATAGACAATTCTAGGAAACTTCTGTAAAGATTTTGATATCAGTTTGTTTGGAAGAATAAAACTCAAGCAATCACGATGAAGGTTGAAAAATTATCCTGTATTTATACATTTTCCAAATTCAAACAACTGCATATGCATGAATTAACAATCCTGTACAATAAAACAGTCATATTAATAAGTGAAACATAATTATGAAATGTGATAATAATTACATGGCAATAGACAAATTATATTGCATTCATAATTACATTGCAGACAGAATGAAAATGGGCCCCCCCCCAGTTTGAATAAATTAAGGATTTGCTGAGAGATCCTTCTTAATAGTTTTTTGCTCCACAGATTTATCTTTATTAGAGTAAAATAAAAGCTCCCTCTTATTGATCTTGCTTTTGTCCAAGATGTCTTCTGAAAAGTGCAATTTGCTGTTTGAATTTTCTAAATTATAAAAGAAACTTCATTCACTTGCTAGAATTGATTTCTCTGTAATGTCTGACCTCTTAATGCCACTAATATTCTCCTCCTGTTGTGAAGGCAGATATGGTTTTATATGCAAACACATTCACAGATAATATATTCATTGTAGAATTGCTAATTTTTACATGCACTAATGTTTGTAAAAAATGAAACACCATGAAGGAATTGTCAGAAATGAATCAAATATATTCCATATATTACTGACAGTGGTACAATTAAATGATCAAATTTACAAGGAAAATAAAAAGGCTGAATATTAGAAATCAATTCTTGGTGTTTCCGCCACGCTAAGCGATGAGAGCTTGTATGCATCATGGAATTGAATTATACAGATTCTGAATATAATCTCGGGGAATGGCATTCCATATAGCTTCAACTTGATGCTAAAGTTCAGTCTTAAGTCTTAGTGTGTGCCTCAGCTGTATGAGCGAGTAGCCGACAGATGTAATCCTAGACATGCTCAATGGATGACATATCTGGGAAATAAGCAAAATTTGTGCAGTCTGAGAAACAGGTGTAGGGGCATTATCCTGCTGAAATACAGTACCCAGGATGCAGAGAACCTTCGGCTCCACAACTTTCCTTATATAGCAATAACTGTTGAGGTTGCCCACGGTCTGCACTAGGTGGAATTGACAATTATACCCAATAGCTCCCCACATCATGATTGCCAGACGTTTGTGCGGTATGATGCTGGATAACATTTCCCTCTGTAACGTCTGACGCTTACTCTTCCATCATTGTACTCCAGACTGTAGCGAACTTCATCAGAGAAAACAACTTGCTGCCACAGGGCATGCCACACACTGTGTTGCTGTGCCCATTAAAGTCGGAGGCAACTGTGATTCAGTGACAGGGGAATCCTGCATAGAGTAACCCTTGCACGCAGTTCATGCTGCAGCAGACGTACTGTGGAGCTACACAACAAAATACCTCTAGCTGTGCTAACCCATGAGAGGACGCTGTACGACCCATGACAGCCATTTGGATGAGGTGTCTGTCGTCCTATGTTGTTGTGCTACTGCATGCCCCACTGCCAAGATTTTGCCTAGTTTGATTCTTCTCTGTCCATTCTTCCAAATACACATCACTGTTGTGGCATTATGCTTAGAAAGACAATAACAAACAGGCTATCACTCATTATTCCTTATTGGCTATTGAGAATATGTAGAGTATGCTTTTGTCCAACTTCTATATTTTCTCCATGTGGTGCAGGTAAAATCTATTTCCTTAGAAACCCAGAAGAGTTTTACCAAATGAAGTGCTGTCATCTTCTTTGGCTGCCATTAGAACCTCATCATACAATGCCTTTGGTTGCCCTCAGTAGAGTTCATTACAACAGCTCAGATCTCCCTAGCTGAACTTCTTGAACTAAAGCTTGTTGGTGTGATCATTCATGGCATACTCCCATGGCTGCTTCGATACCTCCATTTCTCTTTGACAATGGACAATATGTGATTGGTGTGTATGTGAAACATCCTTATATTAGTGTTAGTGGTTACATTAACTTCCATTGTTTTTAGCAAATGAGTCACTTCATTTCCTCTCTGTCAGCACTTCATCAAATGGGATGTCAAAAACAGCAAAAACTTTTTTGATTGCTTTGCATAATTTCATTCTAAATTCTAAGGGACTGACTGCATTTTGCACGAGATACCAAGTATTTTAAAGAAGTTCATATCTAAATATGGCAATCATTTTGCAACAATGCCAAAAAATGAAAGTAAGTAAATTCACCATTAAGACATACTAAAATAAAAGAAAAGAGTATTAATTTATAAGATAAGCAGCAATACCAAAAAGTGGTGTAAAAAATCTGAATGCAGGCACACACAAACTAAAAAGAAGGTTCAACAAAATATCAGCACAACTACTTTCTACAATAAGAGGAAAATAAACAACTAATATCTTTCACTGAGAAAAGGAAAATAGAAACCAATCACAAAATAAACTATTTGAAAATTAATGGAGTATAAAAAGTAGAATTAAAATTATTAACTAAACTGGAACGTTTTTACGAACATGGAAAGCTTCAAAGAAACCCAACTCAATGGAATAAAGAACAGTTTTGAATACAGTGAAACCTCATTACAACAATATTTTAGGGACCAAATAAATATATTGTTGTAGAGAGGCATATTGTTATATATGCCTCTCTACAACAATATATTTATTTGGGCCCACATATTTTGAACATTTAGTAAGAGTTTTTTTTTTTTATTATTATTTTTTTTTTAATTTTTTTTTTTTAATTTTTTTTATTTTTTATTATTATTAGTTTAAGGTGCATAACATACTACTTTTAAGTCTATATTTAGAAGAAATTAATTTGTAAAATACTAATAATAGTGGTTTAAATACTAAAAAAATAAATAAATAAATTCAGAAAATAAGCACAGAAATATTCACATACCTGAAAACACTTTTTATTGAAAATAATCCAATATTTTTGTTTGTTTATTGATTTTTTTAACTGTTAAGTTCACCAATACTGTATGCATTGAGTCTAGTGCACGAAAATGTTCTTCATTTGTCGACGGAAGGCTTGAAAAAAATGTCCGTAGAGAATTCACAGATTGAAGAGCTTCCTGGGACGACAATAAGGACTGCGATGGACCTGTATTATCATCATCATCATCATCTTCATCATTGTTTCCTATCTCATCAGTAATTTCAGAGAGAATATCTTCATCAGTAACTCCTGCAAAAACCATAAGATCATCATCTGCTGTTAAATAGTCTTCTATACTAATTCCAAACTTTTTACCGGTTGTTTCCTAAAACACATTCTTGATCATCTGAGAGATCATTGTCTATGGAATTTTCATCATTATCAGATTTCTTATCTTCCATAACAGAAAGACCTGCCTTTTTCCAGCAATTCCGAATGGTTTTTTCTGTTACTTCCCACCAACTTCCAGCAATATTGTCACACGCTTCCTTGACATTTACAGCTTTGAAAGGGTCTTCTACTTTATTTTCAAAGTTTACAAGTATCCAACCGTTTTCTGCAATATCCTTTGAAGCAATTAATTATGCCCATATCAAGAGGCTGAAAAATTGAAGTGCAATTGGCAGGGAAAAAAGCGATTTCGATATTTTGTAGCTTTGGAAATGACGTGTGAGCACCGCAGTCATCTATCAACAAAACGATTTTTTTCTTTCTCTTCTTCATTTCATTGTCTAACTTCTGTAACCATTCGGAAAAAAATTTAGACGTCATCCAAGCCTTCTTATTTGCTTTATACTCCACGGGAAGACTTTTCACGTTCTTAAAGCACCTTGGCTTCAATGATTTACTAATGACGAGAGGTTGTATTCTATGCATTCCTGTTCAATTTGTACACAGAAGAACAGTCAGTCTCTGGTTTGATTTCTTCCCTCCATAACACTTTTCACCCTTGAATGCCAATGTTCGATCGGGTAGGAGTTGGAAAAACAGCCCAGCTTCATCTGCATTATAAATGTCTTCTGGAGCATACTTTTCTAAGATTTCTTTCATCTTGTTTTGCCGCCATTCATTTGCGTGTTTTCGGGGCTGACTTTTTCTCTCCGTGAACTTCTTGGAAAGTTATTCCATGACGATCTCGAAAACGCATTAACCAACCATTGCTAGCTTTGAAAGTTTCGTTCCCTAGCATTGCTGCAAATTTCTGTGCTTTTGCACATAATAAAGGTCCATTTATTGGGACATTTGTTGCTCTCATCTCTTGAAACCATTTTAAAACAGCAGCATCAATGTTTTCATTTGTCGCAACTTTCAGTCGTTTTCGCTCTGGGTTAATTTCATTTGAAGTTACAGCATCTTCGATTTGCTTTCTCTTCTTTAGGAACGTTGCAACTGTAGATTGCGATAATCCATGTTTCTTAGCCGCATCAATCTGCTTCATTCCCTCATCAATATCATTGATAACGTTCAGTTTATCTCGAAAAGATAGTTGCTTTCGCCCTGCCATCTTTAGGGAACAATATCGCGTGAAAGAAAGAAAAGTTTAAACCAAATGTTTCGCGTAGAACTCAAAATCATGAAAGACTATAAAACAACCTTTGAACTCACCTTTCAGTACGTCACTTAACAACACCCTGCCTCCATCTTCCCCTGTTCCTCTAACAAAGGGCACTTGTTCTGTGACAAGGTGACCAGACAGGTCTAGATGTTCTTAAACCTTATCAGAATTCCAAAGCTTACTGGGAAATGAGACTAGGCATACATTTACACTTCACCCCCCCTCACCCACTCCAATTCCCAAAAGGGTGGTCTGCATCTGTTTTGAAATCTGAACAATAGCTATTTATTCAGGGATAAGTTGAATATCCACAATGAGTCTTAATAGACGGAAAAAATAACATAAGAAAACGAAAAAAAAAAGCATTTGAAAATCAAAATATTATTATAAAGGGAGAAAATAATACTGAAATTTAGATTGAAAAAATCGTTTTACAGAGGTTTATTGTTCTAGAGAATATAGCAATATTGAGTGGAGATTAACATTAGTTTATATGCAAAATCACCGGGACCACAAAACATTATTGTAGCAGAGGGAGTTATTGTTGTATCGGGTATCGTTGTAGCGAGAGTTTACTGTATATCGATAGAATAAAATTTAAAATCATTGTCAAGAATCATCAAAATCTAAACATTCATTGCAATGGATGATTTTGTAAGTTCGTTTTTCATAAATTTAAGTTTTATGCTCTTAAATAAGCCTACTTAGTTTGAAGAATATATAATAAGCCATACTGTCAAAGTATGCCACAAATTCTGCAAGAATTCATATCAGAAATATGTCTTTAAAGACAAACTTAATTTTATTTACAGTTAAATTATGACTTCTGTAAATTTATAAGTGATAAAAGGAAGTAAAACAATAAAAACCAACTGGATGAGAAATATGCCAATCTAAAATATAAAATTATGCCAAAAAGCAACTTTAGACTGACACAGAGTTTGAATAAAACTCTGCAAGTTTTTTGGGTTATCAGGTACAGGGTTATTAAGGCTCTCATCCTCAGAAACAAAATTCTTTAGACAATCAAAAAAGAAGAAAAGTAGGGTGTGTGTTAACCATATTTATATAGAAATGAATGGGCAGAGCAAAGTAGAGAAAAACATAGCCTCATCCATCAAATAAAATAATAATAGTATGCAAAAACGCTAATGTATTAGAAATTTGAAAGCACTGTTTAATAAATTGAAACTAATGCCATTAACTAATGCAGATATATTTTTTATGAATTTTAATAGCTTTAAGAAAATCTAATTCAACAACTGAAGAAGCTTTGTGAGTAATTAACAAGTAACTTGTTATAACTTCAAAGCTTAATAAATTAATTGTCTTATTACAAGGTAGAAAATTTTTAATAATTAAATTTATGATATTTTTGGAATATCCTCATTATAAATAATATTAGACTAAATCAATGATATTAAAATTGTAACTTTTGAAAGGATGATTTAATTGCTACAATTTAGGTATGGAAACATAACTCAAAGCTTTAAAAATTTCATTTAATATGTTTTCTTCATCCTATTATGTAACTATTAATGTTCTACGATTATATCCACATTACTATAAGTACAGTGGTGGCCAAAATTGAGGACACTTTTGGAAATTTTTATGTTTTCGAACTTTGTATGGTTATAGAAAACGTTACGTTTCACAAAATGCAAACTTGTATATATCATTTTAAAGAGAATTTATTACTGAATTCAATACAAAGCACAAAATTCAATTATTTGCAATACAAAAAAAGTTAAACGATAATAGTTATCGATATACATTAGATAGTGATGATTGCAGTGAGTTATCAGTACTATAATAATAGTTATCGATATAGTATAATAGTTATCGATATACATTAGATAGTGATGATTGCAGTGAGTTATCAGTACTTAGTAGGGTACCCTTTATTTTTGATTACAGCTTCACATCGACGATTCATTGAGCTGACAAGAGTTTTAAGCTCTTCTTTCGTTATTACATGATGCCAGGAAACAATTATAGCCTCAATTAGTTCCCTTTCATTTGATGGGCGCCTCATTCGGACAAGAGTTTTCAAACGGTGCCACAAATTTTCGATAGGATTGAAGTCAGAACTGTTTCCTAGCCATGACAACAATTCAATGCTCTTTGTACGAAACCACTCTTTTGATATTTGGGCCGTCTGGCAAGGAGCAGAATCCTGCTGAAAAATAAACGTAGCATTGTTGGGAAAGTGATCTCTGATGGAAGGTAGAAGTTTTGGTTCTAGAATAGTGTCAATGTATTTTCTGGCATTCAGTGTCCCATTGATGACATGAAGGCGACCAATACCATCTGCTGACATGCATGACCAATTCATGACACTAACTGGGTTCTTCACAGTTGCTTGAATGCAGTCAGGATGTAGCTCTTCTTCAATTCCACATCTTACATATTTTAGCCCATCACTACCGAATAACGATATCTTAGTTTCACCACTCCATATAACTTGTGACCACTGATCATCTGTCCAATTAATGTGTTCCTTTGCCCATTGTAGTCTTTTTTTTTTTTTCGTTGCTGAAAATTAAGGCTTTTTTCGTGGAATTCTACCTCTCAGTCCAACATCTGTTAATTTTCTCCTGATTGTTATTGAACTGACAGAATCATTCAAATCACTTCTGATGGCTGCTGATGGCATTTTCCTATCTTGGAGACATAGACTTTTTATTCTTCTGTCATCAATAGATGTGGTGCACTTTTTTCAACCTTTTCCTTCTTTGTTTTTTATTGAATTTGTCTCCTAATAGCGTAAACAAAATTTTCGGACTCCAGATGTAGTTACTGAACCACCCACCTGTCTTGCAATTTCAGCATAGGAAAGACCACTTTCTTGTAACACAATAATATTACATCTCTTTCTAGGTGTCCAATCTACTCTTTTATTTGATGTCATTGCTTCTTGACTAAATATTAAACATTTTTACAAAAATTTTTACTTGTAATTGCAGTGTATAAGAAACAGGTCCTCCATCTACAGAACAAAGCAAAATAATGAATTGTTTCAAGTGTAAACATGATGTCAGCTTCTACTGGCAGTTACTAACATTCGATTGGTTCTCAGAACAAGAACAGTGATTGGCCAGGAAAGCTAGACATTACAAACCA
Organism: Stegodyphus dumicola; assembly: GCF_044657685.1. NCBI lineage: Eukaryota > Metazoa > Arthropoda > Arachnida > Araneae > Eresidae > Stegodyphus > Stegodyphus dumicola. The sequence goes on along the minus strand of NC_140770.1, from coordinate 118,251,661 downwards.
CTTCATAAATGTGTTTTTTATTTATATTAAAGTACATATAACTTTTTGTATTGAAAATAATTGAATTTTGTGTTTTGTATTGAATTCAGTAATAAATTCTCTTTAAAATGATATATACAAGTTTGCATTTTGTGAAACGTAATATTTTCTATAAGCATATAAAGTTCAAAAACATAAAAATTTCCAAAAGTGTCACCACTGTAGATTTTATGCCACAGAATGCTACGATAAAGTTGGAATACGAAAGATATATTTTTTAATGAAAATTTCTTATTGCACTTTATTAAAGCATAATGGGAGAAAAATAATTTCAAATATAAATGCTTTTTCACAAAACACTTAAAAATAATGTAGTATTTAAAATGTAATAAGAAATGAAAATAACTCACTGTGACAATTTCTAACATTTCTTGACGAGATATATATCCATTACCATCTAGGTCATACATGCTGAATGCCCATTTCAGTTTTTGCTCTAGTTTGCCTCGAGATGTGACACTTAAAGCACACAGGAATTCCCTAAAATCAATAGTTCCATCACCATTTGCATCAAAGGTGCGGAACACATGTTCTGCAAACTTAGATGCATCACCATATGGGAAAAAGTTTCCATATATTTTTTTAAACTCTTCAATTGAAAGGTGACCACTTGGGCAGTCTTTCAGAAATCCTTTATACCACTCTTGAATTTCAGCATCTGTAAATTCTGTATTCTGACGCAGGTCTTCAAGAACCTCTGGCTTGAGCTTGCTGTTCTGCTTCCCCATTACAAACACTTTGTCGAAAAGTTATTATAAGAGAGAGGATTTCATTCTATAATAATTCTCAAAAGCTCAGTACACCTGCAACATAAGCATATTACAATTAAAACATATAATTTTAAGTTCAGTATGCTAGAGCACATTTTATAATATACAGTGTTAAAAAAAAAGACTATATAACTGAATAAATCCTGTATAACCCATGGTTCTATTTAAAAAAATAAGTGAAAAAAAAAAGTTCAGACTATGCTAATTTTTGTAAAATGGCAATATTCGTTAAATGTACAAAATTAAAACTGTTTCTGACATCTGCTATTCAAATATTCAGACAAATAAATAACTTGTTATCCAACTATAGTCTATTCATTGAGAAGAGAGACAGAAAAAACAAAAGCATATGGGATTTGGCCATACCAAAGACATCATGATGCAATTAAGCAAATGCCGAACATATGCTTGACATTCCTTTTATTTGAAACAAAAGCTTCTTATAACATTGTAATTCATAGCATCTTAAAAATAAATAACATTTTAAATTATATCATCTTCAAATATTTAATACTTTAAATTACTGAATATTTCTATGTATAAGCTGTGAATTTTTAGCAAATATTTTGCTATTGAAGTCTGCGGAGCAGCTATATGGTTTCGAAATGATTGACTAATAGTTTGATCATTAAATTATATTATTGGTTAAATAATCGAAAAAAAATATTTAATCCTTACATACCTTAATTAAACTTCTTAATATCAGAAGCCAACTCAAAATGTTTTAGCTATTCTCAAATTATCTTTGCATGAGGCAACACTGATTGTCATCTTCCATTTCACCATTAACATCATCTGGCTCATAGACAATATTAATCTCATTTCTATCCATAAAGTCATAGCTTTCAATTTATATCTAGTGAAAGTCTTTTTTTTTTTTTGTCCCCCCCCAGGCACTTTGACTATATGGCATAAATGAATAACTGTATTTTACTTGTAAAAACAGAAACACATATGAGAGGAAAGAAATTATAATTGCTTGAGAATGGTTACTATAACTGAGAATCAAAGTAAACATCATGCTATAGCTAATATGCCAAATGATGAGTATGCACAATAGTTGAGCATATTGAGAAAGAGAAACAATCGGTAGTATTTTTCATTTACCAAAGTGTCTTTCATTTACCTATTTTTCAAATGAGAGCTGAGGATAACCTGTCATTTATATTCAGCTTGTCTGATATGCTTAGCTAAGTTACGTGCAATTATTCATACTTCTGGCAATATACAAGTTTTGAATATAAAGTAGAAAATGACATCACATGGATATGCATGAGTGGTAGTGGGAGAAGAATGAAGCATGGTAAAGATGCTCCATAACGTGCTTAAACATAGAGTAATAAGTAGCACGGATTTCTTCCGTAATAGTCTAATATGCAAAAGTGAAGGAATGGCTATAAAATAGAGTGGTAAACAAATTTTAAATTCTGCTTCATGCTTGATAAATTTGTAAAAGAAAATCAAGGCACAGTAAAGCAAGATAACAGAGATGAAGCTTATCTTTTAAGTATCATTTAATAAATGGTTTAAACATTTTCAAGATACTTGGGATTCTATTACAGACACTGCTTGAAATAGTATACCTACAGCTTTTAGTAGTGATGAAAACATTGAAAAAGTGAAGCTATTAGTCATGAAGAGAAACAATGAATACTAACATGTACGCTGCGAAAAAAAGGGGGGAACAGTTCCATATCGGCCATTCTACTGGGCCGATTGACGAAATTCAACTTGTGTTTTTCATGTCTCGAAAGGCCGACTTAGGATACGTATTAGATTTATCCATAACATTGTTCTAATATAGTTATTTTGACACAAAACCGGACTTTTTCAAAAATAACATAAAAAAATTTTTCATATTTCGATCCTACTACTCAAACTATGCCAAACTACCAAGTTTTATAAAAATCACACGAGTAGTTTTTAAAAATTAGCTCTCAAAATTTTAGCTCCTCTGTATTACTTGAGTTTGGTATATATTTATTAGTCTCTCTTTCTTATTGAACTTATTTGATTCTTCCTTTCAATTTCGAAATTCAGGTTCATTCCAAATAAAATTCACCCATTTTTTATGATTTATGTTTAAAATTTGTATTCTTAAATAATTTTTAAAAAATTTTCAAAAATTATTTTGAATTATAATCTATACAAATTTTACCATCATCTTAAAGTAGATGTATTTTAAGCATACCTGCAAAAAAATTACAGTTTTTTATTCAAAATTTTCGAAGATATACATGAATTTATATATTGGCACATTTTGAAATTTGGCATATTTGTTGAAAGCGATAAAACATCAAATGTGGTGTACACACTTTGCTAAAATTATTGGAAAGTAGGAACGATGTGACTTTTTTTACGCTCATGCACAATGTTAAAATATAGGAATGAGGTGCCTTTTTTTCCGCTTCGGCATAATGGAAGGGAAAGGAAAATTGGCTGCCATATATTAAGCAGTTCGTCAAGTGAATTATTCATGATGCAAACTGAAAAAAAAATGCGGCAAGATAAAAATTAGAATTTCTTCGTAAATTTCGCACCAAATTTTACAAAATTTTCGGGGCATAATTTGAATTATAGAATTAAAATATGGGAAAAAATTGGTATGTTATTTCAGAAAAAGTCCGATTTTGTGTCAAAATCCCTATGTTAGAACAATGCTATATATATATCTAATATATACCTTGATGAATATATCATGATAAATTTATAGAGAAGAGCTGTAATGCTAGATTATCTACCATATTACTTGATCTTGCTTCAGCAGACATTTTCCCTAACTTGAAATGACCCCTAAAATGTAAATAACTTTCACATAATCAATAATCAAAGCTATGCTATGAGAGTTCACCATACAGTATTGAAAGACGACTCGGACTACAGTTACTTGAACTGCACCAGCTGTTGTCAAAAGTGCTCTGCACATGACAGGCATTAACTTTAAAGAACAAAAAAACTGGGAGATTTGATGATTTACTGGAAGTCTTAAAGTGAAAACGGGAAAGGTAACAGCTTTAATACCAATTTTAACATATATTAGCCAACACTGTTGCTGAATAGACAACTTTGATTAAAATATGTTGTTATTATTTCTTATAATAATACTTTTGTTTTCAAAATGAAAAGTCAAGAGAAGTCATTGTCTCGTAGTTAGTTCTTTGTTTATTGAAATAACTAATTCAAGAATGATTTATTTTAGGTTTAGAAATTCACCATGCTCTTACTGTGCTGTCTTTCTAAAAAAAAAAAAAAAAAAAAAAAAAAAAAAGTAAATTCTTCTTTGAAATACCCTGTATTATTAAGAGAAGGATGGTTAAATAATTATTTTAAAATGCACTGAAGAACAAATTTTGAAAATGCATAAAACTACTAATTTTAGATCCTATCAACAGGCAAGTTTGAAAGCAACCCACACAAGAAATTTTGAGAATCAAAGCTGCAGTTCTGTTTCTTTGCACCACAAACTTCTAACTTTACATCTTTAACAAAACTGCCATTCTTTTTACCAAGGTCTCATTTTATCATATCAAACAAATATTTTGTCCTTATGTATTTATCTTTATAAATAAGAGAAAAGCCAGATTTTTGGTCTGTAGACAGACAATTTTGGGAAATTCGGAAAGCCAGTTAAAATATTTAATGTAATTGGATTTTTGCCCATCAAGGACTAATTTTCCCTCATGAATACACTTAAACATTACCACAACACATATAACTAACAAAAGATAAAGCTATACATACCAACTTAGGCTGGCAAAACACCATTCAAATCAATGGAACTGAAAATGAAAAGAATATATTTCAATGTCTGGAAAATTTGTTACAAGATATTGCAAAATTTACTATACATGAATATATAAAAGGATTTTAAATGAAATATTTGAATCTATCTGTTTAACCACATAATATGCAATTATATAATTCCAAATCACAATATATGCTGTATTATTTTCTTTAAACAAAGAAGTGTTGTCTGCAGTAGTTGCTAATTATAAACTATTCATTTATTATCAACAAATAGTAAAATAATATATCCCAATAGAAAAACTCAATCTGTAGTTTGTTAAAATAAAATAAAATAACCTATGATAAATAAGACCAATTTGAGACATGCAAATATACTATAACAAATATAAAAAAGATTTAATTAAATATATTTTGCCCGATTAAAATGCTTGAATTCCTTCTATTCAAAAAATTTAAATTTGAATAATATTAACTGTTTAAAAAAGCTGGAATGTGAATATTTGAGTTTATATCAAGGAAACTATTTTAATAAGAAACAAAACAAAAAGTTTAGAAAAAATTGTGACCAAACAATCTCAATATAATAAATAAATCTCATAAACCAGTAATTTATAATTTGAAAACTTTTTATATACCATATCCAAGGAACACAAATTCAATTAAAACCAGGAATTATTAAAAAAAATTTAGTCAGTATTTTAATTAGTAATTTAAATTAGTATTTTCAGACTCTATTGCTTTAAGAACATAAAAATCTGTACAGAAAAATTCTTAATCGCAAAAATACTAAAATTAAAAAAAAAAAAATTTTTAAGTATTGAAAAAGTACTATTGTCACTGACCGCAGGTAAAGGGGAATAAACCATCTACTATCAATTAACAACAACTAAATTAAGTGAGAGTATTTTGTCTTTCTTCCAAGTAAGGCTCAAATTATATTTCTGCTAGAGCCAAATCATAAGTCACAAACAATATTCAATCAATAGAAAGACATTAGTCGGAACACAACAAAACGAGAGTCTTATTAGAAGAGATCTTCCCCGACACTCTGATTTTCAAATTCAAAACTAAAATCAAAAGTTATACAGTTTTTAACATTAAAAAGTAATTCAAAATAAAAAGAAGATCAAAACTGACATAATCTTTTAAATTAAAGTTAAATCAAAGTAGTTAATTAGATATTTAAAGATCAAACTCAGGAAAGAAATTACAATTAACTTATTTGCCTGAAAAATTTAAAAGGAAATTTACAAAACAATTAAAAAATATATAATCATGTCTAGTATTTTCGCTAATTAAGCTGCTGAAAAAATATCAGTAAATAACATAAAGTAAGAAATTTACAACTAAGTTTTCACAAAAGCCAAAAATTGAAATTCATAAGTAATAAATTTCAAATAATCCTATAAATGCAAAAAGGATTTAAAAAATGTTAAAACCAAAACTCAACAAGCAACACCCCAATTCAAAAAATCAATGAAGTTTAAAGAAAATAGAACATAACAGAAGGAGAATTCAATCAACCTCAATGTCACTTCGTCAGGAGGAGGAACATTGAAATCTCTCTTCTAAAAAAATCCTTGCTTTTCTGTATCCAGAATTAGCTGATGGACCATTTCAATGTACTTTAATTATAAAAGTTTACTCGAAAATTCTAGCCGCTCCTTAAATAAAGAGAATTCTATTTAAAAAATTGAAAACGTAAGTAAAATAAAAAAAATACTAAAATATTTCAGTGATAAATTCAGATCAAAATTTTACCTTAAATAGTTATCATAGAAAAAAGGTTTTATCGATTTCTATCAGTTTGTTAACATTTCATTAAAAATATTTAATATTTCTAATATCTGATGATTTTAATGCATTATTTAAATCAATCATATTAAAAATCAGAAAAATTATTCGTAAAAAGTGAGTTTATTGCTTTTAAATCGCTTAGCTTCTTATTCAGTAACTTTCCACATTAAATTTAAAAGTTAAATATCTTAGTCTTTACTGAAAGGCAACAGTCTGAAGCATGGAAGATAAAAGTATTTTATTTCCGTCAGTGGCAACACACTGCCTTCGAATAGCCGAGTTTGTTAATTAAAACATAAATATCTCACAGTTTTCTGAATGGCAACAGGCTCGCGTGCTGCAGACAAAAGTGTTATTTCGAACAGTGTTGCCATTGCTCGCTTTCAAATCGCTGAGTTTGTTAATCAAAAATTACATTAATTCAATCAAATTAAATTTGTAAAAAAATGAAATAAATAAAAAAAAATCAGACTTCTAGGTGCACATATTCGTGTGAAGGGTCTAGAGGACCCTGCATTCAAAATCTGATGGCTCTAGACACCGTCATTTTTCCAGAGTAAGGGAGCATCCATACATGCATGCAGATTTTTCACCATTTTGTTTGTTTAACATAATACATGGCGATAGCATTTGGTGACAACAATTTGAAAGTTTCGAGACTAATAGCGCCTCTTGTACTTTAGAACAAGGATGTTGCTGTTAAAAAAATTTAGAATATGATGTAGATGGCATATTTATTATATCGCTATTTTTGTTTGCTTACACTATTTCCTCCTTTTTATTTGCGTTAAATAACATTACATTACAAACGTAGAACGTTAGGAAATCCTGCTACATACAAGTGCGCTGCAAGAACATACGGAACAAAATTTCGAAACCACTGGACGCAGAAATTTTGGTAAACAGAGTTTCAAACCGCTAATTTTAAACATTGAAATTCTAGCGTTTCCTCTTGTATAAGCAAAACCATGACCCTCTAGCCTAGTAAAAACAAATCTTCAGCGCAGGAACCTCGAAATAGATGATTAATGGGTTATGTTTAAAAGGTCGCTATAGAAACGAAATGACTTTCGAATGGATGCCATTGGACAGCTACCGCCGAGGAAGATTGGAGGCATAATACCGAAAAACGCATGTTCAGTGCTTGAGGTTTCAATTAAAAAAAAAAAAAATTACTAATCAAATGAATCATTAAATTTGTACGATCATTATGCGGTAATGATGATTATACTCTTCTAAAGATATGCAGTCTAAATAAAATTTGAGCATCTGCCAAAACATAGCCGTTTTTTAACAATGCAAAACTCGAATGAAATATTTATTGTTATCTGCTGCCCCTCTTTTTTATTAACGAGATTCTCCTGGCAACGGATGAGGCACAGAATCCAAAATAAAACAAGAAAATTCCTGTATGATGCATGAAGAATTTTAATGTTTTCTAAACATAAAACTTTCTGACTACAAAATATACTTTCTGGCTTATAAACAAAAATACAACTGGCAAATCGATATCTCACTAGGTATTCAAAATAAAATTTGATCTGCCCTTGCTCGACTATCCCATTCACACAAAAAATAACAGAATTTCGTGTATTCTTGTTGCGACTCTACTAAAACAGCAACTACTTTTAAATCTGCACGCACCTGCCATTTATAGTATTCGTATTTGATGCTTTTTAGGAGATTTTTTAAATTTTCACACTATTCCTTCGTATGAACAGCATGGGCAAGAGGAATTGACAATAAATTGTTTCCGATATGTAGCAGAACAGCTTTTAACCTTAACGTTGAACCATCTAGGAATCTCCATTATTTCGTTTTATGATTCATATCAAGAGCAAAGAATAAACCATTTACATCCTTGCAAAAATTTAAGGCTCTGTCAGTGTCGAAGAATGGTGTCATATCTTTCTGACGAGTACGAAAATGAGTTATCACCACACCATTTTTCAAAAGACCCCACTGCTTCAATCTTGAACACAAACAGTTCTGCTTTATTTTTATTTATTTATTTATTTTTCTGAAAATCTAGGTCTCTCACTAGATCGTTTAATGTGGCTTGACTTATCATGTGATAGCTGTCTATATGAAACACTGGGTGCACCGAGTCATATGTTATGGTTATGCGTCACTGACCAGGCTTCCGACCCAAGGTAAAACCGAACAGATCAGTGGAAAAAACAATAAGCAGCCACCACAACAAGGCAATGGCTGAAAGACCAAGTGCCATTCATTGCTCTTAATCAGGAATGTCACAGAAAAGTACTGTACAGAAATGATTACAGGACATCTTGCATAAGATGCAACATATGACATTAAGCAAAACGTCAGTGTATAATACTGATGCGTTTTTTTATACTTCTGCCACGTTCGTACGAGGTTCGTAGATTTGGGGTGAATAACGACGACACTTGATAAAGTATCGAAACACACTTTATTTAGACAATATTGTCAGGACAGCTCCAAAACACGTTTTACAGTCGTCGATAAACAACTAAAAACACGCTGACACGATCAGCGACACAGCCTTTAGGTTATCAGGCTATCACGGTGGAGACAGTTTACTGCAAAACACTTGACTCTGCTTTCCGGAGTACAGCTCCCGACTCTGCTTGGTCGTTCTCGGTACTCTACGTACTCTCAAGACTCTCCACGCTACAACTCGCGATGCACTCGACGACACATGAGCACAGCTCCTGACTTTTCGGTTCAGTCGTTCCCGGAGCTCAACGCGCTCTCTCGACGATGCACTAACCACGATACACTACGAGACTCTTCCGATGCACTCGACGACCCACTCGGCACTCGCTGCCCGGCTGTCAACTCCATCGACTTCGCAGGGATTGACTCGCTAGACGAGACACCAACTCGATACTAACTAACTTGCACTCTATGCGAGGCACACACAGTAACTGACTGCGAACCAGCAGGGTTTATATAGCTTTCGGCTTGTGTTCGGGAACATTCTGGGCTAAACCGGTAAGAATTCGTTCCAGAAGGTTCTCCAACCGTCTATGGTATAACGCCAATTTTGTCGTCAAATGGGCGATTTCTCGCCAAATGTGGCAACCGTGCCCTATTTTGCCATTTTATGGCAACCCTGAAACAGCTTTGCGGAGAAGCCATCTTACCTGTACATTTCGTAACAATATTATAGTGTATTTAGTAACCCTCGAGTCAGATGCATAGGTTTCCGGCGGTTTAGGAATTGGCAAATTAAAACGTGCTTCTTTTCCTTCTATGCACACGGTCCCTACCCCTACTTAGTCCCTCCTTACTAGATACCGTCTAATTAAAAACTAAACTCAGTGGCGCAACAGCCCTAGTGGGCCAAGGTCTGAAGTGCCCTTTTTCTGCTTTCTTGACCTTTGGCCCTGGAGTGCATCAGGATATGCCCTGGGCAAGAGGTCAGCTTGTCGCAAGACCCCCGGTGTTTAGTCCCCAAGCGAACTTGGTACTAATTTTTTCGACCCACTTAAAGGATGAAAGTCTGAATAAGCTGTTTACTTGCGAGCTTATTAAAAGAACCGATTCACTTTACTAAGCAAGTGAACGATAATTCAAGAAAACGGGGCGGCAAGTCCTTTTGAGTTCACCCGAAAGCAAACTGCGGGAAGTTTAATCCCCATTTTAGAGAGAAAAGAATCTTCCTTCTTCCCCTGTGAAATATGAGTTTAATTTGCAATTTTCCAACTTTTCGAAAACTTTTTTATTTCGTAATTTTATTGTTAGTTCCATGTATGCTTTAAGGAATCTCAAAACTACATTTGAAACACATCAATCCAAGGCTGGTTCGTTGGTTGGTTTATTGGGTTACGGCAAAGCACACTAGAGCTATCTGCTTAAGAAGAGGAATGCCTTCCTGGAGAACTTTTTAAAGAAATTGGCTCTTTATATAAGGAGAAACACGAAACGCGTTTCGTAGTTTTTTTCCCTGTGTAACGAGTGACCTGTATTATTAAACGCACTCCAGTGACTCGTCACACATGGTCACTGGACGAGACCTGCCCAGTGACCATGCGTAACGAGTGATCTGCATTAGACCCAATAATCCTTTAATATCTGCATCTTTGGAGAGCTTAATATCGGAGTTATTGCAGAATGTACACTGCGCAAAAATAAAGGGGGGGACAGTTCTATATCTCTGGTTTTACGGGGCCGATTGACGAAATTAAACATGCGTTTTTCATGTCTCGAAAGCGCGACTTAGGATATGTATTAGATTTATATATATCATTGTTCTAAAATCGGTATTTTGACACAAAATCGTACTTTTTCTGAACTTTTTTTTTTTTTTCCCCCATATTTCAATTCTACGACTCAAATTACGCCAAACTACCAAGTTTTGTAAGAATCGCACGAGTAGTTTTTAAAAAGTTAGCTCTCAAAATGTTAGCTTTTCAACGTTAATTGAGTTTGGTATATATTGATTAATCTCTCTTTTTTATTAAGCTTATTTGATTCTTCCTTTCACATTTCGAAATTCAGGTTCATTCCAAATAAAATTCACCCATTTTTTACGATTTATTTTTAAAATTTGTATTTTTAAATAATTTTTATAAATTTTTCAAAAACAAATTTGAACTATAATCTACAGCATGTTTACCATCATCTTAAAGTAGACGTATTTCTAAGCATACCTGCAATTAATTACAATTTTATTCAAAATTTCCGAAGATATACGTGAATTTATATATTGGCGCGTTTTGAAATTTAGCATATTTGCTGAAAGCGATAAAACATCAGATATGGTTTAAACACTTTGCTAAAATTATTTGAAAGTAGAACCAATGTGACTTCTTTCCGACTCATACACAATGTAAAACGGTAATAACGAGGTGCTTTTTTTCCGCTCCAGCATAATGGAAGAAAAGGAAAATTTGGTTGCCATATATTAAAACGTTCGCCACGTGAACTATTCTTGGCCAAACTGAAAAAAATTCGCCAATATAAATTTTCGAATTTCTCCGTAAATTTCGCACCAAATTTTACAAAATGTAATATCTGGGCATAATTTGAATCGTAGAATCCAAATATGGAAAAAATAATGGTATGGTATTTCAGAAAAAGTCCGATTTTGTGTCAAAATACCTATGTTAGAAGAGTGCTATATATATCTAATATATATCCTATTCTTCGAGACATCAAAAACGCAATTTGAATTTTGTCAATCGGCCTAATAGAGCGAGAGATATAAAACTGCCCCCCCCCTTTGTTTTGTGTAGTGTATATCTAAGTGATGAAGAAAGGAATACTGCCAAAAGTGTCATTCAAGAATTTCAAGATGTTTCTCTTGCTCGTCTTCTGAAGTAGGTCGAACCAGTTTGACACAACATAGAAATGATACCGGGGATCATCCACCAATCAAGCAACATCCAAAACGTCTACCGATTGCTAAATAGGAATAGGTAGGAAAACTAAAAGACATGCAAGAAGCAATGTATTTGAGCTTTTAGTGAGTTCGTGGGTTTCTCCTATCATCCTGGTCAGAAAGAAAGCCAGTTAACTAGATTTTGCGTTTATTATTATTATTGAACGACATCACGAAGAAAGACGCCTACCTTTTTTCTAGAATTTATGACACTCGGGACATTCTTTCTGGAAGCAAGTGGTTTGCGATGCTTGATCTGAGGAGTCCTGCCAAATGTAAATTGCTCAGACAGGAAGTGACTTATCTCGGACATGTCATCTCCGCCGAAGAACTTTTTTTCCAACGCAAGACTCCTTCACAAACTGACAGAAAGCAAGCAAAATTTCTTGCGGACTAAAAATCTAATGATACATTCAACGAACTGACGGAGGCTTAACCTCTGCAACAATCCTGACGTCTTTTCAGCTCGACCAACCATTTATTCTTGATACGGATGCGAGGCATGATAGTGTGCGTACTGTTCTGTTTCAAGAATAAACTCCATTATGCAGCAAATGTCTATCTAAAGAGCGAAATTGCTCGCCCTAGTTAAAGCGTTGAACATTTCCACCATTTCCTCTACAGCAGAAAACTCCTACTCCCCACACATCATCGTTGACTTAACTCTTAAATTTCAAAAATCTCGAACGCCGAATAGGCAGGTAACAACAGAGACTCCAGGAATATGACATCACTATGTGTCATCGGACAGGATCATCACACGGAAACGACGATGACCTGTTTAGAAAATCTTCCCAAGAAAGCAGCCGATACTATCCAGTGTCTAAGTGAAATACGAGGTGGTTGATCCGGTCAAATTACAACTTCAAAATCAGCTGATGAGACCCATAGATTGATAACGAATTCAAGAAAGACCAGTTGAAGAAGGCGACATTAAACCCATAATTGTTTTCATGATGTCTTTAAATAGGAAATCTATTTAGCAGGATATTTCGTTCTACAGTCCTACGACAAAATAATATTGGGCTCTCTGGGACTCAATAAATATTCGAAATAGCGCCTCTTCGGTATATATTATATATATAAGGAAGGAATTTTATCTCAGCTATAATTAAAGAACTCTGCAGACTACTCGGCATAGATAAAACTCTAACGACACCTTTACATCCACTGTCAGACGGCATAGTAAAGAGGTTTACGAGAACCATCTTTAATAACCTGTCGCTTGTAGTTTCCAGAAACCAACAGGATTGTAACAGAAGTTGCCTCTGTTCTTACTGGCTTATCGCACGGCTGTCCACGAGACTACCGGCTGTTTTTTATCCCAAATGCTCTTCGATCGGGACTTATCTCTGTTTTGTGATCTTTTGTTTTATCGCCCTCCAACCTTCATCGCCTGAAGAGTACATTCAAGAGCTTCAGACTCAATCTGAAATGATACAGCACTTTTCTCGGGAGCGAGTTATCTTGATGATAGAGCAAATGAAGACCAGATACGATACGAGAGCTATAGGACATCGATTCAACGAAGGTGACAAGGTATGGTTATGGAATCCGATTCGCCGAAAAGTACTTTCTCCTAAATTACAACCATCCTGGGATGATCCTTACACAGTCCTAAGCAGGTTGAACGACATCGTAGTTCGAATCCGTAAGTCATTAAATTCTAAGCCTAAAATCGTTCGTTACGGCAGGCTAGGGCCTTACTATGGCCATTATACGTAGTCGTTATAATGTATATGATGAAATATGATTCATATGTAAAAAATAAACTAAGAACATTGTCTTATTTGTGTATAAATTTGTACATCGATGCATTTTTTCTTTTTCAAAAGGCAGATTGTGAACAATTACAGTTTTGTAACAGAATCCATTAATCTATACTAAGGCCAGGTGGGGGTGGTCTCTTTATTATGGAGGCACCTAATAGGTGGGCTACCATTGCCTCCGATGAAGAGACAGAAAGTTACAACCATGCCTTCTCCGGGATTCGAACCCAGACCCTTCGGTATCGCAGTCAGGCTCTCTTAATCATTATACCGTCTGGGCGGCGTAAATCCATGCATATAATTATTGACTTAGTATTTGATTTGCTGTATGTTATTTACATAAATTATTCTTTTAGTTTTGCACAAATTTGCCGTAAATTGTTGTAAGTATGGCTTCCTGTCCAAGGATTGTACTGCCCGGTACAGGGAAGGGGTAAAGTTACAAATTTTGTATACGTGTAAACGATTTTAGTGAAATTATATGTGAAGTTGCAGTATCTTTGTGTAATGTAAACGTGAAATGCTTGAAAGAGCGAAGCTCTGGCGGAAAAATAAGGTTACAGAGAATAGTCTATTTAACATTGAAGGTAAATAACTATATCACCAATTCAGCAAGATATTGCCAGTTGCCAAATTTGTCGAGAAATCGCCAAAAGTCGGCAAACTTGGCGACCATTTGGCAACATTTTGGTCAAGTGTCTGTATAACTGTAATTGGTAGCGTTATTGAATAACTGAAATTGATCCCTATATGTAAGTGTAACTGTTTCCGATTCTTATATGTAACTTTAACCGTATATTAATGTCAGTAATTTCGAGAAATGGAAGGTACTTGAGATTTCTCAGCGGTCGAGAAAAAACTATATAAGCCCGAGGAGAGCGTCAGGTCGCAGTTTTTAGTCCGGAGTTAGATCTCTTCGCGAGCTTCGATCGTTACATTTGCTTTGCATTGCATTCTGTTTAACGTTCTTAGTACTTTAAAGTGGTAACTACTCATGACTTCAACCTGAAGGATATTAATGCCAAACTGGATTTTTACAAGTACAGATTCTCAGCACTTAGTACTTTTCTTTTATCAATCATATTCAGTCTCTAAACAAAACCAGTGGCTAGTAATTTGGTAATATAGATGTTGAGAACTTACTACAAGAAATGAGATCCACGAGAAATAACTACAACGTGATAAGTAACAAAGCCGACTGCGCAAGAAATATTTTCAGAAATAAAAATTCACCCAGTTTTCTCCGAGAAATTTATGCAAAATGTAACTGGATGCAAGTTTTCACGTAACAGAAAAAGGCTGATAAAGCAGTCGAAAGGTACATCATAAGAATTTTCAGTGACGATACCATGTCTCCGTTAGAAACACTTTAAAACGTAAGCAATATCAAATCATACGGGACGAATTTTGAGTAAAATAGAAGCCCTGTGCGTCTCACGCAGAGTCCTGTGGCGGATATAGGCAAAGGAAAGATTTTAAAAAAAAAAAAAAAAATATCTGAAATGTTTGAGATTTTAAATTACGTCCAAAGGGGCGTTTTTTAACATTTTGTGTGTTACCTTTCTTTATTAAATATCATGTTCCTCGCACTTAAACCATAAGATCCAGTGCAACAGCAATATCGCAAAATAGTTTTAAAACGAGCATATCTTTAGAATTTCCGATACAGAGACTCACGCGCTGGAGATAAAAATGTTTTTTCTGCACAACGTTGCCATTGCTCGCTTTGAAATCCTTGAGTTTGTTAATCAAAAATTCGTCAAAGTTTTAAAAAATAGGAAATCGATCATAAAACAAATTTCAAATTTCAAATTTGGTCTTCCACATGCTCATATTCGTTGGAGGATTACGTTATTCAAAATTCGATGACTCTATGTACCGTTATTTTATGACAATGTGAGAAATATACATACATTTACGCAGATTTTCATTATTTAATTTCTTCAAATATAATGCAGAACTCTAACATTTTATGGCAACAGTTTGAAAAGCGAACCGACATTTATCCGTCCGACGCAAAATGCCAAAACGAAGCAACAACTTTTACGCTTCACGACTATGGATATGCATCACCGCGAAAATGCTACCTTAAGAGTTTTTGTGTCAACATATTGGAAAATTTCAACTTTTTCTAACGATAATGTACTTATTTTACAATAAACAAAAGATTAAATAGACAAATATTTACAAACATTGTACGCATTCATAAAAAAATTACGTTAATATGTTACAAAGTTTGCTTTTTGAAACTGCAGTATCTTCAAAAATTTGTTTTTATTTGTTACAAAAAAATCCAGGTATAACAAGTTTCGTGGAACTCATACGAACTGAATGTGCTCAAATATAAAAGGAAAAAAATTCCACGCATACTTTCATGCTGTGTAAAAATGTGCTTCGCTGTTGGCCTCTCTCGAAGAAATCTTGCGATACTAAATTTGTGGTGATGACTGGTGACAGGTAGCGCATCTGACTCCGTATAATGGTTGGCACATGTGTGAAGTTGCGTAATACTTACCTCATTTTTTAACTCAAAACACATTTATTACAATTACGAGAAGCTCTTTAGAAATATATATAATTCATTGATAGCATAGAATAGTTATTGAAGTAAATTATAGTCTTCGTGATATGAGGGAACCACAAGTTCGAAAAAAACAACACTAAAAGCTCCAAATCTGGGAAATCAATGCTATTCTACAGAAGAAAAAAAAAAATAATCTGCGGCAATAAATCTCGTCAGTGATACGTTTATATCATATGACACATTTTTCATAAGAAAAAAATTTCCATTTTGAGACTAAAACCTTACTTACAGAATTAATGGGAGTTTAATAGCTTTTCATAAGCAATATTCATTTAATGTTCAAATTGAATGATCAAAAATCAATACCAGACACTTTGGAGGTTACAAATAAATGATTCTAAATATTGATTTTTCTACCATTAACTGGAAAATAAAACAAAAATATTTTTAAACATTGAGCAGTTAAGGATATTGTAAGGACTTCGTTCTGGGTGGAGGATATTCCTGTACTAAAACAAAAATGTATTTATTTACCTAAAAAAAGATTTTTGAAAACATGCGCGCAATTTTCATGTAGAGATTTAGGTACGATAAAAAGCGAATAAACAGCCAAAAAGCGTCTGACGCCATTATTTATAAAAAATTTATTTCTGAAGTTTGGGTTAAAGAATGTTAATGTTTGAACCTTGCGTGTATAATGGAAATACTACTACATTTCATTAAATCATATTGGCAGTTACTTGTATACCAACAGCGGCGACTGACACTTTTAATGAAAATTTAGTAATAGCAACTTCCTATCGTAGACAACAATAAATCACCCTTTTAATATTCATACTGTAAAAGCAAATATTTCTACGTGTTAATGACAACAGGAATATAATTTAGCTATATTACAATTACTTTATTTCATTGATTAATCATTAATTAATTCCCTCGTTACATAATGTTTGACGTACTACATAAATACTTAATAAAATGGCAGTTAATTTAAAATAAAATTTATTATTCTAAGCCAAAATGTATTTTCGATTCAAAACACAAGTAAAGTTTTACTAAAAATGGAATTTTTAAAGAAATTTGAATTGGAAATCAATTTTTCTTCCGAATTTTTGTTCTTTGCTTAAAGTTTATTTAGATATATTTTGTCTGCTACAAAAACAATGCTGGTTTGACACCAAATGTTAAATGTGCCGATGAGTGACAAGGTCAAATACGGAAACCTACACAGTGTTACATTTACATTATTCTTATACTTTTATATGGTTCATATGAATGTTACAGGAATGAAATAGGAATAATCACACACACACACACACAAAAACAACAACAACAACAAAAAATTCATTGTATACCAATGTTACATAATTAGAACTACGGTTAATCAAAATTTTCTCCTAAACATCGAATTTGAAATTAAAGCTAAATTTTCTCGAGAATTCGGATTTTTAATTAATCGAACTTTTAATCCCTCCAATTTTGGCATGATCGAAGCTCATAGCAGATATCTTACAGTAACTTTATTTTTCATATTTTGATACATGTTTAAACACCGGGTATAGAAAAACATATTTTTAGAGCTACTAAATTGCATATTATTTTCACTGATTTTAAAGATTAGCAAGCTAATACAACAGAATCTCGAACGTGATGTTAAAATGGAATTCGAAATTAATGCTTTCTCGGCAAATCAAATTCATGATTAATTGATTACCTCCCCTCCTTTTTTCAGTTCTCCTTCAGCTCCGGCTTATGGAAGTTCACCTATATATTCGAAACTTATATTCCAATGGTAAAATATTGATAAATAAATATCAAACAGCAAAAAATATTAAGGACTTTTACACTCGCACATATAAAACTGCTAAATATTTCCTAGAATTTAGTCGTATATTTAACTTAAATATATACTTCTGGAATTTTGTGCGATTAACAACTCACTAAGCAATATTCACAAGTTAAGAAAAAAAAAAAAAAAAAAACTTGCATGACAGGTAGATTATGATTATTATCCTGGCTTGATAAACTAAAGGTATTCTAGAAAATAATTGCTTGTATACCACACTTTGAGGTACACCTAAGTAAATACACTTTTGTTAATGTAATAGTTAAGATATTAGTGATAAATTATTCTCATATATTTTTATATTTGGCTGCTCATATAAGACATATATGGTTTACAGTAGTAATTTAAAGGAAGAAAAATATCGTCTTATATTGGGACCAATGTGCCATCAAACTGAATCTGCTGCAACGCCCATATTTATAACTAATAGATGTACCAAAGATACAAATCTTAATCTTTCAGTTGCTTTTATAACCTTGCAATACAAAACCACTCTAATCTCAACACTACAATTAATAAATGCCTAAGAAAGAAATCTGTTCAAATATACAGCGGACAGACCCCAAACGCGTGAAAAGCTGCTGCTACGAAAGTAAATCCATGACTTTCCATAAAATCAATTGCGTAAAAGCTGTTATTTTCCATAAAAAACAGGAATATCAAATAGCAAATGAGCTCCCCTTTAAAGAAGTATTTTAACTGGTCGAACCACAGTTGCGGGAATGGGCAGTAAGCCAACGATATCTCGGGCACCGGATATAAAAATGGCCAAGGAGAAAAACTAAGCTGAAGAAGGAATAGAAATGCCCTTGACAGCACTTACCAGAGCAGATCATTGGGAACACTTAATGAAAACCCGACAAAAGCCTACGCGACACGCTCCTGGAAACGCGAACACGCAAGCAATACGTCAGTTACGCACCAAAGACAATCTGATCGATCTCACTATGACACGAAGATGAATCGAAGCTATTGTGCATTCGCATTTATGACAGACCATAACTTCTGACATATAACAGCGCTTTAAGAATGAATGGGATAACAATGACTGAAATGACACCTGTTGCTTAAATTCTTCAAAAGAAACTCTTCCGGAACTGTCTGCAGATTATTCTGTAAATGTAAAATTCCTCGTACACCTTTTGGAGCTTTTTCAGAATTTGAAATATGAACTAAGTTTCAAAATTTGAATGATTTCTTTAAAAAAAAACTTTAAAAATCTGCAAGTTAATCAACATTTTAAAAATATCACTTATAACAGCAGACTTTCAAAACATGCGATAGAAGTGGGGGGATTTGTTTTTGCAAACCTTCTCTGCCTTCCCAACAACTTGGTCTAAAGAATTCTAATTTATTCAAGATCTTTAAGAGCAAGATATGTTAATGCAATTAAAATTCAAAACATACAATAAAACAATTTTATTGAACTGTGGATTATAAATATTTTAAGCTGCAATTACAACTCAAAACTGCCCTTCATGTGATACAATTTAAACATGAAGATCGCATTTTTTCTGCATCTAAGCTAATGATGATTAATGTTAAGAAAGTTTTTGACTATTAGTAAATTCAAAAATATGTAATTGTTTCCAGTAAATTTTTAGTATTTTAGACGATTCGGTTTTCTTGTAGTCGTAAATTTTCTTAAAAACCTTAGTAGTGAAGAAGAGAAGGACCTGATTAAATTTCACACAGTTCTTCGTTAAAAGCGAAGTGTGCACTCTATTGCGAAATTTTGGCATTAAATAAGCAGGAATTACCGGAACTGACTGGTGATATCCCGCTTCAGTCTTTTCCTAATTTAGCCTGAACAAGAAATATTCTGTGACCGTCAATCCCAACTCAGGACTCATTTCCATTTCTCTCGAATAAATCAAACGAAGTTACTAGTTTTGAATTCAAAGTAGCGACTCTACTTTATTTGAAAAAGGCAGAGTGTAAAAACAAGTTGTATTAAAAAATGGGATAAGAGAACAAACACATCTAGATCGGTTACAGTTCAGATTGCTGAAACTTTTCCTCGGAGGCTCAGCTGGAAATAAAACTATCAAGGCCGAGTTGAGAAAAGCTGATTTGGTACTAAGCCGAATAAAACAGCTGTTTGAAGACATTAATTCATTTTACAACTTTTTTAATGCAAAATTGGATCATAAAAACCAAGTGCATACAAAAATTTGACCATACCTTGACGGAAAAAAAAAAAAAAAAAAAAAAAGAAAGAAAGAAAGAAAGAAAGAAAGAAAGAAAGAAGAAAAAGAAGAAGAAACAAAGAAACAAAAAAAAAAAATCGAAAACTTTCAGATTTTATATTACGCTCAAAGGGACTTTTTTAACGTTTTGCTTGTTAAAAATTTTTCACAATGGGAGAAACACACATACATTCACGCAGATTCTTCATTATTTAATTTCTTTAAATATACTACAGGGCGATAATATCCGTTGGCAACAATTTAAAAAGTGATTCGCCGTTTATAGTGAGATGTCACAAAATGCTGCTTTGAGACTAATAACCATTCTGTGCTAAAATAAATAAATAAATAAAGCTAGCTGTGTTTCAGTTTGTGCCAAGATTTGGCATTCCCTCTCCAAATAAATTCATGTGCCATACTTATTAAAGATTCCAGCAAAATAATATTCCCTTATGTTAATAACTACTGATGTAAATCACTGGTAGTTTTTCAAAGGGAAAAAAAATTATTAGAAAGTAAATCATTTACCTTCAATGAGTACTATATGGAAAAGTGATTTTCACAGTATGCAAATGAACACAGTGGAATTCACTCCGGAAATACGTACGTGTTTTGATTTCGGTAGTTCAAGATTGAAAGCAAAAAAATAAACATACTCAAAAACCATTCAAACAACAAACAACCATTCGAATATAAAATTCGAAATTTTCAATCACTATTATCCTTATCTCTACCTTGTAAAAAATGGCTCATTGTATACTTTGATCGGACATAATTATCGAATCGTCAGGATAAATGCGTTTATTTAAATCTATAAAGCAATAGTTGCGTAAACTGCATATTCTTACATTAAACTTGGGTTGGGGCAATTCTGCAGATAACATATGATTATAAATTCTGATATTTTAGAGCAGAAGAAACATTTTAGATCATTTTTTGAAAAGCCTCACGTTAAGAACTTTAATTAAAAAAAAAAAAAAAAAAAAAAATCAACCTCATTTATGTCGGAATTTAATTTAGCAATTAACAAAAATTAAAAAAAAAAAAAAAAAAAAAAAAAAAAAAAAAATAGAAGACATTTATTTGCTTTGCTTTGAAAACAGTTTAAAAAGACCACATTAAATAGTACACAATTCACTAACTTTAACGCCATAGTAAAACTAAATCTTATGAAACATTTTTGCATATTAAGTTCACATCATCATCATCCACATGAAATACCATCTTTCCAAATTTCATTACTTTCTGCCTTTTTTATTTGTATCCAGCATGCGAATGATATTACTTATGCCATTCGCCATTTTTATCCGTATCCAGCATGTGAATGCTTAAAATAACCAGCCAGAATATGTCACCTTGACGACATTAAAGCACGTCACTCTTTTTCGCCTTTTCCCGACAGTAAAACATGTAAGTCCAATTAAAATTAAACAATCGGCATCATACAAAAGGTTAAACTAATTAGCATATGTTTTATGCTTAAATACCAGACTAAGATAAAACGAAGTTTTTCAAGTTACTCCTTTGTTCTGCCACGTTTATTGGTGCCTTTCGTTTCTTGAAACTTTGGTTTCGAATAGTGTCTCAAAAGTACATTATTCGAACCTACAACAAAACGATTATTTACACATTAAAAGCAATTCAAATGCAGTGATCGTTAATAGAAACTGATAGTGTGGTCCAAAGAAATTTCTTGACAAAAGAATCGGTGACGGAATAGGCGAACTCTTCGAAAATGGCAAGATCTAAATGTCCAAGAACAATTACAGCAAAGGGTGATCATTATATTTCGTTAACAGCCGTCAGAATAAGTGGTAATTTATCACTCGGCTTTAAGGAGAAATTTCCATAGTTACAGGAAATAAATATACTCACAAACTGCCAGTAAGCACCTTCACCACAGCAGTATTTGTGCCTATATACTAATAACAGCTATGTGCACAAATACTACTGTGATGCAGTTAGAAGCTCAGTTTATCATGTTTGTGAACACATTCAATAGAAGTTTCTGTGCTTAATCGCGATTTATTCTGCACCCTGAAAGATCGACGAGTCTTATTTTATAGTCTGAAGATCCTGTCTGGTACATACGAAATAACCCAGTGAAACATGTTGACGGCGGAGCCAGTATATGTCATTCAAAATGGCAGCCGACGACATACAAACTATATAATTTTAACATACATATAAAATCTTTCAGCCAATTAACAAGTTAGGAAATAATTAGCTGCAAGTTAGTTTAAAATTTAAATGAACATGGTGTTAGCCTAGCACATCTAAATATAAATTTACATCTTAGTTCAGCTCTGTATCTGAGAAGCAATAATTTCCGTACCAATAAAACACTGATGAACTGTCTTTTGAAAAAAGCATAAATGATAACACAGGATAAGGTGAATTGCAAAAGAACCTTTTATATTTAAATTTATTTCACTCTCAGATAAGTTAGAAAGAAACAAGGGCAAAGCTATACGTAAGATATGACAAAAACAACCAATTACACTATCTTTAACAAAAACATCTGGGGATCAAAACTGAATGTTGCAAGTAAATAATATTAATTTAAGGAAGTTGAATAATATTTCAGATAAAAATAATATAATCAATATTCAAGACCTCTGGTGAAAAAGCAGTTACAAGAAAACAACAAATGATTTTATATTTCTTCAAAAAGTAAAATTATGGGCTCAAAATTGAGGGGATCAAAGATATGAAAATTACGAGCTCAAAAATTAAATGAAGAACATATTTTAATATTAAATTATTTTTCCGTTTTTTAAAATCCAAGGTTTTTTTCATTACCTTTATTTTCCTTTTCCTCGATAAGACTGCAAATAACACATACATCTGAGATCAAGAATCAATTTAAAAGTTACTGTTAAAATTAATTGTTTCAGTTTCAAAACATGACAGAACATTAAATTTTGAAAAACATAAATTTAATATAATGTTTAAAGGAACTCATGATCTGTGTAATATAAGAAACTAAAGAACATGAATGTTACCACCAGGAAGAACTTCACAAGAAATCAGACATTTTGCTTTTCAGTTTTAAAATAGATCCTATTAAAAATTATAATTGTTAATTAAAATGCCATTTAATGATATATATATACTAGTTTCCTGCATATAGATATTAAAAACAATAACGCTATAAATTTTAACAATTCATAAATTAATAAAAAAAGCGTTACAAATGACAAAGAAGAAAGTCCAATTTTCAGCGATATTATTTAATGATCATGCCTGGCTTTCAAGCCGAAGTTAATTTACAATCAATCAAAACTTCTCAAATTATTATCAGAACTTCTCAAATTATTAATTGTTGTATGATAGAATAAGGGAGATATTAAGTTCCGATTAAATGATATCCTGTGCTTGAGATTAATGGGAAAACATCAAATGATAACACACACCAAGACTGATTTTGATTTCAAATATTTCAGATGGAAATGCACTCACAGCTGACAAATCAGAAACATAGCATTATACTGATAAATATAGGAAATTTTTAAGACAAAATTAAACAACGGAATCATAACAGATAGTTTTCGCTATAGCTTAAAGCCGTTTATAGTTTCTTTTATGTGCAATGTTTATAAAAGCCAGTTTCCCTCAGAAGAAATATTACAAACCAATATAGAAAAGTTAAAATTACATACAAAAAACGAAAATCTTAAAAAGTTCCATAAGAATATCACTTAAAAGCTATTTCGAAATCAGATAGCCTAGCCCTTATGAATCAAATTCAAATAGTAATATACCTTGTCAGTCTGACAATTAGCGAGACTCACGTTATATGCATTAAAAGAACATCTATTGGCTCCAAATTGATCTTTATAATTATAACTCTGTTTCTGTATATAATTTTAATCTACATTTTTTAATTGGAAAATAATCTTTATTAAAGTTCTTAGCAAATGTAAACAATTCTTAGAACAACAACAATAATCTCTTTTGTTGCCATTCCAAAAAAAAATTGAATAGTCTTTCTGTTGCCATAACAAAAAACAAATAAAACGATATTAATCAGTATTTAACATTTCTGAATGCTTTCAAGCCACAACAGTACTCCTGACTCCAAACTAGTATTCTTTACATATACACTGACTACCAATAAGTATTTGAACACCTATGCAAATGACGATATCTGCGGTCCTAAGGTACGTCACGGATTCCGCCGGTATATATAGTGTAGGAAACAGCATCGGCTTTAGTCGCATGCAAGATGCATCGCAGTTCGGAGCTCTCTTATTTCGAGAAAGGTATAATTATCGGGTATCACAAATGTGGCCGATCCTTAAGGGACATATCTAGCGATCTGAAGTACCCAAAATTGACAGTGGCCTATGTGATTAAGAGGTGGAAGGTGAGAGGTGATTGTCGGAATGTGCCCCGAGTCGGCAGACCAACGAAACTGGGAGATAGAGACCGACGAGTGCTGTCAAGAGAAATTCGGAAGAACTGCACCCAACCGATGGCCCTCATCCGCGAGGAGTTTCAACAGGCATCCGGGAGTATTGTTTCAAAGAATACCATCCGTAAGGAAGCACATCTGCTTGGTTTTCATGGTCGTGCTGCTGCCCATAAGCCTTTGATCACAAAGTCCAACCGCGCTGCTCGGTTAATGTGGTGCAACGCACATCGAAATTGGACCGCAGATCAGTGGAAACGGGTTCTTTGAAGTGACGAATCAAGGTTCACCCTTTACCGTTCGGATGGCTGGGTCTGGGTCTGGCGTCTACCTGGAGAACGTCTCCTGCCAGAATGCATTGTGCCAACAGTCAAGTTCGGCGGAGGTGGAATTATGGTCTGGAGGTGTTTCTCCTGGTATGGGCTGGGACCCTTGGTCCTCTTTCATGGTAAGCTCAACTCCGATGCCTAACTGCACCATTTTGGATGACAATGTGCTTCCTACGTTGTGGCAGTTTTACGGCTTGGACCCCTGTTACTTTCAGGACGACAATGCCAGTTGTCATGTTTCGACTTTAACCAAGGCTTGGTATGGTGCCAATGGAGTTCATCGAATGGACTGGCCTGTCCAGAGTCCAGACCTGAACCCTATCGAGAACCTCTGGGACGAGTTGCATCGCCGAATTCAGGGGTGCACTACCCGTGCAAAATCGGTGAAGGAACTTCTATGTCTTCTTTAAGCCGAGTGGAAGAAAATACCTCTAGCTGTCATACAAAGACTTGTGGACTCTTGTCCCGGAGGGTCCACGCTGTAATTACCTCTCATGGAGGCTCTACCAACTATTGATTTTGAATAAAGTTAGTTTTTCTCTTCTATCACAGGTGTCCAAATACTTATTGGTAGTCAGTGTATAAGCGGCTTAAGTGTTTGTCGCCGATAGTTTATTGTTGCCACTCGGAAAAATGAGCGCGGAAATTAATGTTTCCGCAGTTTTCAATTAATATCTCGGCCGATTAAGTCGTACTAAGATGAGAACGGTATCGATGGATTCGGAGAATTTTTTGAAATCCGAGGATACGCGTCTCGAATTTCAACTCGGCGCCGTTCCGTAGATTTCGCCGTATGTGTGTGTGTATATACATATCCCACTTACTTATCAAGCTTTCGTTGTGTAGTAGTCAGCACGCTCGACGCGTGTTCAAGAGGTCAGTGGTTCGAGTCCCGGCGAGAGCCTTGCTCATTTTCCCCCTTCCCTGCTTCAATTAACCTAATGTCTCTACAGTGGCGCCAGAACTAAAAAGAGTGGTGGATGATGATTATCCACCCCTAGGATTTGGCGATTGGGTCCCCTAATCCCCAGTCGCCCTTTAAAAGGGGGAGTATATAAGGTATTTCTCCCACCCTCTTAGTAAACATTCGTGGTGCAGTGGTCAACACGCTGGAGGCGTATTCGAGAGGTCCGTGGTTCGAGTCCCGGAAAGGGCATTACTTATTTTTCACCTTCCCTGCTTCCAAATAACCTAATGTCTCTACAATATATACACTTACTTACATACACAAGTGCATATATTCATACACTGCTTAATCCGGCTCTGATAATTGAACAGTATCGAATTCAGTTTAGAGTATTTCTTACATTCACTATTCACTAGTGACAGATATTTAACTTGTTGTTCATGTTTGCCGAACAGTGTAGTTACGTTTCGGCTTCACTCCAGAACAAGCATGTAGAAAACGCACAATTAGGCCTTCTAGCTTATCAGTTTGTTTTTACAGCCACAAATAAGAAACAGTGTGCTGTAATATTAACGAAGTATTAGCTAAATATTTGTTTCCCTTCAGTGTTCTTTATATATGATGTGTAAGTTAAAAATGTAAATTGTCGGCAAAAATAAACTGTATTTTGACTAGAACAAGATCTTCATTGTCAACAGTCCCTGCAAACAAGAAAAGGTAATAAGTCATCTTTACAACAGAACATTTATTAGTTAGCGGATTCTGACAACGTTTATTAACAGCAGTTGATTGATTACGTATACGTGAAAAAGGCGTTATGTTTTGTGATGTCATATTTCAGAAATAAACGCTTTTCTGTTATCGCATCAGCATAGTTATTGATTTTAAGAAAATGTCAACACCCAAACTGTCAAAGTTGAACCGTCAAGCAACCGACAGACCAATTCTGTCGTCCGAGATCACAGACTTTTCAACTTGCGAACAAGGTGTCAGTGCCATGCGAACAAGGTCAAGAATTGGCTGACTACCAAGCATAAACCTCAATTAAATTTTTATCAAATGATTACATTAATAATAATTAGTTACAGCAGATGCGTTAACAACTTCTACCAACGGAAAACATTTATGCAATCACAACTGTAAGAAAAATGGATAATAGAAATATATTTAAATTAATGCATAGTTCAATTACTTAACTTTTTTTTTAATTCCAAACATCAAATGGAAATAATTATTATATTTTTAAGAATTTGAAATGTAGATATGAATAATTAGTTAGCTAATTATTAGTTTTAGAAGTTTTAATTTTAAAACAGACATGATTCCTTTTTATAAAATGCGCACATGAAAAACTTATAAGAGAAATCAATAATGATCGAAACCTAGAACGAAACCTAAAACAATAGTAAAACCTCCTGATATTAAAAACGGGTCTAAAAACTAATTGCTGAAAAATGGCTTTCTGATTCGCCCACGGAATAAATGTTTACTTTCACCGTAACTTTTCAACCCAATATCTCTCCAACGTCGATTACAACGCAAACAATTTTTTTCGCAGGCACTCGTTCAGTCGATAAGTATCTCGAAAATGCTCATCGATTAAAATCTTCCGCTAATAAAATGCACATAAAAATATATTATCCTGCATTTTTTGGACGCAGACAAGTGATTTTTGTTCCAATAGCGAGGACACTGATTTTTTTTCGGGTGTGGGGGGGGGGATGTCTTAGAATATTTATTTCTTTAAATTCTTCCCAATATAAGATTTTATGAAGCTTTTCATGAATTATGAAATTAAAAAATGAATATGTTTCATGAAATATCTTCTAGAATTATTAAAATGATTCCAGAAATTTAAAAAATAAATATACGTTGTTCATTTGAGTAACGTAATTTCGGACATCATGTTCAGTTAACTAATTTTTTACTAATCAGTTTTTAATTAGTCCTTTCTGGTTCCTTAGAAGTGTGGGCAATGATGTTGAAAGATAAACGCAGAAGAAATCTTTGTAAGATATATCTTAAGAAGCATATTTAAAGGCAGTGGGGAAAAGGGAGAGGAAGTACAGCAAAATGATTCAGATACAAATTTTATCAACTATTATCATTTTATTTCTACATCCAAAATAAAAGGCACTAAAGGATATTAGAGGATAAAGTCAGTACGCAATCCATTAACATGCAAACAGTACTGGGGAGGGGCAGGAAAAGACGGTTTTGGTTTGATTACGCAACGCACTCGAAGGCTCGCCTTCATGAAGGACTTTCTAAGGGAAACTTGATCGTATGCACGTTACACATGGAGAACCACGAAACACCCATGAGTCTGCCCGTTCCCCGGAATTCTAACCCCAGACAGAACTACCAGTCTTCAGCGATTTTACTGCTTGACAGCTGATGTGCAGGGGAGGAAATATTGATATGCTAAATCCTACATTAGGCTGTTGTCTCCTTGAAGAAGCGATTATAGAGATATACGCATCTTTCATTTTTCGATGTATGCCAAATACTACATGAAGCTGTTGTCTCCTTGAAGAATTGATTATATAGATAATCTTTCATTTTTTGACAAAATGCTTATCATCCGCTATTTCGACTCGTTTCATTACTACTCGAAACAAAGCATGCCGTTATATATTTTAAGATACGCTATTATTTATTTTAAAGTATTTCTGTACATATAAAACATTAAGCTTATTTTTAGCACTAATCTACATATAAAATTAGTATTTACGTTACACTGCAAAAAAAATTTATTTGCAGGTTAAAAGACTTGCAATCGACAACGGTCTCTAGCCTAAGCAAAAGGGGGAACATGTGTGTGTGCACGTATATATAAAACAAACTATTATATACACTGACTACCAATAAGTATTCGGACACCTGTGATAGAATAAAAAACTAACTTTATTCAAAATCAATAGTTGGTAGAGCTTCCACGAGAGGTAATTACAGCGTGGACCCTCCGAGGCATACTTTCCACAAGTCTTTGTATGACAGCTAATGGTATTTTCTTCCACTCGGCTTGGAGAAGACTTAGGAGTTCCTTCACCGATTTCGCACGGGTAGTGCACCCCTGAATTCGGCGATGCAACTCGTCCCAGAGGTTCTCGATAAGGTTCAGGTCTGGACTCTGGGCAGGCCAGTCCATTCGATGAACTCCATTGACACCATACCAAGCCTTGGTTAACGTCGAAACATGACAACTGGCATTGTCGTCCTGAAAGTAACAGGTCCCAAGCTGTAAAACTGCCACAACGTAGGAAGCACATTGTCATCCAAAATGGTGCAGTTAGGCATCGGAGTTGAGCTTACCATGAAAGAGGACCAAGGGTCCCAGCCCATACCAGGAGAAACACCTCCAGACCATAATTCCACCTCCGCCGAACTTGACTGTTGGCACAATGCATTCTGGCAGGAGACGTTCTCCAGGTAGACGCCAGACCCAGACCCAGCCATCCGAATGGTAAAGGGTGAACCTTGATTCGTCACTCCAAAGAACCCGTTTCCACTGATCTACGGTCCAATTTAGATGTGCGTTGCACCACATTAACCGAGCAGCGCGCTTGGACTTTGTGATCAAAGGCTTATGGGCAGCAGCACGACCATGAAAACCAAGCAGATGTGCTTCCTTACGGATGGTATTCATTGAAACAATACTCCCGGATGCCTGTTGAAACTCCTCGCGGATGACGGCCATCGGTTGGGTGCGGTTCTTCCGAATTTCTCTAGACAGCACTCGTCGATCCCTATCTCTCAGTTTCGTTAGTCTGCCGACTCGGGGCACATTCCGACAATCACCGCTCACCTTCCACATCTTAATCACATAGGCCACTGTCGATTTTGGGTACTTCAGATCGCTAGATATGTTCCTTAAGGATCGGCCACATTTGTGATACCCGATAATTATACTTTTCTGGAAATCAGAGATCTCCGAATTGCGAGGCATTTTGCATGCGACTAAAGCAGATGCTGTTTCCTACACGATATATACCGGCGGAGTCCGTAACGTACCTTAGGATCGCATATATCGTCATTTGCATAGGTGTACAAATACTTATTGGTAGTCAGTGTATAAAACATACCGCCTTATATATAAAACAATGTATATATCGCTACTATGGTAGAAAAAGGGCACAACTCGAAAAACCTTTAATTCAGAGGAAAACTTCCCAAGAACGTTTAACCAAAGTTTTAGTGAATATGAAGGTTCCTTCCACATAAAAATACGAGTATATCACATTTTGGTTCTGATTGACACATAAGAGACAAATCGCAATTTTTGAGTTATGCCGGTTTTCTTCCAAAGTAGCGATATATATGAAAAAAACATAACATCCAAATTACTAACTTTAATTTAGTCCCCTTCTTGGAATCTAAACTGGAAAAACTAATCTGCAATGCCGTAAGGCTCTTGTCCAATATAAATTTCAAGCCGCCCAACCGGTATAGTGTTTAGCGTCGCTGACTGCCGTACCGAAGGGCAAGGGTTCGAATCCCGGATAAGGCATGAATGTTTGTGAATGTATATTGTCGGTACGGCATAGCAGCAATGTATATATATATCCAGCCATATATACATGGATACATATCCAGCCCGATGAATCGTCGGGAAGTGATCTAGAACTGCCAAGTGTTCAAGCGGTCATACACACTCAACCATTGAAACATGCTAATTCGATTCAATGCATAATTATAATACATCATATTTACTTACTCAAATTACTTCCGCTTAAAATGAAAGCAGGGAATATTTTATACGGATGCTACAGACTTAGGAATTCAAAAATTTTATATTAGACTATAGGAATTCAAAAATTTTATATATATATATTTTTTTTTATGAAAAACACTTGATCTCCCCGGCTCAGAGGAAGAGAATTTCAAAAGGAAATTTTATCTAAAAATTGTGCTATACCTCAAAATGTAGCAAACATGATTAAAAATGAAATTTACTGGGCTTATTAGCTTTAACATGTGTATTTTATGCATAAGCTTATTTCGCGCTATTGCGCGACCAGCTTCAATCTACAACAGTAAAGTAAATACCACACAATAAGTCTCACGAATTTTATGATTTCTCAGTATATAGAAGGAGAATTAAATTATGAGAATCAGTTTATAAGGCAAAATATAAACAAAAGAGAAGGAAATCATCAATATTATTATTTTATATTCAAAGCATGTTCATCTCTTTCGCATTGATTCACCTAGTGGAACGATCTAACATAGCCTGAAACGAATTGCGTAAACTTCTTCTGGTACTGCCCGAAGATTTAATATTAGAGCCCTTTGAATAGCTTGTCGGCCTTTCAAAGATACCTTTCCAAAGATAACTTCAGTTTTGGGAACAGAAAGAATAATCGCACGTAAATAAAGTTAGGGAATCATCGTTAATGGATTAAGCATAGACAATTACTTTTTGACAAAGTATGCTTGCACAACTACTACTCGTTCAGCAGTCTTATAAAGACAGCCTGCTGCCATCTGCTGAACACTCGAGTCAGACCCGGGGAATCCTCTCCCAAAGACGTTTTCAAAAAGCTTATGTAAAAGTAGCACTGAAAGTTTTACAAGTAGTTTTACTGGAAACAAATTCATGAAGAATACTGCCTTCCTTTCTTTAAAATACGCCAACATGTTTTGTCGAAATATGTCAACTTTTTAGGACATTCATGTTCTCCCCACTTCTCTCTAGGTGGTGTTGGTGACTCCCATGCATAACTTTGGCATTTAGCTGAAGGATCACAGCAAAAATGTCATGCTTCTTTCTCCCCAATCATCGATTTGATAGCTCTAACAAGACTAGAGGTCTTTTGCATACTGAACAAGATCAGATTTTGCGTCTTCAGATGAATGTGACACAAACTGGAATTTTTTCTCTTATCCAAATATTCAACTAAAATTTGACTAATCATCACGTGATTATGTTCGTCACAACAATAGTTCTTCCTACAACTCTTCTCTGATTTCTGAAAGTCTTCCCATTTTAAGCAGACCTCGGAGATTAGATCCAATTGCATCTTGGACTGTTTCTATACCATTTTGAAATCATACATATCATCTGAGTATCTATGCACGAGAAAAAAAATATATCCATATACACTATAATTGCCTCAATAACACCTTTTTTAAAAAAAATTAAAGGAAAATTTAATGTTCGTTCTTCGTTCTATGTCTATGCTGCTTAAGTTAAACAATTCTCTCATTTATTAAACACTATGCATGATGGAAAATGACGTCATATTTCCCATCGCGTTTAATGTGGGGCACTGGAATGTTGCCAGATTAAAAATGAAGGTTGGCCATTAGAATGACACGGTCGTTCACAAATGAATGGCATTTATATCTTGGGTGTAATAAAAATCACTCATTAATTAATTCTTAGACCTTGCATACATACGTTAACACTATATAACACACAGTATTAAAAAAAGGAACCTAGGCTCTGTTGTGTGCTCCTTGGAATAACTCTTTCAATTCCTCTCATGAACTCTTCTTCTGCTTCTTTCTGTTAAATATAAGAGGCCCAGTTTTCAACCTATTTCAATGTTTGGCATGTTTTTCTAAGTACTTGAAATATTTCTCTAAGTCTCAATCTTTGTCGTGTTTCTTAAGTTTTATTGCTTGACGTGTTTCTTTAAGTCTCAACCTGTTTCAATGTTCTCGCGTTTCTAACATTTGTTGCTACTTACTGATTAAAAACAAGAGACGTGACACTCTTTACTTAAGCATTTAAAGAAAGCATAATTAATAATCCTTATTTTGGTATAATATTTCATGAAAAAGTTTAGAATACTGCAATAAATAATAGATTGCATTTAAGAAACCGTCGAATGACTGTTAGTTGGCCTAATTTCAGCATAGTAACAACGAAAACGTTTGAAATATTGTACGACTATAATTCAGAGATACTACGCGAGCAAAATGACATCGACAAATTATACTTTTGCAAGATTACCAGAAACCTTCGATGTATTTGAGAAGCGTTATTAAAAAAACTATACATAACAAATAAAAAAAATAACACAAGTGCCTGTATTTAGCCTTTAATCTTCTAATCAAATGTCCAGTAGTAGTTGCTTTTATAATAATCACTTACATGAACATAATATATAAGTACAAATCTTTTCGTATTTTAAACGAGATAGTTTCTCAGGATTTGGCAAAGACTATGTTCGTACATAATCGAAAGTTAAAAACAACTTACTTCTTAGCCTTCAATACACAATCGTTGTAATTCTAAATAACGCTTAACACATTCACAGCTGCTTGAATCCTTCGAACTCATTCTCTTGGAATATTGTTTAAACCTGTGGTTTTCCTGAATATCTTCAATGCTATTAAAATGTTGAACTATACAGTATTTTCTCCCTTTCCGCATGCCTTCCTGATTAACTGGAAGAACGCTAAACGCGTATTCGGAAGGTCCGGTTTTCGAATCCAGCAAGGGCACTGCACATTTTTCACGTTCCTGCATCGATATAACTTAATGACTCTACAGAACTTTCAGCTGAATCTTCTCTTTAGGGAAAAGAAAGAAGTCTGCAGATGCCAACAATCTGGCATGAATGAAGATACCTTTCGCTTCAAGAATGTGGTTGACAAGAATGGAATTGACAGACATAGCATAACAGACAAAGCAAAAACAAATGTTTCTTTTTTTCCAAGATATTCCAAGTCAATTTTGAGTACACTGCTTTTACTTATGTTAAAAGCGAAACACACGCACGTTAGCAACAATTAGCTGTTCTTTCTGCGAATAATGAGAGTTTCAGAGTTCATCGTTAATATATTTGAGTCCATCACGAAATCATGATCCAATGAAAAACATTAGGCCTGATCTCCATATGCTTTATTCAATATTTCAAACATCTCCTATGCTGTTTTCCCCCCTCCTCTTCACAGCAAAGAGTTCAGCTTTAAAGTCCACAGTAAATGTTCACTAGACCAAAGCAAACGATTAACTGCATACAGAATTCTGACGGTAAGCAGACAATATCTTGGGAAAAGCAAGTTGAGATATCACAGTAATAAATGTTGCCACTTATGATTTTGCCAGTTTGTTGGAATTTGAAAAAAAAATAATTAGTTCTAAAACTTAGTAGAGCACTTTGTAGAGTCGGTTATTCATCGAAATAATAAATATTTTCACATTAAAATGTTCATAATGGTCAATATAAACGTGAAGGAAGCAACATACAGAGTATTCCCCAGGCTAAAAAAAGTCTAATGCGGCACCACATGATTACGCGGCCTATTAAATTACACACATTTTTTTCTACACTTCATTTAAACTTATTTCCTGGAATTTCATTAAAGATATATTTCTCATTCGATCAATTCAGTTCTCACTTCGTGAAAAGGCAAAAACACATAAAACCTCAAACCATTTTCCTTAAAAATTATAAAACATAGAAAAACCTAAAACACCAAATAAAGTTTTTTTTTTTTTTTTTTTTTTTTTTTTTTTTAAAAGAATTAAAGTTAAGAATTTTCATGCAAAAACCAGCTATTCGGACAGCAGGCAGAAAACCAAAATTTCCCGTGCACAAAATTTAAAGTTAACTTTTGGTCCCACTGGGCAAAAAGGCACTGAAGTTGAAGCACCAACTGACTTAATTCACTGTTCTACTGAGTGCTTCAAATGTAAACGAATGGTGGCTGCGTTAGGCCGAGCGCCACTTGAAGTTTTAAACTAGTGATAATTCTAGAACTACAGCATGCAGATTACGTTAAATTTAAAAATTAATATATATATATATATATATATATATATATATTAATTTTTAAATTTTAACAAACATGTAAATACGTAAAAAAGCAAATTTAAAGTTAAAATAATGTGCAAACATATAAAAGAATTAATTTTCGAACTAATTTACAATATCATTTAAATTCAGATAGCATAAGTAAATCAAGTGCAAAAACAAAACATGAAAATAAATTCACCAATTTAACAAATTAAAATTAATCTAATTTTTTTTTTAAATGCATAAGTGAATGACTGTTGAGCAGGCAGGAGACAGACTTATCAAGGGAAAGTTGCCTCCTAACCTAACTCTTCAATCATTCAATTCGTGTTTCGTCATTCATGCAAGCAAGGGTAAAAGTCAAAACCAAAAGTAGTGAAGAATGTCCAAAAAGAAATACCAACTAAGTGGTACCTTGAGTAATTAGCAATTAAAATTAAAGGTCGAAAGGAAAAAACCAATAATGAAGTATTTTGAGAAATAAGCAATGTAAAGTTTAGTATTAAATTAAACTTTTTTAAAAAATTAAATTTTCCAGAAAAATTAATTTAGAAACCAATGCATTTTAGAAACCCTTGTTTACAGAAACCTCCCCGACACGAATATGCATTAATTAAAAAGGAACTAGACAAATTAATATAAACCAATAAGTAACTAAAAAGAACTAATTCATAATTTATAAAAAACAAATATATACTTAAAAATAATTACCTATCTAGAAAATACTTAAATACTACATAAAAAATACTTAAAAGCAAGTAAATAGTAAGTTTCAATACTAAGTTTTAATACTAACTTACCTACCATATAAGCGTTGGGGTCTGCAAAAGTATTTCCAAAGTGATATTAGTGTGTTCTGCAAATTATATAGATGGCGCTAATGTAAGTAAAGTTGAGTGTCAAGCCGCTATCTTTAATATTAAAATATTTAAATAATATAAATCTAGAAAAAATCAAAGAATATCCTAAAAGTATGTAATTCAAGTTTTAATTTTAACTGATCAACTATTTATAGTAGGGAGTTTAGTAGCTGAGCCAATCAAGTGTTTATTGTGAATTAATAAATGTAAACTTGTTTGTGATGCTACATGTGTGTTCTGTTGAAAAATTGTGTAAATAATGCAAATAATAACGTTAAGTGAAAAAATTATTTTTTTGTGAAAATCGCAAATTAAAAAGTAATAATTATAAAGTAATTAAGTAAAACTGAAATGTTTAAAAATTTTAAAAAAGTTTTAAGTAAAATTTAAAATTAAAATTTAAAGTCTTCAAATGTCTTAAAAAATTCCCCAAATTTTTTTAAGTAAAATTTAAATTTTGAAAAGAAATCCTAAAATTTTTTTTTTTTTTTAAATTTTCAGAAATTTCTTAGAAATTTCCCAGAAATTTGCCAAAAATTCCTTTAAAAAATGCTTATTAAAATCTAAATCTAAAGAAAGAAAAAACTGAAGGTTTTAATAATCTTGATTCCAACTGGTATATCAAAACTTTACTAAATTACTGGCTAAAGTATGGAAACACACGCACTTTAGCGTAATTAGGAAAATTAGGAAAATTTAGGAAAATTAGAAGAAGATTAAAATTTTCACTCAATTCGGGCTATAATTGAGACTTTTGAAACGAGTTAGCCCTTTATTAGTAAAAGAAAAGAATCCAGTATTGATTAAATATACATATTTACAAATTTATTTACAATAAAATGTACAAGATAAGTCCTTTACTCTTCTATATCCTCCATTACCCTCCAGCTAAGGTTTAAGGTAATGTTATCATACCGTAAAGAGCCAAAAAATTATAAAGTAAAGTTAATGCCTGCCTTTTTAATATATAAATTAATAAATTTTGGTGGTACTTGGTTATCAACTTGAATATTAATTAGCTTTATTATTTCTTCCTTTAAATCTTCTATTTCAGTACATATATTTATTATTCTGATTATTTGGCTATGAAACGTGTTTTCTATTACTTTTCTAGAGATATTAGAGTTCCAATTAATTAGCTTAATAGTACGAAAATGGAAATTCCTTCTTTTATCATATAATTTAATTTTGCTGTGTTAATAATTAACAGGTCTAGGTATTCAATAGTATCTTGATTCGTATTAGTTTTATTAAGTGTTAAACTATTTGAGTAAATTTTGAATTTCTCAAAACCAGAATTATTATTGAAAGTTATAATATAATCTATGTAACTAAATGTATGTGCAAATAGCTTTAATTCATTCTTATTTAAACTTTGTTGGAATTTATATTCATAAGTAAAAAGAAATAGGTTACTTATTTGTGTAGAACTGTTTGCTCCCATAGGAATTCCTCTCACTTGCTGAAAGATCTTATTATTGAATTTAATGTAGTTATTAAATAATGCACAATTCAGATAAGTATTCCATTTTTCAATACAAAGGATGTCAAGTATGTGAGGAAAAAGTTGTGGAAGTTGCATTAAACTAGTAAAAATTTCTTCTAATGGTAGAGAAGTATAAAAGTTTTCAAAGTCATAGCAGTTAATGTTCTTTTTTTTTATTTTTATTTTTCAGCTGCTGTATAATATAAATGGAGTCATTTTTTACCGTTCATCATTTACTTGTGATATTTAAAGTGAAAAACATGTCAGTAAATAAAGTGCATTTACGAACTGCATTTTGTATGAATTCCAAAAAAGAAGCAACGCATCGGTTGCATGTAAAAATTTATGTGCGGTATTTGGAAAAGATATTGTAGATGTTCGTACTTGTCAAAGATGGTTTAGCAAATTTCGTTCCGGGCATCTGAGCCTCCAAGGAAGTGATCGATCTTGACGACCATTTAAGATCGATAATGATGTTTTGCGATCCATGTTGGAAAATAATCCACATTTAACAAGTAGAGAAATTGCAGATGAGTTTGGCGTTCATCATACAACTGTTGGAGATCACATTAAATCTCTTGGGTTTTTGTTAAAGCAAAGTGTTCGGGTTCCACATGAATTAACAGAAAAGAATTTGTCTGATTGTGTAAGAATGTGTTCATCACATCTGATTAGACACAATGTGGAGCCGTTTTTGGACAGGCTGATTACTGGAGATGAAAAGTGGATTCTTTACAAGAATATTAAGATAAAAAAATCTTACTGCAAACCAGGAACATCATCAGCAACAGTTCCAAAAACAAGTATCCATCAACGAAAAGTACTGCTTTGTTTGTAGCGGGACAGGAAAGGTCCAGTGTACTACGATTTGCTGAAACAGGGAAAACCCATTAACGCGGACCTGTACTGCAATCAGCTGGATAAATTGAATGCAGCTATCAAAGAAAAAAGGCCAGCATTAGAGTCCAGAAAAGGAATAGTGTTCCACCACGAATAATGCTCGACGCATACTGCAATGGTGACACAACAAAAACTGAATGCGTTAGGATAGAAGTCCTTAGTCACCCACCGTATTCACCTGATATTGCACCATCTGATTATTACCTGTTCAGATCTCTGCAAAATTATCTAACGGGAAAAAAATCCAAGTCATTTGAAAGTGTTTCTAAGACAGTTGCTGACTATTTTAATTGCAAGGACGAGAACTTCTACAAAACAGGAATTTACAGGTTACCTGAAAGATGGCAACAGTTTGTAACAAAAAACGGAGCATATATAATTGATTAATATTAAACACATATTTTTATAAATGAATTCAAATATTTTCTTTTAAATACGACAGAACTTTCTCTCCAACTCAATATTAGCTTAATGCGCAAAAATACTATGCATGATTAAATTGTTATTTAAAAAAATTGTTTTCTAATTATACAATGCGCAACTAGGAAGGTGCACAACTAGACGTTATAGCAGTCCCATAAATAAAATTTCAACGTTCTAATGCTAATCCTTTTTGAGTTATACGAGATAATATACATACGTAAGAAGGTATAGACGTCACGAAAGGAATCCATTTTATGAATCCGTTTTGGACAAAACAGTCCTTTATTCTGTCTGTACGTACAGATGTTGTTTAATGGATTCGAGAGTGGTCAAAATGGATATTTTCGTTAAAATACGATAGCTGATTTTTTTTTTTTTTTTTTTTTTTTTTTTTTTTGCGATTATAATACTTACTTTACTTCAATAAAGAAGTAAAAAGGAAATAAAAGGAGAGAGAAAGAAAATAAAACGTGATGCTTTAAATTCTAAAACAGTGTTGTGTTAAAATACGATTAAACAGACTCTCCGCAATAAAATGTTGCAAATCTTCCTGATATAAAATTTAATATTTAAAATTTTATTTATTGCCTGGTTAATGTGCTCAGCGAATTCCATCCCGTACTTTCCATAAGCATTAAAATTTCAATCGAATTTCAGTTATCTAACATACAGTTTGATAAGGTTATCTGAAATAATTTGACAAGAATGTACACTTACATAAAACAAATTGATATTTTTGTTAAATATGAAGTACAGTTTTCCTGATACGTATATTGACTTTGCGAATGTTGTTACTAGGTCCTCCTACTCATGAACAGAAATACTTTTAAGTTCTTCCTGTGAGTTCTCTTATGAGTTTTGTTAATAGATATCAAGAGAGACACCCACAAACAAACCGCGCAAGTTTTGTTTACGGATATCATGTTATGTTCACCTTTAATTACAGTACGTGTGTTCTAGTAAATTTATAGATGAAGTGATTTCTGGATTATATTCTACAATGTCTTTGATTAATTACTCATGTTCTTGATGAATATGTAATATTATGAATATGTTCTTCATGAATATGTAATATTATGAATATGTTCTTCATGAATATGAGGATTGTCTAAAGATGAAAAAAAATCAGCAATGCCCTCAATTCCGGAACTTCCGATGCTAGCCGGATGTGCTTTCCAACTAAACCACGAAGGCACATGATAAGGTTGAATAAAATTTATTCCCACAATTATATAGAAGCCTAACACCATACTAGTTCTTTGCTTTATGTAATAGAAAATCGCCAACGACTTACCTGCATACAATTTTTTAAGGATAAAATTGATTATTTGTTTTATTAGTTAATCTATTACGAGACAATACAATAGCCGTTTGCCTGAGAAAGGGTATATTAGAAACTCCCTTTTCTCAGCAAAAGTGGCTAGTATTAAAATTACATTTAGGGGGAAATGAAAACACCATGCAATCAGTCGTTATAGGGGAACCAAACACGTGACGAACTACCAGATTTCATATTTTTTATCTATTCTGCAAATGACGACCTTCAATTATAAAACTAAAAAGAAATAGAGTATTAAAGTTTCCTTTAAGGTAAATCGGCTTCCCTTCAATGTGTAATTATAAAAGAATTTGTTTCTTTAAGGGGTCTTCGAGAAAATTACCTCACCCTACCCCTCTTATGCCCAAGTAACACTATTAACATTTGATTATCATTTAATGACTGCAAAAAAGAAAACTAACAAGCTAAAATGTAATTGCATGCTAAAGAAGAAACATCTCCTTTAAAAAATACACAATTGTTTTCAGAAAGGAAAAACACTGGAAGGAATTAACAGTAACGGTTATTGCATATTCCTTCATTACAGTTAAACACGTGAGATGCTTATCTATTTTTTAAGGGAGATTTTAAATAAATGACATTGGAGAGCATTCCATTCGGGGGAAAACCGCAGAAATTTCCATGTAACACCAGTTTCAGAGAATAGAGAACCCGGAAAACGAATGAACCAAATGTATCGAGTTCTGTATTCGCAGAATACGAAGTTAATGCAATTAACCCATTTGATGTGGGTTGACATACAATAAAAATAAAATACTGCTTCTTTTCTTTTAGATACATAAACAATACTAATTCTCCGTTCTAGCCAAATGGCAGGATATTTTTAGTGTAGACTTTTGAAAAAACAGGTATTTTTACTTTCTCCAGATTTTTTTTTTTTTTTTTTTTTTAAACTTTCGCCGGCAATTAACAGCTTCCTTATTGAGAAAAACTATAACTACAATTTCCCAAGCACACTACAAATTATACTTAATTAATATTATGCTAAACACTGGCAATACCTCGCAGAATTTAAAATTAAGACGGAATTGTCGGACTGTAGGAATTATAAAGATATTGTAGAAAAAGCAGTTTTGTAAATGTAATTTTAGATAGTAAATTACAAGAAAGGAAAATTTTGCAGGAAGTTCTACGTATAGTAAGTTTGCAAAACATTTGCTATCTGAAAATATAGTGAAGATAAATCACAGAATATGCATAATTTATCTTACTTAATCAATTTAAGCTTTGGAATCTCTGTTTGTTATTGCATGAAAACTTTCCAGAATTTGAATATCCGTCTTTGAATATATTATTATTATTATTATTATTATTATTAGGTTTGGAGGCAACTTCCCCTTGATAAGTCTGTCTCCTGCCTGCTCAATAGTTATTCACTTATGCATTTTAAAAAAAAAAAATTAGATTAATTTTAATTTGCTAAATTGGTGAATTTACTTCCATGGTTTGGAACTTGATTTACTTATGCTATCTGAATTTAAATGATATTGTTGATTAGTTCGAAAATTAAATCTTTTATATGTTTGCACATTTTTTTTATTATTTTAACTTTAAATTTGCTTTTTTACGTATATACATTATATATATGTGTTTGTGTGTGTAATGAAACTGTGGTTCGATAACACGAGATGAAAGATTTGATTATGGAAACGGCACAAACTTGAATGAAAATTTTAGCTGAAACAGGACTTTTCCCATGATTCACTGTGAACATAGCTTGACAAACTCGTGCATAATTTTTCATATAATTAGAACTGGCCGAAGAATGTAATGGCAGAACAATTTTGGAGGCATTGAAATACGAACGCTGAGACGTAGATGCGTAGAAATACTAATTGCGTAGATACTTGATGCTTAGAGCGTCCATCCATTTTTGAAGAAGCAGTTGAGCCGGATTAAATTCCTTTTTTATTTATTTAAATTCCCATTCTGTGGACACAATTCACTTGGCACTCTACTTGTGCCTATTAATGAAAATTTACAGTTTTGATATTATTGCCATAGAAGCGAATATAGCACGACACACATGACTGCAGAAAGACGTCTGGCCAAGCGCAAAGCACAAGCAAAAGTGACGCATCAGTTCATAGAAAGAAGGGAGAGAGTCGAAAGTTTCAGTTTACAATTTGGTGATTGGTTAAAAGACATCTGTATTAAGGGTTACGAAAGATCGCATGATTAATTTGAATGACGCAGTTTAGACTTACAGCGCTATTTTTAGGACAGATAGATGAAGTTCCCAAATAAAATAAAAAATAAAAGAGATTAAAGTAAATTAAGTTTAGAAATTTGCTTTCCTATTTTTTATCTTACATATATGTTACTGTAAAAGCCCGAAATCTAAAACCTAGCTTTAACCAGTCCGAAGTATGTTTTAATATGATTCCGCTTGGAACTTTTACCAAGCCTTCGCGCTAAAACCTAGGAGTTACCAACGCCTTCCGGTAAAAGCCTGAAACGAGGTATTACTTATGATAGGATTTTTCATTCGCAGATATGTTGTATACGGTGTGTCCCAAAAAAATTAAAACACACTTTATCTTTTTAATTGATAATATAAATAGTAAAAGTGATCAAAATAAAGTACGATTTAAGATTATGTCGATGAAACTGTCTTACAAGGATTTTGCAAAGAGTTACAAGATATAAAATTTTTAAAAAAATGCATTATGCCATTTCACAAATAAGATCCCATGTGAAAAAGCTGAATTAATGCACAATTCTGTCGATAAGTACTAATAGAGATTGTAATAATTTTTAAAACCAATTTTGGCAGTAGTTAAAAAAATTAAATTGATTATAGTTAAAATTAATTAGTTTAGAAAAAAATAATAAAAATTATGAAATTTCAAATTAAGGAAAATAAAGTCTTTTTTTTTTAATACATCTAATACTTCTTACTACTTGTTGCCGCAAGGTTTACTGTTATAGCATTCGGAATTACACTTCTTTGAACAATTGTATTTTCTGAGTGCAATGTGCCCCAATCAAAGAAAGTTTTTTACTTCTTTCACGTGCACTTATTTCTCCAGTACCAACTTCTTCGATGTTTAAAAAAATTTCTTTGCAAAAGGTAACATGGTTTCTTGTGTAGAATGATTTTAATTTACCAAACGTAGTACCAAGAACATAAAACTCATCATCTTTAATGTCTGTAATACTGGCTATTACTGATTTTAAATCTTGTTTCGATCAATCAATATCAGGTACTTTTATTTTAACATTTTATCCTAGACTAAAGGTTCCCGAAAAGTTTCAGTAAAAGCAAACTTCATCTTCTTTGCCTGCTTCTCAAGTCCTTCCTTAGCTGTCTATCGAAACACTTTCACATTTTGAACTTTGTTGATAAACGCAACCGTTATGTCAGATTTCTTCAATTTGAACTTCAGTATCTACTTCCATCGTTATGCATGATTCTTTTTCATTTGGTATTATTATTATTATTATCTTGCGATTCTAAATCAGCTGTTCATTCGAGATTCGTGCCTTCATCTTCTGTATTAACAATGCAGTCATTATTAATATTTATATTTTTTTCTAAATCCTCTTCAGTGGACATGTTACTAATCAAATTACGTGGAAAAATTGAGTTACCAAGTCCCAGTTTCATAGGACAACCAAATATAGCTTTGTAAGGTGAACATTTGATTCCCTCTTGATATGCTTGTTTTTCATTGCGTGAACAAATTTTAATCCTTCCGACCACCTTTTTATGTCTTATTTATTTCCATCTATGTGGCCAATATATTCTCAACATCTTGTTTCCCCGGTTTAACAGAACCTTGCGACTGACTCTGTCTCGGCTTACCGTAAACTACTTTTATATCACTGCACATTTCACATAAACTGTTTATGATTTGGTTGCAAAATTCCCTCCCATTGTCAGGATGGAGACCAAAAGTTGTGAAAATATCAAGAAGGTGATACGTTACTTCATCAGCTCTTCTACCGTGCAGACTTCGGCGTAGGACGAATTTTGTAAGTTGATCTTTCTATACCAGTAAAATGAAT
The DNA here is from genome assembly GCF_044657685.1 of Stegodyphus dumicola. Lineage (NCBI taxonomy): Eukaryota > Metazoa > Arthropoda > Arachnida > Araneae > Eresidae > Stegodyphus > Stegodyphus dumicola. The sequence goes on along the minus strand of NC_140770.1, from coordinate 118,208,187 downwards.
TTTATATCACGATCAGGACTGGACTGCATATCTATTAGGTCGACCTGGCATCGAGAAATCATTTTGTTAGGCACAGCTGGTTTGATTACGATCCCTTTTTTCACAATTTTTTGTTTCTTTCTGACACTGTTTCACACAGTCTCAAATGCTGTCCATAAATTCTACTATTACATTCTTGTACTTTCGATTCAGTTCCTTAATCATACAGGTTCTTCCACCATGGTCAACTGCGATATGAGCGTTATGTATGACGTTGACAACGATTTCATCAACTGTAACATAAGCAGGATTTCCGCTTTTTCTACAGATAGTGGTGCCATAGGTTTGTCCTCTTCTCCAATATTTAGAATATCATAGAGTTTTAACCTTCTGTAATGAACTGATAGTTTCTGTTTCACACATTTTGCTTCTTTCACTTCATTTATTAAAGAAGTGTATTTCTCATTTGTTAAATAAAAGCTGTTATAGTGCTTATTTTTTACAGATTCAGACAAAATGCCGTAAAACGTTCAACGCATAACATCACTCATTTCCTTTCAGCAAAACAAAAAATGCAAAATATGTTGAAAAGGAAACAAACTGCTTCAATTTTAGATTTAGCCGCTTACACTTGTTTGAATTCGCTCGAAGCTAAAATTCAAATGGCGCAAATTAAAGAAGCAGAAACAGAAAAGTGCCGCGACGGAATTTGCAAGCTCAGATTTATTCAGAGTCGATTTAAATCCCTCGTTTCGAGCTTTTACCTGAAGACGTTGGTAATTCCTGTTTTACCAAAAAGGTTTGGTAAAAACTAGGTTTTACCATTTACCAGACTTCGAGCTTTTACAGTAACATATATATGTAAGATATAACAAAATACGATAGTTGTTTTAAAAATAATTGGCGACCTTAAAATTAACGGTTCTAGATTTGGTGCTCTCCCCCTAAATTCATCTCTTCTCCCAAATTCCAGAATCTTCCATTATTATATTATAAGGTATTTCTCCCGCCTTCCTAGCATACCTTCGTAGTGTGGTGGTCTGCAGGCCGGGCGCGTATTCCAGAGGTCCGCGGTTCGATTCCCGGCGAAGGCGTTGCTTATTTTTCCTCTTTCTTACTCTCAAAAATACCTAATGTCTCTACAATATAACAACCTAAATTAACTAATCATAACTTAAGAGTACTTTCTGCATGCACTTAGCATAAATACCGCTCGCAAATGAACTGCGTTATCTTCTTCTCCTAGCTTCGCCACGCCAGCATCCACGCTGCTTTGCTTGTCCGTCTAAAATGATATCGCCCCATTCATCTGTGTATATAAGAAACTATTGCAATTGTTTATGATAAAAAATTTATTGTCTACGAAGAATTATTCTAATGTGCATGGAAATGAAAATGGTAATTAGCTGAACTTGGTTTGGTATCAACATTTTCGTCCCGCCTTGCCGCTCTGCTATCACGACTATGCATCAAAAATATTACATATATATATATTTACTAATGGTTTATTGAGTATACCTTTTGAGACATAGGCAATTATATATATATAACATCATTCAAGAAAATATGAAGATTTTTTACTTTTTAGAGGTTTGCGGTTACTATGCTCTGAAAACTTCACAACTGCGTAAATTCTCTTTAATCCATTCAGCAAATTTCGTCTTCGGAAAGTGCTAGAGAAGTATACGAAGGAACACTGTGAATTGCGTTCAGCAGTTCGGAGTGATTAATCATGACTATCAAAATCTAATCATGACTTTTGCTTTCTTCTTCAGAATCTTCCTACATAAGATTCAGCCATAACGCTTCTGTCCTCGAAGAACATGCCGAACGCTTCCGATTAATTCCGAACGATCTGCTCATAGCCTCACCAGATACGCGCGTCGGATTATCGGATATGTCAAGGCGAACGCCGAATTATCAGTTCTTCACTCTACCGAGAACTATTAGATAAATTCCCGTTTACTAAAGAAAAGGGCCCTATATCTGACCGCCCTCGAAATAGGTTTAGAATAGAGTTTTAATCACAACCTACGATAATTTAACATTGATGTTCGACCTGATTTTGAATGGAGCTACTTAATTGTCTTTATACAAGTTATCCAGAATCGCTAAGGTAAAACGATACCGATGCATAAATGATGCAATCTCTATTCTACTAATTCTGGTCTTACACAACGATTTCGTTACCCTTATGTAAACGAAGTGATTCTCCACAAAGATGCCGCGATTTTATTTCGCATCCGATTTATTAAATTGGTTAAAAATACTTAACCCTATAAGTTTAAGGATGCTCTGGGCAAAAGCACGAAGACACTGCTGTCGACTTTTTTTTTTTTTATCTCGATACGTATTGGGCAATCTAAATAAAACGCAGTTACAAAGGAGTTTCAGTTAGTAAATGACCTAAATTTTAAAATCAAAAATGAATCACAATAACAACGTTACATTTGTCAGCTTCATTACTATCAGTATAAAATGACGTTTAAAATAACAGCTGTTTAAGGTACAGTTGATTGTTGAAAATAAACAACGGTTTAACAATATACATTGAGCAATCCGCATCGAAATTAAGAAATAGTAATGCTTAAAATTTCTCCAACCCCCTTCCATTACAGTACTTGTGTGCGGATAAATAGTAATAATAATAGAGTACCTGTAACACAAAAATTCAAAATCAGGTATAAGGTGATGTCATACTGGCACAGATTACCCATATACTCAGCTGAGGTAAGCGATAGCTCTGTTCCCAGTGGTTCCATATTCACAAATTTTGTTCACAGGAACAAATTTCGATCCGTGTTTTTTTTTTTTTTTTTTTTTTTTTTTTTTTTTTTTTTTTTTTCCCAAGTATATTGTAACCTTAGTTAGCTGTGTTATCGTTAGAGTTCGAAACGAGGTTAGGCTCGAGCTTGATACTCGATAATTTTTGGTCATTTTCGAGTACTCGATACTCAAATCAAAGCCCGACGGACTTTCGAACTCTGTACATACAAAATGTTTCTCGTTCTACATTTTAATTTATTTGTCAACATATTTCTTAAGAATTCTAGATTATTATTGGTGTCATAAAACTGCTCCTTTTTAAGTACATAAAAACTGAAACTTTTGTAATTGTATTACGGATAAGTTAAGTTAAACAATAAAAGGATTATAAATATATACAGTAAAATAATGCTTTTACCAGTACTATTACCTGAACAGTATTGAAACTTGTTTTGGTAAAGAGATGAATTTGTTGCCGCCTACAGTACATAGAAATGCAAGGATTTTTAATCGTTGCCGATAGAAACAATATACTTTTAGTTTTAAGTAGTAACGTGTATGTAATATTAAATAATGATTTTCTTAGTATCAATAAAAAAAAAACAAAATTACAAATTGATGAACATTGAAAATGCCGTTTCGCAAAACAAACATTTATTACAGAGTAATACGCAGAGAAATACACGTATGGACACAAGCAGAAATACAAACAGAGATACAAGCAGATCAAGTTTTAACAAATCATAAACAAATAGAATGGGATTAAGTTTCGGAATACTTCGGACCTGACAGAAAGCTATACTTCCTTTTAACCAATAAGAATGCGATTACTAATACCTCAACACAAATTTAGTCGAAATTTTAGCAATATTGTGGTAAAAATGGTTAATATTATTGGCGTTACAGCCGTGAATACACGCATATTCTAGAACAGTATCTTCTATTTTTTTTTTCCTAATATAGTAATCATGTCGAAAAACAAAAGATCAACAAAAGTCATTTTGCCAAGGCAGACCAAAATTATGCATGCTGCAATGAATGCAATAAAAAAATTTCCATTTTAAATGGAAATACGTCAACAATGCGTCGTCATCTAAGCAGCCGTCATAACATTGGCGTTGGCAAAGCAGGGGCAGAAATGACAGCTAAAAAAAACACTTTGGATAATTTCGTAGTCAAAACATCAATTAAAGACATTGTTGCAAAAATGGCTGCAGTAGATCAATTCGTCAAATCACTCAGTCAGAGTTTATTCGACAATAGTAGTAACCGGAGGTACTCGTGCGGCGGAAGTGACGTCACAGAAAAAGGGCGTCGGCAGTATCCAAAGAGGTCTGGAACCGGAAGTGACGACACCAGCGCCATCTTGTATCACGTGATGGAACGACATCATCAAACTTTCGTTTTTATTCTGTGGCAACGATTTCCAAGTTTTTATTTTTTGTGGCAAAGAGCTCTGGAGCCACGTGTTTGGCATGACATCACTTTTAATTTATTTTTAATTATTTAACACGTGACTAATTATTTAATACGTCATTAATTTTTAATTATTTACTCTTTTTTAATAAGCATTTTAATTATTTAGTACGTCATTATTTTAATTACTACTGTTTATGTGAGTATCGTTTGCTTCATTTTATTGTTGCAAACAGCGTAAATTCCTTTTGTTTTTCTTCTTATAGTTTTGAATTTTATGTGTGGCAACAAGATAATTGATTGATAGAATTGTGTTTGTGACAGCCATGTAGAATGGCTCGCTTATTTTGTATCAATTATTTCGCATCGCTGACATATTATTTATAATTAGTGTAATGAAATAAAAGTGTAGGAATACAGTCCATTTGTTGATTGATTATTGTTTGTGAAACATATTAAGTTTAAGACCAATTATTGTTGGTCAAAAGTCTAGCCAGAGAGCTAGTGAAGATAGTGACTGTTCTAAGTGTATTCTAACAACGCAAATATGCATATGGTTGGTGAAAATATTGCTCCACTTTGTGAGGTAAGTGGATTTTGAAAAAAAATTCGTTTAATTTGTTGTTAAATTTTAAGAACAATGTTGTAATACAACATAGAATTCGATTTCATTTTAATAATAGTGTTAAGTGATTTAAGAACAATTTCTGTTTTGGAATTGATCAATCATGAGTGAACTTATAACTTTTAAAACAAAAAGAGCGGTCTTACGCAGGAGTGTTACTAATTATGTAAAGAAAATTGAAACTATTTTAACTGTAGATGAAATTAATTTAATAGAACTAGAGGAATGTGTCGAATTATTGAAAAAAAAAAAAAAGAAATTGAGTTAAGTATGCTTTATTCTGAAATCGAAAGTTTAATTACAGATACTAAAGAATTAGAAAACGAAATAGATAATGTTCAGGAGTACACAGATAAAATTTATTTGTGGAAATTTAAAGGTGAAAAAATATTAAAAAATCAAAATAATAAAAATAATTCTAATGGTGTAATTTCAGAACAGGTTCTTGACAATATTAAATTACCCAAGTTAACATTACCGACTTTTGGTGGTAATATTACAGAATGGATAGCTTTTAAAGATCTTTTCAGTGCTTGTGTAAGAAATAATACAAATTTATCTAATGCTCAAAAATTGCAGTATTTGAAGGCTTCGTTGAAAGGTGAAGCATATCGCATTATTCAAACCATTCAAATTTTGGATTGTAATTTTGAAATAGCATGGAATCTGTTAGACGAAAGATATTCAAATAAGAGAGAACAAATTTTTGCATATATTAAACGTTTTCTAAGCTTACCAACTATTCAAAATGAATCAGCATTTGCTATTTTAAATTTAGTTGACAATATTAATGAAGTAATTCGTTCTTTAGAAGTATTGAATCAAACTATTGATAATTTTGGTGACACTTTAATGACTTATTTAATTTTGCAAAAATTAGACCCTTCTACAAAATTATGGTGGGAACGTCAGTTAAAATGTAATGAAATTCCAAAACTTACGACTTTAATTGAATTCCTAAAAAACTATGCAAGAACACTTCAAAATAGCAAATAAACAAGTAATAAGGTACCTAAATCTGTGTTTCAAAATAAGAATAATGTTCTGGTTGCTACTTTGGGTTGTGGTTATTGTAAAGAAGATCATAGTTTAGCCAAATGCTCGAAATTTCTAAATTTATCGGTTCAGCAAAGGATAGAATTTGTAAAATCTAATCGTTACTGTTTTAATTGTTTATCTAATATGCACTTGCTCAAAAAATGCAAGAGTTTAAATACATGTCAACATTGCTTTAAGAAGCATCACAGTATTTTGCACATTGTAAATAATTCAAAGAATAAAACTCAGTTAAACAGTATATCTCCGCCTACGCAATCTATTCCTAAAAGAGATGAATTAACGAGTCCTAAGGACGTTTCAGCCACAGTTTGTGCCTCTCATTATGATTCGAATGCAAAAGGTAATCAAACCAGTCATATTTTATTGTGTACTGCTTTAATAAAAGTTCAAAATTCTGAACAACAGTTTGTGAAGTGTAGATGTTTATGTGACACTGGATCTCAGAGATAATTTATTTCAAAGGATTGTGTGAAGAAATTAGGATCACGAGTGAAAGATAATTCCATTTCTGTATCATGTCTAGGAGAATTTAATACTATAAGTAATGGGGAAGTCGATTTAGTATTCACTTCTCATTTTAAAAGTGATATTCGTGTATCAACATCAGCGTTTGTACTGGACAAGGTGACAGATAACATTCCCTATGTATCTTTGCCATCAATCATCTTCGATATCTTCAGTGATTTACAATTAGCTGATCCATTATTTTACAAGTCACAACCAGTTGACATTTTATTTGGAGTAAATGTATTTCTGCATTTAATGACGGGAGAAATTGTCAAACGTGGTCCTGATCTACCATTTGCTCTAAATTCGAGGTTGGGATTGATAATTTCGGGTACTACAAATTTTGAATCTACAAATTTTGAGCCAGTATATGTAAATCATTTGAATACAAACACTGATGAGTTAGTAAATTCTTTCTGGGAGTTAGAAAAGTTTCCAAATGTACAACCTTTAACAAATGAAGAAAAACTTTGTGAAGAACATTTTAAAAACTCTCATTTTAGAGACACATCAGATCGTTATTCAGTTGCATTACCATTCAAACATAATAGAGATATTCTAGGTGACTCCCGTGAAATGGCGTACAGAAGATTTCAATACTTGGAGAAGAGGCTGTTATCTATGAAAGAAATTTACAACCAGTATATTCAGTTTATGAAAGAGTACTTTTCACTAGAACACGTAGAATTAGTGCCAGACACAGATTATGAATTAGAGAATAAACACTATTATATCCCACATCACTTCGTGTTGAAAGACTCTAGCTTAACAACAAAATTGAGAGTTGTTTTCGATGCGAGCGCTAAAACATCCACAGGTGTTTCTTTAAATGTTACGTTAATGATAGGCCCAAAAATACAAGATGACTTAATTTGTATTTTACTAAGATTTAGACTTCATAACATTGCAATAACCGCTGATATTAAAATGATGTACAGACAGATAAAGGTTCATGAAAAAGATAGAGATTTTCAGAGAATAATATGGAGAGATAGCCCGTATAAACAAATACAAGTTTGTGGTTTGAAAACAGTTACATATGGAACTGCAGCTGCTCCATATCTTGCAACCAAAGCTTTGAGTCAGTTAGCGATTGATGAAGGATTGAACTTTCCAAAGGCAAAGAATATAGTTTTAAGAGATTTTTATGTTGATGATATGTTAACTGGTGTAAAAGATAGTTCGGAAGGTATTGCATTGATAGACGAATTGCAACATCTGCTAAAAAGTGGTGGCTTTGAGCTTCACAAATGGTCGACAAGTGAACCGTCATTGTTAAAAACCTCTGGCTTAACAAACACAGATAGTGACAATATTCATCGTGTAATAGAAGACAAAACATTGAAAGTTCTGGGATTGGAATGGCATCCGGACAATGATGAATTCAAATGTAATGTCGGGTGTAATAGAGTATCGAAGTGTTCCGACTAAAAGAATTATTTTGTCATTCGTAGCAAAACTATTCGATCCATTGGGGTGGATAGCTCCGTTTGTAATTCTCGCTAAAATGATCCTTCATCAATTATGGAAATTACAATTATCATGGGATGATCCTGTAACAGAAGGGATTGATCGAAATTGGAGAAATCTTTTTAGAGAAGTTAAACTTTTGAATTCTATAAATATACCTAGGAAAATTCTGCTACCTGATTATTTTCGATGTGAACTTCACGGATTTTGTGATGCGTCTGAAAGAGGTTATGCAGCAGTTATTTATATCAAAACTTGCAATAACTCTGACATTAATGTTAAACTCGTAACAGCTAAAACTCGTGTAGCACCATTAAAATCTATTACGATTCCAAGACTGGAATTATGTGCAGCAGTGTTATTGGCAGGCTTGATTCAGTCTGTAAAAGCTGCATTGGTTATAAATTTTGATTTAGTGCAAGCTTGGAGTGATTCACAAATCGTGTTGTCATGGCTAAGGTCAGATCCTAAAAAATGGCAAGTATTCGTATCCAATAGAGTTTCTGAAATACAATCCATCTTACCACCTGAGAACTGGAGCCATGTTGATGGAAACGAAAATCCAGCTGATTGTGCTTCACGTGGGTTATTTCCTGCAGAACTATTATCTCATCAATTGTGGTGGAATGGTCCTTCTTGGTTAAAGTGCAGTGAGATCGCCTTGTCTAAAAATATTCTTATAGATGAAGAGGCATTACCAGATGCACGTAAAACAGTCTCATTTGTAGTTTCTGAACCTGTACAGGAACTTGCTATTATATCAAATATATCTTCATTTCCAAAGTTACAACGCATATTTGCTTGGATATTAAGATTCATATCGAATTCTAAAGTAGCATATCTAGAAAGAAATACGTCTTTTTTATCTAGTAATGAAATTCGAGCTGCCACTTTCTGTATTGTCCGAATAATACAGCGATTTCACTTTTTTAAAGAAATTCAATGTTTGGAGTTGGGAAAGGGCTTACCTACAAACAGCAGCCTCCTTATCTTGTGTCCAATTTTAGATGACAACAAAGTGTTACGTGTAGGAGGAAGACTGAAAAATGCGCAACTATCAGAAAATGAAAAACATCCAATCTTCTTACCTTCAAAACACAATCTAACAGAAATCATAATTAGACACTTTCATGTCAAATATCTGCATGCAGCACTGGAACTTCTTCTATCTTTAATTAGACAGCAATTTTGGATCATAGCTGCTAGATCTGCTATCCGAAAAGTAGTAAGATCTTGTATCACGTGTTGCAAACTTAGAGCTAAAACTGCAAGTCAAATAATGGCTGATCTACCGGAATCTCGAGTAACACAATCGCGACCATTTCATCGAACTGGAATAGATTTTTCTGAACCGTTCATGATTAACCATCGTGCAGGACGTGGACAAAAATCATTTAAATGTTACGTATGCTTATTTGTGTGTTTTATAATCGAGGCAGTACATCTTGAAGTGGTAGAAGATTTGTCAACAAAGGGATTTTTAAGTGCATTGAAACGATTTATTGCAAGAAGAGGGAAACCATTTGAGATTTATAGTGACTGCGGTACTAACTTTAAAGGTGCAGACAAAGAAATCAGAAAATGTCTTTTGCAATGTAAGCAAAATCAAGAAATACACAAATTTTTGTCTTTAGAGGAAATAAAATGGATATTCAACCCGCCATCATCTCCCCATTTTGGTGGACTATGGGAATCGGCAGTCAAGTCAATGAAATTACATCTAAAAAGGACTGTTGGTGATACTGTGCTGACCTATCCGGAATTTCAGACCTTGATAGCGCAGGTTGAGGCTTGTCTCAACTCTAGGCCATTGTGTCCAACATCGGCTGATCCAAATGATTTAACTGCATTAGCACCTGGTCATTTCCTAATAGGAACGTCTTTAACTGCCATACCTGAACCAGACCTAAATTATAGTTCCTTCAATCACCTTGACAGATGGCATGTGAGACAGTTTATTTTTCAGCACTTCTGGAAAAGATGGAGTCGAGAATACCTGTCTCAGCTTCAACAAAGACCTAAATGGCAAAAAAGTCAAAACAATTTAGAAGTCAATGACTTAGTACTCATCAAAAAAGACAACCTTCCACCTCTTAAATGGAGGTTAGGGAGAATAATTGCTGTTCATCCGGGCTCAGATCATAGAGTCAGAGTTGTTAGTATTAAAACTGGTCATGGTGTCATAAAACGACCAGTCGTGAAATTGTGTCCTCTTCCTATTCAGACTAAAAACTATGAACTGCTTCGCAAATAATATTTTGTATTATTTTTCTTATGTTTATCTTTTATTGCAGACTAAGAAGTTTCATAATGCTCCAACTGTTGCAACGAGGGCCAGGATGTTTATGTGAGTATCGTTTGCTTCATTTTATTGTTGCAAACAGCGTAAATTCCCTTTGTTTTTCTTCCTTTAGTTTTGAACTTTATGTGTGGCAACAAGATAATTGATTGATAGAATTGTGTTTGTGACAGCCATGTAGAATGGCTCGCTTATTTTGTATCAATTATTTCGCATCGCTGACATATTATTTATAATTAGTGTAATGAAATAAAAGTGTAGGAATACAGTCCATTTGTTGATTGATTATTGTTTGTGAAACATATTAAGTTTAAGAACAATTACCTTTAATTAATTTTTATGGAATTTAATATTATTTTCCCTGAATTTTAAAAATAACTCCAAGAGCGGAATTCGAACCCGCTATCTCTGAGATGAAAGACCTGAACGTTGCCACATGACTACCCGGTCGTCTTGTCAGACTTGTTATTTGAAACTCTCTTTGTCCCTTTGACTTTATTGTACCAATGATGTCATAAGGCTGAAAGTCTACGCATGCGCTTTGACATGAAAACCGCGTCACACATTTGTTTTTACACGACGCCTAGGATTTCTTTTGGCTTCTTAAGCATTACTTTATACATCTCTGTTTTAAATGTAAGATTTTCCCAAAGTTTATATTTTTTATTATTAAGATATTTTTAATTGTTTTCATTTTTCATCTCATTCTTACTATTTTTTAAGTTGTTAGTTAATTTATTAATTTTTCATTTCATTTTGTTCCATTTCCCAAACACAAATTTTATTTTTAACTTTCGCAAATTGACATTTAATTCCACAAAAGTGAATTTAAATTTTCTTTTTACTTTTTATCTTCCAAAGTTTTTTTTTTTTTTTTTTTTTCAAATTTATTCCTTTTTGTATTTTTACTTTTTGTAATTTTTTTATACTTAATTTTTTATATTTTTATATTTTTCCAAATTTATTCCTTTTTTGTATATTTATTTCTATTTACATTTAACTTTTTTACTTTAAAAAGGTTTTTTTTTTTTTTGTTTAAACTTTTTTTTTACAAATGTAATATCTATTTTTACAAATTTAATTTTTCCTTTCCTCTTTTTATTTTAAAAAAGGTGTTATTACATTTTTAACTTTATTTTTTTACAAAAGTAATATTTAGTTTCATAAGTTTAATTTTTTTTTGAGTATTTTGTTTACACAAATGCATTTTTTTGTTTTTTCCTTATGCATTTTACTTAATTACATGTATATTATGCAAAAGTAAATTTTATTTTTTTCCCCTTTCCTTTAAATTTTTTTTTTTGTTACATTTTTACTTTACCCTTAACGTTTTCCCCTTGTTTTAAATACAACATCATGTTACAATTCGATTTCTCCAAAACTAAACTTACCTACATTTCTCCGTCTTTGTAATTTTAAGTTGGAATTTACATGCATATAACTTCACTAGATAATATTTTCTGTAACTTTAAACCAATATACACAATGTTCATTTTTTATATAGTTTAACTATATATAGTTTAACTGGAATACTACATTTCTTACTTTTTTACTACTAAGTTGGAGATACTCAGAACTTTTCCTTCTAATGTATTGTACTAACTATTAATGACTGTATTAACTTTTTGGCCAACTATACGAAACTTCGCTGATTTTCTTTTACACGTCTTGCTTTTATTCAAATGATTCACCAAACTATGTCTGACAAATGTAATTTTTACACTTTCCATTTACACATTTACCCTTATATTTAACTTCTAAAACAAATTCATGCTGTATTTCTGATTCCTTTCCCCCAAAAAAATTAAATAAAGTCTTATACAAATTTCGTTATTTCAAGACCTACTCACTTTATACAAATCTTATAATGAGCAATAAATTTTCATGGTATGAAGTCCACTCAAACCAATGCATAGGGCATTTCTACCCAGTTAAGTTTAGATACATACCAATAGTACTTCATATCTTCTTATTTTACTCTAAAGACATTTATACATATATATATTTTCAGAACACTCCCTTTTATTCAGTAAGATTCATTTATACTACTGACACAAATTTTGCTAACTCTTTGAAATATCTTACAAAAATATCTTGTATTTTCTTGCACACATCCTACTTAAATCACCAAACATACACTGAATCTAGATTTTTCCTTCATATGAAAACGTCACTCGGATTCTTAATATGATTCCACCATTTACCGCAGAACTTTATAAACACTACTCTATTTGAACTTATCACAACCTTACTCTCTTAACAAGGTACAGAAGATTGAATTATATTTTAACTACAGAGAAGAATATCCACATTGTAACGTATTATTTTAAATTTGAATTATAATCACATTTTGTGAAGGAAAACTTAAAGTTTATAATACACAGGGAATTAATATTCAGCCATGGAAATGAAACTTTATCGCCTTTCTCCCAACTTGGAATATAAAAATTTGTTAACTTGGAATATTTTTAACGTATTCATTGTAACTTAACTGAAAGATACCCATATTTTACATTCTCATAAATTTATTCAGCAAAATTACTGAACTCTTCACCCTTTTGAGAACGAAATTTAATTTATCATACTTGACAAATAACTCCTACATAGTTATGATACATTACACGAAATATTGAGTAGAGTTCCAAACAGTGATCCAACATAGTAATATACGTAAAAGATCTAACACAGTCATTTTAAGATAGACATTTCAAACTGACATTGCTTAACTCTTACAGCTTTATTTGACATTTAACTTCTCGTAGATAGTAAATAAAACTGCACTTAAATAATTATACATAATAGGTAATAATGACAGAAACTCCATATAATCTACTATAGTCACCAACTTTAAAAATTTTAACGCAATTTAATATTTCATAAGAAAGCACGCTTTCAAAAAAGAATTATTTTAATTAAACATTGGAGCCATACAATCCTGCGCACATGTTTTTATTTATCATGAGCATGACACATAAAAAGTAAAAATTTTCACAAAGTACGAAACACATTTCTCTTTAACGGGCTGTATTCTTAAGAAAAGATGCAGTATGGAATGCTTAGAACCACTCGATGCCACAGTTTCACATTTTCCCACGCATTGATCAAAATATACATGTAATTTAAAATCAATTAAACAAATTCAAATGTTAGTATTCAAACAGGAATACTTCACAAATTAGATAAAAGAAAGGTGCACAATGAACTTGAGTGATAAATACAGAAAAGCATGTAAGGACCGAGAAAAAGATGTATTTGTGGAGAACTTTTTAAGATAACTTGCTCTATTTTTGCACATGGGTTACATTTTGCATTTCACATTAAGGAAACATTCAATATAATTCCTGTATAACTAGGGATTTTATTCGCACTATTAGAACAGTCGCAGATATATAGGACAAGTATGCCATTTCCAAGGAAAACAATTTTCCCAAGCCAGACTTTAATAGTAAAATATAAAATGGAATAAGAAAATCCCATATTTCCAACAAAATTAGTATCTGAGTATGCAAAAACATGAACAAGAAATGAATATTTTTTCTGAAAATGTTCCGAATGGGATAAGTCAGGATATTTTTGGAATTACATAGCATATAAAGTGTAAATTTAATAAAAAGAGATATAATGAAAATCAAGTACTCTGCAAAATGTGGACAGTAATTATGCAAAACTTGTTATATGGCGGTTTTCCATAAAAAGTGGTTTCAACGAAGGAAACATGCCAGCAATCTCCTGAAACTCTAAGTGGGCGTTTGATCTTCGCTCTTACGTAGAATTTACAATTCTAGTTAACTTTTGTAAGAGCAAAGATCAGGTGCTCACTTTAAGTTTTAGGAGACTGCTGGCGTGTTTCCTCCCTTGAAACCGCTTTTTATGAAAAACTGTCTTATAACTAGTTTTGCATAGTTACCGTCCAGATTTTGCAGAGTACTTGATTTTCATTATATCTCTTTTTATTAAATATACACTTTATATGTTTAATTCCAAAAATAAGCTTCGAGTAGGATGAATATTTGCACATTCTACTGAATTGTTTAGATCTGACGAATTTCTTTTACTTCCAGATTTTTACCTTATGTCTGCATAACCTGCATGTATTCCATTCGTCTTCCTACTACCGATAGGAAAAATTACAGTTACGTGAGAGATTTGGAATACTAAAGTTCATATGAATGTTGACAGAGTCGTAGCTAGGGTTTTCAGCGCCCAGGGACAACTGAAGATTTCGTGCCCCCTACTGCTTGCCAAGGATGGAAAACATTTAATTCTAAAATGTCGTAACATCAGTTTGGCGCCCCTTGGATTCTGCGCCGGGGAACAGATGCCCCCTCTTGCCCCCCTCTAGCTACGCCCCTGAATGTTGACTAAAAAGAGAACAAATCAGGCATTCTGTCATAATTGACTAATACTCTGAATAATAAAATTTTAAGAAAACATCAGTTTCATTCACGTGAATAAAATAAAATATATTTTCCAAAAAAAAAAAAAAATTATCCAGGAAATCTATCACAAGTGTCAACATAGATGATCTACAAATATATTTTTAAGTATTTAAATATTTCATAAAATGAAGATAAACCAAGAAAGTATCGAGAATTCATAGGCATATACCAACAGCAAAGATAAAATAGTTTCCAATAGCAAAGAGAAAAGAGTTTCAAAATGTGTAAAAGACTACCGAGAGCACACTCTCAAAACGTTTGCGAAAAAAAGATGACATCACAAATACAAAAATTTTACGGAACATAACATTAGTTAAAAATTTTCGTTCGAAATTTTAGTTCTGATATAGGAAAAATACACGTTAAATAATTAAATGTGGGTATTCGTGTAAATGTTTGTAAAAAAAAACAAATATATAAATTTTTAGGAAAATTTTGCATGTTTTCTATTTTGGTAATGATACTGGTAAGTTAGGAACATTTTCTGTACTGAACATATGTGTCTACGAAATTCTTTGGAAAAAGCGGAAAGCAAATAATCATTTCGATACTTCACTAGAAATCAAGTGTTATAGTTGAACAACGATTTAAAAATTAACCAAGAGCACAACGAAGTACATATATAAATTATTTTGCTAATCGGTTATGAACTTTTAAGTAGAATATATCCAGAATCTTCAAAATTAGTAATGAAACGTTCAATTTAACACTTGAAATTTTACTAAAGAAGTCTCTGTAATAGTAAAATGTTGGTTAAAATTGTGCTAACAGAAGGAAAAAATATGCTTTTTTTTAAAATATTCGCATGATATGTGATAAAAATGAAAGCATGGCCCCGGTTCAGCAATGTAATACAAGGTTTTAAGTAAAAAAGTTTTTAAACTGAGTTTTTTTGTCAAGTACGAAAATTAGCAATATATTAGCAGTGGACTAGGAAAAAAATTTTCAAAGATAATACTGTGGTATGAAAATTAATCAAAAAGTATAACATTTTTCTTCGCAATAAGTTATGAATGTTTTCGTTTCAGCAGAATGAAGTCAGAAAGTACAAATTTGGTACAGAAACAAGCGCTGATTTTCTTATGAATGTGAGATATTTTCTTAGATATGTTTCTAATGAAATTAGTATATAAGCTTCTTTTAAGAAAGAAATAAGACTTTATGAGAAAAATCTATGACAATGCAATTTTTGGTGACTTCGAGAAAATATTCAAAGTCTGTATGATCTGTGTTAAAAGTCTCCATTATCTACTACATTCGAATACATCAGTGCTAGAGAAAATTTATCTATTCCTGTAGTACACAAAGGAAAAAAAAAAAAAAAAAAATCCATTTCTTTTCTTAATTTCTGATTCAGTGTGGTAGTGTTGTTGAAATTAAATCTTCCAAACGTGTAAAAAATTATTAAATCATACAATATAACTATTTAATAAAAATTTGTTAGCAAATCTTTATAAGGACTTGTAAAAGATATATAAGAAAATATTTGAAAATTCAATGATTTGCAGAGGCCGTAATATTCAAAGTGTTCAAAAGATTATCGATAAGGTACTTCACAAAAAACGGTTTATGAAAACACGAACACATCACAGCCATCCGTAAATAACTTTCGTCCAAACTAAAATTTTTTACTCCAAATTTATTTTGGATGCAGGAAAAGAAACATTAAAGGATTCAAAATGAAGATACTCATGTAAACTTTCCGAAATGAAATGTACAATATTTCATGAAATATTCACTTAACTTCTAACTCGTTTGTAATTTTGTTAAATCATATGTAATGAGCGTACGTGAGATACGAAATGCATTCATATGCGAAAAAAATAACAAACATTTAACTATCTGGCAATGAATCAAATTACATTGGAAATGAAAAGTATAAAAATATATCTGTATGGAAAATCTTGATGACAATTTCTGAGTGTGTCTTTTTCGAATAAAAATTGTTAAAGGCTCCTAGGTCAGTAATAAACCACTAAATTCGGTCAATTTTCATCAAAAACGCCGTAAGATGTTCTCAGTACTGGTAAAATATTACTTAAATTCTTTCGCTTCGAGACTTCCCTCAGACATTGGCAAGACTAACGGCTGTCAAGCCAATACAAGATAACTATGTGTTTAATAGGTTACTTCAAAGCTATGAAAGAAATAACGTTTGGGGAAAAAAATATGGACATTTTCAAGAAAAATATTTTCTTATGTTCCTTCGGTATTATAATTGTAAACAAAATGCAAAAATTAAGTATATACGTAGATAAATCTTATGAATAACGGTAAATTAACATGAAATGTTTCCTTAACGTCATGTAAATGGAAAACAGTGATCGTAATATATTTGAAAAAATAGTTCATATACAGTGCATTAAAACTTTGTTACAGATCTATGAATTCATGGAAATCAGCAAAAAAAAGTCATTTATCACGTTTGCTTGCTTACAGTATATTCTCTTGTCGTTTTAATCTTTTTGCTTTTGAGTTGCAGTATTTCTGAATTTGAAGCTTTGAAACACAAAATCACTCTAATTTATCAACTTGTGCCTAAATGTAGAGTACAGTCAACCAAAGGAAAGATTTTAGCATAAGTAAATGTACTACAGACAGAATAAAATTAAAAATTCACCATTATTTTTCATGCTCTGTTTATGAAACTAGTCCTGACTTATCCCATTCGGAACATTTTCAGAACAAATATTCATTTCTTGTTCATGTTTTTGCATACTCAGATAATAATTTTGTTGAAAATATGGGATTTTCTTACTCCATTTTATATTTCACTATTAAAGTCTGGCTTGGGAAAATTGTTTTCCTTGGAAATGGCATGCTTGTCCTATATATCTGCGACTGTTCTAATAGTGTGAATAAAATTCCTAGTTATACAGGAATTATATTGAATGTTTCCTTAATGTGAAATGCAAAATGTAACCCATGTGCAAAAATAGAGCAAGTTTATCTTAAAAACTTCTCCACGAATACATCTTTTTCTCGGTCCTTACATGCTTGTCTGTATTTATCACTCAAGTTCATTGTGCACCTTTCTTTTATCTAATTTGTGAAGTATTCCTGTTTGAATACTAACATTTGAATTTGTTTAATTGATTTTAAATTACATGTATATTTTGATCAATGCGTGGGAAAATGTGAAACTGTGGCATCGAGTGGTTCTAAGCATTCCATACTGCATCTTTTCTTAAGAATACAGCCCGTTAAAGAGAAATGTGTTTCGTACTTTGTGAAAATTTTTACTTTTTATGTGTCATGCTCATGATAAATAAAAACATGTGCGCAGGATTGTATGGCTCCAATGTTCAATTAAAATAATGCTTTTTTGAAAGTGTGCTTTCTTATGACATATTAAATTGCGTTAAAATTTTTAAAGTTGGTGACTATAGTAGATTATATGGAGTTTCTGTCATTATTACCTATTATGTATAATTATTTAAGTGCAGTTTTATTTACTATCTATGAGAAGTTAAATGTCAAATAAAGCTGTAAGAGTTAAGCAATGTCAGTTTGAAATGTCTATCTTAAAATGACTGTGTTAGATCTTTTACGTATATTACTATGTTGGATCACTGTTTGGAACTCTACTCAATATTTCCTGTAATGTATCATAACTATGTAGGAGTTATTTGTCAAGTATGATAAATTAAATTTCGTTCTCAAAAGGGTGAAGAGTTCAGTAATTTTGCTGAATAAATTTATGAGAATGTAAAATATGGGTATCTTTCAGTTAAGTTACAATGAATACGTTAAAAATATTCCAAGTTAACAAATTTTTATATTCCAAGTTGGGAGAAAGGCGATAAAGTTTCATTTCCATGGCTGAATATTAATTCCCTGTGTATTATAAACTTTAAGTTTTCCTTCACAAAATGTGATTATAATTCAAATTTAAAATAATACGTTACAATGTGGATATTCTTCTCTGTAGTTAAAATATAATTCAATCTTCTGTACCTTGTTAAGAGAGTAAGGTTGTGATAAGTTCAAATAGAGTAGTGTTTATAAAGTTCTGCGGTAAATGGTGGAATCATATTAAGAATCCGAGTGACGTTTTCATATGAAGGAAAAATCTAGATTCAGTGTATGTTTGGTGATTTAAGTAGGATGTGTGCAAGAAAATACAAGATATTTTTGTAAGATATTTCAAAGAGTTAGCAAAATTTGTGTCAGTAGTATAAATGAATCTTACTGAATAAAAGGGAGTGTTCTGAAAATATATATATGTATAAATGTCTTTAGAGTAAAATAAGAAGATATGAAGTACTATTGGTACGTATCTAAACTTAACTGGGTAGAAATGCCCTATGCATTGGTTTGAGTGGACTTCATACCATGAAAATTTATTGCTCCTTATAAGATTTGTATAAAGTCAGTAGGTCTTGAAATAACGAAATTTGTATAAGACTTTATTTAATTTTTTTGGGGGAAAGGAATCAGAAATACAGCATGAATTTGTTTTAGAAGTTAAATATAAGGGTAAATGTGTAAATGGAAAGTGTAAAAATTACATTTGTCAGACATAGTTTGGTGAATCATTTGAATAAAAGCAAGACGTGTAAAAGAAAATCAGCGAAGTTTCGTATAGTTGGCCAAAAAGTTAATACAGTCATTAATAGTTAGTACAATACATTAGAAGGAAAAATTCTGAGTATCTCCAACTTAGTAGTAAAAAAGTAAGAAATGTAGTATTCCAGTTAAACTATATATAGTTAAACTATATAGAATGAACATTGTGTATATTGGTTTAAAGTTACAGAAAATATTATCTAGTGAAGTTATATGCATGTAAATTCCAACTTAAAATTACAAAGACGGAGAAATGTAGGTAAGTTTAGTTTTGAAGAAATGGAAGTGTAACATGATGTTGTATTTAAAACAAGGGGAAAAAGTTAAGGGTAAAATAAAAATGTAACAAAAAAAATTTAAAGGAAAGGGGAAAAAAAATAAAATTTACTTTTGCATAATATACATGTAATTAAGTAAAATGCATAAGGAAAAAACAAAAAACTGCATTTGTGTAAACAAAAAACTCAAAAAAAAATTAAACTTATGAAACTAAATATTACTTTTGTAAAAAAATAAAGTTTAAAATGTAGTAACACCTTTTTTAAAAATAAAAAGAGGAAAGGAAAAATTAAATTTGTAAAAATAGATATTACTTTTGTAAAAAAAAAGTTTAAACAAAAAAAAAAAAAAACCTTTTTAAAGTAAAAAAGTTAAATGTAAATAAAAAAATAAAATAAAAATACAAAAAATAAATTTGAAAAAATATAAAAATATAAAAAATTAAATATAACAAAATTAAATATAAAAAATTGAAGTAAAAATACAAAAAGGAATAAATTTTAAGAAAAAAAAAAAGAAAAAAAAACTTTGGAAGATAAAAAGTAAAAAGGAAATTTAAATTCACTTTTGTGGAAGTAAGCGTCAATTTGCAAAGTTAAAAATAAAATTTATGTTTGGGAAATGGGAAAAAAATGAAATAAAAAATTAATAAATTAACTAACAACTTAAAAAATAGTAAGAATGAGATGAAAAATGAAAACAATTAAAAATATCTTAATCATAAAAATATTAAACTGTGGGAAAATCTTACATTTAAAACAGCGATGAATAACAAATGTGTGTTGTAATGTAACAAATGTGTAAAAACAAATGTGTGACGCGGTTTTCATGTCAAAGCGCATGCGCAGACTTTCAGCCTTATGACATCAATGGTGCAAAAACGTCAAAGGGACAAATAGAGTTTCAAATAACAAGTCTGATATGTCGACCGGGTAGCCATGTGGTAACGTTCAAGTCTATCAAATTCCATAATACTTAATTAAAGTTAATAATTAAAATAATGACGTACTAAATAATTAAAATGCTTATTAAAAAGAGTAAATGATTAAAAATTAATGACGTATTAAATAATTAATCACGTGTTAAATAATTAAAAATAATAAATTAAAAGTGATGTCATGCCAAACATGTGGCTCCAGAGCTCGTTGCCACAAAAAATAAAAACTTAGAAAACATAAAATCGTTGCCACAGAATAAAAACGAAAGTTTGATGATGTCATTCCATCACGTGATACAAGATGACGCTGGTGTCGTCACGGTTCCAGACCCCTCTGGATACTGCCCACGCCCCCTTTTCTATGACGTCACTTCCGCCGCACGAGTACCTCGAGTTACTACTGACAATCATTAGCCTTAAGGAGTATGAAGCTTCCAGTCTACGAAAAATCTGTACTGGCTCTTGTTCATTGCCGAATCAAAGAAATTCTCCATTACCATGAATGAATGGACCAGCATCGGTACCCGGAGATTCCTGAATATAAATCTGCATATTGCCTGGCAAAAAAAGCATCAGTCTTGGACTGGTAAGAATTTTTGGAAGTTGCGATGTAAAAAAAAAATGCAAGAACGCATAGAAGAGCCCCTCGAATCTTTTGTTCTACCATTTAAGCAGGATATTGTATCCACTACTGGGGATGGAGTAAGTGTAATGATCAAGTTCGGAAAAGAATCACCTGCTTTTTATCAAACATGTCTTACGCATGCCTTGCATTTGGCTGTTACAAAAGCTTTTTATAAAGAAAAATCAGGAAGAGAAGAAAATATAGACGAAAGTTCAGGAGAGACTGATAATTTTGATGATGTTGATAATGGTTTGAGTATTAATGAAACTGAATTACAGAATGACTCGTTCAAAGAAAACATAAATATTGTGAAACAACTTGCAATTTTTTTCAAAGATTCTGTTGTGCGTTCAGATTTGTTCAAGTCTAAATGTAGAAGAAAATTTCAGATAGAGACAAATCTCTCTGGGTTGTAAAACCAGATGGAATTCAATGGTGAAAATGCTTGAAACATTTGTAAAATTGTATGACGTTACAAAGGATGTACTCATTGAACTTGGATCTGAACCTCTTTTAACAAATTTAAACCTGGAATTGATAAAATTGATAGTCTTGGCGTTAAAACCAAATGAAGTGGCACTTAACGCTATGGTTGAAAAACAAGCCACTTTACGAACAGCATATTTTTCTATCAACTTTATACGAGAGAAGTTAACTGAACAAGAACCTGAAATAAGTAGTTATCTTTCTGAAAATATAGATTTTTACATCAATAGCAGGATCAACAAAAACATCATAGATTTGATGAATTCACTAAACAACTTAAATAAAACGCCATCAAAAGCTTCTATAGAACTAGCAGCTGCTTTGATGAAGAATTTATTTCCGTCACCAAATTCATCAAATGAAAAATCAAGCAGTGAGGCAGAAACAACTACCAAAGTTGGTGCTTCTCTTGAAGAACAACTTAGAGTACTATTAGAAGCTCCAACCAGCAAACTACCGGAAGGGGACGCTTTAAAAAATTAAGTTAAGAATTTACTTTGTTAAAAAGTAATGGTGAATTGACTGTAAATTTAAAGCGGTTAGTTGAAGCTATTTACAGTATAAAACCAACGTTGATTGATTCTGAGAGGGCATTTTCTGTGGCCAACACTTTTTGCGCCAAAATTAGGCCGAAGCTATCAGATAAATCCCTTTATGCACTGGTGTTTTTAAAATATTTTTTCATTAATATAAATGCATAAATAAATGTATAAGTAAAGAAAAAGTTTCTTTTAAATTTCTAAAAAATATTATTTTAATTATAAGTCTTTTGATAAAGTAAGTATGTCAACTTCAAATGCTCGAAAGCCCGAAAAAACAATCAAGCTCGAACTTAACCGAGCTTTACCAAAACCTAATCGTTGTCCAAAGAAGATTAGAACATATTATAATAAAGATAATCTATAGGAATTCTTGCAGTCAACTCTTGATTAACTACGATAATACAGAATACAAAGTCCACGGTTAACTCAAAATCTTGGGTAATTCGAGAGCTGTTATGGGAATAAAAAAAAGGGGCGAGAAGAAAAGGTACGAATTATAACTGGGCAAAAAAACATAATTAACAATCTGCTTTATTTTCAAACAGTTTACTGTCCAAAATAATTTCCGTTGGTTATGAAAATTCGATGTTTATATACTTATGAAATTACTAACAGTTTCAATTCAAACTTATATCTAATAATACTCATCTGTACTGCTGTTACCTCATGCGCTTTTCTTTTCGTTTTTATACTTTTCATAAACAATTTTTATCATGCTGATGGCCGGTTAATCCAGCAACCTGGTTGACTAAGAAAAACTTCGAAATTTTTTAACAAGTCTGGCTTTAGGCGAACTCCGGGTAAGAAATCTCTTACTTAACTAATCGCATCAAAAATACTAATCCCAGCCACTTCTAACTTCCAGGATATTATAAAGAACAAAATTTACACTAATGTAACTTAAATTCTGTGACAAAATCAATCTATATGTGAAACGTTATTTATACAGTTTATTGTAGTTAAGAAAAATTTATCATTTTTCGAATAATTAATTCTTATTTTCTTAATCTGCAAGATTTTTTATTTCATTTTTTATTCGATTTGAACTATGGCTGATATATCGATAATTTGAACAATAGGAAAAGTCCTGTCTAGGTAAAACCTGCGGTAAGAGAGACCATTTCTACGAACTTACCATAGAAATAGATCCTATTAATCTGGAATTCATTCAATATTATCATTATCGTAATATGTAATCTTCTTTGGACAGCGATGACAGACTTGATATTTATTTTTACAGTTATACGTCACAATTAACTTTCTTTTCTTACATAAAAGTACGGCTAAATCGTAGAGAAATTGACAAAATTGGGGAGAAACAATTCGACATTTTATAGCTAAATTACGTTAGAATACATAGTTAGCGGTTAATAGCACTTTGTATAAATCTATTTTACCACGCACATAACCCAAAGAGGCAATTTTATGCTGCACACGGATTTTGTGATGTTCTTTCATTTTAATCTTGTTTAACATCCGATTTTTCTCACAACATATTTCTCCTAACTGGCAAGATTTTTATAAATTATTTTCGGAGTCAAGAAATTAACATGAAATGAAATAAATTCCATAATCTTTATCTCACAGAAATTATTAGAAAAATGCTTTCTGAAACAATTACATCCCCCTTAATGTTTCTTGCAATAATTATTCATAAACTCTTCTTTTCTTTCATGACGCGGAATGGCATTTATTTTAGAGGGAAAAAATCCCACTCCTAAAGATAACTTTAAGCTTAAGGTGAAGTTTTGACAAAAGTTAGATAATTTCACATTGTTATGAATTAACTATACGTACAACTCCTCACACTATCTACCTCAATTATCGTCTTTCATATGTATCCTTTCTGATAAGAATGGTAGTTGCAAAATACAGACTTTATTGCGCACACAGAAGTGAAAATTAGATATCATCAGTAGATTACATAAAGCCCATCGAGACAGTTTTTTAAGTGACTATAAGAAAGTACTCTTTTCATATTTAATACACTAAATAATTAATACTATAATTTAAATGGCACTTACCGTAGGCGCAAATAGCATTCTTTAATTATGTTTTCGGTCATTAGAGCGACGTAAACAAATTAATGAATGACAAAACCAATATCCGGCAAGAACTGCCGGCGGATGTGTATATGTAGTCACACTCGACACACACATAAATAAAAAAATATATATAAATAAATAAAATAATAAAGCAAGATTTGATAACGACCGTTTTGCACTTACTCTGCCAGGAGTTGCTGAACGACGGCTTAATGTGGACATACAGGAAACTTCACCGGCCTATCAAAGTGGAGGGAACGACGCTCAGCGGAACACTACTTGCGCTAAACTGAACAGTGGCCCTCACATCGTCCAGAACACATGAAACAAACACCGGAATAGTTTATAATAGTTAGGTTAGGGTAAAGGTATTCGAGTGAGATTTCCCGCGACGGCCAGGAGCTGGAGAGGAACCCTGGCAGCATCGATCGCTGGCAGAGAGCACGAAGGAGCGGCACTGCGGCAGCCGAGAGCCCGGCCGTAATGCGGGAGTGGGCGCTGGGGGGGGACAAATGCGTGGCGCGGGTCGGGACATGGCAGAGGGATGACATCGGCGGCATCTTCAAAAATGGAAAAAGCCGTGATTGCGGAAAATGGACCGAATGGTGGAGGTGACAAAACGGAAGGGATCAATCGATTGGATGTTGAAATGGGGACGCTCCACTGCTTCGTAAATAAAACAAGTAGAGAGTACAGACGATCAGAAATTAAGCATCGCCGAGGCTACACTTGGAGAATTTTTTCTCTTCTTCGGTGATTCGATGAATCAACAGTAGTAACATCGGACTATCAAGTCTACTCTTATTCTTTTAATAAAGCGGCCCCCTAACAGAAGAAAAAATTTGTTAAGACACAGATATATAAAATTCTGAACTACTTACACTGTATGAATAATTAATGACAAAATTCTGAACTACTTACACTGTATCAATAATTAATGATAAAATTCTGAACTACTTAAACTGTATCAATAATTAATCATATAAGACCCGCAAAAAGAGGGAATCGTGAATTTATTAGCATAAATTTAGGTATTTTGCATAATGAAACTCGAAAGGCATACGAAACGAACGTGCGCCAAGGTATATATTGGCGAGAGAAAGTAAAGCTCGTGTGCAATGCAGTATATTTGATTTTCACCCTAGCTACTTGTACCTGGGCAAAGGTCTAATCCAGCAGTACTTTCTTCTCTTTCAGGTACGATGGCAAAGTATATTCCTGTTTATTTTTCTTATTGCATAATATAGGTAAGCCTGATGATATTTAGTACTGATGATGATACTATGTAAGTTATTCTTTTGAATGCTTCAATTTTAATGTCCTTGAACATTATTACTTTTTGTTATGCTTAAGTTAAGCAGAATTATCCTATTTTATTAAAGATTTCGTAGTTAATCTTTTGACTTATGATTCTTTAATTCTGTGCTTGAGGAAACGTACTCATTACGCCTTCAGGGCTAATGCACAACCAACAAAAGATTACGAGACTGAGAAATTGAAATTTTGTAATGTTGTAAGATTCCAGGGGCATAAAGTGTTAAAACTCTTTGCAGCCCAAAAAAAAAAAAAAAAAAAAAAAAAAAAAAAAAAAAAAAAAACTAATTACAAAGTTTATAAGAATAATTGTAACAAGTAATAATGTCTATTCTAAAAGAATCAATTTGTATAGAAAAATTAACAGATGAAAATTATTCAGTGTGGAAATTTAAAATAAAACAACTTCTAATAAAAGAAGGTTTAGATAATGTTGTATTCGAAGAAAAACCGGAAACTGATACTGATATTTGGTTAAAGAATGATCGTAAAGCTAAAGCTTTAATATGTCTAAACATTTTGGATTCGCAAATTATCCATGTATTGCATAGTAAATCTGCGAAAGAAGTTTGGCAGAAGTTGAAATGTGTCCATGAACGTGTAAATTTAACAAATAAGTTATTTCTTCTTAGAAAACTATATTCCATTAAATATAATGAAAGTTCTAAAATGCAGGAACATATCAAAGGAGTACTAGAGTTGGCTGAAAAGCTGCGTAGTATAGGTGAAGAAATTAAAGAAAATAACTTAATAGCAATACTACTATGTTCTTTACCAAATTCATACAACGCCTTAATAACTGCAATAGAAAGTAAATCGGAAGCTGAATTGTCGCTAGAATATGTTAAAAACAAATTAATAGATGAGTATTGTAGACGTGTGGAAACTAAGAAAGTTCAAAAGTAGGATTCAGTTGCTTTAAAATGTAAAAGCGAAAATAAACCAAATTATGTTACACAATTTTGTACTTATTGTAAGAGAAATAACCATACGATAAATGACTGTTTTCATTTAAAACGCAACGCTAGAACTTCCCCGAATACAGATGTAAATAATAGTAAAGTAAGAAATTATTCTCAAAATTATAAAAGTAATGCATGCCAAATAGCAAATACGCAAAGTGTAGAAAACATAACAAAACTTAAAGAAAATAAGTATCTTAAAAGTATTGAAACTAAAAATTCGCAGATTCAGTTTAATCAAGTTCTAAAAGTGGAAAATAAACATGAAAACACGCAAATGCAAGAATGGGTTATCGACTCAGGAGCCTCCACTCATATGACGAGTGATAAGGATTTTTTCTCTCAGTTAAATGACTCTAATAAACAAATAGTAACTGTAGCCAATGGTGCTAAATTAAATTCTTATGGTATTGGTGAAGGTTATTTTAAAGTTCAAACCTTAAAGGGTCAGGTTACACAAATAAAATTGGAAAATGTATTGTATGTACCAGGTTTAGATAGTAATTTACTTTCTGTTCAATCTGTTACCAATAAAGGTTGCATTGTTACATTTGATAGTAATAAGTGTTACATAAAGCGTAACAATATACTCGTAGCCGATGGCAACGCTCAGCAAGGTTTATATAAATTGATCGTAAACCCAATTGATGAGAAAGCATACTTAGTTAATGTTTCATGTTCAAATACGAACTGTATACTCAAATGGCATCAAAGATTAGGCCACAGAAATATAGATGCCATAAAAACACTTGAGAAAAATGCTTTGGCAGACGGCATTAAACTTGGCAAATGCACTCATAGTGTGGAATGTTCTACTTGTGTAAAAGCTAAACTAACTGAAACACCTTATCCCAAAACTAGTTTTAGATCTAAAACTCCACTGGATTTAGTGCACACAGATGTGTGTGGGCCAATTGAAGTCAACAGCTTAGGAGGGAAAAGATATTTCGTAACTTTCATTGATGACTATTCGCGTTATACTCAAATTTATTTTATTACTTCAAAAGATGAAGTATTCGACAAACTTAAACAGTATGTTGCATCGACAACAAATAAATTTAGAAAGAAAATAAAGGTTCTCAGATCCGACAACGGTACAGAATACTGTAACGAAAGTACTGAAAATTATTTAAAGAAACTCGGCATTTTTCACCAAACTTCGGTTCCTTATTGTCCGGCACAGAACGGCGTCGCAGAAAGGAAAAATCGCTCTTTAATAGAAATGACAAAAGCTATGCTAATAAACTCTAAATTACCGAAAGGATTCTGGGCTGAAGCAGCAGCTACTGCTGCATATCTTCAAAATAGGTTACCAACTAAAGCCACAGATAGAACAAACACCATATGAATTGTGGAATGGTAGAAAACCAAACTTAAGTCACTTACGAGTATTTGGCTGTACAGCATTTTATTATGTGAACAAACAAAAACGGCGTAAATTCGACAATAGAGCCGAAGAAGGAATATTCGTAGGATACGATTTACGAAGTAAGGGATACAGGATTTATGTAGGTGGAAGAAAAATAATAGTAAGTAGAACTGTTAAATTTTCAGAAAACGCGTCTTTACCTGACAAACTTGCAGAAAATAATGCTGAAGATTTAGAATTAATTCACTTCAATAACTCGCAAGATGATGAAGAAAATAATGAAGAAACATCTCTTGGCGATGATTTTACAGAAGATTCAAAAAGTTCCGAAGAGTTAATTAAATGTGAAGAAAATGTAGAAAGAAGGGTTTCTAGCAGATCAACCAAAGGGGTCCCACCGGAAAGATTCTCTTATAAAGCAGAAGACGAAGAATCAATCTTACTTAAAATTAAAGATCCAGAAAGCTTTGAAGAAATTCTAAACTTACCAAAACGTGAACAAGCTTGGATCAAGGCTATGCAAGAAGAAATACATTTTCTAAAAGAAAATGAAATCTATAAACTTACAGAATTACCACCAGGAAAACATGCAGTAGGCAGCAAATGGGTGTTTAAGACAAAATATGATGAAACTGGTAAAAATATAAAATACAAAGCACGCTTAGTAGCCAAAGGATTTACTCAAAAATACGGCAGTGATTATGATGAAACTTTTCCACCAGTAGTGAAACACACTACGATAAGAGTTTTCTTAGCATGGGCAGCGTATAATAATGCCAAGGTACATCAACTAGATGTTAAAACAGCTTTTTTGTACGGCAACTTAAATGAAGAAATATATATGGAACAACCAGAAGGATTCGTGGTTCCGGAAGAAAGACATAAAGTTTGTAAATTACAGAAGTCGATTTATGGTCTCAAACAAGCAGCTAGGTGCTGGAATGCAGAAATTGAAAATACACTGAAGAATCTGGGGTTCAGTCAAAGCAAAGCAGATCCGTGTCTTTTCACAAAAGTGGTTCGTGATAAAAGAATTAATTTAATAGTGTATGTTGATGACATCCTAATAAGTTCTACAGAAGGACTAATTCTTCAAACAATTAATGATTTAAAGAAACGTTACCAAATAACGCATCTTGGTGAAGCTAAATATTTCTTAGGCATGGGAATAAATCGCAAGGAAGATGGAAGTTATCTCTTATCACAGAAAAATAAAATAAATCAACTTGTCAAGCAATTTCAACTTGAAGAAGCGAAACACGCTAGCACACCAATGGAAACGAACTATTATAAAATAAACAAGGAAGAAAATCTCCTAACTTCAAATGATAAATTTCGCCAAGCTATTGGAAGTCTTTTGTATATATCGTCTATCACAAGACCAGATATCACAGCTTCAACTCACATACTCAGCAGAAGGTGTAATAATCCACGTCAAAAGGACTGGAATGCTGTTAAAAGAATCATTAGATACTTAAACACGACAAAGAACCTATCCTTACAAATTTCGTCGAGTGAAGAACCTAATATTAGTTTATTCAGATGCTGATTGGGGACAAGATATTGAAGATAGAAAATCTACATCAGGAAGTGTTATTTTATTAGGAAGGAACTGTATTTCATGGTTTTCAAGAAAGCAAACTTGTGTTTCTTTATCCTCAGCAGAAGCTGAATATGTTGCACTATCGCAAGCTACGCAAGAACTATTATGGCTATTAAAATTAACAGAAGATTTCAATCTACCCCAAACTCTACCGATAAAGGTATTTGAAGATAATCGGTCTACTATAAGACTTGTAGAATCTGAAAAATTCAGTTCACGCACAAAACATATTGATACAAAAGTTCATCATATACGCGACATGAATAACAAAGGAATAGTAAAACTTTCTTATCTTTCAACAGAGCAAATGGTTGCTGATATTATGACTAAACCAATTCCTAAAGCTAAATTTCAGTTTTGCAGGAATGAACTACAATTGGTATGAGTTTCATTAGCAAAACAGGGGCAATGTTAGCATAAATTTAGGTATTTTGCATAATGAAACTCGAAAGGCATACGAAACGAACGTGCGCCAAGGTATATATTGGCGAGAGAAAATAAAGCTCGTGTGCAATGTAGTATATTTGATTTTCACCCTAGCTACTTGTACCTGGCCAAAGGTCTAATCCAGCAGTACTTTCTTCTCTTTCAGGTACGATGGCAAAGTATATTCCTGTTTATTTTTCTTATTGCATAATATAGGTAAGCCTGATGATATTTAGTACTGATGATGATACTATGTAAGTTATTCTTTTGAATGCTTCAATTTTAATGTCCTTGAACATTATTACTTTTTGTTATGCTTAAGTTAAGCAGAATTATCCTATTTTATTAAAGATTTCGTAGTTAATCTTTTGACTTATGATTCTTTAATTCTGTGCTTGAGGAAACATACTCATTACGCCTTCAGGGCTAATGCACAACCAACAATTCACATACCAATACGTTGTATGGCTTTATGAAAAATCTACACGAGTACCTATCTTCGCTAATTAATATTTAAAGATTTTCACTTATACGGAAGGAAAAGCAAAGAAACAAACACTGCTTTCAACGTTTATTTTAGAAAGCTCTTTAATTATATAGAAAATGCTTGCAGGATGTTTCTAGGGCCAACAAAAAATAACACAAGGCCGCCTGACACATGCTGAAAATTTACCTAGCATTGGTATTTCCTCTGTTTAATGAATACCCTAGCTTCCCTTAATCCGGTGACAATTAAATCCACTAAATCCAATTAAATGGGGAAAAAGCGAATTTTTTTAACTCTAATCTGTGCATTCAAGAGATGTTCCAAATAACAAGCTCCCCTCAGTTATCAATAAGAAACTGCATATACTACAGAACGAATGGATTACTTTATTATGACAAAGAATATAAGATTATCTGCTTAAACGGAGGCATATTTTTCTTCTTGAGGGAAGGGTTTCTAATCATGTTACAGATAGGGAGAAAACAAAAAAGAACATGCAGCCTGCCCGTTCGCCGGAATTTGAACCAATCAAAAGCTTCAAATCGAAAAATAAAATTACATATATTGTCAAATACAAGTTACATATTAAATCTAAGTAGGTGGATTTTAATTTTTGTATTCTTTCACCTTGAAACTGAGATCACTGGATACTGGTAGTCAGACAGAGTTCGAATCCTGCAAGTGAACTGATTGTATGGGTGTTTTTATAAGTCTTCCCTGCGTACAGTGAATATTAGCCAGTTTCCCATAGCAAGTCCTTTATGAACGCATCTCTTTCCATCTGCTGATTGCCCTCGTAAGTATTGCCGTATTCGATTAAACACCTAATTGCCACTTTGTCACTCTCGATTGTGTAATCCTAAACAGCAGTCCAAATGTAATATCAACTTGCCATAAATCTAAGGTTACCTACCATACGTCTTTATTTTTTTCGAACTTGTTCTCGTTTTCAAAGATTAAAAAAACGCTCGGGAGGTATTTCCAAAATCAGAATACGAAAACAGAACTGGCGAATTTCAATTTTTAAAAAATGAAACAGAAGATGTAATTCAAGAGATATGATATAAAAGACTGAAAGAAGGAAATAAGCACTTAAGAAATGTTACCTAAAATCTCTGCAATGTTCACTCGGAATATTTTAGATATATGGATTGCACCTTCTTGTTTTAAACCGTGAAAACTTAGAAAAATATCTCATCTCAAATACAGAAACTGAATTATCCGTTGAATACGTGAATGGCAATGGAAATTTATATCAGCAAGCGTTTTAACCACTTCTGCAGTCTAAAAAATTCAGAACTAGTAAAAATTAATTACATATTTACGAACTGAGTCCGCATCAATTCACTGAAAAAACGAGCTTACTAACTTTGAAGAGAAACAAGGTCCCCCCGAGCTCCTCAAAATCACAAACATTTGTCATTCCTACTCACAATACGAGTCTACAAAAACTACTCTCTTAAATTCAAATGCCGTTATCTAAGACACAGGTACAGGTAGAAGCTAGGCCAGCACCTCCGTAGTACCACAGGTAATTGAAGTATTGTTGAACCTAGCTAACTGTTAAACTTTCCACCCCAATTTTGAGGGAGAACACCCCGAGGGGTGGTCCGAGGTTCTCCCGCCCCTCTTTTTTTTACCATCAACCACTTGAGAGGACTTTCTGAGATAAATGAGTTCTGGCATTAATAGTGTACACAAATCAGAATGAGAAAAGACTGTCCTTGAAAAGTTCAACAACTGATGCTTCCAAAAGCAGAAATGTTAGAATAAATGTCTTTTCTAAGGCGGATGGTGTAATAAGCAAGTCTTTGGAGATCCTGTCCATCAGCATTGCGTAGATAAATGAATTGGAATATAAAAATGAAATGAAATAAAAAATAATAAATAAAAAATGAAATAAATAATAAAAAATAAAATAAATAATGAAAAATAAAAAATAAAAATATATAAATTAAATAAAATAAATAAGACAAATATGGTATAGTAACATTATGGAGATGAATAAGCTTTAGATATGACAAATATCCAGTCCGAGTCTTTGGGTATGTATAAGAACGTCTTTGATTTTGGCCCTAAGGTGTCTGTTCTTTATTGCATATTTCTTAAATAGTATTAGATTGTTGTTAAGCTTGATCAGATGTTTGCTGTCTGTCAGATTACAGTCAAAAATGTAATGATCAGGGTCACCCTATTCGCCACATATGCAGAGATACGTGGGGCACATGCCTCTGTCATGGAAGTAGGTGGGGAAAGGACCGTGCCCTGTGATATACTGATTCAGAACATGGTGACATAGCCCAACTTACAAACTGGAAGCTCGAGACAAAATCTGCTATGCACGGCCGTTCGCATATACGCAAACAATACATTTCTAGAATAAGCACTTAACTGGATAGTGACTGACCACGTAACATTCACAGAATTTAAGACAATAATAGAACTTAGGTAGATATCGGGCAGCAGAATTAAAAACCGGCAGAGATCGCACTGGTCGGCAAAATGTGCTCTGCCCCCCCCCGACAGTGTCTAAAGTGTGATCCTGGCCAACATCAATACAACGTCAATGAATGCATGTCGCCTAGCCGGTATAGTGACTAGTAACGCTGACTTCGTACCACGATGGGCCAGGGTTTGAATCAGGCATGGATGTCTGTAAGCGTATATTGTTTAATGGGCAAGGGGACACTCGAAATACGCGGCAAGCCGAAAGCCTCGAGACGGTGATGGTATGGGAAGAGGGATAGGAGAACTTCGGTCCACCTCGCAGGGGTGTTCTTCCTTAAAGTGGGGCAAAACCTGCACAGTTAGTGCGGTGGGACTATGCGTCTACGACCAATTGTGAATTTCCGGTGTCTTACCCATTTCTACCTGTGTCTGCATCTGTCAATCAATGCACTATTACTGGTACAGTGCGACTCCATAGCCAGAATGTGTTTAAAAATGACATGCAAGAATCTTAGTCGTCCAGAGAAAAATTACATTTACCGCACACAAGTCTCCTTTTGTTTATTATATTTTCCGTTTCTAAACTTTGTAAGTGGAGATTACATCATTTTTTAAGGCTGGTGGTTCGTAGGTATACTGAAGGTCCATATTTGGGACTTCGTGTTGTAGATGTTTCGCAGGCCCATTACTATTTTATGAAACCATTAAGCATTACGATTCTGTTTCTGTAATCAGAGATTGCTTTTAATAAATAATCTGACGCACTGCAGGTGAAGAAAGTACCTAAAAATGTTTACGTCAAATGTTTTCAGTCCGCGCTTACAGATATATATTTGAAAAACATTTAATATACCATTGCTGCAAGGGTAAGGGGCGCAAGACAAAATGAAGAAAGCAAAGAGTCTAAAAAAAAAGTTTGCAAGCTGTACATACAATTGCATACATATAAAAAGACCAAGTACTACTTTATTACCATTGAAAATATACAGTTAAACTACGTTCGGCTATATAAGAGGATGGAGAAGAACACTGTAAAAAAACAGTTGTTCTTTACAGGCAAAAGTTTCGTAAAGTTACAGAAATCAAAAAGTTACACAAGAATTTCCTGTAATGCGAACAGTTTCAAAGCGATCTGTGGCGACTACAGATGAATTGCCTGTAGCATTACAGATAATGTTTCAGAAACCGCGCGGAAGAATCACGTGACTGACTGGTGATCAGCTAATAAGGAGAAAAGTGTTTAAAAGCTAATCGTAGAAAAAAACATGGCTGAATTCCTGTTGGTTGTATAACGGAGGTAAGTAAGAAAAATTTTACAATTACTGTTTGAAATATTTTTTGTTCATTTTATGCAGATTATTCTTATGCACTTTGCACTGGTATATGTGTTGAGTAAGTATTTTAACGTTTAAGCTTTGCTATTAATTAATATCAGTGTTCGTAATGTCTAATGAGTTGAAAGAGTACAAAATATTTATTCCAAATGCAGATCTAATAGTAGTATTTTGTCATTGTGCATGCAATATATTACGCCTTAAATTGACCGTATTATTTATAACTAATTATTCCAAAATTTAATCACTATTGTGGTATTTAATTGAAACAGTAAAAATTAATCATTGTTAGCGTTCGTTTGCAATCGTCTGACCAAAGAACCTTTGACATCTTTTTCCCGGCAGGCGTTGCGAGAAAGATTTATGTAAACATTTAGAATTCTGAATGGTAATGTAGTATATATTTTTTGCTTATTAGCTTTAGTTTATTCTTTTTCTACGGTTACCTGATTAATTATACTTGGTTTATAACTACTAATATGTATTATACTAACATATTTATGTACGAGATATGTTATGAATTAAAATTACAAAAACTTGAACAACACGGCCTTGCGAGAATCTCGTTTATTCTTTAGTGTAATAATAATATTTTTTCAGTGGTATTAATTTCTTACTATGATGATTACTTTCTTACTATGTTATAATTCCAAAATGAAGTAATTATTTGATTAAAAATGTGTCGCATCATACTTTTCGTAATGTTTTGTTTTACTAATTAGATGCAACTTAATTATTCCATATATTTTAATATACCATTATCAACAGGCGAAAGATGGAAATGATCTAAAATATTTTTTCTAAAAATTCGTTAAACTAGTTATAAACGAAAACTCAAATTTTGTACATTTTTTCCCAAAATATCATTTCATTAATATTTTATAAATTACAAAATTTATTTTATTGTGTACATAACTACCGTTGCATACTTACAAGTTTTTAAACATTTAATGTATAATTTATACTTATGTTTATTTTATTTCGCCCAGTTTTAATACAGTTTTGAAGTATGATCGTCTTGTTACTAGGATAGCATAAATCTGCTGATAGAAGTTTAATACATTTCCTGACGAATGTTTCTCCTATTCACGTAGTATAAGGGCCCACCAGTGGACGAACGGTAAAGTCGCTTAACACTGGTAGTTCGGTCCGAGGTTCGAATCCCGTTAACTCACAATATCTGTATTAAAAATTACTAATTATTAAACATTAAATTAATAATTATTAAAAATTAAGTAAATCTTAAACACTTATTTCCTCGAAAAAATTCGAGAAAGGATTAAGCATGATTTAAATCGCAATAATAAATGGAGGCGTTATCTTTGTTGTTGTGAAGCTACGTTTCTCTAGATTGCCAACAAATTCACTACTCTGCTGTTTCAAATGTAAAGAAGCAATGGCCGCCATCAAAAAAATTATTAGGCTTAGCGGCACTTAAACAACTTTTAAATTGTTGATAATTCTAAAAGTATTCCATACAGATTTACTAAAGGCATAAAAACCTTAACCGGAAGATAAGAACAACATAATTCAATCATTTTTGAAGCAAAAAATGTACAATTTACAAACATATAAGAGTAAAGAAACTGAGATCACTGAGCCGGGTAACAGAGTGGATATATATATAAATATATTTATATACGTTTGGTGCGGCCGATTGCAACCAAAATACTAGCTGCACATCTACATGTTATAGCAGTCCTACATACAAAATTTCAACGTTCTGAGGTTACTCGTTTTTGAGTTATGCGAGATACGTACATACGTTCGTACAGACGCCACGAAAAATTCTCTGCAGAATTCATTTTAAAGCAGTTTTATAATTTTTTTGGAGGAAAAGAGTCTTTTATTCTGTCCTTACGCTCAGATATCATGCAAAAACATCGTTAAATTGCATTCGGTAGCGGTCAAAATGGATATTTTCGTTGAAATATGCTGCCTGAATCTTTTCGCGATTACAATACTTCCGTTTTACTTCGTACAAGGAAGTAAAAATATTCATGAATGAACTGGTGGTAACTATCATAATATTATTTAAAAGATACCTACATTCCAATAAGAATGCTTAGTAATATTAACATACTTTGAGTTTCACCCTTATTATTGTTCACTGCTACCCCCTAGACCTCAAAACATTTAATGCATCTGGAACTGCAATTTGTGTCGTCCTCTACAACATGCAAGTTATCACCGTTCAGTTTGTACTACCACGAGCAATGATCTTCAGAATTACCGTATTGCGTTGCATATTCCACCCCACCCAGCTTTAGAACCAGACTCTGAAAATTTAAAAAATATTTGCATAATTTCCCCCTTTTTAATGCATTCAGAAAATGAACATTCCAAGATTTTAAAATGAATTTATCGACATAATGATTGTTTTCGTCATACTAACAAATGCAAACGTTTGCACACTAAAAACCCCGTTGAACCTTTCTCTTCTAACTGTTGAATATTATGTCAGCATAATACAAAAAATGATCTATGATAGTGAAAGCAAATACCAACTGCCATTCACTGTGCAATTTTGTCATATCAGCTACATATTCACCTTCTATAATTATTAATATATGATCTGAGGCCTAAGGAGTTGCAAGAACAACAATGAGAATGAGAGAAATTGAAATTATAGAGAAGTAGAAATGAGAACTTATTAGATGTTGCAGTTATGTGTATTCTTATTGAAATATACATTTCTTTTAAAGAAGTAATATTGTGATACAGTCAAAAGTCGTTAATCCGGACTCGTCGGGAATTCGGCGATTCCGGGTTATCGATTTTTCCGGATTATAGATCATCAGTTTAAATCTGGTAAGATGGCATGCAGAAATTACAAAATTAAAAATATGAAACCGTAATTTATGAAATAAAGAACAATTATGATCTAAAGGGTAAGAATTGTAAGAATTGGAGGCTCCCTTCAGCTCACCTGGACTCAAGTGTCCCCATAGCTCAAAAGAAGGGGCCCCGTATCTCCACAAACGAGGGCAGCCAGTAACCCAGCCACCCCCAAACAACAAACAAAAATACTAAATCAAAACTAAATAAGCACATCTAACACAATATTACAAACTAAAAAACAAACAAAAAAAATCCATAAACACAAATTCACAACATAGAACACCACAGATATCCAAAACCCATACAAACACAAAATTCAATTTTAACAGAGGATTCCTACCAGCGCCCTATTTTCATTCATAAACTTCATTAGAGCAATAGAATATGATTTAAAAACTTTAAAATTAATGACACTTACATTAAATTCAGTAATGTTAAAAATCTGTCTAATAGGGTCTGTTAAACTACAATCAACCACGAAATGCCTAGCATCACCATCAACCTGACAACTATTACATAATTTATTTTCCTGCAGTTTAAATCGGTTGAAATAGAACGGAAACCTACCATGTCCAGTTAAAACCTGATTAACATCAATGTTGTTCATACATTTCATTTTATTTGTGATTTTAATTAGTTCCATAAATCCTTTGTTTTTAGGTGAAGAGAACCACTGTATTTTCCATTTGTTAACGTAATATTTTTTCATTCTTCGAATTGCAATTCTCTTCGAACCTGTTACTTCAATATCCATTGCACTGACATTTGAGACCGCCTGCTTGGCCAGGCTGTCGGCCCTCTCATTACCAATAAAGCCTACATGGGCTTTAACCCAATGTAACTTAATATTTAAATATGAACTCAAAGTTTCTAAATGACTCTTAATTTCGACAATTAATGGATTGAAATTGTCTGGGCGGGAGAGCGCATGGAGAAGTGACAGGCAGTCAGTGTAAATATTTACAGACGTGGGTATAAACAAGGTATTTTTAATCCATAATAAGGCTTGTTTGAATTCACTTTCTGTTTGAATTTCCAGGCATTCACTTTCTGCCTGGAAAACTGAATTATATATATTCAACTTAAACATTCTATAATCCACCTCAGTGCCATAGTAAAAAACAACAAAAGCAGCTCCTACGCTTCCTCCGACCCCAGAACCATCTGTATAAATATCAAACACATCAACAGTTGGATTACATTTATCAAAAACAAAACCAATTCTATTGGAAAGATGTATTAAATGAATATTAAATTTTTCAAAAACATTCTTTGTAATTAAATAATCTTCATACATTTTCAATTCCATTCGTTCAGTTCTAAATAAATATTTCTCATAAAAAAATTCGTATAAAATTGAGAGAGGAGGCAGCCCAGCCAACACAAAGACGGCCTTGGTAGGCACCGTTCTAAAACATCGGGTTAAAGCTAAACCCCAAGCTCTCTGAATACTGTCTAACTTCATCCGTAATCTAACCAGTTCCCCTGCCCTGGATACCCAGGCTCCAAATCCATACATGATGATTGGAAGCACTACACTTAAGTAAATCTTCTTCAGAATGGAGGATTTCAAGGCTAAAATCTCAGCTGAAAAGGTTCTTGTATAATTTAATAAAATCAGATCAGTTCGTCTTTGTACCAACTTAAAATGTTCTATAAAATTTAATTTGCTATCAATGATAACGCCAAGATATTTCATATTATCTACAAATTTGATTCTTTTGCCTTGATATTTCAAATTTGGTGGTCTAGTCTTTTTACCTCCTCTGGGAAAAAACAATGCACATGTTTTTTCAATATTAAATTGCAATTTTTCTTTCTTTTGCCAATCACTTAGTATTAGAGCAGTTTCATCAAATAATTTTTCCATTTTTTCAAGAGAATCGTGTTTCATAAGAATCATAATATCATCAGCATATGCAATTAATTCCACATTTTGAGGAAACTTCTGCTTCAGCAAGTTATCCACAATAATGTTCCAGAGAAGGGGAGCACTGCAGGAGCCCTGAGGGCATCCTTTATAAATATTCATTACTAAGTCTTTACTCTTATCCTTAAAACAATTAAAAACAATTTTTCTATTACTAAAATAACTTTTAAGTAAATAAAGCAAGTTTCTAGGTATTTTTAAATCAATTAAACCATGCAACAAGGAAGACCAATCAACAGAATCAAATACAGCCGAAATGTCTAGAGAAATCAAAGCTACGTGTTGTTCACCCCTAAAACGTCTGACATATCCAACAACCCGGTAAAGTGCATCCTCCGTACTTCTTCCAAAGGTAAATCCATATTGAAACTCGCTAAGTGGACATTTATTAGCCATAAAGTGTAAAATTCTATTAGTTACCAATTTGTCTAGCACCTTACCCAAAATATTCAAAAGTGTAATGGGTCTTTGTTTTCCATTAGGCTTAAGGATCAAAATAATTCGACCAATTTTCCAACAATCTGGAAAAAGAGTAAACTTAAGACGGGCATTATATAGGCCAACAAAAAAATATGGGTAATAGAAAAATAATCTTTTAATCAACACAGAATGTATGCGATACGGACCAGCAGCAGCCATATTCCTCAAACCCAATATAATACTCTTAACTTCATCGTATGTGAATGGTACGTCATTTTCACTACATTTCAAAACATCATCTTCTAAAATATGTATGTCTTCTGGTTCACCCAAATCAAGTACCTCTTTAACATACACAGTATTAATATCTTGCTCATCGCCCATACCATCAGGTCTCTTCACATTCAGCTTTAAATTTCGCTTTCCAAATGCCGTCTTATAAAATCTGTCATAATAAACAACGCTTCTTAAAAAATAATTCTCTTTACATACTCTCTTGGTCTTCCTAATCATACGTTTATAAATAGCCAATTCTCTTTTGTACTTTATCTTACGTAAAATTCTAGTATTATCATCTAATCCAATCACATGTGAGCTTCTCCTATATGCACGGATAAGTCTTTTAAACTTTTCCAATTCGGGCGTCCACCACGAGATTACATTTGGAGTCTTCCTCTGTATCAGCAGATCGCAATCTATTTTCGCCTGAAGCAACATTTCAAAATCGTTTACTACACCAATCAATTGTTCACTGTCATTTACAACACTAATTCTCTCACCAAGCCTCATCATATCGACTTTAATTTTCTTACACAGCCTGTTGACTCTTAGAATATTTCTCGATACCAAGGCCCCTCTTCCATATTAAAGACAAGAATCTGTCATTTCGAAGACTACATAGCGATGATCGCTCAGTGAATCATCAGTACTGATTTCAAGTTTGCATTTGTTACTGCCCAGATTGCTGGATCCTATAGCTAAATCTGTCCAACCTTGTCCGACAGGAGAATTAAAGGTTGCAATAGAAAACAAAATTAAATTATTAGATACAATAAAATCGAACACCAATGTTCCTCTTGCATCGATCAATTTGGCCCCCCAACTAAAATGCTTTGAATTAAAATCCCCCATAATTAAAAACCTCTTATATATAGATAAAACCTCTTCCAATTTATGAAGATTCACAGCAATGTCCTCGGCAGGAGAAAAGTATGCTGATATGAAACTCAATTTTTGGTCTCTCATTAATACAGTAATAGCTGTTACTTCATCCATTTCATAATCCACTATAAACTCAATTTCCTCTTTTAAAACAAGAATTGCAGTTCGCCCTCCAACTTCAGCTGCAACTCTCCAACCATTCTCAATAAATGCCAATTTTCCATTAACCCGATAGAGCTCCTGCAGTAAGATCAGATCAGGACTAACACCAATAACATTTTGGAGAACAGAGAGCTGGGCAGCAGAAAGGGTATAAAAAATGGTATCAATGATCTAAAGGGTATCAAAATTTACAAAAAGAAAAAGCTTAATATTTATTTGTTTATTTTATTAAACATTTCTTTCAATGTAAGTTGTTTAAGTTGCTTCGTTTCATGTGATAATACTTTCTCTTTAATTCTATTAAACAGACATAATTTCTTGTTTAGTTACAAAGTTCCGCTGTTCAAGTCCTATAATTGCTGTGTCTACCGACTAATTTGTCAATCGAAATTTTTTCGTTTTCAATAACCTCTGTCACTTTCTTCACTATCGGAAGCGAAATATAATGACGAGGAACTTGTTTTCAATCATATCAAAGACGGAGTACATCGAGATGAAATACTACATTTGGTAAGGAATTATAAGCCAAACAAAATAAAAACATCTGCCCTGAAGATAAGGATAGTGCTGACAGATCAACTTCCAATTCATTGCGCGCCGCGGCGTTCCCCCCCCCCGGCGAGCAACGTGAAATTGATAAACAGATTTCGGATTTCGAAACATACTTTCGCTTTAGATCCTTTACATATTAACAAATATATATCGGAAATTCTATTTGATATAATCGAAAGTTTAAGCTTATTTTTAAAAAATTGCTCTAACAGTCTGCAAAAAATAATAAGTCGGATCCAATTCGAAGATTAGGGAACAACGCAATCTGCAACATTAACTGAATTAGATAATTTTAGCTTAGCTTACACCGTTCGTTATACATTAAACGAGCATGCGTAAACGTTTTACGAGCATGCGCACAAGCATATTCGCAGCCGTAATGGTCTTACGTGAGCACGTAAACGCCTATGCGCATGCGTCATTGCGACGCATGCGGAGAAAGTTTGTAGCTTTGAGGTCCGGATTATAGATCATTCCGGATTATGGGTGTCCGAATTAACGACTTTTGACTGTAGTAGTAGTTTATCCATGATTACTTTTCATTTGTTATATTCCTACTGTGATTGTGTCCTTTGGAAATTATTCACCTAATTTCCCCTCTCAATTTTCGGATGATAAAATTAGTAAAAATATGTGGGAATATGGCATCAAGAGCATTAGATATCCCCATTTTCTTGAAGCTGTTCACTATTATTATTTCATCTATGATAGGCCATGCACCCAAAATCCACTAGCAAATCAATTAGTAAGATGAAAACGACCACTATGCGGACGAAAAATTTAGGGTAACTCGTTTTGTGAGCGCCTTAGAAGACAAACATTACCTAAATCATTAAAACAATTTCAGAATCCTATGCTAAAAGAAAGCTAGGGGGAAAATGTCCGAGTCCCAGTGATTCATTTGGAACAATATTGTTTTAGAAATTTAAGGTAATAAATATTTTTCGAATTCTAGAACAGTCCGAGAAATTTATTCAAGTTATGAATTCTGAATATAAGTATAACTAATTAGTTATTTTATGAGGAATGCTGGTTAAATTTAAAAAGTGATTGACTGAGGTAGCTTGTCGTAATGAGACGGTTCACTGTAATCCAATTTTTTAAAGAATTTAATCTATTCTTAATTACTTAGGATATTATAAAGAAATATGATTAAAAGTGTTATATAAGCACATGTTTAAAACATCTATTAAAATAATTTTTAAAAACTTTTTAAGAGCATAATTATGATTTTAAAAGAATTTTTTTTTTTTTTTTTTTTTTTTTTTTTTTTTTTTTTTTTCCGTTTATATAGGAGACATGGTTTACATGTGCAAAGAGGGAAAAACCATTCATTTTTTTCAAGCAGTTGAAACGAATTTTTATTAAATGTTATATTGTGTTATTTTTTAATTATTTCTTTTTTCAAGTTTTATGTAAAGTTTATTAATTAAGTAATAAATTATTTTTACTTCTGTATTTTAATTAGCATATTATTTGCTTTATAGTATTTCACAATAAAATTATAAAATCAGTAAACTTTCTTAATTAACATGCTATAATATATATATATATATATATGTGACAGCAGAAAACAAACTTTATAACCTATATATATATATATATATAGGCTATAAAGTTTGTTCTCTGCTGTCACATATATATTTTACAATTTTGTATGCCAATCTCGAAATCTATAATAACTAGGAATAATTTTTAATATCACTTTCTAAATGGTTAGTTAAAAAAGTTATGCATTTACCACCTATTATTTCAAACCATAGCAAACTGTTGACTAACACTGAGTGCAGATAAGAATAAAAAGATTAGTTGGATGTTGTAATTCAAGCGTATGAACAAAATTTTGAATTCCTTGTAGTAACAAAATGAAGTTCATTGCTATGTTGAATTCTTTAATTTACTGAAACTGTCATTTTTTAGAAGGAGAGAATATAATATTTTTGAAACATGAAGAACAGCTGTTCAGAGTTCTTCATAGATATATTTCACAAAATGACTTTTACTGTAATAATATGATCATATCAACATGCAATACGTTTACTCATATAAGTTAAATCTAAAGCAACATGCGTCTATTTTAGCTAAAATTACTAAAAAGGAAGTTCTAGAACATATCTTATTAATTGACACTAAAACATGCAAATAAAACATACTGTTTTTTTTTTCAGCTATTTTACAGGGCAAATATAAATTCCAGATGCCTTTCCATTATTTTATGTTGTTCAGACATTAGG
This sequence comes from Stegodyphus dumicola, assembly GCF_044657685.1. Lineage (NCBI taxonomy): Eukaryota > Metazoa > Arthropoda > Arachnida > Araneae > Eresidae > Stegodyphus > Stegodyphus dumicola. Next base: position 118,164,901 of record NC_140770.1, on the reverse strand, counting down.
ATTTTTTGGAAAAGCCGGAGAGATGAAAAATATGCAACGCCTTCGCCGGGAATCGAACCGTGAACCTCTGGAATACCGGCCCAGTGTGCAGAACTCCTACACCATTGAGGCACGCGAAAAAGGTGGGAGAAATACCTTATATACTCCCCCTTTTAAAGGGCGAATGGAGTTTTTAGCGGACACAATCGCCAAATCCTGGGTGTGGGAAATCATCATCCAACACCCTTTTAGTTCGGGCCCCACTGTAGAGGCATTAGTATTTTTTCGAAAAGCCGGAGAGATAAAAAAATATGCATCGCTTTCGCCGGGAATCGAACCGCGAACCTCTGGAATACCAGCCCAGTGTGCAAGAACCACTACACCAAGAAGGTGGGAGAAATGCCTTATAATGTAAAGGATATACATGCGATTTAATAAGGAGTAGCATATCAATTTGAGCTTTTAAATTAATCAAAATGATAATATGAAAGGCCTTTCAATAATATTAGACATAAGTTTCTCTTCATAAAACAAAAATCCTCTGCAACAGAATAATGTTACTTTTTGTAAAAGAACAGTGAATGCTGTTGAAAGCACATCTTTTAAATTAATGCTATTCTGAGGTCAAATTGGCTAATTCAAAAAGCCAAACTATTATGCTTCACTTGCATATATCTGTATGTATATATATACATACAGATATTCTACTCAAAACATATTGATTTCAATATATTTCATTATAATAAGCATCATTTTAGACAAAAAAATCTATTATAGTCATATTCTTTAGTATTTCACCTATGAAAAATATATTCTGCATACATAATTACTTAATGGGATATTAAAAGGAAATAATCTGAAATCTTTACAGATACAACGATTGAAATTTTACAGAAGAAAAGTATCTTCTAGTCACATAATAACTTGCTGTAATAATACCAGCAAATAACCTGTAACGGTAACAGATATCTGTTGAGATTTTACATGAGAAAAACATGTTCTTTTTACATAATTATTTGCTGTAACATTTCACGCAAATAATCTGTAACAATTACAGATATATCGTTTGGGATTTTACATGAGAAAAACATGTTCTTTTTACATAATTATTTGCTGTAATATTACACGCAAATAATCTGTAACCATTACAGATATATCGTTTGGGATTTTACATGAGAAAAATATGTTCTACTACATAACTATATGCTGTGATATTACAAGAAAACGATCTGTAACCATTACAGGCAAAATTCTTGTAAAGTTACAAACAATATACATGTTACTGTTACTCAAATAACCCATGGCATCCCAGTTTCCATGAGTTTTCTTAGTAACCTTACTTTTTTTTTTTTTTTTTTTTTTTTTTTTTACAGTGAATACTTCCTTAATTACTTAATTATTACCATTTCTTTTTTTTAACTGATTCAAAAAGAGGAGCGAAAATTATCCCCCATATTGTGGAGATAAAAGGCATGAAAAAAACATCTTTCTTCAAAGTTTTGTTGATAAGCCTAATACATTATGTTTAATATTTTACTTTACTTATACCACAAAGTAGCTTGTTTAAAGATAAATATTTAATGGTATTATACTCATCAAGTTTCACAGATCGCTATCAGTGCTTTTTAAATTACATGAAGGGTCATCATTTTGGCCTCTTAAGTTGCATTCATATTATGATACAACATAAGATATAAGCAGTAGTTCGTTGCTACGCAACGACACGAGACTAAGCTCCGATATCAGGCGTAAAGGTCACTTCATATGATCCAGGTTTTTTTAACCCAATAATTAAATATGAGAAAATATGGATCCAATTTTTATTCCCTGTATTCAATAAGTTGGGCGAAAAAACTCCAAATATGGTTTAAATTCAAGCAATAACAATGGTTAAAATGTTTTGCTTTTTACCCTGCATTTAAAAATCTATAAAATATCATGTAATAAAAAAGAAGGGTTTCCCAAATTTAGCAGCTCTAATTTACCATTATTGTTAAAACAGTTTCAAGGGAAAATGAAAATAAAAATAATAAGAATCTCACAAAAGATCTAGAGGGAACAATCACTGCTAGACAAAGGGTATAAATAAAGCCAATTGATCAATCACAGTGAACTATGGAAATTAACATTTTCGGCTAAACTGACAACGGCCATGTTAGTTTTAACATTTGGATCACATTTGAAGGAGAAGGCAAAGCCCTCGACGGCTATATTTCTAAAGAAAAAGATGCCTTCGTGGAGCGCCAGCTCGTTTCCCAGGATCCGACCCCCGGAGCGAACTACCAGTACTGAGCGCCTTTATCGCTCGGCCGCCCCTAAAGCATTTTATAGGAGATAATAATACCCGAGCGCCTAATTTCGGAGTCCACCATTGGCCCAGCGGTGAAGATGCTGAGCGCTGGTAACCTGGGTTCGATTAAAAGCGAACGGCCGCCTGGCTGTATGAACGTTTTCATGATTTTCCGCATGTCTAACGTAAATACTAACTAGTTTCCTTTAGCAGGTCCTCCTCAAAGGCAGCCCATCCCTTAAGTAGCCAGCTCTCACGTGCTTTGCCATAGTTAAATAAAACAAACCAAGAGTCCAATTTCGCCAAAATTTTGTTGGAAAACTCTCTAAGAGAGTTTCTCCCTTCTTTGTAATTCTCTCTCCCATTTCTCCCTTCTTTGCAATATTAGAATCTTAAAATTTTTTAAAATTTAAATCTTAAAATCTTAAAATTTCACAGTTTTAAATACACAATTTTAAATACATAAAAATGGCATTTTATCTCTCTTCCAAAATAATAATTTTAAAGCATATGATTCCATTTTAAATTGATTTACAAATCGTTATCATCCACAGCTTCAAAACAAAGAATAATTAAATTAAATATTTCCATATTTTCCAGTGTTTTCAGATACTGAGTTTATATTTTTGTGTGCTCGAATAAGCATGCCAGAAAAGAGAGGAAATAATTAACCAAAAATGTGGAACCTTTTATTTCCTTCTACGAAGTAAAGGAAGTGTTGTAATCGTGAAAAATTTCGGGTTTCAAATTACAATGGAAGTATTCATTTTGACCATTCGCGAATCCATTTCAACTTTTTTTTTTTTTTTCACCCTTGCGTGACGTCTTTATAAATGGACAATAAAAGTCTCTTTATTCCAAAAACGGATTGTAAAATGGATTCAAAATGGATTTTTTCGTAATGTCTGTACGTACGTATCTCGCATGCCTCAAAAACAATCAGCCGTAGAACGTTGAAATTTTCTATATGGGACTGCCATAACATCTAGTTGTGTAACTCCCTATTTTACTGCAATCGGCAGTACGGTACCGGCCATTATTTTCGAAATTATTGGTCGCAGTAATATGCTTTCAATTACAGGAGTGTTTTAAATGACGAAAATATTCACGTTTTGACAGTGCCAAAATCTAAAATAAATTAATTTTGGACGAATAATGAAATCTAACTTTTAATGCGGTCTTCCCATTCTTATACGTATATTGGCAAAATTTTATATTCATTATGACAAAATAAGTATACAAAAAGTTTTACTACCGTACGACAAAAATAGTCCAGGATATTTAATTTAAAAATTTGCAACTTTTGATGACATTTTCAACGTGCTTTAGGAAATTGATTAATTAAGGTAGAATAATTCGAGGAAATAAGTTTAAATGAAGTGCAGCAAAAAAAGTGTATAATTTAATAAACCGTACAAAAAAGTCAAGCTGTATCCACATTAGATTTTTAATAGCTCCAAACAGTAAGAATTTTTGTGAAGTCTATTTAAATTATGTATGCATTCAACATTTCTAAATTCAGGCACTACACGGGCAGATCCCATTACTGCGCAGAAATCATCTAAAGACCCTCAAAATGGAGTCCTCGTTGCGTACTCAAAAACGCTCGTAATGGGATTCCACTCCTTTGCGGAGTTTTAAAAAGTGAAACTCTCTCTTAGCTTCCCTCGCTGAACTGGCAACCCCCGGAGTTACCACTCCCGTGCGCACGGAGCAGAGCGGGAAACCTATTGAAGAACCAGTAAATTGGCCGTGGCGCTACCCGCTCGGATGGCCTAAGCCACAACCGTTCAGGACAACATAGGCTGCCCTTTGTAGTCGTACGAACCGAGTCCTTGTACCCACACAGCCGCTACTGTCATAGTGAACGTTTTTCTTACAATAGAAGATATCCGGAGCAAATTCGTCATTCGGATACAATCGTGAATTTACATCCCAAATATAACTACTATGAAAAAAGTATGGCAATACTTAACACTCCATAACATGAACAATGATCAGCTGTCTGTGTCTATGGCATACATATTTTTTCCTTCACTTTTTTACTTCCTTATACGAAGTAAAGGAAGTATTGTAATCACGAAAAATTCTCGGTATCATATTTCAACGAAATCATCCATTTTGACCACTATCGAATGCGATTTAATGATGTTTTTGCATGACATTTCTACGTAAGGGCAGAATAAAGGAATCTTTCTCCCCAAACGAATTATATAAAACTCATTGAAAATGGATTCAAAAGAGATTTTTTTCGTAGCATTTGTACGTATGTATCTCGCCTAACTCAAAGACAAGTAGCCTCAGAACGTGAAATTTTGTATACAGAGCTGCTATAATATGTAGATGTGCACCACCTTTTTTGGTTGCAATAGGCCGCACCAAAAGTATTGTTACGAAATGTACAGGCACGGTGAGATGGCTTCCCCGAAAAGCAGTTTTAGGGTTGCCATAATGGCAAGGGAAGGCAGGGTTGCCACATTTGGAAAAAAATCGCGCATTTGGTGACAAAATTCGCGTTATACCATGGACGAATTGAGAAACTTCTGGAACGAATTCTTACCGGTTTAGCCCAGAATGTTCTCGAACACAAGCCGAAAGCTATATAAACCCTGATGGTCCGCAGTCAAAGAGTAAGTGCCTCGTCGAGTGCGAGATAGTCAGTATCGAGTTGGTGTCTCGTCTAGTGAGTCAATCCCTGCGGAGTCGATCGAGTTGACAGCCGGGCAGCGAGTGCCGAGTGGGTCCTCGAGTTCACGGAAGGAGTCTCTTAGTGTATCGCGGTTAGTGCATCGTCGAGAGAGCGTGATGAGCTCCAGGAACGACTGAACCGAAGGGTGGGGAGCCGTGCTCTGTGTGTCGTCGAGTGCATCGTGAGTTGTAGCGTGGAGAGTCTCGAGAGTACGTGGAGTTCCGAGAACGACCGAGCAGAGTCGGGAGCTGTACTCTGGTGCTTTGCAGTGAAGCTGTCTCCACCGTGATAGCCTGATAACCAGAAGGCTGTGTCGCTGTTTTATAGTAGTTCATCGACGGCTGTAAAACGTGTTTTGGACCTGTCCTGACAATACTGGCAAATAAAGTGTGCTTCGATACTTCATCAAGAAGTGTTGTCGTTATTCTCTCCAAATCCACACGACCCCCGTACGAACGTAAAGAAAGAAAATAACGTAACAACTGGTGTCAGAAGAAAGAAACGCAACAGTATATAAATATACATACATATATACCCACTCTGTTACTAGGCTCAGTGAGCTCAGCTTTTTTTATCCTTATATGTTTGTAAATTGTATATTTTTTGCTTTAAAAGTGATTGAATTATGTTGTTCTTATCTTCCGGTTAAGGTTTTTATGCCTTGTGTTTTTGCGTTAGTCCAAAGCGGCAGTTTTCTCAAAAGAGCTACTAATTTCGTTTTGTCATTTTACGTCGATGCACTTTTGAAATTCATGAAAATAAAATGATCATGGGATCTCTGGCGATCGTGCATTTACATTTGCTTGATATCTTTTTTTCCCGGCAGGCCTGGCGATAAATGTTTATGTAAACAAATATTTAGAATTCGGAATGTAACAGATATATTTTTGCTTACTAATTTATTCTTTTTTCTCGGATTACCTCATTAATTAGACTTGGATTATACTGTTTCTGTCTAATATGTTTATATATTAAACGTGTTAGTGAATAAAAATAAGAAAAAGTTGGACAACATGGTCTTCATGAGTGAATCACATTTATTCTTAAGTGTGATATAATATTTTTTGTGGTATTGCTGTTGAATTGAATTTTACGATTTTTGTGCGAAGAACATATTTAATAAATAAAGGTAACAAACAAAACATTCAAAAAATGGCCCTTTTGGGCGTAATATAAAATCTAAAACTTCCAGATCTTTTTCTTTTTGTATTTTTCGACATTTTTTAATTTTTAATAAAGATATTTTGAGGTTTTTACGTATTTTTGCCTTGTGGCGAAGTGAAAACCGAATTAATTGAATGAGTAATATATCTCTAAGGAAATTCGAGAAAATAAGCAGTTTAAATAAAATGCAGCAAAAACTGCGTATAATTTAATACTCCGTACAAGGAAGTCATGTGGTGTAACACATAAGATTTTTTTATTCTTATATGTTGGTAAAATGCGCTTTTTTGCTTTAAAAATGATTAAATTATGTTGTTCTTATCTTCAGGTTAAGGTTTTTATGTCTTTAGTTAACCTGCATGCAATAATTGCAGAATTATTAACAATTTAAAAGTTGTTTAAGTGCGGCTAAACCTAATTTTTCTTACCATGGCAATCATATTTGTTTACATTTGAAACCTAGCAGAATAGTGAATTAATTCTTTCTGCACTGTCAGTGTCTTTTCGAGGAGTAGGACCAAAAGGAAACTGTTTTGTGCACCGAAAAATCTGTCCTATTGCCTGCTGGCCGAATTGCTTGTTTTTGTGCAGAAAGTCTAATTTTAATTGCAAAAATTGCTTTTTGAACTGTATTTGGTGTCATGTTTTTCTATACGTTTTAATTTTTAATGAAGATATTATGAGTTTTTATGTATTTTTGCCTTGACAGAAGTGAGAATTGAATTAATTGAATGAGAAATATATCTCTAATGAAATTCGAGGAAATAAATGTTTCGCATTAGCAGCAAATATTGTCGCCAGTCTGTCTCGGACAGAGGAGAAAGTTTAAAAGTAGCGCTCGCGCATTAGGTAACAGGCGCTGAATCGTCCGTGGAAAACATTTTTTTATTTGTTTAATTTTTTTATACATCGTTTTAGATATATTATAGTATTTGAATAGAACATGTGGCAATGATAAGATAATTCTTCAGATGATATAGTTTTTGCGCATTCTGAGTTATAAAATGAATGTGATGTAACGTTGTTAAATGAACCTAGCGCCACAGCGTAGCTACGGCAAATAAATAGTGATTTTTAAAGAGTGCATTTATTCTATTGTAGTTTATGCACTATCGACGAGGTAGATTTAATTCAATAAGTTTAAATGAAATGCAGGAAAAAATGCGCATAATTTAATATTCCGTACAAGAAAGTCATGTGGTGTATACATCAGATTTTTTTAATATAAGATGGCCAATAGTGAAATTCTAGTATACCGCCCACTCCACCAATATAACAACAAAAACAACATATAGTTGAACAAGTATAACCAAATTCAGTTACACATTTAACACAATAATTTTTGAGCACTTGTGCTTTTCTTTGTTAGCGGCGGGCTACTTCAAATTATATAAAACAGATAATAATGATGCAAAGTTAAATGAAGTACATTGTTTTATTAAAATTTTTGCAATTTAAGAATTTCAGATTTTTTTTCCCAGATACAATCAATGTATAATCAGTGTTAACCACCTTAGCTATTCTGCCAGTAAGTTTGTTGGCGAAAAGCAACATTTGCGCAAAAACACTTCGCGTGTACTATATATAGGCTATGCGCATATTTATCTTATTTTCAAATTTCATTTATTCTAGCTTACTTTTTGATTCAGAAATGGCGTTTACCTCATCACAGTACAATCTTTTTCGTTGCCTGGCGCCTCTTGATTTTGGAATAAAACACGTAGTTTCTTTCGCGTACTGCGCTCCCTTTTTCCCAAAGTTTTGTTTCGATATGTTTTGGCCAAATATCTCATTAATTTATCATTAGATACAAATATTTGATACAGATTTAAATTCTATTTAACAGTTGTTTACGGACTTAAATTGTATGTGTTAAAAATACATGACTGACATTTTTGATACTCAAAAACTACACAATACAATGATTGTGAAAATTAATTACGCAATACAGGAAGCTCTACGTATTTTTCCTATTTACTGATGATGAAGTTTAAAGTTAGATTAAACGATGAATTAGAGAATGTTCGCACGTTTTTGAGAAAATGATGTAAACGAGTCCTCCACCTGCTCCACTAAGGTTTTCATTTCTTGGCATTCAATCCGTTCACATGAGTATCAATGACATAAAGGCAGATTCATGATTCTTGAAGCAATTTTTAATGATGATATTGCAAAATTTAATGATGACGAATACTAACAATTATACTGAACAATATATCAACGAAATGGCTAATTTTCATGCAGGAAATATTTTACGGCATGCAAGAACTACCCACAGCACCAAATAACATTCGCGAGTTTTTTGCCAGTCATGCTGCAAGGCACTGTGGATTAGATTATTACGGGAAATCGCACGATAGCTAGATGCGTAAGAGGTGAGATGCCTTCATGCATGACTTCTCCCAGGTAAAATAGCTCATAGTCACGTTACTCATGGAGATAAACCAGGAAAACTCCCATGTAGCTAGGTAACTCCATATATGTATCTGGTTCACAGAGATTTGAACTCAGGGGAACTACCTGTATGCAGCGATTTCACCACTCGGTGACAAGCAAGGCACAATGTTATTGTGTAATCACCGAGTTAGTATTGTTCTCTTATTATTAGATATATCACACAAAACTGAAATATTAACTTGCATCCAGAAATTGTACGATTCTGTAATTTGCGCATTTTCTGTAATACCTATGAAATATCAATCTGTGTATTCATACCACTATGTACAGAAAAAGACCAAATGATTTTATAGACCTTTTATATTTCTTTCTACATCTTACCGGTTAAGGGAAAGAAACTGCCGCTTGAAAAACTTTGTTTATGATAAAATCCGAAATGACCAATGAGAAGACACAGATGAAGAAACAATTTAAACTGAAACAATGAATGCGCAGTATGACGTATGCTCCTTTCTGGCGGTAATGCATTAAAATATTACATCTGGTACAGTCTCATACAAAAATGTTGAAAGCTACCCTGTCGATCTGGCAAACTAAAGATAGATTATGACCGCCAAGCGCGCGTCTGAGCGCGAACACTTTCTGAATTACACAAACACTATGCAAACATTTTCTGAATTCGTATGGGAGTTAACGTGCTGAAAGAATGTTTCAGACAAGCAATACAATATTGTCAATAAGAGGGCTGTAGGGTGTTCAAGTGCTTAAGAATCACTAAACTCAAACGGTAACAATCCAGAAAATGTGGGAAAATGGCTCTGAACTGCAGAAGTGATTGGTGTACTTCATTAAAGATTGATAAAAAGTCTTGATTGAAGTTGGTGTAAATTTACTGATGTAGCTCTCATACGATTACGCAAAACGCTGTAATGTCGTTACTCTTGTTAAAGTTACTTACAGTTGTCCTGTCGTTACTCTCATGACGGTAATGGATCTTTTGTATGAATCATTAGTAAGAACATCATATGATCTCACCAACCCTTACAAGGGATAATTCTTTGGTACAACCAGGTCATTTTTCTGAGAACGATGATTTGGTTTCTCTCGAATTCACTCTGATGGTCATACCATCACGGAACAGGCCTTAAAGGCATTATCATTTGTTAATGCAAGCAAACAGCATAACACATAAGCAGTCAATTACATCAACAGCGAAACAAATTTATCTTATGGTTTGCGATGCGCCCTTCTGAAGTACTTTGTCCACTTTGTGCGTTCACTGGCCGCACATTTTGTAACAAATGCATATCTGGCTTAGAAGTATTTGCAAGGTAATATACAATGTTATTGGCACAATAATCTCCCCCCCCCCTCCTTTTAAATACACAGTGCATTTTACACGGAAAGTTTAAATGCATTTACCTCGCTTCGGTATTCCGCTTAGACACAACAGTTATCATGAAGAATGAAATGATAAAAAAAATTACGTAATTGTTACTTTGCACAGTTATAAAATGAGCTGCATTAAAAAAAAGTGAATGTTTTAACAAGCTGAGCGGTAACTGGGATATTTTTTACTGTCAGAGCTACATTTTTTTTCATTCCTTTCGATGGTTTCATTAAAAGAAGGAGCAGAAATTAAAAAAATTAACTCCCTTTTATATTTTTAACTGTAATTACCTTTGCTACGCATTTTATGCTCCTTTAATGAATAACATGTATTACAATCATTAAAATGATGTTAACATTATGAAAAAGCCATCATCTGTTGATTAAGAGAAAGACAAAAAAGGTGGTTAAAAATCGTCAGAGTTTCGCGAACAAAAGCAGATATTTTTATACGGAAAGCCCCAAAAAGATCCTGCGCTGTACGAAAAAAGAAAAATTTAATAAAGTAGACAGCAATGAAAAGCTTTACAAAACACGCATAAAAAAATTACAATTTTGTAAATATTGCAAGACAGAAACTACAAGTGAACAGTCATTAATCTCCCCCTCCCCGCACGAATCAGTTATACCTCGCCGAGATTCGAGCAACAAATCTTCCAGCTGCTAACTGGACATGCTAACCTATTTCATACCCCACTTAAAAATTAACTGTGAAGAGGAACGAGACTTAGATAATCAATTTCAGGTACTAACAAATTATCATCCCCCATTTTTTTTAATTCGAGTGCCACTGTGAAGTCATTGTGTCCATCCCTCCTCACGCACACACAGACAAACACAAATGTCCTTGTCGGTATTAGAACAACGGATCTTCCAATTTCTAGATAGACATGCTGCCATTTTCGTTGCCACAGGATGCGAGGAGGATGCCTAGCAGGATGCGAGCTGTCATATGTAAAATTCCGTATACAAATATATAGCCACATACGAACGCAATCATAAATCACACGGGTAAAATTAAAAACAGTCGATTAATAACAAAGGAAGAACATTATGAACAGATCACGAATCACAAGGGGAAATTAAATCTTACTAGAACAATGTGCGTGGTCTGAGATATGTCTGTCATTAGCCAGGGTCTTAGGCACTAATAACCACAGAACCGGCTTTCTGCCCACCTCTACTCCTGTTACCCTATATGCATCGAAAGATGGATATCGAGAGTCCCTAACTGTCTTATTACTACTATCTATATTGCAAAGGATTTTAAATTCGGATCAAAAGATTTTAAATGTACCCGTTTCACAAAGACACTACTATAAGTACAGATGTCCATGTCTTGAATGTCAATTTGAAACCAAGTTAAGCAGGCATTCGGAACACAGAAACCTCTTTCACAGATCACACTAAATCTAGCGTACGTGTATTTAATCTAAATAAAAACGATACAAATCACAGTTTTTAAGCACTTAATTTACTTCGTAAAATACTAAGCTACGTTCAAATGCATGTCAGCAATGAAAAGAAGAAAACTCTGCAAAATTAGAGATGATTAAATTCAAATGACAGTATAAAACCAATAAAAACTTCATACATCCAGATCTTTCGCCCATCGGAAACAAAACACGCGGAAAATTACCAATATTTCTAATTTTGGTTGCTCGGCCACTTAATAGGCAATGCAAGCTTCAATGGGAAGTTCAAAACTAAAGTTACTTTAAAAATATGCTTGTACCTACCTGTATAGCTAATTTCAAAACGGCGTAAATACTAACTCGAGGGGGGGGACAATAGTTTTCAGATGGAGATAAACAAACCAACACTCGCTTACTTATGCAAAATCAAGTATAAATATTTTTAAATGAAGAAGAAATGAAATGAAAGCACAAATTTTATTCTCTTCCGCAAACGTAGATTAGAAACGCTAAAATTAGAGCTAGTTCCTAAAGTCTAACTACTTGAATATATTAAAGAGATCCCACTGGCAGACTTTCTAAATTAAAACCAGCGAAAAATACTACTTTCATTTCGAACTGGATTTCAGACTGAGAGGAGGATTTCTAACTCTGCTAGGCATGTGGCGAGTACTTTATGATAATTTCCATCATCTGCTTGTTTTAGTAATTAAAAGAATCATGATACAGTTGAGAAACAGCACAAATATTCTCTTTTCTATATTATTTCCTTTCCAAAGGCTTGAAGACTTGGGTAAAAATGCTAAATTTGAGGCCTCGAAAATTGTGAGTGTTCATAATACCAGAAAATTCTAACATCAAAAATAAATAATCCGTTACGTAAAACTAAATAAATGGCGAAGAAAAATGGCGTAAGTAAAAATATGGCGAAAAAGTTGCAAACATCCAAATACCACGCCTTTTTTCTGTCTAGATTTTTCTTATACGCTAAATATTTTCCCTGCGGGTACATGTAAGTGTTGAGAAAGAATCCGACATCTATAGAAAATTTACACACATAATTCCGCGTACAATGTTCCGACAAATTGCCTACAAACCCGCGCTAACTACAAAACTTTCTCTACAAAAAGCGTTTACAGTAATATCGTTACAGTAACCGAGGACTTCAAGAAATATTCTAATTATGCGTAGACTTCCCAATTCAACATCCAAAAACAATTTTTGAAGTTATAACAGCAGATCAACCCTCGCTATACGTAAGTAGAATCTCCAGAAGTTAATTATGATTTAGAACTTCTAATTCGTAATTAACTAGTAAATTAGAAATTATACGAATTATGTTATGTTGGCTTATAAGGTTTCTACGACCACCGCGGTCGTGCGGTTAAGTCGCTAAACACTATATTGTTCGATTCCAAGCGAAGGGGCTAGCCAATGGTTATGTTGGATAGATGCATATGCGGGGAAAACGGAGACCCTGAATATTACACGTTTCAGTGTCCGCTAACGTCAGCCCATCACATTCGCCATCCCACCGATACTGGAATAGAAAAGATTCCATCATTAAGCACCGTAGTCTTCCAAAACATCAAAAATATTATTGATTTTCTACACCACCAAGGACTGGACCCGTCTCATCCATAGCATACAATCCAAAATAATTCTCCAAGTTCAGAAAATCCAACAATAAGAATATCCACTCTCCACCCTCATACTACGCAGGAGTGCCTAGAAAACACATTTAAAAATATCTCCATTTATTGAGAAAACCGTGACTTTTCTCATACCTACTGAAACTACGAACTATGAACTACTTCAAACTGTGCAATGTGTGATAGTACACCAGTACTACGCACTCAAAACTATGTACCAAGAAATGAATTCATAAACTGTGTGCTGAACTGACAACTGTACTATGAATGAACTTATGAACTGCAAACCGTGTAACAAAAAACCAAACAAACAACGAAATACGTACCATAATCACTCCACCGACCCACAAAGCTCCACAAAACACAAAAGAAATAAGTATATACATCTGTAAATAACTTACAGTATTTAATCCCTTGTATTTATTGTATTTATTTATGCAATTCCAAAGTACCCGTGTAAAGTATATCTTATGTCAATATTGTTTGTAATGCAAATTATGCACCATAATTATGTAACTATTATGAATGCTGCAATGTAAACAAATGTCCGAGCAAGGCGTTAGCGTGCCCCATGAGGGTGCACTTTCATAGATGGTTAGTGCATGGAGGTAGGAAAGGGTTACTTCCTACCTCCATGGGTTAGTGCAGTCGTGGCCTTCGAGATTAGATGGCCTGGTCAGCTGCAGAATCACGTGATTTGACGTCACGTAAGGCGTCTGAACTTTCACCCTTCGCACTGCAAGCGAAGACTTCTTATTACGTTGATTGCGTGCTGTATATTTTTATTATTCATGTCTTTTTTATTGCTAAATTTAAGTAATGTTGTTAAGGGTATTTTCGTTTTTAAATTGAGATTACTAGTTAACTTATTTATTAACAAGAATAACGATCGACGTTCTACGTAGAGCTGTCTTCATCGTGCCTGCACGATGTTGCGTTCCAGCATGCAAATCCAATTACGATGGCACTAATGAATATGTATCAGTATTCAAATTTCCAAAAGATACAGTAAAACGGGATTTATGGATCAAAAAAATTCCAAGGAAAAATTTTATTTCAAGTGATCGCAGATGAATTCAATGTGAAAAACATTATTCAATGTGAAAAACATTTCGAAAAGATGATATTATTCGCTATGATTATTTACCAGCAAACGAAGGTACTTTTATTCAGATGTGTAGAGGGCATCCTAAATTAAATAACGATTCTTACCCATGCATTTTTTCTCGTTGTCCAAAATACTTATTTGAAAGTCCAACCCCTCAGAGGATGAGCAGGGAGGAAAAAAGAGCTAAGATGGAGAAGCATATTTTTAATGAATTTTTGAGAAAGGACAAAATAGCATCATTTGAGGATTTTTCTTCTATGTTACCAAATAAATTAAATATTTCAGATACTTCAAATATTATTTTACACAAATCTGTTGCTGGTATTTATATTTTATTGCTCAGTTTTCATCCATATCCTAAAATTGAAAAAGTATCTTTGTATCGCTTCATATAGATATAGCAGTTTATCTAGGAGATAAAGTTGTTCCAGTTGAAAGTAAAGAACCAGTAAAGAAGTTGAACAGCATTCTTTACTGGTCAAACTTACCGAGATATATGTTCAAAACATTAACATGTTTGATGTTCATGAAACTTGTTTAATGTGTGGAATTCCCTTTTTTAGCAGATTAAAAAAAAATAATGAGCACCGTTTCAAATATTTGTTTAAACAATTATACTAAAGTTCTTCAAAATAATATGCATACAAAAATCGATGAAAGGAAACTTAAAAAAATCAAGAATACGTGATGAAAAGATATGAGTATGTAAATGACATTGTTTTATTTTTTAAAAATAGTGTACTAAATATGATGCAGTTCAAATATATTTTCAATAATGTATCTTTTACATTTAAATTTATTAATCCTTTTGCTGTTTCCTTATTATTTGATAATACTTCATAATTTTTCAAAATAAATTATCAATTGCGATTAATTATTGCTTCAGTATACTAGTACAACTTGCACAGTATTTCCTAATTAGACAGAAATCATGGTTTGTTCTATGTATAGTTGTTTTGAGGTTTTCGTTGGCAAATTTACTGATTTTACGCTGTGAAACATTATATGGATGGCTTTTATTTGTAAATATATTATTTATTATGCATCTACATATAACTAATAATGTAAATATTATTAAATGATGTAAATATCCTTATAATTATTGCTATAAATAACATATAAATATGTGAAAATTATTCGTTTTCTGTAATGTTGCAGCAAAATTGTAATTTATTTAATTTACAAAGGTTTGAGATTTAAATTTTTTCTGTGGCTTTTCTGTTCATTTTATTAGATAGTAATTTAAATGAATTAAAAATACATTTGCATAATGTTTGGAAGCTCTGAAATATTTATAGTTTTAAGGAAAAATTATTTTTTATGTCTTTTAATTTGCTAAATTATATTTACTTTTGTTAGTGAATTATTTATATTTCTAAATCTTTTCATTCCTTTCATTCCTCTCCTTCTCAAACTGTAAAGACATTTTTATGTTAATAAAAAACAGCCTTTTTATTTATTTATTTCAATACTTTCTTTTTTGAGTGTATTCTAACAAATTATTACAATACATTGTAAAAAAAAAATGCACAAGATAACCTAAAACATGGCATAGAATATTTCGTGAATATTTCTTAAAAAATAATATTTATTAAGTTATTAATCTTAACTGCAAATGAATATACGACCTTTTATATACGTTTTCAAGTCTCTGGAAATTTAATTATTATGCATTATTAAAAACAAAACACTCTAAACATCGAACGAAACGCTCGCATTCAAATCTGAAGCAAAGAAAGTCACGGAAGAATCGGACGCCTTTCGTGACGTCACTCGTAGCTAACCAGGCCATGTTATCTCGAAGGCCACGGTGCAGTGGGGCGATACCAGTTTTGCCCATGGCGATGTTTTGGTGTTCCCTGTACTTCTTTCTGTCTGTCTGCATGGACGTTTTCTTGGTTTTTCCATGTCAGTTTCTCTCAGAAAGACCTCCACGAAGACATCCGTTACCTTAGGCAGATAGCCTTAATGTGCTTTGCCGTAATCTAAATTAACCAATCTAAAGCTTCTACGGTTCTCGGATTATCTTTGTACACTCTCTTGAACCCCCCCCCCAAAAAAAAAAACTGATGTGGACACCACATAACCTTCTTGTACGCCTATTAAACTATACACACCTTTTGTTGCATTTTATTCAAACTTATTTCATCTGAACGTGAGATTTCCAATTTAGAATGCCCTTTTGGCACTGCCGACTGCAGTGAAAAACAGAGATGCACAACTAGATTTTCAGCAGTCTCATATAAAATATTTCAACATTTTACAGCAAATCGCTTTTGGAAACTAGTAAAACTAGTCTTTTGGAAACTAGTCTAAAATCCAAGTATATAATTTCAACATTTCACGGCGAACAGTTTTTTTTTTTTTTTTTTTTTTTTAATTATTCGTCATACTCAGGAACAGACGTAACGATGGAACTAGTCAAAAATGGATATTTCCGTTGAAATCTGAAAACCGAAATGTTTCGCGATTACCATACTTCCTTTACTTCGCACAAGGAAGTAAAAAGAGTGGACAGAGAAAATTCAAGCAAAATTAAAATATCCGGAAATCCCATTCCCACAGTCATTTCGAAATAAAAATTTGGCTGCTAAATATGCTAAGTTCAAGAACAAGAAAATCATTCAATTTCTACTTCTTACGCAAACAATTTATAACTGAAATTAAGATTTCCTGATTTTGTGTATACTAGCACTTATTTAAGTTTTTAAAATATGTCACTGAAAAATTCGAACTGAATATAGAAATGATTTTTATTACAACCAACTGGTGCATCATTGGATGAGTGAATGCAAAACTAAACTAACACTAGTAAAATTCCGATTTTCTTTCAGTATTTTTATATGAGACCATGCTATTTGCTTCTAAATAACAGATAAATATAGAAGATTTAAAAATAAAAAATAAAAAATACTGCCCAAAAAAATCTCAAAGGTTTCAGATTTTAACAATCCCCCAAAAGGATTCGTTAAGGTTTTTTACGCACTCGAGGTCGCAGTCTACCAGTCTGCTGTTACATTCACTCCTTCGAATCTTTATTAAGCATCATTTTCTTCGCAATATACAATTCAACGAATTTTACGCCATATACAATTTAAGAGCAAAATTACAAAAATACTAAAAGCAACATAGCAGTATACGTTTAGAATTCTCAATGCAAAGTTAAGTGTTGGCATACATTTTTTTCTGTATTTTTCTGTCTTTTCTAAGTTTATCATATCAATCTTCAATTTTCTTACTAAGATGGCTTCACAAAACTTTTTTGTCTTTTTATTATTAACGTTTTGTGTGTTTACTTTATTTATTAAATATCTCGTTCTTGGCAGTTACGCCACATAAAATTCGACTGAACAGCAAAATTACAAAATATTTAAAAACAGCCTACTGTTGATTTTTCGATGATAATCCTATGTGCTGTATCTGACTTCGAATCTAAAATTTTCTGAAGAACACAAAAACCTTGTCTAAAACTTAAAGGTTTATTTAACTGGAACTTCAACACTGATGAAAACTTAACATCGCAAACAAAAACTTAACATCTTGGGTGGAGAAACTTCAAAGTGCTTTAAAGTAACAGCTATGCCGGCACGGTGAAGAACACTTTCCCTTAAAAGACAGAATCCATCTAGCCCTTTCGGCGTATATCTCCATTCCGCTGAATTCAGACATCCGCTCCTACGTGTTTTGGACTTAAACGGCCACGGCTGGAACTGGAATAGGACTGGATCAGGACCAGAACTGGACTGGAACAAGACGGGAACCGGAACAGGACTGGATCCGCAACAAGACGGGAACCGGAACAGGGCGGAAACCGGAATCTCTCATCCCCTGGCTTCTCCCCGGGCAGGTCTATCCTGGCTCGAACTAAAAGGAACTGCGGTGCCACTAAGGAAAGCACCTCCTTTTATTGCCGGCGGTTGCCGTTACTACAGGCGACTTATGCAAATATTTAACATCCTTCCACCTAAGGGGAAAAAAAAAAAAAAAAGAAAGAAAAAAAGTGAACTTTCACATCAAAATAAAACAATGCTAAAGAGCCTTAATATACCAGTCTGTCCGGCGGAGTTACAGTTCTACCAGATCGTGTTACAGGCCTGACAGATTTATCATCTATGTTGAGTTTAAGTTCAGACAAAGAATCTTGTTTTTCATTCTGCAGCTTCACGGGTACATCTTTTTGCGACACGAACCGATGAAAAGCCTGAAGAGACACTTCTGTAGATAGAGAAGTCAGCAACTCCAAAGGGACCGCTCTATAAACGGCGCATGTAAAAACACAAATCCATGCCTTTTCTTTGTTTCTCAACAATAAAGGACCACAAAGGTCTATACCCGTTACTTGAAATACTGCTGAATCATTTACTCGCTCTATTGGCGGTGGGGCTGATATGTGGTCAACAGGTGTAGCAGAATATCTCTTGCAAGTAATGCATTTACTCAAAACAGAACGCACCGTTCTTCTGCCAGATAACAACCAAAGCCTTTCCCTTAAGGTATTCAGTATATATTGTACACCTGCATGTCCTTTCTTTTTATGTTCTTCCATAATTAAATTCCTAACTAATGGATGTTCTCCTGGTAATATTATAGGTGTTCTAAACTCTAACGTGTCATCTCTTCGAAACGCACCAGTTTTAATTCTTAGAATTCCCGCATCGTAAAATGGACTAAGAGTTCGTAAGCGTGCGTCTTCTATATCCTGAAACGATTCCGATTGAATCAAGCGAATAACAACCTTTTCTGCAAAATCAATTTCATCAACAGTGAGTTCACCTTTCCGTTTTTTCTTATTTCTGCAATTAAAGAAAAATCGTTGAATCCAACCAACAACTCTAACTGTTTTTCGATAGCTAGAAAATCGCTCACTCAAACTAAACCTTTCAGTAGACACTAGAGATGAAACCACTGCCTTTTTTTTTCTCGCTGGCTATTTCCGCTTCATCAGTTATAAATTCGGCACTCGGCCAATTTTCTTGCGATTTTAAAAGCCAGCTCGGACCCTCCCACCATTTTGACCGGGAGAGTTGGCGAACTGAACACCCTCTACTTGGAAGATCTGCAGGGTTAAGGTGACCAGGTATATGCCTCCAATCCTCCACACGTGTCAAAAGCCTTATTTCCTGTATTCTATTTTCTACAAATGTGCCCCATTGTTCTTCCCTTTTTATCCATGCAAGGACAGTAGTTGAATCTGTCCAGAAAAATATACTTCTGGTCTCAAAGTCTTTTAGAACGTCTGCAGCAAGACGAGATGCAATAGTTGCTGCTAACAATTCTAATCTTACAATAGTAGTCTCCTTTTTACCACAAGGGGAAACTCTAGACCTAGCCTGAAGCAACTGGACTTTAACTGATTCAGGTTCTTCTACACGAATAAAAACTACTGCCGCATACGCTGCTTGACTGGCGTCACAAAAAAACATGGATTGAACACTGTTTTGGCTGATATCGTATCCACCTTGGAATTTTAATGTTTTTCAAAAGAAAAATGTCTTTTACCCATTTCAAAAATTTACTTTTAATTTCGGTGTTAACTTCTTCGTCCCATTTTACTTTTGTTTCCCATGTACGCTGTAATAACATCTTAGGTAATATAAGGACTGGACATGTTATACCGATGGGATCAAATACTTTATGGGCTATTGCCAAAATACTCCTTTTTGTAACTTTCTCGAAACAAAGATTTTGTAAATTAGCAACATTTATTTGAAGAGTATCGCCTTGTCTTTCCCATAACAAACCTAATACATTCGCAATAGATTCTGTTTCTAAACTACAGTCGGTATATTCCCAACCCCGTAATTCAAATTTTCGTTCTGCCATAACATCTGAAGATACTTTCATGAAGCGCTGTAATTCATCTTCACTTCCGACACTTGTTACACAGTTATCAACATAGAAACTATTCATTAATTTAACAATAATGTTGGAAGGATATTTTTCATCTGCATCATTTTTCTCCAAAACTGAATTTAAATGATATTGAATAACAGCTCCAAGTAAAAATGGACTACTGGTTACACCAAATACGACTCGACAATGACGAAAATGCTTCAAGCCATCTTCACCCTTTATCCAAAGAAATCGGAGGAAGTTTCTGTCACTAAAATTCAGGCCAATTTGTAGAAAGGCCTTACGAATATCAGAAATCACCCCTATTTTTTCTTGGCGAAATCTATTTAAGATTGTAGGAATAAATGAAATAAGGTTTAATCCCTTTTCAAGACAATTGTTGAGACTCGGAAAACCCTTTACTTTAGACGAAGCGTCAAATACTGGCCGTAACTTCGTAGTACTATGTTCCTTAACAACATGTCTATGTGGCAAATAATGATGGGGTAAATCTAATTCATTTACGGGTACTTCCTCTATTATGCCCTCTTTGAGCCATTCTTGGAATATATTTTCATACTCTTGGCGAACATTATCTATTTCAAGTTGCCTAATCGTACCGTGCAACCTTTTAAGCGATAACTCAAAATTATCCGACAGGGGAGGGTGCCCTTCCAACCAAGGCAAAGACACTACAAAGCGGTCATCTTCTATTTTTACAGTATCAAGAAAATGTTGCCTGGTAGCCTCATACAATTCCAATTTAGTCTTTTGTTCGGATGGGTCCGTAATACCAAGCGAGTCGAGGGCCCATAAATCAGAAATACAAGCCTCTTTATTCAACATTGATGTAACTAAGAATGTTGAACCTTCCCTATTCAACTCCCCGGTTTTTCCCATAACCGTCCATCCTAACTTTGTCTCAATAGCTACAAGACCGTTTGAAATTTGTTTACGATTCCCCGTTAATAATCGTCCTGCAACATCGGCTCCTATTAAAATTTCTATGGGTCCTTCTAAACGATCTGTTAAACTTATTCCACAGTCAGCAAGCTCTTTAAGCCATATTCCTTGTCCAATAGAAGGTATATTATTACAAATAACAAACAGGCTGACTTAACGCATCAAAATTACAACTGTACGAGCCAGACGTACTAGATAAATGAATTTTGTAAACTTTATGTTCACACAAAGTGGTCGTTGTACCGCCAAATAATGCGTGGCTAAGGTATTCCTTTACCGTATACCTATAACCCATATCTTGAGCTACGCTTTGCAGAATATATGACCTTTGAGAACCAGTATCAATTATAGCTCGAGCCGAACGAGATTTTTTATCTCCTTTAATTATTACTCTTATTGTTTGCAGCAAAACTTTAGGAGACCTTGAAGAAATGTTGGCGAGTGTTTCAGCCTGATTTGGAGGCTGTTCCGTTGCCCTTGTCTCCCTCATTTGTGAATGGCCCTTACATAGAAAAATATGATGCCTTTTGCCGCATGTAAAACAAACT
Source organism: Stegodyphus dumicola (assembly GCF_044657685.1). NCBI lineage: Eukaryota > Metazoa > Arthropoda > Arachnida > Araneae > Eresidae > Stegodyphus > Stegodyphus dumicola. Next base: position 118,143,475 of record NC_140770.1, on the reverse strand, counting down.
GTTTTTAATCTACACCTCCTGACAGAATGTCCAGATTTCAGACACAGATAACAAGAACGTGTCCTTTGGACCAAAACTTCTCTTTCTGACAACGATAAGTTACGCGCCTGAAAACATTCCGCAGAACCATGATTTATACTGGAACAAAATATGCAGCCTTTTCTAGCTTCATTAGAAGAAGTAAACAGTTCAGCTGCCGTAGGTTTTAAGCGAGGTTCTCTTATCTTTAAACCCGAATTTCCTTTCTTATTACCGTGAGCCAATCGATCGAAAACATTGAAAGATTTAGCTGCTAAAGAAATTCTTTCCTCACTTTCAACTTCACCGCGCAAGAAACATAAAATGCGCTCAAGGTCAGATTCACTTTCTCTTAACTCGGCGTTTTCACCGGTTAAACTTTCTGATCCTTTACGCGAAAACCTAAGTCTCTCCCAGGTTTTAAAGACTTCATTCGGCAATGCTGATTCTACCAATGGATATAATATCGCGCAATATTTGCCTCTATTTATTCCCAATATCTCCAAGGCTCTTAGATTAGATTCCAGTTCATCGTATAGTTTCCGCAAAGAGTGTGTACCTTGTTTTTGAATAACAAGGGTTAGCAAATCACGAATATAAATCTCCGTTAGTAATTCTTTGTTACCAAAACGCGTCTGCAATGCTTCGATTGCGCTCTTGTAACTATCGCCAGTTGGCGGAAAGCTTTTAACTATTTCCTCTGCAGGAGAATTCTTCTCCATAGCCTGTGCTAAATAAGCAAATTTATCATTATTATCTAATGTAGGATCTTTATCAATCTTTTGGAATTGCCCCCAAAATCCTAGCCATTTCTTCACGTTGCCGTCAAAGATAGGCAATTTAATCTTCGGATAATGTAACATTTTATTCTGAATAAAGGACGGATCAATTAAAGTTACATTCGGAGTTCCAGAAGTAAGATCTTTTACTTTACTTTCCAGAAGTCTCCACCTATCAAAATATAATTCAGATTCATCTATTTCCTTAATAAGTAAAGTCTCATCTGTAATTTCTTTAAACATTAATTCTCGTATTTTCATTTCAGTATCAAACAAAACTTTAGCTTTCTCGGAAATAACTTTTATTTTAATTAATTTTTCTTCCTGATTAAATTTAGTTTCTTCATTGTCAAATTCATTACAAGCTTTACTGAATAGTCTTCTATATTGAGTTCTTGCTAATTTTAAGGCTTCCATGATTCAAAAATAAAAAAGTCGCTTACCTTGCAGACAATATCCTGTCGCGGACGCCAAATGTTGATTTTTCGATGATAATCCTATGTGCTGTATCTGACTTCGAATCTAAAATTTTCTGAAGAACACAAAAACCTTGTCTAAAACTTAAAGGTTTATTTAACTGGAACTTCAACACTGATGAAAACTTAACATCACAAACAAAAACTTAACATCTTAGGAGGAGAAACTTCAAAGTGCTTTAAAGTAACAGCTATGCCGGCACGGTGAAGAACACTTTCCCTTAAAAGACAGAATCCATCTAGCCCTTTCGGCGTATATCTCCATTCCGCTGAATTCAGACATCCGCTCCTACGTGTTTTGGACTTAAACGGCCACGGCTGGAACTGGAATAGGACTGGATCAGGACCGGAACTGGACTGGAACAAGACGGGAACCGGAACAGGACTGGATCCGCAACAAGACGGGAACCGGAACAGGGCGGAAACCGGAATCTCTCATCCCCTGGCTTCTCCCCGGGCAGGTCTATTCTGGCTCGAACTAAAAGGAACTGCGGTGCCACTAAGGAAAGCACCTCCTTTTATTGCCGGCGGTTGCCGTTACTACAGGCGACTTATGCAAATATTTAACACTACCTTTAGAATTTTCGATAGACAGTCTCGCGTGCTGGAAATAAAAATGTTTTATTCCATACAGTGTTGACAATGCTCGTTTTGAAATCGTTGAGTCTAATAGTCAAAAATTCGTTAGTTTTACAGAATTTCAGCATATAATAATAGAAATTCGAAATTCACAATTCAGACGTCTAGGTGCCCATGTTCGGGTTATTCAAAATTTGATGGCTCCTAGGTACCGTTGTTTTTCAGAATGCGAGAAAGATGCATAAATTCATACAAATTCTTCATTTCTTAATTTATTTAAATATAATACAGGGCAATAATATTTGGTGGCAACAATATGAAAAATTATACCCGTTTATAGTGATTCAACGCAAAATGCCATATCGAGACTAATATCCCATTCGGGCCTAACGTCCCTTCTGGGCTAATAAAAAAAAAAAAAACTTAACTTCAAAATTGCTTTTTTTCTGTAGCAAAAATGTAACTTCAGCCACAGTCTATAGAATCTTTTAAGAAAATATTCAGATTATTTTTTTAAATAGTCGTTTAAAAATACGCACTGAATGAGTCATCAGAAAGTACAAATGATTCGTTCATTTTAGATCGATTATTTTCCTAAGATATTAGGACGTTATATTGCAAAAAAGATGAAACCTAATGAAAGATGCCAGCTTCGAAATATGAGAAACCAGAGGTTTCGCACCATGTGACAACATGATTTCAAAAGACTCCACATTGGCATATTTGATTTAAAGTCTATAATTTCGTGATGTTACACTAGATATTAGGTGATTTTAATATACAACACATTAAATTAAACGTAGAATACAAAATCTGATGTGTTCCTTCTATTGGAATATTATTATACGCATTTTTTCTTGCATTTCATTTAAACTTATTGGATTGAATTAAATCTACTTCGCCGACAGCGCATAAACCACAATAGAATAAATGCATTCTTTAAAATTCACTCTAGTATTTGTTTACGATAGCGACACTCTGGCGCTAGATTCACTTAAGAGTATTAATAATTATATAACAGTTAACTTATATAATAATTTTATAACGGAAACTACGTTAACTGTTATATAATCCAATAATTGTATAATAGTTAATTTATATATTTCGTTCATATTATAACTCATAATGCACAAAATTTATATCATTTAAAAAAGAATAGAATTATCTAATCGTTGCCACATGTTCTATTCAAATACTATAATAAAGCTAGAATGATGTATAAAAGAAATTAAGCAAACAAAACAAAAAAGAAACAGACGATTGAATATTTCTCATTTAATTAATTCAGTTCTCACTTCGCGAGAAGGCAAAAATACATAAAAACTCAAAATATCTATATTAAAAATTACGAAGTAAATCTCAAACGCTTATTTCCTCGAAAAAATTCCAGAACGGATTAAGCATGATTTAAATAATAAATGAAGGCGTTATCTTTGTTGCCGCGAAGCTAAGTTTCTCTAGATTGGCAACAAATCCACTAGTCTCCTGTTTCAAATGTAAACATCAATGGCCGCCATTAAAAAAGGATTAGCGGCAATTAAACAACTTTAAAATTGCTGATAATTCTAAAAATATTGCACACAGATTTACTAATAAAATCCTTAACCGGAAGATGAAAAACAACATAATTCAATCATTTTTAAAGCAAAAAATGTACAATTTACCAACATATAAGAGTAAAGAAACTGAGATCACTGAGCCGGGTAAGAGAGTGGATATATATATAAATATATTTATATACGTTTGGTGCGGCCAATTGCAACCAAAATACGAGGTGCGCATCTACATGTTATAGCAGTCCTATATAGAAAATTTCAACGTTCTGAGACTACTCGTTTTTGAGTTATGCGAGATACGTACGTACAGACGCCACGAAAAATTCTCTTCAGAATTCATTTTAAAGCAGTTTTATAATTTTTTTGAAAGAAAAGAGTATTTTATTCTGTCCTTACGTAGAGATATCACGCAAAGACATCGTTAAATTGCATTCGATAGCGGTCAAAATGGATATTTTCGTTGAAATATGCTGCCTGAAACTTTTCGCGATTACAATACTTCCTTTTTACTTCGTACAAAGAAGTAAAAAGAATTAAATATTAATAGTCTTTTAATAATTCCCTTCAACTTTTTCTCTTTTTGTTAATATTATATCGTTGGAAACCTAAATAGAAAAGAAATATTAAAATGCTTTTAAGGACAATCAAAATAAAATTAACTACTATATATATAATTTTGTATAACATACTATTTACAAATTTAAAGTAATATTAAATACCAACGCTTACTCATCAAATGAAAAATAAAAATGAAAGAAAATGTACTCTACAAATATCTGTAGCATAGAACACTTCATACCGAAAAAAAAAAATTACTTTGAAAAAACGGAATTTGCATAATTTAAATTTTAAAAGAAAATGTTGTCGTGTCAGTTTTTTCCCCCCTTACAGCATTTCCCTTTTCTTTGAGAGTTATAAATATGGTTTCTCGATTTACATTTGAAAGAGACAGAATTAAAAACCAGAAAATTTGAAGAAAAATCGGAAGTATCTTGGTTTTACCAAAAGGATTGGCAGAGTTCCGTATATACTCGTATCTATTATATTATTATGTTATATTATGTATATTATTATATATATATTATATATATTATATATATTATATATATATATATATATATATATTATATTACATTTTTAAGACGAAAATTTCTTTAATTTTTATTTCTGTCAGTACCGAATGGTAACCACGCGGTAGTGATTACACTTCCGAATATTGGCACTTCAACCTGAATTCAGAACCAGGTGAACGGGCTGACTTCATGTCGGTTTTCGTGTTTTTTCCAAAGTCTAACGTGAATACAAACGAGTTTCGCTTAGAGAGCCATCCATGAAAGCTTCACTCCATTTAGGCAAATAGCCCTCGTATGTTTTGCCATATTCAAATAACCCAACCTTTCACTTTTAATAAATGCACAATGGAATAGTTCATCATTTAATATCAGTACTTCAATACTTTTTTTTAACCGCTTTTTTTTACTTTTTTTCAACATTTTTTTTTAAGCTACGAAAAATATTAAAATCCTGAAAAAGATACTAAATTAGTATTTATCGGCATATACAGTAAAAATTCTTGTCCAACAATGGTGATATAATACACTTATTTATTACTCATTCGCTTATTTGATAAAAAGACGTAACGGCAGTTCATTCTCCGACTGCATCATCGATTTTTCCGAAATCAGATTCCCGCTGCAAACGCGATTTCCAAGAATCTCCTGATAATATGGGAAACAGGATAGTGTCGTAAAGAACTTCGCCCCCCCCCTCCTCCAAAAAAGGTTTCTTTCGGCTGAAGGCTGTTTTCAAAGGATGCGTTTGCAAACGAAAAGGAATTTGTGCGCCGATTTGAATGACAGCGCAGTCCGGTGGCAACACGTGCGCGTGACGTACGTCTTTCTCGTGTTTTCTTTTTATTCTCTCCTATCGTCGGAAGGTCAGATAGATATTCCTCCATTCATTTTTTGCCGCTCTTTTGAAACCGGCCTTTTCAGAGTTTTGACATTTACAGGTTGTGATCGATTTCACCCAGGAAATTAATGTTCAAAACGCCTGTTTCGTCAATCAATCGCAGGTGCAGTGCACGACAATCGCAAACTTCACATTATCAACGAAATGAAAAACAAGACTTTCGAAGGAAATAATGAATTGTGCATTCATATTTCTCTCTGTATGCTTCAATTTTATTCCCCCCTCTCAACCAACCTTTTGTTATTTTGATTGAAATCAATTCTGTTGTAGGTTTGTCGTTACTATATAACAATGTATTGATGTATATACGAAATAACATAATATGAGTTATCTCAAAGAAAATGTTAACAAAAGGAAAACACACACAAAAAAAAATTAAATAATAGAATTACTAAATTTAACTGAATTCTCAAAATTGTTGCCACGGTTGTAATGTAACTTCAAAGTGAATTCTTACCAATTCACATGACAATTTTTGTATAGAGCTTTCTCAGAAGCAACGAAGATACAGTAAAAATATTAAATCGCCTACTGCAGCAGCGACATAAGCACCTTCAGTTTACCAATAGCTCCTAGGAGGCTCTGAATCCTTAAAAAAACTCACAGTTGAGAGTCCCTTAAGTGATAGTACGCTTTGATGATACTGCTGTCTCAAACGCACAGATAGGAAAGAAATTCTGCGAATAGAACTAGAAAAGCCATCAAGAATGCACCATTCTGAAGTTTATGACTTCCCAAATTCGCCGTACTAAAGAAATTGTAATAATGAAAAAAAAAAAAAAAAATAGTACCTATAGCTACAAACATCTTATAAAATGCTTTCAATAGGCTATTGTCTTGATAAATTCGCGGGAAGGGGAAGATATAGCAAAATGAATCTGCATTCAGATGGTATTTATCTCCAAAGCTGCTTATAATGAGCTAAATTAATACGGAGCGACAAAATGCTTTCAAATTACACTATAGTCAACTCTCGGGCCTTTTAAAAAAAGGCAAGTTTGCTTATAACAGAAAGGATTGAGAAATTAATACCACAAACCATCAGAAAAAAAGGAAACTTTCTACGGGAAATACATAAAGAAGAAGGCTTGAATGTCAGCATGCAGATGTGGTTTGGGGAGTTGTGTAAATGATTAAACTTGCAGCACCAATCATCCCTATACAACGCCTGAAAAGTGCAGCTGGTAGAAAGTAGCAGTTGCGGAAAATGACGAGCACTTAAACCGCGCTGACGGCTTGAATACACGGACATTGTAACGAAAGATGTCTTTAAGACGTACTTCACAGTGTTAACAACAGTTTCAGCCCGGACATTTCTATGTTACCCGCCCTTGTGGCTAAATTGTCATAGAGCCGGCAACGTCGCGTTAAAAACAGCGACAGCCCGACATAAATGGCATTGATTGATTGATTAATAACAGTTGTTAAACTTTAACAGAGGTAGCACCTTAGAGCAAAAAAAAGGCCGGTTGGTCGAATAGGCAGATAGATCGACATGTTGGTCGAAGCGATAAGGCCATTGTTCGTTGTTGGAATTAGTGGATCAGCGAAGGCATGGTCAGCCGCCATAATGGCTCCCTCAGGTAACCAATGCGAGAAATGATCGAGCACACAGAAGAGCTGCTACGTGCACATCAACAGTGGGGTCCGATTTAGACGTCCATAAGACGCTTGCCATTGACATCTTACCATAAGCTGTGTTGTCTTGCATGGCGACACTCTCCCTCAAGCTGGACAGTGACCGATTGAAGAAATGTGATCTTCAGCAATGAATAACGCTATTTCTCAATGACCTCCGCGGAGACGGAAAAGAAAACGGTCGAATGTACCACTTGTTAGCGAGCGGTACACAGCCAGAACACAAGCTGTGATAGTTTCGGCAACGATCAGCTGGGACAGTCGTTCACCGTCAGTAGTGCTCGCAGTACTCTGACTGCTTGCAGGTATGTTGACAATTTTCAGCCGATCGTCTATGCAAGCAGGTCGTCTAGATCCTGTTTTTCAGCAGGACAACGCTCGGCCATATACAGCAAGACTTTCCTAGCAATATCTTCGGTATATTAATGTACTCGACTTGCCTGCCAGCTCTCCAGACCTGTCGCCTATCAAACTTGTCTACTATCAAACTTGCCTATCAAACAAAACACGTCCAAAATCGCTGACCAGTTGTTCCATTTGTGGCACAATTTACTGCTGAGGGACACTGGAAACTTAATAGACTCCTTGCCCAATCAAGTATCGGTTTGTATGGCTGCCAGAGATAGCTTGACCACCCACTGATTTTCACATTTTTTATATTGCTATTCGTCAGTAAAACGCTTTTTCCGCCCCAGTTTCTGATCATTTGTTCATCTACTCGAACACTTACTGCAGAGTTGGGGCTCGATTCTTTCTGGGTGCATATATATATTTTGCAACAGAATGTATACACATAATTAAATAATACGTTAAAAAATAAAATGCTCAATCTTAAAAATAACTTAAGTATGCAGCCATTAATTTTATGTTCCCCATTGTCTTCTATCGAAATGCAATCGAATAAACAAGAACAGTGTTCCCTTTATTTTGAAAAATATTCTTGTTTTAAGCACTGATTCAATTTATATAATTAAACGAGCTTATTCTCCAGATTTAACTGTTTAAAATACAGGTTTATTACTAATAATATTTTTTTCTGTTAATTACAATATGTATTTTTCCACTTCTCTGTATTTTTTCAATTGTTATCATATCAACCGTGATTTACAGTGGACGTCATCCCCGCTATTACCCCGATTAATAGTCTAATATTCATTTTTCTAGAGAAGGAAAGAAATATTGAAAAATAACTCACTAACAAATGGAGAAATGAGTTACAGATTGAAAAAATTTTATCAGGTATGAAAAGTTTTATGGAGTAAAATACTTTATGCAATAAAACAAAAGATTACAATAACTTTTCATTTGCTTTCCTTAAAAGTGGTAATTTTTGTTTAGAAAGTACTAACTATGAATTTTTTAATACTTGAAAAAATTACTGTACACTCTTCCCCACCCCCCACCCCCTCAACTTCCTTAACGTTTTCGGAATAGTTCAGATTTTTTCGAGCTTTTTCAAAAGTTTATATTTTATCAGACCATTTTTCAATTTCCTGTTTTCTAAGAATTTCCATGTGGATAGGAAGCATGTAATGTTCCTTCACGTTCGCATGTTTGCCACTCATGCTTTCTTTAATTAACGCTTCATTTACCAGAAATGCATTCTAAGCGTAAAAAGAGGTATTAAAATTTTTGTAGCGCGGCGGTCATTGAGCAAACACAAAATTCCCCAAATCTGGTGATAGGTATCAAACCCAATTTAGTTTCAGAGAAATTCCAGCTCGGACGGGAAAGTGGTTAGTGCCTCTGACTGCTGTACGAAAGGGCACGGGCTTAAATCCCGCAGAAGGCATGGGTGTAATTTGTTCGTCCCTTTACAGGAGGGAACAGTGGCCCACCTATTATGTGCCTCCATAATAAAGAGACCACGGCTTTCAATCTTAGTGGTAGCCACCGCCTATAAACAATTAGAGCCCGCCATTGAAAAAATATATATATATTATATATGATGGTGACGAAGATCATTCCTTTTAAACTTAATAATGATTTCTCGTTTTTAATCATTTTCTTTTTATTTATTTATTTTTTTTTTTTTTTTTAATTTTAATGAAAAACTCGTCTTAGAGATATAACATTGAAATTTTATTTTCAAATTGCAATTTTCCTCTTCTTCTGCGCGATTTATCAAGCATCGTTAAATTAAATTTTCCATCACTCAAAATTTTTTCTCTTCCAATTTCGGCTTATCTATATTCAACGCACTGCAGTAACAAATGCGTATATTTTTTTAGAACTATGGGACTTCAATTGTACAATGGAAAACATAAAATCAAACATCCCTACTCTTTCCTAATACAATTAAAACAAATAGCTTTAATTTCATTGTTTTTAGCTCTCTCCGCTTTTTAGTTTAACATTCTTTTCGCGAAATTTCCTTTATTCTTTTTGGCTTCCTACTTTTAGAACCTCTGCTCTCAAGGCTTTTAATTGGTTAAGTGCTTTTCCATTCTTGCTCTAATTTTTATTGTTATTAGTAGCTTCTTTCTTTGTCTGTCAACACATATACATTACTTCATGTACATTTCCTTCTGGCTTGAAGAGTAACGTTAAAAAAAAAAAAAAAATGCAGCTTCTTTTTTACTCCTAAACTAGTTTAATTTTAAAACAGAAAATATATATATGCATTGCGTCTACAAAGATTTACCACCAATTCTTTTTAACAAATCCTAGCAAACCTGCTACATGATAACTGCTACAGATTTTTTTTTTTTTTTTTTTTCCCCCAAATATATTCTATGATAGTTTCAAATATACTGTAGACGGAAGCTCGTGCTTTACTTGCGATCCTGAAATAAAAAAGCAAACATCTGCTTAGTTTGTACTCGTATAAGTTTCACCACGGCCACAGAAACTAAACTGTCCGAAATATCGATTAACGACCATATTGGTTACTTTTTCAGATTGAAAAGAAATAATTCACAAGGAATTTGCTACTGAAAGGTGGATGGTAAACCCCATATATTATAGACAGAATTCTAAACAGAATCCAATCTGAAATGTCTGAAAATGTTCAGTCGAATAATAGACTTCTGCACGACAATGAACCGTCGCACAATTTCACTCTGGTCAAGCACTTGCCAAGAGAAAAAAAAAAAAAAAAAAGTAATGCTTAACCAATCCATTATTTACCAGATTCGACATCTACACACCACTTTTCCTTCTAAAGTTTCATCTCAAAGATCATTATTTTACTCATCGCTGAGAAGATCTCCAAAAAGCAATAACCAGAGCCTTTAAACGGTATTCCAAAAGATCGATGGTACGAATTAATCAAGAAGCTGTTATGAACGTTTTAAAGACTTAAATGAATTGTATGACGAAACCTAAGAAATAAAAAAGTTGTTTTCTTCACCTTCTGATTTTGTATGGAGCTTAATCCTAAACCTTTGTAATACGCTTTTCAAGTAAATTTTAAAGAAAATGGTTCCAAAAGAATTTTCACTTGTGGGAATATGACACTTCAAGAAGGTTTTTCAGACAGAAGAATAACTAAAAGTGCGAACACTAAAAATTTCTCCTGCGTTTTGATTCTGGGAATAAAAAAGGAATGGCATCGTGGAAATTTTATAGTTTTTCTTAGCTGTACCATTTTGTAGCTGTAAAGAATTTCCTTATAAAGTTCGATACAAATAGATAGCTTTCGTGGCTTTGTCACAATTAACTAGCATACCTCTTCTTCAAAATTAAAAATATTCTTGACTTGTTTTAAATCTTTATATGGCCATCGACGAGTTGTATCACGAAAATTTTGATGCATCTGACCAAGCAACATTTTTCCATTGTTGCATGATCTAATCACGGATCATTTACGAACACACTATAACAAATATCGATGATGCTGAGTTAACGGCTGCCAGGGATTCTGAGACATCATTTTGTCATTCATGTGTACATGTGTAGAAATCACGGTGTGGTATGCTCGTTTGGTGCTGTTTCGTATGTGTCGCCATCTATTTGAACCAATGAAAAGTGCAGCAGCGCACGAGTTTTGCATGCCCTTGAAGATGTTGATGACTTTAGGCTTTGATCTTGGATCTATTATATGGCAGTCGAATATGATACCGTTGTTGCAAAAGGGCTGCCATGTGACAGATTATGATATTCGAACTGCTTTCTAATGCGAGAATTTGATTAGCTGTCGAGATCGCTATACATGTAACGGAAAGGTTGCTGATCAAGCGATCAAGCGAGTTATATTAGTGAGTTGCACACGGACGTAATAGGAAGGTCTGCTGCAGAGTCCCATACCCAACAAAATTCGGAGAATTGTGCGCGCGCTCAGACGGACTTGGACCTGAATTGTATTCAGCTATCAATAGAGCCACCGTTTGCCTTTAACAAGGAGGAACCTTCGACATCCGCATTCGTTGACCTGACTTGAACGTCCAAAGCTAAGCGTCTACAACTGGATTTACTGCCCTTTTTAAATCTTTCACAGGTGATAATAACGACAGCTCAGAAACACGCGAAACACAATGCCGTTTCGAAGTTGGTCGTTCTTAGCTTTCACACCATCACAATCTGACCTTTACTAAAATCGCTTGATCAGCAACCTTTCCGTTACATGTATAGCGATCTCGACAGCTAATCAAATTCTCGCATTAGAAAGCAGTTCGAATATCATAATCTGTCACATGGCAGCCCTTTTGCAACAACGGTATCATATTCGACTGCCATATAATAGATCCAAGATCAAAGCCTAAAGTCATCAACATCTTCAAGGGCATGCAAAACTCGTGCGCTGCTGCACTTTTCATTGGTTCAAATAGATGGCGACACATACGAAACAGCACCAAACGAGCATACCACACCGTGATTTCTACACATGTACACATGAATGACAAAATGATGTCTCAGAATCCCTGGCAGCCGTTAAGGTATCCGACTATGCTCAGCACTCAAATTTTGGAAAATAGTACAGATAAATCTATTATTGGTGTTATTTATCAGAATACTACTCAAAATGATAAATGCAGGTGACAAATATATTATCAAAGTAATAGTTTGGTTTAAAAATGCGTTAAATTTCATTATTACTAAATATGTTCCTACAAAAATATCTATCAAGATTTTACTTAATTAATTTGTCACTTATAATTAAATTTGTCAATTATATTTTTACGGTATGAGGAATTAAATGGACCATAATCTAAGTTGATAAAGTAAAATGTCTATAAAATATACTTGAGTATATGTAATAGCTATTTTTCGAGGAATTTCTCTCTTTTCTTTTACAAAACTGTCTAAAAAAATTTTAGATAAGTACATAAACCTAACGTTTAGTCCATAATTCACAATATTTCATAGAATATTTGAGGAAAGTTTTATAAAATTACTGTCCTAATATTTTAAGTGTTTTTCGTAACAAAAAAGTTGAACAAAAATCAAGTTTTTCAAAAAATCAGTTTAACATAATGCAAATACAAGCACAAGGAAAGTTGCCAAGTATGAAAATTAAGTTGCAAAACTAATCTTGTTCCCCAGCGCTTAGTAACAAATAGAAAGGTTCAAAATCAGCTTTTGAATATCACCAAAAGAATTCAAATGAAAAATTCTCCTTTTAAAGTTATTTAGAGTAGTCTGTGTACCTTTAGGCATTAGCTTCTGGGTTCTTAAATAGAAGCTTCCGTTTCACGGCGTAGAACAAGAAAAGCTACTAACGACCGGAGAGACAAAATAAAAGAAGTTTTGGGAAGCTTAATGTATAAGCTTCAAAATAAAGTAATAAAAAACTTTTGAAAAATTTCATCAAAATTGACAACTAGAAAGTAGTCGGATAAGGCCTGTTTACATTAGCGGTAGACAAAGACAATCGGTAGACAAAGACAATAGTGGAGAACGTAGCTCCTCGCGTGAAAAAATATATGATGCCACTGATGTTAAACACAATCATGCTTATGTATTCACGGTTTATCAGACAAAAAAAGTTTTTGAAAATTATAGGAATAATTGGTTCATAACATACAAAACATGTACACTGCTCAAAAAAAAAAAAAAAAAGGGGGGGGACAGTGCTATATCTCCCGTTCTACTGGGCCGATTGACAAAATTCAAATTGCGTTCTTCATGTATCGAAAGCGCGACTTAGGATATATATTAGATTTATATACAGCACTATTCTAACATAGGTATTTTGACACAAAATCGGACTTTTTCTGAAATAACATACCAATTTTTTTACATATTTCGATTCTACAGCTCAAATTACGCCTAAATATGAATTTTTTAAAATTTGGAGCGAAATTTACAAATTTATGTTGGCACTATTTTTTCAGTTGCGCCAAGAATAGTTCACTTGGCGAACTTCTTAATATATGGCAACCTAGTTTCCTTTCCCGTGAGAGGAAAAAAAGGCACCATCATTCCTTTTTTCGAAATAATATTCTTTATATTATATTTTTAATTATAACTGTTATTATTTTAAGGAATTTTTTCTTTTTCGAATTTCATTTTAATTGTTTAAGTTGCAGCATGGTTTTTTCGAATAACTGTTTTAAAAATTTCTATTTACCTATTTGAATAAAGAAGCAGCGTTTATTTTTTTTTTTTTCAAATAGTTTTCTTTATATATATTTTTTTGTCATAGTTATTATTTTAGGTAATTTTTAAATTTTTATACTTTTATTTTAATTTTTTGTGTTGCATTGTCTCTTCAGATAATTGTTTTAAAATTTTCTATTTATTCCTTCGAACTGAGAATTTTAAATATATTTATTAATATAAATTTTCCAGAATTTTATTTTATTTATTTGAATTGCGTTTCTTTCGGAAGAATACTTTGCAACCCAGACTACGATGCGTTTGAAATCTGCATATATTACAAGAGAAAATACAGTAAAGCACAGTTAACACGCCTTTCAATGTTCCATTCAGAAAAGATGTATATAAATAAGAGAGATGTATAACCGACATTTTAACTTAGGATGACTTGCATACACTGCTTTAAACAGTTTTATCATTGTGCCCATTGCTTTACACAATTTTATCCTACATTTGGTTTCTTAAAATGTTATTCTAATTTAGTCAAATATTTTTTTTAAATCGCAAGAATCAAATATCATAAGATTAAAAAGTTTTAAATAAAAAAAAAAAAAATACAAATACTAAATTTTACGCAAAAATGTATTTTTCTTCTCTTTTTCTTCAGGCATTCTACTTTATTCTTGCTCTTTTTCTTTAGGCATTCTGCAAGTATATTAAAAAGCATCCAACTTTATTTTATTATTTTATTTCGAAATATTTTGGTATTTCTGACAATCACATTAAATAAAGTTATCACCTTCCATTTCATAAAGGCCCACAAACGGCCGAGCGGTAAATTCGCTGAACACTGGTAGTTCACTCCGGGGTTCAAATCCCAGTAAACGGGTTGGTTGCATGGGCGTTTTCGTGGATCTTCTCATGTGTACCGTGTATGCCAGCTGGTTTCCCTTAGAAAGTTCTTCACGAAGTATTTGGTCAGAGACTTTATCAGTCGTTAGAGGCTAAACATCTTGAAGGTATGAGATGAAAGGAAAGCCTGGTTTCCTCAATAGTTTTTGGTTTATTTAATTATGACAAAGCCCACTAGGGCTATCTGCCTTCGTGGAGGACTTCCTAAGGGAACTGGCTCGCATACACGTTACACATGGGGAAAACCAGGAAAACGCCCATGCAGCCAGCCCGTTCGCGGGATTCGAACCTCGGACCGAACTACCAGTGTTCAGCGACTTAGGTTCTCCTCCTGATGAGACCGCTAAAAAAAAAAACATCTTTAGGTGACATCCACATACATCACTGGATAAACTCCTAAATCTTCAAATAATTCGACTGAGAAAATAATAGGATTCTCCATTTATGATACGATATGATGTTCTATAACGTAATTTAAATTTACACAACCATATAGTCTAAAACCAGTCGCTCTTCACTTTAATCTGCAATGATATCGTTTTTGTCTTTTCTGTTAACACAAGCTCAATTGATGGTATTTGCTGGTGTACACGTCCAAGTGTTTTCTCTTTGAACACCTAATGTCTTTGAAGTATCCTGAAAGTATGGTATGTCTGACAGCCAAATTTCCATTCAAATTTTTGCTTACTTTTATCCCTAATTTTCTTCTTTCCTTCTACAGTTATTTTCAGTGCTCACACAAGAAAATTAAGATTTTTCGATTGCTAGACTTCCATAAATTTTGCATTCTTATCAATTTTTTAAAATATCGATTACATGAATTGCGTTTCAGCTGAAGACAGCTTTTCATTTTCTAGTTATTTTAACTATAAATAATGCGAAGTCCAAAGGATAAATATTTTAATTAAAAGATTTTTGCTAAATGACAAAAAAATAAAACAGTCCAGCAGGGTTTATTCTGTACCACCGAGTGACCCGATTCCTATATCGGCTGAAACAATCTAAATCATATTAAAGATCATGTTTTTTTATACAATCTATAACGCGAGAGAAAAATTAGCTTCTAAAACATTCTTTCTAAGAGGAATAATGTAAAAGATTATATTTATATATATATATTTATTTAAAGCTGGGACTTGAACCAAATTGTCAAACTTTCAAAGTTTAATTTACATGGTGGTTATAATTAAAGTTCCAATTTGAAATGGTCATAAAAGGAAAACTACCGGACCAAATGTTATCAAACTTGGGAATCGTGTAAAGGAGGTATGGGAATTTATTTTCCGCAGGGGAAAAAAAAAAAAAAAAAAAGAGTTCAAAAATTCACCACCAGGAAAAAATGGCGCTGTATACAATATTGTTGAATGAAATAAGACATGAAAACATCTGTTTAAAATGTGTTTAATAGTTTCCGAAACGTGTTACAAAGCATGTTCAATGTAGCGTCCAGCTTTTTCCGAAAGCAAATCCTGTTACTGCATTCTCAACAGCAGCTCTTAGAATATCAGGAGGAATGTTACGGACATGTCAGTGTATCACTTTTTTATTTCTGCCAAATTGTTTAGATTATCACCATAAACAGTGATTTTGAGATAACCCCATAACCAAAAGTCACAGAGATTGAGGTCTGGTGGGAAGAGGGGAAGTGTCGGCCTATAAGACGTTCATTCGTGAAATGTTGCCTAAGTAAATTTGCGACACACGTGAGGTGGGGCCCAGCCCCACATAAAAATCGTAGTATCTAAAATGTTACGTAACTGCAGTTCATGTATCACGAAACATTTTAACATTGACTCTAAGTGAGCTGCAATCGCAGTGGTCCAGATGTCGACTCCTCTTCAGAGAAAAATGGTTCAATTATAAAACTAGCTGTCATTCAACACTAAACGGTGTGGAATGACTGTTATGCAATCGAATGCAGTAGGAGAATGCAAAGGAACTAGATAGATAACATGAGATATTTCTTTGGCCCAAATCGATTAAAAGCGTTTTGAAATCTTCATGTTTTATGGCCGAACTCAGGCTTCAAAAATTACAAATTAGCGATCTGTAAGAAAACGATTTCCAGATTGTACGCACTTGTGCGAGTGATTTGCGATCTCACATTTTCTAATAGCTAATTCGTAGTTTTCATGGACGAATTTCTCACTTACAAGGATTGCGCACTCGACTTTTATTGAATTTAACGCCTTTAAATGGTAATTTGCTTACTTCAAAGTTTCTTAAGGGTATACAACATATTAAACCCGTGTAACAAAAGGTTAAGTTAGATTCCGACCCATATTTCGTTTAACATTATTGCATACAGCGCCATTTCCCCCCCCCCGGTGGTAAGGTTTCGAACTTCCTTTTTTTCCCGGAAAATAAATTCCTATGATCTCCTTTACACGATTACCAAGCTTGATAACATTTGATCCAGTAGTTTTCCTTTTATAACCGTTTCAATGTGGAACTTTAATTATAACCACTCTGTATACTATTAAATTTTAATTTGAAGCTATGCGTTATATGTATACCATGCGTAAATTTCTCACTTTTATGGAAAAATAAAGAATCGAAGCAAATATACTTAGGATAATGGACCAAAACTGAAAAAATTTTCCCCTCCCTCCGAAAATAAAATATTGAAACTTCGACCTTGAATTTATTGGGCTATCGAAATATGTAGTTTGACTTATCTTCTAAGTCCTAGTTCCGACAACAATTCCGAATTACTTAAGCCGAAGTAGAAGATTTAGTATATATTCACTGTATGTTAATAAAGTAATCAGAGTGTAATAAAAATAGATTATAGAATTTACGCTGATGCAACTCTTTGTCTGACTGCACAACATGTAATGGAAGAGAAGGCTTGTAGAGATCTGTTTTTGACAAGCCTCTAAAATTAGATGTCATACTCCTTTTGTCTCTTCAATGTCAAAAAACTTTCCTTTGAGAGGCAACTTTAGTTTTCGGGAAAGAAAAAAAAATCACAAGAAGACAAATTTGAAGAATATGCAGGACGATTGAATATACATTCTTATTTTCGGAACACAAGCGGTTCCCCGACTGGTCATTGAATAATGAAAACATGCATTGCCATGCAATAAAAACATTTGGAATACATTTTCTGACTGAAAACGTAAGATTAACAGTCATCTGCTTAATTCACATCCATTTACAAGTCAACTGCTCGGGCAATTGCAGAATCGTTTTGATCCTGAGCTTGTAAGACAAACCTAATATCACTGGATTTAAACATTTCTTTAATCTTCCGAGAACGTTTCTTCTTTAGCTCATATTCCAAGAATATTAAGTGAATACAATTATTGCAAAAGAAATTTAATATTCATTTGCCCTACGGCTTGGTAGTTTACTAACTTAAATTCTGCTTTTTGTGTCTAAGAATACAACAATATTTTAAATATTTACAAATAAAATATTAAATTGGAGATTTAGTTAGAGCCTCACCAGTTGCCTAGCATTTGAAGATTTTTAAATACTAATTGTTTGTTGCGAAGTCTAACCCAGGCTGCATGGTTGGTTTTCGTAGTTTTCTATGTTCTCTTTAGAAAGGTTCTCTATGAGATCTTAATCAAATAGCTCCCATGTTCTTTTCTATGTTCAAATAACTAACTAACCTAGTTTAAGCGCGATTACCAGGTGAAGTTACTAGCAAAACCCGAATACTCGTTAAAAATCATGTAGCTTGCCAATCGGCAGTAACATGAAAGATACGGCGCCAATAATTGAATTGCTGTTACGGTACGCTGTTTGTAAACTTAAATGGTCATTCCTTAATTAAATAGCCCCCCAACGGCCGAGCGGTAAAGACGCTGAACACTGGTAGTTCGGTCTGAGGTTCGAATCCCGCGAACGGGTTGGGTTGGCTGCATGGGCGTTTTCGTGGTTTTTCCCACGTGTAACGTGTATACGAGCCAGTTTCCCTTAGAAAGTCCTCCACGAAGGAATACCTCCCCTTTAAGCAGATAACCCTCGTGTGCTTTGCCATAATTAAACAATCTAATCCAATCCAATCCTTAATTAAATATAATTGATTTGTAACTTCTACTAGAGATGACGGTAAGAATTGTAGTGTAAATAAATAATATCGTGTGCAATCTTGATTAATATAGAATTAAAAATATATTTGCATTCAAACAATGTTTTTTAAAATATTTGCAAATACTTTATAAGATGGATTTATTAATAACCGTAATAATTACTTATTATATTACTGATGATTAGGATTCAGTTCTTGACAATTACATTCTAAATTAGAATTTTAAGGATATAATGAAAATACGCTACGCACAAAAATACATTTTAGGATAAAAAATTAGTTGATTTTTTATGTTTTAAAACTTCTTAAATTCATTTAATAAACATCGTATCCTCGTTGTTAATTGAATCCAGAATGTTGGGTGTCGTTTACATAATAATTCTTATTTGTCCACAGAACCTGCTAACTTATCCAGCCATTAAGTAGCTGCAGATCATTTCTACATAACCATTGAACTTCCATTAATTCAGTCTCTAGAGGGTTGTATGTTTATATCATAATTTGACTTTTATAAAAATGATTATTCTAAATTTTATGTTTCTTTAAAAATATACTGTGCTTAAAAAATATGGATGATAGTATCAGCCGCTCTTTCAGCCACTTCATAAGCAACAGTTTTTTTAGAAATAAATTATGCAGTTAATGTCATAAAATATTTTCATAAAATTCAAATAAACATCAAACGAAAATTCTCAGTTATAGACAATTCGATTTAAACAAAGTTAAAGTAAAGTAGCAGACGATAAAACGCCGAAGGTAAAAATTTACTCTTTATTTTTTTTAAAAAAAAAGGAAGAAAGAGAGAAATTAAATAAAAAATAGTTAAAAATTTGAATAATATCATCTGTAATTTTAAAAAACAATAGCTTTTCATATAGTATTAATAAATATTTATTACATATAGTATTAATAAATATTTATTTAAAATATTTTATATAATTAATTCTCCGTAAAATTTTACTTGAAATTTAAGGTTAAAAATAGCTGTGGCAATTCACTGTAACAAAAATCCATAAACCACATTTGGCGTTATTATCGCTCAAACAAAAGATGCCAAATTTCAAAACGCGAAAATATGTAAATTCGTGTATATCTTAGAAAATTTTGAATAAAAAAAGTCTAATTTTTGCAGATATGCTTAAAAATACACCTACTTTAAGATGATGGTAAAAATTTTATAGGTTATAATACAAATTTTTTTTCGAAAAATTTATAAAAATTATTTAAAAATAGAAATTTAAAAAATAAAACACAAAAAATTGGTAAATTTTATTTGGAATGAACCTAAATTTCGAAATGTGAAAGGAAAAATAATAAAAGTTTAATAAAAAAGAGATATTAATAAATATTTACCAAATTCAATTAACATTGAGGAGCTAAAATTTGAGAGCTAATATTTTAAAAACTACTCGTACGATTTTTACAAAACTTGGTATTCTGGGATAATTTGAGTCGTAGAATCGAAATATGGAAAAATATTGATATGTTATTTCAGAAAAAGTCCGATTTTGTGTCAAAATACCTATGTTAGAATAGTGCTATATATAAATCTAATATATATCCTAAGTCGCGCTTTCGAGACATGAAAAACGCAGTTTGAATTTTGTCAATCGGCCCAGTAGAACCGGAAATATAGCACTGTCCCTTTTTTAGTCCAAAGGGATTTGAATCCCGAAGGACTATTAGTTTCGTTTTGGCATTTTGCGTCGGACTCATACATGTCGGTTCACTTTTCAAACTGTTGCCACAAAATGTTAGAGTCCTGCATTATATTTGAAGAAATTAAATAATGAAAAATCTGCATAAATGTATGTATATTTCTCGTATTGTGATAAAACAACGGTACATAGAGTCATCGAATTTTGAATAACGTAATCCTCCAACGAATATGAGCATGTGGAAGACCAAATTTGAAACTTGAAATTTGTTTTATGATCGATTTCCTATTTTTTAAAACTTTGACGAATTTTTGATTAACAAACTCAAGGATTTCAAAGCGAGCAATGGCAACGTTGTGCAGAAAAAACATTTTTATCTCCAGCGCGTGAGTCTCTGTATCGGAAATTCTAAAGATATGCTCGTTTTAAAACTACGAGGGCCATCCAGGAAGTAGATTACGTTTCCGTCTGTGTCCGCTAGGGGCGGGGCTAGCGCGGCCATCTTGGGGTCAGAGCGTTGCGCAGCTCAGTCTGCATCTAGCCGTGCTAGTGAGAGGTTCGTGCTGTGCTCCGTTCAGATACTGTGACGGTTTGAAATGTCTGCGTTAATTGAAAATCCCGCGAGCTGCGAGGTGCGCTCAGTAATAAGGTTTCTGACTGCAAAAAACTGTAAACCGATAGAAATCTATCGGCAGCTTCGTGAAGTGTATGGGGACAACATTATCACTGAAGGTGGAGTGCGTCAGTGGGTCATAAGATTTCAAAATGGCCGAACCAATGTTCACGACGAAGATCGAAGTGGGAGACCCAGCATAGTGACCGCCGAACTTCTCGAAAAAGTCGATGCTAAAGTCCGTGAAAATCGAAATTTCACAATAATGGAACTTTCTTTGAGTTTTCCACAAATTTCGCGAAGTTTGTTGCACGAAATCATCAGCGAAAAGCTTGGTTACCACAAGTTTTGTGCAAGATGGATTCCAAAAATCTTGACAGAGGACCACAAAAATCAGCGAATGGCTGCAGCGTTGAACTTTTTGGACGCTTACCATAAGGATGGTGACTCTTTACTCGATCGCATCGTTACTGGTGACGAAACATGGGTGAAACATGTGAACTGTGAAACGAAATTGCAATCAATGCAGTGGGGGCACACAAGTTCTCCCCAAAAACCCAAGAAATGCATGCAAACAATGTCGGCAAGGAAGATGATGGCGACTGTTTTTTGGGACAGAAAAGGTGTAATTTTGGTGGACTTCCTGGAAAGAGGCACTACAATAAACTCTCAAAGGTATTGCCAAACTCTCCAAAAACTCAGAAGAGCAATTCAAAACAAGCGCAGAGGAATGTTGAGCTCTAAGATCTTGTTGATTCACGACAACGCCCGGCCCCACACGGCAAATGTCACTCGTAAAGTTCTTGAATCTTTTAAGTGGGAGTTGTTTCCTCATCCGCCGTACAGTCCCGACCTGGCACCGAGCGACTTCCACCTATTCCCAGCAATGAAGAAGTGGCTGGCTATGCAGCGTTTTGATGACGACGCACAGCTGCAAGAAGAGGTAACGAAGTGGTTGAAGGCGCAGGCGGCCGAATTTTTCGACGAAGGAATTTCCAAGCTCGTACATCGCTACGATAAATGCCTTAATTTGTATGGTGACTATGTAGAAAAGTAGTATTTGAGTGTGGCTTTCATCTGTATATAATAAAATTTGTTTCCTATACTTTATTTTTTTATTCCAAAACGTAATCTACTTTCTGGATAGCCCTCGTATTTTGCGATATTGCTGTTGCACTGGATCTTATGGTTTAAGTGCGAGGAACATGATATTTAATAAAGAAAGGTAACACACAAAATGTTAAAAAACGCCCCTTTGGACGTAATTTAAAATCTGAAGCATTTCAGATTTTTTTTTTTTTTTTTTTTTTTTTTTTTGAGCAGTATACCTATCGAGAACAGGTCGAGCACAGTGGACAAATACACCCACTTACATCTTCCAATAATAATTATAATCATTGCAGCATAAACATAAAGTATGTACGCGCGATTTTAACCAAAGCTAGTTAGTGCTTATTTGATTTAATGGGCTGATAATTTTACAAATTATACACGCAATGTGTTACTGGCAGATCTTTGTAACTTTTTGCCTAGCCATTAGAAACAAACTGAAAAAAATAAATAAATAAATAATAAATAAATAAAAAGAAGGTTAAACACATATCAATAAAAAAAATTCCCATACTACCAAGCAAGGAATAACCCGCCGATCTAGAGACTTAAAAAGAAATCTAAAGTTCTTAACGCTTAAAAAAACAGATGATCTTTTCCGTTATAAAGCCAACAGGCAGAAAATATTTTGATCAAAAGTACGCCAGATTGCCTTTGGCCACGTTAGAAATGCATTTGCTTCTCTTTTGTAACAGCGTTCATGTTTCTAAAATAAGTATTGTCACTAGAAAAGTTTTTAAACTGTGTTATTCATTTTTTTCCTTTGTTTGTTGAAATTAGATACATTTCTTATGTTTATAAAAATTTTACCATAGTCGAAATGAGCTGATGACAAAAGTATATTTTCTTGGTAATATCAAGTTGGTGTATGTATCTTTCTAAAGAAAAGTGTTTGGCACGTGTTGTCGTAAAACAGAAAAGATCCCAAATAGAATATAAGACAAACAGTTTAATCGGTTTTGTAATTATGTAAAAAAATTATCGCATTTTCTCATGCAAGACCTCTTGGTGTAAGAAGTTAGCAAATCGAAGACCATGGTTCAAATACAGGAAAGAACACAATTGATTCGTCAAGTTGCCCGGATTCGAACACACTACGTAAAAACAAAATCGTTACAATTATACATAATGAAATTTTGAACAACAAATTACACAGATTCGAAAATGCAGCACGGATAGTCACTTATTAAATATTTCTGAGGAGTGCATGCAACGATTATTTTATAATACAATCTTCTAACGCTTCTTTAATATGATATATATGAATATATATTCATATATATCATATTAAAGAATATATATATTCATATATATCATATTAAAGAAGATAAAATTGTTGAGAAATATTTGATGCAATAAAGAACTGATTCCGTTACTAACTGAAAACACTGCATAAGATTTATCTGCTGCTTCGGATATATTCTATTTATACGTTATATTTTCTGAACACGATCTGCAAGCATGCCATCTTCAGTCAGAACACTTGCGTGTTACCTAACATCTGTTACTGGCAGTTCGAGGAAACTGTCGACTTCTTTTATGATTTGTTTTGCTATAGAATTATTTTCTGTCAAACTAAAATACTTCTATTACATGTTAAAGGAAAGACACACATGCGTTATTAAAGGCAATGCGGTTTCCATTTTTCATGCATAAATTTTATTTGCATGTTTTCCACAAAAACAAATATTCTGTATTTCTATAATAAATGGTAGAAGACAAACTGCATATAAAATTTTATAATTAATCGGCCACTGAATTCCGCAAAACGTGTGCCCGCCGGAAAACGCTTTGAGAAGATGACAGTAGAAACGACTAAATTCTGCAGTCACACTACATAATAGATCGAGATAGACGAATTTACATTTCCAACACTTACTGGCTTTCAATGACTAACAATGAATAGGTAATTATAAATAACCTTTTCTCGTGCACTATATAAGTAAATTCACACATCACATTCTGGTAACTGCAAGCGTCAAAATGTCTGCAACTCTCATTTAACAACTAAAGGAACTTAAATTTTCGCGCTCTCCCATATTATTTCTAAACAATCTTTACGACAAAATTCTTATTTCTGTTTATTGCTTTCAGAAATCGTCATTTTTTAGTAGAGTTTAAGGTCAACAAGTGACCTTTATTCCCATAAATCTCTCAAATCCCTATGGCATGGATAGTAAAATTATGAAAATCCAAAAATTTGAATATCTTATGTTATTGTTGTACATTTTTAAAAATATTTAAATCCATTTCACAGCACTGTCGTTTTTGTGTAGTGTTGTAACACTCTATTTAATAGATGAAAAATAATACATTAGGGAACAAATTCAATGTCTATGATTCAGTATTTAGTATATGATCTACACAAAGTGCCTTTTAGAAATATAGCTCTCCAAAAAGAAATGTGAGCCACTATAACGGTTTGGTATTACTGAGAAGAAGAAAAATTCTTAATATATTAAAAACCAAGAAAATGTTTAGAATTTTCTCTTGAAAGAAAACCACTGCCATAAATTTAACTATCTTATGTTCAGCAATGAACTATGCCTGTTACTCAAAATAACAACCCAAGTTAATAAAGAATAAATGCCCATATAAGGTATTTGAATTAATCCTTTAATATACAAAAATAAAATTCTGGTTTAAACTTGAAGGTGCTTCACACAGCAGACCAACTACTAATCTGTATATCTAAAATTAAAAAAAAAAAAAAAAAAAGCATATGCAGATATAAAATTGCATGATTTTTAGCATTTGAACATACTTCTAGTTTAGGAAGATTACATTAAAAAAATTGCAACTATTAAAGCAGACCAAAAAATTATATTACTGTAAAATTTTTATTCATAATAGAGAACACAAACCAGTTGCTCTAATACATTAAAAATTTCTGGAACTGTAAATATAATTAATAGCAAACTATATATATTTCTTCAAAATTAAAATATTAAAAATTCTTATTTACAGGATTATCATATTTCTTAAAAGCAAAATATGGAAAAAATAGGAGTAGAGGTGATTTAGCATCAAATATTTACACATTTTAACTGCATCATCTGCATTTCTCAAAGGAATAAGCTTTCCTTTAAAAAAAATCCATTTTGTCATGAGCAAAGAAATCAATTTGGCGATTTCTTACACTTTAATCAAACTGTCCCATCAGCAAACAAGCACAGTATTTGACCTAGGTTTAAATCTCTGAGAATGGACTAGCTGCATGGGAAATTTTTGGTTTTCCCCACGTATAATGTGAATAGAAGACAGTTGCAGATAGTCCTTGAGTGCTTTTCAATAGCCAAATTAACACAATCCTTAAATGCTATTTCTGTAGCTCAGTAATCTTCAAACTGTGTTCTACAGAATCCTGGGATCTCGTGGAACTCCTCTTGAGGTTCAACAATTCAAAAGAACTTTTGAATACCATATGGACTCCAAAACTCAGCTGCCTAATTTTTTTTTTTTTTTTTTAAATTATTCCCACTGTTGTTGCTAAGATAAAGCAACAGACCAGTTTTTATAACATAATAATTTTCTTTTTCCTTTTCCACATACAGCGTATGTAACATTGATGTGTTTTTTAATATTTATTTTTCTGAGGATGGTAGGGATTTCAAAAACCAAATTATAGTTTTATGGATTCCCTAAAGTGATAAAAGTTAGAAATCCACTGTTAGAGCTGAGTTTAATTTTTTATCAACAGATACAGTCTCTCAAATATCTGAAGTTTAACATAAACATATAAAGGCTAATAATTCACATATTAGATTCTCAAATGTAATTTTAGTGAGTCTGAGGCATGCACAACAAGATCTAAATCTTTCATAAATCAAAAGATTTCTCTCCAGAGCATGTAGAAAATTTACAATTCTTAAAAGCCTTGTGTGGCACCCTCAATACCCAGAAGCCCTCAAAATTCCTTTATTTCTTTCATTGTTACTGTAAAAACAGAAAAGTCACATATATTTTAATTCCAGCCATTTCCACATAAGACACAAGAAAGTTTATCCATTCTGCTGTATACCTATCTGTGTATGAGCATATTATCCATCTCCTATATGTTTTTGTTTTAATTTTATAGAGATGCTGTTTTGCCTAATCTTCCTGTTGCCCCAAATGTTACAAAAATTTTCCCAGTAAAACACAATCTTATTTCCTCAATCAGACTTTAATCCTTTGCATATGATAATAAATTTAAGGTTTCAGTGAAAGAACTCAACAGCTGCTTTGGTGAATCTCCCATAAAAATACAGTCCATACAATAAATAAATAAAACAAGAGAGTTGTGTGCTCAGTATACAAATTCAAGAAAATAAACTTATGTTTAGCTGCATTCAGCTTGCAAGTTGCAAGAGAACAATATGTCCAAATGTTCTCTAGGCAGATAGCCCTAGTGTGCTTTGCCATAATTAAATACATACCACACCACCAGATGTGCTCTACATATGACCAGAAAGAGTTAAAAAATGTATTAATATGTGAGATTAAAATATTTGTTACCTCCTCTATAAATTTCATGAATCCTTCTAAGACTCCACAATATGTAAAAAATATTCTAGTCAGTTTGCTTTGCTTATTTAAATACTTATGGCAAAGCAAGCAATGGCTACCTGCCTAAGAGAGGGCTGCTTCTTGGAGAACTTTCTCAAGGAAATTAGCTCATAAGAACATTTTAAAAAGGTAAAATTCCATGTAGTCAACCAGTTCATCAGAAATTAAACATAAATAAATCTACCAGGATTCAGCAATCATACCTATTAGATGATTGGTAAGTTATTCTCATAAGAATGAAATTCATTATCATTCTATACAAAAGCTGTAATCATGCCATAGCTAAAAATTATGACACTTCTTAACATTACTGAAATATGGTATGTAGACACAGACAGAATATTTAAAACATGAACAGTCTATATTAAAAATAAATGTTCACAAACCCTAACTATACCAACCTTAAATTAAAAACTTTTTGAAAAATTTATGTAGCAGCTACTACAAAAATTGCTCATCTTTATGATTAATGGTTTCCAATTATTACATTTCTAATTGTTCCCCACTTGAAAATATTGTTTACGCCCATCTACAAATTTCGTACATAAAGGTATAAAAATGTTTGTTTTTAATTAATTGAAACATAATGAATGTTCTATTGATTAGAACATGGATCAACCCACAACCATTTTAGTTGAACCATTTTAAGGGAATTCTGTCTATTTTAAGAAATTTTGTAACTGGAAGTAAATGCTTAAAATAAATTCTAACACTTTTTATATACACAAACTTTTATTTTAATCATACTCTACCTCATATTCATATTACCACATTCTTTTTTATCTCAAAATACTTATTTCAATAATTTTTTTTAACTGAGGTATTTGAATTAATCCTTTAATATACAAAAATAAAATTCTGGTTTAAACTTGAAGGTGCTTCACACAGCAGACCAACTACTAATCTGTATATCTAAAATTTTAAAAAAAAAAAAAAGCATATGCAGATATAAAATTGCATGATTTTTAGCATTTGAACATACTTCTAGTTTAGGAAGATTACATTAAAAAAATTGCAACTATTAAAGCAGACCAAAAAATTATATTACTGTAAAATTTTTATTCATAATAGAGAACACAAACCAGTTGTTCTAATACATTAAAAATTTCTGGAACTGTAAATATAATTAATAGCAAACTATATCTACTTCTGGTTGCTTACATTTGAACTGTTTTTCCTTCCCCCCTCCCAATTCACTAATAACTACAGTAAAAAGTTACACTTTTCTTAAAACAATAAGTCTCAGTTAGAAATGGGAAAAATCCTATTTTTTTCAAATTTTATCCTTAATCCTAAAAGGTGCTCGAATCTTTTGAATTCTTCATACATGAATAATAATTAAAAAAAAGATATTAATATTGAAGAAAGTTTTTTAAGCAAAATCTGAAATTTTCTTTAATGAAAAATGAATTTAAGAATATGGTTTTTTTAAAAAGATATTCATGAAATTTGCTAAAAGAAGTTTTTATAGCAAAACATTTAATAGTTTTTAAGTTAGTATTTTTAAAGATTTTAACAATGAAAAAAGTGAACATATTCAAATTTTCAAAACCTTTTTAAAGATATGTAAAGATTTAAATGCCCCATTTCTAGTTTTAAATATAAGAAGGGGGAAGGACTTTTAATTTTTATGATCTCAGAGAGATGGGGAGGAACTACATCAAGCAGCCTTTTAAGGGTCAAATATGATTTCCAGTAACAAATGTACTTTCATACAATGTTTCAATAACAAATATCCTCTAATGTACTTTTATCATACATATATTTTAAAAGCCCCCAAAAAATTATGATCTTAAAATTAAATCTAAGAGAGGTTAAATTTCAGATATTTGTTTTTTTACATGAAAAAAAAACTTTTTTTTTTTTTATTCACTTATTATCGATGACTAAAAGTTCATTACTCAAAAGTACATAGTGATAGATTTTCTGAATACCTGTGCTTTTCCTCACACATCAGTAATAGTTTTTCATTTTCAAGATTAAAATAGAATTAAGAACTGATTTAAAAACATAGAAAAGATCTGCAATGAATTACAATAGCTGTTATTTAATACGATGGCATTTAATGCTACCATTCCTGTATAATATCATCGGAATGGAGATACATGGTTTGTTCTTAAAGCAACAAATAAATAAATCTCAGTTATGTAATTATTCACTTATAATTCATTACAAATTTGGGAATTTCGATAAAAAAAGGCCACTAAGAATGATGGAGAAGTTAATTTTAAAAATTTTGCTCCAATTATAAAAAGTGAGAAAATCTCAATTCATATTTAAAAAATGAATAAATAAATAAAATGAAGATTTTTATAAAGGAAATAAAAACTAAATGAAATCAATATTAATGCTTCTAATAAATCATGTGATGCCCAAGGCCAGTGCTTTTCTGCTTACTGCAGCAGTCACACTAAGTTATAGACCAACATATATGTATATATATATTTGTTTTAAATGCAGAAATAGCCCAGTTAATGTCGTTTTATCATTCTTGT
The DNA here is from genome assembly GCF_044657685.1 of Stegodyphus dumicola. Lineage (NCBI taxonomy): Eukaryota > Metazoa > Arthropoda > Arachnida > Araneae > Eresidae > Stegodyphus > Stegodyphus dumicola. The sequence continues at coordinate 118,114,600 of NC_140770.1, read as the reverse complement.
TTCAAATGTGAAGCTTCAAACAACATGAAGAATTTTCAAAACTTTACAAGACACATGCATTTTTATGCTGAAATTTTAAAATAATGAATACCAAACAGAGGGAAAAAGATTTTTTCTAAATTCTAACCATTGGCACAAACAGTAAAATTCTGAGATTTTTGTTTGTTAAGGAAAAATATGGGAGAAAAATAATTTTAATATTAAATTTTAAAAAATTTAAATCAAATTTTGAAAAAAATGCTTTACTACATTGTATTTGCATCTATGAACAATGCATGTGCAAAATTTGAGTCTGATAACTTATCAGGAAAACAGCTTAAAAATCAAAGGCAATGTTTTAAAGCTAGCTACTTTATGGAAATTCATCACTATATCAGGATGAAAATGTCTACACTAATCAGTATTATTTTATGAAATTTTAAGTACCACTAGAATATCTTAAAATAATTACACAATTTATTGAATAAATGCTGTATCCTAAATCCAATTCAATTTTCAGTTAGGAATTCAGGCATAAAATGTAATTTTCAAGTACAAATTCTCACAGAAACTTGAATTCTGTGATTCAAAACAGCTTAATGAAAATCTTTCATAAGAATTTCTGTACTTCAAGTTCTTTACTACTATTACGCTACAATTTCTATGATATGCAACCACAAAGTTTTATTAATATCACTACATGCCATTGTCATTTATTTAAATACATTATTAATTATTATGAAAATAAACTCAAATATTATTTCTGCAGAGCCCCAGATACAAATGTATCAGATTAAAATTTCAAAGTGTGATTTTACAAGACAAAGAATTTTTTTTTAATAAACCCTGTTATCTCTCAGTTTACAAACATGCAATTAAATAACATTTTACCTATTGCTAATCTCCCTGATAGCAAAAGTTTGCTAATTCCTCAATATTAAGAATATATAATTTTATGAAATTTTACTAGTTGAGTAATTTTTAAAGATATAGATGTTAGATTAATTTATGTGTATATATAAAGACATAAAGTAAGAAATTAAGAACTAATTTTTCACAAAGCCAAATAATTAAATTAATAAATTTCAAAAAATCCTATAAATGCAATAAAAAATTTTAAAAATGTTAAAACCAAAATTTTTCAAACAAATAATACCCCAATTCATAAAATTAAAGAAAAAAGAATATAATGAAAAATTAGTTCTTAATTTCTTACTTTATGTCTTTACTGATAATTTTTCAGCAGCTTAATACACGAAAATACTAGGCATGTTTATATTTCGTTTTTTAAAATATTGTTTTGTAATTATGAAATATATATATATACTAATTTTAATTTGCACCAGTCCCTTAACCCTTCATTTTGATTTGGCTATTTCTACTCCTTGTCCTAGCAATAGTGTTTATAATAAATCTCTCTAAATTGTATCATTTTAAAACTAATGTATTTAATACAGTCAAAAGTCGTTAATCCGGACTCGTCGGGACTTCGGCGATTCCGGATTATCGATTTTTCCGGATTATAGATCATCAGTTTAAATCTCGTAAGATGGCATGCAGAAATTCTAAAATTAAAAATATGAAACCGTAATTTATGAAATAAAGAACAATTATGATCTAAAGGGTATCAAAATTTGCAAAAAGAAAAAGCTTAATATTTATTTGTTTACTTTATTAAACATTTCTTTCAATGTAAGTTGTTTAAGTTTTGCTTCGTTTCATGTGATAATACTTTCTCTTTAATTCTATTAAACAGACATAATTTCTTGTTCAGTTACAAAGTTCCGCCGTTCAAGTCCTATAATTGCTGTGTCAAGAACACCGACTAATTTGTCAATCGAAATTTTTTTGTTTTCAATAACCTCTGTCACTTTTCTTCGCTATCGGAAGCGAATTATAATGACGAGGAACTTGTTTTAAATCATATCAAAGACGGAGCATATCGAGATGAAATACTACATTTGGTAAGGAATTATAAGCCAAATAAAATAAAAACATCTGCGCTGAAGATAAGGATAGTGCTGACAAATCAACTTCCAATTCATTACGCGCCCGCCGCCGAGCAGCGTGAAATTGATAAACAGATTTCGGATTTCAAAACACACTTTCGCTTTAGATCCTTTACATATTAACAAATATATATCGGAAATTCTATTTGATATAATCGAAAGTTTAAGCTTACTTTTATAAAATTGCTCTTACAGTCTGCAAAAAATAATAAGCCGGATGCAATTCGAAAATTAAGGAACAACGCAATCATCAACATTAACTGAAATAGATAATTAGATAATTTTAGCTTATACGTCCATTATACATAAAATGCGCACGCGAAAACGTATTCTGCACTTGCGCACACTCACATGCGCAGTCGTAAAAGGTCTTACGCGCACGCGTGAACGCCTCTGCGCATGTGTCAACGTGCGCAGAGGTCGTCAACGTCAATAGGTGGGACTTCACTTCAGGCGGGGCTCCTTTTTCTACGAATCCTCCCAGTTAAATCAGTGCCTTCAGAATCTCGTTTCTCAGAAAAGTCCTGTCTAGCTGGGGCAGTAGCCAAGTGTGATAACATCTTTAGATGTTTCTGCTTGACCATCATGTACTTGGAAAATGGTTGCACATTTATCGTTGGCATTCACAGGCATAGGTCTTAAGTTAGTGAGCATTGAATAAGGTAGTGGGCCGGTTAACTGTGTCACTGCTACCCCACTAATCCATACAACTAGTCCCAAATCACTCAAAACATACAGGAAACAAGCCATGACTTGATATATAGTTGCTTATTAATCGTTGTTGGTATTAATGTTGTTATTAATCTATGTATCTTTGTATCTTATCTTGTATCTACCTAATCTTTGTATTTTATCTTATCTTGTATCTACCTAATCTTTGTATTTTATCTAATCTATATAATCTTTGTTGTTGCTTATTAATCTATGTATGATACATGATGATGTGTTCCATGATCTTGTTCTTCTATATCCCATAGTTCTTGCTTTTTTGCAACGGCTTTCACCCTGAGGCTACATCTGAGATGTGATTTCGGCCACAGAATGTTTATGTCTTCTGCCAGAGATTCATTTGCTGCCTCTTTTCTAGTTTATCTACAACTTCATTGCCATAGGTTCCGGCGTGAGTTTTGATACATTCATCTTCCCATGTAAATTTCTTCTGAGATAACCTTGGACTGATGGTATTTATAGTTGAGGGGCATTTGGGACTAGCTACTATGTATATTGCTGAAAGGCTATCTGATTTTATGGTGGTGTGGGTGTGATGGCTCTGTATTACATATTTTACTGCCTCTCTAATGGCTAAGACCCTAGAAAACAATGTTTTCATTCTGAAGTTTTCCTTCCCACTGGTGTACTTTATGCGAGTGGCTGATTACTACATAGGCAGTTCCTACATGGCCATCTATCTTTGATCTATCAGTGAGGAGATCAAAATCTTATATGATGGTAGAGAAGTTGTTATTTTCCATTGGCTTCATATTAATTGTGACTCAGTTGTGCTCGGCGGGATGCACTTTCAAATAATCTGAACACTCTTCGTAGCTACTCAAAAGGAATAAATCTTCATCATATATAGCTGGAGTTCCCAAAAGTATGAACAGTTGATGTACTGCCTCTGCTTATATGCTGATATTCCTGAGCCAGGAGCTTTCTTTTTTGGAAGATGATGGAGGACGTTTGATATTTCTGCAAGTGTGAAATGCTTGTAATCGGGCAGCATATCCTGTAGAGGAGTGGCACATGATTGTTGCTGAAGTGTGTCTTCATTGTTGCTATTCTAGGCAAATACTGCATCCATGACTGCATACAAGGTTAATTTAGTATGCCACTCTAGTTTTACTGTCAATTGACAGTGTATTTGTGATGGCTTGAATACTTTGTTCAGTGCAATTTTGTCATGTATTCCATAAACATATTGATTATTTGTAGAGAATTCTTTCCAGATTGTTATTTTTGCTTTGATAATAATTATTTTGCTTTGTTTATAAATAGCTCATTCTCTCTGGAATATTTGAACTGTAACTGCTTGGGTGCTGTTATGGTCAAAAGGTCTTCAGAAATGTTCTAGGTGGTAAATATGAGGCGTTTGGTGAACATTTCCATTTCTGTGTGGAGTGTAGGTTTTGTACTTGAAGCTCTATGTGGAACATCTTGCTCAGATTGTCCTAGTAAATGTACGGATCTTACAGCCAGGGTGTTTAAATCTTATTGTTACCAGGGCTGTGGAGTCAGTAGGGAAAATAAAAGACTCCAACTCTGAATCAGACTCCTGGAATTTTAATGACTCCAACTCGACTCCCTCATATATATATATAATGTAAGAAATGCATACTAACTAAACTGAAAAGAACCTGTAAAGTCAAGAATTTTGCTGTGGTCAAGACCTGTGAGGTGAAGACATACTAAATAAACCTGTGCGCATTGATTTGCAAAATTTGAAATAAAATTAAAAAGTAAATTCTTCAAGCTATAGCCTATGAGCTAAAGTGACAGTTAGGTTCCTTTGCAAAAAAGTATAAACACAAAGTAAAGATCCAATTGTAATGCAAAATGTAAAAACATAATATGCATGAAATACTAATTAAGAAAAATAGCAAAAGATGAAAGCTTAACTTGATTCAAATTTAAAAGTTAATATGTATGTAGAATAAAGTATAAGCTATCTCAAAACATATTAGAAAAAACTACAAAAACATTATATTAAAAAATAAGCAGCAGTAAATAGAATAATTAGCCTAATTTGAACGTCATCATGGACTTTTCAAGGGAAATGAATTTTCAAGGGAAATGAATGATTCAAACTCTGCTAAATTCCAGAACGCGTTTCGTCAAACAGGACATTGAGACTGATAGCCAACAAATTTTTTATTAAAAAAGTCCAAATATTAATTGTATCCAAGTCTCAATTTCCCAGTTTCATTTCCCGACGTGTCTGCTGTTAATAAGTATAAGAGAAATACTTAATTTGTGCAGGAAAAACTATACAAGAAGCCTGGTAAGGCAAATTTACAGCATTAAAATAAATAGCGAAATTGCTATTAGTTAATATATTCACTAACTTTATGGGTAAACCATCTTAGTCCGAAAAGTTATAACTTTAAAAAAATAGTAATAGCAATAATGTTTTATAAAGAGAATAAGAGATTAAAAATGGGCCAGTTTATGACCAAAATATATAACTACAAAAAGAAGAAATGAAAAACCTACCTGAATTCAAGACTTCTTTCTGCTAGAAGGTGTTTTACAAAAATGGCAGAAAGAGGGGTTGTAAAGTAACAACAGACAAGAGTGAAAAAGATAAGAATTAAATTCACCAATTGGGCGAGACTACGCCAAGGGGGAAAGCGCACGCCAGGAAGCAATGTCCAATGAAACGCATTTAAATGAGGGGGATTTGAGTCCAGAAATATTGGGGGGGTAGATGTTAGTTTTTTTTCAACATGGCACCTGTCCTGTGTGATGTCCATTCATGAATGGTAAGAAAATGTGAATGCAAAATGGCTAATTTTTACTCTTGGTGAGTTTGACCAAAAAAAAGTAGTTGAAGTCTCAAAAATACAGTAATTTGTTAGTTAAAGTCATAATTCTTCAAGCTAGAGGGCTATCAAGCTTCTTTGAAACGAAAAGGGGTCCATAAAATTTAATAAAAGGATAGATTTGGCCAGAAAAATATATTAATTTACATATAATACATATTAAGAACAAAGTATTGAAGTACTGAGCCAAATGTGTGGAGGAAAAAAATTTTTAAGTAGTGAGAGTGATAAGCTACACATTTTTACATTAGATCATTTAAATTAGCCATCCACTAATCACCTTCCCTTTCAGGATTTAAGTAAATAATATCTATATATAAGCATATACACGTGGGTTACAGCTAAATTTTTTAATATAAAAGAAGTAATAGATGCTACAGAAAAAAAAAAAAATGATGGCATAGCAAATTATTTATATTAATCGGCATTTATTATGAAATGGAAAAACTGGCATTAGTTATTTCTCAGAAACAGTACAGCTTCAGCAAGATTTTCTTTGTTGGAGGGCCACAGATCCGATTTGATAAACTTCAGAGCTGTGAAGAGTCTTTCCCCACTAACTTGAGTAGGAGAAAGAGCTGTTACTGTTAGCGCTACTTCTTTTAACTTTTCAGGATAGATTTTTATAAGTTCTAAAAGAGGTGTCTTGTAAGCGCAATCATATTTCTCTATTTCTTCAAAGGCCATGTAGAAATCTTATTTGTATTTTATCATTTTTATATCTAAAGGCTCTTGTTTCTTTATTTTCATTCGCTTTATCTAGTCTTTTCAATATTATCCAAAAATAAGTCGCAAAATCTAATTCATCACTGGAAAAGGATGATAGAGACTCAATTGCAGTGTCTGAAGTTTGACTGTCCCGATTCGAATTTTCCAATTGTTGTGATAATAATTTTATTCTTAATGAAAGTTCATAGATGACTTTCTTAACCTTTTTAATTTGTTCGTCATCCAAGAAAATTCGGTGTTTCGGATCTCCATATATTGAACCCAGCAAGATCTCATTGTCCAGCAAACTAGTTTCTCTTTTCTTCATTGAAGAAATGATTCCTTCTAGAAGAAACCCTCCATTTCAGAAAGAACAAACATCCCATTCTTCCTTTCTTGCCTCCTGTCAATTCTTCAGGTTGCAGCTTTTTTGTGGCTATATACCATATAGAAAGAAGAGTTTCCAATTCTGCAAGATCATTCCACAGTCTTTCTGTTAGTGAAACATTAGGGTTATCTACATCTCCTAAAAAAGTTCTTAATTCTAAAAAGCTCATTATTATCAAATATGTACTTCCTTATTGCATTGCTTGATCAACAATTGCTCCTTTTCCTGCTTGCTTCCTCAGAATGGCATCATTTTTAGGAGTTCTTGCTGCTAATGCTGCTTACCTAAACTTACCAGTGAGATTTGTAACTAAATTAATCAGTTTAATCACTAATGGCAAATAACACATCCATCCTCCTCTCTTATATTTTTTCATTAATATGTCAATAAAATATAAAATAACTATCTATTAATGTATACAATCCATAAATAAAAATAATAACTCTGACTCCTTTTACCCCAAAAACTGCCCGAATCCGAATCCGCAGCCCTAATTGTTACTGTAGTTGAAGTGATGCTGTGAATCTGAAATGAAATGAATTTGCAGTCTGAATGGCTTATTTTGTCTTGCACTGTCTAATTCTGTATTTGGTGCAATGCTTGGTGTGAGATCACAGATCTGGCCATCCTTCAGCAAAAGTCTATGCAAAGGTGGGGGGAGCATCTGCTGTATTATTTATTTATTAACAGATTTTTAGATGAGATATATCTGCTAGATTTGGTTTGATTTATGTCATTACGGCAAAGCCTTAAGGGCTATCTGCCTAAGGGGAAGGAAGCCTCTGTGGAGAATTTTCTATGGAAACTGGCTTGTATACACGTTACACATGGAAAAAAACACAAAAACGCCCATACAGCCAGCCCGTTCGTGGGATTCGAACGTCAGACCAAACAACCAGTATTCAGCGACTTTACTGCTCGGCTGCTGGTGGACCCATAACCTTCTAGAAGTCTGTCTATGGGGATAGTTACAGGGTAACAGTGTTGAACTGCTATCAAAAAAAAAAAAAAAAAAATCGAACTTAGTTCCATCGCAAAAAGGTAATGTTCCATCAAGATAATACAAGACCACATTTGTCTGCATTCCCCAGCTGAACTCAAACTGCTTTTGCCACACCCACCATATAGCCCCAACATCACCCCTTCAGACTTCTACCTTTTTTCACACCTGCACCTACATTTCTCAGGTGCAATTTTCCATTCTGCACAGAACATACGAAATGAGGTTGATCTGTTTTTTTAACCTGTGGCCACAAAGTTTCTGCACTAACGGCTTTAAAAAACTACTAAAACATTGACAGAAAATTATAGATTTAGATGCTGATTACTACTTGCACTAAAGGTATTGCTTTCATTTTTTCCCCCCTTACTTTATTGAGAATGTTTTTTTGACAGAAAACTTTTGTTACAACCAGATATTTTACTAACAGTGTTAAAATGTGATTCACCTCAACTATGTCAACAGTGATATTTTCAAATATTTAAAAATAAATTAATTCTAAAGATTTCATATCACAGCTGAAATCTGTCATAACATAAACATATCTTAAATTAACAAAACTTATTTAAATTTTATAACAAAACCCTCAAATCATAAATAAAGTTTCTCTGCATTAAAGTCCATTGAAAGTTGGGGAAAGGTTATTTACCTTTAAATTATATGATATAAATTGCTGAAACTAAAATTTTGGGTTCTTCCAAAATTTTTAATTTTTTATATTTTTAGTAATTTTAATCACAACAGTATGAATTATATATCAAAATGTACATTTTACTTTGGTGCACATGAAGTATATAAAATATTTGGAAAAAACAAGTTTGTATGCAAATTATACATACATGAAAAAGCAAAAATAGTGCACTGGCTGCATTAAGTATTCTTTCATGACTGGGAAACTAAAGTTTCAGAAGATTCTATGCAACTTTTAGTTTACAGAACTAGTGATTCTTAAGTGTTTTGCTATGATTCTCCTTTTTCTAATAATATCAAAGTATCACTGATTCAAATAGTACATCCCAAATATTATGTAAAATACAAAAACTGAAAACACTTTAATGAAGATAGATATATAGATTTATAGTTACATTTAATATATATATGTGTGTGTAAGAAGAATATGTAATCAAAATTATAATTCAAACTAGTGATTACCCCAGAATTCCTCCTCTCTATTCTAAAAATTGCAATAACTTTTCTAGATAAATCCATCTTGCATGACTTACATAACGCTGATGACATAGCTAATTCGGAGCCTGAACTCCAAATTTCGAGAAATGATACCTTTTCAACCTAAACCAAAACCTTCTCTTGGTGAGCTTCCATACTGGATTAATTGCACACTTCAGCTTCTACCTCTGTTGCAGCTTGACACCGTTTCATACATATATATGTCATATTTTATATAAATCGAAAAGGAAATGTCGAAACTAAATTGATAATTTTTTGTTCCTTCTACATGAAGGTTTAACCATTTCTTCTCCAAATAAAGAACTACCAAATTGAGTACATATAAATTTAATGAAACCTTCAACTAAGTTTTATCTTAACTAAAAATTAATATCAGCAAAGAGAAACTTTAAAAAAAAAAAATTTACAGAACATCATACAAAACAAAACTATTAATCTCCTCTGTTTAACGCTTCAAACAGAACTTGTCAAGGGGAAAGTGTTTTGACGCCACTTTAAGTATTTTGAAACCACGCTGAATAAGAAGGTAAAATACATTTAAAAAAAAAATTACGGAAGGATTTGGAGATAAATATAAACATTTTACTTTTTTAAGATATCGCATAATCCTTATTTAATAATTAAAATTTGCATTTTAAGTTGCTGAAATATGTTGACTTTTTATATGTTGATAACGTTTACCAACTTACAATAAATGTAGTTTGAGAAACTTTTAAAAAAGCTGTGAAAACCAGTAAAATGCACCCAATAAGTAACTTTCACCTTTTTTACCTGTAAAAAATCATCAAACTTTGCCAAGGTTACTGTGTTAATATATACGTTACCAATTATTTTTAGTCCTTTTAGATCTCACATAGTGGTTATTTTCATTATAATTTAGGTACACCAATGTGAGATTAATAAAATTCCCCTGAGAATAAGAAATTCCCACTAATTAACTGCTAAAAAAATACACTGAAGAGGTATGAGCTGGTCAGCTTGGTTGTATCTGCAAACTACTGAAAATTTATGCCATCTAAATTATTGTAAACGTGGTAAGTTATATGCATGCCAGCAGGAAGATTCCTTCCGAAATTACTAAAACCGAAAACATACACTTCATATAATAAATTTATACTAGAAAAATTTTAAAATTTTAAGTGACCTTTTAATTCTTTTCAGCATTTTATAGTTGTTTACTGATTGTACTTATATGGTTTTAAGTAAGCTCAAGTCTTTCTGTTTCGAGAAGTCTATGTATAGACTGCTTAAGAAAGGACTTGAAAAACTCTTCTATCTGGGTCTATCTGTAATATAATTTGTTTCAGATTTTTATTATTCAGATTAACCCTCTGAGTGGCATAACCAGCTTTATACAGTCATCGCACTTTTTGTTATTCGGTATATATTTGCTTTCTTACTTTCTTTAATAATGTAAATGTCATCCTAATGAATGTAAGTTTAAGACACAATAACACGCCGAATAAATACTAATTCAGAAGTCAAACAACAAAAATCAGCGTTAATTTACAAAATTTTCACAGGACTAGTTTCGATGGTTTTACCGAACCATCATCTTCAGCTGCAAAACCGCAAATGAACAAGATAGGAAATAATGTTTAGATAAGATAAGAAAGCCTGGACAAGAATAAGCAAGTGGCGCCATCTGTTGGCGAAACCAGAACTAAAACATAATTTCTCTAAAAGCCGAAGGCAAATTTGGATTGGAATTAGGATCGTTAACTAGAACAGAAAGATTTTTATCAATGTGAAATGCCTCTAGAAAATCCAGTTCTCCAATGGAAGATGTTTTTTGAATAATTTTGGCAGCAGAAAAATTGAAAGTGTGATTTTCGGACCAACAATGTTGAGCAACTGAAGACTTCTGTGTTTCCTTTTTTCTAACATATGCCTCATGTTCTTTGACGCGAAATTTTAAGGCTCTCTTAGTTTGGCCAATGTAAATTAAACCGCACTGGCAAGGAATCCTATAAATACCCCAGGAATTCATATCCGGAATGGGGTCCTTGAGTATAGAAGTTGGAATTTTATTGATGGGAGAGTAAACAACCCGAAAGTTAAATTTCTGCAAAATATGTGCAACTTTATAGCTAATTGATGGAAAGAAGGGAATGACAACAGAATTTTTATAATCTCCTAAAATAAGAGTGTGGCTTTTAGTGTGTTGAGATGAGAATTTTTTAACTGCTTGATTAATAATGTTGGGTGAAAAGCCCCTGTCAATAGCTATTGCTTTTAAATAATTTAGTTCTTCATCAAGGGCTAGTTTGGAGGAGCAAACTTGAAGAGCACGGAAAACATAGGAATAAAATGAAGCTAACTTTTGTTTAGTCGGATGACATGATTTAAAGTGTGGTGGAAGGCAAACCGATGAAGGTTTACGGTAAACTGTAGTACTGAAGTTGGATGTGTTACATGTGACCAGAATGTCGAGAAACGGAAGAGAATTGCAAGTCTCAAGTTCAAAAGTGAACTGTATAGCAGGATCAATAGAATTCATTGTTGAAAGAACTCTATTTAAATCATCTTTATTACCTTCAAACAGGGTAAAAGTATCGTCTACGTAGCGGAACCATGCCGGGAAGTTTAAAGTTTCAAACAATTTTGATTCATAATAATGCATGTAGATATCAGCCAGGATGGGACTGAGGGGGCTTCCCATGGCTAATCCCTCAATGCAGAATTGAGAATGCAGTTAACTGTCATAAAAACACCCTTGCAGTTAAATTCGAAAAACTTCTTTTACAGTCTTCCAGTTCAAGTAGTTCAAAAAATCTTCCCATTGTAAACATCAAGCCAATAGTTAATATTTCTAATGTTAGTCTTTCAGAAGAACAAGAGAGAATTCTAAAATATAATTTTAACTTTTCACAAACCTGTAAACCCTCGATTCCAAAGATTTTGGCTCCTATCGAAAAAGCTTTCAAGTTCAGTAAAGTTTCAGATTCTCAGAAAGAAATGATTAGGCATCTTATCGCTCATAATGTGAAATTCAATAATAAACCTTTGAAACCAAATCTAACTGCGAGAGAAAGAGCTACAATGCGCGAGATTCATTCTAACCCAGATATTGTCATTTCAAAGGCCGACAAAGGTGGCCAGATAGTTGTCATGGATAAGAACACTTACATCGATGGTGTCACTAAACTCTTAAACGAAGGACCATATAATCCGATCCCTAAAGATCCTTCACCTTCGGACTTATCCAAAATAAAAACTGCGATCAAATCTTCGCAAATCATTTCAAGCAACTTAAAACATTCGCTTATCCCATCTGTTGCGAATTGTGCCAGATTATATGCTCTTCCCAAAATTCATAAAAGTGGTATTCCTTTCCGCCCTATTGTATCAAATTTAGGTACTGCCTCGTATCCATTAGCTAAATATTTAGTTTCTAGATTTTCCACTCTATTAGACAATAACATTTACACCATAAAAAATTCAATAGAGTTTGTAAAAAAGGTTAAAAACATTTCTCCTCGTAATTTACTCATGGTTTCTTTTGATGTAAAATCATTATTCACCAATGTCCCAGTGGAGGGTGCATTAAGATGTCTAGAAACCAGACTTCGCGAATTTCATTTCTCTTGCATCGAAATTGATGAGCTAATTTCTCTCACTCAAGTCTGTTTGAAACAAACACATTTTGTTTTCCAAAATAAATATTACAAGCAAACTGAGGGATTAGCCATGGGAAGCCCCCTCAGTCCCATCCTGGCTGATATCTACATGCATTATTATGAATCAAAATTGTTTGAAACTTTAAACTTCCCGGCATGGTTCCGCTACGTAGACGATACTTTTACCCTGTTTGAAGGTAATAAAGATGATTTAAATAGAGTTCTTTCAACAATGAATTCTATTGATCCTGCTATTCAGTTCACTTTTGAACTTGAGACTTGCAATTCTCTTCCGTTTCTCGACATTCTGGTCACACGTAACACATCCAACTTCAGTACTACAGTTTACCGTAAACCTTCATCGGTTTGCCTTCCACCACACTTTAAATCATGTCATCCGACTAAACAAAAGTTAGCTTCATTTTATTCCTATGTTTTCCGTGCTCTTCAAGTTTGCTCCTACAAAGTAGCCCTTGATGAAGAACTAAATTATTTAAAAGCAATAGCTATTGACAGGGGCTTTTCACCCAACATTATTAATCAAGCAGTTAAAAAATTCTCATCTCAACACACTAAAAGCCACACTCTTATTTTAGGAGATTATAAAAATTCTGTTGTCATTCCCTTCTTTCCATCAATTAGCTATAAAGTTGCACATATTTTGCAGAAATTTAACTTTCGGGTTGTTTACTCTCCCATCAATAAAATTCCAACTTCTATACTCAAGGACCCCATTCCGGATATGAATTCCTGGGGTATTTATAGGATTCCTATAAATACCCCAGGAATAGGATTCCTTGCCTGGATTATCTATCTATATTTTGGATAGCTCTGTGGTAAAAAGAGAAGCAGCCAGCAACCGAGGTGCAGAAAGCAGTTGATGTGTTTAGGTTGAAATCTGATTTGATGGGATAATTAATAAAGATATAAAACTGTGATGATGTAGTTTTGATGGAAGATGATATCAATTCACTTTTTGGTCTTTTCACTCATGTGTTGTAGAGAGATATAGTTCACAGACAAATAAGGTGTGTCATAGTAAAGGTGTTGAATAAATGGAAAAATTGAGTTGCAGACAAACGTGCTGAGTTCAACATATAATTTAATAATTAAGATATATCCATGATTGATACAACGTTAGGGGTGCTAAGCATGCCCGAAAATTTTATGTATGCAGCTTGTATTTTAAATAGTTGAAAAACAAAATAAATGAAAAGACATGGCTATCCGAGGCAAAAGCAAGCCGAAAAGAGATGCAGAACATAGCTGAAGTATTTATAATTGCAAAATTCTTTGTTTGAGTTCTAGGGAGTGATTGGGCAAGAGTTCTTGCAGTGCATATAAATGATGCAAAATAATGCAATATGTACTCTTGAAAAGGGGATGTATTTAATTAAATTTAAAAATATAAAGTTTTATATGTGAATTTATCTTTCCTATTTTTCATTTTACATGTATATGTATATTGGAAGGAAAGGAATCGAAGTGCAGAGTAGGAGGGTTATATTGGAATTGTAATAAAAAAATGCTATTTTTTCATTGCCCTTTTATGAAGTTTAGGGTTATGGCGGCCAAATCTCTACCCCTTAGAATAGTAATTCTCAACCTAATTTTGCCCCATGCACCCCTTTTACTATTGCTAAAAGATCTTCCCCCCCCCTTTTTCAAAACTCGAGAAATACATATGCATTTATTTAGATTTAGATAATTTTTAATATGTTTTTAAAAATACAGTAAAAAGTATAGACAATACTGTTAAATAATAAAGCTTGAATAAAATATGTATTTTATATTAATAAACTAGAAACTTAACAGCTAAATAAATGGTTGACTGTATTCCCACCTCCTAAAAGTATGAAATTCCCCCTTGTTTGAGAACTCCTGGCTTAGAGATTGAAGTAATGACATTTCGTTTCAATACGTTATCATCATTTTAACCCTCTAAGCAGCACGGTCTTTTAGATCTGCCATAAAGATCTATATTTAAACAGTGTTTATTAACTAAATTTTTATAAATTTCTATAAACTAAATCATAAATAAACAAATGTACTTATTTTAGTCTCTATTTTCATAAACTTACATTCTAATTCAGAAGTCAAACAACAAAAATCAGCGTTAATTTACAAAATTTTCACAGGACTAGTTTCGATGGTTTTACCGAACCATCATCTTCAGCTGCAAAACCGCAAATGAACAAGATAGGAAATAATGTTTAGATAAGATAAGAAAGCCTGGACAAGAATAAGCAAGTGGCGCCATCTGTTGGCGAAACCAGAACTAAAACTTAATTTCTCTAAAAGCCGAAGGCAAATTTGGATTGGAATTAGGATCGTTAACTAGAACAGAAAGATTTTTATCAATGTGAAATGCCTCTAGAAAATCCAGTTCTCCAATGGAAGATGTTTTTTGAATAATTTTGGCAGCAGAAAAATTGAAAGTGTGATTTTCGGACCAACAATGTTGAGCAACAGAAGACTTCTGTGTTTCCTTTTTTCTAACATATGCCTCATGTTCTTTGACGTGAAATTTTAAGGCTCTCTTAGTTTGGCCAATGTAAATTAAACCGCACTGGCAAGGAACCCTATAAATACCCCAGGAATTCATATCCGGAATGGGGTCCTTGAGTATAATAATAAAATTAGAGTATCCAAAATATAGATAATCTTGAAAAATGCTCGAGTAGGGTGCTAATTTGTTTGTGGCCACAAATGCTTCCCAAAATAAAAATGAATATTTAATATGCCCAAGTTGCTGTTCATTGTGGATCAAAATCTACAAAATGCAGTATATCTACATCTATGCCATCAATATTTCTATGACATTTTTACATCTAAGTCTGCTTCGTTACATATGCAATATACTATATTGTAACATATACTACATTACAACATTACATATACTATATTGTAACATAGCCAAGGAATCAAGACCTGTTCTAGGCTAAATACATTTACCAGTAAATACAACTAAACTATGAACAGATCAAATCTAAGAAATTTTAGAATACATTTTCTCTAT
Source organism: Stegodyphus dumicola (assembly GCF_044657685.1). Lineage (NCBI taxonomy): Eukaryota > Metazoa > Arthropoda > Arachnida > Araneae > Eresidae > Stegodyphus > Stegodyphus dumicola. The sequence continues at coordinate 118,099,150 of NC_140770.1, read as the reverse complement.
AATGGAATGAGCGAAACACTGTGGCCATTCTTTGCTTTTCCAATTCAGTCTCCTATTTCACTCCCACCCTACAACAAGGGAAAAGCCAGACCCCCCTTCTGGCAGAGGCAAGAAGAGAGTTTTCTGCCCCTCCTCTAAATGTGACACCAAGTCAGTCAAGTTCTCTTAATGTCCCTGCATTCCTTGAAAAATGGGACATTACAATATACTATGAAACTCGATACAGTCAAAAGTCGTTAATCCGGACTCGTCGGGACTTCGATTCCGGATTATCGATTTTTCCGAATTATAGATCATCAATTTAAATCTGGTAAGATGGCATGCAGAAATTATAAAATTAAAAATATGAAACTGTAATTTATGAAATAAAGAACAATTATTATCTAAAGGGTATCAAAATTTACAAAAAAGAACCTTAATATTTGTTTACTTTAATAAACATTTCTTTCAATGCAAGTTGTTTAAGTTGCTTCGTTTTTTATGCAATAATACATTCTCTTTAATTCTATAAACAGACATAATTTCTTGTTCAGTTACAAAGTTCCGCTGTTCAAGTCCTATAATTGCTGAGTCTACCGACTAATTTTTTAATTGAAATTTTTTCGTTTTTAATAACCTCTGTTACTTTCTTCGCTATTGGAAACGAATTATAATGACGAGGAATTTGATTTAAATCATATCAAAGACAGAGTACATCAAGATGAAATACTACATTTAATAAGGAATTATAAGTCAAATAAAATAAAAACATCTGCCCTGAAGATAAGAATAGTGCTGACAGATCAACTTCCAATTCATTGTGCGCTGCGGCGTTAAAGATAAACAAAGTTTAGATAAGCAAACGTTAAAGTTTAGATAAACAAAGGATATGACTTCATCCATTTTTTTGCATCAATTCCACTTTTTGTTTAATGGACTTCAAAACATACTTTCGCTTTGTAGATCCTTTACATATTAGTAAATATATATCAGAAATTCTATTTGACATAATCGAAAGTTCAAGCTTACTTTCATAAAATTGCTCTAACAGTCTGCAAAAAATAATAAGCCGGATCCAATTCAAAGATTAAGGAACAACACAATCTGCAACATTAACTAAAATAGATAATTAGATCATTTTAGCCTAGCTTATACCGTCTGTTATACATTAAACGCGCATTCATAAACGTATTTTGCGCACACGCACATTCGCAGCCATAAATGTCTTACGCATGCGCAGAAAGTTTGTAGCTTTGAGGTTCGGATTATGGGTATCCGAATTAACAACTTTTGACTGTAGTCATTTTTCTGATTAGGAGGGAGTACATTTGTTTCTGCCTTAACAAATCTTAATGGAACTGTGGCATTTGTCTTCTTTTATTTTCATTATACTGGTATAATTCATTGGAGTGGATGTTGAAATTTCAGCTCTTCTTAAGAAATGATGATCATTGCCCGATCAATGTCAAGGTTGTGAGAGATTTTGTACAAATCTTGGCTAGCAAAAACTAACTCTTGAGAAAGTGAAGAGAAAAATAACACCAAAAAAAAGTATGTATGGCTTCTGTGGGGAATTAAAAAAAAAAAAAAGAATACAAAATCACAGAAATGCACATAAAGATACCCAAACAAATGTTTCTCTCCAGAGTGACCCGCAAGCTCAAGACCCTTTGCTGGCGATGTGGATAATCAGAAAGTTTTCAAATATAGTCTATATGCAGTCTGATTTCTGCATTCAAATTTGAGTATGTGAAAGTGATTTTTATCTAAGAGGAAGCTGTTACTCATTAATTATGGCACAGATGATAAGTTCAGTTTTACAGTTTTCTCTGTTGTTCACTTTTACAGTTTTCTCTGTTAGACAAACATGTCAAGATTTTCTTTTTAATAGCTGAAAGTATTTGCTAGTGTTTACACACTACAAGAAAGTGTCGTTTCCACTTCTCAAAATGAAATCTAAGTTCTTGCAAAATAAAGAGTTTCTGCTGTGCCATTTCTGTTTCATCTGTGCCATTTCTTATTTTTTATCCAATTGCCAGTCTAAAAATATAAGATCCATGTAATCTTCTTATAATTTTTTATATAAGAGAGAAAAAAGACTGTCATATACCATTGTAATTATTTGCTTAAATGCGTAATTCGACAGAAACGAAGCTTAAAACAACATATAATATAAAACACTTTTAATCCAGCAAAAACATAATTTGGAGCAATCAAAGGTACTCTATTATTAATATATTACCTAGATCTTATATTTGTAGACTGGCAATTAAACAGAAATTCCTCATACTGTAAGGACTCGAATTTCTTCTGCAAAAGTGGGTACAGCATATTTCTTCGAACGAAAGTGGTAGCAACTACTTCCAGGTATTAAAATGAATATCTCGATATACTTGGCCAGTGCAGAAAATTTACGGAAGTGAACTCATCGCTTGTGCGTTATTTACATGTCCGATGATGGAATGAAAAAAAAAAAAAAAAAACTTCAAAAATTCACAAAAAATATTAAAACTGTTGTCATGTAAAAATATTTCTTTAAAGGGGGTAAACAATCTTTATTTCAAAACCTGAAAACAGCTAGATTACAGATTATTAATAACATACGAATCAATTTTCTAGTAGTTATGGAAGTTCCTAGTCATCTGTTTACTTATTTTAATAATCATTCTTACATTTCGGTAGACCAAGTTTTTCCAGAAATCGCAATTAATGTTAAAGATCTGTTCATTTTAAAGATTAATTTATTTGGAAACTTATGTTGCGAAAATGTCAAAACAACCGGAAGGAAGCGGTATATGCAACTGGATGGGAAATTATCGCATACTACATAATCAAATAGTACTACATACTTGGCAATACACTTCATGTGACACTTGCTGAATTAAGTATACTATTTACACTTCTCCGTCTTCACTTCTCAACTTAAGAATCGCCTACTTTGAATTAAAAGTATATAGCAAAACTAGGAGCTGGAACATACTTCTGGCAGAAGTTAAAGTATTTTTTCCAACATCTGATTAATAATCTGCTTGCAATCACCATGGTGGCGAGGTGGTCAGTTTTAAAATCTTGTCCTAGTATCAAAAGTATCAGAGATGGTTTTTTTTTTTTTTTTTTTTTTTTTTTTTTTTTTTTTTTACAGCAAAGCTTCACTAAAAGAAAATAATGGTTCTTAAATATATAGAATTACTCATTTTCAGTTATTAAGAAAATCTAGGTCATACAAATTACATTCATAATCTTAGAATTTTGTTCTACTTTTTTAATCATTTGATACTTTATCTTTTCTCCAGCCGTCGAGCACATGTTCGAAAACGTTCGTTGAAAATAACCGAGCTTATAGGACATGTTGAATCAAAGAGTATTCATTTTCGGTTATTGAAGAAATCTAGGCCATATAAAGATTCATATTCTCAGAATTTGGTTTTTCTTTTTTTATCATTTGACAATATTTTTATCTTTTGTCCAGCTATCGAGCACTTGCTCGAAAACATTCGTTGAGAATAATTGAGTTTATAGAACATGTTGCCTCTATAAAAGTCCTCTCTCTGAATGGCAACACTGTCAATATATGTTTAGAATAAATTTGTTTTGAAAATATTTTATTTCTGTTGTTAAAGATAAATACGCGGAGTTCTTAAAAGAACCAGTTTGGATTTCTTTCGTCTTATCCAACATTTGCTAACAAATCGGAAGTGACTGAAGCTCGTAAAGGGTCAATTATATTTATATTTATTGAAACTATTTAGTAACTATTAGTTCATAACAAATGCAAGCGATGTATGTTTTAGTAAGAAAAGAATGCCGTTAAGAACATCATTTACTAAAATGTACATAATTTAGTCACTCTTTTTGAAGAGGAAACAGTTAAGAATCGGACATTGAAATTAAATTCGCTTCACTGGAAAGAATAAAATCCATGGACCTTATAAGAGATAGACTAACCCAGTGGGCGGGGCGCTCGTCACCGACATGTCTGCAAGAAAGAGTAGGGACGATCTGGTTTACTTTAACACTGAAACCTATGGCGTTTGTATCACATAACCCTTTTTAATTATTAAATGTGATACGTTGTACAGTGATGAGATTATGAAAGCCACACTTTTTTCCAAATAGGATTCAATATATCACATTAAAGCGCTTTTTACTGCATTTCGCGCATTTTTTTTTTTCACGCGTAATTCTTGTAAAAACATCTTTACTTTGGTAAAACTCTAAGCACAAAATTTATGAACTTAATTTTGCGTAGAAATAAACTAAAATTAGATAACATTGATAGTACGTGATGCTGTGAAATAAATAAGGTAAAATTAAACAAAATCTGATAATTAAAAAAAAATTAATGAACATTTTCAGGCAGTGATTTTCCAAACTATAATAACATTACAAAACGATCACATTTATTTGATTTTATGATCATTAAATTATTAACATTAAAGTGGGTTAGTTATTTTAATAATTCATAAATTTCGGAGCATAAAATTTTCTGAGCGTAATGAAGGGAAAGAAAAGAGACAAAATAAAATCTAAAAGCACTCAGATTTTATATTACACCCAAAAGAAACATTTTTTACAGTTTCGTGTGTTACCTATATTTGTTGAATATCTGTTCTTCGCCCGTAAACCACATACATTTGAAAACAGCATATCTTTAGAATTCCCGCACTGGAGATAAAACTGTTATTTTCCGTATAGTGCTCGCTCTGAACTCGTTGAGATTGTTAATCAAAAATTCGTTAAAGATTTACAAAATATTAAATAGATTAAAACAAATTCGAAATTCGGCCGCCCAGATGCCCATGTTCGGGTGGAGGATTACATTATTCAAAATTTGATGGCTCTAGATATTGTCTTTTTTGTCACAGTGCGAAAAACATACATGTATTCATGCAGATTCTTCATTATTTAACTTCTTTACATATAATACAGGGCGATAATATTCGGTAACAACAATTTGCTAGGAGACACGGACATTTATAGTAAAACAGCGCAAAATGCCGCTTCGTTGTCACAGTGCTTGTCGTTTTGTCACACTGCGAAAAACATACATGTATTCATGCAGATTCTTCATTATTTAACTTCTTTACATATAATACAGGGCGATAATATTTGGTAACAACAATTTGCTAGGAGACACGGACATTTATAGTAAAACAGCGCAAAATGCCGCTTCGAAACTAACGGCCGATGCTATTCGCACCACCAATGCGATTATCCGCTTAAGCTATTCGTACCAAGGAGGTTAGGCTATTCGCACCCAGGCTATTCTAACCTCCTTGATTCGCACCAACATTAACCACGCATGCGCATTGAGTTGTCAAAGGCGAGTTACTACCTTGGCGTAGTTTATCATTTTTTAAGAGTTTGAGACTTTCAAATGTTTAGAAAGGAAAATGGGTTCCTTTTCTTATAAAAAGAAGAAACAAATTTCCTTTCATTAAAGTATATATAAAAAAGGGCAGATTTTTATGTTCGCAATGTTTATCCTTTTCCTGAACGGTTTGAATAGTTTAAATGACTGATTTGAAGGGGGGGGCAAAATCGTGTTGACATTTTTTGTACTTCTCAGAATACATATAGCTTTAAAGATGTGTTTTGCTCAGTCAAGCCTTTAATTCATTCCTCTTTGAAAAATTTCGTGCGATAAAAGATACTAAAAATTAGACACCGGATTTCTGTGTAGAAAATTTAGACATGAAATAAGTTAAAAGAGAATATAGGAACTATTAAATGAATTATTCTGTGTGCCTGCTTATTTTTTTATGGAAATACTTGCCATTTTCAGGACACAAAAAGTGCTTCAAAAAACTTTGAAATATTAGTGCAAACACATTAATCAATTAAACTGAAATAAATAATCGGATGTAATTTAAAAGACAGAAATAATTTAATGTAAGAGATTTAGATTTGAAAATTTGCACACACAAATGATTTATTTATTAGATTTTATAAGGTTTTTATTTCATAAATAACTTTGATATTGAATATGGCATTTTAACCTATAAACATGAGTGGATACTGAAAAAGTGATGAATATATAAGAATATTATAATTTTCACTAAGTTTTCTTATTGAATAATAAATTCTGACAGTCCAATGCTATAAGACTAGGGCCTAAATTTGCATAAAAATTCCTCTGTTAAATAAAAGAATTTAAGTAATTTCTGTAGCCTTTTTGTCAATACACTAAAGAGTTTTTAACTAATTACTCGTCCTCGCTTGCAATTAGAACCATCATTAAATCCCTATTTTATCTAATCATTTCCTGAACATTATCATGTATATAGATTGACTTCGTTTTTGATAATTATTACTCACAAATTATTCTCTTGCTGGTGAACTATTAACAACCTCTTCTATTGCTGAGTTAGGGTTAACAACCTTCGCTCTCACTACCGGCTGCCTTGTACCTCGGCTTCTTGTGCGCATGCGCGAACGTAGGTGGTGTGAATAGCATATTAGCTATTCGCATCGTCGGTGCGATTAGCCACTGCGGAAACTAACAGCCTTTCTAGGCTACCGCCGCTTTGGGCTAATAAATTAAATTAACAGTAAATAAAAAAAAATATTATGGAGAACTAAAAATAAATTAAAAAATAATCACTATAAAATACAAACAAAATTAATTATTACGGTTAAATACAATTTTAATATTAGAATTAAATGTATAAAATTTTGAAGGAGTCAAAAGTGTTTATCACTATGATGTATTATGAAATAAAATTCCTTTATAGAAATTGTGCTATAATACTCATCTATAATTTTAAACAAAACTTTCAAAAATTCTTTTTTAAATATTTTAGTATTTTTTACTTATTTACATCAATATAAAGCATAAAAATTGCAAGAGAAAATTGCTTGTTTGAAATTTTCTATTAGTTCAGATTTAAAATATTATTTTCTAAAAGAAGTAGTTACAAATTTCCTTACAGCATAGGAAAAGCTAAAGAAATATCCAGCCTTGAAAGCATGCAATAGCTTTATAATTATTTGGAACGTTAATTATGCTTGATAAATATGCTAAATTTTTAAAAATCAATCTCAGTTTCAAAAATAAAAATATGTAGAAATTCTAATTTGTGAAATGAGGCTCTACAACCAGCTTTTTCTTGACAATTATAGACGCTGCAATTGGCAACCAATGTTCAATTTCTGCAAGTCATCCCTACTCCTCCGGATGTGATCAAGGTGGCAGCCGGCAACGCCTCAGACGAGGGAGAAAACCCGTTTGGGTTAGTCTATTTCTTATACGGTCCATGATAAAATCTAGTTCAAGTAAAATTGATGAGCAAATTTTAGAGTTTTTGCAAGCCGATGAAACATAAAGTGATGCATATAATAATGAAGAAACAGTTGGAAAGTATAATGAGAAATATGATAACGCAAGAGTATGTGCGAACTCTATTTTACAAAATGTAATTTCTAATCAAGAATCTGTAACTTCGAATGTTGAGCAATCGAAACTCAAATTGTTACATGTATGTGGCAACACACTAGTTGCTTGTTGAACTGGAGTAAAGTAATCGTCAGTTCATGTTGGTTTGTAATAAACTAAACGTGCTGTAGAAAATAACTGAATGTGGCTTTCGCGTTTGTTTACCTGCGGGGAAGTGCGTGTGTGGGTAGTGCTTGGAGGCGTGATATACTGTTTTTCGGAGTCTATTAAGTAAAGTAACCTTTATTCCTTTACTTTTTAGTTTAATTTCTGCAATTAAAGTTCCGAGAGAGCTATCTGGAAATCTTCTTATCTAAGTTGTAATGCGTTGGATAATCACAATGGATTGGAACAGTGAAAACGGGCAAGGGACAGAACAACTGTTCAGTCCGATCTGGCCAACAGAATTATTTCTGAAAACATGCTATGAAAGAGGCATTAAAAATTATGTAATTTTCATAAGTGTTAAAGAAAAAGATTTGAATGTGAATAACCCAAAAAGCTTAAAAGATAAAATTGAAAAAAACTATCGTTCGTGAAACATATTGATTTTATTAAGCGCATAAGAGATGGCAGACTTTTAATTTGTACGGCATCGGCTGAATGTGCCTGACAAGTACAAAGCTTGTCAGAGATATTGAATATCAAAGTCTCTGCAACACTCTCAATGAATGATTTAACAGGTAAATTTCTTCTATCTGATATACCAGAAGACTTTGAATTATCTGAGCTAGCTAAAGAACTTAGCTGTGATAACGATATATATGTAATTAGCTTACGAAGATTTATGATAAAAGGGTCTGATAAAAACAGAAGGCCCTTCGAGAAGGTACTGGTCACAGTTATCGTACACAACATCCCAGAATTCATAAAAGTACGGTTGACCACACAAAGAGTAACGAGGTTTTATGATAATCCGAGACAGTGCTCACAGTGTCTGAAATTCGGACATGGAATAAAAAATTGTAGAGGGCAAATTAAATGTGGTAGATGTGGTGATAACCACAAAAGATAGCAATGTCAAAGTCAGTTAATAAAGTGTGTTTTATGCAATAATAATCACGAAAACACTTCAAAAAATTGCCCGAAGTATAAAGAAGAGAGCAAAATTATCAAATATAGTGAAGATTACCACGTCCCTATTGCAGAAGTAAGAAGAATTATCGAAAGCAAATCGATATACGCAAAAGTGGCTGGAACCAGGGAGTCAAAATTGGCAAAGGAGGAAATTTTGATGGTGGTAACACCACTAATTGCTTCTCTTCAAAATTCATTTGAAACGGCTTCAAAACAACAAGCCGCAAATTTTGAAAGAATTTTGCTAGAACACGCCAAAATATATGAAAACACGATTGGAAAATGCGCGAAAAATTTTATAAGAAGCTAAATGAACTGTCGGAATTAATTAAAGACAAGCAAAATGGAAAACGGGCCCTTGAATTAGATAGTACTGAGGACTCGTCAAATATTGGCATGGATTCTATGAGAAGCAAGGGAGCAAAATCCCCAAAGTTCCCCCTGAAGTACTTGAGGCATTCTACCAAAGCAAGTATGACTAGACTAAACTAAAGAAAATTGGAAAAGGTTAGTGGGAAAACTGAATTCTTCCACTTTACTTATTTTTCTCTTTCCGTTCTTACAGTTTTGGCATTCATCCAGCTCTATGGGGCTAACTATTTGTTCTTGGAATGCAAGAAGCATCTCCAATAAGAAAGATTTTGTCGTTCATAGGAAAGAATTTCATTGTAATATTTTAGTAGTCCAGGAGACCTGGCTTTCAAATTTAGATGATTTTCGTTTACCAAGTAAGGTAATTTATCGGAAAGACAGGAATAGCTCCCGCCAAAGCGGCGGCCTCATAACTGCTATCAGGGAAGACTGCGCTACTTTACTAGTACAGGATAATAACTATAATATTGCAGGGGGAGAAATAATGAGAGTTGACATCAATGCAAATGGTTTTAATTTATCAATTTTAAATGCCTATCAATTTTAAACCAGTCAGGAGACCATGTTTGGATTGCTGAAGATCAATGTGGCATGTTTGCTAAACATTACGCAAAAGCCTCTGACTACAAACAACTGCTCCAGGATTAAGTGAGAACGACAGCAGCAGCTTTAGCAGGTCTTTCTCCAGAGTGGAACTTGACAAGGCCATTAAGAACCTCAAAAACTCTACCCCAGAGCAGGATGGACTCACAAGGACTGCCATTACGTCTTTAGAACAAGACAGCAAGTGTATCCTTCTGGAGGCTTGCAATAACTTGTGGTACTCGGGTCAAATCTCTAAGAAGTGGAAAGAAGCAGTAGTGATTCCTTTCTTAAAACCTCGAAGAGATAGCTGTGAGATTTCTGTTCACAGCCCAATCTCTCTGGCACAAAATCTTGGCCAAGGTAATGGAAAAAATGGTACTGAATAGACTGCTTCCAAGCATTCAAGAAAGTGGGAAACTCTCAGAGCAGCATATGGGTTCCTTCCTAATAGAAATTGCATTGTTCTGCTTAACAAAATCTATAGCAGCATCTTACATCATAGGAAACAAAGTTGGTTGAACTTGACCTCAAGGCTGCCTTTGACTGCCTGCTTTAAAAATAATGCAATTTGGAGTCAAGGGGAACAAACAGCATCTTATCTATGAAATTTTTTTTAAATCAGAGAACTATAAGACTGAAGTGGAGACTACTCTCGAAGAGTTATGGGATTTCATGTGGTGTCCCACATGGAAGTATTTTATCACTTTTATACTTTTCACCGTTTTTATGCATAACGTCTATGATCTTATTCCACCTGACGGTGAATGTTTCGTGTATGCAGACGATATCTTTATCTAATGCCCAGATAGGTAACGGAGGACGTGAGCACCATTCCCGTACCGTAACGGTTAACTGGTTTAGCACCCCGTCCGCCACTGTCTAGAGCAAAAACCCCCGAGTTGTTAGTTGGGGGCTACAGAGTCATCTCATACTTGGCTCCGAGACCCATCACCTGATGCATGGCCCTTATGACCAGCTGCATCCAAGTGGCCACTGGGATTTTGCTTTTAACACATAGGATTTTTTACATTGCCGTAAGACGGCTATTTTTAACAGATTCTTTACAGGACTCAAATTTTACATCAGTTTCAAATTATACATTAATATTAAATTTTTATTTATGTTTAACATAAACCTGAATATAGAAATTTCAACATATAAAAGAGGTACTAATAATCATAATGGATGAATACATAATAAATAAAACAATGATAGATGTACACATAGTAAAGGTGTAAATCCTAATACTTCCAATAATACAAATTTTGAAAAAAACTTATAATGGCAATAAAAATGGTAAGTGTGTAATAAATACTTTTCTTAAAGTCTATAAACATATCTTTCCGTAACCTACTTCCTAATTCTAGGGAAGTCCTAATTTGTTCTTGAATATAGTGCTATGATTTAGCCATATATAGTGCCATGAATATGAGGTATGTAATTGTTGTTAATGTCTTTCTTATAAAATTTAGAAAACTATATGATTAAAAATATTTTGTATTAGTTCTTTATAGTCCTGTAAGGATCTTAAGTTTTACTAACGTTTATTTTATTTTAAATCTTTACTATCACTTCTTATTTTCTACTTCCGGCCAGAATTATAAGCGTTAACGTATTTATGCAAAGTTTGTCTGGTGAACGCCAAGTACTTAAGTTGTGGCTTTGTGCCAAGCGAGAGAGAGGAAGCAGTTAGTCGAAGCAGGCCGCTTACCTTAGAAGTTTTACTCAGTTGCTGGTTGCCTTCCAGGCCAGAGGTTTAATCCTCTTGATAACTTTAAACGTATTGTAGTGTTCACAGTTCTCTGTACTACATACGGCTTCCTGTTAATATAAGGCCAATCTTCCACGTTTATTATTTTAAAGTTAAATTAGAGTTTAGTTTTATTTTTTATATTTTTACGTTTAGACCACAAGTAGTGGGTCTTTGTATTCCGAAGTACGGAAGTTATTGTAAATAGAGAAAAATAAAGGGTTTTGTATACCCTTCTTGTGTATCCTGTCTACTTCCCACAGTTATTGAACATAGCTTTAGTAAGCCCTCTGTTCCGAGTCAGGTCCTTGCATGTTCCCGAAGAAAGTAAGACGGAACATTGAACCTGATAGTCCTTCATGAAGTGTATCTTTATAAAATTCTATAATATTCTTTATATAATTCTGTATAAAATGTCATAATTTATCCTTAGTAAAATACGTTTGAAACTTATTCCTTCGTTCTTCTTCTTTAAGAAGTTCTTCTTTTCTTGGTTCTTCTCTTTCCTTTACTCTTCCTTTCTGATGTCTCATTCGTTAAATCTTCCTTTCCTCTACCTTAATTTCTTTCCTCCATTTTTTATGTATTTTCTTGGTATATACCCTTCATCTTTTTTACTTAATATAACGAATAAGAAATCCATCTTTATGAATTACTTGTTAACATATTCTTTCCATCTTCTACAGAATATTTTCCTTTTTCTTTTGCAAACCTTGTAGAAACATTAGGATTTTCTTGGAAGCCGGAAGATGAAAAATGAGCAATCACCTTCGCCGGGAATCGAACCACGGTCCTCTGCATACCGGTCCAACGTGCAGAACTACTACATCCCGAAGGCACGCTAGGAAAGCGGGAGAAATACTTTATAACCTTTATTTGTAATTTAATACCTTTTCCCTTTATGTCTTTTTCCTTTGAAGCCTCCTTCTTCTGCACTTCCATAAACGATTGAGTAGTCATTCATTATAAGTTATATCCTCTTGAATGCTACTTCTTTTTTCCTAAATGTTTAGTTTTCCTTATGCTAAAAAAAAACCCTGGGGGTGCAACTGGCTGTATTCTATATCCTGACAGAGTACTCTGGGGGAAAAGCATTAAGAGCTTAGTGGCTTTTTTCCTAAATGTTTAGTTTTCCTTATGCTAAAAAAAACCCTGGGGTGCAACTGGCTGTATTCTATATCCTGACAGAGTACTCTGGGGGAAAAGCATTAAGAGCTTGGTGGTTCCAGAACCCCTGAGGGAAGAACGTTTGTACGCCTGTACCATGGAGGTAAGAAAGGAAGGAGTGGTCAAACCGGCAGTAGAAATGGAGCACAGCTTCGAAGCTTCGGTCACCAGATGGGGTGTTTTTTTGTTTACATTCAGAAGCTCGCTTGACAGTGTTTTAATAGTATTGTTGCACGTGGTTGCGGCTGTGTGCAACAACAAACTATGCGTATTGGAATTTGCCAGTGCTTTTAAGGATGAATTCATAACATGCCATAAAAGCCAATTTTTTGATAACAAAAACATTTAATTACATCACGATATTAAAACTTAATTACTACAGTCGACAGACAATCACGTTGGAGGAAAGCGAACTACCAACCGCGCCGACGACGAGACGTGACTGTGGGTCGCCGAAATCACCTTCGGTTACAGTTAGTGATAATGGTGCGTGTTTGGCGAGGACAGCACATGTTTACAGAGTCGCCCCACTACTCCCCCTTCAGTGGCAACGAATTAAAGGTACCGAGGGTTAAATCGGACTCTACGTCCGGAACGTGTATACTGAGGAGCACTTGTTTTTTGGGATCCAGGCACAGGAACTGACGTAGTAGCAGATGTTGGTATAGACCCAATAGATGAAGGTGCCTTCGCAGGAGGTGGGACTGATGTACCAGGCTCGAGAGTTTGTGGTGCTAAGATAAAGGCTAATTTGAGACGATCAAGGCTCACCACTGTCTCTTTGTCGCCGATTAGTATCCGATAGTTCTTGGATGTGCGACTTAGAACTAGGTGTGGGCCTGTATAGGTAGGCTCCAAGGACTTTTTTGATGCATCACACCGTAAGAACACATGTGAGGATGTATCGAGTTCTTTAGGAACAAACACAGGTCTTGAAGAATGTATGCTTGTGGGCTTAGGGTATAATGCAGCCATGGTTTCACGCAATTGTTTGAGGAATGCATGGGGCTGGACATTGGGTGAGTTTTTTGCGGGATTTATAAAATCTCCCGGTAAACGTAAATTGGTACCATAAACCATTTCAGCACTTGAAGAACCCAGGTCCTCTTTGATACCGGTCTGAGTCCTAACAACACAGTAGGAAGGACATCAACCCAGTGAATAGCAGTATGACATCTAATGGCCTGTTTAAGAAAGCGACGGAACCTCTCAACAAGTCCATTGGAATTCGGGTGGTACGGTGATATACGGATCTTTTAGTTCCCAAGAATTTTGTTAATGCAGTAAATAATTAAGATTCGAACTGCCGTCCTTGGTCCGTGGTAACGTACTCGGGTACCCCAAACCGTGAAATCCATACAGAAAAAAGGTTTTTGCCACAGTGTCGGCTGACATATCTACAATAGGGATAGCCTCTGGCCAACGTGTGTATCTGTCGACACACGTAAGAAGATATGTATAACCTAGTGATGGGAGTAAGGGTCCAACCAAATCGATATGTACGTGGCTAAAGCGAGCAGATGGTAACTCAAAGCGTTGACATTAGAGTTCGAGTGTGCCTGTGAATTTTTGATTTTTGACAGTCTGCACATGACCTCGCCCATGCAGCGATATCCTTCTGCATACCAGGCCATACAAAACGCTGTTGAATTAACGTGCGAAAAGCACGGATGCCAGGATGGGATAAATTATGGAGGCCGCTAAAAATACCATGCCGGAATTTCAGTGGAATGTATGGCCGCACCACATTACCTTGCACATCGCAGTACAATGAAAGATCTGGTTCTAACTGCATAGGTACTAAATCAGCGGCATGAGGAAGAAAGCGACGTTAAAGTTTAACATGGCCAGAAAACGATGCAGATCCTGAACAGTTTTTGGCTCTGGGAAATTTTGAATTGCAGTGACACTGTCACTAGGTGGGCGAACGCCCTTCGAAGAAACTTCGTGACCAAGAAATCACACTTTAGATTTCCCGAAAACACATTTTGATGGATAAATGACTACACGATAAGACTGAAATCGGCCAAGGACTATGCAAAGGTGTTCAAGGTGCTGGTTTTCAGTTGTCGAGGCTACCAGAATGTCATCGAAATATGGGACACAAAAATCTAAATCTCGAAGGACTTCATTAATGAAGCGCTGAAACATTTGCGCAGCGTTACATAACCCGAAAGTCACGACAGGAAATTCGAATAATCCAAAAGGTGTTATTACAGCAGTTTTTGGTATATCAGGTGGATTTGACAGAGATCTGATGGTAAGCACGAGTCAAATCTAACGTAGAAAAAATATTTTTACCTTCCAAGACTTGCATGCAGTCCCGAATATGAGGAACCGGATATCTATCAGGCAAAGTAACTGAATTAAGACGTTGATAATCCCCACAAGGACGCCAGTCGCCGTTTTTTTAGGGACCATGTGGAGTGGACTGGCCCATGAATTTTTAGATGGTCGACAGATTCCTTGCTCAAGTATGTATTTAAATTCTTCTTTTGCAGCCTTTAATTTCTGTGGAGGCAACCGCCGTGCTTTGGCAAAGATTGGTGGTCCAGTAGTCTCTATGACGTGTACAATAACCGTGGTCAGGAGTCGGTTTGCCAGTTACTGAGCGGATGACGTTGGGGTATTGCTCAAGTAGTTTGTGGAAAGGAGAATTACCAGAAATTAATTGAATTCCAAAATTAGTGGCATTTCCAATGCTACCTACAGCGGAAAATTGTGTGATGGAGTCGAGTAAGCGTCGATTTTTAATGTCGACCAACAGAGAAAATTTTTGCAAAAAGTCTGCACCAATTATTGGGTGCGAAACCGCAGCGATGACAAATGGCCATTGAAATTTGCGACGCGATCATAGATCCAAAGACATTAATATTTCTCCATATGTTGCAATTTTTGACCCGTTAGCTGCAAATAAGTTAAATTTTCCAGGCGGTCGTTTGGATTCGGCAAAAGAGGGAGGTACACCTGTATCAACAAGAAAACGTCTGCCTGATGGTTTATCTGTTACGAACAATCGACTAATGCACGGGCCGTTGTCACTCATGGCTTCGAGTGACGGCCCCTTCAGTTTAAAGAGGTCTTCTGAAATTTGCATGAAGGTGTACACTTGCGCGCTTTATCACCGAATCGGCTGTGATAGAAACAAATGTCCGATTGAGTACCAGAATGAGCGCGTTGGTATTCCCTATTATTTCGGTTCCGGGACTTTGATCTACCGCGCGGATGATACTGAGATCTTGTCTGTAAGGCCGCGACCTGCAATGATAATTCCTGGATTTGTTGTTGAAGAGATGAAATATCAACACTGGGATGCTGAACTTGACTGATTGCTTGTGGTTGGAGAACATCATGAATTTTGTCTGCCATTTGGGCTAGTTGGGGTAAGTTCTCGTTACTGGAGGCAAGAATAGCTTGGATATTGTCCGGGAGACGATTGAGCCACAATGATTGTAAAACATTGGAGTTAAAATTGTCACCCGCAAGCTCCTGCATTTTTGACAATAACTGGGATGGGCGCATATCACCAAGTTGCAAATCTTGTAATAACTGCTTTAGTTTGGTGTTTTCAGACTCCTCATAAACTGAAATTAATTTATTTTTCAATTCCTCGTATTTATTATCCGAGGGGGATTTCAGAACAATCTCGCGTACTGACTGAAGAACCTCAGCAATAAGTACAGAAATTAAAGATTTGCACATGCTTGAAATGAAAAATATGAAATATGTATGGGTATTTATGCATGGACTTGCAAAAAGCATGTATCTACCTTTAACAAAATACGTAAATATTTATTAAATTATTTATAAATTTGTTTGAGATGAAGTATTTATTCACTCATATACAAGTGCAAGTTACTGTGAAGAAACCTAATTATTAAATGTATCTAAATTTATAATGATTATAAATATTATATAAATATATAATAAAATTAGCATTGAATTGTGAACATAAATTGAAATCCTGGTGACAAATACGTTATAAAACTATTTAAGCAAGAATTTTCGTACTATAAAGCAATCTGTTAAAAGGTATTGTAAAGCAAATTCTAGATGCGTACTTAAGTAAGTAATAAAGAAGAGTTTTGAAATACGTATTGTTGAAATTATGAGTAAAAAATTCTGATAAGTATAATTAAAAGAATTATTCCCCTTACATTTTATATAACTCAGTTACAAGTTTTAAATAATGTTTAAAAAATCCTTATTATATTCCCTTTCAGAAATATTCAGAGAAAGTTAAGTACTATTTAAAGTATTTCGCTATTAAAATAAAAGGTGCTCTAATTTGAAATGGGCCGAATAGAACATTATATATAAATTGACTTATAGTTTTCCATTTAAAAGATGCCTCAGAAGCTAAAATATGTCATATTTGAGAAAGTATTTTAGAAAGAAGCTCCATAAATAGAAAAGAAATAATGCATAATTTCAATATTAATAACACAATAAACATTGATCTTAATTTTTGTAATCCTTAACCGAATAAAATCGAATTACCTTAAAATTTTTTTCTAATGTAATTAACGAAAACTTGTGAAAATATTTCATTCAAATTAAACCATTCTGAGCAAACTGTTCTGTGAAAAGTATAGCATTTAATTCCGTTTAGAATGAAATGTTGTTTAAAAATGTATTCTTTTCATATACGTAGGACTCTGAAGTACTGGAGAAAAAGAAAATATATACATTTATATGTATATTTACGACGTAATTACAAAATATTTACATCCGATCGTGTCAAAAACCATTGAACTTAATGGCAAATTACCCAATGTTTTGGTCACCACGTAGGGATCGCCAGTGCTTCAAAGCAGGGTATGGGGAAAACTGGTTAGGATCACTCCATCTTACTTCCTATCTCTGGCTCCATGGGCTGTACCAGGGGGGCAAGGCTATAGGCCACTGGGCAGGTGGTGTCGGTAGCGGCCTAGTGCCGAGTTCCGAGTAAAGCCACGGTATTGGTAGCAGGTAAGTAGTGGCCAGTCCACTGCGATTCTGGTATTCCATGTCAAACCTTCTGCCTGGTGAACTGCCCGTGTAGTACTGGTGGGGGCACAATAACGACCAGTAGAGCGGCCAGGCTTAATAAAGTACCACACCTCATGGTGGTCTCGGTACTTTAAGGGACCGAGGAGGAGTGGTGACCCCCGTCGACCCGTTCAGCCGTGAGGAGCGAGAGCACTTATCCTTCTCCCGTAAGTGTGGGGCGAGGCAGCGGTGTATCGTCACCTCTTAAGCTCTTTGTGGGCATTCAGTCTGATGACCACCTCCCGCCAAATACGGAGGCATTTAGGGGTTCAGACCCGGTAGTACGGATAGTAGACTGTTGAACCGGTAATATTAAATGATCGTTATGGTAATAAAGTTTCTTCATTTATATTTCAATTCCTTATTCTTCTACTCAGCAGCTTCTTCTTCTCTTCCTGTAGCTTCCGTTATGTTCCCTTCATTCTTCATATATAGGACAAATACGAAATCCATCGTTATGAATTATTTCTTCTCAAATTCTCACTTTCCTTTTCATTAATTTCATCCTCTTGTCCTCGTGGCTTCGTCATATATAACTTAATATCTTATTCTCTATTTTTTTAATATAACTTCTTCCTTTAAAATTTTCTCCTTCTTCTTTTAATGAAAAATATCTTAACTAGTAAATAGATAGTAGTTTTTACTGGTTAGCAAATACAAAGGTACACTACGAAAAAAAAAAAAAAAAGGACTGTTCTGTTTCTCCCGTTCTACTGAGCCGATTGACGAAATTCAAATTGCGTTTTTCATGTCTTGAAAGCGCGACTTAGGATATAAATTAGATTTATACATAGCATCATTCTAACATAGGTATTTTGACACAAAATCGAACTTTTTCTGAAATAACTTACCAATATTTTTACATATTTCGATTATACGACTCAAATATTAAATTTTGTAAAATTTGGTGTGAAATTTACGGAGAAATTCAAAAATTTATATTGGCTCTTTTTTTTCAGTTTGCGCCAAGAATAGTTCACTTGGTTAAATTCTTAATATATGGCAACCTATTTTCCTTTTCATATTGTGCGTGAGAGGGGAAAAAGTAACAACATTCTTTCTTTCAAAAATATTCTTTATATTATATTTTTATGTTATTATTTTAATTTTTTTTTCTTTTTCGAATTTCATTTTAATTGTTTAAGTTGTATGGTTTCTTTCAAATAACTGTTTTAAAAATTTCCATTTACTCATTCGAACTGCGTAGTTTAAATAAAAGGTGCATCGTTTATTACTTTTTTTTTTCAAATAGTTTTCTTTATACAGTATTTTTTAGTCACAGTTATTATTTTAGGTAATTTTTGAATTTTTAGACTTTTATTTTGTCCAAAATTGAGTCAAAGTTCAGAAGAATTGAAGATTCCGGCAATAAAGAATCAGGATCTTTTGTGATATCCTGATCCAACATAATAATTCTGATTGAGCATGTGCTCGTACCTTTAGGTGTTGTCATAGCCATATTTACAACACTGACTTCTCATGTCAGTTATCTTACATAACAGTATCTCTTATATCAATCTCACTATCAATCCTATGTCAATATATCTTATATCATTATCTCTTATATCAATTTTCTCTTATATCAGTATCTTATATCTTATATCACTCAATATGAATCATTATATTAAACTCTTAATTCTTAATATTAATCATATAAGTACAATTGCTAAGTATATATTATTTTAATATTTTTTTATTTAGTAATTCATGCTTAACAATACTAAGACTAGTGTTAATAAAACATTTGATTATTTATTATTATGATATATTAGAGATGAACTGTTAAAAGGTTAGGTGTTTGAATACTTTTGAATATTATTATTAGAAAATAAATAGCAGTACTAAAAGTTAAAAGATTTTAACACAACTATGATAAAATCCTTCAAAAATTATTTCTGCCTGTGCTATTTGAAATCAGACTGAAGTTTGAAATTTGAACAACAATGGCTTTTCTATTAAGTTATAAATAAATATTGATTAAATTTTGATATTCTACATAATATAAAATATTTTATGACAAAACTTATATAAAATGAAAGATAAAAATTCAAGCTATTTAGCTATATAAAAGCCAATATACAATATTGCAATTTTGGATGATAAATATTAATTATACTATTTCAAAAGAAGCGTTAAAATGTTATTTTAATGATAATACAAAGTACTATTGAAATTGTTTAAATGATAATCTTACAATTTTGAAGAACTTAAAAATCAGACATCTTGAGAATGACGAATCCGATCATTTTGAAATACGTTTATATCGATTCCTAAAGCGAAGCGCTTTTCAGGGATATAAAATTCCCAGTACAGATTGTTTTTATTAGGTCCCCATCCTTATTATTCTCCAGCACGACTCTACCAGAGGAAATAGCATGGCAGCATGCTTGTCCGAAGTCATCCTTATTGATACAAGAGATCTTAAATGTGACTCTAATTTATCATACAACTGCATTATGTTAGTTTTAGATTTTATATTAGTAGCATTTTTTACTACTAGTCTCAACCGTTCTCTAACATGAAACTCTGTTAACAGTTCTTCACGACCGAATCTATTCTGCAAACTCTCTACTGCTTTTAAATAATTCTCGGCAGTTGGAGGTTATTATTAATTATTTCTTTGGCCTTTGTTCCTGAAGCCATACACTGAATCAAATATTGGAATTTATTCTGACTCCGCATGTTTATAAACCTAATAAAAAGGAGACCTAATAAAAACAATCTGTACGCAAAACAGATAAACCAAACCAAGAGCTCGCATAAACGCAGCCATCGGTTTTCAAGGCTCAGAGATGACTTTCCTACTGCGCAGACAGTT
This sequence comes from Stegodyphus dumicola, assembly GCF_044657685.1. Classification (NCBI taxonomy): domain Eukaryota; kingdom Metazoa; phylum Arthropoda; class Arachnida; order Araneae; family Eresidae; genus Stegodyphus; species Stegodyphus dumicola. Next base: position 118,078,936 of record NC_140770.1, on the reverse strand, counting down.
CTCACTCCAAAGTTCTCAGCAAGTTGCAACATGCCCTGATCAAGCTGCAGTATTGGGCTAATGAATGGAATTTATGTATGTCGCCAGAGAAAAAAAAATCCATCTTCTTCGGAGGAAAGGTAGAGAACCGAGTATTTTGAAGCTAAATGGTATCAATATCCCAATGGTAAATGAGCTCAAAATTTTAGGACTATGGTTTGATAATAAGTTGATCTGGAATACTCATGTAAATAAAATCATCCCCAAATTGGAAAGGATGTTAAACGCGTTTAAGTTTGTGCCCAACCCAAACTGGGCGCGAGGAAAACTAATCTAATCAAAATCGCAAATGCTACTATAAGGGGAAGGATTGAATACAGTAGCTCCCTTCTCATGTCTACTTCGCAAACGAATACATATATATATATATATATATATATATATATATATATATGTATGTATGTATATATATGTAATAATAAAATTCCATAGTCAAGAATACACTTAAAATTCTAAGTGTATGTTCTTTTCATTTTTAATGGCGACGTTCACTTATTTGAAAGTACGTGGAATTAAATCCACAGCCCCGTAGTAAAGTTGTTTATCCCGCTTTTTCTGCACGTACAGTTATAGAATGCTCTCGAGATATTTCAAGCGAACTGGATTGGCTGACGTCATTTCATGGAAGCTCCGCCTTTACAGAGGCTATAAAAAGACTCGCAAAAGGAATATCGGGGCTTTTTCTTAAATGTCGTGATGCAGTAAACTTCATACAAAAAGTTATTAGTAATTCTTTTATTTACTCCGGATATCTGATTTTGTAACTGCTATTTTCTCCTGAATGGATCCTGGATCTAAATAATGGATCCTGTTTTTTAAACTTATCGTCTGATTATTTAAGTTACGACTACATTTATGATTCTTCAGCATTCTATTTATTCCGGACAAAAGCTGGTACATCACAAGGAGTCGGCAGGATGGGTGTACCCAAAAGGAAAATAATTCCAATGGAAGAGAAAGAACTTTTAAGTGCAAGTTGTGTCTGTTTTTTGCAATTGTGAATTGTGATACAGCTTTGTCTTCGAATTTTGAGCGCGTCTCATAGTTAGAACCGCATGATTTGGATATCGTCTACTGGAAAAAAGCTGAAGAATTTCAAATTTTTATGCCGTGCGTTTTTTTTACAGCACGCAGACGAGCAGGATTAAATAGTGTACTCAGAAGCCAAGTAAGAACATATTTTAAGAAATTATTTTTCTCAGTGTGTGAACTAAGTTGCTACGGCAATAATTTGTTTTAAATATATTATGTTAAAGTAATTACGAGTTTATTTAACTTTCAAGTCTTATTCTAATTAATAGTATTCTAAGTAAGATTTGATATTATCCTGAAATGTGTATTGATAATCATAAAATTTGAGAATACAAATTTTTATTTAAGTCTATTATTCTATGAAGTGTTGATAATACTCTGAAGAGTTTTTGGTTTAAAAAAAATTAACTACTGTAAAAATATTTTGAGAAAAGTGCACATTTTTTGTTCTCAAAATTTCAAAGTTTCAGTTACAATGTCGACAAATCAGGAACCCGTTAATCTTGACGATTCACTGAACGTGAATCAAGATACAATAGATTTAAATATTATTCCATTTGAAGATTCTAAGGACAGTGACATAATTTCTTGGTTAGGTTATTTTAACAAAGTCTGCCAAAATAAGGACGAAAATTGGAAACTTCAAAATATTTCTCGTTACATTAAGGAAAAAGCCCTCTGGCTCTACATTAAAAATTTCCATGAGCTAAAACCTTACTCATAATTTGAACAAATATTAAAAGAAAACTTTATCGATCCCACCTTAACTACTTTCGGCGACTTCGCTAATTTAAAATATAACGCCAGAGAAGACATTACGAATTACTTTCGAAAGAAAATGGAAGTGGGTAGGCGGCTTAAATTGGATAAATCAATTAGCTTAGAAGGTTTGACAGATGGTTTGCCAACGAACAAAGTCTTTGATGATTGTTCAAAGTCCCGCTGATCCGATAACTTGGCTAGAACAAGCCCACAAACTTCGACAAATTCTTGAATTTAAAGATGAAAATTCACAAAATTATAACAAAGATAGGAATAGTCAACAATTCAGACAAGCTAATTTTCGAAATAATAATCGTCAGTTTGTTGATAATCGACTCAATGCATCTAATTACAAACCTCATAGTTTTAAACAAATTGGAAATAAATCTAACAGCAATATCAACAACGGAAAGAAAGTTGTAAGTCACCATACTAATAGTAATTTTGACGGTATCGCCCCATCACCTTGTAGAATATGAACCAAAAGAGAGATACCAAATTGTTATCACTGGGCTCAAATCTTCCCATTCCGAAATGAGAAAAATGAATCTGAAACTAATTCTAATGTGGAAAACAAAAATTCGGGGTCTTATTCTTCGGGAATTTGACAACTAAGAATTAAGGGATTTTTATCCCATGGCAGATCAGTCGACTGTGTCGTGGACACTGGCGCGACTTTGTCTATCATCTCAGAAAAATCTGCAAACAATTTACAGTTAAAAGTTCAAAAGGTAAAAGGTATTAACATTAGACAAACTAAAGGAAATTTTTCTATTGATAAAATGTGTAGATTACAAATGAAAATTGGAAATATTATTAAACTAATTAACTTGTTAGTGTTAGATACTAATTTAGATTATGTTCTTTTGGGTTTAAATGAATGTAAATTATTTGAATTAAAAATTGATTGTAGTAATTTAGTGGTAACACAAAGAAATGAAAACATTTCAAATTCTGTGAATGTAAATAACAGAGTTTCTTTGCATGTACAACTTGATCAAGTACTTGAAGAAAACAGTAATGTAATGCCATCAGTTAAGACAAAACCTAGAAGTAATATCTCTGAGGTAATAAGTGTTGATGAAAATAATATATCTAATGAAAATAATGCGTCTAAAGGTATAATAGTTAATGAAGGTAATAAGTCTAATATTATGAAGTTTAATGATGATAAGATGTCTAAGGTAACAAGAGTTAATGTAAATAATGAAAGTAATGTAAAACTCAAAATTCAAAAAAGTGATGTGAGAAAACAAAGTAGTGAAATAACAACAGATTCAGAGAATATGGAGGAAGAAAACCCTGAATTAACTAAATTGTTAAATAAATATAAGAATGTGTTTTCCAAAAATAAATATGATGTAGGTAAAATTAACATTGAACCACAACGAATTAACTTGACTTCTGATTTGCCTGTCGCTTTAAGACCTTATCGAACTTCCCCTAAGGAAGAAGAAGAAATTAGACGACAAATTGATCAATTATTGAAAAATGGAATTATTAAAGAAAGTAGTAATCCTTATGCATCCCCAGTAATTTTAGTATTAAAACGCGATGAGGGCAAAAAAACTAGAATATGTTTTGATTATCGTAAGTTGAATGCTTTAGCAAAGACTGATGCTCATCCCCTGCCCCGGATAGACTTTTTATTAGACAAGTTAAGTAATGCAAATGTTTTTTCTACAATAGATCTAAGATCAGGGTTTTGGCACATTCTTATTCACCTTGATGACACCGAAAAATTGGCTTTTATTACAAAATTTGGACTGTATGAATGGCTAAGACTCCCTTTTGGCTTCAAAAACGCACCGGCTATCTTTAACCGAGTTATTAAACGCATCCTCACTAAAAATAAAATCCAATTTGCTTGTAGTTATTTTGATGACATAATTGTTTACTCTTCTTCCAAAGAACAACATCTAAAGCATTTGAGTGAATTATTTGAAATATTTATTCAAAATTGAACCAGAGTAAATGTGTCTTTGCCAAAGATAAAATCAATTTTCTAGGTTATGAAATTAGAAAGGGTAAAGTTACTCCAGATAACCAAAATATTGAAAGTATTAGAAATTTGAAATATCCAAGTAATTTAAAAGAAATACAAAGAGTGTTAGGCAGTGTAAATGTTTATCATAGATTCATACCTAATTATGCTAAATTAAGAACTCCTCTAAATAAATTATTGAAAAAAGATGTACCATGGCATTGGGATGATCAATGTCAAACTGCTTTTGACGAACTGAAAAATATTCATATTTCAAAACCAGTCTTACAATTGTATGATCCAAATAAACCTTGTCATGTTTTTGTTGATGCATCACAGATTGCTGTGGGAGCTGTTTTGAAGCAGCCAGATGAAAGTAAAGTAATGTATTACACCCAGTTTCCTACCATTCTAGAGCTTTAAAAGATTACGAAAAAAAATTATGCAATTACAGAACTTGAATGTTTAGCTATTGTTGATGCATTAGATAAATTTTATTACTATCTTCACGGTCAAAAATTTACAATCCATACCAATCATGCAGCCCTTGTTTGGCTTAAAAATGTTAAGAATTTAAGAGGCAGATTATTCCGTTGGTCACTCCGACTCAGTATATTTGATTACGAAGTTAAATATCAAAAAGGCTCTACAAACGTTGAAGCTATCAGCTTCAACGTTTGTAGAGCCTTCATACATAGATATTCGTTTGTAGATACGAGCTTAAATTAAAGCGAAATAAGTATAAATGCTTTCTAGACAACCTGTTTCTCACCAACTCCAACATTCTGTGTATTTACTTAATTATGATGAAATTATACAACAGCAAAAGAGTGACAATGTGTGTGATAAAAAATATGTAGAAGTAAATGATTTGATGGTAATTAAGAAGAAAAAAGGTTATAAAATTGTGGTACCAAAATCCTTAAGATTAAAATTATTAACTGAAACTCATGAAAAATTCGGGCACCCAGGTATTCATGCTATGTTAAATCTAATCACCCCACAATATTATTGGCCCTACATTAGTAAAGATATTGGAAATTTCGTGAAACATTGCCATGTTTGTCAAATTAATAAAAAGAAAAAAAACCCAAAAAATTTGGACTTATGCAAGAAGTACCTCCAACTGATAAACCTTTTGAATGTCTTTCTATTGATACAGTCGGCGGTTTTAATTATTATAATTATACAAAAAAATATTTACATCTTGTGATCGATCATGCCACAAGATATGTCTGGGCTTTTCCATCTAAAAGTGCAACTACAGAAACTTATGCTAATATTTTGAAACAAATTTTCCAAATTCAAGTCCCTGAAAAAATCCTTAGTGACCGCAATGCCGCATTCACCTGCAATAGATTCAAGAAATTTCTTAGAAATTATAATGAATTATAATGTAAAACAACTTCTAACTACTGCCCATCATCTCCAGACAAATGGTAAAGTAGAGCGTGTGAACCAAACCCTAGTAACTCGTGTAAGATGTAAATTCTACATCATCGAAAATTCCATGGACGAAAATTTTGGATCAAGTTATTAGTGAATATAACAATTCTCCTCATTCAGTAACTAATTTCATCCTTGCATATCTTTTACACGGAAAACTTCCTTTCGATTCTCCCCTGGATCAAAATGCTTACCCTCCGGTTGACATAGCGAGAAAATTAGCTAAAGAGAGAAGTATCGAATATCATAAAAGGAATATGAAGTCGTTATGACACAAAATTTGCAGCTGTAGATTTTCAACCTGGTGATCTAGTTTTATTTGATGAATTTGAATTTACGAATACACGTAAATTGACAGCACCCTATTCTGGACCATACCAAATTGTCAAAAAATTATCTGAGGTTAATTATGAAATTGATAAAAAGAATTACCATGCAAAGAAACCTACTGATATTGTCCATGCTTCCACACTACGACACTACCAAGACCCAGAAAATTTTAAACTACATCACCAATAGGTAGACACACCTTTTGGTAAACGCTCAACTGGGGTTGCTACTAAAGGTAATTAGAGCACCTCTAATTATTTAATGTCTAACTTTCTGTGTTGTAAATTTTTGGTGTGTAGTTTTGTATCTTTGTATTTATTTTGTATTTATGTGTCCAACGACATTAATGGTAATTATAAAATACTATTGAAGTTGAAAGTTGTGTTGAACGACAATGCAGTATGACATAATTGTCATTGTCGATAGTAAAAGGTAAAATACGAGTAAAATTACTGTGTAAAATGATTATTATCAATATTAGTGTTTTATATGAATAAGTAGTCAAAATGAAATATTGTAAACAAACTAAAAGTCAAAAGGAAACGTTAAGAAATTAGTCAAGTATTGCAATTGTCAATGATATGAAGAAATAATAGAGGAATACCTCACCTTAAATAAAAATTTTTAATATTAAAGCCACGGCGAACTGGAAATGAAAGATTTGTAAAATACGAACTGCTCTAATGTTTTGCAGCAATCTCTAAAGACCTGGATCCAGAACTGAAACTGTTCTCGAGAAATGTTTTCCCAATACTGCATGCATAATGTTATTTTTCTTTATTTTCTATAAATGTCAATATAAGATACATTATTTACAATTTATATATTGATATTATTATTGACTGTGTTATAGTGAGAGTGTCTATTTAAGGTTAATATTATTGTAACTCGAATTCTGGATGCGAGTTCTTCAAACAAATTAAACAATTATTTAAAATATTTTTTCTATTTGGAATGTCTTGTGGTCGAGGCGCCCGGCTTCAAGCCTTTTCAGATGGGGGGAATATTTGTAATAATAAAATTCCATAGTCATGAATACACTTAAAATTCTAACTGTATGTTCTTTTCATTTTTAATGGCGACGTTCTCTTATTTGAAAGTACGTGGAATTAAATCCACAGCCCCGTAGTAAAGTTGTTTTTCCCGCTTTTTCTACACGTACAGTTATAGAATGCTCTCGAGATATTTCAAGCGAACTAGCTTGGCTGACGAGGCTGACGTCATTTCATGGAAGCTCCGCCTTTCCAGAGGCTATAAAAAGACTCGCAAAAGGAATATCGGGACTTTTTCTTAAATGTCACGATGCAGTAAACTTCATACAAAAAGTTATTAATAATTCTTTTATTTACTCCGGATATCTGATTTTTGTAACTGCTATTTTCTCCTGAATAATAAATAATGGATCCTGTTTTTTAAACTTATCGTCTGATTATTTAAGCTACGACTACATTTATGATTCTTCAGCATTCTATTTATTCCGGACAAAAGCTGGTACATCACACACACACACACACTCACACACACACACACATATATATATAAACTAAGCACACTCTATAATCATGCTTTAAGACTAGCCATGGGGGCACCGTTCAGTACTCCCTTACCTCTCCACTACGTCCAAGCTGGTGAATTCACACTACAAATTAGGATGCGGATAGCTGCTACAAAATTCCTAATTAAAAATATTGCTCTCTTCAAAGTATCTCCGATTGCGACTAATTTGCAAACGTGCCTACGAAATTGCAGATATAAGTAGGGCAGGTTTCACAAGCTCATCAGCCAGAATAATCAAAGATGAGCTCATCAAATTTGACTTATATACTAACAATATTATCAGTTTCACGAATGAATAAGACTTTTCTGAAGAAGTTAATTTCAGAATAAAAACAAACGAGTATGAGTTTCAAAGCAAGCATATTCCAGACAGGGAGGTGCAACAGTGTTCCAGCCTTTGTAATAGATGATTATATTAAGCGAAGTTACAAAGCTTTCGTAACAGATGCTTCCAAGTCCAAAACCGGAGTCGGAATTGCAGGAGTAGGCAGAGATGCAGTGATTGTTAATCAGCGCATCGACACCATAAGCTCTATTTTTTCTGCCGAAGACTGGGCTACCTGGAAGCTTTTGGATAAACTGAATACGAGCGATAAAGTCGTTATTCTCACGGATAATATGTCAGTAGCTAAAGCTATTGTCTGCATTCATAGGAAGTCAAATTCTCTCATCCTAAAGTTGTATAGTTTGATGAAAGCTTTTCACTCTTTCAATATCGTCGGGGCTCCAGGCCATAGAGGCGTAGGACTGAACGAATATGATGATAAGCTGGAAAGAGGGAAAACTGCCTAAAAGGTAAACTATCTTTCTTTGAAAGATAGTTTACCTTTTAGGCAGTTTTGATGCAAGTAGATACAAGTAGCTTCCTCACTGGGGCTAGCAAGGATGAGTATGTCAATAGCTGGCTTACCTCCTATATAGGGCGCAGTCTCAGCTACTGTAATTTTTATAAAGAGTGGAGCAAAGGACTAAACATTAGTAGGGCAATAGAAGTCACAATTAGTAAAGCAAGACTGCAGATGCTAGATACAAAACAGCTCCGATAAAGATATTGAAGATCCGACTCTCCTTACTGTGATAAGTGTTCACTGATCGACAGCACAGAACATGTATTATTCATTGTAAGAAATGCGAGGAAGCCAGAGGCGAAATGTTAAGGAAAATGAAACTGGGAGACCTAATGGCCGATTTGATTGCCCACTGTAATAAGAATCCCTGGCGATATCGAAATTTAGTGAACTTTATCATTAATTGCATTCAGAATTCTTAAATACAGCCAAGCTTCACAAAGTAGTAGAAGAAGAAGAACATGTTGTATGAGCCTGTAGTAATGTCACTTACTTATTGATAAAGTAATATTAACATGGATTTAACATGGCGTAGTCGGTAGGATTCATCTAGGAGTTCAAATAATGCTGGAAAAAACTGTGCTCAGATTGAGAAAGAATTTCTTAGTATTTTATTTGCTGTTAATAAATTTTGCTATTACATTTATGGTAGAGAGGTAGAAGTGCTTACTGATCATAAACCATTAGTTTTAATTTTATGAACAAAAATATTGCTAATGTAGACTAGAAGAGAAACACGCTAATGTGACAATCAAAATCGTAAAAAACAACCTTATATTTAGCGTAGGTATAATGAAACACTCAATCGATTTCGAGGGCAGCTAAAGGTCCCTCCTCATCAGGAGAAAGAAATACATAGAAAGAAGAAAATAGGAATCACAGAAACACGTGGTGCTTATCAGCACTGCACGTGGATATAACTAGATTTTTAATCAGAGTTGCACTGGCCGCCTACTTTTACTGAGCCAGGCTGTCTGATCAAGCATAAAGAAATATTAGCGAAGTTAAAATAGGGAGCGAGGGGCAAATGCACATTACGCTCAAAATCTGAACTTCAAATAATGGAAAGCAACCACTGAACGGATTTTTATACCCTCTGGTAGTACCAAGTGCGAGGAGGTAACGCCATCTATCGGCAAAAATAATTGAATTAAGACAGTAGAATTTTAAAGGCATTAGGAAGGACTGGATTGGACTTCAAATCATTAACTAAACTTTCTAAATCTTTGTGAATGTGAAAAGCCTCAAGAAAATCCAATTCGCCTATGGAAGAAGCCTTTTGGATGATTTTTGCAGACCCAAAATCAAAATTATGGTTAAAAGTCCAGCTATGATACGCTATTGAAGACTTGTTAATTTCCCCTTTTTTGACATAAGATTCATGTTCCTTGATACCAAACTTCAACGCTCTTTTTGTTTGGCCAATATATCTTAAACCACACTGACATGATATACTATAAATTCCCCAAGAATTCAAGACAGAAACGCAATCTTTTAGAATCGAAGGGTGAATTTTATTAATAGGGGAGAAACCGACTTGAAAATTGAATTTCTGGAGAATCCGTGCAATTTTATAGCTAACAGAAGGATAAAATGGAAGCACGACAAGGTCATTGATATTATTTCTAACAGTGGAATGTCTTCTTTGATGGGAATCTGAAAATTTTTGACGGCTTTATCAATAATCACGGGAGAAAATCCACGGTCAATCGCAACTGCTCTCAAATAATTAAGTTCATTGGTAAGCAAAGATTCAGAGGAACAAACTTTTAGCGCGCGGAAAACATAATAGTAAAAAGAAGCCATTTTTTGCTTAACCGGGTGGCATGACTTGGCATGGGGTGGTAAACAAACTGCAAAGGGTTTACGGTACACAGTGGTGCTAAAATCGGTTTCATTGCGGATTATAAGAATATCGAGGAAGGGGAGGGAATTGTTGGATTCAATTTCAAGAGTGAATTGGATGGCTGGATCAATTGAATTCATAATAGATAGAATCTCGGATAAATCCTCTTTATCACCGTCAAAAAGTGCGAAAGTGTCGTCAACATACCGAATCCAAAGACGAAAAGATAATTTATCAAATAATTTCATCTCAAAATAGTGCATATAAATGTCAGCAAGTACCGGACTGAGAGGATTACCCATAGCCAATCCTTCAACTTGACGAAAATATGCATTTTGGAAAACAAAGTGGGGTTTGACTTAGAGAAACTTTAGTAAGCGAAACCAACTCATTAATTTCAGTATGTGTGAAGTGAAATTCCCGAAGCCTAGTTTTAAGACAATTTAGTGCTCCTTCGACCGGAACATTAGTAAACAATGATTTGACATCAAATGAAACCAAAATGGAACGAAGTGGGGAAATATTTTTAAGTTTATCAATGACTTCAACAGAATTTTTTACAGTGTGAATAGTGTTATCAAGTAGAGGAGAAAATCTGGAAACTAAATATTTGGCCAAAGGATATGAAGCAGTACCTATGTTGGAAACAATTGGTCGAAAAGGAATACCGGTTTTGTGGACTTTTGGAAGAGCATAAAGTCTAGCGCAATTAGTAATAGGCGAAATAAGTGATTTCTTCAACTGAGTTGGCAGAATGTGGGAAGATTTAATAGCACTTTTTACTTTCATGAGGTCCGAAGTTGAAGGATCTTTAGGGATCGAGCAGTATGGGCCTTCATTTATCAATTTAGAGACTCCAGTAATATATGTGTGTTTGTCCATAACAACGATCTGTCCGCCCTTATCAGCTTTAGAGATAATGATATTAGTATCAGAATGAATTTCACGTAAGATCTCATTTCCTTTTTGCTAAGATTAGAACCCAAAGATTTATTGTTAAAATTAACGTTATGAGCAATTAGGTGGCGGATTGTATCCTTCTGCGTTTCCGAAATTTTGGAGAATTTAAAGGCTTTCTCTATAGGGGCGATGATTTGAGGAATTAAAGGTTTAGATGTCTTTGAAAAGTTGAAATTATATTTTAATACTTTTAACTGATCCTCCGAAAGATTCCTATTGGAGATATTAACGATGGAGTTAACGTTTACAGTGGGAAGATCAGCTAGATAATTGGGACTATCCGACTGGTGTGTGAGTTTTTGGAATTTAGAAATGAGCACATTTTTATGCCGTTGACAAACGGTATCGGTTCTAGACCAGGATGTATGTTCAAATGAGGAAAAAGTTTCCGTGGAATTAGCAATTTTTAAATGGTAGTAATATAATTCAAATTCAATTTTAGATAAACGTTTGCGTGTGTCCCTTATAATGTGACGAAGAAGTGCCAATTTGAATTTATGCAAAATTTTTGAAACGTGAACGGAAGCTTTAAGGCTACATTTCACATGTATAAATTTGGGAATGAAATTTTGAATACATGTGAAATACATGTGAAATGTAGCCTTAAAGCTTCCGTTCACGTTTCAAAAATTTTGCATAAATTCAAATTGGCACTTCTTCGTCACATTATAAGGGAAACACGCAAACGTTTATCTAAAATTGAATTTGAATTATATTACCTCCATTTAAAAATTGCTAATTCCACGGAAAAATTTTCCTCATTTGAACATACATCCTGGTCTAGAACCGATACCGTTTGTCAACGGCATAAAAATGTGCTCATTTCTAAATTCCAAAAACTCACACACCAGTCGGATAGTCCCAATTATCTAGCTGATCTTCCCACTGTAAACGTTAACTCCATCGTTAATATTTCCAATAGGAATCTTTCGGAGGATCAGTTAAAAGTATTAAAATATAATTTCAACTTTTCAAAGACATCTAAACCTTCAATTCCTCAAATCATCGCCCCTATAGAGAAAGCCTTTAAATTCTCCAAAATTTCGGAAACGCAGAAGGATACAATCCGCCACCTAATTGCTCATAACGTTAATTTTAACAATAAATCTTTGGGTTCTAATCTTAGCAAAAAGGAAAATGAGATCTTACGTGAAATTCATTCTGATACTAATATCATTATCTCTAAAGCTGATAAGGGCGGACAGATCGTTGTTATGGACAAACACACATATATTACTGGAGTCTCTAAATTGATAAATGAAGGCCCATACTGCTCGATCCCTAAAGATCCTTCAACTTCGGACCTCATGAAAGTAAAAAGTGCTATTAAATCTTCCCACATTCTGCCAACTCAGTTGAAGAAATCACTTATTCCGCCTATTACTAATTGCGCTAGACTTTATGCTCTTCCAAAAGTCCACAAAACCGGTATTCCTTTTCGACCAATTGTTTCCAACATAGGTACTGCTTCATATCCTTTGGCCAAATATTTAGTTTCCAAATTTTCTCCTCTACTTGATAACAATATTCACACTGTAAAAAATTCTGTTGAAGTCATTGATAAACTTAAAAATATTTCCCCACTTCGTTCCATTTTGGTTTCATTTGATGTCAAATCATTGTTTACTAATGTTCCGGTCGAAGGAGCACTAAATTGTCTTGAAACTAGGCTTCGGGAATTTCACTTCACACATACTGAAATTAATGAGTTGGTTTCGCTTACTAAAGTTTCTCTAAGTCAAACCCACTTTGTTTTCCAAAATGCATATTTTCGTCAAGTTGAAGGATTGGCTATGGGTAATCCTCTCAGTCCGGTACTTGCTGACATTTATATGCACTATTTTGAGATGAAATTATTTGATAAATTATCTTTTCGTCTTTGGATTCGGTATGTTGACGACACTTTCGCACTTTTTGACGGTTATAAAGAGGATTTATCCGAGATTCTATCTATTATGAATTCAATTGATCCAGCCATCCAATTCACTCTTGAAATTGAATCCAACAATTCCCTCCCCTTCCTCGATATTCTTATAATCCGCAATGAAACCGATTTTAGCACCACTGTGTACCGTAAACCCTTTGCAGTTTGTTTACCACCCCATGCCAAGTCATGCCACCCGGTTAAGCAAAAAATGGCTTCTTTTTACTATTATGTTTTCCGCGCGCTAAAAGTTTGTTCCTCTGAATCTTTGCTTACCAATGAACTTAATTATTTGAGAGCAGTTGCGATTGACCGTGGATTTTCTCCCGTGATTATTGATAAAGCCGTCAAAAATTTTCAGATTCCCATCAAAGAAGACATTCCACTGTTAGAAATAATATCAATGACCTTGTCGTGCTTCCATTTTATCCTTCTGTTAGCTATAAAATTGCACGGATTCTCCAGAAATTCAATTTTCAAGTCGGTTTCTCCCCTATTAATAAAATTCACCCTTCGATTCTAAAAGATTGCGTTTCTGTCTTGAATTCTTGGGGAATTTATAGTATATCATGTCAGTGTGGTTTAAGATATATTGGCCAAACAAAAAGAGCGTTGAAGTTTGGTATCAAGGAACATGAATCTTATGTCAAAAAAGGGGAAATTAACAAGTCTTCAATAGCGTATCATAGCTGGACTTTTAACCATAATTTTGATTTTGGGTCTGCAAAAATCATCCAAAAGGCTTCTTCCATAGGCGAATTGGATTTTCTTGAGGCTTTTCACATTCACAAAGATTTAGAAAGTTTAGTTAATGATTTGAAGTCCAATCCAGTCCTTCCTAATGCCTTTAAAATTCTACTGTCTTAATTCAATTATTTTTGCCGATAGATGGCGTTACCTCCTCGCACTTGGTACTACCAGAGGGTATAAAAATCCGTTCAGTGGTTGCTTTCCATTATTTGAAGTTCAGATTTTGAGCGTAATGTGCATTTGCCCCTCGCTCCCTATTTTAACTTCGCTAATATTTCTTTATGCTTGATCAGACAGCCTGGCTCAGTAAAAGTAGGCGGCCAGTACAACTCTGATTAAAAATCTAGTTATATCCACGTGCAGTGCTGATAAGCACCACGTGTTTCTGTGATTCCTATTTTCTTCTTTCTATGTATTTCTTTCTCCTGATGAGGAGGGACCTTTAGCTGCCCTCGAAATCGATTGAGTGTTTCATTATACCTACGCTAAATATAAGGTTGTTTTTTACGATTTTGATTATTGCTAATGTGTTGTCAAATAGACTGCAAAGGATAAAAATCAAGCTCTTAAAATATAATTTAAAACTTAAATATTTGCCTGGGAAGTATATGTATATTGCAGATTTACTGTCACGTTCCTTTATTGATACACATGTAAATGAAAACATGGAGATGACAAAGATTCTTCACACACTAACAAAACAACTGCAAATATCTGAAAGTAAGAAAAGGAAATTTCAGAAAACTACATTAGAAGATGAAGGGTTAATGTAAGTGAAAGAATATTGGCAAAATGGATGGCCCTTGAGTGTTGATAAAGTTCCTAAAGAAGCAAGATCTTATTTTAAATTTAAAAATTAGTTGAGTGTTGAAAAAGATTTAGTTTTGTTAATAACCGAATTATAGTACCTGTTGCATTAAAGAAATGTATGTTAACATTATTGCATGAAGCTCACGGTGGGGTTGAAAAATCAAAAGCTAGGGCTCGACAAGTACTATTTTGTCCAGGAATCAACAGTGACATTAAAAATACGATTTCTAATTTGTAATAGGTTCAAGCCTCAAACAGTAAAAGAACCTATTGTCTCTCATGAAATTCTCAGTTTACCTTATGAAAAGGTTGGTACTGATATCTGCGAGTATGGTGTGAAAAGTTATCTAGTAATAGGTTACTTAAATAAATAGATAGACATAATTCCTCTAAAAATAAAAGTGTATTGGAAGTTATCAGTAAATTGAAATCAATATTTGAAACACATGAAATATCCAAAACTTTAATTTGTTATAATGTACCATTTTAATAGTTGGAAAAGGAAGAGTTTCGCAAGGGATTAGGGGATTTGAAATAATCACTAGCAGTCCTCGATATCCTAAATCTAATGGATTTGCAGAAAAGTTGGTAGGTATAGCTAAGAGTTTATTTAGAAAAGCAGGATTGGAGAAATTAAATGAAGCTTTATTGGAATATAGAAATACTCCAGTTTCGGGGTGAATTTATCACCAGATCAAGTGCTATCAAGTAGGAATTTAAGAACACTATTACCAATTACACAACAGGCTGACTGTATGGGCGTTTTCCTGGTTTTCCCCATGTGTAACGCGTATACGAGCCAGTTTCTTTTAAAAAGTCCTCCAGGAAGGCATCCCTCCCTTAAGGCAGATAGCCCTCGAGTGCTTTTTCATAATCTAATAAACCAAACCAAACCAATTACACAAACAGAATTGAAACCAGCTGTAAAAAGAACAATGAGGAATAAGCAGAAACATGCTAAAATTTATTATGATAAGCATGCAAGGGAAAGACCTGAATTTATTCCTGAGAAAAAGGTAAAGTTGAGATAGGAAAATAAATGGGTTCCTGCTATAGTTTTAAAAGAGCATTCAACTCCTAGATCTTATTGGATTAGAAGAAAAGATAATAGGGTAATTAGACGGAATAAATTCCATTTAAGAAAAACTAAAAATCAGAAGAATTTAGTGACATTAGGCTATTATGATTTATGTAATGAGAATGAGGAAAATATAAGCTATAAGCATCCAAAAATGCATACTGATCCTCATCGTCAAGAAAATAGCAATAATATTAATCGTGATTTTGTATATAAAATCAGAAGTGGTCGTAATGTATATCGATCATCCAAATATGATAATTATGTAAAGCAGTGATTCCTATGACTCTCGCAAAAGAGGGGAAATGTTACATGTATTTGGCAACACACTAGTTGCTTGTTTAACTGAAGTGATGTAATCGTCAGTTCATGTTGGTTTGTAATAAACAACGTGCTATGTGAGCGTGTAGTTATGTCACTTATTGATGAAGTAATATTAATATGAATATAACACAAAGTTCCCAAGATTGAACTGAGGAAATTCGGAGGAGAAGTTAAAGATTGGTTGTCCTTCTACAGCCAATTCAGCAGAATTCACAAAGATAAACATACGGAGTCAGAATAAATTCCAATATTTGATTCAGTGCATGGCTTCAGGAACAAAGGCCAAAGAAATAATTGATAATAACCTCCAACTGCCGAGAATTATTTAAAAGCAGTAGAGAGTTTGCAGAATAGATTCGGTAATGAAGAACTGTTAATAGAGTTTTATGTTAGAGAACGTTTGAGACTAGTAGTAAAAAATGCTATTAATATAAAATCTAAAACTAACATAATGCAGTTGTATGATAAATTAGAGTCACATTTATGATCTCTTGAATTAATAAGGATGACTTCGGACAAGCATGCTGCCATGCTATTTCCTCTGGTAGAGTCGTGCATTCCAGAGGAAATATTGCGTGTTTGGCTAAGGAATCTATCTTTAAGTGAAGAGGATAAATCTTACAATAATAAACTAACTCAAATCCTTTTGTTCCTAAGAGCAGAAGTAAAGCGGGAGGAGCGTATAAATCTAGCGAAATAATTATAAAACAAAATGACTCTGGTTTTAGAAAACAGAAGTGCAAGAGTCTGAGATTGCCGTTCCCACAGCAATTAAGTTAATTGTTAGTTCTAAGGTAGGTTCTAAAATTAAGTGTGTATTTTGTGACAAAACCCATCAAAGCAAGGACTGTTTTTATGGTCAAAAACTAACATAGAAAGAAAAATTAGACTTGTTAAAAAAGAAAAAGTGCTGTTATACCTGTTCGAAAATTTGCCATATATAAAAAAACTGTATACGTAATGTTCTCTGTATGTTATGCGATAAGACATTTTATTATACTCTGTCCGGAATTTAAACAAAAGCCAAAGACTCCGCCCCCGAAAGAGTTACAAATTATTACAAAGATTCCTCGAAAGTTAAAGGTAATGTTTTATTTGACATGTGCTGTTCCCCTGGTACAGTCTAAAGTCTACTGCTAAAGTACTTGAATTAACACCTCACAGTTCTATTAGATTGATTCACATTGTTTTGGGAGATGAAAGAAACCTTACAGATCATGAATTTTTTCGCATTTAATGTTTGCAATTTGAATACAAGCTTTCATTATGAACTATGAGTACTAGATCAAAAAATTATTTGTGGAAACATACCAAGCGTTTCGGATGGACTACTTACTGAAGAACTGAGAAAAGCGGGTATTGCTATCATGGATGTAAGTAGAAAAATCACGCTCATTGAAATTTTATTTAGGGCGGATTTTGGTGGAAAACTTTATACTAGAAAGATTCACACATTAAATTTTGGACTAACAGTGGTGGAAACTCGTCTGGGATGGGTTTTGATGGGAAAATCAGAAACTAATATTACTAGAGATTCTTTTAGCAGCTGTTACACTACTAAGGCACAGTGACAATTTAACGAAACTTTGTGAGTTGAAAACTATTGGAATTAAACATCCCTATGAACTGTATAACAGTAAAGAAACTTAAGAAGCTATCACAGATCACTTTAAGAAGACACACACTATAAATGATAAAGGATGATATGAAGTTAAATTGCCATGAAAACAGGTTGAGAATCTTCCTGATAATAAAACTATTGCTGAAAAAAAGATTAAATAAACTTATATCAAAATTGATTTCAAACTGCAACTATGATGCAATTTGAAATCAATTTTGATATGATTGTATTTTCATGGAATGGCTTGAAGATAACACTATAGGAAAGGTACCGTCTGAAGAACTTTCAGTTCCTTCATATTATTTTCCTCACCACGGAGTGCTTAATTTTCATTACAAAGAATGCACCACAATCTTCTAAGTTGCAAAAATGATCCAAAAACAGGCTTTAGCGTTACAAAAGTATGATACTACAATTTCGCATTCCTCAGGTGCTAAGTTAAACAATGCCTTTTCGTTGTCCAGGCTGGAGATTATTGAGTGACTAGTGTGAAAAAATAACTTTTTATAAACATTTATGAACTTTTAGGAATATTATTATATTTTGTGTGTTTCGTTTTGCAGCTATTTCCATAGAAGCTTTAAGTATTATTCTATTGCATTTAGAATTGTTTGATTACTAATTGTTAATCAGTTATATGAAGTATCGTTTTTGGTCGGTATTTTGACTCTGTTCCCATTTTCTTTTTTCAGCTCATATTTTTAGTTTATTAATTTTATGCTTGAAGTTTCACAAGAATTGTACTCACATTCAGTTATAATTTACACTTTTTCTAAACAGTTTTTTCTTCAGTTCTTTCGAGACACTCTTTTTACTTCCTTGTACGAAGTAAAAAGGAAGTATTGTAATCGCGAAAAGTATCCAAAATATCCATTTTGACCGCTATCGAATGCAATTTAAGGATGTTTTTGTGTGATATCTGTGCGTAAGGACAGAACAAAAGACATCTTTCCTCCAAAAAAATTATAAAACTGCTTTAAAATTAATTCTGAAGAGAATTTTTCGTGGCGTCTGTACGAACGTATGTACGTACGTGCGTACGTACGTACGTATCTCGCATAACTCAAAAACGAGTAGCCTCAGAACGTTGAAATTTTGTATATAGGACTGCTATAACATGTAGATGTGCACCTCGTATTTTGGTTGCAATCGGCCGCACCAAACGCATATAAATATATTTATATATATATCCACTCTGTTACCCGGCTCAGTAATCTCAGTATCTTTACTCTTATATGTCTGTAAATTGTACATTTTTTGCTTTAAAAAATGATTGAAATATGTTGTTTTTATCTTTCGGTTAAGGTTTTTATGCCTTTCGCAATTCTGGAAGCAATATTTGTACAATTATCAACAATTTAAAAGCTGTTTAATTGCGGTTAAGTTTTAAATAACATGGCGGACATATTTGTTTACATTTGAAACAGCAGAATTGTAGATTTGTTGCCAATCTAGAGAGACTAAGCTTCGCAACACAAAAATAACGCCTTCATTGATTATTGCGAATTAAATCATGCTTAATCCTTTCTGGAATTTTTTCGAGGAAATAATGTTTAAGATTTACTTTGTAATTTTTAATGCAGATATTTTGAGTTTTTATATATTTTTGCCTTGTCGCGAAGTGAGAGTTGAATTAATTGAATGAGAAATACTCAATCGTCTCTGAAAAACTGTTTCTTTTCTGTTTTGTTTGCTTAATTTCTTTCATACATCGTTTTAGCTTTATTATAGTATTTGAATAGAACATGTGGCAACGATAATTATTCAAATGATATAAATTTTGTGCA
The DNA here is from genome assembly GCF_044657685.1 of Stegodyphus dumicola. NCBI lineage: Eukaryota > Metazoa > Arthropoda > Arachnida > Araneae > Eresidae > Stegodyphus > Stegodyphus dumicola. Next base: position 118,059,838 of record NC_140770.1, on the reverse strand, counting down.
TTCAGAGTGTCGTTATAGTAAACAAATATAGTGAATTTTAAAGAGTGCATTTATTCTATTGTGGTTTATGCGCTGTCGACGAAGTAGGTTTAATTCAATCCAATCAATTTAAATGAAATTCAAGAAAAAGTACGTATAATTTAATATTCCGTACAAGGAAGTCATGTGGTGTATACATCAGATTTTTTTAAGTTGTAAACAGGACTGTCTCTTTTATTTACTTTAATTGAGACTAATATCTTGAACTTGGTATTTTTTTTCTTTTTTTTTTACATTGTAAACTGTTTCGAGTGATCTCAGGCCTTTTTCAATTTTATGTATCAATTTTTTGTATCATTTTTAAGCACGTTTTTATAACGTGTTTATTTAAAAATATTTTACAGTTCATAATTTTGTGTTGTAGGGCTAAAACAAGTAGGAAAAAGAGATAGTTCAAAGAGATTCTTAATTGTACTAATTCGTTGACTTATTGATTAACTACTACGTTCTCAGTCTCAGTGAATTAGTCGGAACGAAACTTATTTTAGCTATCTATTAATCAACCAGGTATGGAGTTTCAAAACACTTTTACCTTGACAAGTTCTTTTATGCAGCTCCAAACAAGGGAGATTAATCCATGCATTTTTACTTACTTAATTTTTACTTTATGCATTAAGATCACTATATGTTTTAGAATCTTAATTTTTATATTATGCATTAAGATCACTATATGTTTTAGAATCTTAATTTTTACTTTATGCATTAGGATCACCATATGTTTTTAGTTTTTTAGATTTTTACCTTGCTGTTTTCACATATTACAAATACTTGGTGAAATTTATGTCTTCTTGCTGATGAATTGGAAACACATCTTAACTTTCTTACTTCATTTAAATTTAGCAGCACTTCGCGCTAATTTCTAACTTTTAGTACAATTGTACTTTTCCTCGCCTCATAAACTACTTCATATTTCTTAATCATTTATATGTTACAGCTTTAGCAGAAGTTTCATAGTAGATGTATAGTAGATGTAGAAGTAATCTATTAAAATATTTGAAATTTTAACAGTTTATTTTGAAAATATAACGCTGAGTTTTGTTGTTTGACTTCTGAATTAGAATCTGTTAAAGTATTTTATTATATAGTTCTCAACTTCAGTATTGATTGATGTATTGACTTTAGATGGTAAGTAACTCTTTTGTTTGACGTCACCATATTTTATCATATTTCAATATTTCTATCTTGGATGGGGGATGTGATGTATGGGTGAGGCGAACCAACAAGATGCATAGAGGGTGCTAACTCTCAATCTGAGAGGTGCCAAAGATTTTAGTTTCCAGGAGGGAGACCTACAGAGAGGCTATAGATAAGGGGAAGGCTCGTGGGAGCCGTTAATGAAAACGAATCAACTTGTATTAATGAATGTAAGAACATATTAAAGTCATTAGTAGTGTAGTTTTAGTGATGTGGTGTTTAGTTTTTGTGTGTGTAATAAACATTTAAAAATACGAAGGAGGTGGAATAATGTCTTTATGAGGCGGCATATGAAGGCAGGGTGATATTACACTTACAATTACGAGGGGAAAAAAGGGGGTGGAAATCTTTGCAATTACATTTAGCTTAAAAATATGTTATATAAGGGTTTTTATTATTATTACGATGAAATTATAAAAATATTGTAAGAAGTCGGTTTTATTTATCAAATTCTGAGCATTCTTTTTCAAATAATTTTTTTACAGGTCTTGCCTTGATAACTTATATTGAACGTTTTGCGTGGCAACACTTTCACAGATGATCATCTGTTGAAATGACCTCTACGTCTCAGGACTTAAAATAAACATTTGTATCTAAACGATTACCAAAATGTTTAATTTCGCTGTTAAAATAAAATATTTTTTTACTAATAAAATCAACGAGTTTTATAAATCCAAATCTTATAACAACCAAGCTAGTATTTTTATGAAACGTATAAGCTAATTAATCATTTTTAAGCATTAATTTTATACTTTCTGAGTTAAGTTATCACCTAAGCTTGATTAGGCGGTTAATGATGCACCATGCTTTGAACGATTCTTATCATTCATTCACTATTAATATTATTTTTTTTTTCATTTCCTATCTGCGCCTTTCGTAACAAATCATTGTTTAAGCAGTGCTTTGACTTATATTTATATATCTGATTTTTTTCCCACGCTATACTGCTTATTTCGAAATTCAGTAAATCGACAATTCAGCAAATGTAGGGGTGTAGTAATTTAATATTTCAAATCTTAAGTTATTAACTTTAGATTAAAATGTTTACGAAACTAAAGTCCCAACATTTAAATAATAAAGATTAAAAGTTATTGATGCTGTTGTCTATGGTCTGTTGCGAAAAAAATTAGCAGACAAACGTCGTAGCGAGGGGGGGGGGCAAGGAGGTGTATGAGGCCCCGGCGCCAAATGGTCTCCAAACAAGGTTTTCATCATATCACTGTTTTTTTTTTTTTTTTTTTTTTCTGGTGGGAAGCGCCAAAAAGGTATTTTGCCCTGGGCGCCAGTTATGCACGCTACTCCACTGGTCTGATGCTATAGCAATAAATCATCGATTTATTTTTTGAAATTCAAACTGCCTTATGATAGGATGTTATTAATTGAAAATAATTTATAATGCAATTTTTTTTATTTAAGATCTGTTTCAAGCATTTCAAAATATCATATTATGAAAAAAATATATTTCAGATAATTTTTCCCTAAGTTGTACGTTTCTGCTATATGATTCGCTACTTATCTTTATGATAAATTTGTAATTTTGTAAATATGATCATATTAAAATATTAATAAGCCTATAAACCGCACTTCTGTGTTATATTTTATATACTTGAATAGCCTTGGCTAGAGTAAATTCAGTATGCAAACTGATAATTTCTTCTATGCGACCATTTCCACAGAAGACCAGATTCGTTTGGAATTGAGGGTGAATACATTAGATAGGAATCATATTCATTATAAGTATTAAAGTTATTTAAGGTAAGTACCTCTCAGCACTTTTTAATAATACAATGATAATAATATTGGTATATTAACTGTTCGAGTACCAAATTCACAATAAGCAAAATATTTGTGTTACTCATGTACTAGTCGGATTTAGAAACTTTTAAATGCCTACTGGTTGTTGAGTGAAACGGAAACAAAAAGAAAGCCACAAAACACTACGATAGGGTCTGTTAGCATACGTTCGTTAGCACTAAAAAGTGACGGAAACTTTTGCTCATCACGTGGAGAAGCTTTTTAGGATACTAGAAGAAATGTTTTAAAGTAGTTAGGTCAAAGGTGATTTATAATGGAAATTTTATTACTATTTTCTCTGTCTTGATAATACTCATGTTTCTTCTTCATCGAAAATTTAAAGGTTGCTAATTTAGTTGATGTGTATCAGTCTCACTAGTCATAAACTATCGTTACCTATGATCCTCTCTCCTGCACGCACAAATGGAGAGAATAAAAGCGTTTATATAAGATTACACATATGGAAAGTGTAAAAGCCTATTGATAAAGGATATAAATTTCTGAAGTGTATATATAAAATTAATGTTTTTGAATCATGAAATATGAATTTTATAAACAGAAAAAAAAAAAAAAAAAAAAAAAAAAAACACTTGCATTTTATTACAAATTCATGAAATTTTGTGCTTTAGGAAGGTAACTATACTGCTATAATGGATAACTGTATTGCTATCGCTTTTACTGTAGGAATGCTGCAAAACACATTTTTTAAGTTGAAAGTGATGTAAATTCAGCGCGTATGCAGAATGCTTGCACTGTGTGAAAAAATACCTAATTTAAATTATTCATCAAAATTTTTTTAGGCTCATAATTTGAAATTAATCTTAAGTGATGTAAAGATATAATGCATTCCTTGATGCATGCTGTAGAGGTGTAAGAGGTTTTCATCTCCAGGTTACAAATCTAAAAGATCCACGTGGTTCAAATCGTACAACTTGAAACCTGGAGACAGCATAACTAATATATCTCTAGAGTAGAGCCAGAACGATAACTGGTTGCTGCTGAAATTTGTGGGTCTCTTACTTCTAGCCAGGGCCGGATTTACGTATAAGCTACACGAGCTGTAGCTTAGGGCCCCCTCTTTCTTGGGGCCCCCAAAAATTTAAATATAGTATAAATAGAATTAAAATATATTATTACAGACTTATAAAGGGCCCCATATCTCAAATAGCTTAGGACCTTATCAAGTCTAAATCTGGCTCTGCTTCTAAAGGGGGAGAATGTAAGGAATTATCGCATCATCCGTTCGTGATTCCTCAGTGAAAGTGGTTAGCACGTTTAGTTGGCAGGTGGCAGACGGCATATCCACGGTTCGAATCCCGGCGAGGGCAAAATTGTTTTTTTTTCCTCTCATTTCCCGGCTGCGAAAAATTTAATAATCTCTAGAGTAGCTGCTATACTAAAAAAGATGGTGGATGATAACTCGTCACTGTCTTAATAGGATCAATTGAGCCTCATAACACTTGATAGTCATCCTTTGTGGGGAATAATATAAGGAATTACCTCATGCTGTCAGGATGTAAATGATCAATTAGCAGCATCTATGGTTAAAATTCCGTCAAAGGAACTGCTATTTTTTCACATTTCCTGTTTCGAAATTCTAATGAGTTTCTACAACTAAGATTTCATTTTGTTAATCTAGTCTTTAACACTTCGAAGAGGGTATTATTATTTTTAAAATCGGAATTTCTTGTTGTAGTTGTCGGCAATACTTTTTGTGAGCTTCATGCGCACACGATTTAATGAAAAAATTGTACAGAAATGTCTAGAATAATTAAATCTTGTCTTTATAAATGATTACAAAAAGTCTCCACTTTAATTTCTGATATAGTAAAATCACAAAAATTGTTTTTATTATTTGACATTGTTATTTTGAATAGTCTGATTAAAATATGTGATTTTATGTAATCTTAAATCTCAGAGAGATTAATTTTTAAGTTAGTATTCTGTAGAATCTGTTTATCTTAAAATTATTTCAGATGCCAAACAGAAGCCTGAACACAAAAGTAATATTGCAGTTTTCAGAAAAAGTGTTTGAATTTTTATATTTTAAAAATTTAAAAATCTCTTTAAAATCATTAATTCTTATTTTGAAGTGTGAAACTGGCTAATCTGAATTTTCATATTGTAATTTTTTTTATTAGGTGGAGTAATTAAGATTTTATCACTAAATTCTTCTTCTTCCTCCTCCAAGGAAGAGAAAACCATCTACTACTAAGCCGGCTCTCTCATTTCATGAATCTAATTCTATACTAAAATTTATATCACGTCGAAATTTCAGGAAAGCAATAAGTTTCCTGCATCTTATGAAATAATACGTTAGTTGGGAATAATGGCCTAATAATGTCCAAAAAGATTCTCTTTTGGAAGGTCTAATGATGAATTGTTGTAATTTCCGCCGAGAAGACTGTGAAATTTTTGTGTATCGTAAGCGAGAGGAAACTTTGAGCATTTAACTATATTAACATTGGATTTTGTTTCCAAAATATATATTTAAAAACCAACAGTACGGAAATTATTTCTTGACAATAAGGATTTTAAATCTGCCGCTTAGACGGGAAAGTGGTTAGTCATTCTGACTGCCATGCCGAAAGGTCCGTGCTCGAATTCCGGTGAAGGCATGGATGTAAATCGTCTGCCTCTTCATAGCACGTCCCAACTCGCTGACCAGTAGCTGACTTGTCGCACAGTCTACCGCTTTACCGCTTGAGAGACTTCATGCATAACCAAGCATCGGCTTGTATGGCTGCCAGGGATGGCTGTACCTGTTGAAGGTATTCGTTGTTCATTTTTGTTTACTGTTACAACTTCTCTAAATCGAGACGAGCAGATGAATAAAACAGAATTAAAGTTCTTACCTTAATAAAGTGTAATCCAAGCTGCCGATGTAAGGAACACGATCATCATTTAGCAAACACAAAATAATATATTTATTAGGTATTAGAAGAAAAAAATATAGCGATGATTACAAGCGTTGTTTACTGTCCATTGCATAACGCGAGAAGTGAGTCATACAAGGAGAGAATGTTTCTCCTTATTTTTTTTGGATCACGTCCAATCACAGTTAGCGGGGGTGAGGGGGAAACTAAAGTCGGAGTTGTACAGCCTCATCGCTGTCGTTATGAATTGCTCCACAATCTCCCACTCGATGAGCTGTTTTGTCCGAAGTAAGGCCGATTCCTTTTAATAAAAATTTCAGCTGTTGTCTCGGCAAAGGTTTCGTAAACATGTCTGCATACATCATTTTACTGTTGCAGTGTATTAATTTAACAATCCCTTGATTTTGTAGATCACATACGTAGTGATATTTCACATCGATGTGTTTGGTGTAATTGCTTCCTTTTTCTTTTCTGGAAAGATTTATGCATGATATATTGTCCTCAAATACAATGTTCGCTTCCTGTTGAGCGAAACCTAAATCTCCCATCAGTTGTCTAATCCATTGTAGCTCCTGCAATGTTAAGGCTAGAGCGATGTATTCGGCTTCTGTCGAAGATAGGGCGACACAATTTTGTTTCTTGCTTCCCCATGATACCGTACTGTTTCCTATTTGAAATATATATCCGGATGTGGATTTTCTGTCAGAGGTATCTTCTGCCCAATCAGCGTCACTGTAAGCTTTGATGACTGGTGCACCATTGGATTTTAGATGTAATTTGTAATTAATTGTAGCTCTCAGATATCGTATGATTTTAATGATACCGTTCCAGTCCAATGTTGATGGATTTTCTACTTTTCTGCTAAGTATTACAACAGAATTTGCTATGTCAGGTCTTGATACTGTTGCTAAATATAAAAGTGCTCCCACTGCTTCCCTATACTTCCGATTATCAGGAAAAACGTCATCCTGGTTGTTTTGGTTCTTCGTAAAATTCGTAGTCATGGGTGTATAGCTTAGTTTCTTTGGTGACTCTCCGTCGAATTTTCGATCATACTCTTAATCTTGTTAGCTTGATGAAGTTTAAAGCTTCCGTCTTTTTCTCTTTCGATTTCAATTCCTAGATATGTAGACACTTCTTCAAGATTTCGAATGTCGAAATATTCTTTGAGAATTCGTTCAACTTCTTGAATTGATTCACACTTGTCGCTCGCGACTAATATGTCATCAACGTAAACGATTATGTAAGTTCTTGCGTTTTTCTCGATTAGTGTGAAGGAACATGGATCAGCCTTTCCTTGAACGTATCCTTGTTTGCGCAGGATTTCAACTATCTTGTGATTCCAGTTTCTGGCTGCCTGTTTTAGTCCGTAGATACATACTTTTATTCAGTTTACAGACTTTATTTGCTTCTGAAGCAGAGATGTAGCCTTCTGGTTGCTTCAAATATATATCTTCTTTCAGATCTCCATATAGAAACGCTGTTTTTACATCGAAGTGATTTACGTGCATTTTCTTTTGAGCTGCTACTGCCAAAATAGTCCTTATTGTTGTATACTTTACGACTGGTGCGAATGTTTCGTCGTAGTCGTGCCCAAATTTTTGGCAATATCCTTTAGCTACTAAACGAGCTTTATATTTGATAATATTTCCTGAAGCGCCGGATTTTGTTTTAAATGTCCATTTGTTTCCAATTGCCTTCTTTCCTTTTGGAAGATCGACTAGTTCCTATGTTTTGTTCCTCTTCAGTGTTTCCATTTCTTCTTTCGTAGCTTTTAACCACAGTTCCTTTTCTTTGGTAGGAAAAGTTTGAAGATCTTACCAGTCTTTGGGAACTTTGATTTCTTCATTCTTAGCCATGTATGAGAATCTGTTTGGTGGGATTCCTTTAGTCGTTCTGTGGGATCTTCTCGGTAATGGGGGAATTTCTTCTGTTTCAATTACTTCCTCTGTAATATCATTTGGACGTGGTTCTGTCGATTTATTTTCTTTAAAGGGCCATTTCCTCATGCTGATCGTTTAATTGACAAGGCATTTCTTCTTTTTTGTTTTCATCAAATATTACGCTTCTTCTGATCACGACGTTGTTTGCATGTGGCATGTAAATTCTATATCCTTTAGTACGGTCACTATATCCGACAAGAACTCCTTTCTCTGCTCTTTCGTCTAGTTTGCTTCTTTTCTGCTTTGGAACTCGACAATAAGCTGTGCTGCCAAAGACTCTGATATGGCTTAGATTCGGCTTCTTATTATTCCATAGTTCATACGGTGTTTTTTCAACTGATCTTGATGGTAGCCTATTTTGTAGATAGATGGCTGTCATTACGGCTTCACCCCAAAATTCTCTTTTGAGTCCCGAATCGAGTAGCAGGCATCTTGTCATTTCTATCAAGTAACGATTTTTTCTTTCTGCTCTACCGTTCTGTTGCGGTGAATATGCTACGGAGGTTTGATGTTCGATTCCCTCTTCCTTTAGATAGTCTTCAATCTCTTTGCTTGTATATTCTCCTCCATTGTCTGTTCTTAAGACTTTTGGCTTCTTTCCAAATTTGTTCTTCGTCATGGTTACAAATTGTTTTAACTTGGAGATAGCTTCATCTTTTGTAGCTAGCAGATAGATCGTTGTGTATCTCGAATGATCGTCGATGAATGTTATGAAGTATTTCTTTCCTCCTAGTGATGTCGTACCGATTGGTCCACGAATATCTGAATGTATCAAGTCTAGAACTGATTTTGCTCTATAGTTGTTTAGCTTGGGATACGGCAATTCAGTCATTTTGCTTCTGATACAGCATTCGCATTCTTTTTCCTTTTTGGCTTCTCCATCAATTATTATTCCTGTTGCCATGTCATCATTCTTTAGCCTCTTGAATGCTTCATAGTTTCTGTGTTCTAGCCTTCTATGCCAAAGATCTATACTATTTTCTCTTCTTTAAGCAGCTGCAATTTTGGCTTTTCTTCTTTGCGATTCAACTACGGTATATAAATTTCCTTCTGCTTTAGCAATTCCTATGGTTTTATTTTTCTTCTTTATTCTGCAAATATCTTCTTCAAATTCAACTGGGAATCCTTTCTTTGTAATTTTTCGTACGGATATCAATCCTCCTTCTAGGTCAGGAACGTACAGAACATCTATGAGCCTCACTTCTATTTCGTTATCTTCGTCGTCTGTACAGTATAAATATCCTTCTCCTATACCTTCGGACTTCATCTGCGTGCCGTTAGCAATTGTTATCTGCTCAGTTTTGCTTCTATCCAATTTGGTGAAAAAGTTTATGTTATCGGTCATATGACAAGTAGCACCTGAGTCAACTGACCAGTTTGAGTTTTGAGATTTTCTTTCTCTGGTGACTTCGAATCTGTAATTCTCAGTCTTCTCATGATTCTTATTTTCGTTTTCATCTTCATGTGTATCCTCGTTTACAGCAATTTTCGTTTTCTGTTTATTTTCATAATTTCCTTTATTTGTTTGCTTTTTATTCTTGAAAAATGAGTTACTTTCGTTTTTATCTTTTTCTTTGTGGTTATTTAAGAATCTGCACTTTTTTTCTAAGTGTCCTATTTTTTTGCAATAATTGTATCTTCGTTGATTTAAATGCTTGAATTTTGTGCTAAAATTCGTTTTGAAGGCAGTCGTTTCTTCTGCTCGCGTGACTTCTTTTCTTCTCAGGCATTCGTCGATGAGTTTCGTTTTTACGTATTCCAGTGTTAGTTCTTCTTCTGGGCGTGCTTCTAAAGCTGTAATGAGATTTTCGTAGCTCTTTGGTAAGCCGCTTAGTAAGAGCGCTGCAATGTGACTGTCCTTTATTTCTTCACCGATTCCTCGCAGTTCGTCTACGATTTCGAGCATTTTGTTGACGTGTTCTTCAAGTTTGTATTCGTTTTCTGCTTTTAACGTATACAGCTTTCTCAGAAGGTAAAGTTTGCTGGAAAGATTCTTTCATGTATTTTCTTTAATTCATTCCATATTTCTTTGGCTGTCGTTTTATTTCTTATGTGTACGATTTGGTTGTCTTCTACGAGTAAACTAATGGTAGCTTGTGCTTGTTCATCTCGTTTTCTCCATTCGACGTTTATTTCTTTTGGTGTATGATCTGCTATTAAATCCCATAAATTTTTCTTTTTCACGATCATTTCAAGTTTGTATTTCCATACTTGATAGTGGTTATTGTTTAGTTTCATGATCGAATATTTATTTTCGCAGCTAGTAGCCATTTCTGCTTCTGTATTTCGAATGCGCAGTACGCAACTATGCAGTTTTGTTTCGCTTTTGAAGACAGGCTTAGCTTTTCCTTTTTTCGGATTATCCAGCGATAATTTATGGTAAAGTATCTTTTCTGTGTTTTATTCTTAATGGCTTATCTCGATATATTTTATGCGTTTAGTTGAAGTAAACATATTTTAGGTCTCATAATCTTTTGTTGAAGGTATTCGTGGTTCATTTTTGTTTACTGTTGCAACTTCGCTAAATCGAGACGAGCAGATGAATAAAACAGAATTAATGTTCTTACCTTAATAAAGTGTAATCCAAGCTGCCGATGTAAGGAACACGATCATTATATTAGCAAACACAAAATAACATATTTATTAGGTATTAGAAGAAAAAAAATATAGCGATGATTACAAGCGTTGTTTACTGTCCATTGCATAACGCGAGAAGTGAGTCATACAAGGAGAGAATGTTTCTCCTTATTATTTTTTTTTGGATCAAGTCCAATCACAGTTAGCGGGGGTGAGGGGGAAACTAACGTCGGAGTTGTACAGCCTCATCGCTGTCGTTATGAATTGCTCCACAGTACCACCTACTGATTTTCGCATTTTTTGCATTGTTATAAAAGGCTTTTTTAACCCCAGATTTTGATAATTTGGTTAAGTACTCGAACACTTACTGCCGAGTTTCGTAGTTTTGGCTTAATTCTTTCTGGGCGCATTTTTTTTGGCAACAGAGTATGTAAACATAATTAAATCACACGTTAAAAATAAAATGCTGAATCGTAAAAGTAACTTAAGTATATATCCATTAATTTTATGTTCGACATTGCGTCCTATCGAATAAACAAAAAACATAGTTCTCTTTGTTTTGAAATAAGTTCTTACTTTAAGCATCGATTCAATTTATATAATCAAGCGAGCTTATTCTCCAAACTTAACTGTCTGAAAATACAGGTTTGTTGCTAATACTTATTTTTTCTGCTAATTACAATATGTATTCTTCCACTTCTCTGTATTTTTTTCAACTGTTATCGGATCAACCGTGATTCGGGATTCACAATGGACGTCATCCCCGCTACTACCCCCGATTAATCGGAAGTCTAGTACTCACTTTTCTAAAGGAGAACAACTGAAAAATAATTCACTAACAAATGGAGAAAAGGTTATGGATCGAAAAAATGTTATCAGATATAAAAAGTTTTCTGCAGTAAAGTGCTTTCTGCAATAAAACAAAGATTACAATAATTTTTCATTTGCTTTTCTTAAAAGCAGTAATTTTTGGTCAGAAATTACTATTTTTAGATAATTTTTTAATACTTGGAAAAATTACTCTACACTCCTCCTTTCCCTTTCTTTCCCTCTTAACTTCTTTTAACGTTTTGGAAACAGTTAAGATTTTTCCTGACCTTTTTCAAAACGTTCAGAAGACCATTTTCAATTTCCTGATTTTCCATGTGAGTGGGGAGCATGTAATTGTTCGCCTATTTTTTAATTTTGTTACTTCTGAAATGTTGTCTCCCTTATTATATATCTTGCTCAGACAAGTTGCACCTGAAATTCTTTCAATCATTAGTTTTACATTTATCATACAGAACTCCTTTCAAGTGCCAGATGTCTTAAAACTTGATATCTGTCTGTAATCTGTCTGTAATGTCGATCTTATCACCAGACGCAGTCTGAAGGGTAACACAGGATGGCATCCAAATAAGTTTATCTTTAAACTGTTCAGCTAAATCTTTCCTAATGATGGTAACATCAGCTCCTGTGTCAATGATCATATTGCAAGGAACTCCATCGATATTCCCATTAATGGACAGTCCGTTACTGTTGCCACTCACTGTGTAAATTTTAAGCGCTTTAAAACAAGGTTTTTCATTCTGTGGCAACCTCAGTTCCTTGATATGGTCACTAATTTGTTTCCTGCATCGTTGCTGGGAACTTGTCTCAATTTTCGTACGCTGGGGTGTTCTGCAATTCTTTCGTACGTGGCCTTCAGCTCCACAGTTCCAACACTTTGGTTTCTTGTCAGTGCTTTTCTTTCCCGTGGCATTTAATTGTCTGCTTAAATCGTATGCCTTAGTTTCCGTGCCCTAGGGTGTTCTGCAGTTCCTTCGTAGGTGGCCTTCAACACTGCAATTCCAGCACTTTAGCGTCGGTTTCTTTTCACCACTATTCCGTCTTAAAGCATTCAGTTGTCTAGTTAAATCGTCTAGATGAGCGGTGACTTGATCCCCTGGCTCCTGCACTTGAGCAGCTCTGATTGGGTGGCGGTCTCGACGAGTGGCTTGCTGGGCTGCCTCGAATTTCAATGGCGTACACTGGAGCGCTTTTTAAATCTTTAACATCCGCCATTCGTAGAGCCTTCTGTATTTCGGGATCACGGATGCCATCGATAAAGTACTGCAGGGACAGGATTTCCCTTGTTTCTGTCGGGCATTCCGAAAAGGCGTGATATGACAGCCTTTCAACATCCGTGGCGAGCTCCTGAAGTGTTTCGGTTGGCTTCTGTTGGCGGTATTTTAATTGAAGCCTACTTTAGTCTTTCAGGCATTTCTCCCCGAAGCGCAGCTCCAAAGCGCCGGATAGAGCTTCGAAATTCAGCCTTTGATTTTCGGGAAGCGTCTGCAGGATATCCGCTGCGCCTGCTCTCAGAGAAGCGGCGAGATGACAGGCCTTAGCTTGGGAATCCCATCTATTCGCATCCGCAACGATAGAAAACTGGGTCTTATACACTTGCCAGGATGTCTTCCCATCATATGTGGATAACTTCAGAGATGGACGAGCAAGCATCGGTAAGAATTTAAAACCCTCAGAATTCCTTCCTTCTGTCGCTATGCCCTTCTTTAAAGTGTCAACTTCTTTTGCAACAGCAGCAGAAACCCTTTCCTCAATTTGTTGTTGGACGGCAGAAACTCTTTTTTCAATTTGTTGCTCTACCGCAGAAACTCTTTCTTGAATTTCTCCAACTTTGTCTTCAACCGAATCCATTATTCCTTCCATAGCTTGGAACTTGTTTTCTATTATGCAATTAATTTCTCTCTTCAATTCCTCTTGACCTACTTTCATTTCTTCCTTAATAGATTTCATCTCTATTCTAACGGATTCTTCCATTTTTTTCTGACTAGCTTCCATCTTTTCTTTCATTTCTTCTGGTCCCGTTTTGATTTCTTCCTTAACGGATTCCTGGCCCAATTTCATCTGTTCCTGTGCCGTTTTCATTTCTTCCTTAAGGGATTCCTGGCCCAATTTCATTTCTCCTTTAACGGATTCCTGGCCCAATTTCATTTCTCCTTTAACGGTTTCCTGGCCCAACTTCATTTCTTCTTTAACGGATCTAATTTCTTCTTTAACAGAGTCTTTCATCTCTTCTTTAAATGTAGCAAAGGCTGCCATGAATTGTTTTAACTGTTCTTCCATCGCTCTTGTGATTGGCATTCAATACCCCACTCCTGACACCAAAAATTGTTGGGTGCTTACGGGTTCGTTATGAAATGAATGCACAAGTCCGATGAAAAATGAATAAAAATTTATTATTATCACAACAAAAATGCTTAAATTTTCTCAAATTATCATGCAGTATTACGATATCTCACAGTAGTTATCTTTTAACTACTCAAATATCCAATAGAACGTAATTCAAAACAGCTAAAGAACGCTAATCCGCGAATTCGCTATAATCCACAAGAGCAGTTTTCTAAACAACAAAAAACTAAGCAACTACTACGAACTGAGATGTTTTCCTCCTTTTATAAGATTTTAAAATCACGCGCTAGAATTTTCTGGTACTTTCTCGAAATCAAAAAGAGATATTTATTTATTTAATGCACGCGCTCTTGTATTTTCAATTTTCCGGCTTAGCTTTGTTTTAATATTCGTCACTCGCTGCACTGCGCGAGAAATAAAACCATTTAATTTATTTATAATTGAACTAATATTAGCTTTTTAAATACCAAATTCGTAACACTATTTTTAAGACTCCATAAAGAGTGGTGGATAGGGTTTTAATTTTTTTTTAAATTTCAATTGTAGAAGACGTAGTACCCATTCAGTTATCCATTGCACGTAGAATTAATAAACCTTTTTTAAAAAAGCTAAATTTTACTTTTTATTTGTGTTCTTGGAGTTTCTGGCTACTAGTTAAGTGCATAGACGAGAATCCTTCTGAAGCACAACGAGGTTGAACAATGTGTACTTTAATTAAATTGAAATTTTTTTTTATTGCAAAGGCACTTGATTATACATCATTGGCTCTCATGTATCAAAGATGCATGAGACTGGAGCATGAAAAAAATACAAATAAAAAAAATAAACAAAGGGCAAAACAGTAATAAAAAAGGGCAAAATATAAAAGGGAAAAACAGTAATTAACCTCATTACAATACATACATCGAAACTGGAAAAGGAAGGAAAAATATTTAATTGCTGGATGTTAACTGCATCAAATCTCTAATTCGCCAATATTGACTGTGTAGGCTTTTTTTTTTCCTTCAACGAGGAACATTTTAGCAAATGATCTCTGTCCATCTTAAAATTCTGGCTGCGCAAAGTGCACAAGAAACCATCATATATAACAATGCAGTGCAGATATTTAACGAGACAATAACGTCGGACAAACAGAGCGTCGCAATTGCGATGGATCTGGGAGAGTCCGGGATATTACTAATCGAATCCCTCCACTTCTTATTCCTAATTTCTTCAAGTAATTTAATATCAAAATTTTTCCACATAGCTCTTTTTACTATATCTGTCATTGATATAAATGGTAGCCCACTATTATTTGATTGCAAAATTTCAGTTCCTTTTTTTGGTAGTTTATCAGCCCATTCGTTGACAGCTATTCCCAACATGAGCAGGAATCCACTGTAAAACAACAGTTATCCTTTTTGAGGCTAGAAGTAAAAGCGTTCTGCAAGATTCAATAAATTTTTATTCCGCGACATTATATGCAGAAATCGCTTGAATGGTTGAAAGGGAGTTTGAAAAATTACAACATTTTTGTGTTGAATTGTTCTAACAAAATATTGTTCAGTTGCAACTTTTATTTGCCTCCAGTTCTCCATCGATGTTGGTTTGAAATATAAAAAGAGAAGAATAGAATGCAAAACGCTTTGAAAGCACAGCCATCTTTCTGTGGGAACATCCAGGAAAGAGCAGTCTGATTTCAATTTTAAGACTTTCAACAAAAATCCATCCTGGGTCTTCAATCTGCTAAGTCTGGAGATATCATAGTTTCTCGATGTTTCTGTCAATGGCAATCTGATTAATTTCTCGTATAGTATTAAAGCTCTCTCCTGACTAATTTTCTCCAATGGTTTATTGGCTGTGAGGACAAGCATTGTCTGTATTCGAGTGTTTCTCACAGCTACAGTAAACAGACTCAGGGCTTTATTTCGAAATACTTCAAGTTTTGAAACTTTTCTATTCCTGCAGGTAATCAGGGTTTTACAAAAATAGCAAATTAATGGTTTGATGTATAAATTCTATGTTTTATTCTCTTCCACAACACCATTTTATTCTTGCGAGTCTTTTAATAACCGCTAGCTTTTTTCGAGCTCTATCAATGAAGTTAAAAGCTGCCGAGGGAGGATTTTAAGTGGCTTTCATTTTTATGCTATAAATTTAAATTTCTTAAACTTTAAGGAAAACCCCGAATTTCAGTGACTAAAGATTCAAAATAAAAAATGTATTTCCTCCAAAAGCCTTTGCAACAACAACAACAAAGAAAAGTTTGTTTTATCAGTTTAATTTCAACGTAACAGCTGCAGTCTTTCTTCATCGAATTATATTACACCATTAAAAAAAATTATCCCTGGCAATAATTTCAAGGTTATATTCAAGAAGTAGCAGACAAAAAAGTCGTCTTTTGGTTAAGCTGATAAACAAACTATGAAAGTTTTATCACCCACTGATAGGGTGGGAGAGAAACATATGCTGATATTGAACTCAAATTTAATGATTTTTTCTAGATCCCTACAATTACAACAGCCTTGAATCTCGTTAGAAGAAAGGTGAGTAACTGGAACTGAAATATGAAATGCCTGCTTAAAAGAATTTTTTTTTTTTTTTGTAAATGTAAGATCTTATTAAAATATGCGTGAAATTATTTTCTGCAATATATATAATAAAAGGAACAGTTAATTTCCATTACGAGTAAAACGATTTATATTTGAAAAGAAACAAAAGTATGTTCTTTTTTTGCTTTTGAACTGTAATTGCTGTTTGATTTTAGACTAATTTTGATTATCCGAAATCGGTGAAATTTGATTGAACAGATGTTGGAGAAAAGTTTCACGAGAAGAATGATATACATTTTAGTCCATAAAAACCTATTAAGCGGCTTTCATTTCTGCAGCCGTTGGTCGAAAACATACACTTACCTTTACAAAATGTATTTCCAATGATGCAAGTATTCATGTTATAATATTTTTAAGTTTAAAAGTTTAACTTTATAAAAAATATGAAAATCTAACTTTTGTTATAATCCGCAGTTTCCTATAGTTATATTAGCAAAAGTTCTAAATAAATAAATCCAAATATCCCCAAACTCTCTTTTCAAATAAATAAATAAAAATAAAACACAAAAAGTCTGAATTCCTTGCATATATAAAGTTTTTTTATGTTTTTATGCGTTTATTTCAACAAGCGTGCATAGAATTTGAACTTTTATTCTGATTCACGCGTCTCTTCCGTCTTCGCGTTAAAAGTGTTATAAGGCTTAACTAACCGTTTCTTCTTTATGAGAAGTTGCAATTGACTTCCAAATTCCTCACTCACGCATAATTTAAAATTTTCCTTTTAATTTTACCATATCATTCGTCTTTAATTTAGATTATTGCTTTGGGCACATTTAAGTTAATATTAATTTTTATTGCAATTATTCAATTAAATATTTTTTATATTCATTATATATAGATAGATAGAGCCTTTGTTGACCTCTATCAGCCGAAGACTTCCTTAACCGAGCCGGCAATCAGTTTAATGAAATGATAGGGAAATTGTCATAATATTAGAAAGGATACAGCAAAAATCAGTTTAATTCGCGAATTTTATCACTGGCTGATCTCTTGGCTGATCTTTTCAGTAATAGATAATTTAGCAACTTTTTCTAGTGTGCATTAAGTGTAAAAAAGTGTGGTTTCCACATATTAAAAGTGAAAGTAATGCTAACTGACAACTAATTCGAACACAGTATGTTTCAAAGGGTAGCGGGATGATGTTTCGGAATGGATAAATAGAACAGCTCGAACCAAATATTCAAGTTTTGAGTGACGAAGAAATCATTCACGGCATAGATCCAGAGAATAATAAAACCTGAAGTGATGGTGAGGGTGATGATGGAACGAAAAATGACAAAACCAGCCATGCCGAAGTCATGGTTTTTTATTTTATTTATTTATTTATTTATTTATTTATTTTTTAATGACAAAATACATCATTGCTCTCTATCTAAAGGAGAGGTATGTCTTCGGGGAAGCCATCTAGCCAAATGAAATTGGGCTCACGTATGTATTACTTATGCAGAAAAGCATGAAAACTTTCACGCAACTAGCCTTTTCCGCGAGACTTGAGCCCGAGTTGAATTAGAGTACCAATAATAGGAGTTGAATATAGTAAAGATCTTAAACATTTAAAGCGGCGTCTTGAGCAAACTCTTAAACATTTAAAACGATATCCGGATGCTTCTCCTCCGAATCTTTTGTCACACTACGGATCAGAGCGCTGAATACTGGTAGTTCGACTCGAGCTTGAACTCTGGCGAAGAGGTTGGCTGCATGGTTGGTTTTCCCTAGGTATGAAGTAAACACAAATCAGTTTTCTTTAAAAAGTCCTCCGCGAAGGCATATCTTCCCTTAGACAGCTTTTCTTTGCCATATTCAAATAACCTAACCTAAGGTTACAATAAAAACTGATATGATAATTAGGTAGCTGATAGAACTATAGGATCACACAAAACGAAAATTTTTCCCAGTTAAAAAAATAAGGTCTCGTAAAAATGTATGTAAGAAATTTGAGAAAATTTTCCCATCCATCAAAATTTCTTGGATATTTGCTTACTCCAGCTTTTTTCATGAATATTTTTGTCACGAAATAAAATCTTCTGTGGATTATTTTTTAATTGAAAGAAACATATTTTAAGTGAAATATAAAATTTTAAAAAAATCTTAATAATTATACAATTAAAAAAAACTTTCTCAAAACAAAACTGGCATGACAAAAAATTACTCTCTATTAGTCGAGTTATCAATTATCCGAATTTTTTAAAGACTGCAAACCTTTCGTAGCTTGTGATGATTTATTAAATAATATGTGTGACTTATCAAGTACTATTAAATTTTTTTACAGAAATAAAAGACATCAATTTCAGCATGAAATCCCTCTGTATTGTGGTAAGTACTATTTTAAGATTATTTGAATCAATGCAGCTATGGTTAGAATGAAATTAGGACTTGCTAATAGTGTTGAAAATGTAAAATTGTATTTAAAGCATAAGTACTTAAGTACTTAGGTCTAAGTAGGGACACATGCTTAAACATGTTTTCAAGCATAAGTACTGTAGGCTGTAGTTAGCCCTCCGCCCCTCTTCCTCCAAAAAGAGGACGTTCATATTTGACGTTAAATATTCAAATATGTAGCATGACGACATTCAAATATGTAGCATCTCTCGATTTATCAGACACAACTTACCGGGCACGACATCATAGTTAACTTAAAATCGCGATTAATCGGACGGCAAATGATAGAACGTAGGAAAGAAGAATAATCCGTACTATAATTAACAGAAAAATGCTATAAATAACTTATCTCAGTTTTCAAGTACTTTAAGCTTTGGTAGTAATTAATCAGTATTCAAAACTAAAAGAACATATTGCAAGCAGCAGAAGTATAAGCATTAAGAAAGAAGAAACTAAGCTAACAAAAATGACATTGAAGAGCAGTATTTACAAGAGAACAGCACGCCATTGAATTTAAACTCGAGTAAAAAAGTAATTTAGGCCTTTTTAAATTTAAATTGATTTAACTTATTTTTCCAGATTTTTTTTTTTTAAAATTCGATGAGCATATCTTGTGGATGATTCAACAGTGTTCACACGTTTCCTGTGATTTAATTAAACTGAATATTCTTCTGAAGTTAAAAATAACTCCCAGATATTGAGCCGTCATCTTTTTTACTGCTATTATTTCACGCACATTTCTCTTTTCTATTTTCCATAGATATTTTGGTTTTACTCGAGATAGTTTGTGTAGTAATTTTTCCATGGTTCTTCAATAAAAAACTTAACTATTTGAGTAAAAAATAACTTTCTTTATTTTTTCTCACTAATTTCCTATTTTGATTTTAAATTGCATGCATAGTGCATGCATGCATATTAATTCTAAATTGCATGCATAGATTCTGCAGCGTTAAAATTCTAGACCTCACGTGCGTAATACGTAGTAAAAAATATGTAATTATTATGTGTAATAAAAAACACATAATGTACGTAATAGCAATTAAAAATTCCCAATTTGCAATTAAAACTCCTTTTTATATACATCCAAATTAATAGTTATAGCTTTGCATTTATGTACAGTTTGTGAAACAACAATATTAATATAACTAATTATTAAAAATTTTGAATATTTTTCTTGTTTTATTGCTTTCTACAGCTCTTTTCAGTATGATGAAAGTACAGTTTTTAAATAATTCTCTAAAGTCGTGATATCCTGAAAAGAAATTAACGAATTTATTATTTTTCTCAGGCCATTTTCTGTATCCTACCAGCTGTGATGTGCTGGGAATTTCCAGGATATCGTAAGTAAGCTTAATATTTAACAGAAATTTTAAAATTCTCAAGGTTAATTAACAGTACACTGCCAAGATGACTGTTAGGTCGTCTTAGGTCGAGCCGTGCGGATTTCTATGTTACCCCAGTGGGAAGTTTTATTCGGGGAAAAAAGGCAGATAAATATAAGAAGAAAAATAATAAAATAGATACTTTAGAAAGTGTAAACATTGCATGCATAGATTCTGCAGTGTTTCATTACAACAGTAATACAAATTTAGCATAACCATAGTTATCAATATCATTAATTTCAATTGCGTTTTACATGAATAGTACTAGCTCATATCATTATACATATTTTTAAGCAGAACATTATCTTACCTAGCATCAAGATAAGTAAAAATTCGTATTAGAAATTAACATAAAAGAGTACTTAACAAATTTGAACGTACATAGGAACTATGGCATAATATATGTGAAATATAGAAAAAAAATTGTTCAAAATACATAATAAAAATATACAAAATAAAATGCATAAAAACATAGAAATACCTATATAACGTGCTAGAACTTAACATAAAAGAGTACTTAAGAACGTATCAGAAAAATACGTATTAGAAATATGAAATACGTATTAGAAATTAAGATAAAAGAATAAATTTGAACGAACATAGGAACTATGACATAATACACCTGAAATATAGGGAAAAAACATTCTACAAAATGCATAATAATAAATATACAAAAAATACATAAAAATATAGAAATACCTACATAATAACTTATAATGCATACGTAAATAATAATTAAATATAAAATATGCAAATTATGTAAAATACATAATATTACATAAAACAAAATACATAACAATATTTAATAAAATATATTAATACAAAATACATAAAATTAAATAAATGAAGCAAATAAAAAGATACATACTTTTTTTAAAGATCATAGTTTTTTTGCTGACGACGAGAAGTTCTGGCATATGAAAAAGCACAGTAATTAAAATAAAGAACAAAATTCGCAACATATAAGCAGTAGTAAATTGAAATTTATAGACCATAGACGAACCAAGTTTCAAAGCTTGGTTCGTCTATGGGTCTTTCAAAGCTTGTTGGAAAAAAATGCAGGTAGGGAGTCATAAGTGAAGGCACTAGTACCACCAAAATATTAGGTTTGCAAGTAGTCATTGATTATTTTGTGAAACGTTACTTTTGGAAAGTTCATGGTTTTTATGTTTTGGATGCTCAATGAGTCCATTACGAAAAGGTGAACTGCAATGGTTGTGTCTATGTTTTCTAATAGATGCAGATTTTGGAGAATTAGTTAGTTAGCTTTCTAGTTTAAAATATATATCTTCTTAAGCCGGGAATTCCTCTTATCAAGTCATCAAGTCTATTATTTTCTTCCTGAAAGATCTATTCTTATTAAATCTTTTTTATATTGACTGCTGAGGTCTTGATTAAGTGGGGATGCAAATGTATAATGGTCAGGATGCCTTCTTTCTTTTTCACAGACATGTCGATAGTTGCTTATTAGGTTTCCTGTGCCCAGATATATGGGAAAGGAACCATTCTTCGTAATGTACTGGTTGGTATAGAAATTAATGTAGCATTTTGAGCCATCAATCAATAAATAAGCTCATGGCTGCGTCTTTCTTGATTTGCAGTGTCCCATTTATTTTTCCAAACATTTCTTAAGGAAAAATTAATTATATTTTTGATATGCAACTTTGCCATTGGATACTAACATTAGCGGCTTTTTCTGAGCCTCTTTGGCAAGGGAATCTGCTTGTTCATTGCTTTCTTGCATCATAAGACTTTGGATCCAACAAACATATATTTTTTCATTGTTATTCGGTAAAAAAGTAGTGTACTTGTTGAACTATTGATAGAAGGTCTGCTATGATGCTGGGTATAGGGAGGCGGTCCGACGGGGTATTAAGTTAGGAGATGCTAGTAGAGTCGGCAAAGCTAACACTTTATTTCACATTTATCAGCTCTGCCTGAAACTATGTAGCTGAAACTATCAGCTCTGCCTGAAATTGTTTTGCGTGTGCAGATAGCCTTTCATTTGTGAGCTATTTATACTGTTGTTGTATAGTACAAAGACGCTACCTGCTTCGCTATCGAGTTCGAGCCATCTCTAGACATAGCTGGTATGAGGGAATTTCAAATGTTGATTCCTTAAGCTCAAGTCTTGATATTAAATTTGGTAGCTGAAAAGAGGAATCAGTATTTTTGATGTTCATAATTTACTAGATAAAGCAGATCCCTTAGTTGTTTTACTTCTTCCTGCAGTTCACAGCACATTTGTCATCCTAGATTCCGTTGCAGTTACATAGAGATCTCTGTCAATATATAAAAAGCTTTTGACATTGTTCTGCATTTGGTACTATTTTATTTTGCTGAATTAAAAAACAAAGGGGGTACTGAATAGTACGAAGTATAGTTTTTTCCACTAAATCATGCGCGATGCTCATGCTGATGATACGTAGGCGATTATCTTTTCTATCACTGTTTTAAATAGTACACGCTGAATATGGGGATTAAATCCCCAGCTATGGCCTTGCATTCTGAAAAGAGATTTGGAAATATTTATCGTTTTGTATATCATGCATTCTAAATGAGAGATCCAAGTGATTTTGTTATCAATTTGAAGGCCGAGAATATTTTCATATTTGTTTCTGTCTAATGTGTAAGTGCTTTCTTTTGAATAGTCTGTGAGGTCTTTCAGATTTCTCCTGTGAAATTACAATTTTTTCATTTACAGTGGAAGTTAAAAAATTATATAGCTGCGCTAACGTGGTCTTGTAATTTGCTTATTCCTCTTCAGATGACAAAAATTGTAACATCACCTGCGAAAGTTAAATCTGTAATGTTTCTGGTTAGTTGCAAAAAGGATAAAGTTTAATGTCAGCTTTTCCAGAAATCAGTACTCAGGCCTGAGCTCTGAAGACATGCTTGAATATGACTTCTTGGAGATATCTTCATGGGTATCAAGGCATTTCCTCTCTAGGTACACTTGCTGTGACGAAACGTAGAGTGTCAGGAGGAAATACTTCAGGTGCGATATTATAAAGCTGCAATATTTCTTTTAAAGTTTCCCATTTATAAAGTACGTTAATACATTTATTGTACATACTATAAATGCAACTGAACACGGTTAGGCAAATAAGTGGCTTGGATTTATAAAACTGGTCCCACTTCTTCAATATGCAACGTGATGGATATGTCCTCCAAACAAACAAGGGGTTGCTGCCATCTTCCAGGTACATCATGACCCGATGTAAAGTGTCCAAAATAACCTGTGAAAACTTCTGAAAATTGCATTTTAAAGTTGTTAATATCTGATAGGGTTTGAATGTAAATTAGAGTTTTTAAATATCCTCATAAAAAGCTTCTGTTTTACTCCTCAGGCGATTTCTCTAGTGGTTTGTTGATACGAGTATTTAGGCGCTCTCATCCAGTTCTCCAGATCTAGTGCAGTACTTGTTTTACCTGGGTGTCTGTGGACGGATATTTTAATGTTCTACCCTGCCTGACATTAACAGCCTTAAAATGCAATTCATCGCGAAACTGAGAATGTTAAGTTCCGTTTATACGAGGCAGTATATATCCGAACAAGTGTCTATCCCGAAGTTACAGGGCATATTGCTAATTAAAATTATAATTTTGCTTTACCTAAGTTTTATCTTACAGCCCCTTAATTACTCATTTTAATTTAGTATTTTTACTCTCTATTCTAAAAGTAGTAATAACTTTTTCTGCACTGCGTCGTTTCTAGACTAATTCATATCATATGACTTTTACATTACGATGATGATGTAGCTAATTCAGAACGTAAAATTTCCTGAACCGAAACCTTTTTCTTAATATGCTGCCGTATTGGATAACTAAGCACATTGCTTCTGCTTCTCAGAGAATGTAGACTGCTGCTTGCTGCTGCTCTTCTTACCAGAAAGCTATTAAAAACGTAAATGTATTGAATCAGGCGCGATTAGAGAGTCAAGTGAATTGTGGCCACTAATGTCTACGAAAATAAAAAGGAATATTTAATCTGCCTTGGTTTTCAGGTTTGCTGTTCAATTTTGATCAACATCTCAATATCTACGCAAATCAACTTTCCTACGTCATTACGTGTATATAACGAAGTCCTAAGGGAAATGCTGAAAATTATTTTGCCAAAAGGACGACTATTTTATAAACATATAACAATGCTTTTAAATTATATAAAATGCGTTATTAATACGGGCATCTTTTAGACATTAAAGTGCTTTTCTTTTCAAACATTGAGTGGAAGTTTAATTCTATTCAGAATTTCTGAAATTATATTCAACACTTGTAATCCTAACATTGATGTTAAAAATGTAATTGCTTAATTTAGCCTAAATTTATTTTTGCAGTGAAATTGTTGAATATAACTATGTGAAGTTATGTTGCAAAAATGTTTTGCACCCTTTTATTCTACTCAGCTTCTGTGTTACACGTTTCGTAATAAAATGCTTTCCTTACCCCCTTCATTAATTTGAATTCTTTATAGCTTTATTATTTATCTATTTTTCATATTTTACATTTTCATCTGCATTTTTAATCCCTATTGCTTTCTTTCTGTTATCAGGCCTTCTATTTATTATTATTATCATTATAACTGAAAAAATATCACATAAAATGAAGCTCTGAAAAAATAAAGGCACTGAAAAATTTTGCAAATTATTATGCTGTGTATGAGGCTGATGAAAGTTTCTCTTCTATTTATTACATACATTATATTTCAGCTGGGGTAGACTGCCCTAAAGCGAGGGAAAAAATGTTGAATGATCCCGATGTCCGTTGGATGATTCCTAAATGCCAGAAGGATGGAACATTTCAGGACCTGCAATGCTTCGATGAATACAAAGAATATCCAGACACCTGCATGTGCGTTGCTCCAGACGGTTCTCCATTGACACTTCCTGGTTTCGGATTGAACGTGAAGACCTGCGTCTGCTTATTGGCTCAATATAATATCTTCGAACACAGTAAGTAAAAATGCCTGTAAGGATGCTTTTATGTAGAACTTTTCAGAAAGAATTTACGTTGTATAGAAAAAATTCGATAATGTGGCACGTTCGGAACTTCACGCACGCCAGATTATCGGATTAAAATTGTATAATTCTCGAAATGAACGTTATTGAATGACTCGAGCAATGAAAAAAATTACCTACAGTGTAAATTCATTTTTTAATTATATATAATCAATTTTGCTTTCGAGTAATCTTTCATTCCAAGTCATATTGCCAGCGCATATAATAATTATAAATAAATTTTGGGTATTTACTTGCTTCATAAATTCCGCTCTTTATCAAATAGTAATAATAAAATTCGGAAAATATGTATATCATTATTACTTTAATACTATATGTTTTAGATTTTTTGGCGAAATTTGCATTTTATCACAAATGTGTTTGCAAAGTGGTGTTAATTGAATCTTGCTCTGTTCGGTTTTATTTCTTTAGCTACTCGTTGTTTAACTCTTCTACAGTGAGTTCGTTGTTTCGCTGTTCATTTTATCACTTTCAATACATTCAATAATTTTGTGTCCTGAAAGAGTTATTAATTGATCTTTCGAAAGAAATCTTTCAATTGTTATCAATAACTCAGAAAGGTTGGTCAAAACAAATGATATATAAAGTTTGATCAGAGTTTCTGAACGAAAGACAACTGAAAATGGCAAAAATACATGAAGAAACTTTCGAATTATTTACAAATATTTTTGAATGAAATGCTATTTAGTAACATCATCTTACGCTAAAAAAGTCAGTGAAAGGGTTGCTGGATTATCTGGTATACCGAACATATGGATGCCGGACGATTGAACGTTTTCTGTATCTATGACTGAGGAACATTACCAGAAGACTGGTGCAACTAGCGTGTTCTGCAGACAGGAAATGAACGCAAGAAGATTTCTAGGCTCCTCACCTACTTAACTAATGAGACCCTTTTTAAGGAGAATAAACTTAAATGCTAGTTTAGATTCCAGAGATTCAATTTAGTTAGGAATTGTATCTTAGGGAGCATTCATACAAGGGCTTAAACTGGCTGCTTGTGCCAGTTGTGACAGTTAAATTATCCTGTGATCTATAGGATTTTTCAAAAAGGAGAGAAGGCGAATTGCACGTTCCTCGTTCTTTCCAAACCCAAACAGTTTTAGAATTACATTTCATACTACGTCTGGACACATCGTAAAACAGTATACTGTCCCACTGCTGTTTGATTTATTGAAAATAATAACAACACCACCATAAATGGGGCTCTTTGAAAGATTAAATGAGTGGGACACAAACCATTGGTCCCATGATTTGCGTTGGTTGACGAAGCTGTACTTCTTGCATAAAGTCCAACCTTGTGAAACCTTCGTACAGCAGCAAAACAGCTGACTCGAATTCCTGCGGTAGGTTGTATTGTAGAGACATCCGGTATTTTTGGAAGAGGGCAAGACAAAAAATTAGCAACGCCTTCGCCGGGAATCGAACCGCGGACCTCTCAATTACGCGCTGAGCGTGCAGACCACTACACCACGAAGGCTCGCTAAGAAGGCGGGAGAAATACCTTATATTATGTCTAAAATAAGTTCTCTTGTAATTGCTTCACAGCTATTTTGAGAGAAAAAGGACAGATAATGGTCCTTGGATTCAGTTTTACTCGTAGCTGCTCTTAACAAGTCTGTCTATTAACTGATTCCCTGTTTAAAATGAAGTATAAGAGTTTGAGAGATATCCAGATTCTGGGCGATCTCCTTTATTGTTTATGTTAATTATTTATAGGATTTTTTAAAAAATATGTTCAAATTTATGGGATTATTAAAGTATATTGATAGTAATCAATAATTAATAATCTAAAAATCATCAGTTTCGTGGAGAATGAAGAAATGTTTTCTCATAGTCTGTGAAAATTGGTTTGCTTTACCAAACTTGTGAAGTAATAAAATTTATGTATTATTATAAAATATTTTCTCCAATTTCCTTTCCATTCTATTAATTAGTTTTTTCTTAGTTTCGAGCAAGTGGAAATTAGATGTGAAAATTAATTATACACTGTTCTGCATATTTTTATTTAAACAAAAGAAAACATTCTTTTTACAACAAAGAAAAGCATTTGTTAACTGACACAATTCAGTTTTATCTGCCAATTACCAGTAATTCAAAGCTTGCTCCTCATTAAAGATGTCCGTTGAAATTTCAATTTGTTAGTTATGTATAAGCAGAAAATGAAATAAAGTATATTCCTGTTTTCTCGCCTTTAAACCAGTTTTAAAAAGTCTTTACCTTTGTTGAATGGCACAAGTAATTAAATTCTGAATTTTATTTCCTTCTTTCTCTTTGTTATTGAGAATAATGATTTACAGATGCACATTAATGCATATTTGCAATTCGTCTTTTGGGAAATATTTATCAGATGATAAATAAGAGTTTTTTTTTTTTTTTTTTTTTAATTTTCTCCTTGATTAGAAATAAAACAAGGGAATGTAATTTTAAACTAAAATAGAACATTCGGATTTCCTCTAAATTTAAGTTATTAATTTATTAAATAGTATGTTTCCGTCTTCATATTCGTAAACAATCATTTAGAGAAAGGTATTCTTAAAAATAATTTTTGTCAACGATGGATAAATCTATAGAAGAGTTTAATTACAAGGAATCCACACCGTAATTTGCATTTTAAAAAAATG
The DNA here is from genome assembly GCF_044657685.1 of Stegodyphus dumicola. NCBI lineage: Eukaryota > Metazoa > Arthropoda > Arachnida > Araneae > Eresidae > Stegodyphus > Stegodyphus dumicola. The sequence goes on along the minus strand of NC_140770.1, from coordinate 118,032,247 downwards.
AATAATGTTAAATTCAAATTGCTTATTTAAGAAAATGCTAATCAATTTTACCTTTAATAACTACTAAAATTTAATTACTTTTGACAACGACTTCAAAATTAATCAAAAATTAAGTATGGTTACAAAGAAATAAACAATTCTCTTTCACGAGAAGAAAATTATTGTATTTCCTAGTTTAATGCAAGTTCTAACTACGTTTAGTACTCTCTTTAGGAGTTAATTTTGTCTTTTCCTTATTTAACACCTCGAAGATGTGCTATTTGTCTTCAGTTTAGATACAATCATATACTACATAAATACTCATTGTGATGCCTGTGTATTAGCTAGTACCTGCTGACACATTAACAAAAATACCACTTGTGACTGATTCCTATAAGCATTTGGCAATACTTTAAGCTGTTGCAATTTGTTTTCTATAATAAAGTAATTATCTACTTCTTTCTTTTTTCTTTTTAATGATCTTTTTTTAAATTTCAACATGAACAACAGACTTATTAAAGCAAACACAAATCTACATTGTAAACCCTCTTCCTGCGGAACGTCTCCGGATAACTGTTATTCATAATTTTCATTGCGGATTTTTGTTGCTAGCATCACGGATTTACTAGATTTTCCTCGAGATAAAGCGGAAACAATCCAACATTTCCAAGCATGTCGTATTTCGCCCAAAAATAGCAAATGTTTCAGTTCTCACCAAGTGAAACTGTACCTGATGGAAGATATACCATAAAGTTACAATGTTAACAACGTTGGAATAGGAACTGGATATTCGTTTGAGAGATGTCATATTTTGTAGAGATCGCACAGAAATCGAAACAGATGAGGATAATAATATGTTTGATGCCATTTTGAATTCAGTTACCAAACAACACTCGCGGAAGCAGGAAAAAAAATCTATTTTACCTGTTGCTGTCTGCTGACATCGAAAATATATTTTAATACCCATTCCCAATTTTAACGCATTAATTTATATGAATTAGTTTTAACTCATTCCAATAGATTGGTGGTGTTGATTCAACGGATACCGGATATCCAAAATACCAATGTTGTTTCTAATCAAAATTAATAATATCTCTCTTTTATATCATAAAAATACATTGGGGAAGATCATTTTTAACTTTGCTCCGAAATTGCCAGGACAGCCGTCCGACCAGGATATGGATTCATAAGATTGATAGCATATGGATTAACTTCGTTCGACTGGAAATTTAGTTTACCTTGTTCACAGGAGTATGCTTAAGAGACTTATACTATAATCTCGAAATGAGATGAGTTTATGCGTGTCACAAGTGAGGCAAATAATCTGAGTGTGCTTTGCTATAATCAAGTAGTACAATAAACTTTCTGTTATAAATAAGGCAAATAATCCTAGCGAGCTTTGCCGTAATCAAACAATGTAATACAGTTCTAAGGCGTTTTACTAAAATTAAATTTACTAAATTAAATTTAGTAAATTTAATTTTTAAGTTTTACTAAATTAAATTAAAATTAAACGATATAGTAAAAATGAAACCTTTACAAATAAGGCAGATAGTCCAAGTGTGCTTTGTCATAATAATTTAATATGGTGCAATTCCCTAGTCCCTTTTATGAATAAGAACGGAAGCAACATGATTAGACTTCAGGCGCGGTAGTGACCATACGGGTAATGGCAAGTCTTGACTCGATCTGCGTGACAGCTAGATGTTTTTAGAAAAACTCTAATGACAGGCGCTATTCATGTTTGAGGCTATGTGCTGCCCGGCCTGAACCTGCCACTAAAGCACAGCCCCATTATAGTATGTCCTAGTGTGCTTTGCCCTAATCAGACAAATTCAACAAAATTTCTGTTACAAATAATATCTTATTTCACTTGTAAATAATTTAAATAAGTGTTATTTTCATATTAGTTCTTATTTACTAGCTAATATTATGAGAAACAATTTACACTGCAGGTTAAAATGTTAATTAGATACGAAGGTTCTCGATGAATCAGTTAGACGATTATTCGGCTTCTCTTGATGATTTCGTTGCTAAGTTTGACGTTAATATTGTCTTCAAAATTCTATGATTTTGACATTAGATGAATAAACTTTAAAATTATTTAATAACTAATGAATTTAACTACCTTATTAATGATTAAATAGTAATTGTTTTTAATTAACTTAAGAACAATAAATAATTTTTTAGTTTCATTATGAGCACTATAAATTCATTAAGAAAGTTATTTAATATTGTTACGAAATGTTCAGGCGCGGTAAGATATCTTTCCCGCAAAGCAGGTTTAGAGTTGCCATTAAATGACAAGGGAAGGCAGGGTTGCCACATTTGGCGAGAAATCGCCCATTAGGCGACAAAATTGGCGATATGCCATGGACGGATGTAGAACCTTCTGGAACGAATTCTTACCGTTTAGCCCAGAACACAAGCCCAAAACTATATAAATCCTGCTGGTACACGGAGAGTCAGTGCGAGATAGTTAATCTCGAGTTAGTCAGTTCGTGCGGAGTCGATAGAGTTGACAGCCGGGCAGCGAGTGCCGAGTGGGTCGTTGAGTGCATCCAAAGAGTCTCTTAGTGTATCGCGGTTAGTGCATCGTCGAGAGAGTGTGTTGAGCTCCGGGAACGACTGAACCGAAGTGTCGGGAGCTGTGCTCTGTGTGTCGTCGAGTGCATCGAGAGTTGTAGCGTGGAGAGTCTCGAGAATAAGTAGAGTTCCGAGAACGACCGAGCAGAGTCGGGAGCTGTACTCTGGTGCTTTGCAGTGTAGCTGTCTCCACCGTTATTGCCTGACAGTGTGAAGGCTGTGTCGCTGATTGTTCCAGCGTGTTTATATTCGACGACTATAAAAGTGTTTTGGAGCTGTCCTGATTAATATTGGTAAATAAAGTGTGTTTTGATATTCCATCAAGTGCTGTCGTCGTTATCCACTCCAAATCCACACAAACCCTGTACGAACGTGAAGGAAGAAAATAACGTAACAACTAGTGTCAGAAAAAAAATTAACAATATTAAAGAAGAGAGGGGAATATATCAACATTTTTTGTCCACAGTTAATGTGTTCTTCGTATGGAGCTTGTCTAATATTGTTTGATGGAACTTATGAAATTGTTTTTTGCTAAGCTAAGGAATTTAAAAGCCAGATAATTCCGGAAGTTATTTTTTTCCTTGTCTTAATACAATTATATCGAAAAATTTTCCTTGTTTTTGAGCAACTTTAATTTTGCTTTGCGATTAATACACCAGCAGTTGCAGAAGCAATATCAGAATTTTTTCCTCTGTCCCATTTCCCAAATGAGATGAAAACAAATGCTGTTTTTCCCGTCATTTTATTTCATTTTTCATTATTGAAAGTGCTTTTCATGTCCCAGAAGAAAGTTCAGCATTTTATTTATTTAGAACGTTAGAAATATTTTAAATTTCTTGGACTTGAATTTTAGCCTCAGATAGTATAAGAATGAAACCTATTGAAAATAAATTGTAAACTAGCCGAACCCATTTATAACAAAATTCTTTACAACGAATTTATAGTTATAACAAATAAATTTAATGATCTAATGACTTAACCTCAGATATGTAAATTTATTTCGTAGTATAAGTATCGGGAATCTCTTTCCCTCCTCCTCTCTCTTTATTCACCTTATCAAGTATCTATAAAGAGAATCCGAAATTTAATTTTGGGCTCTTATTAGAAATTTAATTAAGTTAATTAAAACAGACTCCACGTGAAAATCCATTTTAGAACCGAAGTTATCGTAAAAATATTTTTAAGCTTTCGCCATTTAAACAGCCAGGTGGTTTGTTTTCATTTGCATTTTAGCCAATTCCTCGCAAGAGATCTTTCATTTGGTAATCAAATGCTTTTCTGTAAACAATTTTATTATACAAATATGTAGTTACACTTGATATAAAAGTTAACCTATTAACATCTATATATATATATATTTATTAATTTTAAGAAAATAAAGTGTGTGCAAGATTTCGAGAATAATTTCATTTCATTTATTTTTTAAAGATTTCATAAAAACTGGATTTGCTTGGGTGCATGATTCTTATTATTAAAGTCATTAAAGTCATTATTAAAGTCATTAAAGTCATTATTAAAGTCATTAAAGTCATTCTTTCTCATTGTCTCAGTTTTAACTTAATCTAAGTAATCGTTAGAAAAACCTTTTTATTTGGAATCGAAGGTTGTTAAATGTAAAATAAACCTCATCAAGCCGTGTTATTTAGTTCCTTGAAATTCCCTTATGTGCCAATCTGTTGGAAACATCAAGTGCAGTTTACTTCCTTCTTTGGATTATTTAATATTTCTGACTTTGAAGACATTAGTTCTGAACTTTATTGCTTATAACCATCCTTCTCTAAATTCAGCCTTGAATTTTATATCCATCAATTAGCAAATAGATTAATGACTTCCTAAACTTAAGCTGTAATTGTGACTCATAAAAGTAGCCATGTGGTGCCATAGGTTTAAAAAAATGAAAACTTTCTGAGCTAATTTTAAAAAAATATTTATTTTGTTTCAGATCCGGATGCTGAATTGCCGAAATGCAGGAAGGATGGTTCGTATGCGCCCTTACAGTGCAATAAACTCACTGATGAATGCTGGTGTGTCGACAGAAATGGAACTGTTATTGTACCTCCTTCGAAGAACATACACTCTTGTAGCAACGATGAAAATGAGGAATGATAAACTATTAAAAATAATATTTCGTAAAATGCTACAATTTTTCAACTATTTTTAAACAACATTAGACTTGATTCTGCTTTTATATGGAATTTTTAATGAGATTTTGATCTTACACAATTTACGAAAATATTTAATTTTTATGATATATTTGGATCACAGAATTTATTTTCATAAAATGCGGTTTCAATGGCTTCCTTTCAAAATTTCTATGTGTGTTTAATTCTGAAAAAATATACTTGTTAAAGAAGGTTAAAAGGAAATTTTACAGTTTTTACGTAGTTTACAGTCTATCACTTACAGTCAAATATTTCGAAAAACGAGTAATTTTGACTTCATAATGTACTAGAAACACATTTGTGCACAAAAGTGACCAAAATAAAATCTGTAGTGACAATAATAACCTAACTGGTTTTCCCTGATTCATTCTACAGAATCAATAAAATTCTACTTTTCCATTATGAAAATTTTACAATTCAGAAGTTTTGAACCTGAAGTGTTTTCGGCTGGGATGACAAATGGAATTTTAGGGAGAGCAAAAAGAATGTCTCTGAAGGGAACATTTACACAATGATTTAACTAGTATTAAACCGACATTAAACATAACATCGTTGCTACTCAGCTAGACTTTCTTACTCCAAGGAAACTAACACAAGAATTTTTCTTAAATGCATTAACTTTTCAACTTTATGCCCGGATGACATACGAATTGGCCAGTCAGAAAAGCAGTCATGCTGAAGACCTGTAGATGCATTCATGCATTACTTACCCTGAATGATTTTCCCTGTTCCACATAGTGTGAACAAAGTCAATGACAGTGATAGTTGGGATTATTCAGGGGATGCTATCTTGAATGAAGAGCCACAAGACATTTTTTAGTTAACTATCAAGTAATAAAACACACGTACAATAAGTGAAAAAATTAATCGGAAGTTTTCTGGAGATGAGAAACGCAGGATAAGTTAGAAACTTTCTTGTTTAATCGGCTATTTTGACCTTATTTAGAATAGTATGTTTTGTTGATACTATTAGTAGCACACTGACTAATGATAATAAAGTGGTTTAAAGAAGAAAAAATATTTTAATTCCATTCTTATGATGCAAATGCATGCATGATTTGTCAGAAAGCATAAATGATTAAAATCTACTTGATAAGCGCATATGAGGTGATGTCTTTTTTCACTACTTTTGCTATTCTTCAGTTAATGAAATACCATTTCCTTTACGAAGGATAATTTTCTTTATTCCTCGGTACCACTATATAAAGTTCGCTTTGAAATACATTGAATTTGGTATATGTCCTGTTTGGACATGAAAGTTTTTTTTGGTACCCAATATTTTTTGGAATACGATTCGAATTTGTTGAGTCATGCCTGCGTGTTCTACACTCGTTTACCTCTTTTGAGACAATGCTATGATTGCCCATGAGCGTCGGTACGCCTATTGCTATTATTCAGTAAACAACCGGCGTTTCGCTAGAACGCTAGAAGTAACGAGTGTTTTCGCGCTATTTCACGAAATTGTTTTGTAGTTTCCTTAACAACGAAATTTAGGAAAGGTAACGAAGAAAATGGTTGCAAAGAAGAAAAATGGAGGTGAAAAAATCCAAAGACAGTATGCGTATGCGGGACTTGGCCATACCATATGTCGAGTGCGATGGTGTCTGCGGCTGTGGAAAGAGAAGGACGCTATTAAATCGGCTCACATTGCGAAGGGATGAAATACAATACCAAACAAAGATCAGAGACGTTATTGCATAATAAAAAATTGCTTTGGATCATAAACAGTAAGAAAATATATATGTACAGCATCATTTGCAGTGCTTCATTTAGGTACATTCATGCAAGGGCATAAGCATTCCAACTATTATTGTCATTTCACCTACTACATTTGCATTTTAGTATTAAACAGTGTTATAAAAATAACAATAAGATTTTTTATAAGAATGGATTAATTATTTTTCCTTTATTTCTTACTGGAAAAGTGCGTTTGATGTACCTCCAATCTGGTACGCCAGAGAATCTGGAATGGGTTAAATACACATACCAAGGTAACACTGTATATAACCGAGGTACCGATGTATGTAACCGAGGTACACCAGCTTAGAAATAAGACTTTGTGCATTTAAGATTTCTATCTCAAATAGAAATAAGACTTTATGCTACAGGTGCCTAGCATCATAATTTCAGATGAACATATTCATAGACATGAAATATAATTTTCTTGATAATTTATGCTTCAGAATTATTGTTGGATCGTAGTTTAAAAGGATATTTGACTTTTTATACTGTATAAAGACATTATTTTAATGGAGAGACCTAGTCCAAATACAGATTTTATTTTAAGATTATGGTGGATTTGTAAATTTCTTACGAACTGTCTGGCCTTTTTGTGGCATTTAAAGTTTAAATTTTACTAACAAAATGTTATTTCATATACTTCTTTTCTTTCAGACTTTTTTCGTCATGAGGTTCGCTCATTCGAGAATTCATGTATATTTGAGGTGACAAGTAGGTTTTATTATAAAATCTGGAAAATTACAAATCTAGTTGTGTGCGAGAGTTTTGACCTGCTAGCGTTGAATCTGCCTTACCGTGTAAATTTTTTTGTGTTGGCAGTTCCAGTTTGTGTTGGCCTTGATTTAAGTAGTATAGTGGAAGAAATCTGAAAAGTTTCAGATTTTAACGATCTCCTGAAAGACTTTGTTAAGTTTTTAACTCTCTTGCTGAATTCGCAGTTTACCAATCTGCTGCTGCATTTACTTCTGCTAAGCCCCCTTTTTTTGGTGTGTTTGTGTGAATGTGTGTCCTTTTTTAGTTTTCTTATTAAGCATATTTTTCTTCGCATTTTCACCATTTACAATTCAACAGCAAAATCACAAAAATTTTGAAAGCAGCGTATATTTAGAATTCCCAATGCAGGGTTACGTGTTGCCATAACATTTTAATATTTTTTTCAGTCTTTTCTGAGTTCATCATATCTATGTTCTGTCTTCTTAGTTAATATGGCTTACATACCTCTTCTTTTTTTTTTTTTTTTTAATTATTGTTGTCTCTTTATTAGTAACGTTTTGTGTGTTAATTTTATTTATTAAATGTAACGTTTTTCGCCCTTAGGCCACATAAAATTAAGTTCAACAGCAAAATCATAAAATATTTAAAAACAGCCTATCTTTAGAATTTCCGACAGACAGTCTCGAGCCCTAAAAGTAAAAATGTTGGTATTTTTGTGTTATTGAGACCAAATCCAGAAATGCATGTATGTATGCAGTATGTATGGATGTATGTGTTTCTATATGCGTGTGCAAACATACATACATTTCTGAATCTTGTCCCGATAACAGAAGAGTACCAAAATGTTTTATTCCGTACAGTATTGCCACTGCTCGTTTTCAAACCGTTGCATATGTTAATCAAAAATTAATTAAAGATTTACAAAATATAAAATAACTAATAAAACCAATTCCAAATTCGGACTTCATACATTCGGGTGGAGGACTATGTTATTTAAAATTTGATGGCTCTTGGTACCGTCGTTTTTTCGCAATGCGAGGAATATACATACATTTATCCAGATTCTTCATTACTTAATTTCTTTAAAATTAGTACAAGATGATAATATTTAGTGGCAACAACTTGGAAAGTGATTCGCCGTTAATGGTGAGCCGACGCAAAATCCCATTTCGACATTGATAACCCCTTTTTGAGTTGATAAGGATAGTTTTGTGACGGTAAGTTGAATACTGGAACACTGGAATTTTTATAGAGGTCTGGGCGAAGCTTTTAGCCTCCAATAAGATTAAATTAAATTGTTGAAGTTATAGCAGTTGGTAAAGAAGCTCGTGTTTAAGCCAGGTCGATTTGGTTGGTAACTTTGTATATTTTAATTTAGCTTTCCGCAAGTGGTAAGGTAAAATACATTTAAAGTTGTTTTATTTCCCTGTTTGCTTGTTTTAGAGTTAGATGGTGATAATTCACCTTACAGAACCTGCGTAGTACTGTAGTTTGATCGTAAGAGCTAGTTAACTTTTTATTGAACCCACAATCTTATTTTATGAAGTTTTTTTTTTTTCTTAATGAACTCGACTTGTTTTGCCTACGTAAATTTGATAATTTATAAATTTATGAAATAAAATTTGTTTAAATAAATTGAAATGAAAATGTAATTTTAGATTTTGATATATTTGGTTTGAAAGCAACTTATCATTTGAATTTTTTGTTAAAATTATGGTTGGAATGTGAGGTTATGAGGTTTTTTTTTCGGGGGGGGGGTAGATTTTGTACTTTCATGTCAGAAACATGTGCAGCGGAATCATTAAATTTTTTGGACGTTATCTTAAATTACTTTGCTCCTCTAGGAGATATTCATCCACGTGCAATCTCGAAAGTGTTATTCTTGCGCAAGACCTTTAATTTATCATTCTCGTGGTTTGACAGATACAAGATTCTTGGAAGACTGTAATTCAGCTTGGCATAAGAACTTTAATTTGTTATGTCAAATTTACAATAGTTGCTTAATTATTCAGAGATTTAAAAGTAATGAAAGTATTTCGCAAAAATTTATATTTTTATATTACTCTTTAAGCAATATACATAATTTAAAAAATTTATTGCATATTAACTGATATATTTATAACAATATAATTCAACATAATAACTGGTTTTACGTCTGCTAATGTTATTTGTGATTAATTTTCATATGTTATGAACTTATGGAATTTTGGCAATGCATACAAAGATTGAAAGAAATTCACATTTTTACGACATTTCCTTTCCCAAAGCTTTCTGGGAATCCTGTCTAGTTGTATTGACACATAATTGGATATACTGTTTATATTGTTACGAAATGTACAGGCGCGGTGAGATGGCTTCCCTGCAAAGCAGTTTTAGGGTTGCCATAAAATAGCAAGGGAAGGCAGGGTTGCCACATTTGGCGAGAAATCTCCCTTTTGGCGACATTTGGTGGCAAAATTTGCGATATGCCATGGACGGATGGAGAACCTTCTGGAACGAATTCTTACCGGTTTAGCCCAGAATGTTCTCGAACACAAGCCGAAAGCTATATAAACCCTGTTGGTCCGCAGTCAGTCAGTGTGCGTCTCTCATCGAGTGAGAGTGTCTCAGAGAGTGTGCCTCGTCTAGCAAGCCGTGCGGAGTCAATCTAATTGACAGCCGGGCGACGAGTGCCGAGTGGGTCGTCGAGTGCACCGAAGGTGTCTCTTAGTGTATAGCGGTTAGTGCATAGTCTAGAGACCGTGTTGAGGCTCCGGGAACGACTGCACCGAAGAGTCGGGAGCCGTGCTCTGTGTGTCGTCGAGTGCATCGCGAGTTGTAGCGTGGAGAGTCTCGAGAGTACGTGGAGTTCCGAGAACGACCAAGGAGAGTCGAAAGCTGTACTCTGGTGCACTGCGGTAAAGCTGTCTCCACCGTGATAGCTTGATAACCTGAATGCTGTGTCGCTGATCGTGTCAACGTGTTTATAGTAGTTCATCGACGACTGTAAAACGTGTTTTGGAGCTGTGCTGACAATACTGGTAAATAAAGTGTGTTTCGATACTTCATCAAGTGTCGTCGTTATTCACTCCAAATCTACGAACCCCGTACGAACGTGAAGGAAGAAAATAACGTAACAACTGGTGTCAGAAATAAGAAAGAACGCAACAATATATTGAGAAAAATGCGGTAACCGTAATTTTGTGGTGGTTCGGCGATCAGACAACTCGCCCTAGAAAGCAAATTCACATTTCGGTTCCTGAGGTCTAATCCACTAAGGTCTAAGTGCGTTTTATCTCAGCGAGACGATGCTTGGCTGCTGTGTCTCAGTCCTCAGTTCGACCCTTAAGGTCACCAGATTCAAGAACATTGAGCTGCAAAGGCGCAAATAAGAGATGACGCCACAGTCACAGCTGATAGCTGTAGCAAAGCGGACTAATATAAGTACTTCAGTATTTAAATACTGTATTAGAATATAAGCGCCCTCATTTTTTTTATTATCATATACAGTATTATTACAATAACTTAGCTAATTAACCAGCTAATTTAATTATATAGAACTACATAATATCAGTTATATGGAATTATAAAGTATTAATTACATGGAATTTGTTCTATATGGGAGAACATCTTGGAAATAGAAATTTCACAGGAATCACATTTTTATGAAAAATAACGAAAATTGCACCGTCACATAATGCTAGCAGTTCTCAGTCAGAATTTCTAGTTCTTCGTGGTTCTTAATCAAAATTTCTAGCACTTCGTGGAAAGTACGACTAAATACTGTAGTCTTAGGTTCTTGTTTTCTGGCCACACATTGCAAAATAAAACCACAACTTACTTTTAGCCGAACTGGAAAAGCCTTCCTTATTCTGTATTGCCGTCTACTTGTAATCTCATGGTTTACACCAGACAAATTGCTAATATTGCGATTTTTACTACTTCATGAGCAAAATTAATTTCTTTTTTAAATTATAACAACACGTTATTTTCAGCTAATTGAGTGAATGTAAAAACGGTGCAGAGTGTGAGTTAGAAATACTGCTATGCATTTGAAATAAATGGAGTTTATTACTTTATATTGCAGCTGATAAATAATTAAATGTATATTAAAGTTGAAATACCATTTCTTCATTTCAAATAGGCAGGACCTGATTTACGTAACGGCAAACGAGGCATGTGCTCCGGCATTCTAAATCGTTCGGCATCGTTTAATATATGTAAATTTTAAGTTAATTGTTTTCAGTTTCAGATTTTCAAAATGTAAAGTTAGAATCAGCAATAAAAGTTTAAATTTCGAATTTCAGATTTTTAAGTCTTTCTTCAAAATATCATTGGAAGTCACTAGTCAATTATTGGTATTGCATTCCGACTGGCGACTGATATAGTTTATCAGATCCTCGATTTGTAAACTAAGGCTAACCTGTAAAACTAATCTCTCCTATTGTGTGACAACTGTATTTTAAACGTATGACGTCAAATGAATGTGATCATACTTTATTGTTATAGGCTTGGTCATATAATTCATTATTAAAATGATGAAAAATTTAATTGCATTATTTTGGTCTTATTTCAGCAATTTAATTAATTAAGGTTTCTAATAAAACCTGTAAGAACTCTTTATGTATTTCTTTTCATGCCAGTTTTTTATAGAAAATAAAACAAGAATCTGGTAAAAACATTGAACCTTATATTCTACAACAGATTTTAAACTGAAACCGTGAAAGCAAAACATATAAAAAGGTGAAAAGTAATTCTTATTTAAATAACTTTTAAGAGGAGGAATATTAAATTATTCAGTTATTTCAAGAAATACTGTATATAAGTGGTATCAGTTACATTGAAAAGAACTAGAACAGAAGTGCCCTCTACGAGAGATTTTGCCCCGAACCTTGCCGTTGGTAAATTTGAACCTGGAAATAGGACTAGAGTTAGCCAAGATAGCACATAACAAGCAACAGCAAATAACAGTTGTAACAAGGTAAAATTAAGTAGCTGACTGATCATGACGTTGTGAGATTGGACAATCGTGAAATTGTGTACTGATGTCATCGGCGAGTGAAAATGGTAGCAAACGACTACTTACAATAGAAAGCATCCAGATAAGAAAAATCTTCTGAATGTACTCGTAGTAGCAACGATGCAGAAGAGAACTGAGAAAGCATTAAAAAAGATCAGCATTTTTTTTTTTTTTTTTTTTTTTTTTTTTTTTTGAGGATGACGCTATTTCATTTCCGCTAGCCATAATATTGCTATCACAGGATGATATCAAACATGTAGCCCATCTTTTTTACCCACACCCATCCTGTATATATTTAGCAATATCGATAGTGTTCATCCTGTAGCTATAATAAAGGACGATTCTAACCTCATATAATTTATATCTCTATTATAAAATCTTTCTAATATATTGAAAATTTTACTTTATAAAGACAGTATAAAAAGTTAGATTTATTGTATTAACTTCCAGCCGTAAACAGATGGCATAACCTACAGAAAAACCATATATTTCCGAATATAAACTGTTGAGTCGATAGAAGATACTTTGGTCAAATATTTTGCTAAAATTCAAAACCCACATGTAAGCCTAACTTAAAATTGCTGTAAAAATTTAGTTACATAAATCGCTAAGTACGATTGATTGCTAACAAGGCTATCAAACGAACTGAAAAAAAAAAAAAAAAAAATACCAGTTCACCTTTAGCTTCCATTCGAAAAATATATGTTCGAGTTTTGTTGAATGAAAGGGCACTTTAGGAGCTAACCGCTTCTCAGTTTTCTCAACTATAAGCGCAACATTTCACGCCTTAGCAACAGCATGAAGAATTTTACTTTAATTATCAAGCTTGAAAACCATTCTTAAACAATCACAAAATTTTAAGTTCTTAGTTGCGCTGTCATTTTTCCGAGTAAACTACAATTCTTTATTTCTTCTTTATGCAGAAGGATGTCTGAACAAAAAAGAACTCCGTATTCTTCTAGTTTTGAACTTAACTGAAATTAACTGAAGTTATACCTTTTGATGAGCAATGTTATGGATTGAACTGAAGATGATATGTTCTACAAAACGAGCGATAACGATGTCAGCAGTAAAATGAAGGATGGCTGACATTCACTTGGATATATCTCCATCCCCTCGCCTTCTACAATATTTTCTACAATAACAGAGAGAATTCCTTGCCGAATAGAAATATCGTGAAATTTCTAATATACATTAGAATTAAATAGGTTAAAAATAATATTTCATCAATTATTTAATAGTGAAATTTCTAAAATATATTAGAATTAAATGCGTTAATTTAATCTTATTAGTCCAAAGGGGCAAGAAGCCCTGAAGACTATTAATTTCGTTTCGCATTTTGTGTCGAAACCTTTAAAAGGCTGTATCACTTTTTAAATCGTTGCCACCATGCTTTGTATTATATTTCAAGAAATTAAATAATGAAGAATCTGCAGAAATGTATATGTTTCTCGCATTGTGATAAAACAATGGTACCTAGAGCCATCCAATTTTGAATGACGTAATTCTACTGCGAATATGGGCATCTGGAAACGAAAATTTGAAATTTGTTTTTTTATGAATTTCATATTTTGTAAACCTTTAACGGATTTTTGATTAACAAACTCAAGGATTTCAAAGCGAGCGATGGCAATGTTGTACAGAAAAAACATTTTTATCTCCAGCGCGGGAGACTGTGTATCAGAAATTCTAAAGATATGCTCGGCTTAAAATTATTTTGCGATATTGCTCTTTAACTGAATTTTATGGTTTAAGTACGAAGAACATGATATTTAATAAATAAAGGTAACGTACAAAATGTTAAAAAAACGCCCCTTTGGACCTAATTTAAAACCTGAAACCTTTCAGATTTTTTTATCTTATAATTTTATTTTTATTATTTATTTACTTAATTTTATTTGTATTAATTATTTAATCTATAATTTCATTTTTATGATAAATTATTTGAAAATTATTTTGAAATCGCATAACATTAAAACATTTGCATAATTTTCTCCTGTTTCAACACGGAAATACATAATACATTAGCTGTGGTTCTGAATATCTAAATAACATCTGAATCTAAACTAATATGTTTCAATTATCAATGGGCAAAGAATTCACTTTTAGAATACTTTAATAATCAGTTAAGAAGTTAATAAGATAATCTGTTTAAAAATTTATATTTTTTAATATTATTTAAAGTCGATACCAAGTACCTATTTTATCTTATCTATATACAACAAGTAGTCCGTTAGTTTGCAACTGATATTCCTAAATAATGCTACAATAAAAGGCGTTTTTAACATTATTAAAACAAAAATAGAAAATGGCAAAATGCAAACTTAATTTTATTTCTTTTTTTAGATATAAAAACATATTCTTTATGAATTCGAATATTTCAGATGCAGATTATGTTTAACTGCATTGCAGGTTCCTGTTAGTTGTGGGCTCTGTAGTCCTCACTCCAGTGGTTGTGTTCACGCAATGACATTTCCCGGTCGTCGAGCAACATTGCTTTGCTTCAAATTTTCCATTGGTTGCGCATTTTGGTGTCTCACATTCAGAAGCCGCTATAAAAGAGGGAAATGAAGTAAAGTTAAACCGTTTTCGTCGTTTATTGCATTTTATAATATTATGAAGTGATAAAAGATCTTCAAGGCAATAATCAATACATGTACCAAATTACTATTTAAATTTGGCTTAAATAAAGCACATATATCCGAAATCTGCTATAACGAAAAGGTAACTTGATTCGCTATATCCGATCCGACTAGAAAAATAGATTATCTCAGACAAACGTGTAAAATCTGAACGCTGAATAAAAAAAAAATAGATTAACATTGCCACATCTACCAAAAGAAGTAAATAACAAATCTAATTTTAAAATTATCATATTTAAATAATAAATAAAATTTAACTGCAATTATTAAATTTAATTAATGGTATTTAGGATTCATTATGGGAAATTTTCTCCATTTAAAATTATTAAATGTTTCAGACACTAAGACTCCATTAAAAAAAGTTATTATATTTTTAACTTGCTCATAAGGCAGCATCAAATTAAGTTTTGTAAATGTTTTCTAATGTTTTTGCAATATTTTCTAATTATTATGCATATTTTGCCTCATGTTAATTAAGTTCATTCTACTCCAATATGTAGCGTATCATTCTTATTTTGATTAACTATGTATGTATTATTTACACATGGCAAGTATGTACTCCCCGCGATCTCCTTTTATTTAACAAGAATCGATTTTAATACGATTTTATAATAGTATTTCTTGTTTTTAACACCTTACAGCCATGTCGCACATTCAAATCATTCCAGAAGAATAACTGTTTAGTGCAATTTTTCTGTTTTATCGCATGATATCAAAGACCCCAAAGGTACTATACTGCAAGGTTTGTTCTTCGGTGACATCACTGATGCAGAAGTCTACTCAAAAGCAGCTACTGCTTTTGTCTTCATTTCTTCCCGCTTCTGTACGTCAAGTGACGTCATTCAACTTAAGCGTGGTAAAGAGACTAACTTCATTCTGTTTGCAACAGACGATTACTAAGAGTCACTTTCAAGTTACTATTGTTGAAGCTGATTTTCCTTCCCAAACATACAGACTACGAACAAAGAATTCCCGATGCTGACTGGATGAAAATTCGCAATCTACAACATTTCGAAGGAAGGAAATAATCGTATCTTTTTTCTCGCAAAGATAAAGCTAACATAAAAGCTGTTTGAAATAGTTGTTGGTCCCAAACAGATGCATGTGTGATAGCGCTTTTAGAAGTTTTGTAGCTTAATCATCTGTTCCTGGGTTCATTGCTGTATTGTATATATACTATACTTTCAGGATTGCCTGAGCGGCCGAGCAGTAAAATCGCTGGTCCCTGGCAATTTGACACGGTTTCAAATTTCGGCGAAATAACTGTTCCGTGAAAATTTTCGTGGTTTTTTTTTTTTTTTTTTTTTTTTTAAATATATAGCTTAGATATATGTCGGTTTTCCTTAAAAGGTGTCCATGAAGCCTGCCCTCCCCTCAGCCTCTCTCAGGTGGCTGCTGAGTGCTTTACCGTACTCAAATAACTCAATCCATTTTCCTCCCAGGCGACATATTTTCTTATGTATTTACATATTAATCGGTGAATCCTTGGATCAGGTTTGGTGCCATCACATTATTAAGTTTAACCGCATGTATTCGTAGGTCTAATTTTTCCGCTTAATAGCTAAAATGAAGTTTTAGATATTAAGTTTTAGGGGTAGAAGAATTTACAAATTCAAGGAATTTGAATTGGAGGAAGAAATGGTTCCGTATAAAAAGTAACCCAGATAAAGTGTGCTTACGGCGCGCCTGTTCTTAAATAAAGATTTACATTTTTGAAGATGTTGCTGTAACCCAGATAAAGTGCGCTTACGGCGCGCCTGTTCTTAAATAAAGATTTACATTTTTGAAGATGTTGCTGTAGAAGAGAAGCAGTGGCACCGCTCTAACTAGGAAGAAAAGCAGACACGATGGAATGCAGTGAGATCAAGATGAAACTTTAGTGCAGAATGAGTTAGCTTCGGTGTTTTAGATATGTTTTGATTGATTACTTTTAAGCGTCCAAATTATTATTGCTGAAGCCTTACGAAAGCATTTCTATTATTAGCGTTTATGTAAGAGTCATAAGACAGCGATTAATTTTGAAATGACGGAATTTAGAGAGAGATTTATTATAAACAGTTATTTTTTTAGGGTAGAAAGGGTATAAGGTATTTCTCCCGCCTTCGTGGTGTAGTGGTTCTGCACGCTGGGCCGGTATTCCAGAGGTCCGCGGTTCGATTTCGGCGAAGGCGATTGCTAATTTTTCATCTCTCTTGCTTCCAAAAATTCCTAATGTCTCTACAGTGGCGCCCGAACTAAAATGGTGTTGGATGATGATTCTCCTCACCCAGGATTTGGCGATTGGGTCCCTAAAAAAACCAGTCGCCTTTTAAAAGGAGTATAAGAAAGGTATTTCTCCCGCCGTCTTAGCGTGCCTTTGTGGCGTAGTGGTTCTGCACGCTGGGCAGATATACCAGAGGTCCGCGGTTCGATTCCCGGCGAAGGCCTTATTAATTTTTCATCTCTCCGGCTTCCAAAAATAATCCTAATGTCTCTACAAGGGATAGTAACTAAATTAAAATGGAGGTTCAAGGGACTATTGGAAAATAAAAGTATAGTTTGAGTTTATATATTTTTTACCTTTCATATATAACGGCATGCGATTTTAATTCAAAATATTTTAGTATTACAAAATGCAACAAAAGGCTTACAAGCTAAAAATTCACCACACCGAAAGGAAATCCAGATTTCCGGAATTGGCTTAAAAAAAGTTAGTTTGATTACTTTGGTCTGCATAAAATATGAGGGGCCACTGAGAAAGCAGAAATACGAAGACATTAATAAAAAACAAAAAAGATTACGGTCAATACTCACAGTTCTTCAATGCGTTTTCTCTGGCCAAATAGCACTCGCAGGCTTTGGTGCTTCTGGACGGCTGTGTGATGGCCTCTTCCTTATTGTAGCAAGCGCACCATTTTGGGCTGTCTTTAGTGCACTGGAGGGGAATATAATATCCTTGATCGTCACAACGGATGTCCCATTTCACCGCAGCCGTTGAAGCTTGAGAATTTCGTTTGTGCGTTTGGCAGGTAGTTTCACTTCGAATGTCTTGAGCAACTGGAAACGAAGAAACATGTTTAATATTTTGAACTTTCCACAGATACTGATACGCTTTCTACAACATGATAGTAATGTTTCCCAGTGGTATAATATTGCAGCCCGACTGCTTTACAACTGATGCTCTTCGGGCTGCCACGTGGCCATACTATACAGGGTAACTCATGAAAACGTAACTCGGTGATAATATGACAAGCTGGAAATCTACTGTCTAAACGATATATATAGAAGGAGTGAACAGGAGGGCAAAATAAACTTAAATATTGCTTTATTTGAGACCCAAGTCTTGGAGGTAAGAAGTACATCTATCTCTAATCATAAGCCGCCGGAGAGACGACACAACCATAGCCTTTGTTGTCACAAAGGCTATGGTTTCTTCCACATAGTATTGAAGCAAGCTACTTTTTTCATGTCCCACCTTGTATATGGGGGAGTGTTTATAATAAAACCATATTTACATACATACATATTTTAATTATATGCTCATGGTACAGAAATTCTATTGCATTTTCGACACATTTGAAATCTGTATTATTACATTTATTTCTGCTTGATTTCTTGAGTCAGATTAAAGTTGCATTAAAGAACTTACTTTTCGTTCTAAATTGATAGTCAAAAGTTAGGTCTCAAAACAGGCATAATGATGAAAAGATTTTTAATGGAATAAGAGAATATCAAAACAGTTTACCTAATTTTTCTAATACAGAAATGCATTTCATATTAATTCCTATTAGTGCATGCATATATCTTACGGAATGATTTATTTAGAAAAATTTGAAGATAGTATTGGTTTCTTGGAATGGAAAAACAGAGCAAACACAAAAACACATTATCTTGTCATTTTTAAAAGCACAGTACCAAAGAAAGTTTATACGATTATTAAAATAAAACAGATTAAAATAAATACATGAAGTGCTAGGCCTCCTTTTTCAAAAACAAAGGGGGGGAGGGAATTGCTCTAAATGAAAAGTTATTTTTACTGTAAATTGCTTTTAAAAATGATTGGATATTTAAAAACTTTTTAAAGTTTTTCCTAATCTCTAAGCTAAGTATACTAAGTGAAGCCCGTACATTGAATGAACGTTTTATTTAAAGTTAAATAACATCTGTTTGAATTTAGAGGTGGAAATGCTTTTAAACTACACTTAAGGTTTATGTTTATCCTATAATAACATTTACTCGAAAAAATTTAATTTTGGGTAAAGTAAAATGTAAAAAAGTATTTATTTAAAATATAAAAAGCAGTAATATAAAGAAAATATATAAAACCTCCGAATATATAGATTTACTAGCATTATACACAGAAGCGTTATTCGAAGAATTCATAATGTTACGGATTTGGTATTTAAATAGTTAATGTTAGTAGAATTATAAATTAAATTTTTTTATTCGCCGTGCAGTAAAGCGCGTGACGAATATTAATAGAAAGCTAAGCCGGAAAATTAAAAATACAGGAGCATGCGCATTTAATAAATAGATATCTCGTAATTGAACGCTCCTGCTTTTCATGAAAAATCGAGAAAATACCAGAATATGCTCGTGCACATTTAAAAGCTTATAAGAAAAACGGGATCAAAACCTCTCAATTCAGTTTTGTTTAGAAAACTGCTGTTGTTTACTGTAGCGATTTCGCGGTGAAATCGGATTAGCTTTCTTTCGTTTGAATTAAGTTCTATTGAATGTTTGAGTAGTTTAAAAGATAACTACTCTGAGATATTGCAATATTGTACGAATATCTGAGAAAATTTAAGAATTTTGCTCTATTTGTTGTGATAATAGTAAATTTGATTCTCTTTTCATCGAACTTGTGCATTCAATTTATTACGAACCCGTTCGCACGCAACAATATAATTGAATTGTTGTATTCCTGACGGTAAATTACAGTAACGTTTGTGAGACTATAATGCTAGTGAGGAAGGTTTTTTTTTTTTTTTTTTGCTAATCGTATTTAACTCAACAAAGTTTGCAAAGTTAAAAAATACTATATTGTTATAATGTTTTGATTTGTTTATATTTGATTTTTATGTATTTTTGAAATGTTCAGTATTATTTTTACTTAATTTCGTATGATAATTGTTTATTTCATTTAACTTACACTTTGCGCCTACTAATTTTGTTTGTAATTGTGTATGTTCCGCATTATGTTGCTGATCTTATAACATTTCGAGCCGACTGACTATAACTGTAAGAATAACTCAAGCAGAACCAGAAACTTAGGCTAGATACCCTCTTACCGGTCTTTGGCGGCGTTTTGCAAATTTTAACCAGCTTGGCAAAATCCAGAAATTTTCAGAAAATGTATTTTTGAAGCTCCAGGAGCGATTTTTCTTGAAGCTTTTATAAGTTGTAAGTGTGATTCCGAATCTTTGAAGTGAGACTTGAAGCTGTTTTTCTTCATACGGCAACTCGATGATGCTCATACGTATAGACCCAAACTCAGTTCTCAGGGGAAACATACATGTTTATGACTGTCTAAGCGAAAATCGGGTAAGTACCAAATTGTCCGAGAATATTTCAGTGAAGTTGTTAAAATAAGAAAAATGATGTTAGACCTTTGGTTTCTACAGACCGGTAGTCGCTCTTTTCTGAGGATGTGGTTAGTGTTGAACAGTTACATTGACATCAGTCGTGCACAAAATTAAAACCATCGTAATAATTTGGGGCTATTATGGTATGGGGAAAGGTGTAAAATCGGCAGAGCAGTCACGGCATAAATCGTGAAATTTCGTGGCCTAGGAAGTTACGTTATCAGTTTTGCGGCTAAAGATTCACATTAGTAATTTTCTAGAATTTTTTTTAATAATTAAGTAAATAAATACTTCACCAGATACTAAATAAGGCCGTTAGAGAAAAAAATCTGCTTTAAATAACTCATTAGAAGTTATCTCATTCCTCCGTGCGTGGTCTGGAGGTATAAATGGTAGCACATCCAGCTATCATTGAAGGATCCGAGCTTCCAATCCTGGTGAGGGCATAATGACTTTTCGAGCTTCCGCTCCGAAAAATAATTACAGAATTTCCAAATCCTTTCGCAGAAGTGCTATCAGTTTCTTTCTATAGGCATATGGACAATTTTAAAACTTCTGGTCTCCTATCGTTCTGTATCTTACAAAGCTTCGGTTGTGAAAACGCTTACCTTTAAAGTGAAAATCTATTACATGTTATATTAAAGATACATGAAACAATATACTATAAGTAAAAAAATGAGTCATGCGAGTAAATTTGATCTCTTTCTTTGTGTATATCATGTTACTAGGCAAGGAGCAGTGACACTAGAAATTTACTTATTTTCTTTGATCTCTTTGATTTTATTTACATACTGCTTACGTTTAAGAGTAATTTTGACGATATTCAATAATATACATACGCAGTGAAATAAATCCGAAAATCCTATATCAAACTAATTTTCTAAATATATTTCAAATTTTTAGAATTAGAAAGGATTTCCTACAAAAATATAAAAAAAATTCTTAAAAAGGGTATTACATTTTGATAAGTTATTATGGAAACAATTACACACGCTTAGATTTTAGAATAAAAATTATTAGATTTTAGAATAAAATCTAAATCACAAAAATCAATAAATGCATTTTCATTATAAATTTGTTTTTAGAAACAACACAACCCTAACGAATATGAAACAATTTATACTTACTAGCTGAAGAAACCAAGAACATAAGAGCAAATACCTGAAATGTAGAAAATGTAAAATTTTAAAAGCAAAAACGAGATGAAATTTTAATACGAAGTTCATCTACAAAGTTTAAAAACTAATTCTTTTGAAAAAATTACGAAAATTTACCAAATGTGACTTAATACGACATCTACACCTGCCTTGCCAAAAATATCGTCTGCTTATGGACATCTACTTATTCCTATTTGGTAGATTTAATATTTTACTTTGATTCTCTGAGCTGTTCCGTCATGGATTCGAAAGATGAGCAAAGAATAGCAATACTGATTTGCTATAAAGCAGTAAAAACTAAAATTTCCAGTAAAGATCAACTGATGAACTTCCTTCATTAAAAGAAGCATAATTCGCATGGAATTTGTTCTTCACGATGAACTCCCTATTTTATAAAGGTGTTTATAGACATACTACTGAAGATAATTACGAACTTTAAATTCGAAAAAATTCCACGAAATAAATGATTTTTGTTTCACAAAAATGCGAGGACATAATTCAATTCTAAAGTTTTAAGAGAAGTGAAGAAAAGAGTTTTAGTAAAAAAAAAAGCGTCTTAATTCTTGAACATTTCCTCTTATTCACCAGATTTGGCAACTACAAACTATTTTCTCTTCCCTAAAGTGAAGTCTCGTTTCAAAGGTTGATATTTGAGTAATACTGAAGACATTCAGAAAACCATAAACAAAGATTTAAACGGTACTCCAGAAGAACAACGATTTCTTCAACGCTTTCAAGCAGCTCTATGAACAAATGAATCATTGTTTAGATTTTCAATTTATATAAAGCTATGAAGCAAAAGTTTTGCTTCTTGAATTCCTGATTTTGTTCGAACGTGGTCTGAACATTTTATAGATTCGCTGTGACAACTTTCATGCGTTTTTGATTTTCTGTATTAGTGAAATTCGTAGTTTTGTTTTTAAAGATTTCATTCCAGGCAAGGACTTTAATTAGAGTAATCCTGGCTACTACAGTCTAATATAAAATTTAAAAAAAAAATGCAAAACTTATATTCGGGGGGGGGAGGAGGAGAAGTATTCATCAAACTTTTCAGTGTACCAGTGAGAAGTATTCATCAAGCTTTTCAGTGTACCGGTGAGAAGTATTCATCAAACTTTTCAGTACCGGCCGGATAATAAAACTTTCCAGTTCTTTGAAGCCATAATTATTAAAACAGTTTCTTCAGTTAATGAAATGTATTACCTGGAGGCTTTACACGCCCATAAAAATATTTCTGTTTTAGTTCACTATATAACTTCAAAGAATGTACAAGAATTTATTCATAACTGCTTCTCGTTCTGTTTTCTGTCAACAGATGGCGTTGGAGGTTTTTTATACCTGACGAGAAATTTCTATTAAAAAGTATTTTTAAATGGTAAGAATTTTTTTTTTTTTTTCAAGTGCACAGATTCAGAATATTGATTATGCATGCATATTTCATAAGGACGGAAATACTTTATCAAAATGCTTGACTATTCGCAAATTCACATACTCGTTTTTGTCCACAAGTGTGCAGTATTAAAATTACACATTTCGTTTCAATTTTGTTAATAATATTTGAAAAGAATACTTAATCATTTTTATTATGAAGTATATGAAAACACTTACCGATAAAGTTATGCCGTGCATGATGAAAGGATTTTCTTTTCTTAAAAATGGAGTAAAATGTTAAATTTCTGAAAAAATATAAAATATGTCTTAAAATATAACAGAAATATATGAGATAATCATATTTTTACAGAAAGTTATACTGTATTTAGTTATTTAAAAAAAGTCATTCACTAATTTTAATAATATTGCTTAAAAATTTTAAGAATTCGTTAAAATACTGAATAAATAAAATAAAAAATGTTTAACTAAATAATGGTAGCAGTTCTAGAGTGTCTGCAGCACATAATTTAAAAAGTGTGGTAATTCAAGTTTTACAATGAGGAACGATATTTAAATTTAAATGATAATAGCTTCAAAAATCATTCTTGACAAAAACACATTCCAAAGGGTTCTTTTGCCAAACTGTTATTTTAAAAGCGGTAAGAAGCATATTGTTGCATTTCGAAATTTTAATTAGTACGCTATCCATAAGCTGATACTGAATGAATCGGGAAGGGGGAAGTTTTAAAGAGTTTAAGGATGTCTTTGGACAATTAGGGCCAAACAACACATAGTATTTTCCGTAGTTGTCCTTATAACACAAAGGACATACTTTACATAGTTATTTAGAATATATTTACGTTATTATTCCTAAAAAAACGTGGGATTTTTTACATCACTTTCCCTATAAACAAATTAACAATGAAGAAAAAAATATTGTTAACTTGTTCGTAGGGATAATTATGTAAAATCCCATGCACGAAATTACACGTGGAAATTTTACAGCATGCATTAATGAGAAATTTATTGCATAAGAAATGTAATTAAATCTGTTGAAAATATGCATTAAACAATTAAATTGTTGATTTATAATCAAAATAAAATGCTAGTATTTTGAATGCTTATTTATATTTAAAATGTGCTTCCTAAAAAAATACAACTTTATATACTATGTATACAAGATGTCCGAAAGTAAACTTGAGCAGGCGTGTAATCTACTGCTGAAGATGTCTCGAAATTTCATTGAACATATAACAGTAAACACGTAGTTTACGAGTTACGGGACATTGTATTGGCTGATAATGAATTGTAGGAACGGCAGAGAGGAGTTATATATCGATATATACTTTTCGTACTTACAGTCAGACGTAAAGTTTCAGATCTAAGCTGTTATTATCATTCCCTCTGAGACCGCAGGAATCTGTAGCATTTACCTCATCAATGGTTCCCGAAATCCTTTTTAAATATATATTCAAGTCCTACAACATTTGTTTGACATCAGTAATTCTTTCCGTATTTTTTATAAAAACGGAACAACAGGTGTCTTCCTTTTCTCGATATTGAGGATATCCCTTTGATTAAAGATGCAAAACAGGATATCCTTTCCATTAAGTTATTATCTGGAACTGTTTAGCTAAGTAAACATAAGCACGGCGAAAAAAAATAATTTTACGAGTTGATTTCTACCATCATGAGCTATCCATACAAATTCAAAAATTAAACACAATAGGATTGTAAATTTTAATGGTACTATTCGGTTTCGAGGGCCGTAAAAAATCGCCAAACTATTGTTGATGCCAGTGCTGCCAAAAGTAATTGCGGCAACCCTAACGCAAGAAAGGAAGTATAATAGTAAATAACTATCTAAATATTGATGTTTTAATTTAGATGAAAAGTTAATTTCATATACTATTTCGCTACCGAGTTATCGCTAAAACATAATGTCATCTCGTTGGTTGTTCAACCATAATTTTCTATAATGAATGATGCCTTTTCTTTGAAAACATTTTTCGGTAAAGTGCAGAATCGCCCGCTTATTTCTTTGCCGCTTTTTACAAGGGTAAAAACAATTGGAAATTTGTCAATTTTCTTTGATTTTTTAAGTGACAATAGGTCGATGTGTACATAGATAAAGTCAAGGGTGTGCGCAGTGCCATTTTTGTGCAATTCTGGGATTTTTTTTAAAGTGAAAATAAGTCGATGTGTACATGGACACCGAGTATGTGCAATTCTCAAAAACGCGTCAAGCAGTAGGTGATTCTGCACTTTACCCAAAATTCTATCGCAGACTTTTCATCATAGGCAATTGTTAAATCCATAAGATATCAAAAAAGGAATTAAAAATTAAACTAGTATTTCAATGGCGTCTTAAGAAATATAGAACTATATAAACTTACGCCATCTGAAATCAGCGCGCGTACGCGAGATTTGGCACGCTGTTAAATGGGCGTGTGTGCTAGATTTGGCGCTTTCGCGCATACATTTTCGCTGCAATTTTTTTACGGCCCTCGAAACCGAATACTACCATTTTAATTTTGCGGAGACTGTAAAATATATTTTGAGGAAACATTGTTAAAAATCTGAGGATTCAAATGTTGTAAAGTTGCAAATGTTTAATTTCTTCAATAAATGAAACTAAAAATATTTCATACAAAGTTTTTAAGGACTATTTTCCAACAAAAGCTGACAAAATATAATTAAAATATTTATTTATATTATATCTCCTTTTGTTTTTCCTAAAATGTCGTCCACTTACACGCAGAATTTTGAATTTTGAACGCAGTTAATCGTTTGCTTTGATCCAAAGAACATCTGCTGTGACGAATTTCTAAAAGCTTAACAAAGAAAAATAATAAAGTTTTGCCGTAAAGCGAGAACTGATTTTGATATTTTCAAAGAAACTGTGACTGGAGATGAAATTTATTGCTTTTACGATACTCAGATAAAACGACAGTCATCTATTTGGCTTCATGAACTGCTGCCTACTTCACTATGGTTACAGAAATTCAAATTTCAGAAATCTCGAATAAAGACTACATTAGTGACCTTTTTTGATGGAAGGGGATAGTTTACAGAAATATGTTTGCTGCAAGAAAAAACAGTGAACTTTATGTTCTATAAAGATGTAATGTATATAATTCTGTAAAGAACGCAGCGCGTTAGCCTTGATAAAATTCAATAGAATTCATGATTTATGGTAAATGACAATGCGACAATTCCGTACTGAACAAACTTTTCTGCAAAAGAAAAATGTTTCAATTCTTAACCCCACTTGTTCACCAGATTTGGCAAATGGAGATTGTTTTTTTTTTCTCACTAAAATGAAAGCATTACTTTAATCGCATAGAAGGGATTCAGACAGATGCAAGAGAAACTTAAATAATATTAAAAAAAAGGAGTTCTGGGAAGGAATCAAGTAGCTGTCTGAACATGATAAGAGTTTTATACAGTTAGTTACATTGGTAGATAAAATGTAAGAATTTTGTTTATTTTTTTTTATTTTAGACAAACTTATTTAAAAATATTATTCACATACTGTGTGTATTAACAGGAAAAATAAAATATATTTTGAGGAAACATTGTTAAAAAAGCTGTAAGCAAGTTTCAATTAGTCAGCAACTCGAGTAATTATAAGAGACATATAAAAGAGTTCCTTAAACTTGGCTTGCCATATGATCATACAGACTCCAGCTTAACATCAGAAACCTGAAGGTAATTTCTATTCTTGAAGTATGAATGTAAGAGTTCCCTGAAACATATATTTAAGAAAGGATGATTTATTTGATTACTGAATACATTTCTGATTCCTCAATAACATCTTTTGACCGAACAGAATAGCACTAAGAAATTCATGTCAGCTATTTTTGCAAAATTCATGGATATTTACTGAATGCAGGGTATTTTTGGACACATCCCGAAACGGTACTCTACGTTCAAATGTGCCACTGTCCCATACAATCTCGAACATCTGGTCACTTCACTCTGATATAGCATCAGCGGATGCATAGGAATACCAAGTTACGAAAGAGTTGACACATCAGCCACTATCCAAAAGACTGTGGGTTATCATCTTTCAGCGTCAAACATGACAGTTAAAACATTTTTGAAATAAATAAGCTTAATAATATGTCAAAAAAGACGGAGCCATCAAGATGTTATGTAATTCCCAATACTCACTCATCTTGAAAAGATTTCTGTTTAACCATCTTCTAAATCAAATCTTAAAAAACATGGAAAATTTCCTTAATATCTCGAGCTTGTTCATAGGCAATACCTGAGATATACCTGTGAAATTTCTATTGCGAATGCTGATTTATAACATTATCTTAAAATCTGCAGTCATTTCAACAATTCAAGAAAATCCATTCTTCCTCACATTTTAACAATATGAGAATCGATCAAATATTTATTGATCGATCCATACTGTGTTGAAACATTTACCAGACTCATTGCTCATATAACAGAAAACAATTCATTATTATTTGTGTCTTAATTTAGGCAGATTTTTTTTATCTTCTCCGGACATTCGTCATCAGCAAGATGAGGAGAACAACAACAGGGTTGCTATTGTTATCCTACTGATAGCTAAAATCGACTCAATATATATTATTATCTCCCATGTCGTTCAACATCAACTGAAGATTCATGCATCAAGACCTCTACATATCGGTACATACATAATTTTGTTTTTCTAATACTAACTATTTGCAATTTGTAGCAGTGTACTAAGTGTAAATATTCTTAAAGCCAAAAGTGAGTACGTAGCTGTCAAGATGATTGCAATCTCTTCCTACAGTTCCTACGATGCCTCCTTTAATTAGGCGGTACCGGATAACTACAACTTGCTGTTATTGTCATTATCTTAAAATAAAGTTTGTCCAATATTTGCGAAAGAAACACAGGATACCGGACGATACATATTAAGATAAAAAAAATTTAAAATATTAAGATAGTAATTAAGCCATTTAAGGGGAAATATATTTTATTCCTAATAAAAGCATACTAAGATCGAATTTCAGTACAACACTGCTTTTATTAAAATATATGTGGTAAAAGTATAGGGTTCCCCTTGGCGAAATTTGGCGATTTTTGGCGGTACATGGATACCGATTTTGTGCAATTCTTTGACTAGTTATTTTGGCTTGCGAAGCGGCGATTTTTCCGCAAAAATCGCCGCTACACAAAGCCAAAATAACAAGACAAACAATTGCGCAAACTCGGTATCCATGTACACATCGACTTATTTTCACTTAAAAAAAAATCCTCGAATTGCACAAAAATGGCATTGCGCACTCCTCTGACCATGTACACGTCGACCTATTTTCATTTAAAAAAAACAATCCCCGAATTGCACAAAAATGGCATTGCTACCTCTTTTAACTTTATCCATGCACACGTCGACCTATTTGCACTTAAAAAAAAATCCGAGAATTGCACAAACTTACATTGTGCACTCCCTTTACTTTGTCCGTGTACACATCGATATATTTTCACTTAAAAAGTCTAAGGAGCACCAAATTCTACAATATAGGCAAACAAAAATACATAACCTCAATAAAATAAATTTTAAACCAAACAATAAAATAACATATAAAAGGAAAAATATGTTATACATTTAAGCACTACCAAAAACAAATATTACCATGATTACCATGATTTTCGAGTTCGCTTCGTACACCCAGAGCCACGTAAAAATCAAAATATCAATCATATTCAAATGACTTTTTTCAAACCAGGTATTTCTAATTGAACGCTTCACATAGTGACCATCTGAACCTTTCTTCCTACAAACCCATTCAAATCCATCTAAACGGTTTTTACGTTCAACTAGAGGCATATCCTTCCTACATACAGATCACTTATAATAGCTACTACGTAAACCTTCATTTACACAGCAGTCAAAGCTCTTTTCCCTTTTCGCTCCAAATTGTATAGAAACTTCAAATTAATCTTACTACATTCGGTCATTCTACTGTCTAAAGAATCAAACCAACACACGCCACAAAAACGCTTACAAAACATTCCATGATTCAAAATTTCCCAGAATCATGCACCCGATTACGTCACAATAAGGTTTCCATAACATTCAACTACTCAGGATACCATAAATGAAACAACAACTTCGCCATAATACAAGGGGTACTTTAAAGTCTACTCTACCCATATATGTAATATGGACTTACTAATACACACATCTAAGTGCAATCTCACTGAAGGAATTGTTGCAACTAGCCTATTGCCTCTTGTAGGTACAAGTCAGTATTGCTTATAGCTTAGTCTAATGTCAGGTTGTTGGTTACTGTCTGATGCCAACAAGTTTGTGTTTAGTGGCCTTGGTTGGCGGACTAAATGAAATTTATCTTGAAATTTCAGGTAAAGAATTCGCCTGTTTTGCACACGACTCGACAAGAAAAACTATTTGCTTTATTAATACTATCTTTATGTATAGAAGTTTATGTACTGTATAGATATGTTCGTAGAAGAGTACGAACCTCTCATTCAGAAGCAAGTGAAAGCGTTTGGCCTTGAAAATTCTGACGAAAACACAAAAGAATTGATACCTTACATTATTAACCCTTCTAAATTGCTTAATTCAATCCAAAACGTTCGGTCAAATAATTTTTAATCACACTCTAAAGACAAAATTGGTTGAATTGAATAAGAACATTTAACGAATATTACTTAATCGATTGGTAAAAGGCTGAAGAAACATTAGATACATCTGCAAAATATATAGATTAGAATATATTTTGCATTCAGGGATAGAACATTCAAAAATATAACTTTATCAAGAATAGTAACTTATGCACATTCAGTAAATTGTCTTCCAGTTCATTTTCAGACGTTAAATGAATTTGGTGCGTTACCTTTGGCACACCTTTGTTTAAAACTTTACATTCTTAGAATAGGTTGAATTTAAATTACAGAACTGCTTTGCCGCATTATCTTAATAAGGCTTATAATTCGGCATATTTGATCATTCAGTAGTACCGATATTCTGAAATTTCCGGATTATCGAACTTTTGCTGTGGCTTTCTTGAAAATTTAATGAATTTTATATACCAGGTGATCCAAAAGTACAGAAAAAATACAAATTCAATAATTCGAAAAGTATAGACAGTAGCACAATGAGGGTTTTACAGAAATCCATAAAATGACATTGGATTTTTTTAATAATGAAAGTTTTATTCTTGTTTATTTATAGCGGCATTGGGTATATTACGAGTATCATACATTGTATTTCTGTAATAAAGTAAGATGCAGAAAGAAAATGTTATTTAGAAGATTTTAATGATGCTAAATAATATCTACAGCTGTGCATTTACCGTTGCCCAAGATTGCATCTACTGTTTACAAAATGACATTGCCTACCTTTGTCTATATAAATATTCCCTTATAGCATAGCTGCCAACTCTGAAATACGAAAAACGAGGAGGGTTTCGCTCAGCACTACGATGCAACTTCAAAAGAATTCAAAAATAAGAAATTTCACTTAACATATGATGTATGTTTCGATTATTAAACTGGCTAAAACATGAATCTGATATAAAATATATTAATTTGATACTTTTAATTTATTATTTTTAGATTTTTAGCTTTAAGTTATGCTTTTTGGCTAATTTAATTTCATTTTTTTAATTTAGAAAATAATATTTATAAATTTCCACGGGAGGAAGAAAAGCTTTTATTTATAAAATAAATTTTAAACACGATAGAAATAGACCACGAATTAGAATTTCATATAACAGCGGGGATAAGATAAATAAAGCATCATTTGTAGGTTACCATGCACAAATATTTAGTTATAAAACATATATCAAGTCTTAAAAAGCTCTACATATCTCTTTCATGGATTAATAAAAAAAAGCAGAGTTCAACAGAGTTTAATAAACTTCAGGTTAAATTAAAATTAAATAAAAAATTACGCTGAAAAATCGCTAAAGGCGAAGAGGATTTGTCTAATCTTAATTTCGTTAAGAGATCATTCTCGCCAACTTTGCTTTTTTTTTTTAAAATTTTGTCATTAAAACTTTCTTCAGGGCATTTCTTTTTCTTTTAACGGTAGTGATCATTAATTTTCCAGGAGTTGCACTCCGGTATCACGATTAGTGATTTATCGAGGGGAGACGTGAAAATTCAGGAGTTTGCTAAGTTTACTTGGGATAACCTGCATTACAGAAGGATGAAAAATACTGTGGACTTTATGCATGTTATTAATACACGAAATCAAAAATTAAAAAAAAAATTAATTTAAATGATTTGTGTCATTTTATGAAAAGTTATTGGTAAAAATTGTTAGCTATTGGGATACATAACGCACTCATGACGTAGAAAACTTATTTTTAACTATTTTATATTTCTTATCAAGAGTTTTCAAATTGACACAAACCTTAACAAAACAACAACAACAACAACAACAACAACAACAAAAAAAAAAAAAAAGAACAGAAAAAAAGTCAGCATGTTAATAGAGAGAGAAGCCAAAACACACTAGTCAAAAGAACATTGGTTTTGATCATTGGGCAGCGATCCTGCAGCAACTTTTTAACAAAAAAATATGATTTTGCAGTAGCCTCTATCTACTTAAAATTTTGGGTTTGTAACAATCATCTTTAAAACTTTTTTTTAATTGTTTGCTTATACATAAATACATACATAATCATTCCGTCAAATATCCTGTTTATTTAAATATTATTTAAACACTCTTATAAAAATCAATTAAACAGATGAACTTGCGTAAGAAATTTTTGTTGTCATAAGTTTCTTTGGTGAGTAAGAAATTTTTGTTGTCATAAATTTCTTTGGTGAATGATGTTAAAAATGATGATTAAAAACATAACACTTTTATTTTCATATTCCTTAGGAGTGAAAAGTTTCATAAGATCTATAAATCAAAAAGCGAAGAACAGATTACCAAGTAATTACTTACCTCTTAAAGTTACGGCTAACTGGTTACGAATGACTTCGATCTACATGCGTGGCCTCGTTTTAAAGTCGATTTGTTTGGTTCATTACACGCATGACCTTTATTGACCTTCGATAAGACCTTCTTAAGAGCTTCACTCTGCATGGATTTAAATCACTTTGGCGTAAACATCGATGGAAATTATTTTCCAAGATTTTGATGTGGGATGTCGCTTTCGGCAACACAAAACTGTAATTTTGGAGAGGTTTTCTAGAAAACAAAATGTTTCAGATACCAGATGTTCCGAGTAAAAAACAATGACGTCGAGAGAGAGATGTAAAAGTAGTATACGTGCCTTAAATTTTAATCTGTCTGGATATGATTATTTTGTTTTTCTTGATGTGATCTTATGTCCTTCGTACTGCAACATAATGAAGGAGTTTCAGGAATACATAGGTCTGTTAAGCTCTTCCATTCTTCATCATTCATCGCTTTTATCTGAATTACATTCAATTTAGAGGCAGATACAATAACCTATTCTTTATAGAGGCTGACAGAAATTCCTGTAGACCTATACAGACAGAGTAACTGTAGAGAAATGCTATAAAAATCTATAGAAATTTCATAAAGCTTTGAATTTCATAGAAACATAATTCTATAGGAATGCTTCTTGTCAAAAATCTCATAGAACTTTAGTAAAGAATGCAGAATGATATTCTATAAAAATCTGCAAAGTTTTCAAACTCCAATCGGCCTAAATTTTCAGTTTGTGAGGTACTAAACGGAGCATTGAAGAGATAAAAGAAAACTTTATATTCATAAGTTTTGAATAATTTTTGAATGTAAATTCTTGCTTTTTGATTTTTTTAAATATATTCTTTTAATTAAGACATGTTGTTTGACTTCTGAATTAGTATATTCTTTTAAGTTTAATTTTTCCTAGCTTCGAAATTTATACGACATTTATGCAATTTTTTGTACAGTGTTGTTTTTAAAAATAAAAATTTAAATTTTGTAAAAGGGAAAACTGCATCCAGATAATAAAATTAATTTAAAAGAATAAATTTATGCTGTTCATTATAAAATTTGAATTTTTGAAAGTAATGTTTTTAATTATTGTATATGTATTCCTGATAAAGAAATGGTTTCTTAATTTTAATTAAATTATTATTTAAAATGATCGATTTGAACAATTCTCAAGTAGAAATGAATGGAGCTAAGAGACAAAGCATAAAAGAAAATATCTCTGAAAAACAGTTAGTCGACACATTTTTGAAAGGAGATTCCCTCCCCCCCCCAAAAAAAAACGTATCATCATTTTTATCTTCCTCATCACTTTCCACTATCCTCTGTCACTAATACGGCAGAATTAAAATTTTTGTTTATTTTAGCTATTTATTGATTTACGTATTATCTTATATGTAACAATTTCGTTTTGTTTTGTGATGCGAACTTGTGCATAAATTATTATTGCAAATATTTAAATTCCACCTGGTGAAGAAATGGATTAATCCATTTTGTATCAATTCCCAAAAAAAAAAAAAAAAAAAAAAAAAAGTTTCGGTTTACGAACATTTCCGATGAGGAAAGGCTTTCAAGAATAAATTAAGTTCGTGAACCGAAAGTTCACAGCATTTAATTTTCTTAAAATAATTAAATTTGTTTGTTTTTCTGCCTTTTTGCTGATATACGGAGGGATATACATTTTTAAAACGATTATTTCCATTTATCTCCTAAGTAGTTTTCAAATAGGGTTGTACAGATTGTTCTGGCTGAGCCACATCCTTCAGCAAAAGCTGGTAAACATTACGTTTGTTAGTCTTTTCAAGTTGTAAATCTTGGTTTATTATTTTATTTATTGTTGCTATAGGTGTATTTAAAGACTTCGGAATTGATTTCTGCATCAGCGGATCTTCTAGTTTCACCAACGATTTAACGACTTAACTGGAAACATTAGATCTTTTTCGGATGTTCGTTACGAGTCTTCTTTCCATGTAGAAGTAATGACTGGTGGTTTTTCCCTTTCCGATTAGTGATGTTGCTTGTTTTGCCTTTCGAAATTTTATTACCTTGCATTTCACAACGTTTGTGAATTACGGTATAGGAATATCTCTCTTCGGAAAGCGCAGAAACATATCATTCAATTCACAGCTAATTTACATGCGCCATCTCAAAAGAAGAATAACCTTAAAAGTAGCAAAACGATATTTCTAATTTTGAATAATAAGCTGTTGCCAGAAATTTTTATTCCTAAGCACTGGATTTTTAAAATTCTTAATCGAAATCGTTCTAAAATGCTTTCCGAAGAGAAATATCCCTATACCATAATTCACAAACGTTGTGAAATGCAAGGTAATAAAATTTCGAAGGGCAAAACAAGCAACATCACTAATTGGAAAGGGAAAAACCACCAGTCATTACTTCTACCTGGAAAGAAGACTCGTAATTAGTCTTAAGAACCAAGCTAGAGTGAAAGGGTATTGTACGGAGAAAATGTTATGCAGGTGTTCTTTCTCGTCTAATCGTAGGGCAACATTGGGCTATAAAAGTAACATTATACAAGCGGTTTTTGTATCTTATTAGCAATAACCTAAATACTCTATATCCTTTTAATTTATTTTTTAATGGTGAGATATACAGCGACTTTAACACTTCGAAGAAATTGTTGTAGCTTTATGTGAATTTCATATTCTTGGAAATCTAAAATTGTTTTTATTAGACTTGTAGGAAGTATACTTTGCAAGATTTATGTCAGTGATCCGGTCAAAATAAGTACAGCTACATCTAGAGTAAACCTTTAATTTATTAAAGAAGAGTAAGAATCCTTCATTCAGCAACAACTGATGTGGGAACAATATCACAGTAAGATTTCTTTCGTTTTTCTTTTCTTCCCTTCCCCCCCCCTTTTTTTTAGTATGTGTGCATGTTTTTGGTATGTGTTCTCCGTTCTGAACTTTATATCGTTTTGATCATCTTATCGTTCTGAACTGCATATCATTCTGATCACACAGTCACATTTTCACATCAAATCTGTTTCCGCGAAAGTCAGATTTCAGTTTGGAAAATCGGTTAGTAATCATTTGGAGCTAAATCTATGCGGTAAAGGCCCTTTGAACCCCCACTACTCTTTTTGAATTGTATCGACGAGTCGACGAGTTCTGCTTTGAATTGCTAAAAAAAAATAAGAGTCTGCATCTTGCAGACACTTTATTCATGCGAAATATTCATGTACGTAGTTTGGGATGTTTCCAAAACTCTGGGAACTGAGTTTTCGTTCAGTTCCTACAACTTATATAGGCAACGCTATTGGCCTGTGACAAAACTTGACATGTTTATGCTGCTATCTCGTGCAACACTGTTTAGTCCAGTTGTTTGCCCGATACAGGTGCATTTTTGTAGCACGGTCTTCGCAACCAAGGAAACAATCATTTTCTTTTTGTTGAAAGAGGGTGGGAAAAACTTCAAAAATTATTCTGCATCTGCAAGGAGTATTATGTATACCACATTTAGAAGGAAAAAAAACAGAGGGGGGGTCGATTTAAAAGAGCGTAATTATGCCGTAAGGAGAGAGAGGGGGGAGATATCAAAACATCAAGAAAGGTCTTTGAGGACTATTTTAAAAGTTAGATTTTTCGTTAGGATAAGTGTTTAAACGGAGATTACTCTGAAAAACTGATGAAATAAAAAAATTATATAAATTCAAATAATTTAAAAAAAGCATTCTACTTAGAATTACAAAAACAATTATTTTAGGTGGATCCAATATTGTTGCTGTCACCTTGAGATTTAATCTCCTTATTACTCAATCTTTTCTCAAGGATATACGCAATAATTTTTGTTCCCAAGGCCTCCAATGATCGACCTTCACGAGAAACTTCCTCTACAGATTCTCAGCCCACACGAAATTATTTTACCGATGCTTTTACTGGAAATAAGATGGAGACGAATCACTATATCCATGATGCAAGCGTCGTTTTATTTCTAACTTAAATTACAAAACAATATTTAATTTTTATACATTTTTAGAACTGAGAAGTAAATTATATCATTCAATAAACATAAAAAAGAGCGCAGATCATTTCACTAATAAACCTTCAAACTGCCGCCCAACCGATATAGTGGTTAGCGCCGCTGACTGCCGCGCCGAAGGGCTTCGGTTCGAATTCCGGAGAAGGCATGGATGTTTGCAAATGTATAGTGTCCGTGAGGCATGGGGGCACTTTAAATATGCGGCGAGCCGAAAGTCCTCTCGATAGGTTGATGGTAGGAGAAGACGGGTGGGAGACCCTCTGATTCCACCCCGGAGTGCTCTTCATCAAAATTGGGGATGAAACTGAGCTAAATCGCACTGTCACCTGTAAGGTGCTCAAGGCTGTTGCCAACGACAGGCGTATCTTCAGCTCCTTGACACGAGAAATTTTGTGGGCCTGGGTTGACTATAGGTCAGACAAGTGGGCATTAGTCAACAACAACAAACCTTCAAATTTATTAATTTAATATTGCCTCTATCGACGGAGAAATCTATTGCTTACTAATTTTTTATATGTGAGGCCGGGGACTATGGGATTTATCAAAGTAGATTGTTGGCTTGGTACTTGTATCCCCTCACAGGGACCCTCAGCATCAAATTTATTGTGTGATAACGCGTCTTCAATGACCTTCATTTACTCTGGGCTAGACATTTCGCGTTCCGTGTCGTTTTTAAAGACTAAACTACCAGGTTTATAGTTCATGCACCGTCATTAACGACTTCGAGTAGACGGGTAACGAATGAGCAGAAGTCTGGCATCATTGTCTTTAATACATTATACTATTCTTTAATACTATTTTCCACCCTTTATTCTGAATATTGATTCAGCTTGCGTAACCAAATAAATTCATTCACCAGATTAAACACATTAAAAATGCAGAATAGTTGTAAGAATATTTTTCTGTCCATTATGGTATGGATTATTCCTCGTTCCTGGATTTTCTTTTAAACTACCTTCAGATTAATTATGATTTTGGATTAACCGTGGATGTCTTTCCCGGTGTTACCGCTTTTAATCGGGAGTCGATAGTCCACAGCTAATAATTATAAGATAATTTAGGGTTCTAAGAATTAAATTATCGAGACTTATGAGAAAAGCAATCGAAAGATTTCGGAGAATTTCTTTCAGTCACCACACGTACATTTTATTTTCAGAATTTCCTCGGAATATTTGCCGGAGTCTGTTCAAACAACTTTTAACAAGTTTGGTTTATTTATCGTTCGCATAACCACTATTAAGATAAACGAATTTGTAATGAATTGAGCGATCGAACAATAATTTGTGGATAAGATTTAGGTATGAATAATTAAATTAGGATTAATGAAAGTGAAATACTTCTAAGATTAGGATTTTTCCCATGTGTTATGATACCGAATAACAAGATTTCACATATTTTTATTTCAGCAATTCCAGATGCTATTCCGTATAGTTTTTCTGTTCTTCTGATTTTAAATCTAGGTTCTCTTGTCGAGCTTAATCTTTAGTAATCAAATTATTATTTTATTTAAAATATCCTGATTTTGAATGCATAAGCTATAACAATTAGTGATGCTGTTTGTAATTCTAGCGCTTTTTCTTCTACATTTTCTAACTGTCACACTTCAAACAGTAATCGTTTAATGTTTTTATGTTCACTTCTTTGTTATATTGTATTTATACCCAGTGTGTCTACAAATGTTTCAAATTAAACTTTTTAAAAAATTTCCAGCAAACCTCTCAAGCGCGTTAGACTTGTATAAAACCTTTAATTCAATAACTCCTTTCTATAGCACGACAGTTCACTGTTGCACATTTCCATCATCATCCATCCATCATCATTTCCATCGTCATGTAATTTCTGGCAAAGAAAAGCCTCACAATTCTCACCCATTTCCCTTATAAACCGCATTTGGCATCTGTAGACTGTTTTTTCTTCCCTAAAGTTTCATTCCAAAGGTTATTGTTTTAATAACATTGAGTAGTTTAACAATATTGAATACCACTGAGAGTGGTATTGGCGATGATATTCCACAAGATCGTTCCTATGTTCGACCCTTGTGGAGCGCAGTTATTGAAATCTTGTGTAATGTAGACTCCATCCCTTTTATAAGTAACTTTTCTATTGTGCAGGAAGCTGCTGATAAGTCGAAATAAACTCTTCAGATAATTAAGTTGTCGAAGCTAGTCTTTCAGTGCCAGCCACCAAAGCTGGTTGAAGGCGCAGACCCAGTTCAGCGAGATAACGCATCCGTGCAGTCTATTCTGTTTATTTTGCAAGAGTTGTTTTGTAGGTTCTCTAGTGTGTCTATGGTTTTGTTGCCTCACTATGCCTTTGGTGAAATCGAATTGGGCATTGTTTAATAAGCAGCTGTTTTCTAGGTGGAACGTCAGTCTTTAAGTCATTAAAACCACTTAACTGTTTTGCCCGAACACCGTTCGTGTGCCTCGAAAAGGGACTTTTTGATTTGTCCGTACACCATTCGGGCAATGTGTACATCAGTCCACTGATTTTTCCGGCTTTTTCACATTTTTTACTTCGTAGTGCTCCTAATAGATGTCTCTAGTATTCCAGAAGAGATTGCATTGTAAAATCAGTTCATGGATGGATCAAGGACTGAATTATGTTGTGTTTCACCACATTGAGACCAAGGGGCCTCAAGCATTTCCTAAGCCGCATCGGCTATCGCCTGAAATCCTCATGACTGCTCGCCAGACATTTGAGTTTCTCTTGGCACAGGGTGTAGCATTTTCGTTAAAAAGTGCTTCGTCAAGCCCCCTTCACATAGTTAAAAACCAAATGGCGCATGGTGCTCCTGCAGTGATTAGGGTTGCTTGAATGCCATCACTGTTTCGGATCTTTGCTCCATCATACCTATGACTATACACAAGTATTTTACAATGAAGGAGTATTTCCTTTTTTTAGATTCAGTTTGCGTATATCACCAGATACCTGTTAATCCAATGGAATTTGAAAAAGCTGCTGTAGAAACCCCATTCGGTTTATTTGAATTTCTGCTTACGCCATTTGTATCCGGTAACGTAAGGCAAACTTCTTAATACATAGGTTGCTAGGTGGACTAGATTTTTATATACTGTGTTCGGATGATATTCTAATAGCTTCGTCAAATAAGAAGGAACACGAAAGCCATCTTAGGCGAGTTTTACATCGACTCAAACAGCATAGATTGAAACTAAACCCAGCTAAATGTGTTCTAAGAAAATCCTCTGGAGCCTTTTGGGAATGCCTTAAAACTGCTCCCGGAAACACTCAATCAATAGCCGAAACTCCAAACCTGAAACTATTATAGATTTACAACGTGTTTTGGCAATGCTTAGTTTCCACATTCGTTTCATCCCAAACACTGCCAAAACCCAAGCTCCCTTGCATGAACTGCTAAAAAAATGACAAACAACGCCTGGTTCCTTCGGTCGAAACTTTAACGCAAGCACTTGAAGCATGTAAATATGATCTTATGAAGTTGGCAACTCCAGCTTACCATGCTGATCATCAACAACTATCTCTAACGGCCGATGCTTCTATCGATTCTACACTCATGTCCATAAATTAAGGATAATTTGGAGTCACGCGTAAATCGAACTCTGAAATAAATATATCACCTGTAAAATCACTGCACACATCTTCAAGAATCATATGCAAATTTCAGGAAGTAACCAGATGACACCGATGGTACGTCACAAAGACGAGAGTGTAAGAGAATGATATACAAGGAATACAGGCAAAGAAGTAAAATTGTTCGCAGCGCTTTATAAGCATTTCAGTGCAATAACCGAATAGTTATGACACAAAGGACGCATTTGGATGATTTTTTACGTGGTAGAATTATCGGCCGTCTGGAATGTGGGCGTACCCAAATGGAAGTATCAAACGAACTTGGAATTGCCCAGAGTGTCATCTCCAGGTTTTGGCAACGATTCCAAGATGATGGTAATGTGAGTAGACGTTACAGTACAGGTCGCCCCAGAGTTACAACGCCGAATGAGGACCGGTATTTGGCAGTTACTGCCAAAAAAAAAAAAAAAAAAAAAAAAAAACAGGCGGAGCACTCAGACCTGTCTCGTCAGCTCTCTTCAGCCACTGCAACGACAATTTCAAGGCAGACCGTGTACAGACGCTTAGGGCAGATTGGTCTATATGCTTGTAGACCTGCCAGATACGTTCCACTTACTGCAACTCACTGTCGTCTGCGTTACTGTCGTGCGTGGTTAGCCTGGAGTAGAAAGCATGCATTGTAGACACTGCAACAGTGGGCTTGTGTGATGTTTTCCGACGAATCCATTTTTAACTTGCAGTCTGATTCTCGCCGGACTTTCATATGGAGAGTTCCAGGTACCCGTTACCACCAAGAAAACATCATTGAATGACACCGTTAGAGTGGTGCAGGAGTGCTCGTTTGGGGTGGAATTATTCTGGGTTCCAGAACTGACCTGCATGTTCAAATTGGAACCATGACAAGCCAAATCTATCGGGACGTCACTCTGGAACAACATGTACGTTTGTTTCGGGGCGCCATGGGCGCACAATTTGTGTTATGGATGACAACGCCCGTACTCACCGTGCAAACATCGTAAGCGAATGCCTTCAATCGGAGGATATCACCCGTATGGACTGGCCAGCATTCTCACCGGACTTGAATCTAGTAGAGCACGTGTGGGACATGCTTGGCCGACGAGTTGCAGCCCGTCAACCTCCTCCTACATGTGTACCGGAACTTCGGAGAGCATTGCTTTTTGAGTGGCGTAATATCCCCCAAGTTCAGATCGATAATTTGATTCTCAGCATGCCTAGGCATTGTACGGACTGTATTGCATCATCTGGGAGACATACAATGTATTAACAATCATACCAACCATGTAATATTGGTTTTTTGTAAATAGGGTTTTTTTTGTGTAATTTGCTCCTGGGAGAAAATATCGCTAATTCTTTTAATAATATCAAACATATAGCATCTTTTTTTGCTCTTTACCTTTTGTTTAATAAATAAGCTTTACAAATAAGTCACATTTGTTTTGCTTCTAACTCTTCCTTTGCCTGATTTTGCATTATCCTTAATTTATGGACATGAGTGTATATTAAATGGTAAAGACTTGCGACCTCTTGCATTCTTTTCGTGTAAATTGATAGTTGATAGTTGACGGGGGACGTGTGCACCATCTCTTTACCGTAATGGTTAATTGGCATATGCAACACGTCCACCTCTATCTTGAGCCAGATGGACCACACAGGCGCCTCGCACCATACACCGAAACCCAGCGACCAGGCCATCCAGGTGGCAGTCCAAAAGACCAAAGAAGCCCCCAGAAGCATGTTCACACCAACCGCCCGGGCCTAGTATTTATTGAGTCAAAGTTCAACAAATACATGGCCAGACAAGGGCTCAAAAAAATAGATAAATAAAGGGTACATTTGAAGTTTTGACAAAGCATAAGATTACAAAGGTGCAAGTGCCAGTTTTGAATAAATACTAGAATCACATAGACATAATTAGAACAAAACACATACAGATAGCGATAACAATAGAAAACCAAAAGAGTAAACACCATTACAAAACTACTACTGCTACATACTACAATACTACAAAACTACTACTAGAATACTTACAAACAGTACTATAAACTGATACAATGCTAAATATTACAAAACTGCTACTGCTGCTACATACTAGGCTGATAATAATGCTGATAGTATGATATCGATGATGTAATGATCTTAATACTGATGGTAAGTTCAATACAATAGTTAGTGTACAAAGCAAGGATACAATACATAAATACATTATGCAACTATATAAATACCAATGCAAGGTAAAGAGGATACATTATACAACTATATATACACGCATACACACATATATACATACATACACATATACAGATATGTACTAATACAAGGTAAAACGATACTAATGATTCTGTACGAGATGCAAGACAAGATAGATAATTCAATATAAGATCAATAAGCCATATTGTTCAATACAATAGTTAATGCAAAGTTTATAAAACACTATTTATATTACTATACCAACTGTATATTTCCTATATTAGTGCAATTTTATACGACGCATATCTATACGATGCTCACAATTTAATATATATTACACAGTACTGTATTGCAGGGAACTTATAATTCAATTTTATACAAGATGATACATATCTATACTATGCTCCCAATTTAATGTATATATTATATAATACATTATACAGTACAATATGATTTACAACTAATACGTAAGATAATGGATGCTATATCATTCAATTACAAAAGTTAATGCAAAATTAATGATACATTATTTATATTACGATACCAACTACACATTTCCTGTATTGCAGGGGACTTATAGTGCAATTTTATTATGTATACGATACTCACAACATTGCAATTTCATATAAGATGATACACATCCATACATAGCTCACAATTTAATATATATATTATACAATACGGTTATACGATATAATATAATGTACTGCAAATACGTAAGATATGTGATACAATAGGTAAATTAACATGCTTACAGGGTTAGCATACAAGACACAACAATAGGTACAATACAATACTAAGAGTAAATAAATAGAGTATGTGACAGTATATAGACAAATGCAATGTAGAAAAATACATATTGTCAAGTAATTGGTAATAATTCTATGCAATATGCAATACAAGACATATGATACAGTATAAAATCGATAAGCTACGTCTATCATACTATTTATAATTTAATGGAATATTTAAAGCAAAAGAGACCAGAATACTACTTTAACTTTCATACAGTATTTTAACACAATTGCTAGTTCAGTAAAATAATTAATACAATATTTAATTCAATACGTATCTCAGGGTATAAAAAGAAGTGCAATATATATATTCTTAATAGTATGATGCCTATAAGGCAATGTTCTTAATAACTAAAGCGAATTAAATGCAATACTTTATATACAATACACAAAAGCAACACTTCAGTACAATACTGAGGATAAAAAGACATATTTTGCAACAGTATATATATACAAATGCAATGTATAAAAATACCTATGATCAATTCAATATTATTAATTCTGTGCAATATGCGATACAATGCAACAATATAGTTATACCAATATAATGTATAAAAACTACTTATGATCAATTCAATATTAATAATTCTGTGCAATATGCAAAACACGACATATAATTCAATATAATCAATAAACTAAATCTAAAATCTAAAGTCTAAAATTCTGCATGTAATTCAATAAAATAGTTAACGCCAAGTTGAATCAAGACTACTTATAACGTTATGCTAATAATCCAGTTTCTGTATTGCAAAGAATTTAATTTACAGTTCCATACTAAAGCATACATAGCGATACGATGTTCATAATTTCAATATGTTGCATCACATATTCTTAGGGTAGAGCTTATAACTCAACATAATATTGCATAACTACCAACTTAATACAATAATTAATGCAAGAATTAAAATAATAAGTAAATTAAGTTAATAGACTAGTTAGAATATAATGCAGTACTTAGAGTGCAAATATTGTATATTGTAATTATAATGAAATATGATACAATGCTAATAGTTTGATACAATAGTTATTACAATGCTCGATACAATATTTTTGATATATAACCAGATTAGAATACTTAATATGTAGCTTGTAATTCAGTAAGATAGTAATACCATATGTATAGTTTGAGGTTGCGAGTATAATACTTATTGTGCAATATCTTATAGTGCATTTAAAATACAATACAATTTTTAATAATATTTGTAACAATACTGGGACTATTAAAAAGAAAGAATATAGTTATAATATGTAAATAGACAAGAATGCAACTGGAGTGTACAAAAATACAATTGTATTATGAAAACACTATGTAAACAGACAAGAATGCAACTGGAGTGTACAAGAATACAGTTGTATTATGAAAACAGGAAAAAACCATTAACATTAGACAACCTGACATAGATCAGATCCATAACTGTGGAGAATGTCCATAATTTTTGAGAGTTTTCTGATAAGGTACTTCTGCTTAATTAAAAGTTTACTAAATGCTAGTTGATTATCCACAGGGAAAGGAATGTGAAATTCCTCCGTTAACGGGCATGTAGTAATATAATGTTCAGGTATGCCTAGAGTTCCGCAGACACAATATTCACTATTTGCAATTCCATGCTTGTAAAAGTAGCTTGGAAATGGACCATGCCCCGAAATATATCTTACTAGTTGATGATTTGTTATCTGACGACATTGATCCACATACGTAATATGATTGTACGTTCGTCGACCAGTTTCATCAGTATCCCATTCTAGTTGCCATTGGGATATAACTTTTAAAAGAAGAGCTCGTTTTAAGTGAGATGTTGGCCACTTAAGAATCACTTCTTCAGCCTCGGCATCGGTATTTTCGGCAGCTGATTTGGCTAACTTATCTGCCAAAGTATTACCATGATCCCCAGCATGGCCCTTAGTCCAAGCTAGCGTGATGTTATTTCCCACTTGATTACGAAGTTCACATTGGATGTCCGAGATAAGCGAAGAAGAATGTCTGGGGTTTTGAATCG
Source organism: Stegodyphus dumicola (assembly GCF_044657685.1). Classification (NCBI taxonomy): domain Eukaryota; kingdom Metazoa; phylum Arthropoda; class Arachnida; order Araneae; family Eresidae; genus Stegodyphus; species Stegodyphus dumicola. Next base: position 117,987,848 of record NC_140770.1, on the reverse strand, counting down.
CTTGAAGCGACGAAAGACTATCAGTGATAATTATTGCCTCCATAGCACCACTTGTTTTACAGTGTTGAACTGCTTTGAGGATGGCTAGGGCCTCCGCTTGAAATACACTATTATTTCCATGGAGATGACCCAGCCACTGATAAATTGACTGACCATTATGAAAAGCTACAAGGGCACAGCCTGTCTGTTGATCTATTTTAGATCCATCAGCGTAATATTGAATGCTTGGGATAGGTGGCAGTGTTACGTCCTTAAGGAAAATCCGAAGTCCTGTTCCTTGAAGGACTGGATGCACATCCAAATGTTGTGAGAGTTGTTCATAGTGCAATGGTGTGAAAAGTTCATCAAATAGGATGAAAGGTTTTTTCGAAACCTTGACGGATTGTATTGCTGCTTCCTGCAGAATACGTAGATGAAGAGGGATCAGTCCCGCCATGACATTTAATGCACTGGATGAGGTAGTACGAAACGCCCTAGTTATCTGTAAGGCAAATTGACGCTGGAGACTTTGCAAGTGGCGCACTTTGCGACCCTGCATGGGTTCAGCCCATATAGCAGCCGCATAGGTGACCATTCTCTCGATAACGGTGAGATAAAGAACCTTTTGTATATAGGGACTAATTCCCCATCCACGACCCTGCATTTGACGCAATTTACATGCAATTATAACAGTTCGTCTCTTTAGTTCCAAAACATGCGGCATCCAGTTCAGTTTCTCGTCAAAGATAACGCCGAGAAATTTGAGCTGCGGTTTGATAGGTATACGTGTACCATGAATGGTGATTCGAGGCCGTCGAACCAAAGATCCTCCTTTTTTAGGGATTAATAAAATTTGCGATATTGGTTCGGAAATTGTTAATTTAATTCTGGAACATAAGTTATAAAAGAGATCACAGGTTTCAATAGCATTTCTTTGCAACTCTTCTCGAGTTCGTCCTTGAATGATAAAAACTGTATCATCTGCATACGCATATGCCCGGGTATGTGCTGGCCAGTTTGCGGCAATAACAGAATTAAATGTTATATTCCATAAATCAGGGCCAGCACAAGAACCCTGCGGACAGCCTCTGTTTTGTTGTCTTGTAATAATGCCATGATTAGTGGAGTAGATAATTTTTCTTTCCGACAAGTAACTTTGAAATGCAAGAAATAAATTCTGAGGACAATCAGCTTGTCGAAGTGCCTCCAGTATTGCAGGCCACCACAGTGAGTCAAAAGCATTCTTAAGATCTATACTGATGAAAGCACTGTGGTGACCATTGTTGCGATTACGATGTATATCTTCTGTAATTTTTGATAATACTTGTAGGGTAGACCTACCTGGTCTAAAGCCATATTGGTGATCACTTAAAAAGTGAATTTTGTGAAGATAATGTTTTAAACGGTAGACAATAATTCTTTCATAAACTTTCCCCAGAGCAGATAATAGACATATAGGTCGATAAGATGTGGATAATTGCGGATCTTTGCCTTTTTTGAGAAAAAGAACCACTCTTCCAGCTTTGAAGATACGAGGAAATACACCATTAAGAAATAACTTATTAAAATAATCACAGAAAAAGAAGATGTGGGAATTAATGATTACACGAATAATAGAATAGTCAATCCCGTCGGGGCCTGGGGCCCGTTTTTTTGGAATACTTCGAAGAGTGGTTTTAATTTCTGTAATTGTAATCTGTGGATCATCCTCTGTGTTAGGAATAGAAGTTTGCTGCCTAATTGACAAGTGCTCTGGGGAGTCATCTGTAATATCATCCTGAGGAAGAACTGATGCTAGAATATCATTAATAGTATTTTCTATTGGGCTAGACCCAGCAAGTGATGATTCTGAAAGATACGTTGATGCAGGCTGGAAAACTTATCTCGAGCGATCTTATAGGGTAAGCCAAATATTTCTCTATTTGATGTGCAGTATTTTCTCCAAGCTTCTATTTTGCTCTGCATAATCATCCGTTTATACAGAGCACGCTCTCTTTGAAAAACTTGAAGAGTATTAGATGTTATTCCATTGCGTCGTTCAGATTTTAATCGTCGCCTAAGCGCACGACACTTCCGCTGCTGTATGCGAAGATCAGAGTTCCACCAATGTAAAGTATGGAGCTGCTTGGTAGTTCGCTTTGGAAGTATTTCGTGACAAATATCTTGAAGATTTTGCATTAAGGACTCTGAAAAACGTTCAATATCTTCAGATATGGTTAAAGAGTTGATTTGGTGACGAAGACGATTAAGAGTTCCACGAACTTTTCGACTAAACTGATTAATTTTCCTGCCAGGAAGATTATAACGAGGTAAGATAGGTAAAGAACTATGTTGTGTTACTTCAAAAGTGATATATTTATGGTCAGATAATGAAATCTCATCTCTGACCGTCCAATTACTTGTTACGTGAGAGGTATTGGCGGATATAAAGGTCAGGTCCGGCCAACCCACAGCATATAGTCTGTCGAAAGTAGGAATTGTATTCGTGGCATTGAGTAATACATAATTTTTAGAAGATAAGAAGTCTTCTAACAGACGGCCTTTGGGGTCTGTTGTTCGATAGCCCCAAGCAACAGAGTGAGCGTTAAAATCGCCGCTGATAATCTGATGTTTATTACCAAGAACTCTTGTATAGTGTTCCAGGAAAGAGATTGTAGTGCTGATATCATCTGAGGGACTGGAGTAGATCGAAAATAATGCTATAGTAAAATTTTCTAATTCTAATAAAAGTGCTACTTGATCTTTAGTAATAGTAATAATTGATGGAGAGAATTGAGGGTTACAATTAATTATTGCTGAGCGTGGAGAATCTTCTGAATTTTCTTGATGATATACAGTCCATAATAAAGGAAAACCAACCACTTTGCCATGTCTAGTATATGGCTCTTGAACGAGAAGAAAATCAATTTTGTTGCTTAACGCAAACTCTATTGCCTGGGCAGTTGCAACTTGAGCTTTCTGAAGATTAATTTGCAAGAATTTGATGTTAGGAACAGAATTACATGAAACATTATACTAGGCATCTCTACTCATAGGTGGTGATGCTTCGGATTCTGTCAATATTACTTTGGTAGCAGTAACAGGTGTTGGAGTTTGCTGGGTGGTCAATCGGGACTTGATATCTGCTGCCGTTGTTATAATCGATGCAATTGATGCATGCTGCTGTATCGGCATCGGCCGAACAGTCCTTGGTATCGTGTTGTCCAGCACACAATGCGCAATAGTGGACGCTGCGGCAGTCTTTTTGCAGGTGCCCAAAACGTTGGCACTTGAAACATCTTTTGACATTAAAGTGCTCAGTGATAAGGTGGCCTTGCCAGCCGATGTAGATGCGAGGGTTGCACATGAAGGTTTGATATGCCCTTGGGCTGCACTCGGCAACCCACTTGACATTGCGTCGCTGCTTTAGACGAAATATAAGTTTAACTTCGTCACTAGTGAGGCCGAAATATAAGTTTAACTTCGTCACTAGTGAGGCCAAAGTCTTCTTGTATGGTAAGCTGTAAATCCTCCTGTGTCAGATCTGGGGATAAATTATGAATTGCAATAAGGGGTTTTTTTGTTGTGGGATTCTTTACGTTAACAAATGTAGCTGCGTGATCAGACGTTAAAGTAGCTGCTAATTTTTTCCGATCTTCTTCTGACTGGCAGACCACCGCCAATCCACCCCGTTGGATAGGTTTGATCCGTTTAACTTGGACTCCAAGTTTCGGCAAAGGAAATTCCTGGGAAAGTTTATCTCTAAGCTTCCTGCTAGTTGTGTTCTCTTTTGGATATATTAGTAAAGTAGGTGTAAGAACTGACGGAAGGGATTGCTGTAATGCAGATGCGTAAGAGTGTCCAGGAGCTGGAGAAGGCAAAGCAGGGGGATTTGGAACTAAAGGAACTTGCTGCAGAGATGAAATAATAGGTGGGTTATGAATAACTTCACAGCAGACCACTGTTGATGTATTCACCTCAGCCTCAACTGTGGCTGGTTTCGGGATGTAATCCGGGCCCTGAAGAGCCAATTGCCGTAACGCATCCAATGAATGGAGCAATTTTTCTCGTGGTTCGAAAGGAAGTGTATACTTTCCTCCTCGATAGAGAGTTGCAATGGCACGAATATGATCGTATAACAAATTAACTTTGTCACTATAATTGTTATCAGTTGCAAGCAATGCAGTAGGATCAAAGTTGTCATTCACTGGGTCATCCGTAAACGAAACTGATTGTTGAGGCATAGCGATGCGTGAATATTACATAAGCTCACACTAGGTAATTAATTTCCCATAAGAAACAGACTGGTATAATATAATTACAAATGACGTTAATATGCTTTATATCAGTAAAACATAATTAACATAATGAATAATAAATAAACATAATGAATGTTCAATATAAACAGAGAAATAATATATTATTATATAAAATAATATATAATCAATCAAAAATATGTATACGATATGTAAAGGCACACAGAAAAGGCTCAGAAAGATATAACACAGTTAAAATAACAGTAAACAGTTTTAAAAACTATGGAGAATACACTGTAAGGAGTTTGTCGAAATTGCACTCGACGACGTGAAGGAGTTGTGTCGAAATTCACAACGTTTCGACAAAATCAAGTATCATGTTTAAACTAGTATTCCGAGCCCAATGAACAGACCCTTTGGTGTTACTAGCATATTTTATAAAGTTTCAGACAGCAATCAGAAAATTAAGTTTATTTGGGTCCAGATTTTAGCTAGGTTCCAGAAAAGGTTAGTCTTAAAATAGTAATATCGAAGATAATGCAGTTATAGCCATATTGAAAATATAATATAATAGTATATGAAGAACTTACCAATTTGCCGAAAACCCGGTAATCCTAAGTGCATTAATTACGAAGATATTGATTTTTGAAAAGAAATCACAGATTTCTGTACTTAGAATTTTTTCGACGGACTTCCTAAGCCTAGTACGGCAACCACGTGGTGGCCAGGCGGCACCCTTCCGTTACAAGGACGGCATATGAGGTGAACAAAATTATTGAACACACTTTTTCACAAATTTTTTGAAAACTACGATGCACACATACTAATGCGATGTATCCTTGGATTCAGCTCACATTCACGCACAATTTGATTTATCACACGCACTTCGCACTGTGAAATTTCGACTTGAAAAATCGAAAAATAGCAGGAGCGCAACGCAGCGTTGTCTTCACAGGTCGACTGTCCAAACCGGCTCGTTCGTGTAAATTGAGCATCACTGAGCAAAAGTACAGCGCCTATGACAAAGAGCTCTTAGCAATCTATTAAGCTGTAAAACATTTTCAACATAATTTGCAGCACATGGTTTTTAGAATATACACGGACCATAAAGCTTTAACCTACTCTTTTTTAAAAACGTTTGAGTCAGGTTCCCCTCGGCAACTCAGCCACCTCTGTTACATATCATAAATCAGTAAGGATATTAGACATGTTACTGTATTTCCGTGTTTCGATTCCAGGCGAAGGCGCTGCATATTTTTCATCTTGCCTGCTTTGAAAAAATGCCTAATGTCTCTACAACTGGATCCGACATTATTGCAATTGACATTTTATTCCGGATAAATGAGATCCACCTATCTTCAACCGACTTTCCCACTATGACTGAGGAGCAGGTTAAAGATACCCAGTTATTTGACAGACTTCTCAAGCCTGATACATCATTTCAATTACAACTTTTGAAAATGTAGCCTAATTTCAGGCAAAGTTTTCCCATACTTCCAAAAAAAGTTACATTACTTAATCTTAAACGACCTCTACTTTTTATCCCTTCCTGGGATTACAGTTTCCAGCAAACTTGTTCAAGAACAATTTGGGGCCAAGGATGTTAAAAGACTATCGAATTGGGCACTATCGTGCATAGACTGATAGAAGTCGAAAATTCATCGAGACACTAGTAGCCCTTTACAATCTTTTCCTGTTATTTCTCAAAGATTCAACAAACAAACGTTCCCTCGACATCATAAAACCCTTGCTTCCGTCTGAGGATTATACATACGTCTACATCTGAGGATTATACTCGTCACCTATATAGGTCGTTTCTTTTTTTTTTTTTTTTTTCTTTTTTTCTTTTTTTTTTTTTGTTGTTGGCCTGAAGCGAAATTTATGTGGGCTGAATCATTCGCTTGCCCATTTAACATTCGATCGACGGATTCGGAGTCCCAAAAATTATAACTTTAGGCCAAGAACGACAATTCAAGTCTCATTTAATTTCCTCACTTAACAAGTTTTTGGAATTTGCCGCATTCGAACTTCCCCATCCATATTACCCATATAACAATGGACTGGTTGAACGTTTTCACGAGACCCTTAAGGAAGCCTTACAGTGTCATCATAATACATGCTGGACAAAACTTGTCCTTCTGGGCCTCCGCTCAGCTTTCAAAGAAGACCTTGGTGGTACTTGTAATTGATATGCTCTACAGAACAGCTTTGTCTTTACCGGGAGAATTCTTGCAACCTTCTAACTACCTGTTGACGGATTTGCAGTTTTCCTTCAGCATCTATGCACTACCATGCTAGAATAATCTCTAGCTTCTACTACTGCGCACATTAAAATTTTTTGTTTTGTGCACTCCTCCTTAGAGACTTGCTCTTAAGTTTTTATGTATAATGGCAACATTAACATTATACATTATCATATGGACTAGTAAACACTTCCACGTTCTGATAAATGGAAAAGAATCCGTTATTGGAATTGACCGTTTGACGCTCGCTACAATGTATCACCAACTCCGATTATTCCTACTCATTCTTGGTAGCTCGGTCAGTTTTAATCCTTGTTACATATGATGTGTCAGTTCCTACAGTACTTGGGAGGAGATACTATGGCTATTAAATTTGGACCCTTTATTTTAATTTTATTTTGTCCCATCTTTTCTTCCTGGCCTTTCGAACTCGTATAAAATGTACGAAGTTCTTTTGATTCTCCTCTGAAATACGAAATTGCCCCCTTTCTATATATTTTTCCTTTACACCTAAGTGGTGTCTACTAGAATCAGGTATATAACAACGCTGATACTCATTCTTTTGTTTCATTCACACAAGCACTGTCCTGATGTCACAACCTAGACAGACAGACTGACATCAGCAGTTGATTTTGACATACTGCCATCATCGCGTTCTACAGAGTGACGGGCCAGCACGGGTGTTGTTCCTCTCATATTCTGTGCAATTATTTATTTATAATGATGCCCGGTAAAAATTCTATCGTCTTAGTGTTGGTACCATAGCGAGGTCAACCAAATTTGTCTGATAATTTATCGTTAGCTGGGTGTATCATGTTACTATGTTCAAACCCAAGGGTAAACTACAGAGTAAGTCATCTGTTGTTATAGATATGGCCCGATAGGTCAGCTGTCAATAGAATACCCTTTATTTGAAGGTTTACTAAAATGGAAGTAAAAATAAGATGCAACAATTTTTCCTTGCAAAAATAATCGTTTTGATTGTCAATGCCGAATTTCTTTTTAACACTTGATGAGAAATACTATCAGCTCTCGCTTAATCGGAAACGGATTAACAGATCCTACTTAAAAGAAATGTTAAGTTTGCTTGTCGCAGAACGACGGAAAAAATGAACTTTATGAAATAACAAAATAAAACATAAATAAACCGTAAATAATCACCATGAAACAATACTGTCTACGGTAAAAGAAAGAGAAAATGTGTGATATAATAATGACAATTATAGCAAATGATGTCATAGTATTTTGGAGTTGTTTTTAAACCCAATTACGCGCAGTTTAATTTGTGCGTAATCTGGAATACATAAATATTGTTATAAATATTTGTATCTATTTAGTGCATAGTAGTTTTTGTGCGTTTTTCAATTTATTTGTTTGCTTAATTTTTCCATGTAAAATTAAAATTTCACTCTATATTTTATGTAATTAAATTTATTGCTGTACGTTTTGCACATGAATGCTTATTTCTATAGATTTTACATCCTGAACTCCAAAATGTTTAATTTGTGAAAATACATCAATAAAAACGCTCTTGATAGTCCTCGACGAAAATTTTTGCCTCCAAACATAATAAAACTGGGAACGTTCTTAAAATTTGTGAAAAATGCATTTTCGAAACTCTAGAAGGAATTCTTCCAGTAGCTTCCAGAATTGCTTGCGCGACGCTATAATGAATACGACTTTTCTGTTCGTAATAAATATGGATTATTTTTCTTTCCTGAATATTTTTTAAACAAGCACAGAAATAATCTTGATTTTGTGTTAACCGTCAACGTCTGCCTAGTGTTACCATCACCTTCTTATACAGTTTAAGAGAGTTTTAGTCGTCATGCAAATCAGGTGTTTATTACAAACAAAATGCAGTGGAATTCAATAGACATTAAATTCCAAAAAATATGATAACAGAAAATCAAACAAATAGGGAAATAAATTCTTGAAATCCAAAGGAATAATGTTATGATTTTGTGAATTTCATATGCAGAAATTTTTAACGCATATTTATTTATTTACTATTGATATTGTATGGGAAGTACTGCGATAAAACATCTAATCTACTTCTAAGAGTGATCTGAGGAAAGATAAACAAAGTGCTCATCTAAATAGAAGCCAGAAGTTTAGATATTAGAAATAAACTATATGGCAGAGAAGTGAATCAAGTCAGTACCTACGTTAGTTTCCCAAACATTGGTTTTTAATCAGGAATCCTCGAATTCGAAACTTTGAGTTCTACAAATCATTAGAAAGTCTGTTCCGTTAAATGTTTTAAATCAAAAATCTGGAAAAATTAATGTTTTATTGTTGCCGAGTAGAATTATTCATTAAGAAAAGAACGTTGTTGTTACAGTTTCAGTTGATCTAAATCACCAAGATTACCTCATGGAAGTCCTGAATGCCCCTTTTAACTTTCTTGAAGTAATTTAGCCTTGCCTATTTAGAGTTTACTTGTATTAACTTCTTAAATAATCTTTCTCCCCTTGTAAAACTTTTCTTTGATTTAGAAAAGAATCCTGAAAAAGATAGAAATCTGAACTATATTTTGATAAATTACATTGAGAAAATAAGCATTTGATAAATTATATTGAGAAAATAAACCTTTTATAAATTATATTGAGAAAATAAACCTTTTATAAATTATATTGAGAAAATAAACCTCGAGATTCAAGAATTTTAATATGGTAATAAAACTGATGTTACAGGATAGATAGAACCGAATGAAAAACATCTAACTTGGAATCAAAATTTGCCCTTGGTCAACAACACTTAAAACTGTTTTAGAGAAATGGTATACAATAATGTTTTCATACATATCCCACTCAATGCAAACAGTATTAAATTAAATATGCTACATAAAACCGAGTTATTTCGAAACGACGGTTTCATAAAATTGAAACAATTCCTCTGAAGCTCAGTTCATAATTATAAAGCAGGGAAAAAAGAAGAAATAAAGAATATCAAGGTTCCTTTTTCGCCTTTTTTTTTTTTTTTTTTTTTTTTTTTTTTTTTAATCAAAGATTAAAACAGTGACTGCAATACTATAAACTATATTTTAACGACAACCACTTAAGGTGACCGTTTCTGAAAGTGAGCAAAACATCTATGTTTTTGGTTTAAGATTGTAATGATTTCTAAAAACATAAATAAACATTATTATTGATTTTTCACTCCTCTAAAACGACTAAATCCATCCTCCGTGTCTGGTTACTTTAGAGATGATTACAATTTTAATTCAAAAATAGTCCCCTTTGGTGACAAATAAATGTACTTAAAATGCAAACTGGTTAAAGTAAGAATATTATTTATTAATTATTATTGCGTCTTAAGTTAGTAAAGAAATATTCACATAAGATGAAAACTTCAAGCATTGTAACAATAAGTAAACTTTTTCAACTGATTTAACATTATAATACTGGAATCAGTTTGTTTATGTTCAACAGTTTCTGGCAAACCTTTTTTTAATCCCGTCATTCCTTTTGGACGACACAATATTCTTGTAGGCGTAACCTACCAGAGCGGAGTTTACACAAAGATCTCGAGGCAATATTCGTCATATTCCCAAGACAAAAGGCTAAACTTATGTTACCGGATCAAGGTTCATTTTTAGTCTTTTGTAACAGATGGATGGAAATTCTAAATAAGAGTTTGAAAGTAAATTAATTCCTTTATAATTATTTTTGAATATTTCAATAGTAAAGTAGAAATAAAAATGGATTTTGAATTTTGTAATTCGTTCCAGAGATATTTAAAAAGGTAAAGAAATATAGAGTTAATAAAAAGTAGCAGAAGTATGCCAAGGAGAACGAATCTGGCTTAGTTTTGTTGGTGAGGAGCTTGCGAGCCTTGATTTCACTTTTCTAAACAAGCATTTTACTTTAGTACTCTCTTTCATATATAATACAGTATATACGCTTGTATTTAAACAAATTCTATGGATTCGCAGTCTATTCACATTCACAGCCTTGTTCAAAAAATTATGGATGTTTTTATTTATCATCGTCTGCATAACTGTACTTTATCATCGTCTGCAAAGCTTTCTCATCGGCATTTTGTCTCGGCGAATAATTTTTAAACGAATTAAATTTATTTTTTCTCTTTAACAAACAAAAGCGATAACATATGTCGAAGCCCTTGCATTTAAATAAATTTTATGCATTTTTGTAAGCGTTTATATAGTTCACTCACGGGTTTCGCTCTAAATGAAATTTTGTCATCGATTTTTACCATACTTTCCAATAAGCTATCGAGTTCAAATTTTGTACACACACTGTTTATTGATGGCAATGTGATATCGTAAAGCAATTTTTTCAGAATTCGATTTGGATTTCTTTTTTTACTCACTATTTATACGATTTTTCGCTCATATCGTCGTTTAACAAACGAACTAAACACATCAGAATTTTACTCTTTACACTATCAAATAGAGTTAAAAAAAAAAAAAAAAAAAACTCGCTTGAAAATCGTAATTTAATTTCGGAAATTGGTGAAATTTTAGAGAATAGCTCAATTTTTAAGATTATTTGAAGTTTATGATTTTAAAGTTGCAATGCATCATATAATGCACCAGATATATAGTTTTGAAGGTTTCACATATTATAAAACGAAATTTTTGCCGTCTTTTAAAAGGAGAATTATAAAAAAAATATTAATTAAACGATTTTATAGACTAAAAAAAGAAGTTTTAAAAAGTGTGAAAGCTTTCTGATATTATATTTTTGATATTTTGCCCAAACGGGCTTTTTTTTCATTTACAGACCCATACGCGTTTCAAGAGCATTTGGGCTAACGCCACATTGGGCTAAAAATATTTATAAACAGCATAATCTTTAGAATTTCTGATAGGCAGTCTCGCGCGCTGAAGATAAAAATGTTTTATTCCTTACAGTGTTGCTTTGCAGGCAAGCCTCCACATTTATTCAACATCAAGTCTGTTCACTGCGACCGCTCAATAACAAAGCGAGATTGACCACTACAACCGGTTTTCTGTCTCTTCTGCTGCTAGACTCCGAAGTGTCTGCAATTTGTTCTTTTTCGTGCCTTTCTGACGATCATCTCCATATGGTTTGAAGAGAATGCATTTTGTCAAAAAATAAATAAATAAATAAATAAAAATAAAAAAATAATAGTAAGTGATATGAAGATTCAACTAAAATTGATTTAGATGCTGACTTCTGCGGAAATGAATGATGTTTTACAACTTGAGACTTTCTCGAAAGGATTTCCCGTGCACGTGTTGCGTCTTGATGCTAAAATTGGCCTTGCGTTTCCACAAAAATATACTGGAATAATAATTCAAGTCAAAGTCCTTCGCTATAAAAACTGAATTTTGTTATCATGTAACTTTGTGTAACGAAGATGAACTGAGATTTTTAGATTGGAACTTTACGCATTTTGTGCACGAAAGGCTAGGACTCAAAATGGTAGGTCTGATTCTTACTGCTGCAGTAGTTTGCAGTCTATTGTCTTCTGTCTGTATATGTTTTCTTGATTTATACTAGTATTAATTTAAAATTTCACGATGTCAAGATATAATAAATTTCTCGTAATTCACATTATTCGAAGTGTCATTCTTTGGGGGTAAGTTACTCTTAATTCCATATTTTCTTTATCTTTTATCACATTTGTTACCCATTTATTATTACAGTTGCCACTGCTGACTTTGAGGCTGTTGAGATTTTCAATAAAAATTCGTTAATGTTTAACAAAATATGAAATAGACAATTAAAAAAAATTCGAAATTCGGGCTTCCTGGTGCCCATGTTCGAGTGGGGGACTATGCTATTCAAAATCTGATGATTCTAAGTACCGTATTTTTTTCACAGTGCAAGAAATATGTACAGTCATGTAGATTCTCCGTTATTTAGTTTCTTTAAATATAATACAGGACGATAATATTTAGTGTCAACAATTTTAAAAGTGATTTGGACATTTAAAATGATTCGAAGCAAAATGTCGTTTTGAGACTAATAGCCCTTCTGGGCTAACGACCATTTGGGCTAAAAAAATGTGTTGCAGTCTAAAGCAAACGAGAGGGAATAAAAAAAACTATTTTGAGTTTGCTATATCTTGGCGCATTTAATGACAGATTGGCGATATTTTTTTCTATTAATCTAAAATCTATTACATAACAGATGTATGCGCCAGTACTTTGCTATCTAATGTAAAAACCGATGAACACCCAAAAATTATGGAATTTAACAAAAATTTATTCACAAAAAAAGAAAAAAATTAACGTAGGCCCTATTCTTTTCCCGTAATGGGGTTAAGAATTTTGTAGTGAAATTTTAGAATGTGTTCCTTACTGCTGTTCCCAATAGTTTTTTTCGTTTAATGCATTTAATATCGTGGAGAAAGACTAAGCCAAAATACGGGAATATGCCCCCCCCCCGAAAATGTGTGATATGATTTTAAGGGAAAACTACCCGAAAGCAATTATAAGGTGTTCTAAATGTAATTCACGGAATGCAGCTTAGTTCAACTATACCCAAAATCTGAAAATTGCTTTAAACTTTTCTAGCATTAATGCTAGTGATTAAAAAAAGTTCAACAAACTTGAAATATATATATATATATATATATATATATATATATATGTAAGATATAAGATAATACGATAGCTGCTTTTAAAATAATTGGCGACCTCAAAATTCTAGATTTGGTGCTCTTCCGCTAAATTCATTTGTTCTCATCCCAAATTCGAGATCCTTTCATGATTACATAACAACCTCAAATTAACCAATCATAGCTTAGATTACTTTCTGTATGTACTTAGTATAAATACCGCTCGCAAATAAACTGCGTCATCTTCTCCTAGCTTCCGTTACGCGAAGATTCACGCTGCTTTGCTTGTCCGTCTAAAATGGTATGGCTCCGTTAATCTGTGTATATAAGAAATAATGTAATTGTTGCTATCAAGACTACGCATCAAAAATATTACATATATATATGCGTATATATATATATACATTTCATCTTCATTACATTTCATATATATATATATATACACATTTCATCTTCATTACATTTCATATATATATATATATACACATTTCATCTTCATTTGGTCAAAAAGAACTGTCAAACATGAATATTCTATCTGTAAAATACCAATTGAATAGTCAAATTAATTTAGAAAAATTGGTGATTTTTGCTTTGATAAAAACGAATAAATTTAAATTCTAAAACATATGCTTGAAACTTAGTGCAATATATTTTTATAGTAATTGCACTACTGTCTCTAAGTTTCAGTTTTTATTTTTTTAAACGTTTTTCTTTTTAAAACTGCAAACCTTTCTGTGAATTGTTTTTCTCTGAACAAGAAGCTACGAAAGAAAATTACATTAAAAACTACGGTATTATAATTCAAAAAATACATTTTTTGAATACAAAAAAGCATAAGTACAGTTAACTCGTGTTATTGTTACGTTTTTCTTTTTTTGACACCAGTTGTTACGTTATTTTCTTCCTTCACGTTCGTACGGGGTTCATGAGTATTTGGAGTGAATAACGACGACACTCTTTCATGAAGTATCGAAACACACTTTATTAGCCAATATTAATCAGGACAGCTCCAAAATCACGTTAAAGTCGTCGAAGAACTACTGTAAACAAGCTGGCACAATCAGCGGCACAGTCTTTACACTATCAGGCTATAACGGTGGAGAAAGCTTCACTGCAAAGCACCAGAATACAGCTCCCGACTTTGCTCGGTCGTTCTCGGAACTCCACGTACTGACGAGACTCTTCACGCTACAACTCGCGATGCACTCGACGACACACAGAGCACGGCTCCGGACTCTTCAGTTTAGTCGTTCCCGGAGCTCAACACGCTCTCTCGACGATGCACTTATCAGGTTCAATGTTCCGTCTTACTTTCTTTGGGAACATGCACAGACTTGACTCGGAACAGGGAGCTTACTAAAGCTATGTTCAATAAATGTGGGAAGTAGACAAGATACACAGGAAGGGTATACGAAACCCTTTATTTTTCACTCTTTACAATAATTTACGTACTTCGGAATACAGAGACCAATTATTTGTGGTCTGAACGTAAGAATATAAAAATATTTAACTAAACTCTAACTTAACTTTGGAATAATAAACAAGGGCCTACGTGGAAGATTGGCCTTATATTAACAGGAAGCCGTATGTAGTATAGAGAACTGTTAACACTACAATACGTTTAAAATTATCAAGAGGATTAAACCTCTGGCCTGGAAGGCAACCAGCAACCGAGTAAAACTTCTAAGGCAAGCGGCCTGCTTCGACTAACTCCTTCCTCTCTCTCGCTTGGCAAAAAGCCACAACTTAAGTACTTGGCGTTCGCCAGACAAATTTTGCATAAATAAGTTAACGCTTTTAATTCTGGCCGGAAGTAGAAAATAAGAAGTGATAGTAAAGATTTAAAATAAAATAAACGTTAGTAAAACTTAAGATCCTTACATACTTCCCGCCAGAGTTAATTAGTTTGAAACTGAGGTCTAAAACGACCTTGTTGAAAACTTTTAGCTCTAGAATCTAACGCGAGGCCAATCTTTTACAAACATTTCTCACTAGAAACTAGAAATTAAAAAAAAAAAAAAATTGTTTTTACAACATCAGCTCCATGGACAACCAATTTTTCATCTGTACTGCATCTAAACAGGAGCTTTTATTCAAATCTGGTTCCTTCCAGAGATCTGGAAGGAAAACTAGTTTAATGAAATGTTACACAATGAAATGGCAAGTAACATGTATCATTATATTTCTCTTAACATTCTTATTTCATTCATGACTTCATTTTAATTATCTCTCCCCGTGCTCTCTGACATGTGTTGTAAAAGAACACCAAACACGAATGTGTTTATGTATACGTGTTCAACACTGCCTCCTACAATCAAAACACTAACGTGTTAAAATTCAACATAACAAGACCTCGTAACACACCCTATCTTCAACTCTAAACCCTGAGGTACTATTCTGAAAGTGGCTAAC
This sequence comes from Stegodyphus dumicola, assembly GCF_044657685.1. NCBI lineage: Eukaryota > Metazoa > Arthropoda > Arachnida > Araneae > Eresidae > Stegodyphus > Stegodyphus dumicola. The sequence goes on along the minus strand of NC_140770.1, from coordinate 117,972,424 downwards.
TCTGAAGTGTAGCGTCAGAGAGCCTAACTACATTCATTCAACCTTTAACACATATTCACCATAATTTGGTCTTTTTTCAGTCACACGAATAAGTTTTAAAAATTTTTTTGCATTACTTTCACTTTTACCATATCATAGTATTTCTTAACATTTAAAATAACAGTTCACATTGTATATAAGAACATATTAACATGCCGTTAATTTTACGCATTTGAAAACATACATTAGTAGTACATTGTTAACTTCTATTCTTTTCCAAGCAAGTGCCAATTCTTCTACATTGAAATACTACATTTCAAAAAGTCTGTCAGACTAAAACTTCTTTCTTGCCAGAATGTTTTAAATAAAATTTATACAATAACTTTTGACAATATTTAAGTCTTTACACAACGCTATTATACATCAACTTTAGTTTTACGCGCGAGTAATTGAAAAACATAATACCAAAATCGGTAACAACTCATTTCTCGCCCTTTTGGCGATAAAAGTAGACCTCGCATGAGGTAAAACTTCTTGAAATCTGCCACTTGCAGTAAGAATGAAAGATTAACTTAAGTTTGCAAAGTAACATAAAATTTTATTTATCTTTGTGATATTCGGATATTCTTTTCTGAGCCCAGTCCTGGAAGGTAGCGCAGATTCTAGTTTGATTTATCCTCCTTCTTGTGCGGGCTCGCCCTTCAGAGCCTTCCTCTAGAAGCTTTCTTTTTCCTCCAGTTCGGTCACCCTTGAATACATTCTTTTTCGCCTCTGCCTGTGGTCTTGGCCGTTTGATGGCAGCTGGTCTTGGCGGAACCAGGACACTTCTTTCGCGTTCCTGCTTGGACCTCGTTGCTGGCCGTTCAAATTTTCCTTGTACCTTTTCCTCCGCCGCTGGTGGCCCATCCGCAATTCGGCGACATTTGCTGCGGAGAGTCCTGTCCGATGAGTAGATCTTCCGTTTGGGAGCCGGGTTGTAGTTGCCGTTATTTCTCTTGGCTTTCTTTGCATTCGTCGTACTTCTCCCTTCTTCATTCTGGGGGTGTTCGTGAGCTCTCTTTTCTAGACGGTGGAACGGCTTCTTTTTCTTGTTACCTTCAATTTTCCAGCGGGGAAACTTTCTTTAGAATTGCTCCTGCCTCCTAATGGCTTGCCTTTGTACTTGTCGTTGTTCCACCTCTGGAGCTTGTGCCTGCCGTGCCTGCCGTCCGGATCCTGCAAAAGATCTTTGAAAATTTGCATTTTATTACGATCACAGTAGGGTTTTATTTGATCAATGTTTGCGGAGCATGTTTCACCATTCCTGGCTTTTAACACCACTACAGCGTGAGTTATTTTTTCTATGACATATGGTCCTTCAAATCGTGGAAAAAATTTGGCGGTTTTATCTTCTGGTGCTGAAGAAAGTGAATGCTTAGTTTTTAACACTGCATCCCCTACTTTATAAGTTACTCCCCGTCGTTTCAAATCATAATAAAGTTTATGTTTTCTCTGTGCTACTTCAGTATTCTTTTTTGCTTCTTTAATTAATTTTTCTATATCACCCATTTTAAATTCTGGGGCTCTTTGTAGCACATAAAATAATTTATCTAACGGCGTTATAATCTTTCTGCCTAAAAATAACTCAGCAGGAGTTTTGCCCATTGTATCATGTTTTGCGGTCCTAAGGGCGAAAGCAAATTCATTGACATAGTTATCCCAGCTTTTATGAAAATTTTTAACATAACTACGGATAATTTTCACTATATTTCTATTGACCCGTTCCGCTATATTTGATTGCGGCCGATACGGGACCATTTTTAAATGACGTATGCCCAGTTTTTGGCACATGTCTTCAAATACATTACTTACAAATTGAGGACCATTATCCGATATAACTTTTAGGGGCGCCCCGTATTTTAAAATATATTTATTTAAAATAGAATCAGTAACTAATTTCGCGGAGGCTCGTTTGAAGGGAACAATTTCGGTCCACTTACTAAAATGATCAACCATAACAAGGAGATAGCGACTTTTATTTAACTGACTTTTTGGGAAAGGACCCAATAAATCAATGCCAATTATTTCATTTGGAAATTCGGATTTAATACTATTTAGAAACCCGCCCGGGCGGAAATTAATATAATTAACTGCTTGACATGTTGGGCAGGACTGGACATACGGCCTTGTTAATTTTTGCAGTTAAGGAAAATAGACTGCCTCGCGTACGCGTTGGATAGTTTTTCGAATACCAGCATGAGAAGCTAAAGGGCTGTCATGCAACTCCTGCGGGATATTTAATCTAAGACTAGCTGGGATAACAGGTCGAAATTCGTTGTTGGAATTCGTAGTTTTTGTATAAAATAATAGACCATCTATTAGTTCGTAATGGACCGCCCTATTTCTTATCGCCACAATATCTTGGTGGCTAAAATTTTCAGGATCCTTTAAATACTCATAAAGGCTTCCAAACTCAGGATCCTTACCCAGTTCGGTTATTACAGATTCTCGGGAATTTATTGTACATGCTGTGAGCATTGCCACCTTTACAGTATTACCTTCTTCATCTATTTATTTCTGGATAGGGCATCTGCTACGATATTTTCCTTTCCGGGGGTATGCTTGATTACCAGATTATATTCTTGTAGCTTGAGTGCCCATCTTATTAACCTTGGGGATAAATTTTTCCCTGAGTACAATCTAGTTACCGCCGCATGATCAGAGTACACTGTTATTGGCGCCTTTCCAAAATAGACTCGGAACTTTTGGACTGCTAATAGAACTGCAAGTGCCTCTCTCTCGTTCGCGGAATAGTTTCTTTGTGTTTGATTTAAAGTTCGGCTAAAAAATGCCACGGGCTGCTGATTTTGCGAAAGTACTGCTCCTACCGCATAATCCGAAGCATCCGCTGAAATTTCTAAATTCTCATCCTTTTCAGGAAATTTCAACACAGGGGCTTGCGTTAATGCTTGCTTTAATTTTTCGAACGCACTATTGTCTTCGGCCGTCCACGAGAATCTTGCCTTTTTTCTTTTTAATTTTAACAATGGTTCAGCAATAGCTGCAAAATCTTTTATAAAGGACCTATAATATGAACAAAGTCCTAGAAAAGAAGAGAGCTTCTTCGCCGTCTTGGAGTCTTTTGTACAGCGATTATTTTTGATTCGTCTGTCTCGATTCCTTTCTGAGATATTTTGTAACCTAAATATTTTAATTCAGGGGCTGCAAATTTGCACTTTTCGACATTAACTTTTACACCGGCCTCATTTAATAAAGAAAACACCTGTCTTAAATCCTGTACATGTTGGTCGAGATTATCACTAATAATAATGATATCGTCTAAATAGATAAATGTGGACTTTCACACAACAGGCCTTAACACAACAGGACATTTAACAACATTTAACAACAGGACATTGTGTTAAGAACAGGCCTTAACACAATGTCCATACATCGCTGAAATGTTGCCGGTGCCCCTGAAAGGCCAAACGGCATACGCAGGAATGCATAAGTGCCAGACTTGGTTATAAAAGCAGTCTTAGGCACGTCCTCAGGCCTAAACCCTATTTGAAAATAACCAGTCGTTAAGTCTAAAGTCGTCATATATTTGGTCGACGTTATGTTCCTTAGAATTTCTTCAATAATAGGTAACGGATATACCGGATATTTAGTTATGGAGTTTAATTTACGGTAGTCAATCGCGAATCGCCACCTTTTTGGATGTGTCAATGGATAGTCATTATTTTTCTTACATAAAATCGCCGGGCTAGCATAACTACTTGAGATGGGCGTTATGATCTTTTTACGTAGCATATCGCTGATGTGGCATTCTATAATTTTTTCTTTATTTTTATCATACCGGTATGCTTTGTGGCGAACTGGCATTGAATCTCCGGTGTCAATACTATAGTTAGTAACTTGAGTAAATCCTGGAATATCACTAAATAACGAAGCAAATTCACTTACCACTTGTCGGATTCTTCGTTGCTCTTCATTAGGCAGGTGGTCAAGGTTTAACATCGGCGGTTCAGCCTTTTCTTCTCGAACTGATTTCATCGTCAGCTTAAGGGACGCTTCATTAAAATCCAGCGTTGCTTGTGCCTCTGAAAGAAAATCTATTCCTAAGATAATGTGTGCTTGCAGATTCTTTACTATAAAAAACATAACCTTTACTTGTTCGTCCTTGATACGGACGTATAGCGGTAATTTACCTATGCACTTACATCTTTCTCCTTGCGCAGCTAACACTGTCGTATTATCCGAATTATATATGCGATATTTACGAAAATACTTCCTAAAAAAATCTTCTGCCACACAGGAACACTGCGCGCCTGTATCCAGGAGTGCGGTGGCTGGGATATTCTTCACCAACACTTCAATCTTCGGAAGAGTCAAATTTTTCACTATTACTGTATTTAACTTAAAGGAAGAGGGGTTTTCTTGGCCTTCGGATTTCCGCACCCTCCCGTCAGCAGAAATCCGTTTTAGTTTAAATCCTTTTTTCTTTCCATGTTTTCCTTCTTTTTCCACTGGTCTTCAGACTTTTTTCTTGGATTGCTATTGAACTGTCGACGTTCGCCGGCTGTTTTTGGATGCTCGGGTTTCCTTGCCCACTGATTCGCTTTGCTTCCGTAGCCGTGTGCTTGACTTTGCTGTAGTCTTGGCGCACCAAATTGGTTTCGTTGTTGATATTGGCGTCTTCTTTCAATGTCCGCCGTTCTTCTACTTTCAAACTGGATTGCTAGCTCAAATAACTTTTCCAGTGTAGTCGGATTTCTTAATTCAATAAAGTCTTGCACTTGGGGCAGTAACCTCGGCAAAATCACTTGAATTATCTCAGGATCCGGACGGTTTCCATACAAGAGTTTGAAGACGTGAATTTTTCTTAAAATAAAGCTTGAGAGATTTTCGATTCTTTCCTGATATATGCTGAAAAGTTCCGTTTCTAATTTCGCACGATCCCTTACAACAGGGAAGGCTTTTACTAGGGCAGTCTTGAAATGTTCGTAAGTATAGGTGGGACTTCCTGCTTGACCCAAGAGACTTCTGCCTATACATTTGAACCAGTTAAGCGCTTGGCCCCTCAAAGCGCTGGTAGCTAAGGTAACTTTTTGAAACTCGTGCACGGGGTAGAGCATGAAGTGGTCATCTAGTTTTTCCAAAAAACTGGTTACCGATGAGTTTCCATTAAATGTTGCTTCTGGTTTCATCGAAGCGCGCATGGTCTGGACGATGTAACCAAATCCTTCCAGGGCGGCAGCTGGCATTTCTGGATTCTGAGCCGCTTCTGCAGGCAGCACAGGTTCTTCTTGAAACTCGGCCATGGTTATTCTTCTTCGTTGGGCGCCACTATCAGGTTCAATGTTCCGTCTTACTTTCTTTGGGAACATGCACAGACCTGACTCGGAACAGGGAGCTTACTAAAGCTATGTTCAATAAATGTGGGAAGTAGACAAGATACACAGGAAGGGTATACGAAACCCTTTATTTTTCACTCTTTACAATAATTTCCGTACTTCGGAATACAGGTACCAACTACTTGTGGTCTGAACGTAAGAATATAAAAATATTTAACTAAACTCTAACTTAACTTTGGAATAATAAACAAGGGCCTACGTGGAAGATTGGCCTTATATTAACAGGAAGCCGTATGTAGTAGAGACAACTGTTAACACTACAATACGTTTAACATTATCAAGAGGATTAAACCTCTGGCCTGGAAGGCAACCAGCAACCGAGTAAAACTTCTAAGGCAAGCGGCCTGCTTCGACTAACTCCTTCCTCTCTCTCGCTTGGCAAAAAGCCACAACTTAAGTACTTGGCGTTCGCCAGACAAATTTTGCATAAATAAGTTAACGCTTTTAATTCTGGCCGGAAGTAGAAAATAAGAAGTGATAGTAAAGATTTAAAATAAAATAAACGTTAGTAAAACTTAAGATCCTTACACACTAACCACGATACACTAACAGACTCTTTCGGTGCACTCGACGGCCCACTCGGCGCTCGACTTCGAGACACTCGCTTAATGACTGACTATCAGCTCGCTGGACGAGGCACACACACACACTAACTGACTGCGGACGAGCAGGGTTTATATAGCTTTCGGCTTGTGTTCGAGAACATTCTGGGCTAAACCGGTAAGAATTCGTTCCAGAAAATTCTCCATCCGTCCATGGCATATCGCCGATTTTGTAGCAAAATGGGCGATTTCTCGCTAAATATGGCAACCCTGCCTTCCCTTGCCATTTTATGGCAACCCTAAAACTGCTTTGCGGGGAAGCCATCTTACCGCGTCTGTACATTTCGTAACATTATATTAGGGGCGCGCATTTACTCTCTTTCCTCAGATGAAAAAGTACCTCTGCTCAACTCTGGTAGTAAAAATTATAAATTTGTTTACATAGCATTTGATAAGGATATTTTCATTTATTTCCTTCTTAAGGAAAAAAAGTAACTGCCCTTTTCTTCAAGAATTAGTTTGGGTTTGTAGAGTCAATGTCTTTTTGAGAGCATAAATTGTAGACCCTACGTAAAAAAGACTGCGTAGCGAATTCTCACTATGTCTTTGATGAACAGATACTGAAGAATAAGGTTTAAATGACATTTTTATTTGAACTAACTTAACAAGAGGCACTCATTTGGTGCTCACAATTCACCACCGATTGTGGTTATATAACTCGAAAAGAAAATAAAAATGTAAAATCACAATAAATTACGATGCCTAAACGACTGGCTCTTTATTTATTTAAACCCTCTAAATCGGCTGCACACAGCAAAGCCGAGCCTAGAATATCACGCAATCTGAAGAGGGTGGCTAACACCAACTAGAGATCTATTTCAAACACGCAGCATAAACTTGGAACTAATTCTGCTACTACTCCTTAGGTTACAGACGAAAACATCGCGAACGAAAACGCCGTGGAGAAAACAATGCAAGGAGAAAACGTCGTGGTACAAACACCGTCGTCGAAAATATCGTGGTAAAACATAAAGTACCTACAAATCATCGCACGACGATAACATCGCATGCATGCTTTTTTCAAATCGCATAATAACATATATAACTGACTTTCGTCCTAACTAACAAATCGACATCCAAAAAAAAGGACTGCACGCTATGCATGAAAAAGTTACCGACACTTTAAGAATAAACGGAAACAAAACAATATGTAGTTTTCATTAAAACATTAGCCAGAGAGAGGAAAAATTAGCAACGCCTTCGCCGGGAATCGAACAACGGACCTCTGGAATACCGGCCTAGCGTGCTACCGTTACACCACGAAGGCACGCTGAAAAGCGGGAGAAATACCTTATAAGCACATGTATTTTCAACTTTCAAAACCTGAAAATGCATGTGTGCGATGTTATTGTCATGCGATGATTTATAGGTGCTTTATTTTTTACCACTATATTTTTTACTACGATATTTTTAAACTTCGAAGATTTTGAACCGCTTTATTTTCGACCACGATGTTTAAGAACTGTGAAGTTTTTCTTCCACGATGTTTTGTACCACGGCGTTTTCTTCTTACGTTGTTTCCTTCGCGACGTTTTCGTCTGCCATGTTTTTACCATGACGTTTTCGGCGGACACAGTAGTAATCTATAGTCAGGCATAGAGTCTTTATAAGTATCAGTCTATAAAATTAAGATAAAATCTCAAATATTGTTTGTTTTCTTAATGACAATAATTGTTAGTTGATAAACTACTGAATCTGAGAATTTCATCAGATTGTTATCTGTTATTCTCGCGAGAAGCGGAAAAAAATTTATGTTTGATTAAGTCTGTGTTTCAGGTTGAAGCGAATAATAAAATTATAGTTGTTATTGTTTCTCTTGTATTCATTTAAAGCTCTAGTATTGTTAGTTAAGGCTGGAATGAAAGTTCTAGCAGACTAGATCGTTAGACTAGTTTTAGAGTAAGCCAAACTCAGTTTAAGCTTATCAAATAAGTTGCAATCTGTATAAAATATTGTTACGGTTTTCTCATTTATTTAAGTATTTTTAGTAGAATTTATAATTAAAATTGTTTTATATAGACTTATTTAAAGAGAAAGCTACGCTGGAAAAATTAAAATACAGGAGCACGCGCCATTAACATTTTAATAAACATATATATCTCGTAATTGAACTCTTTTACTATCCATAAAAATCGAGAAAATACCAGAATGTTCTCGTGCAGGATTAAAAAGCTTATAAAAGTTGGATCAAAACATCTCAATTCAGTTGTTGTTCAACTGTTTATTTAGTTCTTGTTGTTGTCAGTAGCGAATTCGCAGTGAGATCGGATTAGCTTTCTTTTCCTTGAATTGTGTTCTGTATACCGTTTTAGTAGTTTAAAATATAACTATTGTGAGATATTGCGATATTGTACGAATATCTCCGAGGAAATTTCAGCATTTTCTTTTATTTCTTGGGCTAAGAATAAATTTGATTAACTTTTTATCGACTTGTGCATTCAATCCATTACGAACCCGTACGCACGCAACAATAATTTTCGATTAACGACCACATGCATAAATATTATTACTATGTATATTATTACTATGTATTATTACTATCTTTCATGATCTGATACTTCACTAAAAATGTAAATAATAATGTCCTTGTTCTTCCTAAGTAATACAGTATTTGACTTCTGATAAATCATAATTACCAGTTTAAAGGATTCATAAGATAAAATAATTCAGGAACTCTATTGACGTAGGTATGAGACTTTTCTTAATTCAGAACATTATTTTATTTTGCTCCAGAAATAAAAACTAACAGGTGACATCGCCAGTCTTAGGGTCAGTGAGGGAGTTGCCGTCTTTGTCGACGCACCAACATTCGTCCCGGTTGCACTGCTTTGGTCTGTAGTAACCATCATCTGAGCAGGTAGGAACGTAGGTTTCACCTGAAGAAAAATGGTAAGATGCACATATTAATATTTTGTACATGAAGAAATAAATCAATAAATTTTGTTTAAAACACTTTGGGTAGTTTGCTTTAGGAAATGTAATCATCTGGAAATATTTAAAACATTAGAATTTGTGGATTTTGTTTTTTATATGAATATTTTCTCTGATGTCCGTAAGAGTTTTTAAAAAAAAGGAAAAAATGAAGAAATAATATCGAAAACGTTAAAGAAATAGATCATCTTCTACTTTTCCATTTATATCTGATACATCTGCCACTCCCGGACCGTCGGACAAGCGAATGAAGTGGACATTTGGACAATTTTACAAAGATTCATGGTTGGCATATGAATGCACCCACGGCTGATTTAAAACTTATGAGCATTTGAAGTTGTTTTTGTATTTTTATGGATAGTAAGTTGTTTTTTCCTAATGATTTGTATGATTTTGTACCTAATTTTGTCCCAATTTCGGTCAAAAACTATGAGTGAAATGGTATCTCGGATTCTCATTCCCATCTTCTCTTTCTACCAGATATACGAGACCACTGCAGTTTAAGAATTACTTTACAGTATGAATAAACTTGACCTTGCTGAAGTCGCATGCTCTAAGCATACCTTACATTAGCAAAACTATGGAGAATACAAGTAAAGACAAAGCCAAATACGAGAGAATAACCTTACGCGTACTTAATATTTTGTCAGAGGTTTGACGAACTCTAAATACCAGAAAATATACGTCCCCTAAATTCTAAAATTTTCTGTGACTATTTTGAGAGATAAGTTAATAAAAAAGCAATAGTTATAGTAGTAAAATGGTACAGTTTCGCATTATAACGTTTTACAAGGTTAAATTAGATTATTTGAGGATGGTCAAGAGGATTGGTTAGTTAGCTTATTTGATTCTGATAAAGCAGTCAAGGGGTATCTGCCTAACAAAAGGGATGTTTTCGCGGAAGACTTTCTAAAAGAAACTGGCTTGTATTCACACTATACATGGGAAAACCCCGGAAACGTCCATGCAACCAGTCCATTTGCTAGAATTCGAATCTCAGACCGAACCCCCAGTGTTGAGCGATTTTACAGCTTGGTCGCTGGCGGACCCGAAACAAGAGGGCTATCTACCTAAGAGAAGGCATACCTTCCTAGAATGTCTGAGGAAAACTGGCTTGTATTTACGTTACATATGGAGAAAGCCACAAAAACCAATCATGCAGTCAACCTGTTCACTTGGGTTTGAACCCATACTCGGTCAACTACCAGTATTCAGCGGTCTTAACATGTCGGCCACTGATGGAGCCATATTACAAGGAAAATAAATATCAGAAGATGTCGAAATCTTTCATGGCTCTTTGTGAAAAAGTGCGTTTACATATATTAAGCCTAACATATATTACATACATTAAGTTTAACATATGCAATAAGGCTAACGTATATGTTAAACGTGAACATTGTGTTTCGGTTGAAAAATGGCAGCATTATATTGTTTTGATTGCTCGGTTCCGCCTCAAGTTGCTCTATTTTTTCGTTTCGCGAGCACACAGTTAAAAACTTCGACTTCTTCTATCAGAAGCTGCATAAAGGGGGAGTGATTGCATCACGATGTCATCACCTCGCAACAATGTGTAAGTTCTGCTTATGCTTCTTGTGGTATTTATGACTTTGTGTAGATTCTCATTTATGGATCACAGGAATTTATCTGCGCAGGCGCGACAATCACGAATATCTGAGACTTCAGGTATTTAGCTCCAATGGCATGATTATGTGAACAGCAGACGTATGATATTTTATCTCGGATGCCTTAACGACTGCACATGAATATTTATATATTCTGGACAAAGTGATAAAAGAGGCCACAATGATTAAGCAATACGCATAGTAACCAAATTACTCGATGGGATAATATGTAAACATTTTTAAAATGTTTTACGAAAAGGCCTCAAATAATATCACATTTTCTCAAAAAAAAATTTCAAGATAATGTGGCGTCGTTTCGCATAACGAATACGTTGTATTACGAAATTTCTGCACAATGAACGCAAGTGCAAAAAGATTGTTCTGTATTTTGAATTCAGTCGCCCGTTAAGAACCTTATGCGAATTCTGTCACATGTTGAAAGCGGAACTTTTTTTTTTTACTTTCTGGTTTTTTGTAGGGTTGGATTAATCATTACAAAAAATAAGCATGTGCTTGGAGCAACAAAAAAAGTCCCCGTGAAAAAATATTTAGGGACTCAGGAAATGGGACACTACAAAACATTTTCATTGCCGATTTTACCATGGAATACATATGCTGTAGCTAAATAGAGACCGAGAGAGAAGGAATGGAGAAGAAACTACAGTAAATGTATGTGGGAACACTCATATCTTTAAAGTGCTTAGGGTCTTATTGGAAACTTCCAAACCACAGCTACGCAGTCTTCTCCAATAAAAAGAAGTTGAAAAAAAATAGCTGATCTCTTCGATGATAATGTCCTGCAAAAATTCAGTAGTATCCTGAAGAACACAGAAACCCCTTTACACAGACAGCTTCTTGATAGCTGGATCTTCCAAGAAAACAAAGGCAGTTGTGCAAAAAGGTTAAGGACGAAACTCAAACTAAACTGGGTAAGGTCTGAGACATCAAGGATTCCGTAAAGTGGGAAGAAATCCAAACCATACCCAACTAGTGGCATCAATCTCAGCAACACGAAGTCGTTCATTACTACAGGACCATTCTGAAGCAAACCACTTATTTAGACAATTTCTGAAACTTAGACCTCCAAATTACATAGATGTGAACATCACGGATAGCCATATCTTTCACGTCTAGGGAAGATTGGAAAAATACAGACTAAACTGAACTTATGAGGTGTAAAGACTGTCCAAATACGTAATGTACTTAACTACTTTCATACCTAATAAATCAGTAAATTTAAACATTTTAAATATTTCAGGTGTTCCTAGCATTCTCTGAAAACAAATTTCTCGGATATTTTAAAACGTTATTTAGACACAGCACGGTATGGAACAAAAAATCTGCCTCGGCATCAGACTGGTTATTCAACAAACCAGAGTATTGCATATCGGCCACCAAGAAGTCCGGATATAAGATCATGCGAATATTATTTGCAGGCATAACATCAAGGACCAAAGTTTTGCAGCTTTTCTTCCTACAAGTTTGGATTATTTTAAACAAAAGCGTGCCACCAGCTACTGAGCCTGTTAACATCAACATGTTGAGATGTGGTTGGGGAAAATCTGACTGTCGTATTGATATCTGTCGTGTTATAAAAATGTATGTGTATTTTATGTGTATTTTAATTATGGCAAAGCACACTAGGGCTATCTGCCTAAGGCGAGGGATACCGTGGAGGGCTTTCTAAGGGAAACTGGCTCGTATACACGTTACACATGGGGAAAAACCACAAAACGCCCATGTAGCCAGCCCGTTCGCGGAATTCGGACCGAACTACCAGTGTTCAGCGACTTTACCGCTCGGCCGCTGGTGGGCCGTGTTATAAAAAAGTCGCATACAGAGCATTTTGTAATTTAATCAGGTGCATTTTTGGATGTTTTTGTTATAAACTGTGCAGGTATTTTAGCCGTGCTGATAAAAAAGTATTGTTTCTGGGAATTAAAAGTTTTACTTCTGTTTAATGTATCTATTTCCTTAAGGCTAACACTATGTTTCTCATGTTCCTGTTTAATGTATCTATTTCCTTAAGGCTAACACTATGTTTCTCATTTTCCAGCCTTTTCTAGTCTGGCACTCGGTCTGTAACATAGATATTATGTGCTTCTTTAATTAAACAAACAAACAAAATTCCGGGTCGTTGGATTCCGGATACGAAGCCACAACTACTTTCATTCTATAGCATGTATTATTTAAGTAGGTATTTAAATCTTGTGCAGGTTTCCAGACTTCCAAACTTCTGTAAATTATTAAAATTTTAGATTATTACGAGCTTCTGTAGATTAGTTAAGTCTCGTGCAGGTTTCCAGACTTTCGAACAAAAGCAGTATGTAGTTTTTGTGATTTCGGTCAATTTTTTGTGAACTGTCCACTAAAAAAGGTTAGATAATTATGAGAATTATAAAATACCTGAAAGGTTGGCTTCGTGTCTCTGTCTGACGCACTCGCATGCCTTGATCTTCATAGAAGGTCGGCCGATGTTGGTGCCGTCTCTTGTGTAGCATACGCACCACTTGCTGTTCGTGAAGCACTGTTTAGCGGCGTAGTCACCATTCTCATCGCATTCGGGGATCAGGTGGATGATGCTCTCCGTAACGGTGGCATTCAACCTCTTGGCACGATCCTCCTGGCAGGTTAACTCCTCTGTAGATAAAGCATAATAAAGTGAGATGAAGAAAATCTAATGCACATTCAGTATGAATGAGATGATGGAATGACATTTCAGTTCATGTTCTTGATATAAAATAATTTGGTTAAATGGTCATCTACTCAACGTTTTAGAGTTGAATGAAGAACAATGTATAGTGTGGCCAGCTCATAGTTTTGTATTAACTCTTGTCATGCTATTTTAATTTAATGAAATGAAGCATGTATGAAAAAAATTCATGATCATCTGAAACTCCTCCTCGTAGATCCCATGAAACAACATTGCACAAGTAGTTTTCACGTAGGGGTTTGCATTCATATGGCGAGAGATTAAAGAATAATCAGATTGGTTTATATAAAAAGTACTGAATTACTTAATAATGGAAAGGCATTCAAGGCTTATCTATCTAAGGGATACAAAAGCCTACTGGATTTTTTAATAGAAACAAATCCCTATTTATGTTATACATAAAAAAAAACACCTAAAAATTCACGCAGCTATTCCATAGCATTTTCGGGAGCAGAAATCTGGAGGACGCTGATGAGGCTTCACAAGAAGGATTTTCTGCAAGGTCGCAACGACCGACCTTCGTCAACGAGCTACGGGGTACAGACATAAATATACGCGCTTAAAAGAGCTATGTTTTATTTGTAAATATTTCCAGCAAATATGTTAAAAAACGGTTTAGTTAAAAATATCAGTCTAAATGAGTTTATCACATTGCATTAAACTAGAAGGGTTTATTATAGGGACACTGGGACGCTTTGTATTGCTATTTGTATATTTGAAATACATGGTATAATCAATATTCTTATTGCGCTCTGTAAAAAAAAACACTGGAATGTAGGCCTTTCCATTTTAGGCAATATCACATCCTAAATAACAACAGCCTAGTCAGAAATAGTTATGTAATTCAATAAAGTGGGAAAATACAGAATTCTTCTACATGAGTATTTTGAATTAGTCTCGGGGAACATGCCAAGCAGAAACTAAATGCAAACATTATCTTGCCTTTTTCTTAACTATCCCCTACTGATAGAAGGAAATTCAACGGGAGATCTAGTTTGATTTTATGCAGATAATATCTTCTATTACATGGTTCAAAGTTTCAATAATTAGGAGTAATACAGGTATGTTCGAAGTTATTAATCAGAGATATGAAACTGTCAAAGCGAAATTCTTATTTAGCATAATGCACGAGAAGTAACCGACATAGAGGATCAGTTAGCTAATATATGCGCTTGCAGTACTACATTCAATTGTCAGGATTTTAACTTTTCAGAATTAGCTTTTTTCCTAGGCTAAGTAAAACTAGAACTGTTACGAACTGATTTACACGTTTTTAATTTTTGAAATAAACAGCATAAATATTAATTAAGCTAGTAGTATTATAAGACAGTAGAATACAATATTTTAAGCTTGTGTGACATCTAGATTGAATTATAACATTCAGTAAATAGTTAGCTTAATTGCAAAAGCTATTGTACACTGTGTGTATGCTTGCTGTATTTTGTTTTCTTCTCGAGTCATTACTTAGCCGTAATAAACATTCTTTCTACTAACTGAATATTAGGAAAAGAGGTATTTAATTTTAGACAGATGAAATGTTAATTATTAAGACCTATGTAAATAAAATTAATTTTATTCTTTTATTTTAGTAAATAAATAAAAATGGTTAAGTTTTTAAAAACGAAAGCTATTTCATTATTTAATTTTTTCAAAACAAGTACCTTTTGTATTTTGCTTCAAGGAAATAAAAAAAACGTTTTAGCCATATAATTATGGTTTAAATATAACGTGATAAGTAAAATAATACCATTACAATAAATATGCATTTGATCTAACGAAAAAACATAATTTTCCAAATTTTTTTAACATCCGGATGAACAGTAACTCATACAGTTCACGTGTTCTAAATTTCACTGCATTTGAAAAGGTATTAAGTCGATTTCTAAATGGCCGTCAATTCAGCATTAGCTTTCGGAACATCTAATTTTAGTTGCATGTCTAACAATGCACTTGGATCTCATAGATTTTTTTTTTTTTTTTTTTTTTTTTGATTTCACAGAATCTGAAAAACAATTAAGGATTTTTTCACTGCTTGAAATAATTTACATTGAATTGCATAAATTAAGAGTTCTTAGAAGGCATTAAATTTTAATCATTCCTGCTTGTCTACTTGTTGCTAGCGAGTTGCATAAATTTTCTCTCAGTATTTTATCTGCTACTTCTTTCTGAATTTATAAAAATTTCTAGAAAGTGCTTGACCTTTCGAAGTCAAATTTCCTCCACGAGATTAAAAAAATTAACGTCTGGAATAGTTACCATTTGTTTATTTGCATTGGAGCTGATAAGATTTACGGACTCTGTGCTTGATGCACTTCGTAATCTTCGTAATCTTAGAATGGTACATGCTGACGGATGGTGTTTCGTTATAAATATTTCAAACTCTGTATTAGGATTTAAGTGCAGAATATCAGATTATATCATATCATAACATGCAGGATAGCGAAATCTCGTGACTCTTCCCTTGTGGAGATTTTTGACTTTCCTTTTCTTTTTAAAGGAGTTTATCAAAAGTTAAAGCTAAACAAGAATGGGTACAGACATTTCGATTAAAGATAAACGTACGCATACAATTCATTTCATCGTTTCTGAGCTATTTTTTCGCTTTTATATTATCAAACAAATTGACTCTGAGGAAAGAATTATAAAGTTGCTAATTCCTCAGAGACTGTTCTGAAAGATGATGCTCTTAATTGAAAATTACTTTATTCTATTCTTCAAATTTCGTCGACTCAGGGAACCTATAAAACTATTTTGTTTGGGAGGAACCCTTACAGTCCTCAGGAAAATAATGAAAATATTTCAATAGTTTGGAGAACACTGTTTTAGACGAATTTTCTCTCTACAGATATTTCAAACAAAAAAAAATGGGTAGAATTTAATTTAGGATTTTAGATCATATGAGCATGATAGGCAACTGTACCTTTGAAGGCAACAAAATGCAACTTCCAAAAACGTTTGATGTGCTACAGCTGTTGAAAAGATTTATAAACAATAATGGTTCATATTGTTTGGCTCAGAAATAAAATTTTCTTCACTAAGTTATTAATCTAACAAGTGATATTCCTACAGACTGAATGTCTGTAAAATTATGAGAGCTGCAGCGTATAAAAATCAAAACCATATTCAAATATGGATAAATAATAAGAAAAACTCGGAGACTACTTTTAGTAAAATATTAAGACAATGTAAAATTTTTCATAGAAGCTGACAGTCAACAGATTTACAGGGTGATCTAAAAGTTGAGCACATCAAACTTTCATAAAATTGTGAAATTCCAGAATGGATATTCACGACAAACTGTTTCAATGGATGAAATCCCTTTATACTGTTACAAATATGTCACTTTAAATATTAGTTTCAGTGTATATTGTTAGCTTTAAAAATAATTTATTTGGTGAAATATGAAGATGCCCTTTTTCTTAACGAAACTGAATTTTTATAATTGAGCTCGGTAACCTGATTTCGAGAAACTGAAACTTTCACAGTAAGAAATGAAGTGGGTCTCTTTCGAGTTCGGACAAAATGAACAAAGTCAGAAAAAAATGTCGCAGTCACTTATAAACAGTGTATAAAAGATTGGATCGCAATCAAATTTATGCCCTGAGAAGTGGTGCTCAATCATAAAAGATCGTTCTTTCTAATCGTTCTACGTTGATAGTCTTCAATTTGCACTAAACAAGCGATTTTTGAAGCTAATAGTTTAAACCGTAACTGAAATTTCAAGTAATATTGTTAATTGAAACATCTACTGAAAACATTTACATTCTGTAATTTTTCAGTTTTTAAAAGTTTCATGTGTGTACCTTGATAATCAGCTCGTATCTACTTTTATTCAAAAGCAAACTTCTTTACTCACCTCTTTCATCAGCGAAAGCAACAGCCGCGAGGCACAGCTAAAAATAAAATAATAGAAAATTAAAACGAAGCATTATCATATCAAAATTTTCTTTAATAAACTTAATATTATACAAATCGGTCATTCAGGATCTATTTAAAATATTCAAATAAGACAAAAATCTCGTGTTTTCAGTTCAATAAACAGATTAAAAGTTTAATAAAAAATGTTAATTGAATTTAAATATTTGGTTAAGGTAAAGCATTTTAAAACTATCTGCCAAAGAGAAAGGAAGTATTCGTCGAGCACTCGTTTCCCTTAGAAAGTCCTCGATGAAAACCGATTTTAAATTATTTAGATTACGGCACAACATACAATGGCTACTTGCCTGAGAAGAGAAATGCCTTCGTAGAGGGCCTTTTAAGCATACCAGCTCGAATTCATCTTACACTTCGGGAAAAGCACAACACTTCTCACTCAGCCAGTCCGCTTGCACAAATTTGAATCGGGTCGAACTACTAGTTTTCAGGGTTTTTATCGCTCGGCCGTTAGTAGACTAATTTAAGGAAACTGGCTTGCATTTATGTTACCTGTGAGAGAAGCTACAAAATTGCTCATATAACCTGTCCTTGCACTGGATATGAACTCGGGTCGGACTACCAATGTCAAGCCATCCTACCCTTTCGGCCACTGTTTATTTTAACAAAATATTATTTTATTTTTTTAATTACTTGGAAAATCAGATTATATTTTCAGTCTCAACATTTTTTTTTTTTCTCTTTTTATATCTATCTTTTTCTCTTTTCTTAATAGAATGAGAAGATAAATTCTCGCATGATGCTGGAAAACCGATATCATATATTGCAAACGTTCAGATGTCAAAAAAGTTATATTTAACAAACGAAACTGCATTCATAATCGTATGAATTTCATATTAAAATATAAATACTTAATTCATAATTATAAATCTCAGACTAAATTAATAAACATTTTGTAATAGTTTTCATTAATAAAATATGCATTATTCATTGTAGACATACTAACTTAAAGAAAGTGAAAGAGACAAGAGATATTTTTAGCCAAATAAAATATCATAGCGGTTTTAAATCAAACCATCTAACATGTAAATGCAAAGTACAAAAGCGTGCAAAACTGAGATTAATATTGTCCAGAATTAAAGAGGTAACCAATTACAAAAATAAAATAAAATAAAATTTGAATTAATTGTAAAATATTAAAATACACAGTATAAATAGATATGAATTAGGAAACAGAAATATATACACACCACACATATAGAGCTAAAAGTGCAAGAGCTTACCACAGCCTGGATACGGTACTTCTCAGTTTTTGAGATAAATTGTAATTTTAACTGGAGGGCACTTCTTTTACAAAAACAATAATTTCAGCAAACAAATTTTAATAATAGTTATGCCTTAAAAATCGATTATAACTTCTGAATGCATGCTTGTCCTTCCCTGGGGAACAAACATTTTGACCTAGGTTGAAACTTATAAGGGGAAAAATGCCCCTCCCACTTGTCAAAGGTTTATTCTCCAACAGCGTAATGAATTTATAACAGCAGGTGAGTTTTTCGTTTCTAAAACTACTACGAGTATTCATTCCAGTCATTCGTTTCCAACAGTACTTGCTTCCACGGCAAAGAGCACCTGTACTGTTTTTGAAACAGTGTAACGAATTACGGGAGAGAAGGGTTGTCATTTTTCCAGAAACTTACACTTGTTCTCAGCTTACAGATCAACTTTCAGATTCAGGACAAAATTTTTTCCTGTCACATTCTCCTTGACAGCTAGAATTATATCGACTGGAGATTGCTGTAAGAACGTAATGGACTCTTCTTTCTTCGTAATCATACCTACACACCTCCGTTAAACTTTCCTTCCATAGTTTCATATTGTTTCTAGCATTCTCTCTATTTGCATCAGCGACGCTTTAACCGTTTTAACTTTTCTTCCATTGGTATACTCGGAGCAAAAATGAACTTTTTTTACCTCTCATGCCTTGAAATAGTTCATTATACTGCATATTCAGAGCTTAAATTCAGCCAGAGGCCAGCTGAACTATTTCTTAGTTTTTAAGTGAAATTGTAATTCTAACTGAAGCCCCAAATGAGACGAAGTCCGGCATTTTATTTTATTATTTATATACTTGACATTAAATTAATTATTTATTAGATTGTTATTAATCTCTTCCCATTTTATTGAACTTTAATTTTAATTATTCGAATATTTTAAGTATGTTATTAGATTATTATTTATTTTACAGATTTACTTTTTTTTTCCCT
Source organism: Stegodyphus dumicola (assembly GCF_044657685.1). NCBI lineage: Eukaryota > Metazoa > Arthropoda > Arachnida > Araneae > Eresidae > Stegodyphus > Stegodyphus dumicola. The sequence goes on along the minus strand of NC_140770.1, from coordinate 117,953,041 downwards.
CTTTCTTGACGGCCTTCCTTAGTTGGTCTTCTAATTTCAGAATGACATTTCTAATTTCAGAAATTAAGCCCTGTGTACATAAGCAATAATTTGATACAATCTATACAATGTTTTAGAGTAGGAATGGTGATATACAGTTCCATTTTATATTCATTTGAAGCCTTTGCACTGGCTCACCTTTGTTTTTGGACTTTGAGTTTTTCAGGTTTTTTTTGCAAGTATCAACTACTAAATATTAAAAAAATGACATTATTTTTTTGTTCACATACACTATTGATAATATATTTTAAACCTGCTTGTTTTGAAAAAAGTTATTCAAAACGTTTTTCGTAGTAAAAAAAATACTCAAAATGTTTTGAAAATAAACCCACATAAATGTTCGGACACTTTGAATAAACAGTCTAAACTTAACACAAACATGAAAATAACGGAACATTCAATATTTTTTTAAGCACCAAAATTCTTATTCCAAAGGCAGCGAAACATCCCCAAACCTCTATCTGCGCACATACATACCTCCACCCGCGTTCATAACATTAAGCAATAGGTTTGTTGAATTTGTTTTACTATTAATTCATCTATTGGACTCAAATATATTAAATTTTTAATTTTCTGCAAGTAGTACATTGTTATAATATGACAAAACTTTGCTTATCGTGGATTATTGGGAATGCAAGGTGTAATTTTCCTTTTTTTTTTTTTTTTTTTTTTTTTTTTTTTTTTTGTTGTTGTTGTTGACGAAGAACTTCCTTCTTGATGATTCCCTACTGTATCCTGTGCTCTAAATGACTCTTCTATAATCTTTGCGGTTAACTTTTATTTCAAACCATTCTACTAAATCTGCCCAACATTTAATGCACAATTTTTAGGTGTTGTTTGATTTTTCATAGAATAAATCCGCGATTAGTTGGTGTTAGCTTGGAATGCGTTCCAGACTCCAGTGCATTTCGAACAGTCCCACGCAATTTCCATCGTTTTATCAGATCAAAGATACTTAAATGTATTACATGTATTTTGGGGGTATATGGAATACTTTTGTCTTCCTTAAAAAGATGAATCATTAAATTTTTAACAGAATTGGTCATTACATTGTACCACCTTGCCATGCTCTCTTCAGATTTTGTTTAATATTTTGCAAACAAGTAAAACCTGCCAAATGCAGAAGATAATTCTTATGATATGTTTTAATTTAAAACAAAAAATTATAGTAAGAAACACAGGCTACGAAAATATTTCAAAAACATTTTAGTGTGTGCAAAGGATTATGTGAGTAACTAAATAACAAACTTTTTTTATTACAAGGAATATTTTAATGACATTCATTTTACAACAAGCAAGGCTTAAAATAGAGCGAAAATGATGTATTAAAAAGACCTGAAGTCAATGTTTCAAAATTTAGCACATCATCTATGCAAATAAATTTAAAATGTACCAGTGTTGAACACAAATGTGAGCCATTCTAATTAAATGATGGAAATAAAGCGTCAGACATCTGCACATTTCAGTTAGCTATTGGAACTTGTAGATCTATTGCAATTGCGCAGATCGCTAGTTCCTTTTTTAGGCCAAGTAAAATTAAGATTGTTACTAATTATATACTTTTAATATGTTTTATTGATTTAATAAAGGTAATGGATTGCAGTATGTATTTCTTCTTTAAGGATTTGAGATTCTTTTTTTGTATTCGAAACGCTATCAGTGTGGTAAGGTTGGTGACCCCGGCCACTTTTTATTCAATTGCAGCTTAACAGGCAATAATCATCTGAGTCACCACTCATTCGAAGAGGCGAAATTAAAAGAAAATTAAGTGAAATTATCAACTATTGTGCAGTACAGTATGCTCTAGTGAATAGACATTATATAATAGAATAGAAAAGGCAGTGTGATGGATAGCCTTAGGTAGAGCTCTAAAATGTATCAGGACTTATGATACAGATCTGTTGCAGGACTTTATGCATGATGACTGCCATGGGCATTATATTATTGATCTATGTATCATGGACATATCATGGATTTATGTAGCATGATTATTCTGGACTTACGTATTATTGTTAGAATCATTAACTTAGATAACATAAACTTTTAAGCTATACATTTATGTATGTATGAGGTAAAGTATTTCATATATGTAATACTCTGTGTTAATTGTAAATGTACATATTTTTTAATTTAAATATATGCCGTGTGGTCTGCTAAACCTTCTGTTGGAGAAGTCTAGTTAGTATCAAGTGGTATCTAGCTGGATGACTAAACATTAATAGGAAAAGCCAAAATAGTTGTCATCTTTGATGGTGTAGAGACATTAGGTACATTTTGGAAGCAGACAAGAAGAAAAATGAAGCAATACCTTTGCCGGGAATCAAATCACGGACCTCTGGAATACCGGCCCAGCGTGCAAAACCACTACACAACGAAGGCACGCTAGGAAGGCGTGAGAAATACCTTATAATGGTATAAAAGTATATCATCCTTGGTTGCTCTTTTAAAGAAGCAATTAATTAATTTATAACAATACGTTCGATATGTAGATTGGTTTGCAATGTTCAGAAAATATGTAGTATAGCTCTGACGAAACAGAAATTAATTTGTTTACCAACTGAGAGATCAACATTAAAATCATATTAATTTAACAAATACTCACCAAAAGAACTCCTACAGTTTTCAGCATGGTGGTAGCTCTGTAAAAATGAACAAAACAAATAATTATAACATCACTAATCAAAAGTTAATATTTGAGTTAAAAATTATTACTAACACACTGAAGTTGGTGATCGCTTTAATAAGAAACTGATAAAAAAGGCGGGAACCGTAGCAAGTCACTGTTGTTCACTTCTTTTTGATTCATTATATATTAATATTAAAATTGCGGATTTTTTTGTTATGATTTGAAAACAATCACTATTACTCTCACTATATTTATTGCTATGAGGTCAATCGAATACGATGTTTCATTTTTATATTTAATTGCCAATTGTACAAGCATAAGATTGTTTATACGGTACTGCAGGGGAAAAAAAAAAAAAAAAAAAAAAAAAAAAAAAAAAAAAACATTTTTATCGCAAAAGTAAGAAAGCAGGCATTTTAATAATTGATTTTTTCTAAATAGAAAAGGACATAAGAAGAAACGAAATTAAATCTCCTTTCAATATAACTGTACATTTTTGCATAATGGGTTTTAATGTTAATTAATAATAATTCAAGCAATTATTATTATTATTATTGTATGATGGGTTTTAATGCTAATTAATAATAATTCAAGCAGTGAGTTTTAATGCTAATTAGCAAACAAGATTTTAGTTTGCAAGAAAATCGAATTGCACTTGAAATGATATTGTGAAAATTCACGAGAAAATTAAATATCGCACGAAGCTATAAATAAAAATGCATTTAATTTTTTTTTATTTCAGGTTTCAGTCAAAGGCCCTAAAATGCGAAAACAAAGATTATTAATTTAACTATCATAATATTTTTGATTATACATGACTAAAAATAAAATCTTTGGCTGCTACCAATATAGGATTTTACATCAAGTGAGAATGTTGAACGAACTGTATATATGCATTCTTTTACTTCAATTTCTATACTAGTACTTCTATTTTTACTTGAAGCTTTCTCAGTGTTATTATGCAATTCGTTTATGAACTCGCGATTTTATTTTTAATCATATATGATCAAGAATATCATAGCAGCCGAAAAAATTTTTACTTTCAGTGCATTTCATTAAAATCGTGTAATTTAGAAAGTTTGTTTAGATATTTTATCTGATAATTTTTAATCTATAGAATATAGAAAAGTAATAAAGGAAGAAATCACTCCCTCTGAAAATATAAAATTAATATTCTCTTGAATATGGCATAAGATTACATTCACGTCACCTAAATTTTTGTTTGATTATCTCATTATCATTTGATCATCTGATCTTATTAAAACCTAAAATATTGAGGCTTGTAACAGTAAAATATTAATCAAAAACAAAGTCCAACATTTAGAATCAGTGTAAATTTATAAAAACGTAATTTACGCTGATTCTTAATGTTGGACTTTGTTTTTGATTGTTATTCAGAGTGATGTTTAACTAAAAAGTAAAATATTATTTTTTTAAATTTGAAACCAAGCGTTTTTTGAAAACTGCCAAAATTCTTTGAACTTCAAAAATTATAGAAAAAATTCGTTTGGAAATTTATCTCTTATTCTGTCCGACAGTGAAATGTTCTAAATTCTGAGAGGATCATTTTTAATTTTTAAGCGAAGATATGGGAGAAAAACTCGCTATTAAATAAATAAATAAAAAATAATATCTAAAGCTGTGTGGGGAGAAAAAATGTCTTACGGAATATTTTGTTCCAAATGTGTGAAAAATTTCAGTAAAATCAGCTTAATAGAAAAGAACAAAATTTAATTTCGAGATTAGACCCCAACAAACAAAATAACATAGAAGCAGATAAACGAGGTTATATAAAGCCGTGTGAAAAAATTTTAAAAATTTTCTTTAATAATTCTTAAAATCACGGATTATAATTTTATGCATTTAATAAACCGTAAGATCTCAGTTAGATCTTAAAGCTAAGAAGAAGAAATGAGTTTTGTGTCAACACTTACCTCAAGAAACTCAATGATCAGTTTCTGGTACATCTTTCATGATAAACCCGATTTATATATCGAGAGTCCTTACAAAGCAGATGCTTATTTTCTCAACACTTTGCTTTAAACAATCTGATCACAGGTGTAGTTACTTGGGAAATTTTAGATGCCAACCCTTCTGCATCTTAGGATAAAGGTCAAAATTCTAGAAACATTCAATTTCTTAATCAAATTTGTTCTTGGTTTCTAAGATATTGCTTTCGTACACGTCACGGCGAAGCGTCTGCATATCATTAAAATTTAGTATTTTTTAGTTAGGCTCACAGATATCTAGGGCAGGGTTGATAAACAACTGCAATGGCTAGCAAGTTTAGTTACATCATTTATTTTAACATTGTTATTTCACTTGGCGTGGGTTATGAAATTATGGAAATGCAGATTACTGTATTGACTTGTTGCATTTTTACCGAAACTTTTGAAATTTACAGATTATGTAATTTAAACAAAGGAACGATTGTGGCACATTCTATTGTTTTGTATATTCTGAATTGTGATTCGCTGCTAACAGTTACCTTACATTACAAAAATAGCCTTTCGTGCGTTGACCTAATTGATTACATAGCAGAAAATGTTTTCTAGATATCAATAAAATTCTTACTTATTTTCTGTGGTTCTGTGATGTTACCGGGTAAAGAATATTATTGCAAACTTAAATAGTAGACTAAAACTTTGAAGCGTATGGAAATCATTCCTAGCAAAAGATTCCGCCGTAGGTCTCAAACTGAAGTTTGTCTGTTTTAGTTTAAAACCTGTGGTAAACAAGCCCTGATTATCAAACAGACCCCCAAGACACCAGGTACAGAGCCTCGCATTTTAAGGGCCACAGATACCATCTTATAATTTCTCATAATAATATAAGAACAAGAAAAATGGATGTCGACGGGCAAAAGAAATCTGCGTGGAGTATTCTAAATTGTCATAAGTCTACTCACGGAATACTCATGGAATTAAGGTTTTTCTTCTTGAGGTATGTATGTAAAAGTGGATTGTTCGTTAACGAAGGTTCGACCTTTACTTCTTTTAATATATTTACAAGCTATTTTTCGCTTCAGCTCTCACTCAGGAACATTTAAAATGGACAAGAATACATGGAATGCAAAGCAAAGCCAAACATATATATCCCCACTCAGTTTCTATAGAAAATTCCTATTATTCTTGAAAATACAAATTTTCTTCTATTTCTTAGAAAGATGTTCTACTAAATGTGCGCTTACTTGACTGCATTTTTGTTTTAAAAAAGACCAAAGGTTCTAAAGTTATTACAATGTAACATAATACTAGGAATCTTTTAGTATGAACATAGCAGTGCTTGATAATTCTTGAAACAATTAATTTTAAAATGTATGAAAAGAAACAAAATATATTTAATAATTTCTTATATAACCCAAAATTATAAGCGTTTTTAGCAAATGTTTTACGATTGAAATTTGGGCTCGATTATAAAATGGATTTCAAATTAGTTTACAAACAATTCTAACACAAAAATTACATTGTAGATTGAAAGGCATAGGTCTTTATCTCGAGCCATGCCTAGGTGAATGTCATTGTTATCCATTTCACCATTTAGATAGTCGTCATCCACTTTATAGATAACATAACCTTCATTATTGTCCATAGCACTGCTTAGCAAAAGCAATTAAATATTGCAGAATATTCGATCCCGTTTTGACCGGGCATCTTTCACTACATGAAGAAATGAAAAATTACATTGTCTAATAAAAACGAGATTGGAACTGAGGGAAAGCAGTTTTATGCAAAACACTTCCAGGAGTTCTTAGAAGTTCTTTGTACTGTGGCTGCTTGCAAATATACTGATGAACAAAATTAAGAGATGGAAACCCTTTTCCCACATTTCTCCTAAAATACCACACAAACAGTTGGTTGTCGTACAATTTTACTGTGGCGCTGGTGTTTCTGAGATGAGTTTACATATTCCTGTGGGCGTCGCTACGCTAGCAGATGTAAAAGTCCACGTCCAGATGCTCATTCAATTCCGCTCTGCAACACAGTAGTGATTTTTATTGTCTTTCTTGAACAATCTTGTTATTCTATGCTGTTTATTAGGTAAAATGAGTATATATCACCGCTTAGATAAAGGTATGAGAAGGAGAATCGTGTTTAGGCTTGAGGTAGGGCAGTACCAAGCTCAGGTTGCAAGGGAACGTAACATCAAACTGGATATGACATCAAATGTCATCTCCAATTGGTGGAATCAGTTAAAAAACAGTGGGACAGTGTCCAGAAGACCCGGACAATATCTCCTGAGATCTACAACGACTAATGGCGACCGGTATTTGGTCATTTCAGCCAAGCGCCAGAGGACGTCTACAGCCATACAGTCTCGTAACCTCGAGACTGCCACAGGAACATCAGTTTCAAGGAAGACAGTTGTCAGAAGACTCCGTGAGATAGCACTGTATGCCAGAAAGCCCTCTATTTGTATCCCACTCCCTGCCTCCCAAAAAAAGAGAACGTTTACAATAGTGCATACAACACCAAAACTAGACACAGCGGGTTAATGCTCTTTTCACGGATGAGTCTAGATTAAGTTTACAAACTCATTCTCGGTGATTAATTGTATGGAGAGAACCTGGGACCCGATACCATCCAAGAAATATCATGGAAAGGAACCAATATTACCATATTGGTCCCTTTCCATGATATTTCCTTTTCATGTGGAGGAGTTATGGTCTGGGAAGGGATTATTAAAGATACCACACACCGCTCCATGTGTTTGACACTGGTTTCGTGAATGCCCAGAAGTACAGGTAGGAGACCGTACAGCCCTATGTACAGCTTTTTAGGGGTGCTGTTTGCGCTGAGTTAATTTTATGGACGACCATGCACGACTACATAGGGCCCGTATGTTTGATGACTATCTGGGAAAAGCAAGGATATTCACCGATTGCATTTGCCAGCCAAATATCCTGACCTTAATCCTCTCGAACATGCTTAGTATGCTCCTGGAAGTGTTATTGCAATACGCCAACCCCCATCCAGAACCATTCAGGAGTTAAGAACTGTCATTGTGGAGGAGTGGGTGCGACTTCCACAGGCACTCTTGTACTCTCTTGCTAACAGCATGGCTACTCATTATGCACGCTGTCTGTTTGTCACAGACGACCACACACCATAAGAGCCACATTTTTACTGCCATTTTTTAACCTCAAATTTGGACCACATTAGACTCTTGGCCATAACCCTTGCTATTGAATGGCATTTTATTGCTGTTTTGTACTCATTATTGTAATGCAATAAACCATACCCATACATAATTTCATTTATTTTTAACCAGTATTTCTCCCGATATTTGGGAAAAATTGTTCCATTTCTTAATTTTATCCACTAAACTGCAGTGTACTTACTGCAGTTGAAAGCCAAAGTAAAATCTCCCGAAGCGTCAAATGTGTGCATGATCAAAAGTTGGGAGAATTGATAAAATGAAATTACTTGCGCCCAAACTGCTCCTTTCTTTCTACAAAGTTCTCAGTCTTACTTTTCATACTGAAGCTGAAGGCGGACTGGCACCTTAACTTCAGTTCATTTCATAGCTCTAATTAAATTAAACTCGCACGATATAGCTGGATTTATAATAGAGGTGGACAAAACCAGTGTTTTGTTGAATCAGATCAAAACCGTTCTTCCTATGAACTGAATCAGATCTTTTTTACGACTCACCTTTCATCAACAGTAGCCTTAACGAATAAAATCCGAAACAAGGAGTGAATCAAGAGCGGTGAGCAAGGATGAAGGGAAGAATGGAAAGAATTAAAGGAGAAATGGGATCGGGAGAATCCACTCATGTATAGCTAAATCCCTGAACTGATGTGTTTCAATCGTATTTTTGAGATTCTCTAAAATCTTTTATTTTAAAACAAATAATAATATGGAATAAAAAAGTGTTCAAAATGTTGAGAAACGACAAAGATTAAACACACTTTTAATATGAACAACAATTCTTTTCTCCTCTAAAATGCGAATCGAACTTTCCTGGACTGTTTCCAATAAGAGTTCTCGGTAGATGAAGTCTAAGCGCGTTACCGCTCAGATTTATAGAATCACTGTTTGTTCGCTAAGTTAGGTGAATTGGTTCTTTGAATTGCTTCACGAGTGAACAGCCCTTTCTAACTTACAAAGCGATTTTAAATTTAGCTTATGTATGGGTTTTCAATTTTGGCTGAAATTTTTGTACTAAATCTTACCTCTCGGCTTATATTCTGAAATACACGGCATGCGCTTAGAAATTTATAAATACTTTTGCTGCAAATTTTAATTTTAATTCTTATCTCGCAAGGGAAGCACAGTAGGCAAAATGTTGTATTACGAAGGCCTTTATTAAGATGTTCTCTGTTAAGCTTTGAAAAACGAGACGTAAAAATGACGTAAATGAAATGCAACAATTTTGAAAATATCTTGTTTAGTAATGATGTATTCGTAAAGAAAGTAAAATAAATATATTTGGAAGAATGATAATTTATGTAATAAGAATTAATTAATTAAGTTATTGTGTATTTTTACAGTGAATAAATGTTGTATAAAAATATTAGATAAATGAAAATTATCTCATTGACATAACATATTAAAAGGTTATATAAAGAGGCGCTAAACGTGATGTATTCCTCTTTCATTTTTGTTTACTGTCACCATCATGTGCATTGGGAAAGAATGAACACCTGATAATTTTGATAAAATGGTGAGTATCATCACAGAAGTCGTGCATCTACTATGAAGGATGCAAAATTAATTTCCAAACTCCATGCATAGATTTTAGAAAGAGGTAAACAACATCTGTATGAGCCATATTCACATTGAAAAGCATGACAGAACTGGCATGAAGACGCAGCAGAACACAATATAGAAAGTAGTGTAAAACGCATTATTAGGTCAAACTTAGCAGCACAACAGATAACAGACACAAAATATAGTTTTACAAGAATTGTTCAAAGTTCGGACCATCCGCAGTGATGCCTCCTAATTCCAGCCCCAAATGGATTGCCAAACATTTTCAAAGGTACATGTATTTTGCAGATACTAGCAGCAGCTCATTCATTCCTGTCAGCTAACATGACGTGCCTGTCTTCCAGCCTAGCGCAACATGAATCAATGCATGTTCTTCTACGACGTCGTAAACTTACTCAACACCGCCTCCCCGTTTCCCATCCTGTTTTCTTATCTGAATACTATTCACATTGATATTCTGTACCTCTCAACAGAGTTTGTACATGAAATTTTGAGACACCCTGCCCTTTCTTACATATTCTGTTCCTTTTTTTAAGAAAAATAAAACATTTTGAAATATGTGTCAGTCTGTTGTCAATTCAGAGTCCGAAAAGTTAAGAAAGTGCACCTTTATCAATCTCGAAATAGGTATCTTAAAGTAGAAGAATATAATCCTTATAAGCGGCGTAATGTTGCATCAAAAATTGCTTAACCCGGCGGAAGGCGCACCAAGAAAAGTTACTAGAACGGGCGCGTGAGGTATCACATACCCCAATATTTAAAATACAATAAAAATAGTATTATTTAGTTTTAAAACTTTTTTTTTTGTTCTCGTGTATTATAAATAAGTGAATAATAATTGGGTTTTAAAAAATTAATTTCCGAAATAATTTTAGAGTTAAAATTAAGATAAATGAAAATAATAAACATCATGCCTCTAAGTTTCATTGCATCTCTAATACACCATGCTTTTTTTATTTCTTCCCACTTTGAACGAAATACATTCATGTGTTCTTGGCACAGAATGTTTTCACATTTTAAGCATTAACGTTCTTCTGTCCTTGGCGCGAGAGCAAAAAATTTAATACATCTTTCATACTTAGTTGTTTCTAATTTCATGTATTCGTTTTAATTCTTCATCGAAACTTCTGCTTTTGTTTTGCATGCAGTACGTCAATTTCTTGGAAAAGTATTAATCTCTGATCTTTGTTCAATACATTTTTTCATTAATTGTAATGCTAAGTCCTTCAAAAACAGACTTATGTTTCTTGTTGGTGGATTAGCAGTTCAATGTAATATAATTCAAGCGTTTATTACAGCAACATTCAGTGCAGGAAAAAAAATTACCATTGGCCACCTTCTCGTTATTCTGGAAACTGAATAATTGACTGACATTTCATCCCACATATCCATTGCTCCTTTAGTCATATTATTAAAACATATAATTCCTAACGTTTTATTTTCTCCAATAGTATCATCTATAGTATGATCGTTATATGATGTTATAATGTTATAATGATCGTTATATAAAGCATAAGAACAGTTTTTCCTTTTTTAGGAACATCAGGAATTAATATTTTATCTTTTTCGAAACCAAAACATTGTAGAAAATATTCTTAGTTTCATCTTCAGTTTCCGAAATGCAATCTTCATCGCTTTCAAATATTTCTAATAAATCTCGCATGCGTTGCATCTCCAGTTCATAGGGACTACTTCTTTTTACCATAATGCAGTTAGAAATTTTTAAGAATTTAATGTCATGTACTTTAAAATCACTTGCGAGTAGAAATATTTACTGTTACACTCTAAAAATAAATTTCTGAACTAAATATTTAGTCAGAAAAACACTTACACGGACAGGCGCGTGGGGTGTGTCATACCCCAGTTCCAACAAAATACGTATAAATATTTTTCTGAAACACAAAAGAAAAAGCGGTTCTGAAAGTCAACCACAACTAGAAACTCAGCTACTGAAAGCAGCACAGAATTTCAGTTTCACAAGTTAGGAATATTCCACTTTTATGTAGGGTTGGGGTATGATACACCCCACGCGCCTTCCCTCGGGTTAATTTACAAAACTGTTGATTATAGAAGGTTTCACTGTAAGTAAATGGCTTGAAAAATGTGCATCCAGAAACTGTGTTGTTTTAAGCATCATTAAAACCTTTATGAAATTACTTGAAGAATGCAGTTTTTTTTAACTCAAGTAGTACGCGACCGTCCTCGTACGGTCAAGGGATGCCGTCCCGGAAATCATTACGTAATAGAACAATAGATTATAAAAGAAGAGAACGATGCCGCGCCATTGATATGACGCCGCCATCTTGGGTCACGTGACAAATGGAAATGACGTAGACGTGTTTAAATGCTGTCATATTTGGATATTTTTAATTTTCGTTATAAGGAGAATATTTTTTCAAAGTTTTCTGTTTTCGTGGCAACAACGAAATTTTTTTTTCGTTTAGTGGCAATGATCTCTTGAATTACGTGTTTTGGGATGGCATTAATTTTCTTTAGTATTTTTAATTTCTTTAGTTATTAAATCTGTCATTATTTTTAATTATTTTTAATTGAGCATCTCATTTTTTAATATTTATGAATTTCTAATTTATAGAGTTCGGCTTAATTTGGTAGCATAAACTAGTTTTCAACTCCTAACAGACTCAGAGCGAATTATTGTTTGGTCTGACCCCAACAGCACGACGACGTAACTGTGACATTGCAAACGTGTCTCGCAGTGACGATGTCAGTGTCACAGTAACGTTGCAGATATGGCTTAATGCCCGCTTTTTGCGACGTTGATATGAAGTTACATTGGGAGGTTGATGAGAAGTCACATTGGGACATTGCTGTGAAGTCACACTATGACGTTGATGCGTAGTCACGCTGCGACGTTGTTGTGAAGTTATCCTGTGGTATTTCTATGAAGTCACACTGCGACATTCATGCAACAACCACATTGCGACTTTAATATAACGGCATTGAGAGACGTGAATGTAACATAATAAAGTGCCATGAATGTAAAGTCGCTAAAGATGCAAATGAATGTCACGCAACCCAGAATTACTTTCGAAATGATTATAACAACAGAGACTTGAGAAGGTTAAAATAACCTTTTTAACTTTCACATAAACACGCGTCTAAAGCTTAACAACTACCACATGTGGTGATGAAACTTAAAGTAACTTAAAGTAAATCTGCCACCTTTCACATGGAAATTAAACCTTAACCTAGTAGTCAAAGACTACACAATTTAATTTAAAACTAGTTGGCTGAGAACTTAGTACCGGAGTAAGAATTAAATGTAAGCAACAATAATGCAAAGTCGAATAATTACAATCTTATCAGAGCTGACGAAACTTAGTGACGTAGCCTCGAGAGACAATCGGAAACACTTGACTTAAATATTCTCTGATTTGCGGTTTTGGTGAGAAAAAGGGAAAAGGAAAAGTGATAATAAGGGCTGAAGTTATAAAATACCTGGTTAATTTAAATAATAATAACCCTACAAATTGATTCCATTATTTAGTTTAATAACAATACCTTTTTCATGAAATTTAAAAAGGTGGGGTTTGAATCTGCCACCTCTCGCATGGAAGACGCTTACTTAACCCCAAAGCCATGCATTTGTCCCTTTAAACCCATTTTGTGTGTGATTATGGCAAAGCCTCAAGGGCTACCTGCCTAATGGGAGGAGTGCCTTCGTGGAGAATTTTCTAAGGTAAACTGACGTTAAATATACGTTACACATGGGGAAAACCACGAAAATGCCCATGCAGCCAGCCCGTTTGCGGGATTCGAACCTCAGACCGAACTACCTGTGTTCAGCGACTTTACCGCTTGGCAGCTGGTGGGCCCTTAAACCTTTTTTTTTTTTTTTTTTGATCTTCTCTAAGAGTCAAAATAATTATGAATTCACTAGCCCGGTATAGACTGCTATGCGCAAGCCTATTTCACAGTGCCCAAGCGTTTCACACCTTTGTACATCCGCAAATGCGAACATATACATTCTTATCTATCTGGTTCATTTGCGGTTTTATCTGGTTCATTTCATACTTATTTCCTATCTGGTTCATTTGCGGTTTTGCAGCTGAAGATGGTGGTTCGGTAAAACCATCGAAACTAGTCCTGTGAAAATTTGGAAATATAACGCTGATTTTGTTGTTTGACTTCTGAATTAGTATATACATTCTTATTAAAAAAATCTGATGTGTACACCACATGACTTCCTTGTATTGGAATATTAAATTGGAATATTAAATTATACGCATTTTTTCTTGCATTTCATTTAAACTTATTGGATTGAATTATATCTACTTCGCCGACAGCGCATAATCCACAATAGAATAAATGCATTCTTTAAAATTCACTCTAGTACTTGTTTACGATAGCGACACTCTGGCGCTAGATTCACTTAACAGTATTAATAATTATATAACAGTTAACTTATATATAATAATTTTATAACGGAAACTAAGTTAACTGTTATATAATCCAATAATTATATAACAGTTAACTTATATATTTCGTTCATATTATAACTCATAATGCACAAAATTTATATCATTTAAAGAATAGAATTATCTAATCGTTACCACATGTTCTATTCAAATACTATAATAAAGTTAGAATGATGTATAAAAGAAATTAAGAAAACAAAACAAAAAAGAAACAGTTTTTCACAGACGATTGAGTATTTCTCGTTTAATTAATTCAGTTCTCACTTCGCGAGAAGGCAAAAATATATAAGAACTCAGAATATCGATATTAAAAATTACGAAGTAAATCTTAAACGCTTATTTCCTCGAAAAAATTCCAGAACGGATTAAGCATGATTTAAATAATAAATGAAGGCGTTATCTTTGTTGTTGCGAAGCTAAGTTTCTCTAGATTGGCAACAAATCCACTAGTCTCCTGTTTCAAATGTAAACATCAATGGCCGCCATTAAAAAAGGCTTAGCGGCAATTAAACAACTTTAAAATTGCTGATAATTCTAAAAATATTGCACACAGATTTACTAAAGGCATAAAATCCTTAACCGGTAGATAAAAACAACATAATTCAATCATTTTTAAAGCAAAAAATGTACAATTTACGAGCATATAAGAGTAAAGAAACTGAGATCACTGAGCCGGGTAACAGAGTGGATATATATATAAATATATTTATATACGTTTGGTGCGGCCGATTGCAACCAAAATACGAGGTGCACATCTACATGTTATAGCAGTCCTATATACAAAATTTCAACGTTCTGAGGCTACTCGTTTTTGAGTTATGCGAGATACGTACGTACGCACGATATGTTCGTACGTACATACGTTCGTACGTTCGTACAGACGCCATGAAAAATTCTCTTCAGAATTAATTTTATAATTTTTTGAAGGAAAAGAGTATTTTATTCTGTCTTTACGTACAGATATCACGCAAAGACATCGTTAAATTGCATTCGATAGTGGTCAAAATGGATATTTTCGTTGAAATATGCTGCCTGAAACTTTTCGCGATTACAATACTTCCTTTTTACTTCGTACAAGGAAATAAAAAGCATACTTTCAAAGAAGCATTATTTTAGTTGAAGGCTAGGTCGATTCAATTCTTCGAACGCATGTAGCATTTAATTAATCACGAGCATCATACTTAATAAGTAATGAAAATGTATTACAAAAGTATGAAACACGCTTTTTTTTCCTTCTCCCTTTTTACTAAATTAAATTTATGATTTTTTTTTCATTCATACATTTGTTTTATGCAAATATAAATTTTATTTTTACATTTCATTGCTTTTCAATTTTTACAATTTTTTTTTGTAAATTTTATTTTTGACTTTTCTTTTGTTTTAGAAAAAAAACTTTTTTTTTACATTTAACTTTTTTCTACGAAAGTAATTTATTCTTACAATTTAAATTTTTCCTTTTCACTTTTTTGCTTTAAAATTTTTTCAGAATAGTATTATTTTTTTCAGTTTAATTTTCCTTTTCACATTTTTATTTTAAAAGCATTTTTTTTTTTTTTACGTTTCACGGTATTTATTCTACAAACGTAATATTTATTTTCGCAAGTTTAATTTTTTTTTTTTTTTTTTTTTTTTTTTTTTAGCTTTACTTACTTCTTTAACTTTAATTTGCCCTGTTCACAACAAACGCCGCAAATTTTTCTTTTTTCTTTTTACTGTTTTCTTACTTTGAATATAATTTTTTATTTCTTTTAAATTTTTCTTTTGTCACATATTATTTTACATTTAGCTTTTCCCTTTTGTTTAAATACTTACGTTATGTTTCCATTTCTCCAAAAGTAAACTTAACATATATTTCTTTGTCTACAGAATTTATGCCTGAATTTACGTGTATATCCATTCATTCCATAAGATTTTGTGAATATAGTTTCTGCAACTTTAAACCAATGCATGTTCATTCTACACAATTTGTTTGAAATTTTAGAGTTCTCATTTTTTATTACTGAATAAGAAATAGTCAAAAACCTTCCCTTTTATTATGTTATATTTACTACAAATGAAATGACCGTCTCACGTTTTTAAAATACTGTGCAAAGAAACACGTATATTCTTTTATCTCTTATATCGTACGTTTGTTCAAAGGATTCACCAAACTATATCTATACAAATGTAAATTTTGCACTTTTATTTACACTTTTTCCCTTATATTTAACTTCTATCCTGCTTTTAAAACATATTCGTGTTACATTTCTATTTCCGTTTTCCAAAAATTAAAGTACAGACTTAATACAAATTTGTTATAGTTCTACCGACTTAAATAGAACTTTTTATGAAATAAAGTCTACTTAAACCAGTACGCGTGCGTTTCTTCTCCACTTTAGTTGAAATACATACCAAAAATATTTCATTTCTTATTAATTTAAGATACAGACATTTATGCGCATAAACTCAGAACATTCTCTTTATTCAGTAGAAAGAATACTTTGAATTACTAACACATATTCTGTTAGCTCTTTGAAACACTTTATAAAAATATCTGAATTTTCTTGCACACATCTTTCATTAAATCACTAAACATACGTTGAGTCGAATTTTACACAGCTTTGACTTTTCTAACAAAGTTTATGGAAGTCGAATTACTTTAACTATACAGAAGATCATCCACATTGTAACGTATTATTTAACTACGAATAATAGCCATATCTGGGAGGAATAATTCAAAATGGAGTCTAAACTATACATAGAATTAATTTTCAGCCATGGAAATGAAACTTGGTCGCTTTTTTCCCAATTTGGAATATAAATATTTTCCAACTTTCCTTACAGTACTAAAATTTCCACTACCGAAACATATTTTGTAAATAAAATACATTTTGTAATGTATAGGTTATAATTTCTCTTTTAATTGACTGTATTCTTGAGAAAAAGAATGACGAGAGATACAGTATTAGTGCTTGAAAACATTCGGTGCTGGTGTGCCTCATTTTTCACGCATTGATCAAAATACCCATGTAATTTAAAGTCAGCTAAATAAATTTAAATACAGGTATTCAAACACGAATGCTTCACAAATTAGAAAAAAGACAGAAAAATAATGAACTTATAAGGTATTTCTCCCCTTTTTTAGCATGCCTTCATGGTGTAGTGGTCAGCACGCTCGAAGCGTATTCGAGAGGTCTGTGGTTCGAGTCCCAGCTAGGACGTTGCTCATTTTTCATCTCACCTGCTTCGAAATAACCAGTCTCTACAAGCTTAATTAAGCAAAGTATGTAAAGGACTAAGAAAATATGCTTTCGTGGAGGACTTTATAAAATCTCTACATATAATAAAATAAAGAGTCTGCCTGTGTGTGTCTTTCGTTCGCGCTGCGCGTAAGCTAATAGATCCACGGCTACGAAATTTGGTACATAGGTACATCTAGACAAGAGCCAGTGCACCTCGAAGCGATTTTTTTCGAAATTCGAATTCGAATTTTTTTTATTTTATGTTTTGTGACGAAATCGCGTCATTTTGAGACATAAAGGGCTATAAGAAAGCGAGATTTTACTCTATACACTCCATTTTCACATCATCATGAAACGTAGGCATTTAGCTATTTTACGAACTTAAAATAAATTTCGTGTTTCAATAAATCGATTAAATACGAATTTATTTAACAAAGGGAGCTTAACACCTTTTCAACGGGATTTTTTCTAAAAAGTTTATTTTTAAAAATGTACAATTTATTTTTCTTTGATTTTCGGACACGTTAAACTTTCATCCTTGCGACTGCTTTTACAAAAAGAATTTTGGAAAAATGATAATATTTTGCATTTTTAAAAGATTTTTTAAATGAAGCTTCCGAGTACACTTCTCACATCTCACATCTTTAAAAATGTGATTTTGGCAACAATTTTCCCGTCTTATTGTTGTTGATAGATTTTTGATGAAATCGCATCATTTTGAATAGTTTCATTCTTTTAGAAATATATGTTTGGTAACAAGTTTTCATCGTATTTCTTATGTAACTGTTTTTAAGAGATTGGCATATTTCATGTTCATTTATATATATATATATATATATATATATAATACTTTTTTTTTTTTGTTGTTGTTGTTGTTAAAGTTGTTCTGCAGAGTAAAATTCTGCGCAGTTTTTAAATTTAACGTTTGGTGTTCCCTTCAGCCATTTCCGGTACATTTAAAAGCCAGACGAAGGCTGGCAGCGAAGCTGCTAGTACTAAATAAAATTCGTCGCATGGCCTGCATCCTTCTTTTTCATATTAAGCAAACATTCCATATAAATTCCTGTATAACTGCTGATTTTACTTACACTACTTTGTAACATAAATTATTAGAATAGTCCCAGATGTATAGGAGAAGTATGCAATATCCGTGGAAAAACTTCTTCCCAAGCCAAAAAGTAATAGTGAAATATAAAATGGAATAAGAAAATATCAGGTTTCCAATAAAATGTAAACATCTGAGTATGCAAAACATAAACAACAAGTAATATATAAAAAAAAATTCAAATAATTCCTATTTAGGTGAACAAAGAAAAATTTTATTTTAGTTAATTTTTAATAACATTTTTTTCGTTTCTAATTTATGAAGATGATGGTGATCTATAATTTCCCATTCTATCCATCTCTGGTAATGCTTCATTACTGTAAGGAACCTGAGTTTTGAGCAGTCTAGTTCTTCAATTAATATTCCATCTAATAATTTCAAAAGACTCAAGGCGATATATGTTTGAGCTGTTGCGAAGAGTTTCTTTTCGCATTCTACGTTTGTGAAGCAAGGGACATTTTAAAGGGTTATATTTTAAACATATATTATTATCACGTTAACATAGAAATATGGAAAGAATTTTCTCTACATAATGGGACATTACATCCGCTTCATCCAATCCTATAAAACTACAATTCTTTAATTCCATATACTTTAAAAATCTTTAGAACTCTGTCTTACTGTTGCCACTTATTTTTGTTAAATATTACAATCCCATTTATCATAGTAATATACTGTTATTTATAAGTTGTTATAAAATTAATTTTTACAGCACTTGAGAATTCCTAATAAACGGTCATTATCGGCAAGTCATATATTTAAAAACACATATTTTTAGTTCCGATAACCAGAAATAAATAAGTAGGAATTGATTTTAATATGTGGAAAACCTTTATTAACATCAAGTGTCATCCACTACAAGTTTAAAAATGTATTTGAACTTGAGTGGAAGAATAAAAAGTATTTCATTAAGGATTGAAAAATTGAATAAGATATAGAGAGAGTGTGAGCTAATAGTAGGAATTAAAAAAAATAGAGAAATGAATTTTTTTTCTTTGTTCCAAATGAGATAACTCAGTTTCATGAGCTACGAGTAGTCATTAAAAATAATCATTTTTAAATTAATTTTTGCCTGTAACACATTATTCTAAAATCGTCCATTTTAAATTAGTATTCTACACTTAGGCACAAGTTGATAATTCAGAGAGATTCTGGTTTCTTAAGATTCCCGTTCAGAAATATTACAGCTCAAAAACAAAGAGGTTTTAAACTACAACGGAATGTACCGTAACCAAGTGAAAGTGATAAATTATTTTTCCTTGATATTTCTGATGTAGATCGGTAGCAAAATTATAATGCATTTTATGTGAACGGTTTCTTTTCATATTCATTTCGACCATTGTTTTCTAATATTAAAAAAAATTCGCGTTAATTTGCCGTTTTTTCCCTTTAATTTATCCACATGTTTAATTAATTTTAATATATTTTTTCATTTAAGCTACTGAAAGAAGATAAGAAATTATTTTTGAAATCTTCCATATTTTGACTCAACATTATTTCTTTAATATCTTTGAAGTAACCAATTAAACATATAGTTACCTTATAATGCACAGACAGCCGCTGATCTTTCCCTTAAATTTTATTCCATATCATACAATTTTCGCTTTAGCTAGAGAATTTAAGTAATATTCTGCCAGTAAAGCGAAACTTCTTATTGCGTTTTCAATGAAAATTCCCCGAATTCAAAGTTTTATTACTAATTAAGGGAGACCTTTTAACAATTTCTATTCTAAACAAACATATTCAGAAACGTATTTCATACAGGTATGTTTTTTCTATATTCCAAACCATTTCATTTCCAATGAAATTTGATTCATAGTCAAATAATGAAAGTTTTGTTCTTTTCCACTTTCGAATGCATTTTATATCTCACATATGCTCATTAAAATGACTGAACAAAATTATAAACATGTTAGATAGTATGTCAATATTTCTTGAAATACTGTGTACAGTATTTCATTATAGTACAATACAGTACCTTTCATTTCGGAAAGTTCACATGAATATCTTAGTTTTTAATTCTTTTCCTGCATCCCAAGTAAATTTTTGAACATATAATCTTTAGTTTTGAAGAACTTTACTTGTGAGTGACTGTTATGTTATCGTGTTTTCATAAACCGTTTGTGGAAAGTTTCTTACTGATTACCTTTTGAACACTTTAAAAATATTTCTTGAACAGCACTGCGATTTTGAGCGAAAGAATGAAGTTAGAAAAGAAATGGACTTTTATCTTAGTATACTACTGTGACAGATTAATTTTCTCTGACACTGATATGTTCCCATGTAGATAACGGTGATTTTTAGCCCAGTTCATTTAGAGTTTGAATACTTTCTGTAAGTTATCACGATCATTGACTTTAACAACACTTCTCTACTAATTTCATAAGAAACATGTCTAAGAAAATATCAATATCTCATCTTCATAAGAAACATCAACTTTTAAAATGCCTTGATTTAAATTACTATGAGAATAAGAATCAATATTTTATAAAAATATTTCTCTTTGACTCAAAAATTACTTCTTTATTCCATTGGAAAGGAAAAGTTAATCATGCATAGCTATTGTATTGCACTGATGGGAAACGGTTATATTTTAACTTATTAAATATTAAGTGAATATTCTAAGTTGTGTTTCCCTCTCTGTTCTCATTTTTAAGTCAAAATTTTACTAACATGCAAATATCTTCATTGCATTTTTAGTAAAATCTTAAAGACTTAAAGACTGAAATCAGTGTTTTATTCCCAAATTTGTACCTTCTGACTTCATTCTACTAAAACGAAAGCAAAAAACATTCATAACTTATTACGAAGAAAAATTTATACCTGCTATACTTTTGTTAAACATTTCCATTGATTTTCATACCATTTGCTTATCTATGAAATTTGTTTCCTGATCCTGTGCTAACGTAATACTAATTTTCGCCTTCCCAATGCATGTCGTATGTGGCAAATACTACTCAGTTTAGAAAATTTTGATTACTTAACGCCTTTTGTTGCATTCTGAACCGGGGTGCATACTTCCATTTTTATTACATGTGTATGATTTCTAACTATTTTGTCTATGCTTAACTTCCTAGAAACTCAGTTGAGCTATGTAGCGACTTATCGCTGAGTCCAAGTGTCTACATGAAAAGTCCATTGAAGGTTTAAACTCATCCTTTATTATATCAAACTAAGAATAGAAATGGCTTCTTTGCCGGGCTTACAGAAAAGCCTCCACTTCGACTTTAACTGAAGATGAGAAAATAAGAAACTAATCTAAGGTTAAACTAAAATGAACTGAAGCTGTAAAAAACTATCTAACGTAATTGGCCCTTAATTTAATTAATCGACGAATATTA
This sequence comes from Stegodyphus dumicola, assembly GCF_044657685.1. NCBI lineage: Eukaryota > Metazoa > Arthropoda > Arachnida > Araneae > Eresidae > Stegodyphus > Stegodyphus dumicola. The sequence goes on along the minus strand of NC_140770.1, from coordinate 117,931,554 downwards.
GCAGGCACATAACGGACGAGCAGAGTAAGATTTAGCTTTAAACAACGAAGTAGCCTGACGGCAAACTCGCGCCACTAAGGACTCTTAAGCTCTTTTGTTGAAGTAAGCGAAACCTTCCTTTAAATACTCTATCTCTCTCATTTACCCACAACGCGATACTAAAATCTTATTCTGGTAAGGAATAGTAGGTGGGAACCGAGAATAGACAGTAAAGCGTGTTTAAATTAAAATAACTGTTAGAAACTTAAAATAACGCCTACACATGTTATGTGAATATTTAAAGAAATTGGATGTTTAACACAAATTTGAGCAGTATTTTACTATTATATAAACTTCTTTAGTTTTTTTTTTTTTTTTTTTTTTTTTTTTTTTTTTTATCTAAAACGTTAAACTGACCTTTCATTACTAATTTTGAAGTTTCTGGGTATACTCTACTGAAGAAAAAGTTCATAATTTATTAGCAAAATAGTTTATACATGTACTTTGTCGCACGCTTGGTTAGTTTTTAAATCGCTCCTTATCTGTAACACTTGATTTCTAGTGAAATTTTGAAATGATTATTAGCTTTCGAAATAATTTCGTAGCCACATATGTTCAGCACAGAAACTTCTCCTGACTTACCAAGATTACTAACAAAATAGAAAATATGCAAAAGTTTCCTAAAAACGTATATATTTGTTTAAATTCGTGTATATATTTTTATTTTATCCGTGTATATATTCGTGTATAATTCGTGTATATATTTTAAATACATACACGAATACCCACATTTAATTCATTAATGCGCATTTTCCTATATCATAACTAAAATTTCGAACATAAATTTTTTAATAATTTCATGTTCCCCAAAATTTACGTATTTGTGATGTCATTGTCTTTTCGCAAACATTTTGAGACTGCACTCTCGACAGTCTTTTAGAAAATTCAAGACTATTTTATGTTTGCTGTTGATCAATGAATTTTTAATACATATTCTGTTTATTTTCAGCTTATGAGTTATTTAAATATTTAAAAATAAATCTCTAGATCTTTTACGTTGACATTTGTGATAGATATCTTAAGGTTTTTTTTTACTTCATTTTATTAACAGGAATGAAACTGAAACTAGTGCTTCTTAACATTCTTATTATTGGAAGTATTAGTCAATTACAGCAGAATGCCAGAGTTGTTCTCATTATTCAACATATATATGAACTTCGGTATTCCAAAACTTTCACTTAATTGTAATTTTTCCTATCAGTTATTATAGAAGACGAAAGCAATAAATGCCGGATATACAGACATGAAATAAAGACTGTAGAGTCAGTAGGTTTTCTTGAAGCAGAAGACATGAAAAATGTGAAATGCACTCGCCTGGACTCGAACCTGGACCTCTCAAATACACCCCGAATGTGCTACTATTACATCCCGAAATCATGCAAAGGGGAAATATACCTCATATATCACCCCTTTTTTAAAAGGGCAACTGGGAACGAGGGTACCTAATCGCCAAATCCTGGTGACGACGAATTAATGTCCACCACCTTTTAGTCCGGACGGCAGTGTAGAGTTTTTTTGAAACAGGGGACATTAAAAATATGCAATGCCCTCGCCGGGAACGAACCTGAAAATCTCGAATAAGCGCTACCGTTACACCACGAAGGCATGATGGAAGGAGGGAGAAAGTACCTTAATATGAAGTAAAAGACGTTTTCAGATCTAGGAAAGTAAGGTTATTCAATACGATATGTAAATGTTCTTCAAATTTCGAGTTTATTTTACAATGACGTAGCATAAAATACGTAAATTTACAGGTAGACAAATAAGGAAGAGCAATTTTTCTGCAAAATGTGGGCGGTAATTATACAAAATTAATTATATTGCAATTCTTCAATAAACTAAGAAAAGAAATATGTCGCCAATCTCCTGAAAGTCAAAGGGAGTATTTGATCTTCGCTGATACGTAGAATTTTAAATTCCACTAACACTTTTCTAATTTTTGAGTCAAAGAGAAGCATTTTTGCAAAACAGTGATTCTTATTCTCATAGTAAATTAAATACCAAACGAATCTAAAAGTTGATGATTCCTATGAAGATGAGATATTGATATTTTCTTAGAGATGTTTCTTGTGAAATTAGTAGAGAAGAGCTCTTAAAGTTTATGATAATGCAAGTCAGTGGTAGTGATGATTTCAAAAAAAAATTTCAAAGTCACTATGAACTGGGTTAAAAATCTCCGTCATTCTTTACATGTGAATATTTAAGTGTAAGAGAAAATGAATCTTTTACTGTAGTATACTAAGATAAAATTCCATTTCTTTTCTAACTTTCTCGATCAAAGTGGTAGTGTTGTTGAAGTTGAATCTTCCAAACATGGGAAAAATTTCTAAATCTACCAATATAACTATTAACATTTTTTAAGTCCTTAAAAGGCATTGAAAACGATAAATAGGAATATATCTGAAAATTCGATGATTTGCAGTGGCAACAACGTAAAAAAGAGGAAATATTTTCAAAGTGCTCAAAAGTTTATCGATAAGGAACTTCTCAAAACCGGTTTATGAAAACATGATAACATCACTGTTATTCACAAATAACTGAAGATTTTATATTCGAAAATTTGGATGTCGGAAAAGGATTGAAAACGAAGATACTCATGTAAACTTTCCGAAATGAAGTGTACAGTATTTCAGGAAATATTCACATACTGTCTAACTTGTTTGTATTTTGTCAAGTCATTGTAATAGAAATGCATTCGTATGCGAAAAATAACAAAACTTTCACTATTTGCAATGAATCAAGTTTCCGTTTTAAATGAAATGGTTTGAAAAGAAGAAACATGTACCTGTATAGAATGCATTTCTGAATACATTTATTTCAAATAAAAGTGCTTAAAAGGCTCCCCAAATTAGTAATAAACTCTGAATTAAGTTAAATTTAACTGAAAACGTAATTATCCTAATTATTATCATTTTATATCATTATTCTCTTCTTATGTCATCTAAGTTTCTATTACTAAGTAATGAGTTCCGAGGCGGATTTCTTTGACCACATGATGGCGGTAGCTTACCACTAACGCAATGTTGCACTGGAAACCTGCTAACTTCACAAAATCATTGAATGGAGAAGACTTCATCACAAGGTAATGGCTTGAAAAATTTAAAGCTAGAAACTATATTATGTCTTGGGCATTGCATGGAATAGCAAAAGATGTGAGTGAAGAATGTAAGGAAAAAAAAGTTTACCCAAATTTGATGAACGTCAGTAGAAAATATATTTTACTATCTATCAATAAAAATATTTAACTAAGAATTATTTACGAAGTGTTTGCTAAAGAAACAGAACATAAGTAATGAGCGGTAACATAAGTAATATTTTTCGTAGAGTGCATACCTAATATTTTGTGTTGGGTGGGTAGAATGATATCGTCCTTTGACTTTCTTCTGATGACATTTCTTGCACATCTGGTATATCATATTCCACTAAAGCACACCTGGCTATATCGTCATCTGCACTGCAAAACTCCTTAATGCTAACAGAGTCTGCAATGTCTTATAGACTATTCCCTTCATTATGTTTTCAGGCTCTACTAAACAAGTTCTGTGTGTGTTGCGAAGGCACAGATTTTCGGGATGCATCGCTAGCTTTTATTGCATCAAGCACATTCCAAGTTGGCATTTCTGTCTCAGGTTTCAGCAACACGAATTGCAGCTCTTATAAATCGCTTGCGATAAAACCTCTTAATAACTGCAATAATGCCTTGATTATTGCATTTTGAGGGACTTGTTGAATTTTGGGAAGGGGGAAAGTGAACCTTTACATTGATTAAGTTCATATCATATATGTTATGAGCTATATATCTGCCCAGTGTCGTAAACAATTGCCTGTTCTGAGCCTCCATTGGACTATTAAAAGGAAGAAGCCACTCACGAAAAAATGCACTGTCGATCCAAGCTTTCCTAGGATGAGCGAAGATGCAACGTAAAGTACTATTTATTTTTTTAGACAACGAGGTTTCTCGAACCTTCCGATCATCCAAGGATACTGTTTATCACTGCCGTCTACATTACACACAAAAACAACAGTTAAGCGTTGTTCACGACGCACTCCTCTACGGCACTTATCACCTTTTATTCCGAGGGTACGACATTAGAAAAATTGTAAAAACAGTTTGGTCCATACTGTAGGCATCTTTACAGGCACATTTTTTCTCACTTGGTCAGATTCATGCAACACGTTTTTTGTTTCTTTTTCATCAACTTTATTTGCTTCACAAATGTCTGTTTTGGAAGCAGTGCAGCCAACCATCGGAACAACTGAAAGTCTTATATTTTGCAATCTCCTTCGCGTTTGACTGCATTATATGTCCACTTAAAGGCACATTGCAAGATCGCATATGATTGGAACATTCTAGAAATAAAGCTTTGATGCTTTCGTTCTTAGCACCGTGAAATCGCTTAGACTTGTTTCTGGAACCAAATACATTAAGAATTTTTCACAATCTGTAAGTACTGTAGATAAGGTAGATTTGGACAATTCCATACCTTTTAGCAACTGTACTTTTATTTAGTACACCATGGACAACTTACTCTCTCTAGGATTCTTAGTTTTGTTTGCAGATTGATGCCTAACTCGTTCTCTAGGTCATGAATCACTTTCTTACTACCTGCAATTTAACATCAATTGTCGCATCTTGAAAGCTACCAAAGTGCAATCTAGAAGTCTGTTAAACTTCTAGATTGCACTGCAAAACTAAACACGCATCATATTGATGCGCACTGAAAATTCATATGTAACTATACTACAGTCCAGTAAATATATTGCTGCGTGCGTACGGGTTCGTAATAGGAATACAGAAGTCCGATAAAATTTATTCTTATCACAAGATATATAACAAAACACTGGATTTTACCTCAAAGATATTCGTAAAATATCACGCATTATAAACATTAGCTATATTTTAAAGTACTAAAACGTTAGATAGAACGCAATCCAAAGCGCAGAGAAAGCTAATCCGATCTCACCCCGAATTCGCTACAACAAACAACAGTTATCTAAAACAACTTAGTAAACAACTGAGCTGAGATGTCCTCTCTCAGGCTTTATAAGCTTTTCAAATCGGCCGGACCCGAGAGTTCTAGAAATTTCTGGAAAGCAAAAAGCATAGAATTACGGTTACAGTTAACATAATAGTTAATTACATTTATTCGAATTAAATATAAATTAAAAGACATACTTACTTATTAAATGTTAAATGCGTGTGCTCTGTATTTTTAATTTTCCGGCGTAGCTTTCTATTAAAATTCGTCACGCGCTACATTTCACGGGGAAATAAAACAATTTTAATTATACTTCTATTAAATCTATTAAAAATATCTAACTAAATGCAAAATACGTAACAATATGTAAATATGATATTGTAAATGAAATTCATTTAAATTTTTAACAGGAATTATTCATTTAGCATATGTTGTATCCTACTGAGTTTTAGGAAGAAGAGAAGATACTAACTCGCTCCAGTGACCATTGGAAGAAGAAGTCAGTCAAGTAATTTTACGTGATAAATTCTGAATTATTCAAGATTTAACATTAGCCGAACTAGTTAACTTTTATAGAGAAAATCTGATGTGTAACATGACTTCCTTGTACGGAATATTAAATTATACGCATTTTTTCTTGCATTTCATTTAAACTTATTGAATTGAATTAAATCTACTTCGCCGACAGCACATAAACCACAATAGAATAAATGCATTCTTTAAAATTCACTCTATTTGTTTACCATAGCAACACTCTGGCGCTAGGTTCACTTAACAGAATTATATTTCGTTCATATTATAACTCAGAATGTACAAAATTTATATCATTTAAAGCATTATCTAATCGTTGCTATATGTTTTATTCAAATACTATAATAAAGTTAGAACGATGTATAAAAGAAATTAAGAAAACAAAACAAAAAAGAAACAGTTTTTGACAGACGATTGAGTATTTCTCGTTTAATTAATTCAGTTCTCACCTCGCGACAAGGCAAAAATACATAAAAACTCAAAATATCTGTATTAAAAATTACGAAGTAAATCTTAACACTTATTTCCTCGAAAAAATTCCAGAAAGGATTAAGCATGAGTTAATTCGCAATAATAAATGAAGGCGTTATCTTTGGTGTTGCGAAGCTAAGTTTCTCTAGATTGGCAACAAATCCACTATCCTGCTGTTTCAAATGTAAACAAGCAATGGCCGTCATCAAGAAAATTATTAGACTTAGCCGCACTTTACTTTAAAATTGTTGATAATTCTAAAAATATTGCATAAAGATTTACTAAAGGCATAAAATCCTTAACCGGAAGATAAGAACAACATAATTCAATCATTTTTAAAGCAAAAAATGTACAATTTACAAACATATAAGAGTAAAGAAACTGAGATCACTCAGCCGGGTAACAGAGTGGTTATATATATAAATGTATTTATATACGTTTGGTGCGGCCGATTGCAACCGAAATACGAGGTGCACATCTACATGTTATAGCAGTCCCTATATACAAAATTTCAACGTTCTGAGACTACTCGTTTTTGAGTTATGCGAGATGCGTACGGACGTACAGACGTATATACGTTCGTACAGACGCCACGAAAAATTCTCTTCAGAATTCATTTTGAAGCACTTTTATAATTTTTTGGAGGAAAAGAGTCTTTTATTCTGTCCTTACGTACAGATATCACGCAAAAACATCCTTAAATTGCATTCGATAGCGGTCAAAATGGATATTTTCGTTGAAATATGCTGCCTGAAACTTTTCGCGATTACAATACTTCCTTTTTACTTCGTACAAGGATGTAGAAAGCGCATCTGAACACAAAATTGTATTTGTTAGTTTAAGCTCATTATTAAATCTTACTGTTGACGAGATGATCGCGATTGTCGAGCAATGTTACTCATGCTGGCTATGTTATAAAGAGTACAGTGTATTCAGTTAAACGGAAGTGAACATTTTGAACGCACCGCTAGTAGAGAGAAACAGGGAAAATGTGAAAAACTTTGAAAGTTCGTGTTAAATGATAAAATTTAATGACGCAACGGACAAGCGCTAATGGACTAGCTCATGTTAACCGATAAAATTTCTTATAAGGTCATATAATCGTGGTCGGGACCGAAATTTTGTTAATCTTAACCGAGTGTTCGCCTTAAGCGATTTCGTGCTTAGAGGGTTTACTGTAGTTATAAGAGTCCTTCTGAGACCTCCCTGGGAAATTTATCTAAAGGTCATGTTTTCGTCATGATGAAGGAATATAGTCTACGAAAAGTTGAGAACTACTGATTTAAATGAAAGCTGTATATTTTATTTTTAGAAAAGACCGAAATCATGAGTATTTAAATTTACGTAATACGAAACTTCTTATCAGCCAGTTCATAACAGCTGTCGTATCACATTCTCAATGACTTCTCATTTCACAGCATCTTTTGGAAATAATCGAAAGCGAAATTCTTTCCGCTTGCGTCATTTTTAATGATAGAATCTTTAAATTTTTCTCTATTCTCACTTCATTAAAACGCAGCTATTAGTTATGTAGATGAGCTTGATTCAGTTTTCTGAAATTTTCAAATTGTTTACTTGAACTGTTTACTCGTTTAAAAATGACTGCAGTTTCAGCATGAAATTATGTCGCATCTTTATTTTTCTATTTTTTTAATATCGATGAAAGAAAGATCTACTGAGTTTTTAGTGATTTAAAAATCAATTTCAAATAATTCTTTTGTTATTTTCTTTTTTTGTATACATAAAGTGCTTCATTAGCATTTTATGTATACAAAATCTTAAATTAAGTACTTCGAAATCTACAGAATTCAAATAACAGTTTTATAAATGTCAGCACATAATCGATATATTACTACCGTTAAGATAAAGTTAAAAAACGCATTTTTATCAGAAAATTCCCCTTTATAATCAGATAATAATATAATTCTCCTTTATATTAGAAAATTTTCCTTTATATTAAACAAATTAATTATTTTTATTTTGTAAAAATCGCAGAAAAGTTTTGAAAATTGATTCTAAACAGAGTAACCAAATGATAGGCTCTAATGAGGATTTAAATCTATGCCTACCTATAGCTCTTACATACAGCTGTGTAAAACGACATTCGGGGAATTGCTTGGTAATGACTGTGAAATGGGGGTTAAGAGAGACGGTGGTTAAATTTGAAAAAAAGAAATTTCTGAACTGATTGAAATGGAACTTCCTCTTTTGGAGGATTCCGGTTGATGAAATGGATTTTTTCCAAAACAGGCTGCTATTTGACGCAATGAAAAAAGTTATTCTAATTCAAACTTTTATAACAGAAATTACTTTAGTACATTTTAATACCACTCAGATATTAGTACAACTAACACGTCGCTAGGCGAAAATTTCGAAGAATTCCTCCTAGATATCCTTTCTTTGGTTATCATTTCATGAGAGACTTTACAGGAGCCGTTGCTGGTTTTTCCCATATTTTAAAATGTCCCTGAAGGTAGTGACTCTTTAGGATGACTAAATCTACAGGGATTAAATATGAGCTATACTAAATTTCTTTTGAATTCCTTAGACAGAGATTAAACATTAGCTATATATATATTTCTTTTGAATTTTTGGTTACATTGTAAAAGAAATCACTTGATAGAATTCTAAAGATGTAAAATCGGTTTGAGCTCAACGTCTGTGAGTTGACGATGGGAAACAAACGCAAGCATCGAATTACAAGGTCTGTTGGAAATGATTCGTGGTTTGCGAAGAAGAGTAAATTGAGTATGTCCGGTGTTTCGGAAGTTACGTATATGTGATTGGGTAACAGCGGGAATAATCTTACATGATCGGAGTTAGGTAATGCTAAAAATATAGCGATAGACTGGAGAAGGCTTTGTAGGAAACTGTACATGGATTTATGCTTGAGGTAGAATGTGATGTTGGGTGGGGAAGGCATGATTGTGGAAACTGGTGAAAGTAAATATGGTACCCAAAAATAGTGTTACAAATTTTGTATAGCGATGTTTCACTAAATTTGGCAAAAAAATGCCAAATATTGCCAAACTTGGCGACCCCTTTAGATCCGATCCCTGTGCAACTGTGTAAATGTAACTGTATCCAGCCCTGTTTGTATCTGCAACTGTATATATCTGCAACTGTTATATGTCTTCCAGCAATTTTGAGAAATCAAAGCTACTTGAAATTCCTCGGCAGCCAACGAGAAACTATATAAAACTGGAGAGAACATAGGTTCTCAGTTTTTTAGTTCAGAGTTGGGTTCAGAATATTGAGAGATATCCGTGCAAGCTTCGCTCTTTAGATGGCTTTGCATTGCATGTTGTTTACCGTTCTTAGTAGCTTGCAGCGGAAAATACTGATTGTGCTGTGTCCTGCTAAGAAGAGCTGTACGAGCACATTTGTGAAAAGTTCCAGGAGTGTAAAGTGCTTCTTTTAGAAAGATAAATTTTATCAAGTTAGCATCAGTTCTGCGTGCATTCAATCCATTACAAGCTTGTATGCACATAACAATTTTTCGCGTCAGAAGAGTAACTGAATGACGGTGACAAGAGCGATGGATGAGCAAGTAAAACAGCTAATCACAGTCTTTGCTGCATTCATTAAGTCCATTAAAGAAGAGAGAAAGGCGTGACAAGAAGAAATGAAAATTGCCGTCAAGTCCGTTAAAGAGACGAAAACGGGGCAAGAACAGATGGAAGAAAGTTGATTAAAAGGAAATTAAAGAAATTACAGCCATAATAGAAAATTAATTCGAAGCTATGGTAGGCAGAATAGACAGAATTGAAGAAAGAGTTTATGGTGTCAAATAACAAATCGAAGAAATAGTTTCTGCTGTCAAACAACAAATCGAAGAAATAGTTTTTGCAGTCGAACAACAAAAAAATCATAGAGTTTCTACTGCAGTCCCCAAGGAAGGTGACAGCTTAAAGAAATCAAAACTATCCACATATGATCGTAAGACCTCCCGGCAAGTGTATAACACTCAGTTGCTTACAGCGACGGGCGCAAATAGATGAGATTCTGAGTTAAGGCCTGCCACCTCGTCGCTTCTCTGAGAGTAGATGCAGGGGATATCTTTCAGACTCGGCCCGAAAATTGGACGCTAGCTTTACGTATGTATATGTGGTTGGGTGTTTGAAGTGGAGGCGCGTTGGAGTTGCGCTTTGGCGAAAAGTGTTTAAAAGACTATAGTTGGCTTCAGTTAAAATCCCGCTAAAAGTAACCCATGAAAACACTCCAGGAGCTCCCCGCGTATGTTGAAAGAATGTCTCATCTGGCCTTTACAGATTGCCCAACGAGGAAAAGGAAAATCCTGTCTCTACAGTACTTCATCGATGGCATCTGAGATCCTGAGATACAAAAGTCCCTGCGAATGGCGGATGTCAAGCATCTAAAAAGTGCTTTAGCGTACGCCAAACAAGCATCCCCTAGAGACCGCCACCCACTCAGAGCTGCTCAACTGCTCATGTGGGTCAACTGATTGCCCGGAGTAGACGATTTAACCGAACAAATCAATGATTTGATGCGCAATAAGAGTGGTGACAATTTTATTCTCAAATGCTCGAACTACGGAATGAAGGTTAAGTGAGAAGGAACTGCAGAACACCCCAAGACAAGGGAGCTAAGACAACGTCCCCAATAAAGAGCAGGGAAACTAATTAGTGACTATCTCGCATGGCGAAGGTTACCAAATACTGACAAGCTCAACTTTAAATACTTTCAGACTTTTTGCTATGCGGACCGTCAATAATGGGCACTTGATCATAGGACATATAAGTGGATTTCCTTGCAATATGACCATCGATACAAAGGCCAAAATTACCATCATCCGAAAAGATTTTACCTAACAATGGAAAGTAAACTCGTTTAGATACCGCACTGCGTTACCCTCCAGATTGTTTCTGTTGGTAAAATCGCCATCGACGGAAAAACAAAAATTTAAGACCTTTATTTGAAATGCCTTTAAATTCTTATTTCGGTTCAGCCAAGAGTTAACAAGGGTTTATTTTTGAAATCTTCAGCTAGAGTTCGATCAAAGGAAATTGTTATCAATTATTCTTTCTCTTTACGAAATAAAATTTCAGGTCCATTTGAACAAAATGGATTTCTAACCCAATTTTCGTTTTCATAATCCTCGGGAAATACATGTTGAAATTATTTATCAATGAAAAACAATGATTTTTAATGTCGGATGCTAATTCTTCTTTTATTTTCAAATTAGTTTCGGTTAGAAAACTTTCTAAAAGTGGTAAAAAGCTTAAAACATCCAATTCTTTTATTATTAGGTCAAGTTTTTTTTTTTTTTATTTTTTTTTTATTTTTATTATTGCATTTATTTTATCTGTAATGGTAAACAAATTAACACCTTGTCCTCTTAATTCTAAATTTAATTAATTTAACTTTCCAAAAATATCAGCTAAATATGTTAAACGCGCCAATCATAATTAAGTAAATAATCAATTTGATATTAAAATTTTGAATCCCAGAAGAAAATTTTATTTTTGATTGAAGTTCAAAAAGACGATTTAAAACTTTGTCTCTGGATAACCACCTCGGAATACAACAAAAGCGTTTAATGTTCACTGCCTATCTCTTGGCATAAAATCGTAAATATTATTGAATTTAGAGCTCAGCTTTTAATAAAATTAATAATTTTCCTAGCTTGATTCAAAACGATTTTCAAGTTTTCCGTGGGTTTTTTGGCTACTAAAGCTTCACGATGAATGGAGCAGAGAGTAAATTTCAGGAGTAACTTCCCTTTATTTACGAAATAACACCAGAATGTTTTCTTGTTAAAGTCCTTCGTCACTGCATACGGCAATGCACTGATTACAAGGTACAACGTTCTTAGGCATAAAATTGTCAATTGCTTTGGAAATTTCATTTGCATTGCTTTGAAATTCATTTGCTCTATCATGAAGAGATTCACAAAATAAATATTCTTCGGCAATTTGTTTATCTTCTTCGAAATGTATGTAAACTAATAACTGAACAAAGTTCATTATATCAGTACTTTCCTCAAATAGCAATGCAAAGTACTCACTGTGTTTTATTTTTTGAATAACTATCTCTTTTATGGAATTTGCCATTTCATGAATTCGTAGACTTACTGTATCATTTGACGACGAAATATTTTTAAGTTCATTAGCCTGTTTTTCGTTGAATATTGTTAAAACGATATCTTTAGTTTCTGGTAATATAAGGTTTTCTTCCATACTGTGAGCCTGCCGGTCTTGGTAATTCTTAGGCTTACTAGATAACTAACTTCCAAAGATTTTTCCCTTGAAGTAACGAAACCTTTTATTACTTTGTAGAGTTCCTCACTTCGTAATTCTAAGTTAATGTGGGAAGTGAAGGATCTAAGAACTGATAAGCGAATAATCGCTTGAGTTCGGTGACAAGAAACAACAAGATAGAAGGGTAACTAACCCTTTATTATTCCATTAAGATTTAACAAAACTCCGCCTGGGAGTGTACAAGCAAAGCCCGCACTTGGACTTGAACTTAAAAGACTAAGAATTAAACTAAAACTAAGATTAACTAAAGAAGTATAGCCGAAGCTATCAAGGTTCAAATCGAGTTGGCCCCTTAACTTATTTGACTACGAAGTTTAGCAAGGGCCTGAGTACGGCCGAGCGTAATAACAGCTTTGAGAGAGAGAGTGGCCAAAAAGGCAGACGCGCGTAAATCAGACTGATTCTCTCTGACTCAGTAAGTAACTTCGTGGTTTAAATACCGGTCCTCCTCATTAAATATTCAGCAAGATTCCAAAAGTACGTTCTGGCCGGAAGTAGTAAGTTGAAGTTATGAATTTGACAGGTAAGGAACTTAAAATTTAACTTTTAATAAAATTAACATAATCCTTACATAGCTTCCGACTAGACTTTAAATACTCGAAAAATAAGGTCTCAAAACGACCTTGTTTAAGACTTTAAAGTCTGAAAATCTTACGTTGACTACACTCTTCAAACTTTTAAATTAACTAAATGACTTTAAAGTCTCGTTTTTAGGGCCAACTTTACAACAATTCTAAAAGCAAGACTAAAGCTATGAAAAATAAAATTTACAATTCATCCTTTCTGGACATTATATCTTGACATACATCTTCATGAATGGACTCTTTATTCTACTATAACTATGTCAGGTCTTGATCCTTCCATATCTGGAAGGAAATGTCATTAGTAAGGCATTTTACAAAGCTTTTCTTTAAATCCTAACTTTACGCTTTTATTTCATCATTTGGCCCTCATGCACTTTCATTCATACTACAGTTTTATTTCACCCACGCTCTCCAGCAAATGTACTGAAATGTACTTAGGGTCTTCTATGTTGTGTTACCGCGAACAAAACTACCGCTACACAACACCTAACTTTGTTAAATTTGACACACCATACCTTACAAGACTCCCTACACGAAACATCTTTCCTAATGTAGTAAGCGAAAGCTTATATTTTACTTTTAAACGTGTTAACTGGAGAGCTTAACATTAAACACACACATATATATGTTACGGTGAAACACCGAAATCTGGAGAATGTCGACTTTCACCGGTGAATGTCAACATTCACATAGTCGCTTGGTGTATGTCCGAAATATTTTCCAAATACTCTTATTTCTGACTTACACCGGTGAATGTCGACATTTACCATGTACTAATGGTGAATGTTGAACATATAAGAATATTATATTTCCGTCTCCGTAATTCATTCGCGAAAAAACGCAACTGAAACTCAGAATAAGAACTTAAGAATATAAGAACTTAAAACACACAGTACATTCAAAATGAGAAAGGAAAATAATAGAAGTTATAAACTTACCAAATTATGTGATTCAAATCTTATTTATTGCAACAACTTAACTATTATGACACTTTGAATTGCACAAGAGGCCCTTGCTTTTACAACTGCATTTATTTGTGGAACACTTCCTTTTGGAATGGCAGCGTGTACATATACTCCTCTCTTTTCGACCTACACCAGAGCATATCTGTGATTGTCGACATACACCGGTGAGGGTCCGAATGTACAAGAATGTAAAGAAATATTCGATCTTTCACCGACGTATTTGGTGAATGTTGACATTCTCCGGTGAAAGTCGACATTCTCCAATTTCAGTCTTTCACGGTAACATATATATATTAACATTTAATTCTTCCACAATTCCAATACACAGAGATCAAAATTTATTTTCTGTGTCATTTTAACTTTACGATATTTCAACACAAAGATTAAACATTTCTACATGAACATGAACATTTAAATATTTACACATCACTTTTGAATTCATTTTACATCAACAGTCACAGTTGCTTAATTACAATTTACCAACATTTACACGAAATCTTAACTTTACGTTAACAGATTTTAGTATTCTAATAGTCTTCCGACTAAACTTATTCACGAGTTCTTAACAAAAAGTATTTAACGCTAGTAGCTTCTCGCCAAATTGCTAACATAAAAATCTATGATTACGAACATTTACAACCAATCTTTCGCTATCTGCGATTTAACATTTCTAAACATCTTTAGCAATTTAGAACAAGATGATATAATTTGAACTTCAAAGAAAAATAAGCAAAGAAATTTTCACTTATCTTTTTCTGTATTCCTGCTTTCTGACGTTACAGAATTGTTCAAATGTAAGAACCTGATGACCTCCAATCTTCTTCTCGAGCTTTGATGTTCCGCTCCGTTTAATTCCTATCTTTTCCTTTTTTCCCCTTGTCTAGGAATCTGGGACTTTTGCGTGTGGGTTGCGGATTCTGGAATGCCAATTTCCTTTTTTGCTCCGGTGGGGATATCCGTCCTTCAGGGCCTTTGAATCTTCTCTTGGCCCTTCTAACTTGTTGGTCCGGCACGGTTGTGTCTACAGTTCTTTTTTGGCTTTTCGGTCTCCCTGATGGTCCTCCTTGGGCCTCCCTTGTAGTTGTTGATGCTGGAAACTGTGCTTTTTGTCTAGTTTTCATTCGTCGTTGAATTTTCTCCTTTCCTGGAACCTTATCAGCAGGCCTCCCTCTTCTGGTCGATGGCACTTAAGTTTTTGCAGAATCCTCGGTTCTGATTCGTTGATCTGTCGGTGCTAACTTTCTCCTTTTTTGTGCGCTTGCAGCATTACTGGAATGGGTTTCCCTGGTCGAAGTTTTCTGGCTCTGCTTTCTTTTCTGTGTGGGGGGACTCCAGCTGTGCTCCTGAGCTGGCGGGCCTCTCTCCTTACTTCCAGGATCCTGTAATAAATCCTGCAATATTTTAAAGTCAGTGCGCCTGTAATAAGGTTTTAACTGATCGATATTTGTAACCAGTTGTTGGCCATTTTCGGCCTTTAAATAAAACGTGGCTTCTCTTATTCTTTCCACCATGTACGGCCCTTCAAACCTGGGATCAAACTTCGCAACTCTGTTTTCTGGTGCCGATGATAACGAATATTTCAACTTAAGAACTTTCTGTCCCACTTTATATTCAAATTCCCTTCTATTTCTATCGTAATAGATTCTTTGATTTTGTCTTGTTATATCAGAGCTTTGAATTGCTTCGCCTATAATTTTCTGAATGTCTTTTAACTTGAATTCTTCTTGTCTCTGTTGTACAAAGAACACCTTATCCAAAGGCGTTATGATTTTTCTTCCTAAAAATAACTCCGCGGGTGGTCTTCTGCATAGTATCGTGCTTTGCGGTTCTCAAGGCAAAACCTAACTCATTGACACAGCTGTCCCAGCGGTCATGAAAAATTTTCACATATCCCCTGATAATTTTTACAATATTCTTATTTAAGCGTTCCGCTGTATTCGACTGCGGTCTATATGGTACCATTTTTAGATGGCGTATGCCAAGTCCTGTGCACAAATTTTTAAATATACTGTTAACAAACTATTTTCCGTTATCTGATATTACTTTTAGTGAGGCCCCGTATTTTAATATATATTTATTTAAGAACGAATCTGCGACTATTTTAGCTGAAGCTCGTTTAAGAGGGAATATTTCTACCTATTTTGAAAAATGGTCAACGATTGTTAAAATATATCTGTTTTTATTTATTTTTTCCTAGGGTAGGGTCCGAGCAAATCTATGCCAACTATTTCATTTGGAAAAGTGGTCTTTATGTTTTTTAAATACCCGGCCGGGCTGTAATTAACATCGTTTATTAATTGGCACATATGGCAAGACTTAACATACGCCGTAACAACTTTCTGTAACTGCAGAAAATAAACCGCTTCGCGTACCCTCTTTAGTGTTTTTCGTATTCCAAAATGTCCAGCAGATGGTAGATCGTGCAACTCTTCTAAGATACTTAAACGTAGACTCGCTGGGATTACTGGTAGGTATTCCTGATTTTCATTCGTTACCTTTGTATAAAATAACAACTTGTCGATTATTTCGTAATGCTGTACACTATTGCCAATAGCCTTTAAATCTATATGTTCAAAGTGTTCAGGGTCTTCCAGGTATGCGTAAATGTCTTTAAATTTCGGGTCCTTTTTCAATTCTTCGACTACTGTTTCACGGGACTCAATAACTCTTGAGTTGAGCATAGCACACTTGATTGTGTTTCCCTCTTCATCAATTTTTATTCGGGAAAGGGCATCGGCGACTACGTTACCCTTTCCTGGAGTGTGTTTTATAATTAAGTTGAACTCTTGTAATTTTAAAGTCCACCGTATCAAGCGAGGCGATAAATTTTTTCCTGAATGCAAGCGACCCACTGCCGCATGATCTGAGTAGACCGTTATCGGTGAACTTCCGAAGTAGACACGAAACTTCTGAACTGCTAATAACGCAGCGAGCGTTTCTCGCTCAGTAGCGGAATAAGTCCTCTGAGTTGCATTCAAAGTTTTCGAAAAAAATGCTATAGGTTTCCCATTTTGGGAGAGCACCGCTCCAACTGCATAATCGGATGCATCCGCTGAAATTTCTAGACCTTGCTCGCCTTCTGGGAATTTAAGGACTGGGGCATTGATTAGAGCATTCTTTAGTTGTTCAAACGCGGTGTTCGCCTCGGCTGTCCAAGAAAATCTACTTTTTTTTTCTTTTTAGCACTAGAAGAGGCTCAACTATTTTCGTAAAGTCCTTTATAAACATTCTATAATAGGAACATAAGCGCAAAAATGAAGACAATTTCTTAGCCGTATTTGGGGGAGGATAACTTTTAATTGACTTATATTTTGAATCATCAGTCTCTATGGCCTTATTAGAGATTATGTACCCGAGGTATCGCAATTCCTTTGCCGCGAACTTGCATTTTCTTGCATTTATTTTGAAACCGGCCTCGTTAAGTAAGGCAAAAACTTCTTTCAAATGTTTCAAATGTTCCTGTAATGTTCCGCTGGTAACTATGATATCGTCAAAATAAATAATTGTACTTTTACCTAAAACTGGCTTCAAGACTATGTCCATAGCTTTTTGGAACGTAGCTGGCTCTCCGCTTAAACCAAAGGGCATTCTTAAAAAGGCATAGACGCCTAATTTTGTTATGAATGCGGTCTTCTGGACATCCTCCGGCTTAACGGCGATTTGGAAGTAACCCGAAGTGAGGTCTAGGGTTGTCATGAATTTAGTCGAGCGAATTTTTCTAATTATTTCGTCAATTATTGGTAGGGAATACGTGGGATATTTTGTTATACTGTTCAACTTACGATAATCAACTGCAAACCTATACGCGTCCGGGTATTCAGGCGGTAGTCCGTTCTTTTTTCTACAAAGGACCACCGGACTTGCGTACGAACTCGTGCTGTCACGATTATTTTGTTTTCTAGCATTTTTTCAATATGCTTCTCGATAATTTTTCTTTCGTTTTATCATATCTATAGGGCTTCGAACGGACTGGAGGGGCGTTTCCAGTATCAATAGAATGGTTAACTACCTGACAAAAACCAGGTTTGTCGTTAAACAAAGAACTAAATTTCCTTACCAGTCCTTCAATCTTCTTTTTCTCTTCAAGATTCAAATGTTCCAGAGGCAATTCCGGCATGGAAACTTCATCTTCTTCTTCCGGGTCCATGTGCACCTGAAACGTAGAATTCTGAAAATTAAGATTTGCGCCGGATGCGCGTAAAAAAGTCGACCCCCAATATAACTGACGCGAGTAAATTTTTCATGACTAAAAAATTTACTTTTAGGACCTCGTTTTTAATCTGAACATGCAGTGCGGTTTTCCCCAAACATACGCACTGTTTGCCTTGGGCGGCAATTACTTTCTGTCTCGTGGCCTTAAACAGTCTGTAACGACGAAAATGCTTTTTAAAAAAATTCTCCGATAGGAATGAACATCCTGCCCCTGTGGTAAAGAGTGCAGTGGTTGGTACATTATTTACCAGAATCTGTACCTCCGGCATAACTAGATTTTATACCACCACTGTATTTAAACAAATTTCTGAGGGGTCTTCTTTCCCACTCGGTGACCGTTGCGTCTTCTCGATCACCGGTTTGCGTTTAAATTCTGGTTACCTGCCGCCTCTTTTCGCTGATTTTTATATCCACCGCCCTTAAATTTATCTGCGCTCTTGTTATTGAACTTTTCACTTTTTCCAGTCTGCCAATACGCCTTATACTGAACTTGTGGTTTCTTTTGGGGAATAAATCTTGAGTACTGGCCAAACTGACTTGCACGCGCTTTCTCCGAGTTTCTTCTACTTTGGAATTTCACTGCAAGCTGAAATAGAACTTCTAACAAGAACTTTCCTATACTCTTCTGCCAGCTAAGGGCTTGACCTTTTAATGCTGTAGTAGCTATGATCACCTTTTGTAGCTGATTCACAGGGTGTAAGGTGAAATGTAGGTCCAAGTGCTCCAAAAATGTCAGGACTGAGCCCTTGCCGTCAAATGTTGCTGTAGGTTTCATAGATGCATGCAACGTTTCTACGAGGAATCCAAACCCTTCTACTGGATTCGTGGATGTTAGTGGGACATGAAAGGTCGGAGGGGTCAACGTAAACTTCCCGGATTCTAACGACATGGTCCCGTTAAAAAAACTTTTCGGGCGCCAAATGTAAAGTTCCTCACTTCGTAATTCTAAGTTAATGTTGGAAGTGAAGGATCAAAGAAATGATAAGCGAATAATCGCTTGAGTTCGGTGACAAGAAACAACAAGATAGAAGGGTAACTAACCCTTTATTATTCCAATAAGATTTAACAAAACTCCGCCTTGGAGTGTACAAGCAAAGCCCGCACTTGGACTTGAACTTAAAAGACTAAGAATTAAACTAAAACTAAGATTAATTAAAGAAGTATAGCCGAAGCTATCAAGGTTCAAATCGAGTTGGCCCCTTAACTTATTTGACTACGAAGCTTAGCAAGGGCCTGAATACGGCCGAGCGTAATAACAGCTTTGAGAGAGAGAGTGGCCAAAAAGGCAGACGCGCGTATATCAGACTCTGATTCTCTCTGACTCAGCAAGTAACTTCGTGGTTTAAATACCGGTCCTCCTCATTAAATATTCAGCAAGATTCCAAAAGTATGTTCTGGCCGGAAGTAGTAAGTTGAAGTTAAGAACTGACAGGAAAGGAACTTAAAATTTAACTGTTAATAAAATTAACATAATCCTTACAACTTGTTTACTATTTTTTTACTCCGATAATTTGCTCTTAAAGTATTCTTCAGATTTGTCCTTTAAATTGGCAAGCTTAGATTCAAAATGTCTTTTGAGAAACGATGGTTTGATACTTTAATTGGATAATATTTCACCGCAAAAAACACACTGATGTTGAGGGTCGATTTCATCTCCACTCTAAGCAAACCCAAATGATAAATAACTTTTACTATATTTTCTGTAAACAGTTTTTCATTTCTTAAACAAAAACACTTAAACAGTTAGTTGGTATATTTAATTTTTGAATTTAATAGTTAAAAATATTTTGTTTCTTTGCTTACTACCAATTTTTCTCTTGCGTACCACTAGTGATACGCGTACCACCGGTTGAGAACCGCTGGCTTATAGGATATCACAGTACTACCAGCAAGAGCAGAAATTTTAATATCGGTATCCATAGCTGAAAACAGAAATTTCCAGTACATAATGGAATATTTAAGAAGTGTAACAGTCCGAAAGAGATATTAGTAGTCTCAGCATTCGTCGAGCTATTGAAAAACATCATCCCGGTGAGAGTAGCCAACGTAAGTGATAAAGAGAATGTCATCAGGCGAAGTGGTTGCAGCATGTAGTCCAGTGACCTGTGTCAAACGAACGAGTAATTCTCCAGTCTCTAAATCTCCGAAGAGCCTAATATTGGAGTTATTGCAGAATGGACAACTTAAGAAAATCATTCAAGAATTTCATTATGTTTTCTTCCGCATATTTTCTTACGTAGGTCGAACTACTTCGGCACAGCATAGAATCGATACGGGGGGGGATAATTCCCCACTCAAGCACATTCAAAACGTCTACTAATTCCTAAAGAGGAAGTGGTAGATAAACGTGATGTTATCGAGATCAACTCCTGGGGCAACTCCCATCAACCTGGTCAGAAAGAAAGATGGATTAACCAGATTTTGCGTTGACTATCGACGGTTGAGCGACATCACGAAGAAACGCAACTACCCTCTCCTAAAGCTTGACGACATTTAAGACACTCTTCTTGGGAGCCATAGTTTTAAAGAGCGGATATCCGCAGGTAGAGATACATCCCCCTTATGACCAAGGAAAGATGACATTTACTACCTGACAAAGACTTTCTCAGTTCAAGGTGATGCCGTTTGGATAATGTAATGGGCAGGCCACATTCGGCCTCCTCATGGAGACCGCGCAAGAGGAGTATGAAGACTGAATGATATACCTGGTTGACATCATTATCATCGGGAAATTTTTGAAGAACTTTTAGACAATATTATAAAGATGATTCAGGGATCGAAGAAACCAGTCTAAAATTAAGTTCAGCCAAGAAGTGACTTACCTCAGACATGTTATCTCTGTCGAAGGTGTGTATATGTATCCAGAAAAATTAACGGCAGTTAAAGCTTGAAGACGCCTCGAAAATTTCCATCAGCTTAGAGGTTTCCTGAGACTTTACACCTACTAAAGGACACTTGTGAGGGACTTTTTTCCATCGCAAACTAACAGACAACGAGCAAAACTTATGGACAAAAGAATGGGAGGATAGACTCAACAAATTCAAGCAAGCTTTTAACATCTGTGAGATTCCTGACCTATTTTCAGTTCATCAAACCATTTATTATTGACACGGATACAAGCAAGGAAAGTGTCGGTGCTGTTTCATTCCAAGAAATAAACGTCAAGATGTAAGGTCTTCTCTTCTTGGCTAATACACTGCTACTCGACCTACATGAAAGTCTGTTTAACGACTTCTCGCTAAAACTAGAAGATGAATACAAGAAGGGTAGCGTGTAAAAGACCCTTTTCTTGAGCTCAATTATTTACCCACGGCACGGTCTAACGTGCTAAAAATTTCGCCATCCACTGTGTTGAGGAACTTAAAGATAATGGGTAACAAGCTGAATTTAAACGTAAGCTAATAGTTAAAGATTACACAAATTAATTTAACCTAGCAGGTTGACTCAGAAACAGACAACGGCGTGATATTAAACTTCAGCGGCAAGAATGCGAAGCCGAGATACAAAATTCAAACAGTTGGTAGAAATAAAAATGTGCATACTCAATAGCAAAAACACCCTCTGACTAATTTGTTTGCTACTTCTGTTTAAATATTCTCTCGTTAATCATAACTCATTTACATTCTGTCGAGGAAACGCAGGGAAACAAGAAGTAAAAGAAAGAGTAAAATGTTAAAATAAATGTTACTAAAAATAATATAAACCCAGATATCTTTAACCGCCAGAATTTAACTATCGTCAGTAAAAGGGCTTTAGTTAACTAAATAAATTCTAACCCTAACACTAAGTCAATCTTCACAATTTTTTCTTAAATTAGTTTTCACAGACGAAATATCGTACCATTTGCATTACATACACAACACTCTTCTTAGCGCTTTTTTAACTTTCCTTCCAGCTTTTCCTCTGGAAGGAAAATAGTATAGAACTGGTCTAATACATGCAACATATCCAAAAGGTTTTATATAAATAGATTTATTTTCACTTTACATCACATGAGAGAAATTTTATTCACCCATACATATTAGAACAGCCTTACATATTAGAATTTTGATATAACAGACTTCGGACTGTTTCATACTTGTAAGATATAGTAATATTTTATTATTTAGCAAATAATTGTATTTATTGTCCTTGACACTGGAGTAGCAACACCATATTTGTATCGTGTAAACGTTGCTGAGCAACGTGAGAAAATGTTTAAAATTGTTATTCTGAAAGTTTTACCAGTAGTAGATGTATGAAAAATTCATAGAGAAAGAAACTGTAATAGTAAGCTGAAGTGTGAAACTGTAACAGATTAAATTGTATTTAAATTATCTACCTTCGTGAATTAAGAATAAAATTTATGTTTTACTAAGAAGCTCATCTGTTATTTCGATAAAAAGCTGCAAAATACGTTACAGTGTTATTAAATTGGAGGTTCCACCGAGATACTGGAAATTATGAGTGTAAGTATCGATTTCGATGGTGCTGATCTCGTAACCCCAGAAAGGTGCTAAAATTTTAAGTTTGTTTTCGTTAATGAATTAAATCCTCACTCGACTTTTACTAAATCGGAATACCAGATGCCAAGTTTGCTTATTTCAAGGAGGAACGGATGTCAGAAGACCGCCGTTTTTAACACCAGTTATTGAAATGGATCATTCAAAGATCATCTTCTGTGTTTGTATAACTTCTATACCAACAAAGAATTTTCAGAACAGGATATTGCTGATCTCCGAAGATAAGATTAATG
Source organism: Stegodyphus dumicola (assembly GCF_044657685.1). Classification (NCBI taxonomy): domain Eukaryota; kingdom Metazoa; phylum Arthropoda; class Arachnida; order Araneae; family Eresidae; genus Stegodyphus; species Stegodyphus dumicola. The sequence goes on along the minus strand of NC_140770.1, from coordinate 117,908,757 downwards.
TTTGGTTTTCTTAAAAGAAAGTTTATTAAATTTTAATATTTTGTTTCAGAATTATAGTTAAATCATGTAAAATTTTGTTTAAAATAATCCAAACTAAATTATTCAGCCTAAAATTATAATTGATATTTGTGGTTAAGAAGTATTTCAAAAATTATTATTTAAGCTTTACTGATTATTTTTGTATAAACGTTTTTGTTTATTGGAATAGCTGAATTTTTTATGTTGATAATTGATACATGAAAGCCATCCCGGCATTTATAAAAAAAATCTGATGTGTACACCGGATGACTTTTCTTATACGGAATATTAAATTAAACGCATTTCATTTAAACTTATTGAATTGAATTAAACCTACTTTGTCGCTAGCGCATAAACCACAATAGAATAAATGCACTCTTTAAAATTCACTATATTTGTTTACCATAGCGACACTCTGGCGTTAGGTTCACTTAAAAACTTTACACCTTATTCATTTTATAACTCAGAATGCACAAAATTTATATCATCTGAAGAATTATCTAGTCGTTGCCACAAGTTCTATTCAAGTACTATAATAAATCTAAAACGACGTATAAAAGAAATTAAACACCCCCCCCCAAAAAAGGAAGCAGTAGTTTTTCACAGACGATTCAATATTTCTCATTCAATTAAATTCAGTCCTCCCTTCTCTACGAGGCTAAAACACATAAATACTAAAAATATCTATATTAAAAATTTCGAAATAAATCTCAAACACTTATTTCCTCGAATGAAGTCCAGAATGGATTAAGCATGATTTAATTCGCAATAATAAAAGAAGACGTTATCTTTGTTGTTGCGAAGCTTAGTTTCTCTACATTGGCAACAAATCCACTATTCTGCTTAAGTTTCAAATGTAAACAAACATAGCCACTATACATAATATAATAAAATAATTAAGCTTAGCTGCACTTAAACAACTTTTAAATTGTTGATAATTCTACAAATATTGCATGCAAATTTACTAAAGGCATAAAAACCTGCACCGGAAGATAAGAACAGCATAATTCAATCATTTTTAAAGCAAAAAAATGCACAATTTAGAAACATATAACAATAAAGAAACTGAGATCACTGAGCCGAGTAACAGACTGTATATATATACATATATTTATATGCTTTTGGTGCAGCCAATTGCAGCCAAAATAGGAGGTGCACATCTACATGTTATAGCAGTCCTATATACACAATTTCAACGTTCTGAGGCTACTCATTTTTGAGTTATGCGAGATACATGCATACATACGTACGTACGCACAGAAGCCACGAAACATTCTCTTCATAATTCATTTAAAATCAGATTTACAATTTTTTGGGGGGAAAAGAGTCTTTTATTCTGTCCTTACGTACAGATTTCACACAAAAACATATTTAAATTGCCGATAGCGTTCAAAATGTATATTTTCGTCCAAATAGGATATCCAAAGTTTTCGTGATTACAGTACTTCCTTTTTACTTCGTACAAGGAAGTAAAATGGATAAATGCTAATTGGGTTGTTGAACTGTTGCCAAGTCGGCGCTTGGAAAATAAGTTGTAACTGACGTAGTGTGATTTTATTATACTGCCAAACTGGCAAAGGCCTTTTCTTAGTTCTCGCCATTCAATCGTGTGGTAGATAATAACGTTATGCCGATGTATTTATTGCAGTTAAATTGTATTCCCAAATTGGCAAAAAATGTTTTTGCGATAGCCAACCAGGCGTGGAGATAGATAGTAAAATCGTCAAACTGACGTGGGTATAATTCCATCGTATTGCCAAACTGGTAAAGGTATTTATATACTTATACAACGAGGCTTGTGAATGGTGAGTTAAAATGTCAACCCGGCGTCGTATTATTTTATTTTGTGCCAAACTGGCAAAGTTGTTTTAATAATTCTCCTCAATTGGTTAGAGTGAATTTCGTATTTGACAAGTTAAGTCTAGCCAAATTTTGTATATTTTTAAATACAAGTACGGTTTTTAAGATATAGTTTAAAAAGAGCCTATTAAAGAAAATTTGTTCAACATGTCATTCTTAGTTAGGAGTAGAAAACGGGATTTAAAGATTACTTGGAAGAATAGTTAGATTTAACTGTGAAACCTGAATTTAAGATTGCTCAGTGCATAAATTGATTACTGAAAGTCTCGATTATGATGAGGAATTTACTCGAGAATTATTGACTGCAATTAGAGAAGAGCAAGGGGGAAAAAGAAGAAGAAGAAGAAGAACGTGAAAAGAGAAGAGCGAGAAAAGAGAGAAGAAAGAGAACTTGAAAAAGAAGAACGCGAAAGAGAGTGAATTAGAACTTTTGAGCTGCAGAAGCTTAAATTGGAAGCAATGACTGCAAGAGCACAGCAAATAGAAACTACGCAGTTACCTGAGCAACCTCTGAAAATCAGAATTCAGGATGTTATGCCACGTTTTAATCCTAAAGAAGATGAAATCAGTTTCTTTCTGGTGTTATTTGAGGGTCAAGATAAAATTATGAATGTACCTGCTGAAAACCAAGTGACTCAACTTATTTCATTGCTGCCTCCTGATACTGTTCAGCTCATTGCTAGGTAACCAGATGAGGACGCGAAAAAGTATGAACGTGTTACAACGAACTTTACTGTTACAACAATTTAAATTGAGTGTGGAAAAATTTCGACAACTATTTAATAAACACCAAAAATATTCTGAAAGTACTTGGTATGAGTTTTACTATGAAATAAAGAATTATTTAGAAGGATGGCTTACCGGATTAAATACTAAAACTTTTGAACAAATAAACGATCTCATGCTGGTTAATCAAATTAAAAAGCGTACTTCTCCTTGATTTCAAAGACCATTTTATGAATGAATGGACTACCATCATTTCACCTACTGAGATGGTTAAGAAAATTGAAGATTTTGAAAATTTGAGAAAAACAATAAAACCGAAATTTTCTGCCAATCAAACTGAGAGAACTAACAAATGATTATTTAAAACTGGTTACGAAAATTTTATGAAAAAAATAGAGCATCTGCCTCATTTTAAGCATTCTGATAAATGGGATGATTCGAAATACCAGAAAGATCACCGACAAAGAAATCAGTTCCAAAATAAGAGCTAAGAACATTTATATGACAAAGATATCGACCACGTTGTTTCGAGTACGGATCATACGAACATTTTAAGCCTCAGTGTCTTCGCTTAAAACCAAATGAAGAAGTAAATTGTTTATCTTCGAATGATGATTTGTTAGACATATACTACTAACGGTTTAGTTAATGGGTGTGAAATGCCTATTCTTTGAGACCCTGCAGTCACAGTATTTCTCGAAAATACATAGATAACGTCTGTTGTTACAAATGATCTTGGCAGATATGTATTGGGTAACAAAACTGCTCAATTGTTCAAAGACAAACCAGTCTTTAATTTAGAAAAGGTAAATGCGGTTTTGACACTGTAGTGTAGTGGCCGAAACTGCTATGCAAAACCTGAGTTGTGACATCAGGTTGAAAACAAAACACAGCATAATAAAATTTATTGAATGCTAAAAAAAATAGCTACATACAATTCTGAAGAGAGAAACCTATATCTTTTCCTTAAAATCAAATTCTATACATTTTACGCGCGAGAGTAATTCGTGGCTCTCGAGCTTCATTTTTAACATTGCCAACGATTTAATTATTTTAATAAAGACTATTTTAACAACTATTGAAAATGTATTTGTAAGTTAAAAAATAATAATTTTCAGCTTATGCTCACGAGACATCCTTGTCCATATAAATCTGCAGTCTCTTCTTCTTTTATGTGACATTATCACAACTCCTTCCCTCATAAAGAAATTTTTCTTGACTATGGAAGGAAAAATTCTAAATACAATTCACTGCTTTCAAAACACAGGTGGTAACCATTTAAGTGATAATAGAGAAGCCAGTTACATTACCCTGCACTTATTTCTAGATAACATAACTGCATAAATACAACAAAAATAATTTAAACTACTCTTAATATCTACCTTATACAAAGCATATTCCTCAAATTTTACTCAATGCTAATACTTAAGATAAAACATTTAATTCTAACAATTTTTTTGAAAATGAAATCTACAATGCAAACAATTTTGAATCTACACAAAAATAATTCCAAAACTCTACAAAAATCATTTTCACCCATTTTCATTACTTTTTACCTTACTTTGTATCCACTAGTGATATTCAGTCACTAGACTAGGGCACGACTCAAGCCATCTGCATTACCGTGTAATTTGCCTGGCCTATGAACAATTTCAAAGTTGTACTGTTGGAGACACAATGCTCAGCGAGTCAAACGAGAATTTGATCCCATCATTTTGTTTAAAAAAGTCAACGGATTATGATCCGTCTGGATCTTGAATTTCTGTCCGTCTAAGTAATGACTTAGTTTCTTCAGTCCATAAATAATGGCCGCTAGTTCTCTTTCAATGGTGCTATAATTTCGCTCCGCTACTGTATCTTAGTAAACTTTTTGCTAAGATACAGTATAGGGTGTTCCTCCCCATCCTGAATTTGAGACAATACAATACCCGCACCATATAAGCTGGCATCTGCCATCACAATAAATTCTTTAGAATAATCTGGTGCAAATAGAACCGGACTTTTTACTAGTTTGGTCTTCAGTTTATTGAAAGCCTTGTCGCACTCTTTTGTTCAAATCACTTTTTCTTTTTTGTTTTCCCCTTCAAAGCGTCTGTCAAAGGTGCCGCAATACTGGCGTAGTCTTTTATGTACCTTGCATAGTAGCCCACAGTATCAAGGTAGCTACGTATCTGTGTTTTAGTAGTGGGGATCAGAAAATCTCTGATTGCTTGAATCTTGGCCTCACTAGGCGACCTTTTCCCAGACCCTACTTCATGACCCAGAAATTTCACATGATCTTGTGCGAATTTGCATTTCGAGGGCTTAACAGTCAATTTAGCCTCCTGAAAGCGACCTAAAACCACATCCAAATCCTTCATATGCCTGTCCCAAGTCGGCGAAAAGACTGCGATGTCGTCAATATACGGTAGAACAAAATTGTCCAGCCCTCCTAAAACTTGAGCGATCAATTTACAAAAATAGAAAGGCGCATTTAAAAGCCCAAACATCATTGTCTTCGGGATGAAAGATCCAAAAGGTGTCACAAATGCGGCATACCTCCGTGCACGCTCTGTGAGTGGTATCTGGAAGTATCCTTTGGTTAGATCCATGATTGTGATAAATGGAGCTGCGCTGACTTTTTCTACCACTTCTTCAATATTGGGAAGAGGGAAAATTCGGTCATAGTTTTTGAATTTAATTTTCTGTAGTCTATACAAGGACGAGGATCTTTACCTGGGACCTCTACTAAGATCATAGGCGAAGCATAATCAGATTGCTCGACTTCTATGACTCCTAACTCAAGCAACCGCCTAATTTCCTCTTTTAGGATGTCGGTTTGTCTCGCCGACATTCGGTAAGGCCGGACTCTAACCGGAGTCTCATCCAACAATTTAATATCCCTTTCGACTAAAAACGTACAGCAGGGGTCGGACGAAAACACCGCTCCATACTTCCTTATAACTTCTTGGAATTTTCCTATTTCCTCTGCCGAAGCTCTTTCTTCTAGCTTACTATCTCCAACTATTTTCCAAAAATCTACCTGAGTTGGATCAGCCAAGGGATAAGGAATATCCACTTCTCCCTCAATATCTTCCATGACCTCCTCCATCCCAAGATTCACAAACTCGGGGCGCTGATAATAAGGTTTCATCAAATTTACGTGATAAATGGTGTCACTGCTACGCTTACCCGGAATCTCTACCGTATAATTGGTTTCGGAAATCACTCTAGTTACTTTACCTGGCCCTATCCAGTTCAGAGCCATTTTCTGTGTTTTAGACGTGGCTAAAACAAGCACGAGATCTCCGACCTTAAACCTTCTCGTAACAGCGTTGCGATCATACCAGAGTTTCCTTTTACTCTGACACTCTTTCATCCTCTCTACAGCCAGCTCCTGACACTTCTTTAATCTGTTTATTAAGTCTAGAACATACTCGACCACAGTGGGATCTGAACTTTCTTCCTCTAGCCAGTTCATACACAATCGTTTGAGGCATTCTCAAATTTTTTCCGTGTACTAACTCGCAGGGACTAAAACCTGTGCTCTCATGGCTAACAGTTCTGAGGGCGAACAAAGCACATGGCAAACATTCTTCCCAGTCCTTCCCGCTTTCCAAGCCTTCAATACCCTTTTCAAGGTGGAATGCAACCTTTCAACAGAATTCTTTGAGAGTGACACATAGAAGAATGATACACCTTAATTCCGAACTTGCTAAAACACTCAGATGTAAGTTCACTGGTAAACGATCTACCCAAATCACACTGAATTTCGTTAGGGTAGAAATGATGATCTAGAAAATTATGATCTAGAAAAGATTTGTATCAAGGCTTGAATCACACATTTAGAGTTTAAATTCTGTACAGGAATGGCATCTGGATATTTGGAAGCAACACAAATAGACGTAATTAAGTATTTATTTTCACGTGAACTAGGGATCAGAGGTCCTACTGCATCAATATTTAATCTGCTAAACACTTCTGATATAACAGGCACAATCTTCATAGGGGCTTTCTTTTTATCCTTATTGTGACCTACACGCTGACAAATATCGCACGTCCTCACAAATTCTTCAATTTCCTGGTAGCAATTAGGCCAGAAATAGTGTGTCAAAACTCTATCCTTGGTTTTTGTTACCCCTAAATGACCAGAGATTTCCTCGTGGCATAACTTCAAGATTTCTTTCCTAAAAACGAGAGGCACACACAGCTGACGCTTATCTTCCCCTTTTTTAGAACCTGCCACTCTGAATAGTCTTTCCTTGACTATTATAAACTCTTTCTCATTTTCACTTTCCCCTTTCTTCCACAGGGTCGCTAAATTAGAGCAAGTTTTTTGTGTTTCCAAGAATTCTGCTGGCGAAACATCCGCAAGGATAGACCGTTCTTCTAAACTGATGTCTGCAATTTTAATTGCCTCCTCCGTATTACTGGTTAACTTCCTTTCTTCCGAATGCTCATTATTGACGGCCCTTTCCCTTTCTATCTCTTTCTTTTCTTCCGATCTGGAATCTAAGTCTTTTGCACTCGCTCTCTCTAGACTCCTGCGCGCTTGCGCCTGACTACGAGTCTCCACAGCATTCAAGAGAACCGGTCGTTCCCTAACTTCCTCAATCAACTGTGCAGTTTTATTCCCTAACAAATAGTACTCTTTATCTAACTCTACCGGAGTAACCGCTGCCTTTGTGGTGATCACACCAAAATCACCTTCAATGGTGACTTTCGCCAAAGGTAAACATTTACATTCTGTGTCCAAAGGCTGTTTCACCCATACAGTTTCTCCTAATAAGTCACTAGTATTAAACCAAGTACTATTACACAGATCTATACCAGCTCCAGTATCTCTGAGATATTCTCTCTCTATCCCATTAATTACTGCTTTCTTGAAATACGGCTCAAAACATTTTCCTAAACTCCCCGTTCCTAGATTATTCACCAGATTAGCCTTATTCTTTTCCAGCGATGGACAGTTAGGTCGGATATGTCCGTCCTTTCCACATTGGTAACACCTTATTTTCCGCTGTTTCTCGAAACCTGCTTCATTGAAAACTTGCTTTTTTAGGAGCCTCCACTTTTCTATGCTCCTCTGATTTAATTCTTTGATGACTACTACTTTTCTGGTTATAACTACAGTTAGAATTTACATACCGTTCTCTATCTTTCTCAAATGGTTTTTTAACCCCGCTCTCTGTTCTAACTTCCTCGTATCTCTTCGCAAAGCCTCATACTTGTCACCTTTCTCCGCTAAAATGAAAGCTGTTTTAAATTCTTCCCAATTGTCTAAGTAGTGCTCTCTTATTTCTAGAGGGACTCGCCGCTTAATTTGCTCAGTGAGCATAAGTTCCTTAAGACTTTCAAAATCTTGAACTTCTACTGAATCCAACCAATTCTCTAAATACACTCTCAATTCATACACTAAATCCACCCATAACATTCCGTTTTTTATAGAATGTTCTTCAAATTTTGTTTTTAGTGCCCAAGAACTAAGCTTGAATCTCTGCATGAGTAATTTCTTAACATGCTGATAATCATCCCCTTTATCCGCTGGTTCTTTCACTATTAACTGGGCTACATCGTGAGGTAATAAAGGAATTAATTGCGAGACCCAATCAATCTCATTAATTTTCTCCTTTTGAGCTTGTTTCTCAAATAGCATAAAGAATAATGAAATATCTATATTACTCGGTTCAAAACGCGGTACTAGATCTTTCAAATTGACCTTTTTTTTCTCTAGATTGTTCAACTTCCCAAACCGTGGAAGCTAGGCTATTAGTCTGAACCAGATTCATCAGTTTTAACCTTTCCAATTCAAAAACTCGCTACCGTTCCCGTTCCGCTCTCTCTTGTTCACGTTCTCGTTCTGCTCTCTCTTGTTCTCCCGTTCTGCTCTCTCTTGTTCACGTTCCCGTTCTGCTCTCTCTTGTTCGGCTATTTCTTCTGCTTTTCTCTGCTCAGCCGCAGCCCAAATTCTTGCCGCGTATACTTTCGCAGCTTCTTCTTCATAGTCCTCGGCATTTAAAATAGTCTGCCTAATTTCTCTTACTCTATTTGCCAGAGACACATTTGTTTCAAACTCCTCCGCTAACTCCAATAGCAGAGCTTTAGTAAATTTCCTCATAAACTCACCCATTATGGAAAATTAAAGAAAAATAACCTACCCCGAAATACAATAACACAAAAACAACAACAGGTCTATCTCTCCAAAACTGAATAATTCCCTAACAATTTTGAACACAAATTGCCTTACAACACTTAATGATAATACCTATGCCTACAAACAAAGCGTATATAAAAAATGCTAATTAAGAGGCAACCTTTTCCTGCTCTATATCCAAAATAAGCCTAGTCTCGAATAGCTGGCATAACCTCTCCAAAATCACAAAAATGGTACTCACCAATTTTGAAGACGCCTTCGATTGACTCTCCTGGCACTACTTGGATATCTTTCCGGGAAATTTCACTATTTTGCGGCACTAGATCACGCTTCCTCCGGCGTTCCCTTCTGACACACTGTCACTTGTCACTGAAGAGGCGTCACCACGCGAAATGTCCTTGCACGCAAAATTAGATCGTTCTTGACGAGAAGAAAGTCTTGACTGTTAACATAAAACTCAAGTTCACAGGCGAAAAGGTCCGTTCCTAAATTTACTCTCAGGAACAATCCCTAAAATCTGCCACCAACTTTTAATATTTACTGCTGTGGTGTAGTGGCCGAAACCGCTATGCAAAACCTGGGTTGTGACATCAGGTTGAAAACAAAACACAGAATAATAAAATTTATTGAATGCTAAAAAAATGGCTACATACAATTCCGAAGAGAGAAACCTATATCTTTTCCTTAAAATCAAATTCTGTACATTTTACGCGCGAGAGCAATTCGTGGCTCTCGAGCTTGCGTTTTTAACATTGCCAACGATTTAATTATTTTAATAAAGACTATTTTAACAACTATTGAAAACGTATTTGTAAGTTAAAAAATAATAATTTTCAGCTTATGCTCACGAGACATCCTTGTCCATATAAATCTGCAGTCTCTTCTTCTTTTATGTGACCTTATGACAACACGATTTCAAAGAAACAAATCTCGTAAAGAAGATCGAAGTGGAGATACCGAAATGGAGAAACTAGAAAAACTGTCGTTTATTGAGACTGATGAAGATATTTTACAGCAGGCTGATGAGGAAGAAAAAGAAATTAAGGAAGTAATTAATGTTAGTTCTAAGGAATTAATTGAATCTCAACAGCAAAGCAGAAATCTAACCTCATTGCTTAGCGAAGTTAAAAATGAAAATTCCAGCAAGAAATATGATTTCAAAGTAAAAGAAAACGGGTTGTTGTGGAAAAAAAATATAGATAAAAGGGGAAATGCAAGAGAATTAATTGTTATTCCTGAAAAACATAGGCATAAAATGCAGAACTATACATCTTTGATGCAAAACCAAGCGTAATTTGGTCAATGTTCACCCTCCTAATAGTCAAACTTCTGAACAATATTTTGACTCTAATATTTTTGTTTATATTTTTCTAACTGCAGCTTCTGAGTAATATTGCACAAGCTTCAAGCAGATGTAATCGTTTTCTTTATAGGTTTTTTTATTCATTATTTATTCATATTATTATTATCTATGTTTTGTAAAAGTTTATGTTTCAGAGAATGGCAACATACTATGATGTTGTTCTTTTTAGAGAGTTAAGTGTAACTTTTGTTTTCCTCATTTGAGAGTATGAGTAAAAGAATTATTTAATTATTGTAAAGTGATAAATAACTAAAGAGTTATAGATAGTTATTTCCGAGTAATAAATAGTTCTTGAGGAACAAATTTGGTGAGAATTTTTAAACATCTGGCGTCCGCTGACTGGACTGTTATCTGTAAGTAGAATTCTTTCGTTTATTTATAATGGATGTTTTGAAGTGCAAACGATCTCAATTTAGGAGATTGTTTTCAAAAGCTCTAAATGATTTTGAGAAGAATGAAGATGATTTATCTTTAGACGGAAAAATTTCGAAACTTAAATTAGTTGAGGACAAAGCAAAACCTATGATTGAAATAGAACAGACTAATAGAGAATTTTTGATTAAAATTGAAAAAGATGAAACTGTGATAAATAACGAGTTTGATGAGTCGAAATGGTATATTGATAAGTGGAGAATGGTAGAAAGTAAATTACTTTCGCTTTTAGCTGAAAAGGAAAACGGTTCTGTTGTTAATGAAAGCATAACTCAAAATGCTACTATTCGTTATCCTAAGCTTAAACTTCCGATTTTTGATGGGAATATTAAAAGCTGGTTAGGATTTTGGGGCCAGTTTAAAAAGATCGATAATGATCCCAATTTAGATGATCATGATAAATTTGCATATTTATTGCAGTCTATGGAAAAAGGATCATCTGCTGAAGAGTTAATCAAAAGCTTTCCGCCCGGTGGCGAAAGTTATAGTAAAGCTTTAGAACAACTACAATTGCGTTCTGGGAAAGAAGACCTTCTTATAGAAGTCTATGTTAGAGATCTACTTTCGTTAGTATTATTAAAAAACTCTCAGCAGAAATTTTCATTACGAAAACTCTATGATAACTTAGAATCGAAACTAAGAGCGTTAGAAGTTCTGGGTGTTGCTAGAGATAAATATGAGGCGATGTTATATCCTCTAGTCGAATCGTCATTGCCGGATGATACATTAAGAGCATGGCAAAGATTCCGAGTTATTAATCGCAGTCAGAGAGAATCTGAAAGTAGTGAGCAAAAAGAGAAAAATGCGTCAAAACATCGCATGGATTTAGATGGTTTGCTTTCATTTTTGCTCGATGAAATTGAAGGTGAAGAGAGAGTATCTATAGCTACTCAGTGCTTTACTAAATATCAGACACCTAAGCCTGGGAATGCTAAACACTTTGGTTTCAAAAACCGTGGAGAATTTTCCAAAACACCTTCTGCTTCTACTCTAATAGCAACATCGGAACAAAATTCAACTGGATGTATTTTTTGTGCTGGAAATCATGCATCTGGTGATTGCGTTAAAGCAAGAAAGATGACGTCTGAGGAAAGGCAAAAAGCAGTCCTAAATAGTCGCAGTTGCTTTTTATGTTTAAACAGAAAACATGTAATAGCTAAATGTAAAAAACGAACATCGTGTGTGATTTGTGGGAAGAAACACCACATACTTTTATGTAGAAATATCCAAGCTGAATCAAAATCTCCAGTTCCTGTTAGCACGAATAAGGATGAAAATACGGATGCAGTACCTGAACGAGATGAAACCCTAGCCAATTTGGCGAGAACAACAAATGTGTTTTTGCAAACTTTAACGGTTACATTGAAAGGGAGAGATAGAAAGCGCCAGGCCCGTGCTATTATCGATTCAGCTTCACAGAGATCTTATATTTTAAAAAGCACTGCAGATGAAATGAAAGTTGAGAGTACATCTAAAGAAAGATTGAGCCATTCATTATTTGGCGGGTCATGTACTGATGTCATAAACCACGATGTTTTTACAGTGTTCTTGTCTAAAACGGATGGAACTTATCATTGTAACTTCAAAGCTCTTAGCCAAGATATTATTTGTGGAAATATACCACCAGTTGCTAATGGCGAGTGGATTCAAGAGCTTAAAGAGAACAATATATCCGTATGCGACGATAGTAATGGACCAATAGAAATACTTATTGGCGCTGACATTGCAGGGAAGTTGATGACCGGAGGATTTAAATTGCTTACTTCAGGCTTTGCTGCTATAGAAACAAAACTTGGTTGGACTCTTTTCGGGAAAAATGGTATGCGTGAGATCTCGGAGAATTCCGCACTGCTCGTCACATCCATGTTGAATAAGGAAATATTGATATCCGATCTATGGTCTCTAGATTCACTTGGAATTCTAGATCCATCAGAAAAGAAAAGTAAACTGGAACTTCAAGAAGAAGCAAGAGATCATTTCTTGCTACTGTAAAGGTGAAAGAAGAGGGGCGTTTTCAAGTCAGCTTGCCATGGCTTGATAACCATCTACCGTTAAAAGGTAACTATGACTTAGCTGTAAAGAGATTAGCTTCTACAGTAAAACGACTAAAAGCTGAGAAACTTTATGATGCTTATGGAGAAGTTTAGTGAATGGGAACAAGAAGGCATCATAGAAGAAGTACCAAAAAGCGAAATTGATGTAACATGCCATTATCTACCACATCGACACGTAGTAAAAGATAAGAGTACTACACGAATCAGGCTAGTGTTTGATGCCTCGGCAAAACAAAAAGGATCTCCTAGTCTCAATGAGTGTCTGGAAAAAGGTTAGAACCTTATCGAATTGATTCCTTCAATTCTTCATAGATTCCGAATGAACAGAATAGGAGTTTCTGCAGATATACGAAAAGCATTCTTACAAATAAGTCTGAACCCTAAGGATAAAGACTATCTAAGATTCTTATGGTATAGAACTGATGGAAAACTGAAGTATTACAGGCATTGTAGGGTAGTATTTGGAGTTACAAGCAGCCCTTTCTTGCTAGTTTCTGTAATTCACCATCTTCTAGAATCCACTTTGAAACAACTAAATGGAAACCCAAAGTATAAAGTGGATATTATTGAGCAACTGAAGAAGAGCTTTTATGTAGATAATTGTTTAGCGAGTGTGAAAAATGATTTAGAATTGCAACAATTCATACAAATTGCTTCAGATACTTTAGCTACAAGAAAGCTAGAATTACGTGGTTGGGAATATAGTGACCCAACAGATCATTTCTCTAGTACCACAAATGTATTAGGAATGATTTGGGAACGATGTGGAGATTACCTTTGCCTTAATATTACTAACATCACCTACAGTCTACCAGAAATTTTGTCTAAAAGAGAGATTTTACCTACTACACACAAAATATTCGACCCATTAGGAATAGCTTGCCCCGTAACTCTTGCGCCGAAACTTTTACTTCAGCACCTATGGGAAGTTAAGTTATCTTGGGACCAAGAAGTTGATTCAAATTCAAAATCACAATTTTGTAAATGGTTGAATGATTTGCAGTGTCTGGAAAGAATGAGAATACCAAGATGGTTAAACTGTGATCGTGAGACAGTGATGCGAGCAAACTTGCATATTCAGCTGTGGCTTTTGTTCGAATACAAACAAGAGATTCGGTTCAAGTTCATTTGGTGCAAGCTAAAGCAAGAGTTGCACCCAGCGGAAGGAAAAAGACAACAATAGCTCGATTGGAACTTCTTGGAGCTGCAATATGTGCTGCACGTTTAGCATCCAGCATAATACCTGAATTTCAAGCTGATGATATTTATTTTTGGACAGATTCGTCTACTGTGCTAGCTTGGTTACAGAGAAATGAAGTATGGGACGTATTTGTTCACAACAGAATTAAGGAAATAAAGCAACTGACTTCTATTGAATCCTGGAGGCACGTACCAGGATCACTGAATCCTGCTGATTTGCCCAGTAGAGGATGCTCTGCTTCTTATTTAATTAAATCCAGATGGTGGGAAGGACCTAAATGGCTATATTTATCACCTGAAAAATGGCCAAAAGAAGATTTTTGTGCTGATGAAGAAGAAATAGCTCTGGAGAAAAAGAAAAGGATTATTTCGTCCTTAATAAATCTTAATGCTAGTGAAATAGTTGCTACTAGATTCTCAAGTTATTGTAAGACAATCAGACTGGTAGCGTGGATGTGTCGTTTTGTTTACAACTGTAAACATCAAAACAAGAAAAAGGATGAACTTACTGTATCTGAGTTAAATGAAGCAGAGAATATCTTGATTCGTTTAATACAAAACGAGTCCTTTAATGGAATAGAAGATAAAGGGATTTTAAGTCTTAATCCATTCATTGATTGTGGGATCATCAGAACTAAAACAGCAATATTTCAAAGAGAAGATACATCTGAGTTCAGAACTCCTGCTATTTTGCCAAGTGATCATCCTCTTATAAGAAGTGCAAAATGGAGTAGTCATAAGAGCTGTACAAAATCTTTATCCTTTGGAATTATCGACTGCCGCGCAACTTCCATCGTAATTCAGCGTAAGTCAACCATGCGAAAATATTTCGGTAGAGCAAACTCCAATTGATGATGTACCCGTAGAAACAAATAGAATAATCCATACCCATTTCAAATCACCCACAATAACCAAATCAGGAAGGACAATTAGAGTTCCTCATCGATTGGACTTGTGAGAACAATGTTTAATTTTTTATTATTTTGCAATACTCAATCCTGAATTTCATATTGCAAGGTGGGAGGATGAACAATATTTTGACTCTAATATTTTTGTTTATATTTTTCTAACTGCAGCTTCTGAGTAATATTGCACAAGCTTCAAGCAGATGTAATCGTTTTCTTTATGGGTTTTTTTATTCATTATCTATTCATATTATTATTATCTATGTTTTGTAAAAGTTTATGTTTCAGAGAATGGCAACATACCATGATGTTGTTCTTTTTAGAGAGTTAAGTGTAACTTTTGTTTTCCTCATTTGAGAGTATGAGTAAAAGAATTATTTAATTATTGTAGAGTGATAAATAACTAAAGAGTTATAGATAGTTATTTCCGAGTAATAAATAGTTCTTGAGGTAACAAATTTGGTGAGAATTTTTGAACATTTCTGTCAATGCTTCACAGAAATCTGACAGTCTAAGGGTTCACCTTGTGGTGAGAAAACTGAAGTCATTGTTATGGAAATTAACTCACCTTATTCATCTGGGGATTTACTTTCTATGGATAGTGTGTATGATTATTTCCCTACAAGTTCACCAGTTGCTTCTCAAAATAGCAAAGACGTGTTTGACAGTTTGTAAACAGCAGATCAAAGGACTTCTGATAAAAGAACTTATGAAGGTGCTTCTAAAGCTGAAAATCTAAAAATATATTCAGAATCTAAGCACACGTCAAAAGACTTAGCAAAGAGACATAAACATGATAAAGGGGGGCTCAAAGTTACCACATTCAGTGGGAATGCAAGTAACAGATAAGAACAAAATTTCATCTCGCAAGGATCAAAAACCATCTAAAAAGAAAGAACTGACGAAATTAGACGATTCTCAGTTAAAAATTCTAGATGATTTGCCAAGTTTCGAAAATTGAAATGAAAGTCAGGAAGTTTTTAAAGAAACTAAACAGACAAGGGCGAATTGTTGAAGAAGTAAAACTGCCGCAAAAGCTTGTTACCTGCGCCTGATTTCAAAATTAACATCCAGTATTATACCTCAGTAAGAAGTTTACCGAAACTGAAAAAAGTACTCTACCACAGAAAAGGAATGCGTTGCCATAATACTCGCTGTAAAATTGCAATGTTATTTAGACGAGCATACTAAATTTCTCTTCATGACCGATCATAATCCCTTAGTTTGGCTAAAAAATAATGCGAGTCTAAATCCAAGGCTTATGAGACGGGCACTAGTATTACAACCTTACAATTACGCTGTCATTCATCAAAGTGCTAAAAACCATAAAAATGTAAACGCATTAAATCGTACTCCCGGGCTTGATTAAAGAATTTGTTTCTCTATACAGATAAAAAAATTATTTTGTTCTTTCCGCTCTTTCTGACTTTATGTTATATGTTGTATTTCAATTATGTATATGCTATAGTGCTGTTTTGAAAGAAAAAAAATGTAAACTTTAATTAAAAAAAATATCAATTAAAGTTTATCTGGAGAGGTTGTAATATTTTATTATTTAACAGATAATTATATTTATTTTCCTTGACATTGGAGTGGCAACGCCATATTTGTATCGTGTAACCGTTGCTGAGCAAAGGGAGGAAATGTTTAAAAATGTTATTCTGAAAGTTTTACCAGTAGTAGATGTATGAAAAATTCATAGAGAAAGAAACTGTAATAGTAAGCTGGAGTTTGAAGCTGTAACGGATAGAATTCTATTTAAATTATCTCTCTTTGTGAATTAAGAATAAAATTTGTGTTTTACTAAGAAGCTAATTTGTTATTTCCATAAAAACTGCAAAATACGTTACCATAGACACTTATTTCCGTTTTACGAATACGCACAAAAGTACTTTCAGTTTTAATGCATATTTCACAAAAACATTTACAATTAATTACTTTACTTGAACTTCCTGGAAATCATTTATATTCAACAAATTTCTTTAGTTTACAGAGTAATGAATTTGCTTAACTTAATTGAAAACGCACCAAAGTTTTCCAAATAGAGTCTGTCAGACTAAAAATGAATATCTCGTTCTTATTTTCAAACTTAAAATTTTCTGATAATTGCGAAGTAATTAAATTAAAGAATGTCTTGCTCGGTATATTTCTCAAATAAGATTATCCTCGATCGAAACAACGACTGAAAAATTTTCGCTAACTCCGCACTTTGGAATAAGTAAAACTGAATACTTACAACACAGAAATTTTCACTTATCTTTCGATTTTTCAAGTCAGACATCCCCTTTTGGAAGAACTCGCTTGTATGCAGTTTCTTTTCATTTGAAAGCTTATTGCGGCGTTAACCAAGGTTTGTAGCAGCCTGGCTCTCGCGGGATCTGGCCATCGAAGTTCCATCTCCCTTTGTGGGAAATACTGGCCGGGTTAGTCGGAAAAGTCCGTTGGTTCCTATGTTCCATATGTCACAAACGCTAATTCGAAGACTTTTACTGGTTCAATTTCTTCTTTTCAAAGTACTCTTTGAACTTTTCTCTGCTCTGAAGATATCCAGATCAGGTGGAATACTTTCTCAACATCGGGCAATTGCTTGCTAAACCTAATCATTAAAGCAAAAATATCGTCTTGAAGCACACCTTCGTTATATTGTAGTGAGTTTAATAAATTTCCTTTTAGTTGTAGAACATGAAGCGTTGAATACCATCCTAAGCTTAGTGCAACTTCTTTCAGGTCTATACACACCTAAATGGGGTATAAAGTATGAACCAGTCTCATTATTTTTTCATACATGTGCCCTATTTGCTCATACACTGCTAAAAACTCTTCATATAATTTTAAATAACCAGGATCTAAACTCAAACGTTTCCACAAGGCTGTTAATTTTCTTAAAGTAACGCCCTTTGACTCCTCAAGACATGAGATATCTTTCTTTAAAGGCATAGTTACAATATATCCACTCGATTTATTCCTTTTATGAGTGACTTGAAAATGCTCTTCACATATTATGGTTTCTTTACTTTTTACTGTCTCCTTTTCAGCAGTTTCTACTTCCAGAAACTTTTTCATTGTTTGTCCTAAGTCATCTGTTGTTTTCATTAACCCACAATGTATGCGTCTTTGACCCTCTGATGTAACACTTCCCGATACAATAAGCCCAAATACGCTGTTTTGCAAAATAAGACTCGAGTTTTCATAGCGAATCTGTTCTGATTTTAATATTTCAAAGAAAACCTTACCTTATAAAAGCATCTCTATATGTTCTATTACATTAAAATTATCAACTGCTAATTTTATGTTACAAAAATCCTGCATTTTAATATCAATTTTCCTTGAAGGAATAACATCTCCTGCTATTTGTGGCACTAAAAGGTCTAAATTTCTCTCATAACTAGCTTTTATCTTGATTGTTAACACATGCCGTAACTCTTGTTCGAACTGTAAATAAGGAATCATTTAAACCAGAAATTATGATATTTACTTATTACAATGAATTATACATAAACTTTTAATGATTCATTTTTTCAG
Source organism: Stegodyphus dumicola (assembly GCF_044657685.1). Taxonomy (NCBI): domain Eukaryota; kingdom Metazoa; phylum Arthropoda; class Arachnida; order Araneae; family Eresidae; genus Stegodyphus; species Stegodyphus dumicola. The sequence goes on along the minus strand of NC_140770.1, from coordinate 117,890,544 downwards.
CAGAAAATGGAGCATCACGTGTCTGATTTTGGTTTCTACTTTTCTGCTCATAATTTTCCAAGCTCGACTTCCATTTTTACTGTTTCTAACTTAATCCGCTCTAAATAATCTTAACGAACTGGCAAGTATGGAAGGACCTGACATAGTCTGTAACAAATTTTTGAAGTTGGAAGGGAAAAAAAGCGCCTCGCGGCATCTTTGCACCATTCTGCTGCGAAGATGGCCTGCAGTAGGTGCATCATGCAGTTCTCATAAAATACTGAGCCTTAAAATGGCTGGGATGAACGGTCTCATTTATTGTTGTAGAATTAAACAAAAGATTATTAAATTATCTCATAATTTGCTGCTTTATTTCTAATGGCCACTATATCCAGATGTTCAAAATTATCTGGGTTTTTATAATAGATATGTCTAAATTCTGGATCAGTTTGTAATTCGGCAATGATAGTTTCACAAGAGTCCAAGGTTTTCGCTGTTAACTTAGTACACTTGATCTCATTGTCTAATTTTATTCGTGATAAAATATTGGCCCCAATGTTTCTTCCTCTGGTGTATGTTTAATTATTAAGTTGTATTCTTGTAGTTTTGAGGCCCATCTAATGAGTCTTCGTGATAAGTTGTTTTCAGAGTGTAACTGTCCCATAACACGATCAGAATAGATTGTCACAGGTGGCTTGCCAAAATATACTTTGAATTTCTGGACCGTTAAAACCAGAGCTAACAATCCCTCTCTGTGGTCATATAATTATGAGTTGACAATTTTACTAAAATAAGCGACCGGCTGACCACTATTCACCAACACAGCACCAACAGCGTAGTCTGAAGCACCAGCTGCTATTTCAAGATTTTAGTCCCCTTAAGAAAATTTTAAAGCTGGCGCTTGTATTAACGCAGTTTTTAACTTTTCAAACGTTGTATTAGTCTCAGCTGAAAAATAAAGCAGTGCTTTTATTTCTTTTTTTAAAAATTTTAGCAGCGGTTTGGCTGTCTATGCAAAGTGCTATATGAATTTTCGATAGTAAGAATACATGGCTATGAATGAGGCCAATTTCTTCGCTGTGTTTGCAGTAAGTAACTTCCAATTGCAATTATTTTAGAATTTTCAGTTTGTATTTTTTAACCTAGGTACCTCACCTCTTTTGCTGCAGATTTACATTTCGCTGCATTCTCTTAATAATATAAAAACTTCATTTAAATGATTCATATGGTCACCATTAGATATTTTCATTAGTCACTGTTGAGGGAAATAAAAGTCGATTTTTTTTTAGAATAGGTCTTAAAATTATGTCAATGATTCTTAGAAAGGTCGCCGGTGTTCCGCACAAGCTGAAAGGTATTCTCAGAAAGGCAGAAGTGCCTGATTTTGTTATAAATGTGGTTTTTGGAACATCTTTGGGTTTCATAGCTGTTTGAAAATACTCCGAAGTACGATTTAATGTGATCGTGTATTTAGTTAATTTTATTTCTTTGTGTTCAGTTAGAGAACCAAGTGGATGGTGTCAGTTTTGTCAACCATATGTCAGTTTTTTCAGAAAAAGTCAAACAAGATAATATTAATTTATATTTTATAATTTCTAATAATAATATAATTAACATGTTTATGAAGCAACTGGGTAAAGTGAAGTTTACTAAAATTTAAGACATTATTTCATTACATTTTTTATTGAATATTTTTGCTGGCTATGAAAGAACAACTATTAAAACAATCACTAAAATGTAAACTTGAATTTGATAAAGGATATAAGTAAAAATTAACCCTGAACACTTTTCTTTAGTTTTTATCTTTTTTACAATTAAATAGCAACAGTAATATTTCTAAGTGAATGGCCAAATTTAACAAAATAAATTGTATTTAATAAATACATGTAAAGAAATGTTTCTGTTGGTTTCACTACAATGACTGTGCTTTTCAACTCTTTTAGACCATGTCTTCCCTCCCCCTAATTCTCCTTGAGTTAATAAAATTTGTTTTAATTATTATTACACTTGTTCCTAAACATTTAAATAGAAACCTACATTATTCACCAGAGCAAATAATTTTTACTAGAAAAGCTTTATTCATCACAAATTTTAAATTTCCAAATGACTCTTTATTAATATAAAAACGTTCCTATGTTTAATTCTCATTCATTCAAAAAATTGTTAAATATTAAGTCTTTATCATATTAAACATAACTAACACATTGCAGACTAATCACAAATGTACTAGTGTTTTGTGTGCCATTTATTATGGATGGATCCCAACATAATTTGTGTTTTCTACATGCTGTCTTTAGATGCTACCTGCTTTGATGTATTCTGTGTACTTTGACTATTTAGGTATTTACATAAGTTGTCAAAGTAATAAACTCTATTTTCATGCTCTTTTGTAATACTCATTTACTGGTTTTGATAGCATTTTAATTCGAAAAATTACTATCTTTGTCGTCATGTTTCTCATGCTTTTAGAATTGAACAAAACTGAAATTTTTGATAATTTATTTATCAGATGTTCCTAGTAAAAATGAAATTGTGGATAACTGTGTAAATAGATAAACAAAGGAACTAAATATAAAATTATAATAAAGGAAGAGAAAAAATAGGTATTACAGGAATAAGAGAGTATTTTTTTGTGTTTGATGTAATAAATTACTTTTTTTGCTCATTAGTGGATTATGTTTGCACGAAGTTTATACTTTCGTCAATATTACAGTTCATAATACGTAGTAATTTCATGCATGCATTGCAAATTGTTTCATAATGTAAAATAATATTTCATATTAAAATGCTGAAAAAGTAAAATAAATATTATAAAAAGTTCATGAGATGTAAACTCATTTATAAATGACAGAAAAGAAAACTTGCTGGGAAAATATGCGATCACTAGGGTAAGTTGGGAGGAAAACATATCTAGTCTTTAATGTGTTAACTAATTGGCCATAAATGATTAAAGTCAGGCCAAATTCAATTGTAAAATTGATGTTGATGTCAAGTAAAAGCTCTATAATTTCAAGATAAGCAAATGCAGATCACTATTCGTTAAAGAACAAAAATATATTTTGCTTTAGAATTTGGTAGAATATTTTTACTAAATTATTACCTTTTTAATGCTAAGTTTTGACTAATTTTGTAACAGTTGGCATATTTCTCATATATCTATAGCAAATGAATAAATAAAGAAGAAATTTTATTTAAGACAAGACAAACGAAAATGTATCTTATTTTATTTTGGCTGAAATTCTACTGCTGCAGTTTAATAAAGCATTTAATTATTCTAAAATTTAAATACACTGTTTTAACATTAAGATCTCAAGAAACTTAATTATTTCATTTGAAAAAGTGTTAAAATTTCATACCATGATACACTGCAAATTTAAATTTACTCCTAATACATCAAATTAAATTTAAAACTAATTTCTTTACAACAGATAAGCAAGGAAAATGCATAACAGCTCTTCATAAAGTTATATATGGTTCTAGACATGAGCAAAGTATATTACATGATTAAATTATCCATTACAACCATTTTTCTCTAATTTTCTAGTAACATGATTCAAATCCCGTTGCAAAACAGGATACTGTGCCTTACTAAGTGAATTCCACAAATAAATAACACTATTCTTGTCAAGCATATATCTGTGCCTGAAAAAGAAAAAAAAAAAAAAAAAAGAGCAATGTATTAGAAACAAAATTTAAAAATGTTTTCTGCACCTTCTATATTTAAAAAATGAAAATAACTACACATTTTCTAATTAGACATGGGATATGCGTTTTTCAAATATAAAAAATTTTGAAAGATATGAAATTTAAAAATTCAAATGCATTTTTTTTTCTACTGTTTAAATCTTTCAAATCCTAACCTAAAAACTGTTAAGTGTTTGGATTCCAGACTTGGAAAAGACTTTGTATTAACATCCATGTGAAAAATTGATGGATTTGAACCACTAGTTTCACTTCATAAAGGCTCTGAGTGATACATTCTTAAATTTCTAGGTAGAATTTAGCATTCCACATTTAGTGTTTTTTTAAGATAATGTTTCAAAAATGATTCTCTCCTTTCTTTTGATAAATACACCCATTATCTGCTGGCAGTAGTAAATATGGTCTATTTCTGCACCATACATAATTATGCTTACTTATAATTAATAAATTATGTAAATAAAATAATAAAGTATTCTGTACACTATATATACCATGTAATAGTTTATATATCATGCTATTAACTACAGGAATGAAAAATCCACCGATTTCCAAAAGTTCAGGATGCGATGATAAATAAGCAAAAATAGAAAAGTAAAGCTTTGATTAATAAATAATAGCACATGAAGGTAAAAAATGTGTTTATGCAAGAAAGAAAACATGCATTACGGACAAAGATGAAATCAATATTTGGTCTTCATAAATTATATCATTATGTCACATTTGTGCCATTAACAAATTGATGTTTAAAGTTAAAAGCAATCAAACAAAACTTAATAAGGTATGTGACAACACACAAACTTTGCAGTTTGTGCCCATGCTTTCAGTAAGGTGATGAACCATCATAGATGCTAGCATGGGCATTTCTCATTAGGGTAGTTTCAAATTGGCAGGAGAAAATAAACATGCAAAAACACCACATCCGAGGGCATCCCAAATATTTTAATTTGGTTGAATACAACGGCTACTCCCTACTAGAAATGGTTTCACTCACTAGGTACCAATTAACAATGCTGGCTTGATTGCAATAGCATTATCATTTAAAAGGAGGAAATCAGGACCAACTCGTGCAGCAAAGAGTCTCACAATAAGATGCAGTATAAAGCACAGCTGTCACACGACCATCTTTAAAGATTCTCCCCCCCATCATGATGCTGCCACTTCTGAATGTGTGGTATTCTGGGGTCTGATTCCAAGAGCCTTGTTCTCCCTGGACTCTTACAAACTTATCATTGTGTTCCAGGATGTCAATTGGACATTGCACCAATCTGAGACAATCCAAATGAGATGCTGATGACGGTTACATCTGAAAACATCGCGGACAAAAATGTCACAGAGATAACAACGCAAGAAGAAAATGTCGTGGTACAAAACATCATGGGAAGAAACATCGCAAAGAGAAAACATGACAGTTCTAAAATATCGTGGTCGAAAAACTTTGCAGTTTAAAAACATTGTCGTCAAAAATATCGTGTTAAAAAATACAGTACCTACAAATCATCGCATGGTGACATGTTACGTAATGGACTTTTGTCATAACTAACAAATCAACCTCTAAAAACTTTATTACACGCCCATACATGAAAATGTTCATGACACTTTACAGAATAAATGGAAACAAAACAATATATAATTTTCCTTAAAAAAATATCAGATTATCAAATGTGAAAGAAAATAATTTGATGATTAAATAAGCAATTTTTATAGAGGTAACCTCAGGCAGTTATTTATCTTCCTTTTTCTAAGCATTTTTACATTGTATTTTTTATGAAAAATTATCAGTTATTATATAAATAAAAGCTTAATTTATTAATGATGTTTTTTAATTAACTATATAAACTTAAAATTTTATTAAGCTTTTAAATTGCATTAATTTTCTACTCATTTTCAATTTTTAAATGCCTAAGTTTCCTTCTTATTTTTTCAGCAAAAATTTATTAGTTTGTACAAATATATGAAATATAGAAGTAAAAGAATCCCTCTTTCTTTCTTGCACTATATGATCTTAATACGAATGTGCATTTACAACTTTCAAAACCTGAAAACGCATGTGTGTGATATTATTTTTTATCACGATATTTTTGACAATGACGTTTTTAAACTGTGAAGTTTTTAACCGCTTTATTTTCGACATGATATAAATAAATAAAGTTTCTTCACTGTGAACTGTGATGTTTTCTTCACAATGCTTTGTACCACAATGTTTTCACCTTGCGTTATTTTCTCCGCAATGTTTTCATCCGCTATGTTTTTGCCTCAGCGGACACTGCTGATGACACCCCTTTAATCCTAACCTTCTGGAATGGGCAGCTAATGAAATACAAGCACTTGGTATTTGAGTGTACAGCCCCTTCACATGAAGCCTTCAATACACAGTACAGGCAGATACTGGTTTACAAGGTTCGTGCACCTTTCTACACTTTGAAATTAAAGACGAAATTGAAATTAATGACTTTTCAGTAAAGGGAACTGAATAAACTAAAGCAATTATATATACCCAAACCTCCCTTCTGTAATACCATTCTAAGAATAAAATAAATCTGTAGATAGGATACATTATTATTAAAAATAATCTAATACTTAACATAACTATAAAACAAATTCGAGAATAAAATTAACTTCATAAAATTGATTAGGCAATTAGCATAAAATTACAAAATTCCTTCAAAAGTTACACTTATATTATTTATATTTTACATTTATAATAGTCCCACATATTTTTAAAAAGACTAAAGACATTTCAGTTTTACAAAAAATTAGCTTTATGTTCATTCTTTCTTTTATCCCGCTTCTCATAATGCATTCACTCAGTCTAGAGGTTTATGCAATTTTTATGTCAATTGGTATGGATTAAAATGAGAAGTAAAATTATAACCAGCATGAGTCATTACAAAAGCTATTGCCATTGCTGCTGCTTGCTAAGAGAGAGACGCTGATCAGGACAGACATAAATTCTTGATATTGGTAAGATTGGTATGAGCTGAAAGTTAATTATGCTTTGTCTGTCTGACCCAGTTAGTGTTGTGACTTTGTGTACAGTTGCTCATTATAATCCAGTTAATATACAGTATTTAATATAAAGTTCTAATAAGCTGCTGAAGCACCAGAGGTGGTAAGTTGTTTTATATTATTTTAAGTATCATTCATTAGCTATAAGGAATAAAGTTTTATGTTAATTTTTGTGTTGTATCTAATGTCTACAGTAAGGATTAAGGAAAGACGATAATTCAACTTCACACATAGGGATAACATCTAAGGATGAGCAAAATAGTTACAAATGGTTATATACATAGTTAGATACCCTGAGTCATTATAGATTTACATGGTCACTATTAATTTTCTTTTATTTTTTAAAAGTATATGTTAAAAAAAAAAGCACAATTCAAATCATTATCTAACAACATTTTAGGTTTAAAGTACAGATAATTAGGTATGTAATTTATAATATTTATTATAAAACAATATTAATATAATTAAACATAAAAAGCTAAAAAAGATGTATGTTTTATTGCAGTAACACAGAAACAAAATTTTTATGCATATTTGAAAATTTTCAAGATAATTTGTATAAATTTTCTTCTCTTTAACTTCTTTTTGTTTCAATAAACAAATCACTGTTTCCACTAGTCTCTACTTCAAGCCCTAATTAGTTAATGTTTTAAAAATACACCTTTGAAGAACCATTTTCTTTTTCAATATGTTTCATCTACATTTTAGAATTTAAGATTTAATTCAAGATTTTTGTTATTCTAAAGAACTACATGTATTTTGAATGTATAGAAGATGCTAATCCTATTTCTTTAATAATATGAACATAAAGGTAATTTGAAATGATACCAGATTAGGGCTGATTTTAAGGCTAATGTGGTAGAATTTTTAGAAGTTAATGAAGCAATAAGAAACAAAATTTCTAGAATTTAAGGCAGACACTGGACAGCAGAATTTAGAGCCAACAGAGATTGCAACAGGCCACAAAATGCCTTGTGTACAGTGCAGTGAGACATATAAGATGAATATTTTAAACTGCCAGTTTTCAATTACATTATTAATGTAAAAAAATGCTTTCTACAGATGTCTGTACATGTGAAGGTTAGAACTATCTTTTCAAATTTCAATGCTTGTGAAAAGATGAGAAAATAAAGGGAAGACAAACATGTTAAGAAGAAGACTTCTGCAATCAAAAGCAGAAAATTCAAATATTTTTCCCAGTTTCACTTCCAAAAATGTTTCATAAAGTATGAAATTCATTAAAGTAAATGCCATGACAACATCTTTCATTTGGTCCCATTTTTCTGGAATCATAGGTCTACCTTCCAAGGTGCAAACTATCCTTGCCAACTTTGTAGCAGCAAACAGCCAGTGACCACCTGTCAATAACGAGTTGGGCCACCTTTGACGCGCAACACAGCTTCAAACCGCCTTGGCATGGATGCCACAAGTCCTTGATAGATGGCTGGAGACAGATTGTACCAGATGTTGTAGCAACGATCACGCAAATTCGAGATATTGCGAATTGGTGGTCTTTGACCTCTGAGCTGCCATCCCATGACATCCCAAGTGTGTTCTATTGGATTGAGATACAGTGAATTAGGCGGCCAGGACATTAACTGGAAATCAGCATCATGTTCCTGGAACCACTCCAACACAATTGTAGCCTTGTGACATGGGGCGTTGTCCTGTTGGAACATTCCATTTCCAGGTGGAAAAACAGAGGCCATGTAAGGGTTCAACTGGCCCGCAATGATGTTCAGATACCCTGTAGCATTCATGGTCTTCTCTACCACAACCACGGGTCCCAGAGACGCCCAAGAGAACGTCCCCCGCAGCATAATACCGCCACCACCAGCCTGTATATGACCTACTGTGCATTGAGGGAGCAACTGTTTGCCTGGAAGACGGCGTATCCTGACATGGCCATCGGCGTGATGAATGACAAAACGTGATTCATCTGACCAGGCAACTCTCTCCCACTGATCCATGGACCAGTCGCGATGTTTCCGGGCCCAGCGCAGGCACAGTTGGCGATGACGATTGTTCAGCAAAGGCGCACGAGTGGGACGTTTACTGCGTAGCCCCATATCCAGCAGTGTCCGCTGAACAGTGTGCTCCGATACTTTTCTACTTGGCCCTGCATTGTATTCAGCTGTCAGCTGAGCCACTGTCTGGCTCCGGTTTTGCTTCACCATGCGAGACAGTCTCCGACGACTTTTTTCTTTGATAGCATGTGGACGTCTGACACCATGTCGTCTACTGCTGGTTTCACCGTCATTCATCCACTTTTCATACGTACTAACAACTGTAGATCGTGAACAACCCACGAGTCGTGCAGTTTCGGAAATACTTGTTCTGAGCCTTCGAGCTATTACAATCTGCCCTCTATCAAAGTCGCTTAGATCCGCAGCCTTTCCCATCACACACAGAAGTAAGTGAAAGAATAATTCTTCAGACTCTCCAGCAGCAGTTAAATACCACTTCCACCTGATCACGTGCCTTCCACGTCATCCAGACGCATTCATCGCAAAATGTAGGGCTGGTCATAATGTTTTGGCTCTTGAGTGTATATGTAAGATAAAAATATATGAATCAAAATTATAGATTAAACTATAAACATTAATTCTTCCTCTCTATTCTAAAATCGTAATAACTTCTTTGCATTGCGTCATTTCTAGATCACTCTATGATCGGCTCAGCTCTGATGACGTAATCAGTGGGAACTGAAACTGTCCTTGTAAACCAAAACTTTTCTCTTCGCTTGCCTCCATCTTGCATAACTACGCACTTCAGCTTTTGCTCTCTACTGTCCTAAGATGTAATTTCGCTGGCTTGCTTTCTATCCCAACAATATCAAAAATGTAAATCTTCTGTGGAAAGGCACGACTAGAGTGCCAAGTGATTGTGGCCACAAATATCAATTGGAAATAAAAATGGAATTAAAACTGCCTCGACTGCCAAGTTCTTTAAATACTACGCAATCAAAATTCTTCTTCAATATAGATCTAATCCCGCATCTACATTGCTCCGTTATTTCCTTTGCTTTTATTATGACAATTAAGCCGGTAAGGATAGTTTCCTTCAGCCTGAAACCTCAATGGAAAATTTAATTCAGCTCTTCAAATCATCGTTTTGTGATAAATCCAAGATAATGTGAAAGAAGTTATTACGATTTTAGAATAGAGAGGAAGAATTAATGTTTATAGTTTAATCTATAATTTTGATTCATATATTTTTATCTTACATATGATGAATTATGATTATGTGAGCTCTCAAACAAAAAGACTTTTGGACTGAAATGTTGAAAAATTCAATAGGACTCTAAAAATTAAGAATCTATTTAAAAAAAAATTGATATTTATAAATAATACTTTACAGGATCAAAATTTTATTATTTATTTATATTTTTTTTTAATTTGCTTGTGCTTTAACTCTTTTTCTTTAAAAAGGCCTCTCTGTCGCTACGCCTTTTTCTTTTTGAAGGGGGGAATATGTAAGATAAAAATATATGAATCAAAATTATAGATTAAACTATAAACATTAATTCTTCCTCTCTATTCTAAAATCGTAATAACTTCTTTGCATTGCGTCATTTCTAGATCACTCTATGATCGGCTCAGCTCTGATGACGTAATCAGTGGGAACTGAAACTGTCCTTGTAAACCAAAACTTTTCTCTTCGCTTGCCTCCATCTTGCATAACTACGCACTTCAGCTTTTGCTCTCTACTGTCCTAAGATGTAATTTCGCTGGCTTGCTTTCTATCCCAACAATATCAAAAATGTAAATCTTCTGTGGAAAGGCACGACTAGAGTGCCAAGTGATTGTGGCCACAAATATCAATTGGAAATAAAAATGGAATTAAAACTGCCTCGACTGCCAAGTTCTTTAAATACTACGCAATCAAAATTCTTCTTCAATATAGATCTAATCCCGCATCTACATTGCTCCGTTATTTCCTTTGCTTTTATTATGACAATTAAGCCGGTTAGGATAGTTTCCTGCAGCCTGAAACCTCAATGGAAAATTTAATTCAGCTCTTCAAATCATCGTTTTGTGATAAATCCAAGATAATGTGAAAGAAGTTATTACGATTTTAGAATAGAGAGGAAGAATTAATGTTTATAGTTTAATCTATAATTTTGATTCATATATTTTTATCTTACATATGATGAATTATGATTATGTGAGCTCTCAAACAAAAAGACTTTTGGACTGAAATGTTGAAAAATTCAATAGGACTCTAAAAATTAAGAATCTATTTAAAAAAAAATTGATATTTATAAATAATACTTTACAGGATCAAAATTTTATTATTTATTTATATTTTTTTTAATTTGCTTGTGCTTTAACTCTTTTTCTTTAAAAAGGCCTCTCTGTCGCTACGCCTTTTTCTTTTTGAAGGGGGGAATATGTAAGATAAAAATATATGAATCAAAATTATAGATTAAACTATAAACATTAATTCTTCCTCTCTATTCTAAAATCGTAATAACTTCTTTGCATTGCGTCATTTCTAGATCACTCTATGATCGGCTCAGCTCTGATGACGTAATCAGTGGGAACTGAAACTGTCCTTGTAAACCAAAACTTTTCTCTTCGCTTGCCTCCATCTTGCATAACTACGCACTTCAGCTTTTGCTCTCTACTGTCCTAAGATGTAATTTCGCTGGCTTGCTTTCTATCCCAACAATATCAAAAATGTAAATCTTCTGTGGAAAGGCACGACTAGAGTGCCAAGTGATTGTGGCCACAAATATCAATTGGAAATAAAAATGGAATTAAAACTGCCTCGACTGCCAAGTTCTTTAAATACTACGCAATCAAAATTCTTCTTCAATATGGATCTAATCCCGCATCTACACTGCTCCGTTATTTCCTTTGCTTTTATTATGACAATTAAGCCGGTAAGGATAGTTTCCTGCAGCCTGAAACCTCAATGGAAAATTTAATTCAGCTCTTCAAATCATCGTTTTGTGATAAATCCAAGATAATGTGAAAGAAGTTATTACGATTTTAGAATAGAGAGGAAGAATTAATGTTTATAGTTTAATCTATAATTTTGATTCATATATTTTTATCTTACATATGATGAATTATGATTATGTGAGCTCTCAAACAAAAAGACTTTTGGACTGAAATGTTGAAAAATTCAATAGGACTCTAAAAATTAAGAATCTATTTAAAAAAAAAAATTGATATTTATAAATAATACTTTACAGGATCAAAATTTTATTATTTATTTATATTTTTTTAAATTTGCTTGTGCTTTAACTCTTTTTCTTTAAAAAGGCCTCTCTGTCGCTACGCCTTTTTCTTTTTGAAGGGGGGAATATGTAAGATAAAAATATATGAATCAAAATTATAGATTAAAATATAAACATTAATTCTTCCTCTCTATTCTAAAATCGTAATAACTTCTTTGCATTGCGTCATTTCTAGATCACTCTATGATCGGCTCAGCTCTGATGACGTAATCATTGGGAACTGAAACTGTCCTTGTAAACCAAAACTTTTCTCTTCGCATGCCTCCATCTTGCATAACCACACACTTCAGCTTTTGCTCTCTACTGTCCTAAGATGTAATTTCACTGGCTTGCTTTCTATCCCAACAATATCAAAAATGTAAATCTTCTGTGGAAAGGCACGACTAGAGTGCCAAGTGATTGTGGCCACAAATATCAATTGGAAATAAAAATGGAATTAAAACTGCCTCGACTGCCAAGTTCTTTAAATACTACGCAATCAAAATTCTTCTTCAATATGGATCTAATCACGCATCTACACTGCTCCGTTATTTCCTTTGCTTTTATTATGACATATATATATAAAACAAAACAAAAAAATTAAAACAATTAAAAAAGCTTTGTTGCTTCTGGTAACAAGTACTTCTGAAACTGTGTTTCATAGCATTTATTATCTTATTTATTTTGCAGAATCAAAATATTCCTAAATTGCAAAAATTGAAAGTAATGTCATTTTAAAATATAACATGGGGGATATTTCATTTTAATGCTATTTCTCAGTTACAGTTCTCCATATATTATCATTATCTTAATGATGTCTATCAATTTAATTGTGTTTGTTAAAAATATCGTCGAAAAATTCATAAAAATCTCAATAAAAATTTTTCTGTACAAGTTGATCCTGAAATCACCAAACTGTTGATAAATTGCCAAATTTAGTGCCACATAATAAAATAATAATAATAATAATAATATAAAAAATAAAATAAAATAAAAATAAATAAATAAAAAATCACATGTTATTAAAGGACAGGATGTTTTTGATTTAATATTTTATGAACTCTTCATTCTCAAAAAAGAAATAATTTTGAAATGTTAATGTTTCAGTCTAGGCAGGGTCTTGTGCTCTATTAAGAAGTAGAGAAGAATTCAAATGATATTCAAATTCAATAGTATATATTTTCCAATGAATCGAAAAATATTCCTCCAGTGTGTTAATTCACACTCAAAATGGCAGTTGTAAAAATATACAACAATGTCAGGTGAGTAAAATTAAGGACCTTTTGCTAATTTTGGGCTTAAATTAAGGACTTTTAAAGACCTAATATCATTTCCAAAAAACTTAAGGAATTTTAAGTACTTTTAAGGACTGTATGAATCCTATCTTATCAAGGACACTGCAAAACATGCATGTAACAATCCATATTCCGTTTACTTTCCATATTCAAGAAATTACCGAATGATCAATACCAAAGAAAAGACAACATGTTTGATTAACTGTCCTTCAAAGCATCTCATCAAATTTAATCCTTTAAGCCAGAACACACTATCTGCCATTCATGTTATTTCAGTTACAGAAATATGAATATCATCAAAATTATCCTCAAACACTTTGTATCAATATTTAAATGAGCCTCCTCAAACACTTCAGAATGCTGGTGTCCTCTGTGGATGCCTAATTAGCATATGCTTTGACCAATCTATAATGCTAGTGTCCTCAGTGAATGCCTAATTGGCATATGTTTTGACCAATCAATCAAATCACGACCTGCTGTAACAAACAATATTTGTATACTACCATCTGCATTGTCAGCAATTTTCAGGTACTCGTATTCAACTATGTTTTTGAAAGTTGCGAATTGCATTGTGTGTTTAATTTTTGGAAGCCAATGTATATTGTATGCTAGATTAATTAAGGTGTTCTGAAGTTTTAAATTAATCCTTGAGAAGCAAGCACAAATGGATAAAATGCTATAAATAAGAATCATTTATTTTTCTAGTACTAATAGCAAAGAAGTAATTCCCAAGCTCTTGTAACCTCACTAAGCTTACATGATATATATTCATAAATACATCTAAGTTGTCACAAGTTATTACTATTCAGAATTCCAAAAATTTTCTTTTCCAAAAATTTGGAAATATTTATATATAGTACTCTGATTAACCACTGTTACAGTATTGAGGTTTTAATGCTTTGGTGCATCTCATTTCTTTGAGGGCAACATCAGATCACTTTTCAGAAGGACAGTGTGAGACTGCATGCTGTTCTATATTTCTTCAGAGTGCAAGGTGTTAAACTCCTACCTTGGCTGATGTATTCTCCAGGTCAAACTGAAATAATCTAGTCAGTAGTTGCAGGCAGATTGCCGTTAACATCACCTGTCAGTTAATATGACAACTAAATTCTCACACAGAACTGAAGCCACATGGACTGCAATATATGTAACTTTTATTTTGTTCTGGGCTGTTTGACTCTATGTCCAGCTGTATAACAGCTGTTATTGTTCCTAGCAGCAGGGTATTGATTTCTGTATGTTTTAAGCATCAAAATTACCTGAAAATTTAATCCTTTAATTTTTCTATTATAGTGTATTTCTAAAACAAACATGATTTTTTAGTGAGTGAGTGAGTGAGTGAGGTTTTTGAACCAAAGATGGTTATCAAAGATGGTTATGACGTGCCAAACACAGGATGGGATGATTACAAATGACGAAATTAAAATACAATAAATAAAAATAAGTGTACAAATGTACCAAATCCAGAGGATGAAGTCATATAAAAACAAGGTAAAAGCACACAATAAAATCCAAGACACAATCTTCAAAATATATTAGATTAGGTAGTAAAATCCAGTTTCTTTTAAATAATAAAATAAATTACAATTAGCCTCTCTTCCAATTAAACAGTCGAGAGGTAAGTCACAGCTATTAAAATGTTTCTGACGAAGATTATTAAAATATGGACACTCAATTAAATTATGACGGACAGATAGACAAACATTATAATTTGAACAAACAGGCTCATTCTCAGCTTTTAAAAGGTAGCTATGTGTCACTCTAGTGTGACCAATTCTGAGGCGAGTCAAAAGAACTTCTTCTTTACGATTTCCAGCAAAATCCCAATGCTCAATTCTAGGCTTTACATGTCTTAACTTGTTTTGACGCTAAACATCCCAAAGTTGCTGCCATTTTTTTCGGATCTTGTTTTTCACAACACAACAGATGTCTCCAAAAGGGATGAGGCGACTGGACAGTTCAACAGCACATTTCGTGATATCTGCCAGCTCATTCCCTTTTATTCCCACATGCCCGGGAACCCAGCTGTACAGGATTTCATATCCATGATTCATTAAGTTTATATGTAATTTGAGAATATCCACTATTACTGGATTTTGAGTATTAGGAAAAGCTTCTAATGATTTAAGCGCACTATAGGAGTCTGTATAAACTATAAACGTTTTATAGCAGAGCCTTGAGATGTACAAAAGACTCTAATATATCGCAGTTAGTTTGGATGTTAAGACAGAGAAAGCATGGTGCAAGTGTCTGCTCTCCATGTGGTCTTCAATTACAAATGCCATCCCAACATGATCTTTTGACTTGGATCCATCTGTATAAACTGGAAGATAACTGCTATATTTGTCCCTGTGCTCAGCGAAGAGTTGTCTGTAAATCATCTCATTAGTGCTTGCCTTCACATGATACTTAAAATCATCAAGAAGCTGAATCTGTGCATTTTCCCAAGGTGGGATTTCAAAATTCTGTACTGCTTGGGGGTGCATATCAGAGAGGGAAAATTCATCAATGACAGGGCGAACTCTTAAAAGAAATGTAGGAACACAGGATGGACGTGTTTCAAATAACGCGTTACACACATCATCAAGTAAGCACAGCTTATTGGGATGTTCAGGTTGGGATAGAATATTAAAATATTGCAAAAGGGACAATTGTTCATGCCTCAGATAAAGTGATGGTTAATTAGAGTCAACATACAGGCTCTGGACAGGAGAAGTCCTGAAAGCTCCTGAACAGATCCGTAGAGCTTGATGGTGAACAGGATCCAGTTTTAACAATACTGATGACCGGGCGGATCCGTAAACAACTGAGCCATAGTCCAGTTTAGAGCGAACAAGCGCTCTGTAAATGTGAAGCGTAGAGCAACGCTCTGCACCCCCAGGAGGTGTTCGCCAACACTTTTAAAATATTTAGTGTTTTTAAACACTTTTTTCTCAGGTTTAAAACATGAGAGAAGAAAGTCAATTTTCGGTCGAACATCACCCCTAAAAATTTTACTTCAGATGCAACTGGAATCACAGACCCATTAAGGTATAATTCAGGCTCAGGATGGAGACCTTGCTTTCTACAAAAATGCACACAGACAGTTTTTTGTTTCAAAAACGTAAATCCTTGTCTTTTTGCCCATTCCTGGATCCTGTTCAAAGCGATCTGGAGCTGCCTCTCTACGTGTCTCATTATCCGCACCTCGACAGCTAATTTGTAGATCATCAACATATAAGATCATCCTGAAATGGTGGCAGGAAGTTGTTTTAATACAGAATTTATATTTAGGCTGAAGAGAGTTACACTAAGCACACGGCCTTGAGGCACACCCTCTTCTTGTTCAAAAACATCCGACAAAACAGAGCCAATCCTTACTTGAAAAGTTCTAGTATTCAAGAAATTCTGAATGAAAATTGGTAGGTTGCCGCGCAAGCCACTCTCGTGAAGATCCCGAAGTATACCGTATCTCCATGCCTTATCATAAGCTTTCTCAATGTCAAAAAATACCGAGACAAGGTGACTCCTTCTTACAAAAGCTTTTCGAATGGATGTCTCTAAAAGGAGCATATTATCTATGGTAGTTCTCCCCTTTCGAAAACCGCTTTGATAAGGCAATATAATATTATTCTTTTCCAAGAAGTAGACTAGGCGGCTGTTTACCATTTTTTCAAACAGCTTGCATACGCAACTCATAAGGGCCAATTGGCCGATAGTTGGAGGGATTTCTTGGATCTTTCCCTGGCTTCGCAATAGGAATTACAACAGCTCTCCTCCATGCACTGGGAAAAGTACGCTCCTTCCACACTCTATTGTACAGTTTGAGAAGGGCAGTCAGTGACTTATAGGACAGATGCTTTAGCATTTCATAATATCCGCCATCCAGACCCGGAGAAGACCTTATGGTGATTTCCGGTTATGTTTTACCACCTATCCTCGAATTCCATATCACAGATTATGTTCTTACTGCATTAATATAATATTAACAAGACATAGTGCACAATAAAAATTAAGCTTTATTTAGGAACTTCGCGCATACTCCCCGACAGCCTGCCTGTTTCGCTCTGCTCGCTACTCGTAAGAAACTTCTCCTCTACGGTTGCCACACTTATCGGAGGGCGCAAGGCGCGCTCCTTATCGCCATCACCACAGAGTTTCCCCCCAGTTCCTTTAATGACTATTCAAAGGAACGACATAGGTTATGAAATTATCTTAGAGGATCCGTACTGTCGGGTATTTTTTACATGATTACAAAATTAGAATATAAAATTAGAAAAGATCAAAATGCAATTCAATATATAACAAGGTATTGACACATATAATAAACATGAAATAACAAGAAATATGTTAAGATATGAATTTTAAAAAAGTGTTTTAAATTGTTATGTAAGAAGCAAGTTTCTTAGGGAAGTGAACATGTCTTCCCGATCTGGTGACAGTTTGTGTCTTAGAGAGTTCGTTTGCAGATTTATTCTGCTGAACTGTCTTTAAGTCTTTATTTGTTTTTAGTTCAGGCAAATTAGAGTCCGAAAGCAAATAGGCTGGTTTCACACGGTCTATAGACACAGTAGATTTCAGACCGTTAACATCAATTGTGAAAGTTTTGTCTGTTCTAGAAAGAACTTTATGCGGACCTGTGTATGGTTGGCACAGAGGTGGCTTTACTCGATCGACACGTAAGTATACATGCGTACACGACTTTAAGGTAGCACTTACGTTTTTAAGGTAGCACAGCATTTTTCTTGGCAATGTGCAGATGTTGCTATTGGATTCAATTGTTGCATTCTATGCCTAAGATTCGTGATAAATTGTGTGTCATACGGAGATATCCTAGATGACGTTATCATATCACTAGGCAGCTTGAGAGTTGTGCCGTACACCAGTTCAGCACAAGATGACTGTAGATCTTCCTTTACGGCTGTCCGAATACCAAGCATAACAACTGGTAGTGTTTCAGTCCAGTTATTGGTCTCGTGAGCCTTGAGAGAAGATTTTAAATGTCGATGAAATCGTTCAACAATGCCGTTTGACATTGGATGATAGGCTGTTGTTGTGATTCTGTTCGTACCCAAAATGCGCGTGAATTCTGCAAAAAGTGCGGATCTCAATTGAGAACCTTGGTCTGTTGTTATGATCGATGGGCAGCCAAAACGAGATATCCAACAGTTGAAGATGGCTCTGCAAATGGTTTCCGTTTTCATATCCGGGATGGGAATGGCTTCAGGCCATCTGGAGAATCTATCTATTAGAGTCAAAAGGTACACATTGCCTTCTGATGGAGGTAACGGTCCGACGATATCCATATGGATTTCTGAAAAACGTGCATCAGGAAGAGAGAATGTGCCCAGTAGTGCTTTAGTATGCCTAGTAATTTTCGATTTTTGGCAAGATTCACAGGATTTCACCCAATTTTTGATATGACGTTTCATATCGGGCTATACATAACGAGAACAAATAAGCTTCGTAGTAGCTGCAATTCCTGGATGTGACAGATTATGCAGATGATTAAAGATGAGTCTGCGAAAGGAATTCGGAACAAATGGACGAGGAATGTCCGTTGATATATCACAAAGAATATTACCATCAGAATATTGGCATGGTTTAAATTCCAGTTTCAAAGATGATGTGTTGTTTTTGAGAAGGTCTTGTACCTCCGGATCATGCCGTTGAGCTTCCGAAAATTTTTTAAAATCCAAAAATGGAGATTTTGTTATGGAATCAATTTCGATTCTTGAAAGAGCGTCAGCAACGACGTTTTTTGAACCTTGCACATACCTAATATCAGTAGAGTACTGAGAAATAAAATCTAAATGGCGCAATTGTCGAGGTGAACATTTATGAGGGTTCTGTTTAAAAGCGTATATTAACGGTTTTTGATCCCTATAAATTATAAAATTTCTGCCCTCTAACATGTGTCGGAATTTCTTAATTGCAGAATAAATAGAAAATAATTCCCTATCGTACGCGGACCATTTCTGTTGACTTTTACTGAGTTTCATAGAGAAAAATGCTATAGGTTCCCATGTTTGTTGAGACAACTGCATAAGTGTGCCGCCGATTGCGACGTCTGAGGCATCTACCCAGATGCTTAGCTGGGCTCTGGGAATAGGGTGTCTCAAAAGGGTAGCCTGAGCAATGGCATTTTTGGCAGCAATAAAGGCTTGTTCAGCATTCTCGTTCCAATTTTATTGTGGGGATGAATCCTGAACACGAGAACGAGATTTCTTTTTATTAATATAGCCTTCTAACAATTTTATTAAAGGAGAAAGAATATGTGCTGCTTTAGGTATGAAACATCTATAAAAGTTAAACATGCCTAAAAATCGGCGAAGCTGAGTGAGAGTGGTAGGTTGAGGAAAATCTAAAATACATTTGACTTTGTCAGGAAGAGGTTCAATTCCGTTTTCACTAAGGTGAAAACCTAAGAAATCAATAGATGTTTGACCAAAGGTGCATTTTGAAACATTTATGCAAAGTCCATATTCCTGAAGTTTGGAAAATAAAGCTTTCAAATGCCTGCAATGTTCCTCAGAATCTTTAGAGGCTATGAGCAAGTCATCGACAAAAGCGTAAACACCTTCTAAATCCCGCGTGACTTCATCTATAAAACGTTGAAAAGTCGCAGATGCATTGCATACGGGTACTTTCGAATAAACCGAATGGTGTACATATGGCGGTTTTGTGGATGTCGGCTGGGTTAATTGGTATTTGATGGTATGCCTTAATCAGGTCGACATGACTAAAAATTTTAGTACCGTGCAATGCAGCAGTAAAATCGGCTAAGCATGGAATAGGGTATTTGTCTTTTATCGTTTGAGCGTTCAATGCTCGATAATCTCCTACAGGTCTCCATTCCAGACTTCCCTTTTTTGGAACCATGTGAAGTGGGGATGCATAATTGCTGCTCGAAGGTCTCAAATGCCCCAATTGCATCATAGTTTGAAATTCTTGTTTTGCTATTTTTAAGCGATCTGGAGCTAACCGACGAGGTTTTGCAACCACAGGTGGACCTTTAGTTATGATATAATGAACGGTGTTATGTTTAACAGGTTGGTTAGGATCTGGTAATCTAGTAACTGAAGGAAATTCTTTTAAAATTTTGTGATATGGTGTATCACTAAATACAGTTTTTACTGAATAAATCTTCAATCATTTGCTCAATTTGTCTTCCTCGGCAATTGGTATCTTTACTACCCCAGAGTGGACTATGGCCGTTAAAATCTCCTATTATGATGAAAGGCACAGGCAGCTGCTCTATAAGACCAATTAAATCTTGCTGATCAATGCGCTCGTTAGGAGGCAAATAAAGAGAAACGACTGAAACCACAATAGGAAAATTGACTTGTACAGCAACAACTTGGAGGGATGTCGTCAAAGGAAGGAAACTTGAGGGATAGTCGAGTGAGGTCAGGAGACCTACACCTCCACACGCACGTTCACCTGCAAGGTAATCCTTCCTGATGAAAGAAAACCTTCGAAGTTTTGCCTGTTGTTCCGGTTTTAGATTTGTTTCCTGAATTGCGAAGCATACAGGATGATAAACATTGATTATAGCTTTGATGTCGAGCAAATTTTGGTGGAAACCGCGACAGTTCCATGATATGAGGGTGGCCATTATGAATGGTTTTTGGTTTTTCTGTGCTGTTCTTTTGTTTTTCGTGGAAGTAGATGCCTGGGAACTTCTAGACCCTCTTCTACTTCCATACTGTGTGAATCCGCAAATTCAGACATCATGTCATCAAAAGAGCTATTGCCGTTGCTTCTACTTTTATTTATTATTTCCTGAGTCTTAATTTTAGGTTTGGCTTGAATTACAGTTTTTTTTTTTTTTTTTTTTTTTTTTTTTTGTACTAGATGGGTCGCATTTTCTTTTTTTCTGTTGTTTGTAATCTGTTGAGTTTTGTTTGGTGGGGTCTGCGTACCAACTGAAGTTTGGGTGGCAACTGTACGAGATATTTTAAGGGCACTGGCGTAAGATGTACTTGGTCTAACCTGTGTGCTTTGGACTAATCTTCTGGCTTCAGCATATGTGATGTTCCTAGTTACTTTTGCAGTCTGTACTTCTTTTTCGGATTTCCATTTTGGGCACAAGCGAGAAAATGCTGGGTGTTCACCCTTACAATTTATGCACAACGGCGCAGCGGTACAATTTTCAGAATCATGGCCAATCTGTGAGCATCGGGCGCATGTGAGGCTGCCACGACAAGACATCTTAGAATGGCTGAAGCGCTGGCACTGGAAGCATCACATAGGGTTTGGAATATAAGGTCTTACAGGATTAAGTATCTGGCCTTAATATTCTTGGGCAGAACAGGCGTGTTGAAGGTAAGGATCACGTGTTTCGTATCGATCAACTTACCTTCTTTACGCATCTTGATCCAATTTGCACCACAGACATTTTGGCTAGATAGCTCGGATGCGATCTCTTCTTCGGGAACACACAGAAGGTCAATTTCTGAGATTACACCGCGACAATAATTCAGTGTCTTATGTGCTGTTACTGTGACATCCGTTTGTCCAAGTTTGGTTATTTTAAGTAAAGAAGCAGACTGGGTGGCTGAGGTTGTACAAATAAGCAAGTCTCCAGAGCGGAGACGCTTTATATTTCTCGGCTCACCAATACAGGAATGAATATACTTGTTTATTACAAAAGGTGACATCTTTTGCAGCTCGCCAGAAGAACTAGACATAACAAGAAAACGGGGACTACTATTAGGATTATTTGCATTTTCATCTGTCCGTATTTTTTTTTTTTTTTTTGCAGTAGATTTTTCGTAATTAGAACTTTGAGCGACTTGAGTGACTTCGAAGTCTTTGATCAGAAAAATTTGTGAATTAGCCATATTAAAGTAAGAAATGATTCGGGTCCGACGGAGCCCAACAAGGGAACACAGATTCCTGTGTTAGGGCTAGCCGGACCTATACGCAAACTGAAGCCCTACGGTCGGCTTTCCCGAAAGCAGGTACTCCTGAGAGCTTGACCCCAAGCCACTGACACAAGGACTAGTGACCAGCCGATTGACACCAGTGAGGACGACTAAGGTGCCTCCCATTTAGCTGAAGCAGAGGCCAAAACAGTGTGTTGGGGACAGTACCTCGCCCCTCAACTAGCAGGACCTTCCTTTCCAGCGACACGGGTCTCCACGCACGGCAAACACGTGGGCAGTTTTCTCGCCATTTGAAAACTAGATGCAAGGGTTGTTCCAGTTTCTCGTGACGAGCCCCAAACTCCGAAGAGAGAAACCACGAGGGAGAAGGGAAAGGAAAAAGTTCCAGCCAAGAGGAGAGGAGACGGAAAAGAGGATAGATCACTGGGGCTCCAGGATCGTGACACCCGTCTCACCAAGAAGATCATCCCCTGAAGGGCTAGGGTACCTCGGGATTGCCACACCCGTACTCACAAAAGTGAGTGCCCTGAGGGAACATTATTTTTTAACTGCTTTCCTTCAGGATATGGCAACAGAAAGGGAAGCAGTGTAATTAGTTCTTTTTTCCTTATTGATTGTTCAGGAAAATCAAAATATTAATGGGCAAATTTAGGAAAAAGCTACAAAATAAAAAGTGCTTTTCTAGGTAATTTACAGTTCAATTCTAGATAAAACAATATCTATTTTAAACTTGTATTTGGGCTTCAAAATATTTACTAATTTATATTTTCTAATAGTATATATTTTTATTTTTAACTAGTTAAAGATAAATGAATACTTTATTATTTGCAACTTATGCTGCATGGAAATCATGTAAAAATTACATTTTATATTTACAAAATTCTC
The DNA here is from genome assembly GCF_044657685.1 of Stegodyphus dumicola. Classification (NCBI taxonomy): domain Eukaryota; kingdom Metazoa; phylum Arthropoda; class Arachnida; order Araneae; family Eresidae; genus Stegodyphus; species Stegodyphus dumicola. The sequence goes on along the minus strand of NC_140770.1, from coordinate 117,867,580 downwards.
TTGTGTACCCATAGTGTTGATTCTCTTTATGTAAAATTGTCTATCTTATTTTGAGGAACTTTGCAAATAGAAATTATTATGCAAGATCACTTTTTAATGAAATAAAGAGACTGTAATCCCCTTTTTTACGACCTCTATAACTAAGAAAAAATGAATAAATTCATTCACAATAAACATTGACCATAGATGTTAAAGAGATTTCATTTTGTCTTAAATTTTTTTAATTAAATTTCGTACCATATTTGGTCATTATCATCTTTGTACTTTTGCCCATCTTTGCCCATAATAAGATATTCAGAATTAGGGAAAGGTTCAGAAGATGCACAGGTGTCTCTCAGAAGTAAAGTTCTAGTTTCTCCTTCTATAAGTTCAGCTTTTTCTGTACCTAAAAAAACAAATTCATAACAGTGTTAATGGAAAGAAAATTTCAATACATTAATTAAACTGAAGTTTTATGAAAAAAAAAATTATAATTTATGCACAACGGCACAGCGGTACAATTTTAGAGCAGTGGTGGGGGGTATCAGAATTACACTCCTCTCACAGGATTCTAAAATAATCTTTTTATTGGGTTATATTGTGAGGCTATCTACTTTAACAATGAAACTGAATCTCAAATGAAAAATATTGAGCAGATCCTTCTAGCATCCAAAACAAATTTGATCCTTTTATTTTAAGACCACATATTTAAGTTTAAATTTTCAACATCACTAGAATTTTTTCTGCTACTGTTAAAAAAGTACTGTTTGTGAATCCTGCATTAATGAAAAAATTCAGATTTACTTTACTTTTTAAAAATAAAATAGAATAACTTTTCCACCTAAACAATGAAACTCTGAGGTGTAATTTATAAGGTAATCCTTTTTATAACACATAAATTCAATATTCTTATTATTATTAAGACGTTATCAATACAATTAAAAAGTATTTTTATAATGGGAATCACCTGAAAGGAAATTCAAGAACTATAAATGCAAATATAGAATGCTTTCAAATGTATTTTAAATGGTGCCCTTCAAGTTAAATTATCCAGAGTATCATGTATATATTGCAGTCCTTTAGTTCATCAAAATATATTTGATATAAAGTTTTATGAAATCAATTTTCTCATTAATAATTCTTTAATATAATTTTCATGGAACAAAAATTCCAATTTGCTAAACAATTTATTAAGTTAAATACAAAATTCAGCAGCAGTCCCACGTGCAAAATAAATAAATAAAAAAAAAAAAAAAAAAAAAAAAAAAAAAAAATATTGTTAACTTTTTTGGAGCAAGTTACAAAGATAATAAATTAAAAATGTAATTAACCTACTACAAAACACCTAATCACCAAACCAAGAGACTCTTGTTTCATAATTGCTCCTTGAACTTTGTTAAAAAATGTAGATATTCAGTCAATAACAAGGACAGGATTTTGTTCATGAATGTATGGAAATTTTGGTCTCTAGGAACTGTATAAGATAAATTATATATTTACAGAACCTTTTCTATACCTCATTTTTACAAAGTACGGTACTTTATTCTGAGAACTTTTATAATTATGCACATTTAGGAACAATACTAGCAAAATCCTGAAAAGAAGTAAAGTCTGCAGACATTTTTTTAATAACCCACATATTTTCAATACGCTTCCATAAAATAACTTTTCTAATATAATCACTTCTTACAATAAACTGATGCAACTTCTGAGCATTTTTCTTTATTTTCTGATAAGAATATAATGTCAGTAAAAACTTGAAATTGATTATTAGTTATAAAAATATTGTTTTCATTTTTAAAACACAAATATAATTAGTATTCAAATGTTCAGGACTTGGAAATATATGGATAGGAATATGGGAGGAATATGCATTATAACAGCTTTTGAGAAATATATTCATATTTAGGTATTGATTCTTGTCTAATATTAAAAAAATGCAATAAACAAAATTTCCTTTGTTTTCAACAAAGTGATAACAATGAAGTGATATGCAATATCATAAAGACAGAGAAAAAGCAAAGAACGTACCTTCTTTAATTACTTTCTCTATAAAAAATGTAATATTCAAAAATATGCCCGCTTTCTTTGTATTTTCCAGTACTTTGCCTTTCCACACTGAAAACATTTATAGGTATAGTCTAATTTTATAACATTCGGAACTACACATTATCACATTAAAAATAATTTTAAGTCATCATAATCGTTTTTGTAAACTTAAGAGGAAGAAAATTTAAATAATGCCTTTAATAAAGGAAAGTGCATGCATTCAAATGACAGCTAAAAATGTAATTTATACGGGCTGTTATTTAAATTCAACTTGCATTTAACTTAAATTCATAACTGTACTGCTATATTAGTAGCTCCATACAGTTACTAATATCCAACACATCTATGAATTTAAATACATCATCATATATAAAGTGCTTTGTTAGCCACCACTTTAATAACAGATTATTGTAAATTTTCAAATATTTGCATAACTATTAAAAAAAGTGTAACACTTTGAAAAACAACAGGCCATGAGACACACTGCAAGTTAGTAGGTTCAAAGTACAAAATGCAAAAGATTAAAAGAGCAGTGCATATAAATTTAATTCTTGCTACTGAGTAGCACCACTTGATGCCATGTGTAAAGTTATAAGATAAATGCTGCTATTACTATATTGGTATCATGTTCAAAGCAGCAGACAAATGCCAGAACTAGCAAAGTGGTATCGTAGAAAGCAACAGGCAAATACCACTATTACCAAGTTGGTGTCATGTACACAGCAATGAACAAAAGTTGAATTGCAATGAACATTACCAAGTTGGTGTTATGGTGACAAAATGTTGATGTTGTATTGAAAGTCGTGGCATTTCATTTGTATTTGAGACTTTTCATTATAGTTTTCAGAAAATAATTCAATATATATGAAATGTAACACTGTTAAAATAGAAAAACAAGGAGGAAATACCCTTTTACAAGATAAAACTGAAGATTTATGCTGTAATCCAAAATAATTTGAGGATTCTAAATAAAAAGCGGAATGCTTGATATGTTCAGAAGAAGATTTAAGTGATGTAGAACTTTTAAAATACTCCAGAATATATGAGGTAAGAAATTGACCAACCCTGCCAATGTCGAATGGTAGAGAAGAAGCAGGTGATGATATTAATATTGGCAACTGCCAAAAATAATATTTTTATCACACATGTAGATATTAAAATGTTACATGCAAACCACATCTTTAAATTTCTGCACAATAAACATAATACAATTGAATAAAAAATCTGCAGAAAATAATATGTAGAAAATTCTATTTGAAATGTAAAATAATATTAGCCAATCACTTTCAAAATAACATTCATAAGAGCTCATACACTTATTTTAGTGCTCTTGGCATTCCTGGAGGTATATGAACAATAATTTACTTTAGTTATTATTTCTAAAAGTAACTCTTTTGGTACATGTCATAAATCATTTTTTAATGTTATAAATCATTTTTTAAGTCCTCATATCATTTTTTAATGTTTAAGCCATCAGAAACATTGAGTCCACAGAATGATGTCCATTAGAAAAAAACAGTAATATCAAAGAATGAAAACTCTGGCAAATAAAGGCGACTGTCGCATAACAAAGACCTGTTTCTCATGAAAGAAATGAAATTATTTTCTGTTTAACCCTTTTAGCCCTGCTGCTGGAATTTGCCACTTTCATATCTTGGGTATTTTATCAATAACAGAGATTGTTTTACTATTCACCACCAGAATCTCACCAGGCAGCTCGTCCACATATGTTTTCTGCTCATTTTGTGGATATTTATTTTTGAATGTTATTTGTGGAGCAGTTTTGTAACAGAAGCAACTAAAATAGGAACTTTTTAACATGTTGCTTTTAACACCTATAAAAAATAGTTTGTAGACTCTTTTCTTGGGGGCATGCCCTAAAAAATACAGGGCTAAAAGTTACTTCAAGTCAGCAGAATTCATGTATTCTGTAATATAAATTAGGTTTTTCCTGTAGACAATTTCTTTTATAGAGAGTATACTGCATTTTTTAACAGCCAAACTCCAATACTGGAAGTTTCATGCATGGGACATGACTTTTTAAACATAGGAATATGATTTAAGCTGTGTATTCATTCAGTGATTAAAATTCCTAATAGTGCTCATGTATGTAGTTATACTAAATATATTTTATGAAAGTAAGTTATTCCTTTAAAAAAAAAAAAAGCTTATAAATTTAATGAATATACTGTTAGTATATAGAGCAGAATAGTATATCACATACTAGCAGTGATAAATGCTTTAATATAGGTATGTAGATTTATTTGGGGAGGGGACTAGCAACTCATCATTCTTTACAAATATGTTATAGCACAAAGAATATTGCCTAAAAATTGCTGATGCTTACTTCATAGTTTTTCCTGTTTGAATACTAAATTTAATATGTGATTTGTGCAAGTTCTGTCGATTTTTTTTTTCTATTTGATCAATAAATGAGATACAAAAGGTACATAAACATACCATAATGGTAATTCTCACAGGCAGCATCGAGCAGTTTCTCTCGTCTGTCAAAAAGTGAATGGATTTTTCTAATTTCTTCAAATGGCTCGTTTGGAGGACAGCCACCTTTATTAAGACACGGTAAATAATTTTGAGTAGACAACTTAATTTACATATATTTTTATTTGAATTAGTTTGAAAACACTATGTTAAGATTATATTTATATATAGTAATTCAAAGCATAATAATGCTCTGATTAGTATTTATGCATAAAAATTCTTGCTATTTTTTTTTTTTTTTTTTTTTTCTTTTTGTATTCGCAAACGAATGATAAATGGCAAGCATTACAGCTAAGCCCAAGACTGTGCTTAATTACTAAAGATATAAAAAAGAAAAGAATTACATTGCAGACATCATTCCTTCTGAATATCTGGATACGGTTTTTCAAGAAAATGGATTTCACCAATTAGAAAATTTTGAATGATATCCAATATATAGTACTAAGAAAGTATATAGTTATACATAATAAAATAAGTAAAACTGAGAGCATTTATAAGAAATGACAAATATAATATTAGAAAATAAAGCAGCAATAAAAGTATGTGATTTTAAAATACCGACATACAAAATATCATGGAAACAATAAAACACATATAAAACATCACATGCTGATAACTTCATAGACATCCCTTTCTAGAATTAAAAAATTTCAAATGTATGTTTGCTGCTATAATATCTCTAACTTTTGAGTGCAAGAAGAAACATGGAATATTTTCATCTATTTTAACAGAAAAATTTAATATGGAAACCAAAGAGCTGAAAATAAGACGGAAATTAAACATAGCAGAAATTAAGATAATTAGAATTTAAAATTTATAAAGTTAGCTAATAACACGTTCACAATAGCGCGGGCCACCAGTGGCTTGCACTAGTCAGTCTCATCGGGCAGCATGTACGACCGCTGGCCTGCACTAATCTGCCTCATCAGGGGGCGCATACCACTGGTGGTCCGCACTAGTCTGTCTTATTGGGTGGCACATGCCACCGATGGTACGCATTCAATTGTGTTATTAGATGCTGAAAATTAAAATAATGAAAAATTAACATTTATTTATTATAAAAACTTTTTAATAACAATTATAATTAATAACTATTAGCAAATGTACAACTCGTATACAGGTCTGAAAAGGTAATAATTGTGTGCCGCCAGATGAAGGGAAGAACATAAAAATTGGCCCCGGCGTAAACATAATGTTAATGATAACATAACATGTTAATGATCATTCTATAATTAATTCTTTAAAAAGAACATATTTCCAATTTCTCATAAAAAAATTTGGTATAAAAATATTAGAAGAGTAAGATCATATTTATTTTATATCTACCGCTATCCCTTTAAGTTGCTGGGAATGGATCATCAATATTTTTTGAATAAAATTAAATAATTCTTGGTAAAGTACTTAACCAAAGAATAATCTGAATGTGAAAGCTAACTAAATTATGGAAATGATTTTATAACTTAACAATTATTTTTTTTTCCTAATCACTTTATACTTCATTTTTTGAAAAACTATTAATACCTTTTTACAGAAGACTAAATAACAACTTTTAACTGCTAACTAAATAAGTTTAAAATTTTGTCAACTGTCATATGTACCTGCAATTTCTACTCATTTTCTGCTTAGAATACTTAAATTGCCTTCTTGATTTTTCAGTTTAAAAGTATTAATTAGCAAAATTTGAAATAATACAGATAAAATATTTATCCTGCTTTAACAGAAATTTAAAAACCATAGTATTGCAACAGTGAATACATATTTGAAACTTCTAAAATCCAAAAATGCATCTCTGTAATGTTATTACTATCATAGGATATTGCTTTGTAAGATGCTTTTATATTTTATGATCATGTTTTAAAATTGCGAATTTTGGCACTGCTTTATTTTATACAACTACTGTTTTTTTTTCTATTTTAGAAAAGCAATGATTTCTTCTTGCTCTCTTTTCATTAGAATAGTCCTTATGATGCATCCCCCTCAAGTTAATTTCTCTGTGATATTTTCATTCAAGATGTTTTTGGTGGACTCCTTATGATAAATAGAGAATATTTCAGAATGGAGAACAGGTTAATTTATTTTTGTTTACGGAGCCTTTTTTTGGCAATGAATTCAACAAAACAGGTTCTGCCTTCTATTGCTACATATCTATGCACTGTTTTAAACATACACTTAGGTATATATTTACAACTATCAATAAGATATATACACTAAGGTATGTACTTGCACTTATCTAACACTTGATATTTTTCTTTCTTTTTCTTTTTGATAAACTTGTCTACAGAGTGTAAGAAAACGGTTTCAAGTTCATTTATTTAAATATTAAATCTGAACACATACTTCCAATTCGGAATTTCCCAAAAGTACAAAAATTGATTAATTTTTTCATTAATGAGAGTGGAAAATTTCATAAATATAAAAAGCCAGTTATCAAAATATTCATTTTACTTTCAATAAGTTAAATACAAAAAATTTTACAGATTATATGAAAATTCATAAATGTAATTGAGAACAAATTTATTACATTATATTCAGTGCCTATTTATTTTCAAGCAAAATCAACAGTGTTTTGATCATTTCGGGGAAAAAAAAAAAAAAAAAAAAAAGAATATAAGCTGCTAATGTTGGTAATCAATGGTTCAGTATTCGATAAAACAGCATTTGTTATTAATTTTGGCTCCATGAAAATATAAGCTACATTTATAGCTGCAAGCAAATTACAAAACATTTAACTTTCATTTTTCAGTCAATCAATATTTTATTAATTGGATTTTTTTCTCCTGGGGAAGCAGAGACTTATTAAAAAAGTTAAATCTTATATTTATAAAATTCTCTTCCATAAAGCGTTAAAATTGTTTTCATAAATTTTCTTCCTAATTTTGATAAATTTTGCAATTGGAATTGCATGTCTACAGTATTTTATTGTTTAAAAACTTTAAATACTGAATGAATTTGACTTCTTTTGCCTTCTAAGAAACCTACCTTTAAATATGCCATTTATTGTTTGTGTCAACTTTCAGTCCATGATTGCTTTAATCTAAATAAATTAAAGTATGATTCTGAGAGAAAATATACAGCAGGACCAAAAATGAATTTAGCTTCTCCCTTTTTCTTGTTTGTTATTTTATTATATAAAGCAATCTGGGTTCAGCTTGCAATTTGTTGTATTCAATGCAACTGTTAGAAAACTAATTAACTGCATTTTTAATAGTAACTGTTTTTTCTTTTTATAATTGCTGTCTGATAAAATTATATGAAATATTAACACAAAACAGTCTTTGATTCATAAAATAAGGCCAGCTATATATAAAAAAACAAGTTATACATGGCTATAAATATCAAAATAAAAAAGAAATAAAATCTGTCCTGTTTTTCCACAATAAGCTTTACTGCTAGTTGGTTAATAAGCAATTTCTGAACTTCTATATATAACTGAAGCCTTTCTAAACTTTTAGGCTACTACATTATGTTTCACCATAATGCTATTTATCATTTATGTCAGTGAGAAATGTTAGTACATGATACACATCTTCAGTTTGCCTCCCATGCAGCTTAGCAACTAGCCAGTTTCCAGAATGAATGTGGCATAAGATCTCCAGTTTATGTCTCAAATTATATCTGCTTAGCAGATTAAGCAGTTTAAAAGCACTGAAACTATTTCTAAATAACTTAAATCTTTATTGCATTTTTATTGTATTAAAATCTTTACTGTATAATGCTTTAATTGAAATAATTTAAAATGCATTTAATTTAGAGCATTGTATTGAAAATTATGAACATTTGCAGTATTACTGTTACTAATGCTGTATACAATACCCATCGCTTATTAAACTCAGTAGTTTATAAAATCAGACGCTTATTATATTCAAATTTTCAGGAACCAGAACAAATATATACTTATCCAGTGGTGCCACCCTTTCACTGTTGCTAGAAGATCATTCCCAAAATTTGAAAACTAAATGTACATTATACATAATTTTTTTTATAAGTTTTATAAATTAAACAGCAAAACATATAGAAAATACTGTTAAATACATAACTTGAATAAAAGTTGGTCTGTAATATTCTTAAACTAAAATTAAGCTAACTAAAAGGCTGAGTGCGTCTCTCTTGAAATTATGAAATTCTTCCCAGGGAAAGCCCTGGCTGAAAACCCCTGTGCCAATAAATTGAAAAATCACCATTTATTAAACTTAACTCTGCTGCTTATAAAACTCAGATTATCAAAAGACTCATTCTTCAGTATTAACATATCTACTTGTACCTATCAAAGCTATCAATATTTTAACTAATTAACTTTCCATTTATGGACTGTGGCTTATTTATCATTCAAGTATGTACTGCTTCAGAAAAACAAATTTGACTGAAATTTTCTAACCTTCTAGATCTCTGCACTTGTGAGATACTGTTTACAGAACTCTTTGTCTGCAATGACAGATTGACTAGCAGACAAATATCAATCTCTTTAATAACTAGAAATGTTGAGTTTGGAAATTACATAAATCACTGGAAGAAGCATTTTAAAAATCTCTTGTATGATTACCATGTTAAAAATGCCTAAACGAAAAGAGCTAAGCTTGAAAGAGAAAGATAAATTGTTAAACAGTGTCAATGTTCTTTGTAAATATAGCCACAGAAAAACTGCATTAAAGCTAGCAGAAATTTCCCAAACAGCATTATGTAATTTACTTAAAGCAAAGAACTATATATATGTTGAAAAACTATCAAAAATGAAATTATCTCAAGGAAACAGGGGGGGGGAGAAGATGGAAAACTTAGAGACTTTGAAACTGTTTTTCGAGAGTGGTTTCAAGCTATGAAAGTAAAACATTTTCCTACTTCTACAGTTCTTTCCATCAAGTAAGTTGAGAAATTTCACTGAAATACTAGGAAAGAACTTTGCATTAATTGATGGATGGCTCACAAGTTGGAAAGAGAGAAATAACAGTGTAGAGTTATTAGGTTTATTTTAAAGCAGGAAGAAAAAATATTGCAGGAGCACATATTAATGCTCAAAAGTGAAATAGTAACTGGTTTAAGAAACTAAAGAAATGAGTTATTAACAAGCAGTATGGACCCAACAATTAAGAAGATAACATTAGTTATCGACAAAAGCAGAAAACCTAGATATTGGAAAAGAATCAAGAATTTAACCTGGTTTACTATAGTAACAAGAACTCATGGATGATAAGTAGCATTTTTATTAATTTCCTTTTACAATGGGCCAGAGTTTCAAAAAATGGGGGGGGGGAAGCCTTAGATATTTGTGTAGCACATATACCTCTGATTTTTTTCTGGAAAACACTAATAATGTCTCTTCCTGCTTCGTTTGACATTCAAGATCAGTTATTACAAAAGCTTTCAAATATTGTTAAAAAAAAAAAAAAAAAAGATTAATAGAACTGAAACTTGTGAAAATGCAAGCACTTTGAAGGAGATACTAAGCTCATATTTCAGCTAGAGGGTCTGCATATGATGTGGGCTAATTTCTTAAAATAAAGTTAAAAACTGTTTTTGAAAAACACAGTTTTTATGTAGAAAAGCCTCAAAATAAGTTGTAGCTACTGCTTCAAACATCAGAGATGGAAGTTATGAAGATTCAGTTATATAATATGTGTCAAATGATGATAATAATATTGAGAAAACATGTGTAAAAACTGTCTAAGATATTATAGAAAGCGTTTAAAGAACTAGAGAGATTGACAGTGGAAGTGATGCAGGAGATAGTGGTGACATGCCAACATCAATCATAGCTAGAAAGACAATGTAAACCCTAAGGAAAAAAAATTAAAACTAAAAGGTGTGAATCAAAATGGCTATCAGCAGTTTTACAAAATTCAGAATACACTGAAAATTGTTGATGGAAAATACAAAACGAATATGGATAGAACAAGTGTTTGTAAAAGTTAAAAATTTTATCAAATTATGAAAATGTATATATATATATATATATAAAATGTCAAAATCATGTAAATATTTTAATTTTAGCATAAATTTTAATTATTAAGATTAATTACTGTACTAATTGATAATTATTAATTTACTAGCTGAGTTTAAAACTGACATTCTGCAATATACAAATTGCCACCTATTAACTCCACCACTTAATACACTCAAATATGTTTGGAATGGAAGTGATTTTAATAAATGGTGGTTTCCGTATTATGCAGCTTGGTAAAAATTTTCTTAAACTGTCTTTTAAGTATTAAGGAATCCTTTGATTTATGCATGAAATAAGTCACACAGTTCTAAGCATATTGAATGCTCAGTCATTGAATGAAAGTGCTCAGTCTGTAGTAATTTGGGGGTGCTGATCACGAAAATACCATAAAAAATGTTTTGATTGGCTCTTGTTTATGAATAAGAGAAGAGAAGTGTCTAGGTATCATAGTCTGATTACGTAAGGAATGACCATGTTATGACTGTCAGGCAATAAACAGTTACATGGCAACATTTGTAGAATATAGCAAAAATAGTGTTACAAAATGTCCAGGTGCAGTAAGATAGCATCCTCGCAAAGCAGGCTTAGGGTTGCCAGAAAATGGCAATAAAAAGCAAGGCTGCCACATTTGGCAAGAAATCATCCATTTGGCAACAAAACTGACGATATGCCATAGACAGATGGGGAACCTTCTGGAACGAATTCTTACTGGTTTAGCCCAGAATGTTCTCGAACACAAGCCAACAGCTATATAAATCCTGCTGGTACGTTGAAAGTCAGTCAGTTAGTGAGAGTTCATTGAGTTAATAGTCAGTCAGTCAGTGAGTGCGGAGTTGGTCGACGAGTGCACCAAAAGTGTCATTTAGTGCATCGTCAAGTTTTATCTTAAGAATGTGTTCAGCACCGGGAACGACTGAACCCAGGACTCAGAAGCTGTACTGTAGTGTATTGTCAAGTGCATTGCAAGTTGTAGCGTGGAGAGTCTTGAGAGTATGTGGAGTTCCAAGAACAACCAAGCAGAGTCGGGAACTGTACTCTGGTGCTTTGTGTTGGCTTTAGTTTTCCACATGCAAATTTTGATCAGAGGTCGATCGGCGGTAAGCTAACGTGCTTGCCGCTGATTGGCCGATGACGTCAAGATCGGCGGGTTGGCCAAGTATAATATATATGTACGCCGGTATCGGCAAATGTTCTTGTTCTTGTTCTCTTGTGTGATTATCAGTTAGCATTATGCTAGTTTGCTTTCAATCAAATGATTTTAAATGTAAAGGCTACAGTGTTAGCTCTTTTATTTTATTTATGGAATAAAGCAAGAATTTTATTTAGTCTTAGCTTTATTTAAGGGAAGCAAAACATGCTTTGCCTTGATCACCACTAACAACAGGGTTATGGGCCCAGCGCCAACAGCTAATCAGTCATCCAGTTCAACTCAGCATTGAAGGAATGTAGGTGAAAAGGGCCGTTATCCACGAAAAGAAGCTGACCTGTCTTAGAAGTTTGTTCAAGTCGTTGTGCTCACACTTAATTGAAGATGTCATTACTACCTGAAGGTTTTGAGTTGTTAAACCATGACAACTGGGATCAATGGAAAGTCGACATGAAAATGCTGTTACTGGATAGAAATTGTTGGAGCTTCATAGAAGACAAAGAAGAAGAATTAGATAAAAGTGCAACAAGGCATGAAAAGCAGGAGTTCACACTGAGAGAGAACAGGGCCTTCACTACATTATATTACGGAATTAAAGCTGAGTTCAGGCCGCTGATACAAGAATGTTCAAGTGGTAAAGAAGCGTGGGAAGTTCTACAGAAGCAATTCGAACCCAAACAAAGAGCAAGGATAATTCAGTTACTGGATGAATTTTTTAGTATTAAATATACGCCAAATGAAGAAATAGGATTATTCGTCGCAAGGATAAGAATGACTGCAAAGAAGTTGGCTGAAGCTGGTCACAACTTGACAGATCTTTTTAAAGGATTTCAGGCAATAAGGAGATTACCCCCGAAATATTTTGGCATTGTACAATTGATCTATAGGTGGAAGGACGAAGATTTTACGCTGGAAAGAATTGCTGAAGAGCTGGTAAGGGAAGAAAGCCGACTTCGCCAGTTAAACGCCGATTTAGAAGACAGCAAGGTAAGCGTGTTTAATACTATTAGTTTAAACACAGGGAAAGATAAAGTTGAAAATAAAACTAAATCTAAGAAAAAATGGGGAATATGAGAATAGGACCTTGTTTTAGATGTCATAAATCTGGGCACTTAATTGCTCAATGTAAGTAAAAATCAGAAGTTTAAAATAGACGATAAAAGTGGACAGTTTAAAGATAAAGAATTAATGTCAGTAGAAAATTATGTAACAACTACAGATAAAGAAGGTAACGCAGATAAATTTAATTGGGTCGTAGATACTGCAGCTACAACTCATTTCTGTAATAATAGAATTTTAATGACAAATTTCGAAGAAATAAACGATATACGTATGTCTTTAGCTGTAGGAAATTGTGAAAGTAAAGTACTAGGAAAGGGTACTATCAAATTTGCAGTAAAAGTAGGCAATTGAATAAATTGGATTGAGTTAGATAATGTGTTATATAATCCAAATCTAAGAAGAAATTTATTATCGGGAGCAAGGTTAGAAAAGGCTGGTGCTCATTTTGTGATTTCAAAAGGGCAGATGTGGATATACTTTAATAATTGGGATAGATTATGCTACGCTAAACCATATGACGAACTTTATCACGTAAAACCATTTAGATATGCAACAGGTAAAAGGGAAGCTGGTTACGGTACAGAAATTGGAAAGTTAAATAAAGTAGACGATGCAATGCTATGGCATCGGAGATTTAGCCACGTAAATTTTGATTATATTAAGAAAACTAGTAAGAATCAAAGCGTGAAAGGGTTACCAGAAATTGAAAAACCAATAGAGAGGTGTAAATCGTGTATTATTTCTAAATCTAGTAGAATAACTTTTAAATCTGTTCCGAAGAGATCGGATAAACCATTGCAGTTGGTTTATTTAGACGTTTGTGGCCCACTACCAGTTCCATCTAAGGGTGGGAGTAAATATTTTCTTGCTATTGTAGATGACTATAGTAGATTAGTAACAGTGTATTGTATGAAAAATAAAAACGAATCATTCTACAACTTTAAGAATTATCATAGGCAAATGGAAAGACTGACGAATAGAAAATTAATAAGTATACGCACCGATAATGGTGGGGAATTCTGTAACAGGCAATTCGAAGGGTACTTAGCCGAAAATGGAATTAGTGTTGAACGCACGAACACATACACCCCAGAAGAGAACGGTGTGTGTGAACGTTTTAACCGAACGGCATTAGACGCAGTTAAAGCTATGCTTAATGATGGTAAAATGGGAAAAGAATGATGGGCAGAAGCTCTTGGCTGTTTTGTACATACGTGGAACAGAGTATGTCATAAAAGCAACCGAACCCCTTATGAAATGTTCCTAAATAGAAAACCCAGTGTTGTTTCTTTTAAGGTATTTGGTTGTAAAGCCTATGTTGGTGTGCCAAAACAGATTAGGAATAAATTAGAAATGAGGTGCAAAGAAGGAATCATGGTAGGATATGCGAAGGAAACCAGGAGTTATAGGATATGGCTGCCAGAAGAACGCAAATTAATAGAAACCTGTAATGTGAAATTCAATGAAAAACTGTATGCAGCAAATGGCATCCTGGAACAGAAATCAAAACCTAAATTTAAAAGACTACAGGAATCTGAGCTATTAGCAGAATCAGATGAAGAACAGGAAATTTCTAGAGAATAAATAAAGTTGTCAGATGACAAATCTACTCCGAAAGAAGTATCAGACTTAAACTGGCAAAGAAAAGCAGTTAAAAGGCCAGATGAAACACGTAAAGACATATATTATCATGTAGAGGGAACAGACACCCGTTTTAGATCCTATAATGATATTGAAAAGTATTGTGAGGCAAGAAATATTAAATATGAAAAAGATAAGTTCAATTTTAGTGGAAAAAACAAATACTCGGGGAAAGTTAATTTCGTAGAACAGGAGACTAGCTCTGTGTCTGAAGAGGCAAATTCCGTAGAAATAGTTATCCCACAAAATTTTAAAGAAGCACAAAAATCAGTAAATGCCGAAGAATGGGATAAGGCTATGAAAGAAGAAATCGACACAATAAAGAAAAGAAAGGTTTGGGAATTAGTCGAAAAGCCAGAAAATAAAAAACTATAATAGGAAACAAATGGGTCTATACGCTAAAAAGAAATGAAAAGAATCAAGTGGTTAGATACAAAGCACGCTTAGTAGCACAGGGATTCAGGCAGAAAAGATGTGAAGATTTTGATGACCAGTTAGATGTAAAGAACGCATATTTATATGCAAACCTAAATGAGAAAATATATATGACCAAACCAGAGGGATTTATCGAAGAGAAAAATAAAGTGTGTTTATTACACAAGGCCATTTACAGTCTACATCAAAGCGGCCGTGAATGGTTTTGTGAATTTGAAAGTACTTTAGAAAATCTACATTTTAAGAAAATACAATGGTGTAAATGTGTTTATAAGGGTTCAAATGTAATTCTCTTGTTATATGTAGATGATATTGTGATTTTTAGTAAAGATCAATATAGTATAGATAAAGTAATTTCACAGCTGAGTAAGTTTTTTGATCTTAAAGTATTAGGCAAAAATAAAACGTTACTTGAAACTGAATTCTTAGAGAATGAGAATGAGGTTTTTATACATTAGCAAAAATATATCGAAGAAATTTTTGAAAAAATTTTAACATTTTTTCAAACCAATGACCAATGACTTCACTTCCCATAGCTAAGGGCACTATTCTTACAAAATTAGATTGTCCATCTACAAGTGCAGAAATTACGGAAATGCATACATTACCTTTTAGAAATCTGTTAGGATGTTTAGTTTTTGTAGCTAACAGGACAAGGCCTGATATTACATATGCAGTGAATATCTTATCACAATTTCAGGAGAATCCTGGAATTAGGCATTGGGAAGCATTGTTGAAATTGCTTGGTTATCTCAATAGTACTAAATTATATAAGTTAAACTTATCAAAGATTAAACATCTAAATTTATATTGTTATTCAGATGCTGATTATGCAAGTAATAGAGATGACCGCGTGTCCATGGGAGGATTTATATTATATTTAGATGAAGTACCGGTAATCTGGAAAACTGTTAAACAAAAATGTGTAAGTTTATCAACCATGGAAGCGGAGTATATCATCTTATCTGAAGCAGTGAAGGAATTAATGAGGACAAAAAATGTCTTACAAGATGAAATTTTAAAGTTTAATTTAAGAGAGTGTAAACTATTTTGTGATAACATGTCTGCCATTGATTTCTCTAGATCGCCAATAGAAAATTGCCGAACTAAGCACGTAGACGTAAAATATCACTTTGTTAGAAGACTAGTAAATGATGGAGTGTTTGACCTTGAATTTATCACCAGTAAATTAAATACTGCTGACTTATTTACAAAAGCAGCGACTGCTGTTAATTTAAGAAAGTTTTGTTTAGATGTTTTCAGTGTTTAAAGACAATAAGTGTTTTCGTATAATAGAATTGAACTATGAACTTCTGTGAAAGTTTTGTTTTTGTCTTTGCATGGGAAAAAGAGGGCCATTTGTTGGCTTTAGTTTTCCACATGCAAATTTTGATCGGAGGTCGATCGGCGCTGATTGCCGCTGACGTCAAGATCGGCGGGTTGGCCGAGTATAATATATATGTAAGCCGGTATCGGCGAATGTTCTTGTTCTCTTGTGTGATTATCAGTTAGCATTATGCTAGTTTGCTTTCAATCAAATGATTTTAAATGTAAAGGCTACAGTGTTAGCTCTTTTATTTTATTTACGGAATAAAGCAAGAATTTTATTTAGTTTAGTCTTAGCTTTATTTAAGGGAAGCAAAAGATGCTTTGCCTTTATCACCACTGCCAACACTTTGCCATAAAGCTGTCCCCACCATTATAGCCTAATAACCTGAAGGCTGTGTCGCTGATTGTTTAAGCATGTTTATAGTAAATCTCTGACAACTATAAAACGTGATTTTGGAGATGTCTGGAATAATACTGGCCAATAAATTGTGTTTCAATACTCCATCAAGTACTATTCTTGTTATTCACTCCAAATCCACGAAATCGGAAACATACGTATGTGAAGAAAAAAATGTAACAACAGTATCCCCTCAACTTGTGCTGTGCAAGAGTAACATGGCTACCCAAAAGATGCAAAATCAGCAGTGAAGCATGAAAAAATTAAAATGAAAAGAGCAAAAATGTGATCCTTTGTGGGAAAGTATTCTCCACTTCATTTATGGCACTGATTTTGATTTAAGTTTAAAATGTGTTGAAAACACCAGTCATCACAGTATATTGAATATACTGTGATGAACAGTTATAGCAATTATATTGAATAATCAAAATATTGCTTACAGTAAGTTCTGCCATAATTTCTAAACAAGAGCTAGTCTTAAACAAACTGCATATTTAAATCCAGAAGGTGATATTTAGTAAGGAAAAATTTATTTCATCTCTGCAACAGAAAAATAAAGTGAAAATCTGCAGAGCAGTATTAACTGTAGTACTTATTCTTGTTTCAATGTACTGATCAAATGCATTAATACTGTGATCAACTTTTAAGCATTTTTATAGATATGATTCAGATTTGTGTTTTGAATACATACTGAATAAAATGATCTCTACAGATTTATTATGGGTAATGTATAATGAAAAGTCAGCAATACAAGTCTGTAAACAGACAATTTACCTTCAGCACACTGACAAATTCCACCTTCACATATTGTATGCAGCAGAGGACTGTTACTTGCAGGGCTGTAGAATACTGTGCATGAATAACCTGACACAAATAAAAAATTAGAATATACGAGAATAACAAATTTGAATTTCAAAATCAATTATAAAGTAACAAAAAATAAAATATTATGTCACTTTTGAAAGCAAAGCAATTTCGTTATTTAATTCATAAAAGGACCAAAGTTTAAAAATTGTTACTTGGGAAAAAAACTGCTTAAAATCATCTAAGTAGAGAGATATCATTACATTACTTATAAATCATGAAATGTATTACGGGTTAATCAAATTACCTGGACTATAGTAATCATACACTTTTATAACACTTGCTTGGGTACCTCCTACAGTAAACTGTCTAGTAACATGGAAGCTGAAGCAGTATTTGTTATCTCTAGGAACCTGAAGATAAACAAAAGAAAGACATCAGTATCCTTCAAATATGTTTTTCATTTTCAAGACAACACATATTTTATGCAATCAATGTGACTGTAATATGTGTTGTACCACAAAATGATACACATTGAAATTCTTCAAAAATGTTTTTCATTTTACATTATAATACACATCATATTCAAACTAGTGAGAGACTTGTTTTGCATTTTTAATCTAACGCAAATTTTAAAAATGCTGTAAGGCATTTAATGTTAATTAATCATTTTTTTATGATTTGAACCTTTATTGTATCTTCTGCTTTCTGTTAGCCTCCACAGAAATACAAATTAGATTAAAGAGATTTAAGATGAAGATTTTGAATGTTGTAAAGATAAAGCTTTTGGTAGATGCTAGATGATGATTTTAAATACCTACAGGTGGCCGAATTTTGTTTAAATTCAAGTTATATAATTTAATAAGACATGGTTTTATTTACATAAGACAAAGTCTTAACTCATTTTTCAGTCTACTAGGGTCTGAAGGACATTTGAATTAAATTTCCAAAATTAGGTTAATATAAGTGGTATTTAAGATAAGCTAAGAAATGAATACAAACAAACGTGCAGCCCTTCCAATACACTGGTGTGCAAAAATTAAGGACGAGACGGTTTTTTCAATATAACTTTGTACAAAAGCTTTCCAAATCAACACATTTAATACTGTAAGATCCCCAATACGTAAGGACATGAGTAATGTAAGCAACACTTACTAAAAGAGAAATCAGAGGGATAAAAAGAAGCTTTATTGAAAAAGCAGCATGGAGCGCAATGCGACTGAAGGCCAAAACATCCCTGTGATGGGTGTCCAGCAAGAAACATCCGGTCTTTAACCCCTTCAAGCCGGGTAGCGAAAACGCGCGCTTATCGAGGAGGCCGGCAGTGTCTTCCGCGAGCGTCTCTCCAGGGCTGGGGGCTTTTTTGCTACTAAGCCTAAATCCATGAAATTTCTGAAGTATCAGAGCATTGTTTAATAATGCTCTATAGAGTATTTAAACGGCTTATGCTTTATAATTATATATATATACTTTAATTACCTTATTTCTTGTTTAAATGCATATTTTACACATTTTATTTTAATTACTCACCATTTTATGACTTTTAACATTATACATCTGAAAACTAAATATATTACTTAAAATTCTCTTTTCGTATGAAAAATTTTAAAACAGGGATCTACACACAGTCCTACGTTACATTCCTTGAACTCGTAATAACTCATTTGCCGTTTTGGAGGATTTTCCCAAGGATGTGAACAAACGAAGCATTGTCGTCTCATTTTCTTATCAGTCTCTTCTGAACAAAGTTTTGGAAAATGTCTTTCAGTTAATCTTTCAGAATCAATATCAGAATATCAGAATTTCAGAATCAATATCTGAAATATTTTGCATCATTTCTGCTATTTCATGCTCTGTTAAACATTTTCGACGCTTCGACATTGAAACGGTAAAAACAGAAAGAATTCACATCTAACAAGATCTAATTATTTTCTAAAAACTGAACTGTAAACGGAAATACTCAACGCTTTTGCGCATATAAAACTTCTACTTGCAATAAACAACTACCACGTGCGAATAAAGTGCAATTTAAAGAGACGTCATAAATCACGCCATTCGGAAACATTTAGTTCCCAGTTTGTTTATATAATCAAAAACACGTGCATGTGAGTCATGCTTCTCTCATTTCGAGTAGAAGGTCTAATGTACATGTATCTGAAACCATATGGACATACAGTGCTATCTTGTGGCAGAAATTATAGTTTGAAAAACGTTCCAAGGTACTGGCACAAATACGTGACAGTCGGTAGAAAACGCAACAATCCTCTGGCACGCCTGCGTGTCGGCCGGTAGATAAGTGTGTTCGCTGCTGGCACATATACGTGACAGTCGGCGCGAAGGGGTTAATAGGGGATATGATCTCCCCTGACTGCTAGGCAGGTTTCACAGTGTCTGCCCATGCTGCGAATGAGGGTGTCAATGAGTTGTTGAGGCATTGCTGCCCATTCGTCTTGCAGCTCCAATCGAAGCTCCGGAATCGTTACTGGTGGTAAGGTACGAGCTGCCAAGCGTCTGCCTAGAAAATCCCATACATGCTCGATGGGATTGAGATCCGGAGATCGTGCCGGCCAATCCATACGTTCAATATCCTCACTCTCTAAGAGCTGTTCGGCAACTACTGTGCGATGACATGGTGCATTGTCGTCCATGAAAAGGAACTGCGGACCCACAGCGCCTCTAAAAAGACGCACATATGGAAGAAGAATCTCGTTACAATAACGGGTCCTGTTGACTGAACCTGCGTCGAAGATGTGAAGGTCTGTACGACTACCAAGCATGATGCCTTCCCAAACGAGAACACCGCCACCTCCATACCTATCCCTTTCAATGATGTTCGAGGGATGATTGCAGCTTCCCCGCTCTCCAGATGAGTATGCGATGAGAATCGCTACTCAGACTGAATCTGCTCTCATCTGTAAAGAGTACTCGTCTCCATTCATTGTCTCTCCAATTCCGGTGTTCCCCGCACCACAGAGAACGCCTTTTCCAATGGGCAGGCGTTAGAGGTACACACCGTACAGGGCGTCGTGCAAACAGACCACCACCGTGCAGTCTTCTGGCCACGGTAAAACGTGATATCGGTCGTTCAGTCGCCTGTGTCGTGTGTCTAGCGATTTCTCCCGCTGTCTGCCGCCTGTTTCTTCTGGCCTGTAAGGCAATATACCAGTGATCTGCTGGTGTGGTTCCTCATGGACGACCACTACTAAACCCCCGGATAGCTGTTCCTGTAGTTTGAAATTGTCTCCAAAGTCGTGAAACGATGCTGTGAGCAATTCCGAACTCTGCAGCCACACTTGTCACACTGCGGCCTTCCTCCAACTTCCCAATGATTCGACCTCGGGTAAAAGCATCCAGATGTCGTCTAACAGATTGATTATTCGCCATTTCTCGCTGAGGCAGCAACTCGGTGTGATTTTAACTGCTATACGGCGTACAATCTCTTTGCCAGAAATACTGATCTTTCACCGACAACATGCTTTATACTACTCAGACACTCCCCCATTACGTCTACCTTGTGGTGTAGTGGCCGAAACCGCTATGCAAACCTGGGTTGTGACATCAGGTTCAAAAAAAAAAACACAGCATAAAAATTTTATTGAACGCAAAAAAAATGGCTACATACAATTCTGCAGAGAAAAACCTATCTATTTCAAAAAATCAAATTCTATACATTTTACGTGCGAGAGCAATTCGTGGCTCTCGAGCTTGCATTTTTAACATTGCCAACGATTTAATTATTTTAATAAAGACTATTTTAATAACTATTGAAAACGTATTTGTAAGTTAAAAAAATAACAATTTTCAGCTTATGCTCACGAGACATCCTTGTCCATATAAATCTTCAGTCTCTTCTTCTTTTATGTAACCTTATCACAGTATCACCTGTATATCTGCGCATGTGCTACCGTACATCACCTTACTTAATCTCCTGATTGGTCTTTCTGTCCGCTCTGCCTCTTCGTTCAGCTGATATGCTAATTTTTCAACTTCGTCCTTAATTTTTGCACACCAGTGTATATAACACTTTGCAATAAAATAACTTAAGCAGGATCAACAGTTTATGCAGGACAGGAGCTGAAAGCCATCTTGAACATTATCCATATCATGCATTTCGGCACAATAAGCAAAAGAAAACAAATTATTATTTTATTATGTCCGCTTACTTTATGTACTCATGTTATTTGTAAGTGTTATCTCTCAGGTACACAGCAAGTGACAGAATGTATAAACCTGATAGTCTTTATCTTACACTAAAAATTCCAAAGTAATTTAAGAAGAAACTAAAAATTAATCAATTGTTTTTAAACTGCAAAAATCATCATTTAAAGATTAAAGTCCAGATTTTATTTCCAGTAGGAGCAAAATCTCCACATATTGCACATTCTATAATATAATATATATGATGATGCAGATTTTGAAGGAAAGATGAAACCCAAATCACACTTTAGTCATGGCTGAGAAGACTGTTTCTTAGGGTTGGTGTGCAAATCACAACTTGCTTGCTGGTTAAAACAACATTTTCATTTTTTACAGGAACAACTACTCAGAAGTATACTTCTGGTTAAAACTGATACAACACTAGGGGTGTTAAACATGATCCAAATTTTGATATACATTCTTTACATTTTAGACAATGAAGAAGATGAAGCCAGAGACATGGTTTACTCAGGCAACTGCAAGCATGAAAAAGAAGTGCATAGGTAGATCGGCATTCATAGCAGAAGTCTAGGGCCTCTAGTGTCCTTTACTCTCTTAATTCTCTTTTCCCCTTGGACTTTCATTGCTGGTCATATACCCCAGATATGACGGAAAAAGTTTAATGGTAGAAGCAATTATCTCGTAAGTCTACCATTTCTATGTGGGTGAGCAATTCTCTTTAATACCATGTCGTACTGGAGGTAAAAACATCTAGTAGATACAAAGTTCTTGCATTATGCAGTAAATGCGAGATATGAGACAATAAAAACATAAAAATATTTACAAGTCATTTAACTTGAGTAGTAGCAATAAATTTGAGAATGTGCATAAAGATTACAAAGAATCTTCTAAAAGTCTCAAAATAAAAAGGAAAAGTAGCTATGTTGAAAACGTATGTATAAGTCCCAGTTAATTATATTTCCCAGTTCGATGCAATCACATAAAATGTAGCAATAGTTGCTGACTAAGTCCACTTGGCTGTTGAACACTATAAGAAAGTTGCAAAGCAAGTTATATCAAAAACTGAATTGCCTCTAGGGCAAAGTCTATTTTATCATTCTTATTCTGAATACTTTTATAGTTGTTATAAGGTCCTTTTAACTTGAAGAAACATTTTTAGTGCTATAAGCACTTTCCTTTTTTTATTAAGAGTGGTATCTTTATTCCCAAGTCTCTTGGGACATTTGACACTGGTGGCCGCGTGGGGACCAGCACAGAGAACACATTTTACTCTGCTCTTTACCTTTAATCAGGCATTCAAATGATTTGTGAGAGTTGAGACATCTCATGCATCTGGGTTTATTGAAGCAAACTTGCTGAGTGTGCGTCAGGCCAGGAAAACTGCAATCTTTATACCTAAAACATGTTTAAAATGATATTTTTTTTTTTGCGTTCTGCATTTCTAAAAGTTACACCATAGTTGAGAATTCCATCTCTCATAGATTCTCATATATTCCTTCAACAATTAAAAAGACTAATTGATACAGTACCATATTCTGATACCAATGTGATGTGCATATCTTGGATTAGTAAATTCAAGGTAGGCCATTAAAACCAATATTATCTAGCTGTGTGCTCCTCGTTGGATTGGGGGGGGTGACTATCGGACTGGTAGCAATACTGCATTGATACCAACAGATAATATATAGAATTGCAACTCTAAATACATTCTCAATTCTTCAGTAGTTCCACTGTTATTGCATTAAATAGATCAATGCTGATTTAGATAACGTGGGCTTCAGTCATAAAATTATTTAAATTCTTATTTCAAGTTGTCTAATACTCAAACATATCAAACAAAATTAGTAAATGCAAAAAAAAAAAAAAAAAAAGGAAACACTGAAATAAATAAATATGATAATGACAATATAAAATCATTATTTTCGGCACATACCCATAAATATTTTCTTAAACCAATCATTGTTAAAGCAACAGCAAAATAATAAAAATGTGGCTTGAGACAGCTAAGTTAATAACTTACCGTCTGTAAATAAAATACTATTCCTCTCTTACTCTTCTCATATCTTTGAATCATACCATCTGCACTGTTCTGCAACTGCAATTTAAAATGAAATATTTTTTAAATCCAGATAATTTTCTTGAATATGAAAATATGGAGGGCAAAAGATGAAATATATTATGCTTTTCACTTCATAATACTCAATCTATATATTATACAGATTTAGTATTTATACTCTTTTTTTTTTTTTTGAAATAATTATTCAAAGAAAGAATTTAAATGATTAGAAGTATAACAGTGGACTGCTAATAATGTAGTAAAAATTAAAAGTTCAATTGCATACGCAACTCAGAATATGCTCAATGTCAGCTGAAAGTGGATGTGACAGATTAAATGCAATATTGTAAAAAGCAAATCCTAATCAATGCATCAGTGCATTCAATTGTAATTACTAAGTAAACATGCAGAAACCTTCTTCAGTGTAAAATATAGCACTATAAACAAATGATGGGCTATCAGATTATTAAACTAAAAGACAGTGGTTTGATGTGCAGTGAAATTATGTGTTTAGTGAAACTTCAAGTAGTCTAATACTCAAGGATACAGTGGAAAAAAGTTCAAAGCATTCATAAGAGAGATCTGAAGTACTTACATCTACAACAGAACAGTAAGGCAAATATTTGTTATGCATGGCAATGATGAAGCATGCCATAAATCCACAATCTTATTACAGTTATGGAGGACAAATATCACATCCCTTGATGCCGACCAGTACGAATACTACTGGATGTCTCACAAGAATGTTGATTTTGCTTTCAGAATATGTAGCAAAAGTACAGAACCCATTTTTGAGGATTATTCAAATTATGGATTATTTGATAAAATGAATGCTTCTTGTGATATTATTGTGACAAATGTTACCACATGTATACTACTACATACATACATTGCTACATATGATGAATTAATTCTCTATGTGATGAAAAAGTAAGTATCACAGTGATTTACTAAATGTTTTTGTTCAGAAATACATAGTTTTTTAAAATTAAAATGTATGTGAAATACAATGAGTGCTATGATTCATAAATTACAACAAACTGAATTGAAAATAAAATTTACAACAAGAATAAAAATAGAAGAAAAAATTGTAAAAATGTGGGAGAGTTTAGCAAACTTTGCCACGTAGTTGTTGTTCATTCAACATTAAGAGATTTTAGTATTATTATTTAAACAAAAGAGGTGGAATAGAACAAAAAATTTCCCTTTATCCCATTAATTTTATTTTTATTTTATTTTGATAAAAAAATTGAGTCTAATATTTATTTTTAGTTTGAAATTCATTCAGGTTACTTTCTATTTTTCAGTATTATTAAACCAAATAATTGTTAATTTAAGATTTATAAAAATGCTTTTATTCTTATGGATATAACGCCTGTCATTATTCAGATGAAAGGCTGAGAATATCATATACATAAAATTCAGAGTGTGAAGTTATTATTATTATTTTTAAATAGCAATATAATTAGAAAGTTTTTGGTAGCATGCTTTTCAATGAATAATATTAATGCAAAGCATTTTCCATGAAAAGCAAGACAGAAAATATGAATAATTCTAACATACCCATTGACTTTGGAACAATTACTGCTAAAACATAAAATTATTTAAATTATTAATTGAAATGTTATTTTATATATTATTGTTCACAATTGCTGCAGCAGTTTATAACTTTGTAAATCTTCACATAAGTACGTATTAAAATTTAATTTTCTTTACCAATTCAAGGTCTCGTTCTTCTGGCTCAAATCCAGAAAATAATCCAACATCTACTATACTCATTTCTGCAGTTTTGTCACCCAAGTACCTAATAAAATAAAAGTTTGCACAAAGGCATTCATATGTTTTAATTAAAATATTTCAAATGATAAACCTATCTATAAAAAGATAATCAGCTACAAATAAACTGTTTAAAATAAATTATTTGAAAATTATTAATAAATAATACCATACAAGCTCTGAAGCATATTCTATTATTAACTAAAAGTAACCATGGTTATATCAATACAAATATAATACAGTCAAAAGTCGTTAATTCGGAAACCCATAATCCGGAATGATCTATAATCCGGACCTCAAAGCTAAAAACTTTCTGTGCATGCGGCGCGTTGACACATGCGCATAGGCATTTACGCATGTGCGTAAGACCTTTACGACTGCGCATATTCGTGTGCGCAAGTGCAGAATACGTTTTCGCGTGCGCGTTTAATGTATAACGGACGGTATGAGCTAAAATTATCTAATTATCTATTTCAGTTAATGTTGATGATTGCGTTGTTCCTTAATCTTAGAACTGGATCCGGCTTATTACTTTTTTCAGACTGTAAAAGCAATTTTATAAAAGTAAACTTGAACTTTCGATTATGTGAAATAAAATTTCCGATGCTGGAGCTCCCAAAGGATCTATAAAACAAAAGTACGTTTCGATGTCCATCAGACAAAAAGTGGAATTGCTGCAAAAAATGGATAAAGACATGAAGAAGGTGACAGAGAGGTTAGTGAAAACGAAAACATTTCGATTGACAAGTTAGTCGGTATTCTCGGCACAGCAATTACGGGACTTGAACAGTGGAACAAGAAATTATGTCTGCTTATAGAATTAAAGAGAAAGTATTATCACATAAAACGAAGCAACTTAAACAACTTACATTGAAAGAAATGTTTAATAAAGTAAACAAATAAATATTAAGCTTCTTTTTTTTTTTTTTTTTTTTTTTTTTGTAAATTTTGATACCCTTTAGATCATAATTGTTCTTTATTTCATAAATTACGGTTTCATATTTTTAATTTTAGAATTTCTGCATGCCATCTTACGAGATTTAAACTGATGATCTATAATCCGGAAAAATCGATAATCCGGAATCGCCAAAGTCCCGACGAGTCCGGATTAACGACTTTTGACTGTAAATGGAAAAATGGATATAAAATCCTTTAAAAATTAATGTAGACTTGCAGATGGAGAATAAGTTTCAAAAAATATATCTAGATTATAAAAGATTTTTTTATAGTTTCCTTTGCCTATAAGTAAAAATTAAAATCATGCAAAATGGCACCAATAAATAAAATGGGTAACTGCATAAGGTTTTCTTCAGCATTGCTACATATATGTGTGTGTATGTATGTGCACAAAGAGAGAGAGAGTGATAATGATTCTAAAATATTAAAATAACTGGCAAACTGTTAGGTACTAAAATAAGCAGATTTTGCAACAAAATGTATTACAAAATATATTTATTTTAGTCCTCTCTACCTCCATTTTTACCAGATATTTTAGACATCTTGTAGGTATATACATACAGTCAAACCTCATTACAACAAATAAACTTTTTGATCCAGCAAATTTCCTATATACTTAATATTATTTTATATTGTCATGAAGGTTGCTATTTATATTTCTGGCCTTGGTGACAATAAGTGTTGCTAGGTGACTGCAGATGATGCCAATCGAAAGTTTGATATTTTTTAACCATAACTTCTTCAGAACGTTTTGTGATTTTAGCGTGATTTGTATTATTTACAGTAAATTGAAAAATTCATCTCAGGCAAAAAATGGCACTCACTTGTAAACATTTTTCATAACTTTCAAAGTGGATTATTAAGACGATGATTAACTGCTTCAATACAATTAATTCTTTATACAGTGATAAGCACCATCCTACTGCTCTGTAAAAAACTGGTATAAAAATTCATCAACATACACATACATACACTCCAAGACATACACTCCAAGACGAATTCTGTGAAGGTTGTGCAAAATCGGTTGTTGTGTAAGAAAATATTGATGCTGTGCGTGAAATGATAATGCAAGATCATCATGTTACATACTGTGAGAATGAGGCATCTTCGGGCATTAGTATGACAAGCATCAATAAGATATTACATGAAACTTTTAACCTTAAAAAAGATTTGTTCGCCCTGAATACCGCATAATCTGACAAATGCTTGTGTCGATTGGTGCAAGGAAATGTTAGAAAAATGCATTCAAGATGCATCAAAAACGGTGTATAACATCTACACATGTGATGAATCATGGATCTATGCATATGAGCCTGAAACAAAACAACAGTCGACTGTATGGATTTTCCAAGACGAGCCAAATCCAACAAAAGTTGTTCACAGAAGAAGCACATCGAAGTGGTGTCCGCCGAAAACATCGCGGCAAAAACATTGCGGAGAAAACAACGCAAGGCGAAAATGTTGTGGTACAAAACATCATGAGAGAAAATAAAGCAAAGAGAAAACTTCACAATTCCTAAAACATCGTGGCACAAAACAACGTCGTCGAAAATAAAGCGGTTAAAAAACTTCGCAGTTTAAAAACATCGTTGACGAAAATGTCATGGTAAAAAATAAAGTACCTACAAATCATCGTATGACAAAAACATTGCAGACATACATTTTTCAGGCTTTAATAACTGTAAAATTTAATAATTGTAAAAACTCGCATAATGGTTTGTGAGCGCAAGATGTAAAGAAAGATAACTTTTACTTTCATAATTTTTATTAAATAATACATATTTGCTGAAAATGTAAAATGGGAACTTAAGTATAGAAAATTAACGCAATTTAATTTAATTTGTAACTGACATAGTTAACTAACAAAGGTTATTAATAAAATATTTTTTATAAATTTTATTGGCAATTTTTCATGAAACGTATTATCTAAAAAAGAATAGAAAAATAAAGATAAGTAAAAAATTGCTAATTATGAGATAATTTTCTTCACTTTTATTAATCTGACACTCTTATAATGAAAATGACTTCTTGCTTTATTTCAATTTCTTGTTTTGCTTTTTTAAAAATGTATTATTTAATAAAATTATGAATGTGAAAATTAACCTTCTTTCCATCTTGCGCACACAAATCATTATGCGGGTATCCATTTGCAATAATTAAAGCCTTAAAAATCATGTCTGCAATGTTATCGTCACGCGATAATTTGTAGGTACTTGATTTTTTACCACGATATTTTCGACGATGATGTTTTTAAACTGTGAAGTTTTTTAAACTGCTTTATTTTCGACGATGATTTTTTAAACTGTGAAGTTTTTAAACTGCTTTATTTTCGACGACGATATTTTGTACCACGATGTTTTCTCTTTGCTTTATTTTCTTCCACGAAGTTTTATATCACGACATTTTCGCCTTGCGTTGTTTTCTCCGCGATATTTTCAGCCGTAACCCATCGATGCAAATAGTTGCCTGTTTCTTCGGCATAATTGGCCACATGGCAACAGTGGCATTACAGCAATGCAAGACAATCACTTCCAAATGGTACACGACCATGTGCTTGTCAGAAGTCACTGGAGAAATTTGAAAAAATCAAAAGAAGAGGCATATCATTTTTCATGACAATGCGAGCTCTCACACATCAGCCCAAACAAAGGAATTTTTGGCAGGCCAAAACATCGAATTGATGTATCACCAGCTGTACAGCCCTCATTTGGCATCCAATGACATTTTTTTTTTATTCTTGCACATCAAAAATAAATTATGTGGTCAGCGATTTGAGACACCCAAAGAAGCAGCTGATGCATTAAAAATACATATTTTGGAATTACCTCAATCAGAGTAGAAAAAGTGCTTCGAAAATTGGTTCCATTGCATGCAAAAGTATATTTATCTTCACGGAGAATATTTTGAAAAACAATAAAAGCAATTTCGATAATAAAGTTTTGTTTTTCATTATTAGGCCAGAAATATAAATAGAAATCCTTGTATAGCAAAACTTCAAGAGTATGAGAATAGACATAATAAACTGTATGCGGATCTGGATTGAAACTTTTTTGTATTTTTCATATTTCTTCCAGAATTTCTGCAAGTTTTGATGAAAAAAAATTACTAATCTAAATAATTTACATTCAGGATATTCGGATCCCCATTCCACATTTTCCCTTTTTTTTTTCAGTAATCTGAATGAAGGCTATGTGCGGCAGGTATTATACCCAACTCTAGGCGAACAAGGATATAAAAAGCATATTGGGACATCATATGGTGTAAATGGCCATGGAAGCAAGGAATATGAAGGGTTCTCTGATTCCAATCAAATTCTTTGACTGAACTGCTCAACAGAACTCTATTTGAGGCTGATACTATGATAAAAGTTTTAAAATTTTCATGAATCAGGAAAGAGGAAGTAGAGAATCTTATGAGCATGTGGTTTTACAGCTGATTAGTCATTTAGGAAAAGGAAAACTTTGATCTTAATCAATTTGTTTTACTTGAGCATAAATGCTCTCCATGTTCTGTCTTCCAAATAGGAATTTTGTGTTCTTTAAGTCTTTTGCAAGGCTTAAGATAGACATTCTTTATAAAAGTTATTGAATCTTTATTGGAACATTACATATCTTGCGCAAAATTACTGTGTTTTCATGGAACATTGAATAAAAAACATACAGTGGATGGACAAAAATATGGAAACACCTTGTGAAATGCATGTTTGAAAAGAAAGATTGATTTTAATGAAACATGTAGGTGGCGCTGGCATTTTTTACTACTGACGCCATCTATACAACTTCGTAAATGGGCTAACAGTTCAGTTGTTGTCGGAGTACTGTTATGTGAGGTTGTCATTGCATTATGTCAGAGTTAACAGACTTCGAACATGGGCAAATTGTTGGAGCACGTATGGTAGGTGCTTCCGTACGCAAGGTAGCCGAGGTGTTTAGTGTTTCAAGAGGTACTGTATCGAAGATTTATTCCGCATATTTAAAAAGCGGAAAAACATCATCTGCTAAATCACAGCGCGGACGATAGTGTGTCCTGAGTGATCGTGACAGACGATCATTAAGGGCAATTGTGACGAAAAATAAGAAGACCACAGCTGCAAAAGTTACTGCTGAAATGAATGTTGTGTTACCGAACCCTGTGAGTACCAAAACAATTAGAAGGGAGCTTCATAAACAGGGAATTGCTGGCCGTGCTGCAATTGAGAAGCCACTCATCAGTGATGCTAATGCCCGTAACAGGAAAAGGTGGTGTTTAAGTCATAAAGCCTGGACTATAGAGCAGTGGAAGCGAGTAATATGGTCTGACAAGTGTTCTTTCACATTGCTTCCCACTTCTGGCCGAGTTTACGTCTGGAGAATGCCATCTCAAGCCTATAAAACAGACTGCTTGTTGCCAAGAGTGAAACATGGCGGGGGTTCTGTTATGGTTTGGGCAGCCATATCGTGGTTCTCTGCTAGCCCCATGATAAGTGTGTCAGGGCACATGACTGCCAAGACTTATGTGAACATTTTGGCCGATCAAGTTCATCCCATGGTACAAACTTTGTTCCCCGATGGTGATGGTGTCTTCCAAGACGACAAAGCCCCTGTTCACACAGCTCACATTGTCCAGGACTGGTTTTCTGAGCACGAATATGAGTTGTCCCATCTTCCCTGGCCACCACAGTCACCAGACCTGAATATTATCGAACCTTTGTGGTCTACATTGCAACGGAAAGTGTGTTCTCGTTATCCACCGCCAACATCGTTATCTGAACTTGCCACCGTTTTGCAGGAAGAATGGTATAATATTCCCTTTGCAAACATACAGGAACTGTATTTATTCATTCCGAGAAGACTGCAAGCTGTTTTGGATGCCAACGGGTTTCCTACACCATATTAAGCAAAGAAACATGTTTTTTTAAAGGTGTTTCCATATTTTTGTCCAACCCCTGTAGGTTATGAAATTATCTTTATTTTCCATATTTTCCAGGAGAGCAAAACTTCTACAAAGTCTTTAATAAAACTCTCTGCACTCTTTTTATGTCAAAAAATTCCGTTGTATGGTAAGCGATAAATGTAAAGCTTCTGTAATGATGAATATTATTTTAAAAAGTACAAAATGGATGCAGCCAAATTAACAGTTGCAAGAAATACAGTTTATCCAAATCTGCAGACGGTACCATAAAAAAGAAAGCTGAACTTCTATACTCCACATGGATGTGGAAAACATTTGGATATGAGAAAAAAAGCTGAGAAAGTTGGAGCATAAGGATACTGAAGAAGCACTGCTGAAATGATTTACCAATCAGCCAATAACTGGACAATTGTTCAGACAAAAGCCAATAAATTTGCTAGACAGTTTGGACAGACCCGTGACAACATTAATCAGTATATTTTTCGTTATTAATTTTTCAATTTTAACTGGTTTTCGTATGATAAAACAATTTTCTTATCGGATCAAATATAGCAAACCAAACTTCTGGTCTCTTGAAGTTCATTATAGCAAGTTTCAATTATATATACAGAGAGAGAGATTTTAGTAAAAAAGTAATAAAAACAAAATAGAAAATCCATCTAGTAATATAATAGATACTTACTCTTAGTTTAAGCAAGAAAATTTTAATTATCATAAAAAAAGAATTTTCATTAATTAGGAGAAAAACAATATCCAGAATACCATTAACAAATGTGCCTTAATACTGAGTTTTAAAACATTCTGGATGATTGAATTTATCAGGTCTCAAGACTTATGAGCCATTACAAAGCATGGAAGAAATAAATAGAAATGAGGGGGCGTTTTAGCCAAATTTCATTGATAAGGTGATATTCTATAGGCACAAGAAGAAGTTTCTTACAAAAGCTTCACTATAAAATTGAGTAAAAGTTATTTGAACTGCTCTGTAAAACCACTTTAAAAAAATTACTCAGCTTGCATAAGTAATTTCTCTTGCAGTCAGTATTAATTATCCTAATTAGATTACAATTAGCAGAAGAATGATGCAGTTTTCATCTTGAATACTGTATTCTTCACAGTTTTCTGATACTGATTTGATTAAGAGTAGGTAATGCTTTGATTGCCTAACTGTATGCAAGTCAGCGAGTGGAAAGTGGATTTTTCATTACTTTGCATTAGTTTTTTTTTTTTTTTTTTTTTTTTTTTTTTTTTTTTTTTGACAAAGAAAATTGGTTATTCTCACTATGCACAGAAAAAGCCATGAAAATCCCATGCAGCCAGACCTATAGCTGATATTTGGATTTAAGATGAACTGCTACTGTTCAATGATCTTTATCCACAAGCCTACCATTCAGCTGACGGCAAATAATGAAATAGACTTTTTTTTAAAAATTAAAAGCCAAAAAAAAAAAAATAAATAAATAAATAAATAAATAAATTAAAACAATTGATTTTTATTTTTCATGATGTAATTTTAGAACACATAATTCAGTTTGAAAACATGTCAAACATGATAGACCAGTTAAAAAATAAAAGCCCATTTTCAATTTATTATAATTTTAATTCAACACATAATTAAATTAAAAATTATATAAATTATCAGAAAAAATCAACACAACTGAGTTTAAAGAAAAATTCCTCTAATAATAGGAAAGACAAATAAATTTAAAGGCAAATTATATTTTAAAATTAAACCAAATTGAATTACCTAGCACATATTGAAATCTTATATATCAGTTTACTGTTTGCAGCAGCATTTTCTCTTTTGACTCGAATTTCTTTTTCTGAAATGAATATGAGATGTTATTAGTGTCAATGATATTCATGCCATAAAAGGGAAAAAAATGTTATTGTAGTAAATCAAATAAATATAGTATGAAACAAATTACTAGGTTCAAGAAAACAAGGTTAGATTTAAAAATATACAAAAAGCTATATAATTTTTATTTATAAACATCAAATTTCCATCCTCACTAAAAGTATTAGTAGCCAATCAAAGATATTAAAAAGTAATGCTAAAAATGCAAGGAAATTTTTTTACTTATCATTATTAAGCATCATTTAAAATGACAAGTGTTTTCATTCTAGTAAAATGTCCTTATCTTGTAAAGTCTTGATTTATATGCTGTCCTTTTTCCGAAATACCTTTATTTATTTTCATTTTCTTCGCAGAACTTTTGTAGTATGAAATTAAATATTTATGAAGCTTTTTCTCTAATTTTGCCCTTTTTCCAGTGGAAGAGGCATGTGTATTTAGAAAAAAATGTCTTTATTTGTTTGGCTAAATTTATTTCTTTTGTGTTTTTTTAGGGCAATGACTACTTAATAAATTACAAGTGGAAACATTTTATTTTAATATCAATATATATATATGTATACATATATACATACATACATCATGTCCACAAAAATCTGTTGGAAACAGTAATAGTATTTCTTCTTCAAATTGTCGAGACTACCTTCATGGCA
Organism: Stegodyphus dumicola; assembly: GCF_044657685.1. Classification (NCBI taxonomy): domain Eukaryota; kingdom Metazoa; phylum Arthropoda; class Arachnida; order Araneae; family Eresidae; genus Stegodyphus; species Stegodyphus dumicola. The sequence continues at coordinate 117,833,955 of NC_140770.1, read as the reverse complement.
ACTACTTTGATAAAAGAAAAAGAAAAAATGAGAAGAAAACAGTAATTGATTCGAGAGTTTTGGCAACAAAGAGAAACCAGACAATTTGAATTTTTCCCAGCAGATAATTTGAATGTAATCCAGCATCAAGAGAATCATCAAAGGGGGAAGTCTTGAAATTTTTTGAGCCCTTATATTAATAGATTTAACTTAAATTGGAGTATATACTGGTTTTACTTAAAAGGCATGCAATAAATCCTTACACAGCCTTTATTTTTACAACAGTTGGTGGTGGTCCTTATACTTATATTCAGGAACATTTTGTACACATCTTAAAACTAAATCACATATGATAAAAATTGACTGAGATATTATAGAATTCATGTTTTAGAGAGACGAGTTTTAATGAATTTTTTTTACAATGACTAAATTATGATTCTAAAATAATAAAACTTCATGAGATTAATAGAACTTCTACAAATACTCCTTCAGCATACCAAATGTAACACAATTATAACTAAAAACATTAGTAAATCTTAAAAGAATAT